>NC_060141.1:552949438-554199438 GCF_021461385.2 Schistocerca piceifrons
GACACCACCTCCTAAGGCTGGTATTACGCTATCATATCTTTGACAAAGGTTTGATCAAATACATGATCAAATATTCGCCAAATTTGTTTGACGAAGACATTTGACGTGGCGCTAGGGGCTTTATACTGTCATCATATTTTTCGTCAAAAGTTCAAGGTGGCTGATAACTTGTTTTTACGCGCAGCAGTTGCACGTACCACAATTGCATTTGGAAGAGAAACGGGGTGGATGGGGGGGGGGGGGAGGGGGGGGCGGAAGAAACGTACGTGGGTGGAACCGTGGGTTTTACGACGAAACGATAAAATCATTCAACAAAATTTGTTACGTAAGCTTCTAGACGTGAGCTTCTAGTGGAGGACGTCAAGTTGTACATAAATTACTTAAGAATGGAGGAGCATACCTTTCAGTATTTCCTCTGTGAAGTATCTCTTCATATCACAAAGCATAATACTCACTTAAGAACTGCTATATCTGCAGAAGAGAGGCTCACAGTAACACTTCGATTTCCTGCTACAGGAGAGGGCTACTCCAGCTTGCAGTATAGCGCTCGAGTACCACAGTGAACTTTAATTAAAATCATGCTTGAAGTGTGTGAAGCAATTTATAAAGCGTTAAAGGACCAATATCTGAAAGTAAATAAATGTTCAGTACACCTTATGGGCATTAAGAACAATTTTTACTGTAGATCAAGGTAGTAATCACATTTTGTGTCCCACAACTACACAATTAATAGAAATGTTTGAAGTTGATGAGGCGCTTACTTTCGCTTTCTCATGAGAGTAGCTTGAGCCGGGGCCATTAATTTACTTTTTCATGTCGTCAGCCGTGCTTCCTATCTTACGGGCAATGACCTCCACAATGTTTTTTGTAGCTCTCCTGTCTTGCTAATCTATTTTTGTACTCAGGGTTTCTCAGGTTGTAAAGCGACTCATCAGCTCCACACATTTCTATTAATTTTATAGTTAACGGCACACACGAACTCTACTTTGTAACCCTTCCCATGATGGTGCTCATTAGATAAATTGGAGTCCATGTACGTAACTGCATGTCCCGTTTCCCGAAGCTGTGTGCTTAAGGCTGGCTTCGAAATGACCAAATTAAGATGTTCTCGGAAACGTGTATTAAGTGACCTATCAGTCTGGCCCACGCGTCTCTTTCGACTGTAGTCAAATTGTATATTGTAATGATCAGACGCATCAAATCTACGAGCTGTAGATCGTTATCTATGCGAATATTTATAACCAATGCAGTGAGGTATAAAATGGCTGGGGTGATGATTTTTGCTATGAGACTGGGACCAGTCATCTCTGAAATATTACTACAGTACGTCAGCCAGTGGTAACTATGGCCGTCAAGGTTGTTAGTAATAGGGTGGAGAGTAATGCCATAAATAAGACCAGACCTCAGACCAGAAACACTTTTGTATAAAATTTCCTTATCGGAACTACTAAAAAAGTCGACACTTTAACCATTATGTAAACTCATGTAATGAATGAGTTGGTACTCTTTATCGAATACCTAGCGAGGTAAGGCCACGTCATGCATCCTATTTAGAATTGTTCTAACAGTGGCCATCTTATACTTGAGAGTACGTTTTGAAGTGCAGTGGATTACTGAGTCAATAAATTTAGGTTTCCTGTAAAAATTATACCAGCAATATTATCATGAGTTTTAAGTGAGAAAGTGAACCCGACTCACTATGTTGTATGGTAAACTGAATCTTCAGGTGGAATTCATTTAATTCATCCAAAAACCGGACACTCTCTTCCCTATTGTTATCATAGACCAGCAAAACGACATAGACGTTTCTACACCAGTACAGGAATTTTCGTCGTGGCATGCGATTTTTTCCATGAAATCCCATTCAAAACTAGTCATAAACATGTTAGGTAAACAAAGGCAGAAGGAGATCCCATTGCCAGTCCATTTTTGTGTGTGTAGCAAGTACCGAAACCTATAATAGTCAAACTACAATACTATGACCTCATGTGTTTTTGGCATATCTCTCAAATCCAAAAATTATTGGAAATAATACTTGAGACTTGCTAAGTAAGAATACTGGAATACATGTTACACAAGTCACAGGACACTGTACATGTACAGATGTAGTTTCGCATGTACCTCCACCTTGTTATCCACAAAAAAATCAGTAGCTCGTTTTTCTTGTGTAGAGTATTGAATATTCCTCCCGGCCCCAGCATTAACAATGAGATGCATAGGCTGCTGTTCCTTATGAAGCTTTACAGTGGCCTGTAATCTAGGGGCGGTTGGTTGCATAGCGTGTAGATGCTTTTCTGATGTCCCTCAGAAAACATTCGGTGGAATTAAATGATTACCTTAGATTAGATACATACCCTATGTGATCAAAAGTAACCGGATACCCCCAAAAACATACATAAGTTATATTATGTGCATTGTGCTGCCACTTAATGCCAGGTACTGCATGTCAGCGACCTCAGTAGTCATTAGACACCCGTGAGAGAGCAGAATGGGGCGCTCCGCGGAACTCACGGACTTCGAACGTGGTCACGTCACTGGGTGTCACTTGTGTCATACGTCTGTACGGGGGATTTCCACACTCCTAAACATCCCTAGGTCCACTGTTTCCGACGTGATAGTGAAGTGGAAACGTGAAGGGACATGTACAGCACAAAAGCGTACAGGCCGACCTCGTCTGTTGACTGACACAGACCGCCGACAGTTGAAGAAGGTCGTAATGTGTAATAGGCAGACATCTATCCAGACCATCACACAGGAATTCCAAACTGCTTCAGGATCCAATGCAAGTACTATGACAGTTAGGCGGGAGGTGAGACAACTTGGATTTCATGGTCGAGCGACTGCTCATAAGCTACACATCATGCCGGTAAATGCCAAACGACGCCTCATTTAGTGTAGGGAGCGTAAACATTGGACGATTGAACAGTGGAAAAACATTATGTGGCGTGACGAATCACGGTACAGAATCTGATGATCCGATGGTAGGATGTGGGTATGGCGAACGACCGACGAACGTCAGCGTTTGTAACGCCAACAGTAAAATTCTGAGGCGGTAGTGTTATGGTATTGTCGTGTTTTTCATGGAGGGGCCTTGCACCCCTTGTTGTTTTGCGTGGCACTATCTCAGCACAGGCCTACATTGGTGTTTGAAGCACCTTCTTTCTTCCCACTGTTGAAGAGCAATTCGGGGATGGCGATTGCATCTTTCAACACGATCGAGCCCCTGTTCATAATGCACGGCCTATGGCGGAGTTGTTACGCGACAGCAACATCCCTGTAATGGACTGACCTGCTCAGAGTCCTGACAAAAAATGAAATGATCGTATGACACTGTTGGCCAGGAGATCCCATACGGGATCGGCCGCCAAGTTAAAGTCTTATTTCAGTCTGCGCCACATTAGACGACTTGCGGCCGATAGGGTCCTGACCCGAATCCTACAGAACACCCCTGTGATGTTTTTGAACGCAGACTTCGTGCCAGGCCTCACCGACCGACATCGATAGTTCTCCTCAGTGCAGCAGTCCGTGAAGTATGGGCTGCCATTCCCCAAGAAACCTTCCAGCACCTGACGTAACCTATGCCTCCGAGAGTGGAAGCTGTCATCAAGGCTAATGGTGAGCCAACACCATACTGAATTCCAGAATTACCGATGGGGGAAGCCACGAACTTGTGAGTCATTTTCAGACAGGTGACCGGATACTTTTGATCACATAGTGTACATGGCCATTGGGTCAAATCTACTTTTGACAATATTGTCCAACAAAAAAGAAATGTTCCACTTTTTCAGCGTAATCGTTCTCCTCAATTACAGTCACTGTCATGCTCTTATCAGCTTGAAACCGATGCAGCCTATCATTAATAGATGTCAAAATTAAGATCTCAGAACATCCATCGCCGACAACCCAGTCTTGCATATTTATAGAGATAACTTCGTTGACATTTGTTGACACCTCCTTGCGCTGTTCAGTGGTAAGCTTAGCGCAACATAAGGCCGAAACAATGTTCGAAATTATATTACTTGGCGGGCGCCGCGAAATAACAGTATAAGTATCATAAGAAATCCCCTATCATGTACCTGCGTACAAAACAAAAATTAAGTCTGTGTTAGTTGATCTTCACACAGACGGTTACGGGACCTCGGCTGTTCAACATAAAATGTCCAATCAAACACCTTCAGCCGCCTGAATTGCACCTGTTATTTTATTTGTGCAACCAGTGATAGCGCTACATTACGCCATCTTCTGCTCTCCTAACCGATGTGTAGGAAGAATACTATCTCTGGTCCAGTCAAAATAGGGGAAAGCATTCAGTGACTGGTATCTGTAGATTTCTTTATGATACAGCAAACCCTTCGATCATCACTTGCCGACTGTACTGCAGTACAATGACATCGGTCTCAAGCGCAGGAAAACACGCAAAATGTGTATGCAGACGACGCTTCCAGATTTTTTAATAGTTACAAAACGGATTGGAGATACCTTCTTATACCCTGCGAAGACCTGCCTTCGAAGATTCACGAACGATTATTAAGTAAAGAATCTAGGAATATACTACAGCCTCCTATTTAACGTTTCAGTAGTGAGCACGAAGAAGAATACGCTACTTAAAGCGCGCCCAGAGGTATTTAAAAAATAACACATGTCGCGATCGTCAGGTTCATTCACGAACTGGGCTCCTTAGTGTGCACAGTAAACTTATTTCTCCCTCCCACCGAAGCCGTCCCCTCCATTGTACGCGTCCAACGGCAGGCGCCGGCAGTCTCGGAGACACTTGCGTCGGCGTCTATGTTAGCTTCGATGTCATTGCTTTATCAACACCAGACCGTTGTGTTTGCTGAGCGTCTTCCTAATTAGACCCAGTGCATGACTCGCCCGGTCCTGATTGGTAAGATTGTCCTTGGTGCGAATTCCTATGGCTTCTCTAGAGACACTGACCCTGTATTTGGAAATGTGCGCTAAAATCCTGGTACGTTTGTATTCAATCGCATGATTCTCTGATAGACAGTGCTCTACGATCGCCAACTTTAGGAGTACGTTAGCAGAGTGTTGCCCTGATGTTCTCGGCATCGGTCTTAGGTGGTGCGCATTGTTCGTCCAATATATGTCTTCGTCCAATATATGTCTTACGCAGTGGCACGGAATGTGGTATACTCCGGACATCGTCAAACCGAGGTCATCTTTGACACTCACTAATAATACCCTTCTTCATTCGGGCAGGCAAAAGACTGTACTTATGGGGTACTTTTTCAGTATGCGCCTGACTTTTTCCAGACAGCGTGCCGATGTACGGTATAAGGGTTGTGGCTGCGTCTTCGTCGATAATTTCTTCTGTCTCAATAGGTTATATCGTAGTGCTGGGTTGAAAAGCACGCTTAAGCTGACATTATGAGTATCTATAATGTCGAAACAGTTCTCAGGTGTTCCAGTTCCTGGGGCACTCTCTCTACGTCTGAGACATTGAGCCCCTTGTGTATTAGGGTTTCTTAGTGCCCCATTCTTCTGTGCGGGGTGGTGGCAGATAACTACGTGAGCGAGCTTTGCATGTTATCGGTTTATTCCTTGTGGGAGAAAACAACAGTAGCATTGCCGTTGTCATCAGATAAGGTAACAAACTCAGGGCAATCTCTGAGGTTCTAAACGGTCACACTCTTTTTTCTGGTAATGTCTGACTTCGTAGTCTTAGTTATCGCCAGACTTTGGCAAGTTCCACGACGCACTTCTGCCTCAGGCGGTAGTCGCACGGCAACCTGTTCAACTCCACTGACGATGTCTGCGACCGGTGTGAACATGGGATGGGAGGAATGTTAAGTCCTCTCTCAAGAACCGCAACCACGTCATCACTGACCTGCATGTTAGTCAGATTGATGACAGTCTTGCACTGGCCTCCAGTGGTTGCATACTTGTATTTGGAGCACTTCAAGGAAGAGCTCAATACCGTATACCGGCGCACTGTCGGGAAGAGTCGAGAGCGTACTGGAAAAACACATGAGAATGTCTCTTGCCTGTACAATATAACACGGGCTTTATTAGTGTTTGTCAAAGATGACTTGGATTTGCAGAAGGCCGGGGTGTGTCAGATTCCGTGCCATTGTGGCAAGACATACATTAGACAAAATACGTACACCAACGAAGAACGATGCCGAGAACGCCAATCGGCACATTCGACTGTTGTACTCACACAAGCCGGCGGTCGCAGAGTATTGTTTACCAGAGGGTCAGGTGATGTAGTACGAACGTACGAGGATTTTATCACAGATTTCCAAATACCGGTACAGTCTCGTTAAAGAATCCATAGAAATTCACACAGGGGAAAAACTTATGAGTCGCGATTGCGGCAGTAATCTCAGCCAGTATTTTAGCACAGTCTTCCAATTACTGGGACAGTGTCGTTTAAGATGCCATAGAAATTCGCACCAGGGATTATCTTATCAATCGTTACTCCGGCTGTAATATCAGAAAGGCTTAGGACCCAGCGCTAGATATAATTAGGAAGACGCTCACCAAACACAACGATCTGGCGATCAGGGCGGACAGAGTGACTGCATGGACACTGTAACACACGGCGACGTAAGCATCGCCGCGACGGCTGAAACGCGTCTTCGGGCTCAGATCCCAGAGCGGACGGCTTCCGGTTGGAGGGGGTGTAAGTCGGCCGCGCGCCCTTGGGAACTCAGTTCGCCACTGCACCTGACAATGGCAACATGCATGATCGCCGAAGTACTATGACCGTTGGACACTATGGACCTGCAGTTCAACCGTGGACTGTTAGATCAACAAAATCACTGGGAGCAACTGAGCAATCACATTATACAGAATGTATCAAAAAGAATCATCCGATTTGCCACGTCTATATTTCTGAAACTAATGAACATGTACCATGAATTTTGTTTTTCGATGAACCTGAAACACAGAAAGCTTTTCTCATACCATTTCATAGATGTTCAGGATGCTCCTCTTGCGATGCACAGCATATGTCAATGCGGTATTCAAATTGTTCCCACACTGCAGCGAGCACGTCTTGAGTTACAGGTTTCACAGCTGCTGTTATGCGATGTCTCTTCATCCATTGTTGTTGGTGACTGAGGCACATAGACATCCACAAGAAATAATCACATATAATCAGATCCGGTGACTTTGGAGGCCAGTAATGTAAGGCTGAATCATTTGGTCCATTGCGAGCGATTCATCGTTCAGTAACCTTTTGATTTAAAAATTCCCGCACTTCAGATTCCAGTGTTACGGTGTTCCGTCCTCTTGGTAAACGAAGTTGTTCGAATCAGACTTCAATATGGGAAAAGCAACTTCTCAAGCATTGCAACGTCATCCTTCAGTACTGGTGGTGGTAAAAGTCTACCTATGTAGGTAGATAACCGTCGCTTTGACATGTCCTACCGCTCCTGCAAGCTACCGTCTGTAGTAAATGGTTTCTGAAATTCGTGTGATCCACGAAATTACTGGCCGCTGCGAGCTATTGCTGGGTATTAATAATTTATAGTGGAAGGTTTTAACGAACCGGTAGAAATTTGAACACAACAGATAACGCATTTTTTTAACCACTACAGAAGACACCTATACAGGGCTTAATAGGCAATATATAGGTTTTATTTGCTTTCATGACCCAGAATTCGACTGTGGTACTGACTGTCACCTATTCTTTACGATGGAAGGAGAAAATAATCAGTCGAGGGTAGAGATTAATTGATATTTATTCAGTACCGATGGTATTTCAATAAGTAGTCGTGATTCTCTTGCAATGTACATCATCAACACCGGTCTCTAGTTAACATGGTTCAGTTTCGCCACGTAATTATGGAATGACACCAAGGAGCGCAGACCTGGCGTCAATGTAATTTTATACAACCGCACAATTATACCTAAACCCTCGGTTATTACATTCAGTTGCTATAGATTACGTAGAACAAGTTCCGCAAAGACAATACATGCAAAACTAGGTCAGGGTGGAAGAGTATTTCGCAAATCTTTATCAAATCAGTGGGTATTAAAATCCGATACTTTTCCTAGTGGCACGAGTATTTTACTTAACGCACAACATCGCCAACAAATCAAATCGTTATGGGGGGTGCACAAGAAACATCACTTCAATGCTGTTCAACCCACATGGCCAAGTTTCAGTAGCCAACAGAAACCCAGAAAAATATGGACACACACGATTATTCCTTCCCTAATTTACACTCGCTCACTAACGTATGATTATTCATCGTGTACTATATATTTTCAGACCGAAACTGCAATTTATCAATGCGGTGGTTGCTCCAACCGACCACGTGGTGCGAAAGCAAGTTCACAAATAAAACATATGCAAAATAAATAAAAATCCCCAAAATATTACTGTAAGTGGAAGAGCAGATTCAAATACATTGAATGGTGAATTTCCGTTAAGCACAGAGCAATAACGAGACCGTGGGCTTAAGGCACATGGTACGTTGCCTGAACAAGGCACTAACGCATGGTCTACTGAAGTTCGAGTAAATTAAGAAAATCAATTCCCTTATGGGGTTCAGTGGTATTTCGCACCTGATTTCAACATCTGGACTTCATTACAGAGCAGATTTCAGACAATCTAATACCTAAGTTAACATTACCAAAACGAGAGCTGCGTCTCCTTGTCTGTCCAGCACCACGACCCAGGAACAGGAACATGTGCTCTTCCAACCGAATTCGCCTAACCGTTCCGCTTACAAATGTGGTGGGGGTGGCGCGCCAACCTGAAAGAGTCAATACGCGCGCCTACGTGTCATCTTTGCCCTGACCTGCAAACTTGGTCTCTGCTAAGCTTGTTCACGCTTGGGGGGCTGGTACTACCCTACTCCAGAACGACCATTCATGCATTGTTACAATCTGTGCCTGAAGCTTTCTGCTAGTTCACACTCTCCCTCATTTATACCGTCCAGGCCGCACAAAGGAAAGGAAAATGGGAAACGTGGTACACAACAGAAAAAAATTCAACAAGTAACACTGTTTAGTCCATTCTCTCCTTTTGGACACCAGCTGAGGTATTACCTGCAAGAGAAGAAACTCTTGCTAATAATTTCTGCGTGCTAGCAATTTAATAAAACATTGGAACGGTACAACAAGTTCCGTTTCAGCATATCGAGATATGTGCTTCCTGTGACAGTGTTTCCCTAGAAACTGCACAAAACACATTAAATATTGGAGAGTACTTCTCATGTTGTACAACTTATGTGGTTGTTCCGTATCCCATGTTCTCACACTGCGATTGTTCACCTTTCCATTTAAATGGAATGTTGCCTCGTCACTAAACAGTAAGTGTGGAAGAAAACTGCCATCCTCCATCCTGCAAAGAACTTAATTATGGAACTCCATACGTTGTTGTTGTCATCTTCACGAAGAGCTTGCAGTAGCTGAATTTTGTATGGTTCCATGAGTAAACGTTGACGCAACACACGCCAGACGGACATCGGGGGCATGCTGAGCTGTCGAGCTGCACGGCGAACGGATCTCTGAGGACTGCTTGTGAAACTATGGCGGATACGTTCAACGTCTGAGTCAGACTGCCCGGCGATATGCCTTTACACAAACAACCTGTTTCCTGGAATTGTTCAAGCAATCGTCTAATGCTCTGTGCTGTAGGAGGATCCACACTATACCTCGTACGAAAGCCACGCGAACAATTATTACTGACAGGCACTGCACAAAACGTAGAACACAAAACACTTTCTGTTGTTTCGGCACCATTTTTACAAGAACTGAAGTGGATGCAGACTGCTGCTTCCTGGCTGGAACCATGTAGAACTCGAGAGTCTGCTCTTTCCAACAGCACGCTGTTCACGCACATATCTGAAATAGTGTAATAGTTGTGATGTCTTTAAATCGGATGAGTCTTTTTGATACACCCATTATTGTTAAGGTTACGAACTCTGGACTGGAATTTAATATGACAATCTGGAGGTACACAACGACTGTTCCGTTTTTCATCTAACAATAACCACTCGATCTTATTCCCATAGGTGTAACTAACCTGTTTCTAATTTGAACTGTTGTCTGAATGATATGATGGGTATACGCTCACTCATACGGATAACCATCGACAATCTTAGCATAGACCAAATGTGCCAAATGTGATTTCCTGTTAATCCCCTCCTTTTAGAACAGAGTATATTACCTCATTCTTTACAGTAAACAACATGCAATACCTTAATCCTCCAACACATAGTAAACCGCCTGTTGAACGTCTGGTTCACATATCTGAGAACACATTCACTCCTGAAACACATTTTATTGAAAAGAATGTTGTTGTTGTGGACTTCAGTCCAGAGACTGGTTTGACGCAGCTCTCCATGCTGCTCTATCCTGTGCAAGCTTCTTCATCTCAGAGTAACTACTGTAAACTACCTCCTTCTGAATCTGCTTAGTGTATTCATCTCTTGGCCTCCCTCTACGTATTTTACCCTCCACGCTTCCCTTCAATACTAAATCGGTGATCCCTTGATGCCTCAGAACATGTCCTACCAAATGATCCTTCCTTTCAGTCGAGTTGTGACACAAATTTCTCTTCTCCTCAGTTCTATTCAGTGCCTCCTCACTAGTTACGTGATTCACCCATTTAATCGTCAGTATTCTTCTGTAGCACAACATTTCGAAAGTGTATGTTATCTTCTTGTCTAAACTATTTATTGTTCATTTTTCACTTCCATACATGACTTCACTCCATACAAATACTTGCAGAAAAGACTTCCTGACACTTAAATCTATACTCGATGTTAACTAATTTCTCTTCTTCAGAAACGTTCTCTTTGCCATTGCCAGTCTACATTTTACATCCCCTCTGCTTCCACCATGATCAGTTATTTCGCTCCCAAATAGCAAAACTCATCTACTAGTGTAAGTGTCTTATTTCCTACTCTAATTCCCAAAGCATCACCCGATTTCTTTCGACTACATTGCATTGTCCTCGGTTTGCTTTTGTTGATGTTCATCTTATATTCTCCTTTTAAGACACTGTCCATTCCGTTCAGCTGCTCTTCCAGGTCCTTCGCTGTTTCTGACAGAATTACAATGTCATCGGCGAACCTCAAAGTTTTTATTTCTTTTCCATGGATTTTAATTCATACTCCAAATTTTTCTTTTGTCTCCTTTAAAGCTTGCTCAGTATACAGATTGAATAAAATCGAGGATAGACTACAATCCTGTCTCACTCCCTTCCCAACCACTGCTTCCCTTTCATGCCCCTCGACTCTTATAACGGCCTTCTGGTTTCTGTACAAACTGTAAATAGCCTTTCGCTTCCTGTGTATGACCCCTGCCACCTTAAGAATTTGAAAGAGTGTATTCCAGCCAACACTGTTAAAAACTTTCTCTAAGTCTTCATATTCTAGAAAAGTAGGTTTTGCCTTTCCTTAATCTATCTTCTAAGATAAGTCGTAGGGTCAGTATTCTATGCGTGTTCCAACATTTCTACGGAATCCAAACTGATCTTCCCAAAAGAGTCTAAGCGTCAGTTATTACAAGTGCTTTGCGTAAATTCAGATATTAGAAATACACGCTTTTTGCGTTGCTAGGCAATTGATTGCATACAACTCTACGGCACGGGAAGAAACAGCAATTGGAATTCATGGTAAACTGAACTGCAATAAAACCGCAAATAGCTCTTAATTGATGTATTGTCTGAAAACGTTGCTTTCAAGCAGCGAAACAGGTGTTGTGAACAAGTCATCAATTAACAGGTCTTTGTAGTTTTATTCAAGTTCAATTTACTATGACTCTGAAAGGCTGTGACTGTCCATGTTATAAAGCTGTACGTAAATAATTTATGTTATGAAATAAATTAGCTCATTCATATTCACAAATAGAGAAAAAGCTTCTACAAGTCGTAGTTCCAGTAGAGAAAAATTTCTGCACATTATCGTTCCAATAATATAAATCTTTCGTACAATTCGCCAGTGCCCCAACACTCTTAGGCACATTAATTAATTTTTTTGCTATTTTTAACTTCATTACATGATGACGTCATGGGTTGTGTAGACGTATGATGTAAGCAGGTTCAGTACTTCCTGTCCTTGGCATAATTATCTACAGTAACTAGGGAGAAAGGAATTCTTCGAAAATATAGGAATTAATAAATTTGTATAAATGATGAACGACCAAGCAATTACTCGAAACCTAGAGAGTATGCGATTAGCAACATGTCTAGCAAACGGTCAACAAGAATGGGAGACTCTATAAGCTGATAATGCTTTGAGATTACTGGTGTAATATGTCTGTTGCAAGGGATTTGTATTCAACTATCCCACCTCTCTCAGCCCAACTCGCTTCCTGATAATCGTGCAGATGATTGTAGGTTGTCCCATATAAAAGAATGAAACGTAAGATCTGTTCGAATACAGAACTTAAACAGGATGAAAAAAGTAAAAATCACAGCCTGTGCCTGTAGACTGCTTACTTGGAAGAAGGAAAGTGGTGTTAAATGCCCTTCTTTTACGTTACGTTGTTATGACAACTGCATTGCAGAGAATTCATATCTGAGAAAGTTGAAGCGCACACCAGGATGACCCTTTGGTTAATTATTTTACATTTCCACATCCTAGATGATCTGCTTGATAAATGCATCAAGGGTAAAGGGTTTTTCCCTAAGGGGGCTACTCACAATGGCAAATTTTGGTGTGGTAGTATGCCACATACCGATATCCTACGAAGAGTTAGTTATAAGCAGGAACTGCATTAGTTCTATTTCTTTTCCAGGAATCCGTATTATTACAGAATTTTTTTGTTGCAACAAAGAATTATCACGTAACAACAAAGGGTGACCAAAGACCAAAAAGGTACACAGAAGACCTTGTGGCGTGCAGTGGTATCGGTGTTCTGCAATTCTGGGGCACGACTACAACAAAAGCAATTACTTATAGTTAGCATACATGAGATTTCATTTAATCGCTGCCTCTCCCGGTTAAAGATAGTTATCCTGTTGAAGAAATCTCCACCTGGGAACGTGCAGCAATGTTGTTTGTCAAACAGTGTAAATGGCACTAAGTTCACAAGAGTGATCTCATACAATTTACCGCTACTGTTACTCAAGGTGGCAACACTTTTCCTTAAGCAAAATGAACGGTTTTTAGACACAATACTATACACGCACATTAATGTATTCTTTCTGTCAAAAATATTTCGTAAAAGTTCTTTGAAATAATTAGTCTTCATACATTATCAGAGAACCATTTCTATCACATAAGATACTGTTTGCGCTATATTTAAAGATTATTCACAATCTAAGTGGAATTTATTACCTCTGAGTGGGTTCTGGGCCACCAATACACAATTATTATAAATAACTGACCATCAAGGTTTTTTACTGTTTAAAAATTCAGTTTGAAACTACCGCTGCATTATTTCACTACGATGTCGGCTAACATAAGACAATCACTTATCGAATCTGGTTCAGGCATTGTTTTACTATTAACAAAAAATATATATTAAATCTTGTCTACACCTTTACTATATCCATTAACATTTAAAAGCAAATTTCAATGTTAATCACTTTTCATTCAGCATTCTACCAATAAACCGCGCTGTAGATCAATAGCCGCTAATGTCTGCGCTCCATTGTAGCTGAACAGAAAAACTTAACACTTGTATAGGACGAGAACCATATAAAAATAACATTTAAACGCACGTATTGATTTCCATGTCACAGAAACTCTATTATATTTGCAAATACTATTTAAAAACATTACAGCTTTTAAAGACCTCAGTGCTACAAGACATCAATCACGTCCGACCAGTACAACAGTTCGAAAAAGAAGAAGGATTATTCTAGAAGAATTATGGATAACAAAAGATGGAGATTTTCTTTATCTTTTCCCGTAGGCGTTGTCTGAGATACAGGTTTTCACAGGATACTAAATTGTGTCGCTGACAATAATTATTTATTATTTTAGTAAAGATGAAGTCCTTTTTTATTAATACCACGAGAATGTTCCCTCAGATTCCACGCACAACGATTTCGTATTTTCTGAATAAATATATATATGGATATTACAACCTCGTGACCTTGTTGTTTAGCGCCGTCAGCGATAAATCACCACCACCATCGTACATGTATAAGCCATCGGAGGGTATCAGTATGACTGGTGCTGCAATTCTCCGTGACAAGTTTGAACATTTTATTGTTAAGAAAGCTGGTAAGGTATATAAAGGGTGGTGAAGATTTCAAATAAACGATCACTTCGAAAGACACGAAGGTGCCCCGTAACCGCGTGAGACAGCGTTATCAGCGCCTGGCACACTATTAAGAGGCACCATTTTGGGTCTCCTTTCGGTCATCTGGTCGAATCTTGGAGTATGCAGATTTGTTGGGCATTTTGATGCACGGAGCGCAGTGGCGCAGTGGTTAGCACACTCGACGCCCATTTGGGAAGACGCCGGTCAATCTCGCGTGCGGGCATCCTGGTTTTTGTTTTCCATGATTTTCCTAAATCGCTTCAGGCAAATGCTGGGTTGGTTCCTCTAAAAGGATACTGCCGAATTCCTTTCCCAACCTTCCCTAAGCCGATGGGCTCGATGACGTCGCTGTTTCGTCCCCTCCCACAAATTAACCAACCAACCAACCATTACGGTGTAGGAATGACCTGATGTAGGGTTGCGCGGGAACGTGAGGGTAGGCGTACTCCTCGTCACACACGATCACCGCAAGGGGAGTGGGTCGCCCTATTTTGCAACAAGCCCATCTGCGCGAAGCTTTAGAGAGCAAGTAATGGACTCCCTGCTACATTCGATACCATCGGGCATCAATGTTTGGAGACTAGTAGCAGAAGAACTGGGATATTACCGTCCTATACGTAGGCTGCCGTTAAGGCACAGCACAAACGACTGTGTATGGAACTGTGACGTTAGCGGGAGCATGCACTGTTGATGAATGATGTCACATTGTGTTCAGACATGGGTGACGCTTCTGTACTGCCCTGGGAGACAATCATCGGTGAGTATGGCGGTGACTTGGGCAGTGTTCCCATTCTTGCAATTTTTTTGTAAAAGGCACAGAGGTATTTCTGCTGGCGTCTTGCCGTGGGGGATCGGGTAAGTCTTTAGTTCAGGGCTATTGGTGATTGATGGAACTCTAACACTACGACGGTAAGGGACTGACATCCTGTGTCGTCGTGTGTTATCTCTTATGCGCCAGAATCTTGGTCCCATCTTTCAACTGGACAATGCTCGACCACAGACGGGACGTCACTCTATCAACTGCCTGCTTGAAGGTGGGGTACTCCTGTAGCAAGCAAGTTTCCAGATCTGTCCCTAATAAAACATGAGTGGGACCAGCTCCAACGTTCCAGTGCCATCATACAGGGACTGAAGGACTAATTAAACATTTGTAGCCCAGCTGGCTTCGGGAGAGGACACACGACCTCATGTCACACTTCTAACCGACTCAGTGCATGGATCCAGGCCACAGCGTGTGGAACGTCAAAGTGATAAGTAGTTAACACAGACAAATTTGACTCGATATTGTGATCACTGAAATAACGTCATACGCCCAATAAACACGTGAAAGGTTTCTTTTCATTTATTCCTCCGTTTCTGGTGCTTCCCTTTTTTTATCAGATTAGCGTACTTTCTCTTGCACTAATTGGTGTTGTTTTGAAAATTTTCCTTTACGAAACAATCACGTTACTATTTCAGTACTGCACTTAAAACCCAGAAGAAGCAAGAGTGTGCTCAACAAGGGATAGACAAAAAAATCTTCTTCTGCCCCCCCCTCACCCCCCCTAAAGAAAAAAAGAAACCTTCGCAAATCTTGGCAAATTGAACTCGCATCCTTGTAGCATATGCACCCAGAATTGTTCGACGTGGATCTAAAGACTATTACGCAACTTGCCGTCCTCCGTCCTCCGTGAAACTGAATATACCAGATGATACGTGCTGCCGGCCGGAGTGGCCGAGCGGTTCTAGGCGCTAGTCTGGAACCGCGCGACCGCTACGGTCGCAGGTTCGAATCATGCCTCGGGCATGGTTGTGTGTGATGTCCTTAGGTTAGTTAGGTTTAACTAGTTCTAAGTTCTAGGGGACTGATGACCTTAGAAGTTAAGTCCCATAATGCTCAGAGCCATTTGAACCATTTGATACGTGCTAAAGGCTTCCAGCAACGATGTGTCTACTTCGCGATGATGTGTCCCGTGTTGCCAGTCAACGTCAAAAACTATTTATATTATGCAGACCTTAAATGTAAATGTAGGCATCCGAGGCCGCTCTCACAGTCAATGAAATTCTTCCGGGTTTGTGACCGCATTGTTAACTATAAAATACACCCTGAGGAAGGCATCTTGCAATAGTCGCCGAAACGTCGAAATTTTATAGTTGACAATGCGGTCACAAACCCAGAAGAATTTTACTGACTGATACAGACCTTACCAGATTGTATCTGAAAGTTACCTGCCTGACACCACAATAATATGTGCAAATCTGATAGCAGTTATCCGCTTAACAAAATCAAAGGTTGTTGGTAAGCATCAGGAGATGGCTGTTTATGTATATTTGGTGAAAAATAAACAAAATTCTCCAATAGTTTTGTGGTTTAATTTGTAAGAAATTGAGGTTCTTTACTTCCATCCCTTCCATGAAATTAATACGTGTAGGCCAGGTATATCTAACATGCGGTTAGCTGCTTCAAAATTTCTGAAGATGCTCGCGTCTGACGAGGGAAGCATTTCAAATAAAAGAATGTTGTAAGCGACTTGTGCGTGCTAAAGAAAAAGTAATACGAGTTTCTACCACTCTCCACCAAGCTCAAATCATAGTAATGGTTTTATTCTACGTAGTTACTCATCTGTATCACTTGGCAAGATTAGGGTTCAAGTCTTCTTTTACATCTAACCAGACAAGATTAGCGAGTGAACGTTACAATATTGATACTAAATGAGGACTTCAATAATTAATATGATAATAATAATAATAATAATTATAATAATAATAGTAATAATAGTAATAATATTAGAGGTAGTAATTAGTATATCGAATTTAGTCATTAACACGAATTATTCATTACGTCCTTGTCGAATGTGGGTAATGACATGTAACAGAAATGCGTGGCAGACGTACGGAAAGCATCAAATGTGAAGAAGACATTGACTGTTCTGGAGAAGATCGAGAAACAATAGGATAACATTAGCGGGGGTTATGGAATGAAGAAAACAGAAAGAGACGAGAAAAGCATGGGTACTTTTCAAAGTGGCAAATGCTGGTTCCGTGTTGGGCAGAAGGAAAACAGCTGAGGCATGGTGGGAGGGAAGCTACGCCGATCGAGACGAAACTTTAATATCCTCTTTACCGGAGACTGAATTTGGGTAAGACGTCCTTTGCCGAGTAGGTCGTACGGCTGAAATAGAGGACGTGAAGAAAGATTTAGTGTTATGCAAAGTTAATGGCAAGGTGATGGAGATATTCGGAATGGTATTGGGGTTATTGAATATGATAGTTACCTGATAAGTGAGGAGAGACTTTGAGGAGACCAGGGACTAAACCGATGAAACAAAAACAGAAATGCGAAAATCATGTTGCCTTTCCGGTAGCATCGGTCCTAATACAATATTAATGACTTTGATCAAAGGACTTAAAAATCCACCTGTAATGCAGAGCGATTCTTATGTTGTGTGAAAGTGGTTGCAAATAGTTTATTTGATGGCGTCATATCACTAGCTGCAGTTGTGTAACGTTTCAGGAGAATCAACGAACTTTTTAGTAGGTGATACACCAGACGAATTCTAGTAAAGCATACCATATGACCTGTGTCCAATCTTTATTGATAGTAGAGGTAAAGCTGATAGAATTTAACCCAAACAAATACATGCTATTAATAAGTGATTAAGTTCAAAGTTATTTATTATAAATGACGGGGAGGGATAATTTAAGCCAGGACACTAGCACAAATGTTTTTTTATTAAGCCATTTTCGTACAAAATAACAAATATATAATATTTTTGAAACTTATTTACACATTTCATCATAAAAGCATTTACAGAATTCAATAATAAAAAGAATTATCTGTAAAATTAATAACAAGTGCAAACTTCAGCTAGCTGAATTCATAAACACCCTTTACCTCAAGTATCAGTGACTTTATTAAACAATAAAAACTTTAACCAGCTGTATTAATTAATCACTCTTGTCTCATACCAGCAATTGAAGTATATTTGCGGTTCGCTGGTGATGGAATAAGAAGCAGACTGGCGCCTTTTAATGGTAATAATAAATGGACAAGGATAAGAAATAACTAGTTACTATGACAGAAAGCAGCAGAACTAAAAACAGCATTTAGACAATTAAAACATCAATTTAAACACCGATCAGATTTTTCCATTGTAATCGCGGCTTATGCACAAACATACTTAGCTAAAACTTTGAAACATTTAAAATTACAGCAAAATTTAAAGAAGGTAGTAATGGTTAAGTGCCGTAAATTATATTCTGCTTTGGCACTCCCAGGATCAACACAGTTTAGAAACAACAAACACGAGTTATATTAAGGCATGACTTCGCAGTTGAGATAATGATAGGAAAGAAATACAAAAGTCAACCGTTATCATTCGACTCAGAGGACTATCAGTAAGTGTTATCACACAGAATAAATGACACTGGTGGCCACAAATTTCAGTACCAGTATCGTGTGAGACCCGAAATACAACGTTTAACATTTTCTCACGAAAATAATTGTCCTCCATAACCAGACTGGAATAACGATTTCGCTGCTGCTACGGTCGCAGGTTCGAATCCTGCCTCGGGAATGAATGTGTGTCACGTTCTTAGGTTAGTTAGGTTTAAATAGTTCTGAGTCTAGGGGACTGATGACCTCAGATGTTAAGTCCCATAGTGCTCATATTTTTGTATTTCATTTTCAAAATTTAAACTTCATGTTAATTTTTGTTAAACGGCTTAGGAAAGCTGCCATAATGAAAAGAAAAGAAAGATAAATAGCTAACAAAGATAACCAAGTAAAAAAAATAAAAGGGACAAAAACAAAACACGATCAACTATGACCCGCCTCCACGTGGCGGGACATGGGCAATGGTGCGATCGGATGCGGGAACTGGTGTGGAGATTCAGCCATATCAGTACCCATATACCGATCGCAGCGGCTAAGTGGACAATAAAGACCCACCCTAAGCAGTTAGGTGGTGGGCCGTAAAAGCAGGGCGGCAAGTGAAAAAAAATTGCTCAGAGCCATTATTTTGAATAATGATTTCATAGTCGTCGGTGACGCGTGCCAGTGTTAATGCATTCACACCCACTCCCTTCTTGAGGTGCTTCACGAATAGCCAGGCCAGGCTTGGAGGAAATTCACGTGATACAAAGACCGGAAGGAGAATCCTCCCGCTCGGCCACAAATCGGAGCGATACACTGATAAGCCACAACATTACGAACTCCTGCTTAACTACTTATCGGTCCTTGTTTAGAATGCAGTGCGTCACCGATTCTGCTTATCAAGGATTCGACAGTTTGTTAATAGGTTTCTGGAGGTATGTCGCAACAGATGCCCACACACAAGTCATGTACTTTTGTGATTTGTGTACACGGTAATGACGCGTGATACCGACCCAAATGGATTCAATTTATTCGCATCAAGCTAATTTCGTGGCAAATGCATTAACGTGAGTACTTTATCAAGCCCCTCAAACCACTGTAGCACGGGTTTGGCTTTGAGACTCGGACAATTGTCCTGCTCGAAGATGACCTTGGCGGCGGGGACGACATCAAGCATGAAGGGGTGAAGGTGGTCCACAACTGTCAGCATGTCTTCTATTACTACCACAGGGCTCAAATGGCTCTGACCACTATGCGACTTAACTTCTGAGGTCATCAGTCGCCTAGGACCTAGAATTAATTAAACCTAACTAACCTAAGGACGTCACACACATCCATGCCCGAGGCAGGATTCGAACCTGCGACCGTAGCGGTCGCGCGGTTCCAGACTGTAGCGCCTAGAACTGCACAGCCACTCCGGCCGGCCTACCACAGGGCCGATGTGAGCACAGCAGAATGTCTCCCATACCATGACACTGCTCCCAACAGCCTGCATCCTTGGCGCGGTGCACACTTCGAATCTCCATTCGGGTGCATGACGGTGTTTGTGGAGACGATCGTCGACCTGGTGTAGCAAAAGCATGATTCATCCGATAAGGCGACACCTTTCAATTGATCCACGGTCGAATCTTCACGACTCCGTGGCCACTGCAGTCGTAATTGACGGTGTCGTTGGGGCAACATGTGAACACGTAGGTGTCGCCTCCTCGGAGCCCCATGTTCAACAATGTACGATGAACGATATGCTCCGAAACACACATGACTACACCAGCATTGTGCTGTTTCGGCAGAGACCACGTGTAATGCATTGCAGAGCTGGAATCCTCCAAATCCGACGTTCTGTGAAGAGTCGTGGACGTCCAACCACTTACGGCGCAGTGATAGTTCCACTGGGGTTCTATTGCTTTCCATAGATTCTCACTACAGTTGCACGTGAAAATCCTACCAGCTACGCCGTTTTCGAGATACTCTATGTAATAATAATATCACCTTTGTCAAAGTCACTTATATCAGTAGATTTCACAATTTACGGCTGGTATCGTTGCTAGAATTATTCTACATTCGTCTTTGATCCACTTACACACTTTCTTTACCGTATTACGTTTCCACAACTCGGCCAGGCGGGTATGACTAAGTACACAGCCAACCTTTGAGCGGAGATATTGTCCGCACCTCCTCCAGCTCACGACTGTCCCAGTTACTCTGACCGCTCCGCATAAGTCGGCATAAGCCTGTTGCTCCCTGTGGGCAAGGAAGGTAAACTCTTGAGTCGTGGAAAGGCACAGTCACACACGCATTAACGATCCCGCTCACTTGCACGGGGAAGTAAATCCCACATCTGATTTACATTCAGGTTCGAATTCTCTTGACAACACAACCTATAGCTCATCTGAGTTCGTCTTGGCGTTTTTTTATGATGGCAGTACCGCTCATAACCTGACTGATTCGCTCTTGTGTCTACACTTACTCTGTAGTCTTTTTGCAATCAATCATCCTCAATGTAAACGGGCGTTGGTGGTCAACAAACGTGATCATTTCTGCCGATCCATCTTCCAGGGAATGTTAGGTTTAGATGATATTTCACCTGACGATTAGAATCTGCAGAAGCGTGTCAATAATTCTGGAAGCTCGTTTTTAATGAGGCTAGATAACGGGGTCCTGTAAGACGGCGCCGCAAGCTTAAGGGATACAGTACAGTTCGCCAACAAATCATGGGAACAATCACAGTTGAAAAATTTATTTACGCGAACTTAATCACAGCTTAACAATTTGGGTGTCAGAAGTAACACGAAATCGAATAATACACTCCCAGAAAGTGGAGTACCAACAAGCAAAATGAAGAATACTTATCTCTGTAAGCAATACAGAATGTGTTATTCGAATTACGCCTCTGGTAGCTGAGTGGTCAGCGTGACGGAATGTCACTCCAAAGGGCCCGGGTTCGATTCCCGGCTTGGTCGAAGATTTTCTCCGCTCAGGGACTGGGTGTTGTGTTGTCCCAATCATCATCATTTCAACCCCATCGACGCGCAAGTCGCCGAAGTGGCGTCAAATCGAAAGACTTGCACCAGGCGAACGGTCTACCCGACGGGAGGCCCTCGTCACACGACATTTTCATTTTTTTATTCGAATTAGTATACACATGCACCTAATAATAAATTTACTAAATCTTCTGAAAAGTATGCATTAAAAACCCCATGAAAAAATAAAAAAATATCAGTGCTGATAAAAGGCCACGAACAACGCAGTAGATAGTTTTTTCACGTTCCAGACAATGATTTTTAAATGAACACACCCCCGTTTGACTGTATTGTTGTTTATGTAATTACAACCCAGGTTTAGGCCTTTTATCCAATTTTCAAGTGATGGATTTTATGTCATTAACATATGTTGCAGGACACCAAGCTCAAAATTGGCCATAAATCAAGAAAAATATTGGCTTCCCCTGAAATGCCAGATGTAAAATCATCATCTTGTAAAAGATCAGTAATTAAATAGACATCAATACAGTCAAAGGGCCGTGTGTTCATTTAGAAAAAGAGACGTGGTTAATTGCACAATATTTTTAAAAGACACGCTCTCAAAGTTTTTCTTAGAACGCCTGTAAATGTTCCGCGTGTTCAACCTTCGTTACACGGCACACAGCCAGTCGGTAGTCCATTTCTGCCCATGCCAGCCCAAGCACATCAGTTGTGACGGTCAGAACAGCTGCTTCAATGCTCTTTGAGGTTCAGTGGTAGAGCTGGTATGTAAACGCTGTCTTTGATGTAAGCTCACAAGGAAAAATCTCAAGGCGTCCAGTACGGTGACCGTGTTGACCACTCGAGTAGCCCAGGTCAAGCGGCCGCAACGTGGCCTACCCAGTAATATGGCGAAGTTTAATTCAGGTGGCCTCGTACACAACTGTGCAAAAAGTAAAGGGGCGGTATGATGTTGGAAGACAAAATCTCTGCTATCATTTTCAAATTGTAACACGAGCCTCATCATCTCGAGATTGGTGATACAACTAAGAATTCTCTAAGCAAAGGATGAGGCTCCGTAGACGCAGCCAGCACGTCAAGATTCTCTGAATCATGGACGGGTTCGGCAGTTACATGCGTATTTTTTGTGACCTGTATCCACGTGTTGTGTTGCTTGACCTTTCCCAAAAGATGAGAAGTGGTTTCGTCACTGACGGTTCTGCATATCACTGCAGACGTGCGGATGACACGATTTCTCATCGTGGTTTATGGCTTGCAGGAGCTGCAATATATACGGCTTCACTCGTAATCGCTTACGAAGGTTTTTTCAACACTGATGGCTGTGGGATACTCAGTTCTGCACTAGCTCAATAGGCAGAAGTTGTGAGACTTCAAAACATTACGTTCTGTGTCTCCCGTGACACGACCAGTCGTCCCGAATGCTTTACATGGCATTAACAACTATTGTAAGTAGGCTGTTTAGGTTCTTATACTGGTAACGCAACCGCCACGTACCGCTCTGTATGAAAATCACTGGCTGTGCTGCGTGCAGTCTGTGGCTGGTTTGCATTGTTGTTGGCTATTGTAGTGTTGGGCAGTTGGCTGTTAACAGCGCGTAGCGTTGCGCAGTTGGAGGTGAGCCGCCAGCAGTGGTGGATGTGGGGAGAGAAATGGCGGAATTTTGAGAACGGATGATCTGGACGTGTGTCCATCAGAAACAGTACATTTGTAAGAATGGATGTCATGAACTGCTATATATAGTATGACTTTTGAACACTATTAAGGTAAATACATTGTTTGTTCTCTATCAAAATCTTTCATTTGCTAACTATGCCTATCAGTAGTCAGTGCCTTCAGTAGTTTGAATCTTTTATTTAGCTGGCAGTAGTGGCGCTCGCTGTATTGCAGTAGCTCGAGTAACGAAGATTTTTGTGAGGTAAGTGATTTGTGAAAGGTATAGTTTAATGTTAGTCAGGGCCATTCTTTTGTAGGGATTATTAAAAGTTGCGCTAAAAATATTGTGTGTCAGTTTAGTGTTGATCAGAATAAGTAGAGAGAGTAACGTCTGAGAACGTTCAGTTTTGCTCAGCTGTTTGAAAAGCAAATAACGTAAGAGGTTTATCAGCACAGTAATTTATTAATTTTTCTAAGGGGACGTTTCACACTATTGTCCTACAATTTCCTGTGTTACATCACTGTGCTGTTGTAAACTGTTGTGTCTTGTGAAACTTAGAACGGAAAGCTTTTTGCACACTCAATGTCGATTGACAACGGGCAAATTCTAGCAGAAAAGATGCTTCCTCTGCCTGAAATTCACAGCCATTTTCGGCAAGTACTGTTGGTAGCGACACAGCCGACGGTTCTCCAAGTAACTAGCCAACACCGCGTTTTCTTCTAAGAAAATTGTAGGTAACGTCTCAGGGCATGAGTTACGCTTTCGCCTGGGTCTCTGACAAGTCTCCAGATTCGTAGTAATGGTTCCAGTGCACGACCGCCGAGTGCCGATTACGCCCACACACGTGACCTTGATGGTACGGGCCCGCCGCCTGGGTGATTTCCTCACGGGTTCCCAGCCTGTTTTCCGCTCTGCTGGACTCTTTGAGGCTGAATACCACGCCGCGCCTTTGTGCAGTTTTATCCGCTGCCGCCCACGCTCCCACCTGCTAGACTTCCCATCCACCGCGCGTAAGCACAAATCCTTCCTTGCCATTCGTCTCCCTGGTGGGTTTGTACACCCCCCAACGTGTTGCCATTTGACCTTTCAATTCCTGTCAGTGGGCTGTGTGGTGTCATCGCCAGACACCACACTTGCTAGGTGGCAGCCTTTAAATCGGCCGTGGTCCGCTAGTATACGTCGGACCCGCGTGTCGCCACTGTCAGTGATTGCAGACCGAGCGCAGCCACACGGCAGGTCTAGAGAGACTTCCTAGCACTCGCCCCAGTTGTACAGCCGACTTTGCTAGCGATGGTTCACTGACAAATTACGCTCTCATTTGCCGAGACGATAGCTAGCATAGCCTTCAGCTACGTCATTTGCTACGACCTAGCAAGGCGCCATTATTATTTGCTATTTATCTTGTGATGCATGTACCGTCAGACCGATGTTCACCAATTATGGATCAAAGTTAAGTATTCCAGCAGCTTCGTACTTTATTTGCTAGTCTCAATTACTTTACCTGTTCCAGACCTCACGCCACCCTGCGTGAGCTTAAACGCGTGCCTTTCGGCTCCCGTCCTAGTGGATTGGCTGTCTTGCCAGTCCACGAAAGCCTGTAGCTCTTCAAGGCGATTAAATATGTGTAGCATCTCCCGCAGACGTGCGACTGGCACTATAAGCGTAGAAATGGTTCAAATGGCTCCAAGCACTATGGGACTTAACATCTGAGGTCATCACCCCTCGACTTGGAATTACCTAAACATAACTAGCCTAAGGACATCGTACACATCCATGCCCAAGGCAGGATTCGAACATGAGACCGTAGCAACAGGGCGGTTCCAGACTGAAGCGCCTAGAACCGCTCGGCCACAGCGGCCGGCTATAAGCGTAGACGCCAGGTAGTTAACATCTTGGTGTTTTCCAGTACGATACCAGCCAATTGCTGTGTTTTTGAAGGACCACTCACTTGGTGCCTTCTGCAGATGTCATTTTCTGATCTCTTAACACGTACCCTACCATCCTGTTCTTCTTATAGTTACTGTCTGATATGGGGTGTTCCAGGAGTAACAGTAAATATTTTTGGAGATGGTAGTATAGCTTAATTCTAATAAAACATTCCATATATGTGTCCAGTTTTTATTTATTACAGAGGTACAACTTTTAGAATGTAGCGCAAACAAATACTGACACAGGTATTAGGCGAAGGAAAATGATTATTCAAAGCTGATTTTTCATGAATTCCACCCGCGGCTTCAATACGCTTCCAAATTTTCCTCGCAATGCCATGTGTAGCTCTTACCTGCTGCTACGCTCCCATAGACTGTATGGCCTGCAGAGATTATTTTTGTTTTTTATTAAATCGAATATTTTTGTTGTTCACAAAGTGCAACATCCAATATTTTCGCGTTAGTAAAGGTCATATAAGCATGGCCCTTTCCGAATGTACTTCTCACCAAAAAGCGATTCTGGTAGCTGGAGCCCGCATCTCGTGGTCGTGCGGTAGCGTTCTCGCTTCCCACGCCCGGGTTCCCGGGTTCGATTCCCGGCGGGGTCAGGGATTTTCTCTGCCTCGTGATGGCTGGGTGTTGTGTGATGTCCTTAGGTTAGTCAGGTTTAAGTAGTTCTAAGTTCTAGGGGACTGATGGCCTAAGATGTTAAGTCCCATAGTGCTCAGAGCCATTTGGTAGCTGGAGTTCTAAGTTTTTGTTAGTCATGCCTATTGCGTTGTTATGGAGATATTTCTTTAGCTCTAACCGAGAAGTGAAATACCAACTTTCAAAATTAAGCTTTAAAATTTTTTTAATGTAACGAAATATTTTCTAAAAAATTTTCATCTCCTATGCTCTCCCGAAACACTGAAAGTTTTATTTTTTTATTTCTAATCGGGAAGTCAAACACCAATAGCCATAGACGTAAACTTATAAATCCTTTAGTAGTTCTGCAGTAATTATTTAGTTTCAAATAAACTTTCATGAAGTATTTTAAGCCTTGTTTTGAACTTCCAAGAATGTTGAAACACGTATTTTTTATTTTCTGACAGAGAAACGGAATACTAATTTTCATAGTTCTAGCTTCAAAAGTCCTTTGATCGCGATATACTTTCAAAAAGTCTTTCATCCCATATTTCATCCTCTTAGGAGAGATTGTCCGGACAATCTCTTCTTAAATGATGCCTATAGTATAAGATCCAAACTCTCAAGTTTCTATCTTTAGTGGTTTGGGTTGGGTGGTGAGGTGAGGAGTAAGTGAATCAGTCTCGCCCTGTTTCACCCCTTGAAGGGTTGACTTTCCAGGAACAGTGAAACACCGTTTTCTTCATCTCCAACCGATATGCAATACATCAGTTTTCAAAGATTTAACTTTCAAAATGCTTTCGCAATGAAATAGTTTCATAAAACATTTCACTTCCTATTCCACCCCCTTCGGGGTTGAGTTTCCACCGACAATGACATTGGTATGTTTATTTCTTACAGGGAAGCCAAGTACAAATTTTAATAGATTTAGTTTCAAAAATGCTTACACAACGGAATATTGACATAAAAACTGTCATCCCCGATTATACCCCCATAAGAGTTCAATTTCCAAAAGCATTGAACATGTATTTTTTTTTTAATTTTTAACCGAGAAGTCAAATACAATGAAGCGCCAAAGAAACTGGTACTGGAATGCGTATTCAAATACAGAGAGATGTAAGCAGGCAGTTTACGGCGATTGTCTGCAACGCCTATATGAGACAGCATGTGTCTGGGCCAGTTGTTAGATCGGTTACTATTGCGACATTGGAAGTTATCAAGATTTAAGTGAGTTTGAACGTAGTGTCATAGTCGGCGCACGAGCGACGGGTCACAGCATCTCCGTCGTAGCGATACAGTGGGAACTTTCGCGTACGACCACATCACGAGTGTACCGCGAATATAAGGAACCCTATAAAACAGAGATACTAAAACAAACTTCTTTTTAGTTCAAGAGAGTTGTTTCACGCATAAACTACCCCTCCTCTCAGCTTTCACACGGCGAGCTATCTACTTCAGCTATTACTGTATGAGAGAATGCTCACCCAGCAGCAACGTCTTGTTCTCCTAAACTTTTTAAAACGGTAGCTACTTTCTAAATCAGTCCCAATTTTCTGTAAAAGTTGTAGCTTGTCAGTCTCTTTCACTGTAATGTTAACTGACCTGCTAACTGTCACAAAGGAAGTAAGTAGTGACTCTTACCCTCGGAGTGAAGTGTCTCCTGGCAACCTCGTAGGAGCTGCCACAGTCATCCTTTCCGTGAATATCGCGTTACATCACCAATAAAACAAGAGAAATACCCTGTAAAGATTCGACGTAGCTGTCAGTTACACGAAATTGTATTTTGTTCACCATCTCGACGTCAACAAGATGGAAAAATTAAGTAAACAGTGAACACAATTGTTAGTATACATTATGTATAGTAGTTTAGGAGGTGTACAACAGCACTTTTGCCAACTTATTCAGTTTTGTGTCTGCTACAATAGTCATTCATTGAATTTTCCCTTGTTTCTCGATATTTTGAACTATGTCATTTTGTACTCATTTTTAGTATTTTTTTTTTTTTAATACGCTTCCGCCACAAGCCGATCAGAATTAATATGCAATACATTTCTACTTTTAAACGGTGTAATATGCCGTCGGTTATAAACCTTCCCTTAGATCGGCGTCTGGTAGCGCATCTCTACGGCGGGCTGGCTGGAGCAGGCTGTGGTTAACGGTGATGTCGTTGTATGCTTTCCAGGAAGTTGTTGTTATTGCTAGTGCAGCTGAGGAGGCAATATTGCTGACGAAGTTTGGTACCTCTGTGATTTTAGTGATTTTAGTGCCGTCACTCAACATCAATCCCGACAGGGAGTGAATCACACTGTCGGGATTGACGTTGAGTGATGGTACTAAATTCTCGTAATGCTCTCTCTTCGTATTAACGAAATAGTCACCCTATTTATGTGACATCGAGGGCGAAAACTGAATTTTTCAGTCCCTTGGAAGTTCGTTCCACATTTACATTCCAAGTGGTTTCCTGTTTCATGTCATGAACTACCTGCATTAACTAACACCAGAGCGATGGCAGAGAGCTCAATACAGCAGCGACATCTTAGTTCGTGTGTAGCAATGCTCATCTCTTGACCTATGGCAAGGGTAGATGCTGGTTCAGATCTCGCTGTACAGACAACGTGTATTGCTTCAGTTTCTTTCTTTTCCTCTGCAAACAGCCAGAACAAACAGCTAAGGAAACGTTTGTGTTGCGCCAACTGAACGAGAAGCTTCTTGTTCTTTATTTTTAATTTTAATTATCAACCCTATTCTGTAACACAATAAGCTTAATTCACTGTTAATAAGTATCTAATATTGCTATCATTCGTTCACTGGAAAGGACTTTCTTATCCCTCTTTGGTAGCGATGCATATGCCCAGTGGATCTGGATAAGTGGACCGTTGAATTTCTCGCCAGGCAGAGTAAACCATTTTACGTCAGCGTCTTGTTTTTGGAATCATAGGAAAAGCCTAATAAGCAAAGACGACAACGGCAGGCAGATGGCGCAAGCGAAAATCTGCAACAATTTCTGTTACATTCGCGTCGCTGTACTCAAAAATCTAGTAAGTGGCATGGATTCTGCCCCCACAGCTGACTGCTGCGAATTTGACTCAAACCAATCACGTGCGCACTTCCCTCGACAGCCCGTATAAGACGAAGATGACAAGCACTTCAGTCCGTCGGAATGAACAATGAACACGAGTGGATGCAGATGTTCACACAGGATGCTTACGTAAGTGTCACCCGTGAGAGTCGTATCTAGAAGTATCAGGGGTTCCATACCACTCCGACTGTACACACTCCATACCATTACAGACCCTCCACCATCTTCAGCAGCTTGGACAGCTCCCTACTGACATGCAGGGTCCATGTATTTATGAGGTTGTCACCATACCTATACACGTCATTCTTTTTCTGATGCCTTTGTCCAGCATTATCGCAGGGTCAGAATGGTTTGGGTTGATTTGGACTGGTTAATTTATGGGGTGGTCGGATGTCCTTCCTGTCGCCACCCCGTTGGATGAGATGATGATGGTGAAAACCACTCAACACCCAGTCCCAGAGTCCGCCGCTCGTGGTCTCGCGGTAGCGTTCTCGCTTCCCGAGCCCGGGGTCCCGGGTTCGATTCCCGGCGGGGTCAGGGATTTTCACCTGCCTCGAGATGACTGGGTGTTTGTGTTGTCCTCATCATTTCATCATCATCCAGGAAAGTGGCGAAATTGGACTGAGCAAAGATTGGGTAATTGTACGGGCGCTGATAACCACGCAGTTGAGCGCCCCACAAACCAACCATCATCATCTCTCTCACCCAGTCCCAGACCGGAAAAAATCTCCGACCCAGCCGGGAACTGAACCCGGGCCCCTTTGCATTTCATTCCGTCGCGCTGACTACACAGCTACAGAGCCGGACCATACGTATACATTTCTATCCGCTCGATACAATGTGAAACAAGACTCGTCCGATCAGGCAACATGTTTCCAGTCATCTACAGTCCAACGTCGGTGTTGACGGGCCCAGACTGGGCGTAAAGCTTTCCGTCGTGCAGTCATCAAGGATAGACGAGTGAGACTTCGGCTCCTAAAGCCCATGATGTTTCGTTGAACCGTTTTCACGCTGGTACTTGTTGAGGACCCAGCATTGACATCTGCAGCAGTTTGCGGAAGGGGTGCACTTCTGTCACGTTGAACGATTCCATTTATTCGTCGTTGGTCACGTTCTTGCAGGATCTTTTTCCGTCCGCAGCAATGTCGGAGATTTGATGTTTTACAGGATTCCTGATATTCACGGTACACTCGTGAAATGGTCGTACGGGAAAATCCCCGCTTCATCACTACGTCCGTGATGCTGTGCCATCGCTCGTGCGTCGACTATAACACCACGTTCAGACTCACTTAAATCTTGATAACCTCCCATTGTAGCAGCAGTAACCGATGTAACAACTGCGCGAGACGCTTGTTATATTATATAGGCGCTTCCGACCGCAGAGCCGTATTCTATCTATTCACATGTCTCCGTATTTGAATGCATATACCTTTACCAGCTTCTTCGGCGCAGAGCCGTATTCTATCTATTCACATGTCTCTGTATTTGAATACATATACCTTTACCAGCTTCTTCGGCGCTAAAATCAATGGAAATTCCATTTATTCCCTTGTACAAAACAAATAAACCTCGACACTAACAAAACACATGTAGCAATGTATCCTTTCTGATACCTAACAACAGACGAAGTACCCGATATGCCTAACGCTGCACGGATACTTTTCGGACATATTTACCATCACATCAACGAAAAAGTAGCACTAATTGAGATAACGTTAAACGCCAGTGTACAATATTCCAGTTACTCTGTGAACACTCCTCGTACAAAGATACAAGGACAAACAACAGTTGGAAAATTGTATCTCGTGCACATGAGACACCGTCGCTGTTCAACATCTCCACAGGAAGGTAGACTGCGAATACTTCACAATACACGTAACCGACTGCAGCTATGAGGTATCTCAATAAAACTGTTTTAGGTAAAATGCCCGTTTTCCTGTCTCTGCCCTTAACTTTGCTTTTACGAATACCTTAAGGACACATTTATTCTTATTTAAATGATTTTCACACTTTTAAAAATGTGCGCCACAGCTGCCTACAAATTCAAACGAGGCGCGGTCCGCTGTTGTGAGACAAGCGACACACAGATCGCTCTGCAGGTTGCTGGCTGTTCCTGCGGATAGTTCTGCTTCCATTCGCACAGAGGTCTCTCGAGCTGCGAACGTGACTGAGTGGATCGATACCACATCGGCGGTCCTGGCGGAGGGTGACAGAACCACTTGAGATTCCCGCCCTAGTACAAACGCTGTTGAACATCGCCATACTTTTGCTTCATTTTTCTTCATTTTCTCCATATTGACAGCGAGAAATGATAAAGTGAGCATTTTACATTGTACAAATAATAACCGTTTAACAATATGGACGTTGAGCTCAAAAAAATATCATGTACACTCTAAGATAAAAAAAGGCGACGTACTACGAAGGAATATTCAAATAGGATGGAAACGACACATATATACATGTACAGATAAACAAATGATTACAGTTTCAGAAAAATTGGTTGATTTATTCAAGAGAAAGAGCTCTAGAAAATGAGCAAGTCTGTGACGCGTTGGTCCGTGTCTGGCACTTACGCAAGCAGTTATTCAGCTTGGCATTGGTTGCCAGAGTTTTTGAATGTCCGCCTGAGAGATATCGTGTCAAATTTTGTTCAATTGCCACAATAGCTCCGCAAAATCTCGGGCCGGTTGGAGGTTCTGCCAATAATACTTCATTCGCGATTGGGGAAAATTCCGGCGACTTTACTGGCGAAGTACGAAGACAACCTGGAGAAATTCTCGCTGTGTGCGGGCGGGTGTTATCTTGCTGAAACGCAAGCTCAGCAAAGCTCGCCATGAGGGGCAACAAAACGAGGCGAAGAATGTTATCAACGTACGGCTGTGCTGTAATAGTGCCACGGATGAAAACCAAAGGAGTCTTCCTGTGAAAGAAATGTCACCACAGGCGATCACATCTGGTTGTCGGACAGTAAGGCTGGCGACAATAAGGTTCGTATCCTATCGCTGTCTGGGGCGAGAACGTTTGGAGCGTTATGGGCACAGGCCCTCTAACCATCTCGGCATTTTGACGATCTACCGTACCAATTAGACGGAATTTTACACGATATCCATCAGGACGGCATTCAGAAACTCTGTCAACCAAAGTCCTCAGGGCGGCTTTCAACAACTCTGCCAACCAAAGCCGAGTGGAATAACTGCTTGAATAAGGACCAGAAGTGTACCAACGCGTTATCGACTTGCTCGATTTCTCAAGCTCTTTCTCTGAAATAATCGTCCAGTTTTCGTCAAATTATAATGACTTGTTTATCTGTTTATATAAATCACATCTATCGATTACCGTCCCATTCGCATAATTCCATCGTGGTACGCCGCTTTCTTTTCTTTCTTTCTGTTATTTCTGTCATTTCCATTCACAAACTGCTGCGCTTCACAGTATGTTGCAAGTGTCACTGTCTTCAACTCTGACAGACTCTATCACATCCTACAATGTGACTGAACCCAGTTTGTGAATTGAAAGCCCGATCCCAGTAACCCATCCAATAGCGTCATATCACATCTATGCACCTTGCTGTGCCTTTACTTTTATATTGCATTTCCCTTGCACATTTGCGCCTTTTCCATCCTCTCTCGCTGGAATTTCACCAAATATTACTTTGTAACCAACAAATCCAGCGCGTCCTACAACGTTAATCAGGAAAATAATGGGACAGATTTTTTCCTTTAGTACCCAGGAATTTCTTTCATTCTATATATCAGCGTTGTACCATTCAAAATAGTTTCAAGGGGCAACTAAACACCGACTGAGACGTTGTCTCAAAGGCGTCGTACCAGCTGTGGAACGCCTTTCTTGGGATACCTTCCACCTCTATGGTTTTGCTCTTTTAGGTGTTTTCCGAAGTAGCAAAGGATGCCTTTTCGGATAGTATTTAACCTGTGAGGGTGGAGGGGAGGGGGAGGAGGCAAAAATGAAGTTACAGGGACTGGAACCCTTCATGCTGAATGTCTTCCCAAAATTCCATGTTCTCTTTCAGCAGTATAACTGTCCGTGCCTCGGATCCGAGTTCGTGCTATATTGGTTTGAGGAACATTATAGTGAACTCACGAAGACGTTTGGTTGACCAAATTAGCCTGATATAAATCTTATGGAACCCATCTTGCTCGCTGTTGGGCGCCATCACGGCGTACGCTAATCAGCGGCGTGTTGTTCATGGGAATTATATGACTTGTCCGTAGACATCTAATGCCACATACCTCCACAAACCTACCATCAAATTGTCGGGCCCTGATACGCAAAATCAGTGGGTCAATTTGTTCAAAAGACGGACAAACAAGCTATTAAGCATGTAGTCATAAGGTTTTTGCTCATCAGTGTATATAATTGCTTTTAAAACAAAATCAGCACCGACATATCTTTGACTATTTATAACTGCGATGCACATGGTCTGTCTCAATTAAAAATTCCTTGAATTGTTTATAAATATTTTTGAGACCATGTCATCAGCTGATTTGTTTCAAGTAACACTATTCTGAATTAGGTTAGGTTTTAACCAGAGGCAATCTGACCCCTGTAAAGGGAAATCGAAATAACAATAAAGTAAAATGAAAGTCCTACCCTTACAGCGCCTGAAACACTTTAAAGTTCACTCTGTTATAAATTTAATTTACTTTGATGCTAACCAACTGCCATAATCTACATTTAGCACACTATTTATTCCTGACGTGTTTATGCGTGGATTAACAGGAAGAGAAGTCTAAAAACAAATCTTCACACTTGCATCGTGATGTAGAACAACCTGCCTGGCACAGTAAACAGAGCACTAACAGTGGTGAGTGTCTGAGATACAACGTCGACCTTGCTCCTTACGCTGAGTAGTCGAAGGTCAGCCTCACATAGTCGATCTGTTAACTTCACCTAATCTTGCCTGTTTTACGGTTGTTCGTATGCTATGATCCCAAATGTGGAAACTGATTAACCTTTGCTTTAAAACAACATTCTGGGTGAGCTTAGTACAGCATAAAATGAAGAAAAAACTAATCTGGTAAAATCATAATGGATTGTTTAGGCCCTTTGTCCTCCAGTTTGGTCAATGCACATAGTTAAAACATATATGCAATGTTGCAAGTGGCACTCATTTGAATACACGGAGCTTACGCTACCGAAAACTAATTTTGACTGTCAAGACTCTTACACCTTTACCAACGTAGCTAGTCGCACATAAAATTAGCACAACAGTGTTAGTCTGCCACACTCTACCTGAGTGATTGCGGCTTAGAAATGAAGCGCCAGGATAGCTTTCGATCTGAAACTCTGCAAGACACAAAAAAAAAATCTCACCCCACAATAAGGACCATAGGGATCATCAGCGACGAACTGTTGACAACACTAATTATTTTTATTCAAAATCTAAGCAGTGGCGGATTTCGAACCCTTTACCGAGGACGTTTGAGTATCACTGAAAGATACTACACCCCTCCCCCTTTTTTGTCATACGGTCTTAGCGGACATCACATAAAATCCCTTCATCTTTGAATACTTCACTCAGTTTTTTTATTACACAGAGCAGCCAGCCCTCGGAAGGAATCCGCTGAACTACCGTGCCGGCCTACATCTAGACAACGGATGTTTACTCTTCAAATGTTTTACTCTTCATACGTACCAACAATAGGAAGACTGCTGGCGTATGATGCAAATTAAGCTTTTCTCATTATACTGCCTTTGACTAATAGTAAGACTGCAAATATTGTCACCATCAAAACATTCTTTCACAACATTAGCTAGAGGCACTGTCTACGTGACTGTATTACGCGTTCTGACCTGCTTTATATAAAATGGATAAATGCAAAGCTTTTTATACAACTACAAGTACGTACGCCTTGCAAGGAACAATATCAGACTCTGACTTTGACTTCGGCAAGTCTGCTCTAAGCTTTATCTATTGCCTTCTTTCAGTGTAACTCAAATTTTGATTCTGATGAAGACATCCTTAGAGGTGTCGAAACCTAGGTAAATCTATTAATCAGTTATTTTGAACCGGTTGGCTGTGCTAGTTATGAAACTTATATATGGTTGCTGAAAGACAACCATATTGCAAACTGTGATACAATAACACTCTTAACAAGCTCTAAACGGATGTTTATTTCACTCTCAGCTGCGAGAAGGTACAAAGGTTAAGATTGTTACTCTTAGGTGTTATTTTCGGATCTCTGCTGATCGGTTACAATGTAACAAGTCACATTCGTCATCGTAAATGGGTATGTCGACAATGGACTATCCTGAACGAGCGGGGTAATCACACACAGCAGCAAGATGACGTCAGAATTTGGTGAATGCCGAAGTTTAGCGGCTTCTATTCTAGTTGTCCCAGTTATTTGACTGGAGTATCGTATCAGAGCCGTAGACTTGTCAGCAAATAATTTTTATTCAGACTTATTTACACGCACCTTCGTACAACTGCCCTCCACTTGAAAGCGCAAATTAATCCGATACCGACCGTGAGTGAAAATAAAATACGGAATCTGACTGTGATGTACTGTAACAACGAGGGACTTTTTTACAGGTTCATATTGCTGCTGGTGCACTGCGGAAAACGTTTATACGATACCACGAACTCCCTGAATGCAAGGCCACTTTTCGAAGCACTGTGCTGCGTTACGCCCTGAGAGAGCCACTAAAACTGCATACTTCAATCGCTAACGGTCACTGGATGGTACCTTTTCTGTCAGTATAAGGCTAACAGGTTTGATCGAGTGCAGGAAGCTTTCGTGGTAGGTAATTTAATTATTTCAGGGCGTATTCTAAGTAGAAAAATTGACTGAAGCATCTATATTACACATCTTCGTATTAGTCATGCTCTGCAGTTACATCTACCACTAAACTGTGTCACAGATGCCTGATTGATGAGGTATGTGTAAATTTTGCATTAAAATTCTTAATTCGATCACTTATAGCGTGGTCCCTAGCTTCGCACTACCATATATTTGAACAGCATGGGACACCGGTCTTTCATGCCATTCTCCTTTTTATGTGGGATTTTTACGGACGTAGTTTAATATCGTGATTATGTTTACCCACTCGTATTTATTGCAATGGATAAGATCTTGTAAACGTTCACTGAAGGCAGTTGGCCTTACGTGTATCCGGGAACACCGGAATTCAAACCTCTGTGCAGCCATCAAGATTTACGTTTCCCCAAATCGATGAGGAGGATGGTAGTTTGGCATCTTTTAAAAGGGCACCAAGTTTTTCTTGCCCACCCACTCTCCGTCGGCGCTTCAGCTAGTCGTTGATGGGGCCTTAAATCACACCCTTCCTTTCCTTCTTTGCACTGAGCAAACGGTTAAAAGGCTATTTTGTAAGTTCGTGGTCAGTTGATGTGAGGAAGTAGTAAGGGTACTGTTTAATGAAATGAACATTCAAATGAATGAGTAGTAGAAATGTGGTAAGTAACAAAAGTAACTTCAAAATCACGCAGTAGACGAGGTACATGAATTCTACGACATTGGAAGCGAAATGAAGCATTGCGCACAAAGCAAGAAAGACTTAAGGAGACTAGTGCAAACAAAGATGGTTTTCTTCACTAAATGAAATCTACCAGCATCATACTTGGGCCTTAATTCAAGGAAAAATTTCCTGCGAATGTGCCGCTGAAGAACAATATTTTAATGATCCATTCATGGAAACGGAAAAGAAGTCAATCGAAGAGTCTGATCTGTGGTGTAACAGAACGAAGTTGGAAATTGACTGAAATGATAAGAAATGAGGACTTGGTCCGCAGAATCTGCGAAGTATGAGTAGAGCGTCGGAATAATTATTTCTTTCAATTTTCACTCTTACACCCACATGCAGAACATGGTACATCACATCTGTCTCCACAGGAAATAAAAAGAGATTGATTAATTAGAAATGATTTTGTTTTGAGGTAATTACTACCGCAGAGCAGCACATTTAGATCAAAATAATGTGAATATTAACCTCAAAGTGCTGTTGTGAAACATTACACTTCTACAAGGAAAGTATTTACAATGTTAAGCATAAAATACTTTACTGATGGTACTGCAAAATATTATTTATTTGATCTTGAACCGGCTCTTGGCTTCGTAGATCAAGAAACAGAAAGGCGGTTCCTGACCAAATAACTAATATTTCTCAAAAGTTAAGGGAAGTACCTATCTTTATTTTATATTGCCGTTTAACTCAAATAATGACGGAAAATTCAGTTAAAGTATTCACAATAAAGCGAAAAATTATTTTTTTCTTTCTTTGTAGACTATCACAGATGCTTAATACAAGTAATTAAACATGTCTGCTGGAAAAAGAAATGATAGGAAGTGAGTAATTCCTGTTCTTGTTTGTAAAATGGCTCTGAGCACTATGGGACTTAACATCTATGGTCATCAGTCCCCTAGAACTTAGAACTACTTAAACCTAACTAACCTAAGGACAGCACACAAAACCCATCCATCACGAGGCAGAGAAAATCCCTGACCCGCCGTGAATCGAACCCGGGAACCCGGGCGTGGGAAGTGAGAACGCTACCGCACGACCACGAGATGCGTGCTCTTATTTGTAAAATATAAAGCATACTTAGTTTTTATACGATCAGAATAGTTTGGAATGTAAATCTAGCAATACGTAGGTGAACACAAATAAAGAATGCTGTTATAACTATGAGAAACAGTCTCAGTTCATGATACGTATAAAGGGCCATCCTATATGGAATATAACCCTCTCCGCATACTACTTCAGAGAAATGTATACAAGATAAAGTTTATTCAGTTCTAAGCATTATTTGGTACATGTCTTATGAATGCAAAAAGACTTATTTTTAAAAGGTAGTAAACATTTGCATTGGATTTGTACTTTATGCGAGTATCGAAGCTTGGGTAACAAATTTGTCAGTTACTACGTGGGAAAATCAAACATCAGGTCCATTCCCACCAACATTCACCTGACGAATTTTAATATAATGCCGGAATATATGTGTGTATTTAATAATAGGATTCCATTGTTGTGAAATAGACAAGATAATTAAAAAAGATTTTACTTGAACTGAAAATCTAAAAAGAGAAATCTTCATTTCCACAATAATTATTAAAATTCAGTTTTTTAAGGATTTTAATTAAAACGAGAATTGAAGGCCTTTCACCGGCGACAATGAACAAGGAAATCTGATGCGTAATCGCACCCGTTTACTGTGTTCTTTCTTTCTGCTGGTTTACAGGTGTTTGTTCAGTCGCTGATCATCGCAATGTCTTACCTCATTATACATCACGTTAAAAGAGACGTTTTTATCATTTGTAAATATATCAACGTTTGTCCTTAATCTTCTGAAATCGGGTGTAACGAGAAAAACTGCCTACATTAATCACGAAACTTACCAAGACGACATAATCATAAAATACACTCCTGGAAATTGAAATAAGAACACCGTGAATTCATTGTCCCAGGAAGGGGAAACTTTATTGACACATTCCTGGGGTCAGATACATCACATGATCGCACTGACAGAACCACAGGCACATAGACACAGGCAACAGAGCATGCACAATGTCGGCACTAGTACAGTGTATATCCACCTTTCGCAGCAATGCAGGCTGCTATTCTCCCATGGAGACGATCGTAGAGATGCTGGATGTAGTCCTGTGGAACGGCTTGCCATGCCATTTCCACCTGGCGCCTTAGCTGGACCAGCGTTCGTGCTGGACGTGCAGACCGCGTGAGACGACGCTTCATCCAGTCCCAAACATGCTCAATGGGGGACAGATCCGGAGATCTTGCTGGCCAGGGTAGTTGACTTACACCTTCTAGAGCACGTTGGGTGGCACGGGATACATGCGGACGTGCATTGTCCTGTTGGAACAGCAAGTTCCCTTGCCGGTCTAGGAATGGTAGAACGATGGGTTCGATGACGGTTTGGATGTACCGTGCACTATTCAGTGTCCCCTCGACGATCACCAGTGGTGTACGGCCAGTGTAGGAGATCGCTCCCCACACCATGATGCCGGGTGTTGGCCCTGTGTGCCTCGGCCGTATGCAGTCCTCATTGTGGCGCTCACCTGCACAGCGCCAAACACGCATACGACCATTATTGGCACCAAGGCAGAAGCGACTCTCATCACTGAAGACGACACGTCTCCATTCGTCCCTCCATTCACGCCTGTCGCGACACCACTGGAGGCGGGCTGCACGATGTTGGGGCGTGAGCGGAAGACGGCCTAACGGTGTGCGGGACCGTAGCCCAGCTTCATGGAGACGGTTGCGAATGGTCCTCGCCGATACCCCAGGAGCAACAGTGTCCCTAATTTGCTGGGAAGTGGCGGTGCGGTCCCCTACGGCACTGCGTAGGATCCTACGGTCTTGGCGTGCATCCGTGCGTCGCTGCGGTCCGGTCCCAGGTCGACGGGCACGTGCACCTTCCGCCGACCACTGGCGACAACATCGATGTACTGTGGAGACCTCACGCCCCACGTGTTGAGCAATTCGGCGGTACGTCCACCCGGCCTCCCGCGTGCCCACTATACGCCCTCGCTCAAAGTCCGTCAACTCCACATACGGTTCACGTCCACGCTGTCGCGGCATGCTACCAGTGTTAAAGACTGCGATGGAGCTCCGTATGCCACGGCAAACTGGCTGACACTGACGGCGGCGGTGCACAAATGCTGCGCAGCTAGCGCCATTCGACGGCCAACATCGCGGTTCCTGGTGTGTCCGCTGTGGCGTGCGTGTGATCATTGCTTGTACAGCCCTCTCGCAGTGTCCGGAGCAAGTGTGGTGGGTCTGACACACCGGTGTCAATGTGTTCTTTTTTCCATTTCCAGGAGTGTAATATTATGTTAGTCGTGTTAGTATACACAAGGGACATGGAAGATGCTTTTGGGTTTTCCTCGTAATTTTTCCAATGGAAATTTTAATTTCCAGATGGTAATTATAGAAATACGTATCACGGCACTGCATCTAATATTAACTGATTTTGAATGTTATTATTGTAATTTTTGTAAAGTGGGTATTCCACGGTACTTCCAAATGTAAAGACAGAGTCTAAAAGAGATGTCAGCATGGCGCTGTAGGATACATGAATACGCTCTTTCATTGCGTATTCTGGGGTAGGAGATGGTTCAAAATGGTTCAAATGGCTCTGAGCACTATGGGACTTAACATCTATGGTTATCGGTCCCATAGAACTTAGAACTACTTAAACCTAACTAACCTAAGGACATCACACAACACCCAGTCATCACGAGGCAGAGAAAATCCCTGACCCCTCCGGGAATCGAACCCGGGAAGCGAGAACGCTACCGCACGAGGGGTGGGAGACCTTACGAGTGACTGAACATTCCGTTCCATGACTTCCATAGTGGATTAGTAGAACAAGGGATACTCAAAATAATAAATGGTCGTATTTTGCGCATTACTTTATACCCGAACTGCTTAAGTGTAATTGCTAAATACGTGCGTTTTTTTAGAAAATGGTATGGTCATCCACACGTAATGTGATCCTGCGTAAAAATCGTAGTGCGCCGAAATAGGCAAGGAAAGTGTCCTCTCCCTACAAGCTGCACCGTTTCGGTGTCTTTCTGTGTTAATAATCCCATAAATTAAGGAGAGCAGCATAATAAATTTCTAAGAGTCATGCCTGTACTCAAAGAGCGAGTAGTGTGGTGTGATTACACACGTTGTACAGAGGTGTAAGTGCTTTTGTTAGTGTATGTCCTCGCTTGGTCTAGTTTACATTACGATTTCTGAAGTGGTGTATTTAAAATGTTGGATCATCAATAAGAATGAAGAGCACATTTCGCATTTTCTTATCTGGAATGCCCCGTAGACGAATCGTATAGCAGATTGTTTTCGAACGGGTTTCAAAATTCTGGCAAGCAATTTTTCCGCGAAAACACTAATCGACTGATCTCGCAACAGCGCATGGCAGTGAAATGAAGCTGCCATATCAGCTATAATCCAGCAGTCATCTTGGGGCTGAGAAGAAGAACACTAGGTGTTCTCAGGTTGTCGGGCCATAGGTTTCGGCTAATTCACCATACCGCCATACCGCCTTAGAAACACGTTGTCGCACTAGAAATGGGAGACTATAGTTTTCAGACTCCAACAAGTCTGCGCACAGACATTCTGCGGAGGATTCACGCCACACACATGCAACTTCTGAAGTCAAACCTCACACTCCACAAACCAAGTTCCATATTCCGCTATCACAGTAAACTCTACGAAGTTCGTCGGTATCCGCTTCGCAGCCTCAGAGTAATAGTTCCGAGAGCAGTGAGTTCTGTGCGTTGCTATATGCTGGGTGCGTCATAGACGACGACAGATATTTCACGCACTGAGTCACACATCCGGACATAAACCTCCGGTAGGAAATGGCAGTACAACTGACTTTCATAAAATTGAGAAATGAGAATGAAGCTTTTCATTGTTCCTGTGTACCTGCATTGCCAGTAGGAAAGACCTACTAGACTGCACAAACTTTTCGCACGTTATAGCACAGTCAATAACGTGAAATTCAGAAGTTCTAAAGACTGCTACTACTGTACGATAAGATGATATTTTTTCCGTATCCAGCTAGCTCTGTCTGATACAGATAGGTACCTCTGTGAGTCATGTGACGCATCAGTGCGAGAAAGGCATACTGATGTTTTTCACTGTCTCATTATACTTTTTTTATGCATATGTTTTGTAAATAAGAAAGCCGCATGCTGTCTTTGGAATATTTTTCTTAATTTTTGAAATTCCTCTTATTTGTTTAACAGAGCGATACTGGTCTTACAGCCGTTACAGATCGCTGTTATGAAATGTACGTAACCTTAACTCGCAGTGTTGGACGATATCTTCAACGAACATTCGTAACAAAACGTTTAGTTGCAACAACGTGACTCAAAGGCTTCAAATCTTGGCGTCCCCCAGAAATCATAAAATGAATAATTCTAATGTGCTTTATAGAATGTAACTTTTTGTATGAATCTACGAACACACACGGTAGACCACCCTCGGACAAAAAATTTGGAAAATTTGGAAGCTGAGGGAAAGCTGTTGTTTGCCACCATCTAACTCTAAATCATTCGCAGACTTGTGGAAAATTTCCAAGATGGTTTCTAAACATGTCTGGTGCAATGATGCCCATGATGCTACTATAAATAATTTGGATTTTTTGACGAAACGTGTAGACTCATTAATGTACTGTATCATCTACATACACAATGACGCGAATTATGTAGTATGCTGGGTTTACACACATCTGAAGAAGATCATAGTTGATTGAAATTAATTACCTGATTCATCTACATCTACAACTCCGCAAGCCACCCAACGGTGTGTGGTGGAGGGCACTTTAAGTGCCACTGTCATTACCTCTCATTTCTGTTCCAGTCGCGTATGGTTCGCGGGAAGAACGACTGCCAGAAAGCCTCCGTGCGCGCTCTAATCTCTCTAATTTTGCATTCGTGATCTCCTCGGGACGTATAAGTAGGGGGAAGCAATATATTCGATACCTCATCCAGAAACGCACCCTCTCGAAACCTGGACAGCAAGCTACACCGCGATGCAGAGCGCCTCTCTTGCACAGTCTGCCACTTGAGTTTGCTAAACATCTCCGTAACGCTATCACGCTTACCAAATAACCCTGTGACGAAACGCGCCGCTCTTCTCTGGATCTTCTCTATCTCCTCCGTCACCCCGACCTGGTACGGATCCCACACTGATGAGCAATACTCAGGTATAGGTCGAACGAGTGTTTTGTAAGCTACCTCTTTTGTAAATGGACTACATTTTCTAAGTACTCTCCCAATGAATCTCAACCTGGTACCCGCCTTACCAACAATTAATTTTATATGATCATTCCACTTCAAATCGTTCCGCACGCATACTCCCAGATATTTTACAGAAGTAACTGCTACCAGTGTTTGTTGCGCTATCATATAATCCTACAATAAAGGATCCTTCTTTCTATGTATTCGCAATACATTACATTTGTCTATGTTAAGGGTCAGTTGCCACTCGATGCACCAAGTGCCTATCCGCTGCAGATCTTCCTGCATTTCGCTGACTGGTGACCGAATTTATAACAAAGTAAACGCACCACTCTATCCAAAGTAGACCACAAATGTACAACAGTGTTCTAATATGACAACCGTGGTGGCCAGAGCAAATGCGACAATTCGTCATTGTGCTCACAAAACCAGTCTGGGACGATGCGATGTGTGTGGTAAGAGGCACTGTGGTCTGGAACACAGCATTTTGATTGAGAAACAAACATTATACGAAGGGATGGACTTGATAAACAAAAATGCTGACACAATTCTTTGGCATTAATGCGACCTTGCAAAGTAACCATGTATCATCATCTGGCTGCCCAAATCATAAACGAACCGTCACCAAGTTTCACTCTTATGATGTAAGCTCGGCCAGAAGTTAGAAACAGTATGAAAGAAGAATCATATGACCAAATGGCGCTTCCATTGTACCATAGCCCGAGTCTTATGTGTTCGGCACCACATTTTTCTCTTACTGTCGTTCGCATTACTGATGAACTATTTCGGAATTCTAGCTCCTTCTGCAATTTCCTGCTTCTGGAGATACTTTCGTGTCGTTCTGGTGCTGACAGGGTTCGCAAGTGTGACATTCACTTCTGCAGTGACTATTGCAGTTATCTTATTTTTCGTCATAGTCCTCTTCAATGACCTTCTGTTACGCTCAGTCAACATACCTTTTTGTCCGTGTTTTGGCTTAGCGGATGGTGGTTCCTCGATTCCCCTGTATGCGGTGCAAATCTTCGATACGGTGCCTGTTGAAACATCAAACACTTGAGCCGTCTTCCTCACGAAAGGTTGCGTTGTCTGCGGCGCCTTGTCACGGTCCGCGTGGCTCCCGCAGAGAGAGGTTCGAATCCTCCCTTGGGCATGGGTGTGTGTGTTGTCCTTAGCCTAAGTTTGTTTAAGCTACAGTAGGTAGTGTGTAAGCTTAGGGACTGATGACCACAGCAGTTTGGTCCAATAAGATCTTGCCACAAATTACCAAAATTTTTCTTTGCAAAAATCGCCACCATAGCAACACCGACAATTTGCCCACGTTGGAATTCACTTAGCTCCGACACAACGCACTCACACCTACACAGAAAACTATTCTGACCACAAATTGACACTTGCAACACTGCACATGCGCCGTTCGTGGTTAAATAGCGCAACCTGCAATCTTGGCTAACATCAGCATTAATGTTCAAACATGCACTTCTCGCCGTGTTTACATATTTTCGTTCACGCTGAAGAAGTTTAAGGCAACGGCCTTGCCGCAGTGGATAGCCGGTTCCCATCAGATCACCGAAGTATAGCGCTTTCGGGCATGGCCGGCAGTTGGATGGGTGACCATCTGGGCCGCCATTCGCTGTTGCCATTTTTCGGGGTGCACTCAGCCTCGTGATGCCAGCTGAGGACCTACTCGATCGAATAGTAGCGGCTCCGGGCAAAGAAAACGATCATAACGTCCGGGAGAGCAGAGTGCTGAAAACACGCCCCTCCAATCTGCGTCCTCAGCTAAGGATGACACGGCGGTTGGATGGTCCCAGTGGGCCACGTGTGGCCTGATGACGTAGTGCTTTTTTTTTATAGCAATTTAAGATCACCAAAAGTACAAAATATTCTTCTGACAGCACGAAATAAGAGTGTAAATGAACAGTGAACAACTGTGAATATATTGTAATGTGTTCAAAATGTGTTGTGGATTAATGTAATTTTTAACCTTCATAAAAACTAATAACTAATTTTTTTGTTTATAACAAATTTTCCTACCTTTCAATTGCTGATAACGTGTTTGAAAGCTTGCTACCAACTGTAACAATAATTTCAGTTTTGCTATTCTCAACAATAATAGGGGTTATTAATGAAAATTGATAAATTATTTAAGTCTAGTAATAAGCTTTGAAATTTTAATGCAAGCCGCTGTTCGTTCTAAGCAAAATGCCCTGGAATTCGTTCGAAAGTTTCGGTATTTTACTAATCTCAAACTGTAATTCCTTTTAGATATTATTAGAATTTATCCATTTAACTACACCCAACGGCAGGAACATGAAAGAACGTGTATTTGAATTCATAAGCTTATTCATGTGTGTTTAAAGTCCGCGGCCCATTTAGGCTATTTAGATACTTAAGCTGGTTGCTGACAGCAAGAGCTAATTACCCATTCCTAAGAAAAAGCTTTGTTAAGCACTGTAGGGCAACTTAAACGACAACAGTTGAATTTACAAAAAATCACACATATTACATCAACAAAGGCCAAAGAGTATTTGGCCATAAGAGTTGACTTTCTCTTGGCTGGTTTTGAGTCAGCACAATTTGCTGATTCAATGTATTTGACTTACATAGAATGTAATTGCTGTTGTTCAAATTGTCAGTCAATGCTTCCTGTCCTGTCACAGAAACCGCACTTAACTGACGTGTGCAATAAATAACATTCTTGAACTACAAACCAACTTATGCTTGCAGGAGGAAAACTTACCATTTAAAAAATTTAGTGGTAATGTTAACCTACTTAAGAAATGTGGAAACAGTAGTACCATTTAAAATTAGACACAATGAAACGAATATTTGTGTGGCAATTTGTTGATGTGAATCAAAATATTTAGAAACAGTCACGTTTAGAAACAAAACAACATGAACGTTAATGAATACTGATTAAAAAATATTAGTAAGTAAGAAAGTAAAGGCCATGACGAAAACTTGCATTACGATGATTACCTCAGTAGTATAAACATACACAGTTTATGTCTAAATTAATATTTCTGCTACAAACGAATATTCGTATTTCCTCTTGTCCCATGACCACATGAATTTATCTTATGACAATGATCACGTAGATTATATGTGAAATATAGTGCATAAAGAATTTCTGTACTAAATTAACAGCTTCGCTGAGTGGAGTTTGGTTAATAAATGAGCATAACTTAATCATCATCTATAATTGCTGAATCAGGTTAGCCCGATATGTCAGTAATGCCATGTAACATTGCACCATCTGTATAATCTGCTAAACAGCTACTGCACATTTCAACGAAATGTCCTTACCGTGCGCCTGTCTAACAATAAGCGTTAACGACGGCTAATGCGGAAATGCCATTTATCAGGGGCCCATTAGGCCAGCGTCGATATCTGGCCGCGAGACTTAATTGTGCAAACCAGCGTCCATTAGCGGGAATCGCATTTAATGATGAGCGCTAGCACTGACCGAGAAACTGGAACAGCTGAACAGTCTATTTGTCGTGCTTGACGTGCTTTATTCGGTTCCCGAACGTAAATTCCGACAAAGAAGTTCATTGTGCTTTCCGTTTCTGGTGAATAAATTGTAGCCGGTTGCAGCAGTCCACATTTGTTCTGAATCCCAAGTGGTATTATTCACACGGAGTACTGCAAGTAACTTTCTGTTCTATAGCAACGTGTTCACCATTGTATCTACGCTCAGAATTTTCTCATATTCTGCAAATGTTTGATTGATTGATTTACAGCTATGTGAATATATTGGGGATAGGTTCACATATCATTCTGAATCATCACTAGTAATATGTTGGTAGGAGCAGTTGGAAACACATAAATATGAAACGAATCTGACTGTGCCGGCCGAAGTAGCCGAGCGGATCTAGGCGCTTCAGTCTGGAACCGCGCTACCGCTACGGTCGCAGGTTCGAATCCTGCCTCGGGCTTGGATGTGTGTGATTTCCTTAGGTTAGTTAGGTTTAAGTAGTTCTAAGTTATAGGGGACTGATGACCACAGATGTTAAGTCCCATAGTGCTCAGAGTCAATTGAACCATCACTTTAGGGCATCTTCAGATTGTCATGGAGCCTAATAAAATGGACGCAATATTAACTGTATATGTAATCCATCCGTCACAGAGAGACATAAAATGCAAGGTAGACCTTGAGCGCACAATCTGACTCCACCACAGCGGTACAAAATAGGGTTACGCTTACAAAATAAACTAGGTGTGACCCACACGTAGCACAACGTCCCTTAGGCTTGCACAATCTGATTATGCCCCAAAAGGGTGAAACGCTTCACTGATATTAAATAATTTCGCGACCAAGACTGTTTTTATCTGAAATAATTAATACAGTGGTTTTCTGTCCTCCTGAGGGATATCATGCCAAATTATGTCCAATTCCCGCGTTAGATCGTCAAAATGCCCAGCTGGTTTGAGGCCACTACAGATAATGCTCCAAACGTTCTCCATGGCTGAAATGTAAGCCACGGAAGTATAGCTATGAATGGTACCATAAAGGGGCGTAGCCATCTACGTACCACCGTGCTGCAGGGTGGCCACTGTAAGGTGCCTCTTACGTGAGGAAGACATTTTTACCAGTTTTAATAAATTATTGTCTCTTATTGATATATTCACGATAGTTAGGAAGTGCTGTAGTCCGTAGCCGGTCATGAGTCATAGAGCATTTCCCACGCTGGATGGCTAGGTGACGAAGCGACCATATGTCGCGCATAGTGGGGTGGGGCTCGGCGCTGGACAGTAGCAACAAGCGTCAGCCTGGGAAATATACATGGCGGGAAGTACCGCCATCTTGGCGCCAAAGTCACCGATTTTGTTTATTTATATTTAATAATTAAAGTCATTTATGACAACATGAATACTAGGGGGATCCTCTGGATGTTTAAAACTATTTATCATAATTTTGCCTCGTTATAATTCACACCTGCTCATTAACAAATGCATATCTTAGTAAGTACGAACTTGATCGGAAATCAACGAACTGTGACGAAACTAGTGAGAGATACGGAGTGCGCACCAAAGTTGGCAGTCCGCGTTAAGAGCTCTTCCTGTCTTGTTCGATGGTGGTCATGCTCTCGGTTACGAGTAGTTTGTGACATGAGTGTTTCGTTATTGATGTAATAGGAATAAAAGTGATCTTACGGCATTCTGAATGTTAATTTCGAATATATAGATACCCCAAAGTTGATCGACAGCAATTTCAGATGATTAGCTTCCACCGACAGAGACATCCTTTGCGCCAATGAATCTGCACGGGACGACATTTACGAGAGCTGCACCGCGCACAGGTAGGAGGAAATCCGACGGCACGACCCACCAAGGTGGATCAAGGAAGCTCCGACTTACACTCGCAAATTCCGGGTGGAAATGCTGACCAGTTATACTGCACGTCACATACAGGGTGTTACAAAAAGGTACGGCCAAACTTTCAGGAAACATTCCTCACACTCAAAGAAATAAAATATGTTATGTGGATATGTGTCCGGAAACGCTTACTTTCCATGTTAGAGCTCATTTTATTAATTCTCTTCAAATCACATTAATCATGGAATGGAAACACACAGCAACAGAACGTACCAGCGTGACTTCAAACACTTTGTTACAGGAAATGTTCAAAATGTATCACAGCCGTCCACAATACGAGCACGAAGAGTCTCTACATCTGGTACCGGGGTTGCGTAGAAAAGAGCTTTCAAATGCCCCCATAAATTAAAGTCAAGAGGGTTGAGGTCAGGAGAGCGTGGAGGCCATGGAGTTGGTCCGCCTCTACCAATCCATCGGTCACCGAATCTGTTGTTGAGAAGCGTACGAACACTTCGACTGAAATGTGCAGGAGCTCCATCGTGCATGTACCACATGTTGTGTCGTACTTGTAAAGGCACATGTTCTAGCAGCGCAGGTAGAGTATCCCGTATGAAATCATGATAACGTGCTCCATTGAGCGTAGGTGGAAGAACATGGGGCCGAATCAAGACATCACCAACAATGGCTGCCCAAACGTTCACAGAAAATCTGTGTTGATGACGTGATTGCACAATAGCGTGCAAAATCTCGTCAGCCCACACACGTTGATTGTGAAAATTTACAATTTGATCACGTTGGAATGAAGCCTCATCCGTAAAGGGAACATTTGCACTGAAATGAGGATTGACACATTTTTGGATGAACCATTCACAGAAATGTACCCGTGGAGGCCAATCAGCTGCTGATAGTGCCTGCACACGCTGTACATGGTACGGAAACAACTGGTTCTCCCGTAGCACTCTCCATACAGTAACGTGGTCAACGTTACCTTGTACAGCAGCAACTTCTCTGACGCTGACATTAGGGTTATCGTCAACTGCACGAAGAATTGCCTCGTCCGTTGCAGGTGTTCTCGTCGTTCTAGGTCTTCCCCAGTCGCGAGTCATAGGCTGGAATATTCCGTGCTCCATAAGACGCCGATCAATTGCTTCGAACGTCTTCCTGTCGGGACACCTTCGTTCTGGAAATCTGTCTCGATACAAAAGTACCGCGGCACGGCTATTGCCCCGTGCTAATCCATACATCAAATGGGCATCTGCCAACTCTGCATTTGTAAACATTGCACTGACTGCAAAACCACGTTCGTGATGAACACTAACCTGTTGATGCTACGTACTGATGTGCTTGATGCTAGTACTGTAGAGCAATGAGTCGCATGTCAACACAAGCACCGAAGTCAACATTACCTTCCTTAAATTGGGCCAACTGGCGGTGAATCGAGGAAGTAGAGTACATACTGACGAAACTAAAATCAGCTCTAACATGGAAATTAAGCGTTTCCGGACACATGCCCACGTAACATCTTTTCTTTATTTGTGTGTGAGGAATGCGCAAGGGGCGCGGTGGACTCACCCCCCTTCCTTTGAGACGCTTGTTAGTGATCCTTGTGTTAACTGTAGCGCTAGTTACACGTCGGATGGGTGGTAATGATAAATCCCGAGCTCTTAGTGTCTTTCTGACAACTGCTCAGTTCTTACGTTCTGTCGTGTCTCTAGGCCAACCGCTTCCTTGTTTACACTGTATTCGGCCGTGGTTCACCCATTCCTGCCAATATCGTCGATTAGTGGTATCGCTCCTGTTCAAATTTTGCCTATTACTCCAACGGCCTCTTTGAGCCAAACTGAACGTCTTTCCTCAAATGCTGGCATCTGCCTATATCATATACAGGGTGGTCCATTGGTACTGACCTGGCCAAATATCTCACGAAATAAGCATAAAACGAAAAAACTACAAAGAACCAAACTCGTCTAGCTTGAAGGGGGAAACCAGATTTCGCTTTGGGTGGCCCTCTAGATGGCCAAACGGATATCAACTGTGTTTTCTTTAAATAGGAACTCACATTTTTTTATTACATATTCGTGTAGTACGTAAAGAAAGATTAAAAAAGCGCAGTTGATTTCCGTTTGACCTATGGCAGCGCCATCTAGCGGCCCAACCACAGCACCATCTGGTCTCCCCCTTCAGGTTAGACAAGTTTCGTTCTTTGTAGTTTTTTCATTTGACACTTATTTCGTCAGATATTTGGCCAGGTCTCGATCAGTGGACCACCCTGTATATTAGTCTGTGAGAAGTAGATACTAATGATTCTTCTTGTAATTATTGTGTATTACTAGTCTTTCCCTATAGCTTACCTCTATTTTTCTCAGAATCTCGAACACCTTACACCATTTTACATCATCGAACGCTTTTTTCAGACGGACAAATGCTATGAACACGCAGTGATTTTTTTGTAGCCTTCCTTCCATTATCAACCGCAGCGTCAGTTTTGCCTCTCTGTTGCCTTTACCGTTCCTAAAGCCAAACTGAGCGTCACGTAACACATCCTCAATTTTATTTTCCAGTCTTCTGTATATCATTCTTGTCAGGAACTGGGAAACAAGAGCTGCTATGGTGATTGTGCGTTTATTCTCGCACTTGTTGGCTCTTGCAATCTTCGGAAATGTGTGAATGATAATTCTCCGCAAGTAAGATGGTATATGACCAGACTCATACACTCTTCACGCCAACGTGAATAGTGGTTTAATTGACACCTTCCTCTATGATTTTAGAAACTCTGCTGGCATGTTATCTATCCCTACAACCTTACTCGATCTTATGTCTTCTCTGCTTCGTCCAGATTCGATTACTGCATCCCCTATCCCTTCTATATCGACTCTTGTTTCTTCTTCTATTACGTCACCAGAGAAGTCTTCCACTCATAGAGGCCTTCAATGTACTCTTTCCATCCATCCGCTGTCTCCTCTGAATTTAACAGTGGAATTCCTGTTGTACTTTTAATGTTACCGCCCTTGCTTTTATCTCCACCGAACGCTCTTTCGACTTTTCTGAATACTGAGTCAGTCCTTCCGCCAATCACTCCTTTTTCGATTTCTTCAATTTTCGTGTAGCTTCTATCCACTTCGTGTTTACTTCACTTATGTATTCCCCGGTTTCCCGCCACTTTTAGTTCTTCCTTCCTTACTCGGTCAACTGAACTATTATTCTGTTACACATGGTTTCTTCACGGTTAGCTTCTTTGTACCCCTGTTAATCTTCCCAACTTCTGCGACTGCCCTTTTTGGAAATGATCATTCCTCTTCAACCGAGTTGCCTAATGAGCTATTCATTACCGCAGTATCTCTAGCCGCAGACAGCTTCCATCGTTAGTACTTCCGTATCGAACTTCCTTCCGCATAGATTCTTCTTGTGTAGCCCCTCAAACTTCAGCCTATTCATCAACACTACTGATTCTGATCTGAGTCTATATCCGCTCCAGATGTCCGCCCCCTGGTAGCTGACAGTCAGCCTTCGGCGGCGCAGCGGTTCGGACGGTGTTTACGTCCCTGCCGCACGTCTGCGCGAGAGGTGTTTACGTTAAGTGTGTAGCGGTGTGTCGCGGTATACATAGAACGAATCATGGCCTTGTCCTTCCGCAAATCGACACTGAAATTTAGTTTTGTTAACGAATATGCTCGACCGAAGGCTTACGAGATCGAACGTTATTTCCGGGACGAGGTGAAAATCGAACCTGACGTTCTAGTTGGAATACACTTATCTATAGTTAGCAGCGTGATCTATGTCAAACTCATAAATGAAGCGGCATGTGACGAACTACTACTTCGACACCAACAAGGACTTCGTTTCTGTCATTCGGACGGGAATGTTGGAGCGGTAACAGTTGAACACGCCGGCATGGGCCTCCGAACGATCCGCGTCTTTGAGCTTCCATTCGAAGTGCCAGAAGAATTGGTGACGGACGCCCTTGCGTCCTTACGGAACGGTCCTATCCCACGTGGCTGAAAAATGGGTGAATTTCAAGACGTATCCTGTCCTCAATGGCGTCAGACAAATACGGATCTAACTCCGAAAACACGTCCCATCATATTTGTACATCGCCGGTTGTAGGGCGATTGTCATTTACGACGGACAACCAAGGACGTGCTCTGGATGCGGGAAAGAGGGACACATCCGTTCTGAGTGTGCTCAACGAAGGTTATTACAGCTGCTACGGAATGATCCACCCCTCACGCGCATCCGACTGTGCTCCCCATGACTTACGTCGCCGCATTACGCGATGACGTGGGCCGTGAGACAGACGCGTACCAGAACACACAGACAGCGGCGGATCGTGGCGAGCCACAGAAAGACGACGTTGCGCTGGACCGCCTGTAGCAGTCACAGGACACCCTCTCTTCGGTTCCGCTTGCGCCCCCTTCAGATAAGGCACTTGGAGACGTCGATAGTGCGACGGCGCACGGTTCCGACGCCCCCCACGAACAACTGGAGACCATGCTGACTTCTGATTCCGAGGCCCGGCAACGTAAACAGCGATCACCAAAAAGCCGGAAGAAGCGCTGCCTCACGTGGAGAACGACCACTCTGATCTAGCAGACAATTCTGAGATGTTTACGGGTACAGAACAGACGACCATGGATACAGAAGAACTGCCTAGCGCGGATGCAATGGTGGCCAGCGGGACGGCGGTACGACCTACCGCTGACGATGCTCCAGACACAGCGAAGGAGCTCGATAGACGGCAACAGGCTACTGAGGAGGCTACGGCGCCTGCACCGCACGACAACGATGGTACACTAGGGGACTGGTCAGAAGAGCCACCCCAGTGGGGAACAGGTGATGCCGGAGGAACTGCTCCCACGCACTCTCTCGGTGTAAGACCGGCAGAGTGCACGGAATAATGGCAGACCATATGAGGGGACGGCGGGGGAGGTTAGGCCGACAGCAGCCTATTTACGGCAAAATTAGCTACCGTACGGTGCCTTATTTACGTTGACCGCCATGCAACAAGCTTATCGGATAGGGTCAGTTAACATCAATAGTATTGGAACGCCGGTAAAAATCAAGATGCTCAGTGACATGATAAAGGCTGTGGATATAGACATAGCACTATTACAAGAAGTTCGGGTACTTCCCCCCTCGGACTTTTACGGTTACGACATATACTGTTCCCCGTGCGACGAGAGAGGCGTTGGCACAGCTATGCTATTAAAGGAAGGGATACGCCTTCTGCCCGTGGTACGGCCGTGACCATAGGTGGAATACGTTTGATCAACATATACGCACCGTCAGGCTCGGATAAGAGAAGGGACAGAGCAGATTTTTACGCCCATGAGGTTACAACGTTGTTCCAGGGACGATACGATACTCGGCGGAGATTTTAATTGTGTGCTCGACATAAAGGACCAACAACCTAACTATACTACTAGCCAAGAACTTAGGGAGCTGGTCAACAGGATGGAATTAGTCGATACATGGGACCTGAAGTATCGCAACCAACCAGGATATACATTTTTTACTAGCCACTCCGCAGGCCGTTTGGACCGGATCTACGTTTCAAGGGCGTTAGCAATGTCGGCGGTGGACGCAGAAATATGGCCGACAGCGTTTACGGACCACGAGGCATATATTTGTACGGTTAACCTCGATAGACAGCAGGTATGGAGGCGGAGGGGTAATTGGAAGATGAACGTCTCCCACCTGCGAGATGCAGAATGCCGACGCATGGTGGAGGACGCGTGGCATGGCTGCCTCCGTCGACGAAATTCTTTCGGTTCTGTCCTGCAGTGGTGGATCGAATGCGCGAAGTCAGCTTTACGGAGGACGTTAATAGGTTACGGGAAGGAGGTTTCTCAATGGCAGCGCACGACCACTGAGTTTTGCTTTACGGCTCTCCGGGAACTGTTAGTTCAACCACCTACACCAGATCGCCAGACGGCCGTCCACCGAGTTAAGGCGAAGCTGGTACAACTTGCGACGCAGAGGATGGCGATGATACGCGCGAGGTCGCAAGATTTCCTGCCCAACGAGGTTCCCTTGATGCATTATGTGATAAAGTAAAGACGAAGAAGACGCAGGAGTTTAATACATGAGATCGATCTCGGCGATGGCCGTCGTTTTACAACACAAAGGGGCGTAGCACAGGCGTTCACGGATCATTTTAGCAGATTGTATGCGAGCAACGAGGAGGGTCAGAGGGAGCTGGGGAACGTCCTGGAAGAGATCCTAGACGCGACGAGTGTGAACGGGGAAGCGCACGGGTTACCTGAAATTACGTGTGAAGAGCTGGAGGAAGCGATTACACGAGGTGCTTGCAACAAGTCCCCAGGTCCAGTCGGATTCCCGATGGAATTTTACCGTGCCTTTGTGACCATTATGACACCAACGTGGCTATGTATGTTTAATGAGCTTCTGCGGCAAGAAGTAGCGGTTCACATTCAATTCACGGAAGGGCTCATGATACAGATACCGAAGGCCCGTGGTGGCAAACGGCCTTGTGATTATCGCCCCTTGACCCTCCTTAATAGTGACTACAAGATCTTCATGCGCATCCTGGGAAGTCGTATCAAAAAGTCGCTGGAGAATCGAATACATGCAATCAGACTTGTCTTGGCGGCATCAGTAATATCCACACAGCCTTGGGAGACTATCGTGACGCCGTCGCCCTCGCGGCTGCATGCCGCCTCCGGGGGGCGATGGTTGCAGTAGATTTCGATCATGCTTTTGATCGCGTGGATCATGTGTACCTCGCGGCGGTGATGAACAGGATGGGTGTCTCGTCATTATTGACCAATGCTGTGATGCGGCTGTTGCACGGCGCCAGATCAGCGATGGTGGTAAACGGAGGGAAAACTGAAGATCTTAAGATCACTGAGACAGGGTGGCCCCTCGTCGATCTTCCTTTATGCGATCGCCTTAGAACCGTGCCTCGCAGGCCTTCGCCGCCGTCTTACCGGGATCTCCCTACGGCATTTATCATTCAAATGCAGAGCATACGCGTATGATATTGTGTTCCTCGTATGAATGAGAGAGAGACTCAAACAGCACTGGATTGGCTACAGACGTATGGGATGGCAGCTGGAAGTGTGGTCAACTACCGAAAATCACAATTCATGCATGTGGGGCGTGGACTAGAACCAGGAACGGAAGGACCCTTGCCTGCGGTGGAAACCCTCAGCTGTTTGGGTGTCACCGTTCATAAAGAGACAGCGAGAACGGCTGCGGACAACTACCGAAGACTGTTACTCAGAGTCCGCACGGCAGTACGACTAAACGCCCTACGGTCGATGGACATGCTGCAGCGAGTGTTACTCGTCAACCTTTATCTCGCGCCCATGATGTGCCACCTGACACACCTTCTCCCCTTGACGCGCACGATGGCTATGAGGATTCAGGCGGCTTTTGGGTACTATGTGTGCCTGGGACAACTCTTTAAGGTACAGTACAACACGCTTACCCTCCCAGCGCGAGAGGGGGGCGTTGGTTTAGTGAACGTGCACGAGAAGGCGCGTGCCATGTATATCAATACTATGCTCAAACGGTGGCGCAACAGGAATCACTCGCTTACGGGGACGATCATCGAAGAACTCGTACCAACATCGCATCTTCCTCCAGTCAGTGTCGGCCATACATCGCTACCTTTAACGTATGTGCGCACGTTCATCGTGGAACACAGTTACGTTCGAGAGCGTTTACCGACGACCCGACAGTCGACATCGAAGGACATGTACCATCTGCTTCTTCGACAGATCTCCCGGAATAGGGTGGAACGCAAACATCCAGCTGTTAACTGGCACGTGGTGTGGTGCACGGTACACCACCCCCACCTACCTACATCAGTCAGATCAACACGGTACATTGTCGTCAACCGAAAATACCCTACAAATGATAAAAAGTACGCAATACATTTGACGGATTCGCCCTTGTGCCAGCAATGTGGCGAGCTGGATACGGACGACCATCGGCTGGTCTGCGGCGAGGCATTGGCTGTCTGGACTCTCGCAAGAAAGATAATAGCGTTCATGCGGTGCACTATCTATACAGCAGTCTGTTCTGACATAGCATTTTTTCCAGAGGAAACGTATTTTCCGCGTCATAAGACGAACGCAGTGGCGTGGATCACAGGTATGACGGTCCATTACATCTATAGAGATACACGTACGAACTTACTGAACGTCCTGGATTACTGGCAATACTTGCAAGATGGACACACAAAACTATTACGGCTACAAAAGTACAAGGATTGGTATGCCAATTTCCTAGTAACGGTTTTTGCGGACCCGCCATATACTTGGGGTGTGCCGGGTGCGCAAAGATGAGCGGCGGTGCTTTCGTTGTGAAACCGACCAAGTAATGTGATCGACTAAGAACACTATGCGAGTATGCGACCTACGAAACCTTCACGCTTGATCAGTTAGCAAATGGATGTACTTCAAATTTTGTTTTCATATCCGAAAATACTTTTCATTAGGGTGCTGGAGGTGTCCCCACTTTGATTCTGTTGTTATTTCATGCTGCATGGTAGGACGGCAGCGAGGTTCCTTCCAGAACAGTTATCATGTGTCAGGACGTACTATGTTTATTTTGTGAATAATACAGGTTTCTGTTTCTCCTACCTTCCTTCATATAAAATAAATAAATTAAAAAAACCCTCACTCCCCCCCGAAAAAAAGTTGGTAGAGCACTTGCCCGCAAAGGAAAAAAAAAGAAAAAAAAAGATAGATAGAGCATCGGCCCTGTAAACAGGAGATCCCGGGTTCGAGTCCCGGTCGGGGCACACATTTTCAGCTGTCCCCACTTAAAAAAAAGAAAAAAAAAGAGTGGTCGGCACGACAGACTGTCAATCCTAGGGGCCCGGGTTCAGTTCCCGGCTGGGTCGGAGATTTTCTCCGCTAAGGGACTGTGTGTTGTGTTGTCCTAATCATCATCATTTCATCCCCATCGACGCGCAAGTCGCCGAAGTGGCGTCAAATCGAAAGACTTGCACCAGGCGTACAGTCTACCCGACGGGAGGCCGTAGTCACACGACATTTTATTTTCCGCTCCAGGTTACGCTAACAGTCGAGTATCTGACTTCGGAGTCTCTAGTTAAGTGGATTACTTCTATCAAATGGTTGCATGTTTGCTTTAAATAAACCAGGGATGGTATATGTCATTGAAGTTTACAACCTGAGTTAATCTTGCACTGACTGAAATCAAAAGAAGAAGAATTTATTCATGATGAAGGGACACTCACTAATAATCTGATCATTAACTTTGGCCGAATAGTGAAACGATCATCAGAGAATTCCAATTACCTATAAGTGTGTTGAAACGAATGTCGATTCATTTTCTCGCCCATATACATATACACATTCCCACTCTTTCCCTTGGTGGGTTCCTTACTACGGCAAGTGACGTAGACCTGAAAGGCATGTGACAGTGTTGCGTTATATAGGTTCTGCCATCTGACATCATATCTGCACGTATCAATAAAAGATTTTCATCACCTCGGATCCGAGAGTTCAGAACCTGTACACAAAATTGAAATAGAGATCAACATAAACATCATTTCCGCCCTTTTTATTGCTCATGAAAACCACATATATCATGTTGTACCACCATACAGCGAGACCTTCAGAGGTGGTGGTCCAGATTGCTGTACACAGCTGTACCCCTAATACCCAGCAGCACGTCCTATTGCATTGATGCATGTCTGTATTCGTCGTGGCGTACTATCCACAAGTTCATCATGGCACTGTTGGTCCAGATTGTGCCAACGCTCAACGACGATTCTGCGTGGATCCCTAAGAGTGATTTGTGGGTCACGTCGCCCATAAGCAGCCCGTTTCAGTCTTTCACAGGCATGTTAGATAGAGTTCATGTCTGGAGAACATGCTGGCCACTCTAGCCGAGCGATGTTGTTATCCTGAAGGAAGTTATTCACAAGATGGGCACGATGGGGGCCCGAATTGTTGTCCATGAAGGCGAATGCCTAGCCAATATGCTGCCCATATGATTGTGCTATCGTTCGGAGGATGGCATTAACGTATCGTACAGTCGTTACGGCACCTTGCATGAACACCAGCGGCGTACTTCGGCCCCACATAGTGCCACCCAGATTTCTGCACTCGCTGGACGCTGGGTCTAATGCGTTCACCCTGACCTGGTTTCCTCCAAACACGTCTCCGACGTTGAAGGCATATGCGACACTCATCGATGAAGAGAACGTGATGCCAATCCTGAGCAGCCCTTTCGGCATGTTGTCGGGACTATCTGTACCGCGCTGCATGGTGTCTTGGTTGAAAAGGTGGACCATGCCATGGGCGTCGTGATTGAAGTTGCGCATCATGCAGTCTATTGCGCAGAGTTTGAGTCGTAACACGATGTCCTGTGGCTTCACGAATACATTATTCAACATGGTGGCGTTACTGTCAGGATTCCTCCGAGTCATAATCCGTAGGTAGCGGTCATCCATTGCAGTAGTAGCCCATGGGCGGCCTGAGCGAGGTATGTCATCGACAGTTCCTGTCTCTCTGCATCTCCTCAATGTCCGAATAACGTCGCTTTGATTCACTCCAAGACGCCTGGACACTTCCCTTGTTGGGGGCCCTTCCTAGCACAAAGTAACGATCCGGACGTGATCGAACCTCAGTACTGACCGACTATGCATGTTTGAACTACAGACAACACAAGCCGTGTACCTCCTTCCTGGTGGAATGATTGGAACTGATTGTCTGTCGGACCTCCTACGTCTAATAGGCGCTGCTCATGCATGGTTGCTTACGACTTTGGGCGGCTTTCGTAACATCTCTGAATAGTCAAGGGACTACTGCCTGTGGTACAATATCCACAAATCAAATGTCTCTGAACACTAACTGCTGCGGTCATCAGTCCCCTAGACTTAGAACTACTTAAACCTAGCTAACCTAAGGACATCACAACACCCATGCCCGAGGTAGGATTCGAACCTGCGACCGCAGCAGCAGCGCCGTTCCTTACTGAAGTGCCTAGAACCGCTCGGCCACAGCGGCCGGCTACAATATCCACAGTCAACGTCTCTCTTCAGGAGTTCTGGGAACCGGGGTGCTGCAAAACTTTTTAGCTGTGTTTGGTAACGTATTTCTGTTGATGATGATAGAAACTTTAATGGTTGATTAAAAGGAAAACATATATATTTATGATAGGAGATCCTGGACCGAGCTCGACTGAGTAGACAGGTACGCGTGAAACTGGAAGAAGTTCAATTTATGTTTGGTATATTAACGACGTTTCAGTCGTGATAGACACATCGATAAGGATTCGTTTTCCCACACCATCTCATGTATGCTTGTTTCGGACGAAAAATAGAAGTTTGAAAAATACACATCTTGTAGTAATTCTATTTATCAGTGTGAGAAATTTGAGTGTGTCGCTTCTCATCATTTATGTAGCCCTTATATCATCACAAAAGTCTCCATCGTGCCCTCTTAAATATTCGAGGTGTAGCTTATACTTACATCGCTTGTTTTCTGGCGCAATGAGACAAAATTCCTCTCAAATTTACCGATTTTAGCCTGTATCGAAGATCTTCCACCATTCAGATAAAACAGCTGATCACTCATGAATACCCTAAGCGAAACAAATCTGGACATTGCGACGACTGCCGAAATCCGTTAATTTTGTAGAAATTCGGTTTTATTGGGCGCACTTCGTGCGCAGTGATAACGTCAATAGAAAACAAGGAAAGTAATTTTAATGATATATGCCTCTTGTCTTGCACTGCGGAAATATAATTTAACAATATTGCGAGGCCACACTCTGCGACTTCTCGTTTGAGGTTCCGCTCGTGCCCAGAGTATCTTTTAAGTCTCGGCCCAATACTAATACGTTACCATGTGGAACTTGAGTCAGCAACATCAAAAAATTAAAGTGATATACTACATTCTAAATTCATCATTTATCACCAGTTTGCAGTATTATAATGTAATTTATGTCTTAAATTGTTTACTAATGAAAATGAATGACACTACTTCAGCAGGAAAGATAACTCTGACCATGCCACGATGTACTTTGATCGGATTAATTTTATCTTTCTGACCGGTATCTAGTAGATATTGTTAATCATTTTTGAATTAATGTTTCCAAGAAAATGACAGAAAATAATTCCGGAAGTGCATTTCTACGCAACATTATTAGAAAGTAATATGTTTGATTTAAACACCGCCGGCCGGAGTGGCCGAGCGGTTCTAGGCGCTACAGTCTGGAACGGCGCGACCGCTACGGTCGCATGCTAGAATCCTACCTCGAGCATGGATGTGTGTGATGCCCTTAGGTTAGTTAGGTTTAAGTAGTTCTAAGTTCTAGGGGACTGATGATCTCAGCAGTTAAGTCCCATAGTACTCATAGTCATTTGAACCATTTTGAACCATTCAAACACCGCTATTCTGTTCCTCCATTTATATTATCTGTAACACACAATTACTATGTAAAATTATAACGGGTAGTCAAATGAAACGAAACAGACGGAAAAAGTAAGTAACTTTTATTATTTCAAAATAATCTCCATAACTGTTAATACAGTTATCCCACTACGTGACAAGATAGTCACCACCTTCTTAGAAACATGTTGGCAGTGGCCTACGGAACAGTTATTGTACCAGGCGTGGACCCCTTCGTCCGAAACAAATCTACGCAAATTGACAGCCAAGCAAAGGACTCCAGAAATATGGAAATCGCGTAGGGAATATCGAGAATGCGAGGAAGTCGCAGTGAAACTTCTGCATCGTAGTCGAAACGGATTTGATAAGAAAAAAGATAATCGTGGCTGTAGATGTGCTTCGGACAAAGATGTGCTTACCTGGGTACATTAATGGTTCTGCAGGCAAACGTAAATGTTTCTCAATGAAAGCGTTGCGATAAATGTGTTAACAGTTATGCGATTACCTTGCAAATGATATTCAGTTTCCTTACTTTTTCCGTATGTCAGTATACATACCTTCATCACAAAATCTTGTAAACGAAACACATGCGAAGCCTGCACTGAGAGCGAACGTGACTAGCTACGCTTGCCACGTGAAAGACCGCCTGATGGCTGGAGGCGGAACTGCCTTTGTATCAGGTCGTCAGTCTGTCACTATACACTACAAGAGCCTACACAATGAACGATCGAAACCACAGCGGTAGCGGTGGTGGCATCCGAAGGTATCTTCATGTTCACTGCCGGCAGTCCTCTCCCCCCCCCCCCCCCCATACTCCTACCCACCTCCAAAGCGTAAGGGCACGATGGCAGGAGACTGCAGTAAATCCGGAGCAAGTTGATCATAGCAGCCGACTTCATCTCGAAATATGCTGGATCGAACTTCCCCATCACCACCGTTACGACCTAAAGTGGTAGACATCTATTGTACCCAATGGAACAATCAAACGTCCAAATTGTGGAACATGCCAAGCGAATCATCTATCCCCACTCAAAAAAAAAAAAAAAAAAAAAAAAAAAAAACTCCAGACTCCTCACGACCAAGAGCCTTCAGGAATCTGTTGAGCGGGATGTCTTGTAAGTCTAAGTATCCATTTGCATGTACTATTAAAAATACTGAGGCAATGTGCGCTCAGACGCAAGAATAGCATGTGGAAATCTTTCCGAAAGCGTACCATGTATCACCTGGAAAAACAGCAGCTGGATAATGATGACGACGTGAAAAATGTAGCCATGAACCTAGGTGATGCCATCAGAGATACATTGTAGAGTATTTTCCCAAGCCGCCATCGATACCACCTGAAATTTGGGACTTCAGAAGGAAGATTGGTTGGTTGGTTGTTTCGGGGAAGGAGACCAGACGGCGAGGTCATCGGTCTCATCGGATTAGGGAAGGACGGGGAAGGAAGTCGGCCGTGCCCTTTGAAAGGAACCATCCTGGCACTTGCCTGGAGCGATTTAGGGAAATCACGGAAAACCTAAATCAGGATGGCCGGACGCGGGATTGAACCGTCGTCCTCCCGAATGCGATCCAGAAGGAAGAGAAACTGCCCGAAGGAAGACTGGCGTCTCACCCGTGAAGTGAACATTCATTGGTGAACCGGTCAGTTGCGGCAACAGATCAAGGAAATACAAAAACATTGAAAATTTAAATTACAAGACTAGACGGACAACACACTGCTATCTAACGCATCTGCGTGGGCATGACGAACGCATTCAAATTATCACGACCAGGACGTACGCCCATCAACTCTGCTACTTGAGAAAATGTGAAGCCAAAAGAAAATGCAAACGCTCTAGCAGAAACCTTTGAGAGTAACCTCCACCCAGTAGTAGAATCACAATACTGACAGCTCACACAGTGGCCTGAAGACATGAGTACCACCTCTTTATTAGCTGCTGCTGAAGATAATCAGCATATACGTCCAGTGACAACACAAGAATTTCAATCCACAATTCGGAGGCTGCTCAACAACATGGCTCCCTAGCATGATAAAATCGCCACGAGCACTGAAGGAGTTGCAAAGAGAAACTGACAACTTAAATGTATCAGTCTTAAGCAGAGTCATTCTAAAGACAACTTTTCCAGCAATCTGGGAGTATGCTGTCAACATTTCAGTGCCAAAGCTAGGAGAAAGTGGAGCTGACCCCCGAAACTACAGTCTCATCGGTGTGGTGCCTGGGTTAAGTAAAGCTTCTGAACGAATATTTCCGCAGCGGGTAAAATTTGACCATCTAGAGAGCAATCATATGCCTTACATTATTTTTAATCTGTCTTGATTGCAAAAATTATTGAACAAGTTTATCAGTTTTGGATATGCAACAGCCATCTTCAGAATCTCTCGTTCTGCTACAATGTAACAAGTCATAAACATGTAACAATGAGACCTGTATTTTTTTTTACATGTTAATGACTTTTTACAGCAGAACAGAATGAGATATTCTGAAGATGGCTATTCTACAGCCTAAACCGATAATCTAGTTCAGAAAAGTTTACAATCAAAACACTTAAATAAAAAGCTTCTGCAGCGAGTATTAAGAAAAAAAGATTGTATCTCGCTCCAGGAGCAGTTTGGTTTTAGAAAGGGCCTTTCAACCACCCTGCAACTATTCAGGGTCGTGGAGTACTGAGGGGTCGTCTTCCCAGTCGTATTCATTAGCCTCTACTGTGCAAGCTACTAGACATCAGCATAGGAAGCTCATACGTTCTGCTCTTCAAAAATGGTTCAAATGGCTCTGAGCACTATGCGACTAAACTTCTGAGGTCATCAGTCGCCTAGAACGTAGAACTAATTAAACCTAACTAACCTAAGGACATCACACACGTCCATGCCCGAGGCAGGATTCGAACCTGCGACCGTAGCGGACGCTCGGTTCCAGACTGTAGCGCCTAGAACCGCACGGCCACTCCGGCCGGCTCTGCTCTTCATTAGCTACCTACAGAATAGAACTTTCGTTTTAAAAGCAGGAGAACCCACATCCACAATTACACAAGTAATACGGGGATGCCGAATGAGTGTTGGATCCTCTGCTGTACTCTGTTCACACATCGCACCTGCCAGCAAAGCCATCTCCATCTATTTACGCTGATGACAGTGCCCCGTACGCTAGAAGGAGATGGCCACATGAGACTGCTAGAAGCTTCTACAAGCCTCAAATCCGGAGTGGCATGGCAGCGAACTGGATTTAACACAGCTAAAAGTCAACGATTGGTGGTACACATCGAAACCCAGTGTTCAGCTTATCTGCTCCGTTGGGGAACCGATACAGAAACAAGATTTCACAAAGACTTTGTCCTCTCTGCCTGATAATCAATCACCAAAATGGAACTATACATCAAGTGTGGCAAATATAGAAAAAGACTCAGAAAAAATGCCTACTACAATTCCTCCATTTCGCAGATAACTTCCAGGCCAAATCTCTGCATGAAGCCATAGAAGAAGGAGAAGTACTGGAACGATTCCAACCCTTTACCAAAAGTGCGGATCTGACAAAATAATACAGTAACTCGAGACAAAGAATGCCAACCTAGACAACTATAAGCGGCCAATAGATTTGATTGATAGCTAAGACTATCAGCAGACGACACGTTAGTCAAACATATTACCCACCCAGCAAGGACATTGGGCCACGAAATATACAAAACCCCAACCAAATGAAGGAGCTGTCAGTGCCAGTGTCACAGACGGCCGGCACGGGCTATCATCCTAGGGACGATACGATAGGGCTAGCTCCATTCGATCTGCAAATGGAGGAATTCACTGACATAAGCGACTTTGGCAAAGGGCAGTTTGTCATGATCCTGAGCCTGGTGAAGAACATCTCGGGAACGGAAAAGCTGGTCGGCCATTCGCGTGGCACTGTTGTGAGTTCCTGTGGAAAGTGGTTGAAGAACTATGAAATCACGAGTAGGTGAGACGGTGTCGGACTCCCACGTCTCTTCACAAAACATGGAGGTAGGAGGTTTGCTGCCCTTTTGTCAGTGTATTCCAGATGTAATTCTCCACAGATATTCTGCAGAGAACTTCCTTGCGTCTTATCTTATCACTGTGTCTGCTGTCCAGCATCCTATTATGTCACCTCATCTCCAATATTTCAATTCTCCTGTTTACAGGTTTTCTAGTAGTACATGATTAATATCCATTAAATGCTTCACTCAGAACGTACGTTCTCAGAATTCCCTTCCTCATAATTGTGTAGAGAGTACACATTACCAATAAATTCTGTATTATTTATATAAATAAAATTTCTGTCAGGTTTTGGTATAAAACGTCAGCATACAAGTTGGATTTTAGTATATGGCAGTGAAACTGTTAATTTTTCCGTTGCTACCATAAATGGTATGCTGTAAAGTAATAAAACATTTCTGTGGTACATAGGTAGAATTTTTGTAAGCACGGTAGTACTGTTAACACTGCATTAGGGCCTATTGTCTTTTTGTATTTTGTAACACATCTCAAGAGTGGCGACACTTTGCAAAACGTTCAGTGTGAGATGATAAAGCCGATCGCAATGTCCGAGCGGTTCTAGGCGCTTCAGTCTAGAACCAGGCGACCGCTACGATCGCAGGTTCGAATGCTGCCTCGGGCATGGATGTGTGTCATGTCCGTAGGTTAGTTAGGTTTAAGTAGTGCTAAGTTCTAGGGGACTGATGACCTCAGGTGTTAAGTCCCGTAGTGCTCAGAGCCATTTGAACCATTTGAGATGATAAAAAACGGTTAACAGACGGAAAGTAGCTGTACTTTCTACAAATAACGGTCGAAGAGGACTCCCGTATCGACAGATATGTCCAGTTTTGGTGATTTCTCTATCTGTTAGCTTTTAAAGGTCCTTAACACGTCCCGTGACAGTATGGTTTACACAAATAGGCGCAAAATATGTGTCAGAAAGTTTTTGTCTACTACAGCATAATATTGGATGACAGCTTCTTATTTTCATATTTATGCTGTAGAAGACAACCTTGAATTTTAATCAAAAGCTTTTTAGAGTGCATGTCTTCTGCAGCATTGAGTGTGCAGAGACTTGATTTCTGTAATGATTGAAGAACGTGATTATACACTGCGTGAATCTCTCTGCATATTGCAGTAACAACATCCTGAAGTGTTGCAGATACCTCTTTGAAGACTCTCTCCTTCACATCAATCAGTAACAATCACACTGATTCAGCCAGGGACTGTAAGAGGGCCATTCTACATCGTCTCCATTAAATGCTAAGTTGTCCAGGTGAACAATCTGATCTCTGAACATCTCCTGAAACAAAATCGAAGACGTCCACAGTGCGATGCACCCATCCTTCATCCTGCATGAACCAGTAGTTTTGCAGCATTCGGCCACATAGTGCAGCCAGTACAAATTCATGTTCCAGTACCTGTCTCCATTTTTTGACTGTGACACGTCCGTCATTAAAAGTGGGACCAAAAATGTGTTGTGCACAGGCTGCGCTCGAAACAGCGACTTTTTCTTGATGAGGTGGAGGAGCACCTTGAACATGTGGATTCTCAGTAGCCAAGTAGCGCCAGATTGTTGACATTCACATGAAGATGGAACTGGGCGTAATCACTGAACCGAATCTGATATGTACCCACTTCACTATTTTAAAAGGATTCAGTCATCTCATTTCCAAAAAAATATCGTAACTCCAAATCCTTGCCCATCAAACGTTGGCACTATTTAGTTATTTGCTGTACTCCATGTCTTGTTGATGTAATGGGCTCCTCACTGGATAAGGTTGTCACTCTTTCCACATTCTCCAGGTTTACCTGTACAACTGAGGCTAGTCGTATTGACTGCCCGTTCCTGGAATCATGTAGGTATCTGGTCTTTTCAAAACAATTCATGATCTCTTAAAAAGGTAAAAGCAGGAAAACATCACACGCAATCTGTATGAGGCTTATTAGCCGGCCGCGGTGGTCTCGCGGTTCTAGGCGCTCAGTCCGGAACCGTGCGACTGCTACGGTCGCAGGTTCGAATCCTGCCTCGGGCATGGATGTGTGTGATGTCCTTAGGTTAGTTAGGTTTAAGTAGTTCTAAGTTCTAGGGGACTGATGACCACAGATGTTAAGTCCCATAGTGCTCAGAGCCATTTGAACCATTTTTGAGGCTTATTAAATTTTTTGATCACAATCTGACTCGTCTTCTGTAGTGTAATCTCACCTAGAAGTGGTCACTCCGGGTGAGGGCGTTCTTTGACCAAATATCCTGTTGAATGCGAGTGTCACCACAACGATACGTATACAATTTACGTAATATGTCTTTACGACCAACAAACGCCGTTCCGACCTTATTGCTTCGACACTAAAATGTGAACTGAGACACTGGTGCGTGAGTTAAAGAATTTTCAGAACCAAAATACAACACTACCACGAGGAGAATCATTTATGACGTACAATTAAACCACAGCAGGCAAATACTTCCCAACACCCATTCCACTGCACCGTGCATCATCTACGTGACAGGTGTCCTCGTGTGAAGCATATCCAGTAATATGGGTATATTCCTCAAATGCAGCCGATGCTAGTGTCACGTCCAGAACTAAGGGCCCTTCATATCGCGTTACGCACTGTTGACCGATGCATACTTAGATGAGGAGGCGGTGCCGATGACAGAGGCTCGGTTAGAGTGACCGCCCATCCGGCGCGGCCGATAAAAGGAGCGTCACGGGCGTGCCGGCGCCCTGAATAAAACATGGCCTCACACGCGCCGCCGCTCACAGCACGCGCCCATGTTTCATGGATGAGCGCCGCGCGGCGTCCCGGTGCAGCCTGCCAGGTAGGCAACCAAGCGGCGCACGAGATGCGGCGGGCAGCCTGATAAACAGGGGTGCCATCGTCTCACACTTGCCGCGGTACTGACACGGCGTGCAGGGATGAGTTAAGTAACGATAACAACCGACTATAAATTCCGCTTTTACGGGATTTGTGTCGCTATGAAATCCTCTATTTAGTCCGCTTTTCGCTGCAATATCATCTCGTATTACGCCGACATAAGTGCCGAGGTTGTTCAGAGATATTTTATGAATATTTGGATATCAGTGACCCGTGACCTACAGTGTAATGTTACAGAACACATACATTACGTCTGGTTCTTTAGATCCACTTATCTTTACACCAGTGTTGTAACGAAAGTATCTATTGGTATTCATGATTCACAACAGGTAACGATCACTTCGTTCCCTATCTTTACAACTTGTTTCTGTCTGGGATTTGTTTATCCGGCAGTGTTAGTTGTACGTTGACAGAGACATAAAGCAGCATGGTTAAGTTACAGATGAAGAGTCGTCCGATTGTCTAATGGTAGAATATAGTATTTATGGCGTGACATGAAATCGACCGAGTACTTAAGGTGGGTTGTAAGGAGAGCAAATGGTCGACTTTCGTTTATTAAGAGACTTGTAGGAAAGTGTAGCTCATCTATAAAGGAGATCACGTAGAGAACAGTTGGACAAGCAGTGTTTGGGATCACCACCGGCTGGGATTAGAGTATGGCATAGAAGCAATTCAGAGGCGTGATGTTATAAAACAGGGCTAGTCACCTAGAAATTGCACTATAAATACTGCAGAAATAGAAAGTTCTATTGGTAAGCGCTTTTCTCAGAATTGATTGGTCATCATGGGCTCGTACTGTTAACTAGTCAACAGAGTGTAATAATACTTAGAAAGTACATTTTCGTAAAGCATACACTTTTCTAAACGGAACGATGCCTATTAACGAAAACAAGCTAGCAGAAGGGTAAATTAGAATAGCAGTGGTGTTTGTTGCAGGGTTATAGTGTGAGTCGTTTACAAGGTATCTTATTTAGAAAAGTTTCCTCACCGACATTTGTTTATGCCTTTCAACCGCCGTAGTGCCTAGGTACGATGTTGTTATGTTTTCCTACAGTTTTCTTGTGTGTTCCTCCATCGCATTGGGACTTGCTAGTCAGTTAGTGCGTAACGAAAGTTCAAGCAGTTGGTCGTGGGTGGACGAAGGGAATTATCAATGCAGAAAAAGCCGACATGTTCGTGGTGTACGGCGAGTGTAGTAAGAAAGTAGTTCTTTCTTGTACGATGTATGCGGTAAGATATCCCATTGGACGTCTGTCATCTCGCCAGTTATTTATCAATCTCTTCAACCAGTTACGTGGAATTGATAGTGTAACGCTTAGACAACATAACAGAAGGAAAACAAGTGACGACAGAAGAGGAGGAAATTACTGTTCTTGCTGCTGATGCAGTTGATCCCCACTGTAGCTACCGCACAATCTCACGAGGAAGTGTCATGGGTCAGGCAAGTTTCCTATGTGTTCTCCATCGATAACAGGTTCCAGCCCTATCAGATCTCCCTCCATAAAGAACTGCAAGGAAATGAGTCTGAAAACCGTATTAACTTCTATACATGGGAACTGAGACTGGATGCTCTAGATACATCATATAACTTGTTTAGAGATGAAGTCACATTTACCACTCATGTCCAGGTATACCGCCGAAGCATACACTCTTGGTCTGTTGACAGTCCACGTTGCCTTCTTCAGATGGAACGTCAGCGTCGATGGCGTGTACAGTGTGTTGTTAGATAGTGAATCATTAGCTCATAGGCTCGTCTTTCATAGACCGAACGCCCACAGTTACCGCAGCCTCCTAACAGACCGTCTTGTACAGATGCTACAAGAAGTTCCTCTGAAGACTAGGAGGAAGCTGTAGTACCAGCATGTTGGCTGTCCAGCCCATAGTGCAAAAAATACCACAGAATGTCTTTGCGAATGGTTTCCAGATAGGTGGATTGGACGCAGGGGACCTGTACCTTGACTGGCCCGTTCCACGGGTTGGACGCCTGTAAACCTTTGGTGTATAGAAATCTGAAAGATGATGTCTAGAATGACATACCAGATGATATGCAACGGCGTGTTACTGCAGCCTGCTCGGATATCTGCCTTCAAATGCTAGCACGTGTGCAGCAGTTCCATACGAGAGTGGAAGACTGTATTGCCGCTGCCGATGGTTCTTTTTAACACAATCTGCGATGATGAATTGTCTCGTTACTGGTCAGAATCGACAGAAGCAGTGTAGGGAATTCTGCTGTTCTGTAGTTTGGGCATTCACAGATATTGTAGAACTGTCGGTGCGGGAACTTTTCAAAATACGATGTGTCGTAATCGATTCGAACTAGAATCCTGCAACAAACACCATTGGCATTCTAATTTACCCTACTTTTATTTTGTTAATGTCAATAAGCATTGTTCCACTTACAAAATGTGTATGTTTGCACAAAAAATAAACTTTCTAAGTATTATTACAGTCTGTTGATTGACTAATAATTCGAGCCCCTGACCAACAATTCGTACTGTGAAAACCGTACAACAGTTTTAGATATTCATCCCGTATTTCTAACCAGGTTCGATCAACATGCGAGTAACAGTGAAATGCTTCGTAGGTTCAAGGGAGAATTTCGGAAGGTAATAAGACGTTCTTTTCGCGAAACACTTCTTCAAAACAATAGAGCAAGTACATTTGCGATAGACTGCAGAACGATCTACTGCCACCAACATACGTCCCTCGTAAGGATGACGAAGACAAAATAAGAGATTTCAGGGCTCATACGGATGCAAACATTATTTTTGCCGTTAGTCCATATGTTAGTGGGACAAGAAAAGGTATGACTAGTAGTAGTTCAAGGCTCCCTTCACCATACACCTTATGGTGGCTTGGGGTATGTGTATCTACGTGCAGATGTAAATGTAGATGTACAGATGCACCTCGCGTATGGGTTTACTGAATGCATTTGAAGAGACGGACAACGGCGATGTGCTGAGCTGTTCACATGGGCACATCAAAGTAACGTTGCATCTGTATATAGGTACCTGAGGTAAAGTTGGTTCTTCCCTGCTGTAATGCAAGCTACTGGCCGTGAGACATTTGCCAAGACATTGGATCTGAAAGATATTTATCCACTACTGGTGGAAAAAAAATGGCTCTGAGCACTATGGGACTTAACTCCTAAGGTCATCGGTCCCCTAGAACTTAGAACTACTTAAACCTAACTAACCTATGGACATCACACACATCCATGCCCGAGGCAGGATTCGAATCTGCGACCGTAGCGGTCTCGCGGCTCCAGACTGTAGCGCCTAGAACCGCACGGCCACCCCGGCCGGCCACTACTGGTGACAACCGTGCCACCATCGGCAGTAGTCAATGCGTTGCACGTGCCCTGAGCAGAAAACAAACATATTGACAGTCTTGAATGAACAATAACTGCACACGTATCATCCACGTAAGCTACAGTTTCTGCAGCAAGCGAACATCCCATGTCGAGTGGAGTTTGCAAATTAGTTCCTACAGCGATGTGCAGAAAATCTACTATCGTGTAATGGGTTGTAGCATTGCACTGTATGTGCATTTTGGTGAATGCGTACCACAAGCTTTGTCACTGTTCTGAAGGTATCTTCACGCAAGCAAAGACAATCCGGTTAAAAAATGAGCAAATAATAAAAAAACTGCCCAGGTGCGAATAAGGACTCGAGCTCTGAAGACTCCGTACAAACTTAATTATGTGTGTAGGCAATTCACCCCTTCCGAGAATCGAAAATCCCAACGGTTCTTGCTTGTTATCGATACTAACACTCAAGATATCGGTTCCGAGATACTAACATTTTCGAGAATGCTTTGATTTTTATCTTTGAACTCAAATAACAAATGACAAATGAAGTATTTTTTATGTCATTAAGTACAAACTAACAGTTTCCTGATTTGTTCCTTTACCTTTACAGTGAAAGCTTCGTTTTTTGCCAAATTTCATTATTTTAGGCCACGAGAAATCTCATTAAGGTTTTGATGAGTAAGTTTGCAAGTATGAGAATACGTGACATAAATCTACTGATTCATTGACTTAGAAGCTCTGTTGTTTACGCGTAGACTTTAGTATGTGACATAAATTTCAAATTTATACGTCTACCCGTTCCTGCAAACGTGAGTTTTTGACTATCAGACGGACAGACAGAAAGAAAACAAACTGATCCTATAAGGCTTCCGCCTGATCCTATAAGGCTTCCGCTGTTGCCTATTCAGGTACAGAACCCTAGTAAGAGCCAACGGAGAGCGTTGCTCACTTATACCAAAACACTGAGAAAATATCACTGAATGACCAGAATTACGTCGGTTAACGTCTGGTTCATCATACACTATGTGTGTAACAGTGCTATTAAATAAACCAGTTAGCCTGATCGCCAACACTTTTATACCTATACAGGCAGGAGAAGATAGCGACCTATGCGGAAAATTTTATGAACATAGCACAGTTTATTTTTCTATTTTTATTGTAATGGCCAGGTTCGACCGTCGCTAGATCGGAAGTATGGTGTGTTACGTATGAGTAGCTTCCGCTGAAACGCATTGCCAAACGTTGTGTGTTACGCGATATCAGTAGTAACAGGTGTACGTTAGATAAGCAAATACAGATACGCTTAAATGAGAGAGACAGAGAGCAGTAATTCCAAACTGAACAATGAAATCGTCGTCATACATTCATGTGTTACTACAGATAAAGGAAAACGTGGTTTAACTATAAAATGCCGTCTTTTAAGACCAATATTTTCAAAATTTCTCCCAGCCGTTTTGGGCGTGCGGTTCTACTCGCTTCAGTCCGGACAGCAGTTGCTGCTGCGGTCGCAGGTTCGAATACTGCCTGGGGCATGGATGTGTGTGATGTCCTTAGGTTAGTTAGGTTTAAGTAGTTCTACGTCTAGGGGACTGATGACCTCATATGTTAAGACCCATAGTGCTCAGAGCCATTTGAACCATTTTTCAAAATTTCTGGCATTTGTTTTGTAGGGATTAGGTCAAAGCATAATTCTACGCCAAACGTTTCGTCATCCAGTGTTGGAGTCATCTTCAGCTGCTTTAACAACTTAGACAGCAGTTACAGGTTTCAAAAACGCTTAGAAAGCTGGACTGTTAATACATACCCGTGCATCGGTCGATTAATTACACGCCGGCCGAAGTGGCCGTGCGTTTCTAGGCGCTGCAGTGTGGAACCGCGAGACCGCTACGGTCGCAGGTTCGAATCCTGCCTAGGCATGGATGTGTGTGATGTCCTTAGGTTAGTTACATTTAACTAGTTCTAAGTTCTAGGGGACTAATGACCTCAGAAGTTGAGTCCCATAGTGCTCAGAGCCATTAATTACATCATCATACCGCTGCCTAAGATCGCGGAATCGCGCCGACGGATGTTTTGGTGCCTTTAGTGCGGAAGAGGTGGCGGTGTTTGTTTTATTTATCACTAAGTGTCAGAACTTTAATTTCAATCTTTCTTCTTTTCTGTTAACTTTGTTCTTATGCTTTTGAATATACATGGCCTTTCTGTACATCCTAGCAAAGTAATGATTAGGTCTTGCTAAAATCACATTGTCAGAGAAGTCAATTTGGTGGTTCTCTAGTCCCAGTGCATGATCTGCTACTGCTAATTTATCCGTACTCCCCAGACGACAACTACTCATGTATAAAGTTTGTTGATATTGTCAACCAGAAGAAACGCAATCTGTTCTAAACATTTTATTTGTGTTAGGGATTGAAAACGCATGAAATTAAAATTGGACATGAAGTGTTCTTTATTTGGATGGATAACTAGATTCGGCTAACCATTTAGCCATCTTCAGACCTAAGATATAAAACAGAATTTTTCTCATGTTAGCAACATACCACAGCTAACAGAACTCCACCTAACATTGTACCAGTGTTCAAGAATATGTACACGAATTAATTACGTAATACGTACCATAAAACATACCTGATTGGTGTTGGTGCCACTACGGCTTCACACATCGTTAAAATCCTTCTTAAAATGACTACATCCACACAGGGCATACTTAAATACAGATTTTCATCGTTCATGGCCAGTGCAGTTGAATGATGGTCATAGAAAATATAGGATGTCCAGAAATTCTCGTTACAGACTTAAAGGACCTCTAGAGGGGAATGAGTACATAATATAATGAATAGGGACTCAGGACAGGAAACGTACTGTTTCCATGATTGAGCCGATTTAAAACATGTTAATATGTTTGAGAGGCAGACATGCAAAACAGGGTAGTTACGGGGGGGGGGGGAGGGGGTTACGTTGGATCGGCCGATGTCATTCGATGTTTCTCCTACCTCTCTGATTTGCTTCAAGCGTCATTCACATGTCTTTGAGTATTAGAGCAACATGGTTGAGTACGCGTTTGTAAAATGCATCGACATGATACTTCTTGAATGGCGAAGCTCACGGTAATGGAAGAGCTGCTTCTTGCATTTATCGAGACTGTTTTTCACAACGTCCGGCGCCATTGCATATCCGTTCCACCACAATTATGCAACAGCTTCGAGAAAGAGTACCTTCACCGTCAGCAAGCGTGGCTGTGGTGCTCCAAGGAGACGCTGCACACCCTAATTGGAAGAGGCCGTACCGCATCACGTTGAAGAGAACACGTCAGCGAGTGCACGGGCGATTTATTTGACTGTTAGTAGGTGGAAGTACAACTGATATACTGGAGCAAGCCTAATCGATTACTTGTAAAAATGGTGGCATTACCAACATGATTTCAAATGGTTGTGGTACGAAAAAGGTACTTTCTCGGATGGCTACAGTTCATAATATTATCTACTCACTCCCCTCTACAAGTCTTAGAAGTTTGTAGCGGGAATTTCCGGTCACGTGTATCCATTAATATAGAGAAGAGGCATTGAAAATAAATGAACAATATTTGCGTAAGGAGCTGTCCACTAAAATGATAAAATGTGAAAAGCATCATCTTACCAAAGGCTTTCTGCCGTTAAAGCTTAGTGACTGACACAATCAGGCCGGCCTCTGTGACCGAGCGGTTCTAGGCGCTTCATTCCGGAACCGCGCTGCTGCTACGGTCGCAGGTTCGAATCCTGTCTCGGGCATGGATGTGTGTGATGTCCTTAGGTTAGTTAGGTTTAAGTAGTTCTAAGTCTAGGGGACTGATGACCTCAGATGTTAAGTCCCATAGTGCTCGGAGCCATTTGAATATTTTTTTCTTTTTTCTTTTTTTTTCATTTTGGACTCAGTCAGTATTCACATTTTCTCGTAACAGACATAATCATATATGTGTTGCTGTGACTTGCTACCTTTGAATAACATAACAACTGATGCCCATTACAACGTCAAACAAACGTAACATTCGGCAAATACAAAGTATGGACATGTGTGGTCGGTATCTAAGCGAAATGGGTACTGACGGCTTTTGACATGTTGCTTGAGGCGAAGACCGCTAGATGGCGTTCACAGCTGGCTATGGAACTTACATAAAATCTACATGTTCTAGTAACATTACAAGGACCAAGATGTAGGCATCATAACCCCTCGTCTTATAGCTCAACCACCAGGACGATTATAAATTGTATGATAGGAATCTGCTGACTTCATATAAACCAAGTGGTCAAGAAAACTGACAACGGCCTGGAGAGCGAAGTGCTAGTACATGCCCCTACATAGCCGCATCTGGTAACGACTAAGGGCAGAGGATGACACGGCGGCCGGTCGGTACCGTTGGGCCTTCAAGGCCTATTCGGACAGTATATTTTGTATAATATTATGTAACACTTTATCGTACTGATGATTTACAATATGCTGATGGTTTACAATAGACTGCTGGGCTTAGCCAGTCACAAAATATTTTTTTTTAATTTTATTACATCTCTACACAAAGAACTAAATTACAGGGAAACATCACCAACACTAACACTTCGGGCCCAAAAGTGGCAATAATTCCCACCTTGAAGAGTAAAAGACCAATTGTTGTCTGGGGAAAACAGATAAAAATGGCTCTGAGCACTTTGGGACTTAACATCTATGGTCATCAGTCCCCTAGAACTTAGAAATACTTAAACCTAACTAACCTAAGGACATCACACAACACCCAGCCATCACGAGGCTGAGAAAATCCCTGACCCCGCCGGGAATCGAACCCGGGAACCCGGCTGTGGGAAGCGAGAACGCTACCGCACGAAAACAGATAAATCAGCAGTAGCAGATCATGCACTGGAATCAGGGAACCACGAAATTCATTTCTCAGATATTTTGGTTTTATCAAGATCTAATTGTTACTGCGCGAAGATGTACAGAAGAAGCCATAGAAATTCAAAAACACAACAATAACTTTATCAGGCAAGTAGAAGGTCTGAAGTTAGACAACTTGTGAGCCTTAGTACGAAATAAAACAAACCGTCCCTACTCTTTCCCACTCTAAACTCCATAACACATATCAGCGGTATTTCGCGATCTGAAGCAGCATCACGAACCGACGGCCGCTCGGATACCTACAAACAGCATATTTGAGATTTTAGCTGCTTTCTGAGTCATCATGCCTCTGAAGATGTCTCCAGCATTAGAAGATGAAACGTTAGGCAGAGAATTATACATTAATCCTCAGCCTGATGACCATAAAACAAAACCCACTAACAAGGAAAACGTAGTGATCATATTAAGAAGCATTCAATCTACCAAGGTATAAGGAACAAATCGTATATGAGACTACAAAACAAGGCTTTATCCAACGAAAAGGAAAATGCTATTACTACAGATAGCTATGGATGCATAAGTATGAGCGATATCACCTGTAGATCTTGTTCACGCTATAATTTAATACAACGATTTGTAGTTCACAGCCATTTTAAATTGAGCCATGATTTTATATGGAAAATCCACATCCTTCATAGTAAAAGACATAGTTTATTTTGCACCGTACACTAGACTGTCAGTAGTGATTCAGAAGGAATTCTTGTAAAGTAACAGACATTGTAATCAGGTGGCAAGGAAGGAGATGCTGAGAGCTGAAATAAGCACCTTACACTAGACTGTGAATAGTGACTCAGAAGAAATTCTTGTAAAATAACAGACACTGTAATCAGGTGGCAACGAAGGAGATGTTGAGCGCTGAAAGAAGCTGGAAACGACGCGTCGCATGCGTCATAAAATGTTTAGAAAACTCTTAAAAAACGGGCAGTCTCTTAACATCTCTGAGGTTTCGCATTTTCTTTCAGAAAACTTAATTTTGTTAATAGTTGTGATGAGAAAACTAAACCGACAAGAACTGTCGTGCAACATCCTCAGAGACTATTTTTAAAATACGTCATGGTCGCCTTTGACTGCAAAAGCTGTTTATTTTCACCATCAAAATTTAGATCGGACGGCCATAACCAAGTAATGCAATTATGCATTAGCTCATGTCAGAATCAAAAACTCTTGGCGCATGTTTACAAGTCACCGACATGCCTGTGAGATGGGTCTTTTGGCGTTGTTAATTTCTTTAGCAGGAATCCAGCCTAGTCACTACTCGTGCCCACTGTTCGCGTAACAAATGAGCTCAGTGCACACGGGTAGTGATTGGTGGGGTTCATGCTGAAGATGTTAACAACGTTAAAAGACACATCACAGAGATGCGCCGGTAACATTTATAGATATTAGAGGATTATTAGTAATTTTAATGTCCTAAGACACAGTTAAACCACTTGATAATAGCATGTACGACCGAAATTGCAACAGCGTAGAGTCAAAGGTAACTATGATGTCATTTACAAAGCTTTGCGTGACTGTGAACTCTAAGAGAAGTTCCTGTAAAAATATTCAGCGTAAGGTGAGACAGGCGCTTAGCTGTCCCAGCATCTGCTGTGTTTGCAACGCTAGTCACTCAGCGCATGTAGATTTGTCGATAAGAGCTCTAAAAATGGCTCCTACCGGAGAGGCCTGCGATAGTCAAAGGATTTCTTTAGTAACGCACTTACGTCCGTACTGTGCGCAGTTTGGAAGTTTAATTAGCGATCCGTCAGCCCATACTGTTACCTATGCCTTTCCTGTGTCAAACGATGATGGACGCCATTCTGAGACGGATTAATATAAAATGGGCAGATCAGGCTTTGATTGTAGGGTAAATGATTAAGAGGAAATTCGAAAAGAAAATCTTGTTTCTTTCGGAAATGAGGCTACATCGTGTAGGGAGTTGAGCAAGAATTGGGGGGGGGGGGAGGGAGGGGGGAGGGATGGAGCTAAGTAAGTCGTCTCCATAAAGAAGAACGAATGACATAAAGTAACTAAGAAACGGAAAGTCTATTCAAGCAAGACGCCTCTGGTTTATTAAGGTTAGTGGTGCGTCATAATACCCCTGAAAAATAGTTTTAAGGTGTGAGTAGAGAAAATACTCTCAGAACTCTACCATTTTGGTCGAGATCAGGAAACCAAGAGAGAGCTCTCGGCTCGATTGTCTTCGCAGGAGAAAGTGGAGTCCTGTCACGCGGCGTAATAGGGTGGCACGTCTTGCTATTAGCTGTTCGGAAAAACCACATACTCCAAATTGGATGCGACTGAAAGTATTGGTTGCTCTGTGCGGTGACGAAATTTCAATACGACACCTTCCACTCGAAGGAGGGACCGTTCAGCTGCTACAAGACACAGCTTATATCATGAAAATACCCAGCGAGAAAGACAAAATATTTGATACAGACTATGAAATGTGGATGCTGCATCGTCTAGTGTAGTTACTTGGTTGGTTGATTGGTTGGGGTTGAAGGGACCAAACAGCAAGGTCATCAGTCCCTTGTTTTAAATGTGGTCCATACCGATAGTGTGACATCTCAGAGAGTCAGAACGATAAAAGGGAAAAGGCTAAAAAATGTAAATGGGCAGTCATGTTGTCAATGGTAAAAACAAAATGAGGTAAGTCAGTAAGAGAGCGAACCCAACGCTATGCTAGAGACAGGAAATATCCTACCTCTGAAGCAGCAGAGGCAAGACCACCTGCGACTTAAAAGGTGCAACCGCTAGAATGTAGAAGTGCGTATGGGAAAAGGAGACTAACCAATCTTAAAAATGATAAAAACAAAGGGGAAGAAAAGAGGATCTCTGCCAGGGAGGGGAGTCGGGAATCTCCAAACACGGCTTACAGTGGGAGATACCCCAACACTCACCGCCCTGCCCCAACACCAGAGAGAGATTAAAAACCTTAAAACTGAGAATAAAAACCACTTTCCCAGAGAAAACCGAGAACCAGGTCGACCATCCAGGAATCGTCAGCCAACATCAAAGGTAAAGTGCGGGGGCGTCTGTACTTAGCACACAGAGCCAAAAGAAGGGGGGCATTCAACTGACTGGAAGGCTCCACATCCAAAAAGTGGGGGTGGCCCATCACGCAAAAGAAAACCATGGGTCAGCCTGGTATGGCCAATGCGGAGACGACACAGTGTGGTCGAGTCCTTTCGGGAGAGGCGAAAGGAAGAACGCCACGGGCCTGGTAGACATCGCACGAGTTTATTAGACAGGGAATTAGCCTCCCAAGAGTTGGCCCATGATTGTGCGAAGAAGGTTTTGATGTGAAGCCGTAAATCCGCTGCAGGAGGGGTTACAGAAAACGGTGGTAAGTGACTGCTGCCCCAGCCAAACGATCAGCGAGCTCATTACCCGGAATACTCACATGGCCAGGGACCCAAAGGAAGTCAACGGAACAAGCAGCACGGTGAATATCAGCGAGATGGTCATGGATGGCAGAGACCAAGGGATGGCGCGAAAAACCCCGGTCAATAGCCAGTATGCCACTCATTGAGTCCGTACATAACAAAACGCGGTTGTTCAAAAATGGCTCTGAGCACTATGGGACTTAACATCTATGGTCATCAGTCCCCTAGAACTTAGAACTACTTAAACCTAACTAACCTGAGGACATCACACAACACCCAGTCATCAAAACGCGGTTGTGTTGGGACTGTTTAATAAAGGTAAGGGCCTCGGAAATTGCCATCAATTCCGCAGTAAAACTCCACATGTAGGTGGCAGCAGATGATTATCCGTTCCAACAGAGGACGTGAAGGCATACCCCACATGATCAGCAGATTTAGAGCCATCAGTGTAAAAAACAACAGCATCCCGAAACTCCCATAAAATTCGGCGGAAAAAGTAACGGAACACCATCGAGGGGGTGAAATCTTTCGGACCTCGGCGGAGATCCATCCGAATTCGAGGCACAGGAACTAACCAAGAGGGGTTGGAGGGGAGGGAGCGAGGAAGACAGGACAAAGAAGGAAGCTGAAAATCACGGCAAAGAGACGGAAGGCGGAGCCCAACCGGTAAACCCGTCCGAGGGCGGGAATCAGGTGGGCGACGTGCATGGTCTTGAAACAGGATAGAATAAGAAGGATGAGTGGGAGAGGAACGGACAGCGAGTGCATAAGACACCAGAAGCTGGGACCACCGAACAGAAAGGGGGGGGGGGGGTGATCCCAGCTTCAACCAATAGACTATCAACAGGGCTAGTAGGGAAGGCACCAGTGACCAAACGGGTACCACGATGACTGGATCCAGCACATGCAGTGTGGAAGGAGCAGCCGAACCATAAACTTGACAACCATAGTCCAAGCGAGACAGAACTGTAGCACGATAAAGACGGAGAAGGAGGGAGCGGTCCGCACCCCAAGAGGAGTGGGCAAGGAAGCGAAGGACATTGAGTTTACGGAAACATCCTACCTTCAGAAGTCTGATTTGGGGCGGCCACGTGAGCTTGTTTTCGAAAAGAGCACCCAGGAAACTGGGACCACAGGCAATCGTTGTGCATCGAGACAGAGCTCAGGGTGGATCGTAGTACGGCGACAGAAGTGGACCACCCGCGATTTTAAAGGAGAGAACTGAAACCCGTGTGAGAGGGTCCATGCAGAGGCACACCGTATAGCTCCCTGGAGCTACCGCTCTGCAGATGCCATCGAGGAGGTACTAACCCAAATGCAGAAATCATCCACATACAGGGCAGGGGCGACCAAGGGACCGACAGAGGCCACAAGTCCATCTATAGCAATGAGGAAAAGAAGGACACTCAAGACAGAACCCTGTGGGATGCCCGTCTCCTGGGTCTGTGGGGAACTAAAAACAGTACCAACCCGAACCCTGAATGACCGATGGAACAGGAACTGGCAGATAAAAATCGGGAGTGGGCCCCGAATACCCCACTGATGAAGTGTAAGTAAGATGTGATGGCGCCAGGCCGTGTCATAGGCCTTGCGAAGGTCAAAAAATACTCCAACCAAATGGCGGCGCTGGGAAAAAGCCTGCCGAACTGCGGATTCCTAGAGAAGTAAATGATCGATCGGAGACCGTTCCTATCAGAAGCCACTCAGGTAAGGGGACAATAGATCCCGAGATTCGAGGACCCAATTGAGCAAACAACATTGGTCAGACTAATTGGCCGATAGCTGTCAATAGGGGGTTCTTGTAGTGTTGGCAGAAGCGCCAACACTGTGTTGCTAGAGGAGGCCGAAATGCACGCGTTTAATTACACGCTGACTGGCGTGAGGTCTGGAACAGGACAATATTTTGAGAATTGCAAATAAAGTACGTAGATGATGTAATACTTAACTTTAATCCACAATTGTAGAACATCTCTCTTGATGATACATGCTTCACATTATAATTATCAATTGAATACGGCGCCTTGCTAGGTCGTAGCAAATGACGTAGCTGAAGGCTATGCTAACTATCGTCTCGGCAAATGACAGCGTATCGGTCAGTGTAGCTTCGCTAGCAAAGTCGGCTGTACAACTGGGCGAGTGCCAGGACGTCTCTGTAGACCTGCCGTGTTGTGGCGCTCGGTCTGCAATTACTGACAGTGGCGACACGCGGGTCCGGCGTATACTAATGGACCGCGGCCGATTTAAAGGCTACCACCTAGCAAGTGTGGTGTCTGGCGGTGACGCCACATTCCTCCCCCGCAAATCGGCGAACGGTGGTGTTATAAGGCTTCCGCCCGCCGTGGGGAGGACCCCATGTTGACGTATGCGACGAGGTGGGGAGCCTAACAACAGACGAGGCTGTGCCACTCGCACCCGGCCATTCGGTCCGAGGGGAGCTAGGAAACGCCTGAAAACCTAGTCCAGGGTGCACGCCAACATGCGGTGTATGCGCCCGTAAAGAGACAGGAGGGGCCGTAGGGTCGACCTCCATCGCGTCGGGGCAGCCGACGGGCGAAGACGACATCTGGTCCGGAGCCGGCAAGAGTTCCAAGTCGGAGGACAGCTGGTCACGGGAAGCGACCTAGGGAGGCGCTTGGCGGCCGCAGCGAAGCGCCCACTGCGGGCGTCGCCGGCGGGAGCATAGGCGGCGGCGGCGGCGGCGGCGGCGGTGCGTCGCCACGGGGCAAAATGGAAGGCAGCGACGGTAACACCTGGGGATGAGGCGAGCCAGTAGATGGGTCCCCAGGGCGCTGACCGGACGGCCCCGTCGCTGAAAGCAGACGGGGAGCGGCAGAACCCGTGCGACTACAGAGGCGCAGCTGATTGAGATGCCGACGCACCGCACCAGAGGCCCCCAAAACCAGATACATAGCGCGGCCGAGGCAGCGAAGAATGCGCCCTGCGAGCCAACGCTGTGAACCTCGATAGTTGCGATAGTATACAACGTCGCCTGGAGCAAAAGCAGGTGGCTGCCGCTGCACAGTAACCTGATGCGACGGATGTAGCAAAGACATCAAGGTTCGATGAGGACGACCGTGGAGCAACTCAGCCGGCGAGCGACCATCTCGGGGCTGAGAGCGATACGAGGACAAGAAGAGCAATAACGCGTCCTCCCGAGAATGCGACTCTTTCAACTTCAACATCTGTGACTTGAAAGTCCGGACCAATCGTTCAGCGGCACCGTTTGACTGAGGCGAAAACGGCGTGGATGTCAGATGTTGAATACCATTGGCCTTGCAGAATGACTGAAATGCTGCGGACATGAATTGTGGGCCATTGTCGGAAACAATAGTCTGTGGAAGACCTTCAATACAAAAGATAGCAGATAACGCTTGGATGGTGGCAGATGACGTCGTGGAAGGCACCTTGACAACAAAAGGAAAATTACTGAAAGAATCGACCACAACCAACCATCGAGCATTCCAGAATGGACCAGCAAAATCGATGTGTACGCGTTGCCAAGGGAAAGTGGCTTTCGGCCATGCAAAGAATTTCCGCGGTGTTGCGGATTGTTGTTCGGCACACGCCATGCAAGAAGAGCACATATTCGTAATCGCAGCATCGATTCCGAACCAAGTACAGTGTCGACGAGCAAGTTGTTTCGTTCGCACTATACCCCAATGTCCTTGGTGGAGAAGCCGTAAGGCAGAGGACTGTAACGAACGTGGGACCACGACCCTGGACTGATCATTATCAGAACGCAACAGCAAAACACCACGTCGAACAAAAAGTCTCTCCTTGTGAGCAAAAAATCGGCGAACCAACGTATCCTCGATCCGTGACTTTGACTAGGGCCATTGCGTAGCAACAAAACGCAAAACGGTAGCAAGGACAGGGTCAGCAGCTGTGGCTGTAGCTACACGACGAAAATCAATCAGAAACGATTCGACCACGTCATCGGTTTCCGCATCAATGAACAGGCAAGCAAGTTCGGAAGAATCGAATGCTCTATCCTCAGCAACAGGCAAACGGGACAACGCATCAGTGTTTCCGTAGTTAGCAGTGGACCGATACAAGATATCGAAGTGGTACTGCGAGAGGAAAATAGACCAGCCAATGAATTTCTGCGCTGTACGTGGAGGTACAGGCTTGGTCGGATGAAAAAGCGATGTCAAAGGTTTGTGGTCTGTGATGATGGTAAAGTGACGACCATACAAGAAATCATGAAACTTAGTAACACCAAATACGAGAGCCAAAGCTTCTTTCTCTATCTGTGAATAATGTCTTTGCGCAGACGAGAGCAATTTGGACGCAAAGGCAATAGGGCGATCATGCGATCCAACTTTGTGCGCAAGCACAGCACCGATCCCGAAATCCGATGCATCTACCATCAAAAAAAGGGGTTTCTGGGGATCGAATGGCGTAAGGCAAGTATTTGAAAGCAACGCCGATTTCAACTGGCGAAAGGCGCGTTCGCATTCCGTCGTCCAGACGAACGGAACACCTGTACGGCGTAAGCGATGAAGCGGAGCTGAAATGGAAGAGGCATTGCGCACATAGCGATGGTAGTAATTTATTTTACCCAGCACACTCTGTAGCTGCTTCAAATTCTGCGGCGCAGGCAAGTCTTGTATGGCACGGAGTTGCTCTGGACTTGGATGTATGCCTTGGGCATTGAGTACATGGCCCAGATATGGTAAGTCACGAGCAAAAAATACACATTTGTCTTTCCGCAAGCGAAGACCATTTTTTCGCAAGACCTGCAATAATGTTCGGAGATTGGCTGAATGTTCTTCTGCTGTCTTTCCGGAGATCACAATATCGTCCAGATAGTTGGCTGCAGTAGGGACCGACGCACAAACAGTTTGCAGATATCGCTGAAACAATGCAGGGGCGGATGCACACCCGAATGGCAGTCTTTTGAATCGATACAAACCAAGATGCGTGTTAACCACCAAGACGCGCTGGGATTCTTCGTCCACCAGTATTTGCAAGTACGCATCTGCCAGGTCCAACTTCGAAAAATATTTACCCGGGCACAGTTTGTCAAAAAGATCTTCCGGGCGGGGTAAAGGATAAGTTGCAATCACTAGTTGTGGATTCACTGTAGCTTTGAAGTCCACACAAAGTCTCAATTTTCCGGAAGGTTTTGGCAAAATTACTAAGGGTGATGCCCAGAGAGATGCCTGCACACGTTCAATCACACCTTGCGATTCCAAATCGTGTAACGTTTGTGCGACCCCATCACGCAATGCGTGGGGAACATTGCGTGCTCTGAAAAATTTCGGTTGCGCGTTTACTTTCAGTTCCAAATGTGCTTCATAGTTCTTAGCGCAACCGAGGCCCGGTGCAAAAATGTCTGCAAATTCTTCACATAGACCAGAAACACTGGCTGAAGGCACAGTCTGGTTCACTGATAGGACCTGATTGACTATAGACAAGTTAAACAACTGAAATAAATCTAAACCAAACAAGTTCACTGCAGAAGAAGAACGAAGTACGTAAAATGACACAAGTTTTGTTTGTCCCTTGTATGTGGCAAGAAGGCTGCACTGTCCTAACACAGGGATATTCTGACCGGAATAACTATTTAACTTAACATTTGCGGCACGCAACGGAGGTGTACCCAGTTGTTTGTACGTGTCTTTAGCTCCGGTATCGAGCCGGAATGGGATCACGTTGCCATGAATGTCCAAACCTACAAAAAGTTTATTGTCCTGCTGATGACAAGAGCGACTGTCTCGTGCAAATTGAACAGACACTGGTACAGAATCACTTGCTACTTGAAGTGATTTCCGGCGACATGGACGCACACTATTCGTGGGACGAACACAGTCACTGTTAGAGAGAGAGGCACTGGGCGGAGTGGAATTAACTACATGAATGTCCATGGGCAAAGGTTCACGAGCCTCAGTATTCTTGGTTCGATTCCGATTCCGGCGTGAAGCAAAGGGCCTGGAATGGTTGTGAGTGTCCGATCTGAGCTTTTTCTGGCAAACACTCCGAACATGTCCTTTTTTATTACAGAAGAAGCAAATAGCTTGGGGTGACGGGCAGTTGTCACGCGAATGTCTAGTAGCACACCGCGGGCATGATTTTAGCACTGCATTTGCCTGCTTACGCAGCACACGTGGCTGCGCGACCGGCGGGAGGGCTGTTTACTTTTCCGTGAAGCTCACCCGGCGGGCCGGTTAATGTGACACACAGCTGTCGAAGTTTCAAATGATTCCTGAGCAAAGTCAAGTGTGTCTTGCCTATCCAATATGTCTATCACTTGTTGAAGGGAGGGATTGACTAGTTTCAAAATTTGCTCCCGTATACGAACATCAGAAACGTTCTGTGCAATTGCATCACGCACCATAGTATCTGAATAAGGGAGTCCACATTCACACTAAAAGCACAATCCCTAGTAAGGCCTTGCAAAGTTGCAACCCACTCCCTATTAGTTTCACCGGCCATACGTTTTGTACAAAAGAACGTATACTTTTTTGCAACTGCATTGACAGATTCTTTGAAATATGCATCTAATGCAGACAAAATTTCTTCGTAGGACAGAGTTGCTACGTCGCGTCGGGGAAACATTTTCACTATCACTCTGTACGTCCGGACGCCGACACACGCTAATAAGTGAGGCTGCCGCTCATTACCTTGAATACTGTTGGCGGCGAGATGGAATCCAAATTGGCGTGACCACTCCGTCCAACTTTCCAGTGCCGCATCAAAAGGACGAAAAGGTGGTGCAACTGCGTGTTGTGGCTGCGGTAGCGGTGGAGCGGTGGCCGCCGCATCGGTTTGCATTGCACGTTGACCCTGGTCGAGCTGTCCAAGGGCATCCAACAAGGCCTGCGTCTGCTGATTCTGCAAGCGATAAAATTCGGACAGTACATCTGGAGATTGTGGCGAAGCCATGACAAGTAAATTAGAGCAATACAACCGTTAAATCTTCGTCGTCAATTTGTAGTGTTGGCAGAAGCGCCAACACTGTGTTGCTAGAGGAGGCTGAATTGCACGCGTTTAATTACACACTGACTGGCGTGAGGTCTAGAACAGGACAATATCTTGAGAATTGCAAATAAAGTACGTAGATGATGTAATACTTAACTTTAATCTACAAATGTAGAACATCTTCTTGATGATACATGCTTCACATAATAAATATCAATTGAATACGGCGCCTTGCTAGGTCGTAGCAAATGACGTCGCTGAAGGCTATGATAACTATCGTCTCGGCAAATGAGAGCGTATCAGTCAGTGTAGCTTCGCTAGCAAAGTCGGCTGTACAACTGGGCGAGTACCAGGACGTCTCTGTAGACCTGCCGTGTGGTGGCGCTCGGTCTGCAATTACTGACAGTGGTGACACGCGGGTCCGGCGTATACTAATGGACCGTGGCCGATTTAAAGGCTACCACCTAGCAAGTGTGGTGTCTGGCGGTGACACCACAGTTCTTACCAGGCTTAAGGACAGGAACCACGATGCTAACCCTCCACTGAGAAGGGAAGTCACCCTGGGGCCAGATACGGTTAAACACCCGGAGAACATGTTGCTGTCGTGGAGCACTGAGATGCCGAAGCAGTTGGTTAGGAATGGAGTCTGGGCCAGGGGCCATATCATGAGAAGAAGAAAGTACGGAAAGGAATTCCCATTCAGTAAAAGGTTCGTTGTAAGATTCTGACTGACAGGGGGTAAAACATTAGGTGCAAGCTTCAACCCGCTGTTTCCGGTGAAGGAAAGCAGCTGGATGAGGCTGATGCCGATGTCATTGCAAAATGGGTCGCAAGATTTTCTTCAAGAATCAACGTGTGGTGAAGACCTGGGAGGGTGGACTGCCGATGGCAGCCTTGGAGAGAGCGAAGTGTAGCCCATATCCGTGACATAGGGACAGTAGAACAGAAGGAAGAAACATATCGTTCCCAACAAATACGATTGCTCTGTTTGATGAAATAACGGGCTTTAGCGCGAAGGCGTTAAAAGGTAATAAGGATGGCAACGGATGGGTGCCTCTTAGGGTGTTGCAAAGCTCGACGGCGATCGCAGATGGCAATGGTAATGGCCGTACTCCACCACAGGACTTACCGGCGATGAAATGGTCCAGATGAGCAAGGCTAGCAGCGCGAACAATCGCGTCATACACGTCACGTAACACGTCATCAATACAACCCGACAAAGAGGGAAAAAACACGACCTGTGCAGTGTATAGAGGCCAATCGGCGCATTGGAAAGACCAACGAGGTAACCTGTCCATCGGGGAGCGGGAAGGGAGAGAGAGAATCAATGGGAAATGGTTATTATCACATAGGTCGTCGTGTGGCGACCAGTGTAATGAAGGGAGGAGAGAAGGAGAAGAAAGAGAAAGATTAATGGCAGAAAAGGTACCATGACCGGCACTGAAATGAGTAGGGGGCCATCATTAAGAAGGCACAAGTCGTGGTCTGTAATAAACTGATCTAAGAGAAGACCTCGTCTAGATGGAAATGCACTGCCCCACGAAGGATGATGAGCATTAAAATCCCCAAGGAGGAGGAAGGGAGGTGGAAGTTGCTGAAGAAGGGCAGTTAAGGCAGCAGGTGTAAGAGTCCTGTTAGGAGGGAGATAAAGATTGCAAACTGTAACCTCAGTGTCCAGGTGGACCCTAACAGCAACCGCTTCCAATGCAGTTTGAAGAGGAATCTACGTGCTAGCAATGTCTGTATAGACCAATGTACAAACACCACCAGAAACCCGCAGGGGTCCGACCCGATTTCGACAGAAAACACGGAACCCACAGAGGGTCGGTGAGTGATCATCAGTAAAATGAGATTCCTGTAGAACCACACAAGCTGCAGAGTAAGACGAAATAAGGGATTTCAATTCCGGAAGGTGACGGTAGTATCCATTACAATTCCATTGGATAACCACAGAACGATGAATTAAATGGTGGTTGAACAGGCTAAAGCCAGTCATATCGCCAGGTCACCACCCGTCACCGACAAGGAGAGGGTGACATCCATGAACAACAGGTCAGAATCTGGTTGTGAAGCTGGGGATGGGACCTCTGGTGACACCAGAGCTCTTTGTCCCGGGACTTATCTTTCTTCTTCTTTTTTGTTTGAGATCGAGGAGGGCTTTGTGGCATAAAGGAGCCAGCTGCAGCAAGATCGGGAACGGAAAGAGATCAGGCGACCTGGGGGCCGACAGACCACAGTTCTCGCGGTCGTCGCTTGGCAGCAGACCTTTGTCCTGGAAGGTGACAGGAAGGGGCATCCCCATAGGGGCGCCCTTGACCGGCAGACACCGAAGGAGTGGGACACTTCTCCAGCTGGGGAGGGGGAGCAGCGCCCAGAGGAGAATGTGTGGGAGCCGCAGGGGAGGGGGGGGGGAGGAGAGGTGTCTGGGACTGGGGTAAGGAAGGGGTAAAGATTTAGCTAAAGCATAACTAGACGTCATTCACACAGGGTGAAGACGTGGATACTTCTTACGAGCCTCTGTGTAGGTTAAATGATCAAGTGACTTATACTCCTGTATCTTCTTTTCCTTCTTATATACTGGGCAATCTGGTGAACATGGAGAATGATTGCCATGACAATTAACACACACATGAGGGGGAACACAAGGACTCCCCTGATGGAGTGGACGTCCACAGTCACCACAGAGAGGGGCCTGCGAACAGCGGGAAGACGTGTCCAAAACGCAAGCACTTAAAACACCTCATAGGAGGTGGGATGTACGGCTTCACATCACACCGATAAACCATAATCTTTACTTTCTCAGGGAGGGTATCCCCTTCAAAGGCCAGGATAAAGGCACCAGTATGAATGCGATTGTCTTTAGGACCCTTCTGAACACGCCGAACAAAGTGAACACCGCGCCATCCGAGACTGTCCCGAAGTTACTCATCATTTGAAGGATGAGGCCTCTGTGAAAAATCACACTTAGAACCATATTTATAGACTGGTAGGAGTAATGGACACAGGAATTGTGCCAAGATGGGTACAGGCATGAAGGGCCGCAGACTGGGCAGCTGAAGCAGTTTTCATCAGCAACGAATCCGACCGCATCTTGCTCAGGGAGTCCACTTCACCAAACTTGTCTTCATGTGTTCCACAAAGAATAAAGGTTTGGTATTGGTGAAAGTATCCCCATCAGTCCTGGTGCAAACCGGATAGCGGACAAAGGCTTTGCCCCTAGCCAACGAGCCTGACCCTCTTCCCGGGGGGTAGCTGAGGAAAGAAAGGCCGAAGAGGCAGAAGAAGCAGCACTAGAAGAACGGCCAGAGTTCTGGACCTGTATGCGTGTCATTTGCATACCCTCCCCCCTGATACCACCCAGTCCGATCAGGGGCTCTTCTCAAGGGCGCCACCCAGTCACAGCAAGGGCTGTCTGGCACGGCGGCCATTGCCAGGAGTTCCGATTCTCCAGGATGACGAGCAACCACTCCAAGGCTTGCATAAGGAGGTCACAGCTCAAGTATCAGAAAAAAGGGTACATAGCCACCCCACCACACGGGCTGGCTACTGTGCTGGCTATGCACCCTAGTATCAGACAACGATGTGAAAGAAAAGATGAGAGGAACTAAGAGGGCACACGTCGGAGACACTAGATAAGGTGCTCTTCCCCAAATGGCTCACACTACGGAAGATAAATTTAGTAATGGAGGTCATACCCCAGACGGGGATCAGGGAGTGCCAAAAGGAGGAGGTGATTAGGCAACAAAGCTAATTTGCAAAACCAACATAACCAGGAGGATAGCGGGGGTCAACATCAGCAAGGGCACCAAGAGAGGGAGAAGAGAGGGCGAGGGGGAAGGAGCTAGGAGTGAAAATGAGGGGAAGGGGAAGGAAATGCAGCCCTGGAAAGAAGGAAGGCTGCAATAGCTCGGGGCCCCGTGCTCGCCACGCACGTATCCACAAAAGAGTTGTGGACTCCCTGGGGGGGGGGGGGGGGTGTAGTTACTTAAAGAAAGTTATCATAGCTGCCGACGTTTCCTAAGATGCGTATACCATTTGTGACTGTCTTTAATATAGCTTGCGGTTTGGTGACAATAATGGCTTGCCAGAGTTCTTTGGAGCGGTGGAATTCTTTGGAATGACGTTCAATTCCGTCTCGAAAGTTTGAGACGGCCGGTTTATAATAATCTGTGGTAAGCACTTGTGATGTAATCCATGAACTTCGTGGATGCAGATCTAGACGCAGTCCCTTGATCCTTTAAATGGTTGTATATGGCGATACTCTTACGCCTAGAAAACGCATTGCTATTATAATTTTCTGCATTAACTTAAGAAGTGATTCTACCCTACATGTTACATTTAAGCACAGAAAATTCCCCCAACTTATCGACAGCTCGAGCGAAACTGAACTCGGTGGTTTGCGAATGGATTTGAGCTTCGTTCTCAAACAGGTGAGGATAAGCCGCACGTTTAAGTTTTTGGGAAAAAGGAATGCCACAACACATGTAGACAGATGAGCCGAAACGTTATGATTGCCAAGATTTTAATGTGAGTTCAATACTGCCCCCTTTAAACCCCTGCAGCACCATTCTAATCTTGTGACACGGGAAATGTCCTACTGGAAATACTCCTACTCAATCAGTTAAGATATCAGACATAAAGTGATACAAGTGGACATCAGTAATGTTGACGCAGACAACAGCCGTCGTGGTACCTTCGATTAGTACCGCAGGTCCCAAGGACGCGATCGTCAATTCGGTGTAACAAGAAGCGTGAATTACCTCGAAGACTCAGTGACCACTGCCATTCTGACAACGTCGTTGAATATAAATAAGAATACGTCCGCCGCATAGCCCCATGTTCAACCAAGTGCGGTGAACGGTGTGCTCCGGAACACTTGTGCCCGCACTAGCACAGCACTTAATCGACGAATCTGCCACAGGTCTCCGCCTATCATGCTTTACAGATCAGACCAGTTTTCGACATCCACGTTCTGTGATGAGGCACAGACATCCAACAGCTTTTCACCTACTCATGGTTTCACTGACCTTCAGGGATTTTCTGCAGGTGCTCGAGACATTAGTACACGAACAGATGACCAGCTTTACCGTTTCCGAGATTCTCTTTCCCAAGAGCCGGGCAATAACAACTACGGTTATCAAAGACGTTTATGTCTACTGATTTCCCCATTTCTGGTCTGTAGCGTGGCTGGAATGATCCCGACTCCTCTTCTGCCATGCACACAAGGGCACTAGGCAGCATTCACAATCACGGTTAGCAGTGGTCATAATGTTTTGTCTCGTCAGTGTATTTGGCAGCCTTTTTGGATCATTTGAAAATGGCCCTTGTGTCCGATAGTCACCCGTTGCGATCACAAATTGAACTACACACTGCAATGAATGAAAATTTCTTCTATTGTGGTTACCTGACTTTCTCACTAACGGAGTGATCTCTGAATTTGAAAATTATAATCTTGTTACAAACGAAGTTTCATTTGCCCGCATCGTACTGCACTCGTGTAGACGCCTAGTTTCGGACATTTACTTTCCCATCTACAGTCATCTACATACGCCAACGACTGTGCCACTTCATGTAGTGCACTGTCATGTAATCATAACCACCAGTGCAACCTCATACATCACACAATAAGTATCGTTTCATTATATGATGTATGACGTAACACTGGCACGTCTTCTTCATCTAGTTGCTTCCAAATATACATATATGAAGAGAAGTTTTGCACCACCCCGGTTCCCAGAACTCCTGAAGGTAGACACTGACTTTGGATATTGTATCACAGACACAGTCCCTTTGACTATTCAGCGATGTCACTAAACCCGCCCAAAGATGTAAATAACCATGCATGAGCATCTCCTCCTATTACACGGAGGGGGTCCGACAGCCGACCAGTTTCAGTCATTCCACCAGGAAGGAGGTACACGGCTCGCGTTGTCTGTAGTTCAGCTATGCCTAGACGGTCAGTACCGCGGTTCAATCACGTCCGCATTGCTACTGTGTGGCCGGCCGGTGTGGCCGAGCGGTTCTAGGCGCTTCAGTCTGGAACCGCGAGACCACTACGGTCACAGCTTCGAATCCTGCCTCGGGCATGGATGTGTGTGACGTCCTTAGGTTAATTAGGTTTAAGTAGTTCTAAGTTCTAGGGGACTGATGACCTCAGATGTTAAGTACCATAGCGCTGAGAGCCATTTTTTTGCTACTTTGTGCGAGGAAGGGCTCTCAACAAGGGAAGTGTCCAGGAGTCTCGGAGTGAACCAAAGTGACGTTGTTCGGACATGGAGGAGATACAGAGAGACAGGAACTGTCGATTACATACTTCGCTCAGGCCACCCAAAGGGCTGCTACAGCAATGGACGACCGCTACCTACAGATTATGGCTCGGAGGAATCCTGACAGCAACGCCACCATGTTGAATAATGCTTTTTGTGCAGCCACAGCACGTCTTGTTACGACTCAAACTGTGCGCAATAGGCTGCATTATACTCAATTTCACTCCTGAAGTCCATGGAGAGGTCCACCTTTGCAACCACAACACCATGCAGCGCGGTACAGATGGGCCCAACAACATGCCGAATGGACCGCTCAGGATTGGCATCACGTCCTCTTCACTGATGAGTGTCGCGTATGCTTTCAACCAGAGAATAGACGGAGACGTGTTTGGAGGCAACCCGGTCAGGCTGAACGCCATAGACACTGTACAGCGAGTGCAGCAAGATGGAGGTTCCCTGATGTTCTTCGGTGGCATTACGTGGGGCCGACGTACGCCGCTGGTGTCATGGAAGGGGCCGTAACGGCTGTATGATACGTGAATACTATCGTTCGACCGATAGCTCAACTATATTGGTAGCATAGTGGCAAGGCATTCGTCTCCATGGACGACAATCTGCGCCTCCATCACGCACATATTGTGAATGACTTCCTTCAGGATAAGACATCGCTCGATTAGAGTGGCCAGCATGTTCTCCAGACATGACCCCTATCGAACATGCCTGGGATACACTGAAGAGGGCTGTTTATGCACGACGTGACCCAACAACCCCTCTGAGGGATCTAAGCCGAATCGTCGTTGAGCAGTGTGACGATCTGGACCAACAGTGCCTTGATGAGCTTGTGGATAGTATGCAACGACGAATACAGGCATGCATCAATGCAAGAGGACGTGCCACTATTAAAGGTACCGGTGCATACAGCAATCTGGACCACCATCTCTAAAGGTTTCGCTGAATATGTGTATTTATGACTAGATGACAGTACACTGCATCGAGTGGTTGATGTACGTAAATTATCTGAAGATGTCAATTTAAGGTACAGAAACTAGTTGTCTATATATATGTTATTAGGGTGTTCTGGGAAAATAAATCTTCTCTAATAACAATATTACACTTTACTTGCATTGCTGAGTAATATTTACGCATTTACTCCTGTCATTACAAAGAGCAGGGGTGAATGTTAATGCTCCACACGTAAGTGGTCTCTTGCTGGTAATTCTGTCACATTTACAGTATGTTTGCCTGCTATGTTTGTTATTCTTCTTCTCCGTGACATGTCATTACAACCAACAAATCTTATGCACAGAGTAACACTTTCACACCAGATATCAGTGTTGACAAATGGGCTTGCATGGAACACTAGTGAATTTTAAAAATGACATCAGTAGTCCCTGTTTATATTTTAGCTAGTTTATCTTAATCACACCATCGTCTGCCAGATTGTAATATTACGCAACTCCTTGCTCGTTTTCCACCAGTATTTTACTTGTTCATAATGATCTAAGATAAAGTTATAAAAAATGTAAAAATTTTTCAGTTCTTCAGGCGTTTATTGGGTGTCATTGCGCATCAAATAAGAAATGTTATTCTGACTGAAACGTGGCATCTCAGTGTTAGATTTCAGTTCCAGAGGTTATAGGTTCGATCCCCGATTCATCCATGAATTATTTTCTGCTCTTTCGTTCATTCTCACCACTGGTAATAGTCTGTGTATGCAGAGAATAACGGGCGTCATTGTGATTATCGGTTTATATAATCTGTGGCCCCTATTCTGGAGCTGTCTTACCATCATCATAGGCGAAATTCACTGTGTCATTCTTTTTCTTTCTCTTCTGTCCAAACGCTGAGAAGGGTGCTGCACAAAAGTAGTTGTACTCCCAAGCTTCTCTTTCAAATTATTGTCAGTTTATGGCATATGAATAGACTGGTTTCATCGATCAAAGCTTGAATCATGAGAACGGAAAAAACATATATGAAAACATATCTAATTTTTGTTACCCATAACTACTATAAATTTGTTTTCTGAAGAATAATTCCCGTTGTTAGATCCTAAAGTAGGAAACGGGATTCAAAATATTCTGCGTAAAGATATAGTATCTGAAACTTTTAAAATACTGTCGTAGACTAGCTGTTCATTAATACAAACAAAAAGTAGATGAATAAGAGAAACTAACAGTCTAGGTGAAGATGAAGGATCGAGAGAGATGGTCTATAAGGAAGCTCGCAGTTCATTCGGGCAACGAATTTTTCTGTTAGGGTTAGCGAGGAAGACGTGACCCATTTGGCAACCGCTGTAATGGATGGGAGCATCTGTCTCCTGCAATATTTCCTAAAATCCTCTGCATTAGGTTTTGTTCGCATCTATACTTCATATTCTGTGCCTTTTATGACATTTTCTGCTCCTTTGTGGGGGCTGATAACTACTGTCATCTCATCTCTCTCCTCAGACATTTCTTTTCCGATAGCCTATTATGGCGTTCGATTATCAAGCACTTTTTGCGCAGGATTAGCAGCTGTGAAAGAGTGGTTTGCCTGTAAGTGTTTTCCTGTAATTAATGTGATTCAGACATATTCCTGTACAAATGAATTTTTGGCGTGATGTATACTTATGTCTTTAAGGTATCCAAGAAGCATACTGTATGATCCCTTTAATAGTTTCCAAATTCTCATGAATTCATGCTCATCAACTGTAAGTGCCTACTCCACTAAATATTCTCTAGTAACCTCGTTACATATTCAAAGTAAGCCCTTCTGTTATTCATTAAGAGATGCAATTATCAAAGGTTTTCCTTAGGATATGTCTGATATGGATCGAAATCCTCTGACCAAAGTACCATAGGACGCTACAAGAATGTAAGTCCCTTGATAAAGTGATTCGCTTAAACATTTGAAATAATACAATGCTGCAACAATTTTCACCGAGTTGCTCGAAGTGAACCACAGGAATTGATACGTATCCTCTTTCCTCCAGAATCGATAATTATTTTAAATTTATCCGTGACACTAAAATGTTGTCGAGGGAAAGGATACATCATATTATCAATAAGAAAAACAAAGTATGATAGTGGAATGGCAAGAAAGTCTAGGTTCTGGATCTTGTTTTACAGTACAAAATGATTTTAGCTTCATGCCAGCGATCGTCGTTGGAACGCAACGGGCTTGCTGACATAAAACAGTGTTATTGTTAATCATTAAAAATTAGTTTTGTTTGATATTAGGTATCACAGTCGGACATCGTTAATAGCATCGCTGTATGGCGCGCGATCGTTGCGTCACCGACATGACTACTTCCAGCTAATTTGCAGGCCAAGAATTACGGAAAATAAACCATATATTACTACGGAAATGGAAGGTTACGTACTATGTTACCAAAATGTAGAGGAAAATACTTAATTTGCGGCCGGCCGATGTGGCCGAGCGGTTCCAGGCGCTTCAGTCTGGAACCGCGCGACCGCCACGGTCGCAGGTTCGAATCCTGCCTCGGGCATGGATGTGTGTGATGTCCTTAGGTTAGTTAGTTTTAAGTAGTGCTAAGTTCTAGGGCACTGATGACCTCAGATGGTAAGTCCGATAGTGCTCAGAGCCATTTGAACCATTTTGAACTTAATTTATGTTTTGTTCAACTCGAAGTATAAGTTACAGTTATTGGAGAACCTTCTAGTAACGAGGCTCAAGGGAGAAGGAAGGAAGGAAGGCGTATCACTTTACCTGGTTTAATGGAAAAAGATCGCAAATATCTTTCACAGATATTGAATATACAAAGATAAAGCGGTTGTCTGATACGTAGTCTTATCTCTAATATCGAAACGTCAGTTTCAGCCAGGGTGGGTGCTTGAAATAAAATGTTTTGCTACACAATTCACCAGTGTGCAACGCAGTAACTAGTGACGCAGACGGTTTCCAGTGTGGTCAAAGAAGTATGAATGACGAACAGCGAAGTTACAGACGTGGCAATTCTGTATTGTCAGGCCAATTCCTATGACATCTTTAGCTGTGAAGAATGTAATGTAGGTTTATCGCAATGACAACGAAAAAAAAGTGCAACGCGGGCGGTGGAAATATGTGGATTCCCCAAAGACGAAATAGGCAAAGGCACATCCATCATTACATAAACTAAACTAAACTAAACTCCGTCCGAACAGACCTTGGAAGGCCAAACGGTACCGACCGGCCGCCGTGTCATCCTCAGCTCGCAGGCGTCACTGGATGCCGATATGAAGGGGCATGTGGTCAGCACACCACTCTCCCGTCCGTCGTCAGTTTACGAGACCGGAGCCGCTAGTTCTCAATCAAGTAGCTCCTCAGTTTGCCTCGCAAGGGCTGAGTGCACCCCGCTTGCCAACAGCGCTCGGCAGACTGGATGGTCACCCATCCAAGTGCTAGCTAGCCCAGTGCCACAGCGCTTCGGTGATCTGACGGGAAATGGTGGTACCACTGTGGCAAGGCCGTTGTCATCATCATATAAGGTGGTGTTTTTTTGTTTTAGGGGCAGCTGTTTGAGGCATTAACGGGTTATGCTAGTAAGCCGCAAACCGAAATCTCTTGACGAGAACCGGCCGCGGTGGTATCGCGGTTCTAGGCGCTCAGTCCGGAGCTGCGCGACTGCTACGGTCGCAGGTTCGAATCCTGCCTCGGGCATGGATGTGTGTGATGTCCTTAGGTTAGTTAGGTTTAAGTAGTTCTAAGTTCTAGGGGACTGATGACCACAAAAGTTAAGTCCCATAGTGCTCAGAGCCATTTGAACCATCTTGACGAGAGGGCAGTCAAGACGAAGCGTCAAAGGTGTTTCGGCCCACCGACACCACCCAGCTCGTTCTGCATACGGACTGGTCCTTTGGGGTATCAAAGTTTGCCTCACCAGCCGCGTTTGACCAGTGATCTCTTGTCTCACATCAAGAAACCATTGTGTGGTAGACATTCCCAGAACAACCACTGTTTCGAATAGCACCCTTTCTTGAACAACCAAAGCCCCTGCCAGGTCATACATTGTTCAGAAAGATATGTCACACAGAAGGGTCAATATATGGAGAAAAATGAACACCGCCAACAAGTTTCATAGTCACCTCTTGATTTTCTTTCGTGGAGATAATGGAAACATTAGGACTGGAAGCCGCATGATGCCATAGTAACTATTTACGAAAACCTGCTTTTTATTTACGTAAACATCTTCAAAGACAACTACATGGCCGGCTGGAGTGGCCGACCGGTTCTAGGCGCTACAGTCTGGAACCGCGCGACCGCTACGGTCACAGATTCGAGTCCTGCCTCGGGCATGGATGTCTGTGATGTCCTTAGGTTAGGTAGATTTAAGTAGTTCTAAGTTCTTGGGGACTGATGACCTCAGTAGTTAAGTCCCATAATGCTCAGAGCCATTTGAACCATTTGAACAACTACATGGTCCAGTCATATTAATGAGACTACAGCCTATGTTCGACGTCAACGTGTGATAACCACTCACAGACGTCAGATGGCAGCTCTAGCAATGGAGGGTATACAAAGCTTATCGGGGGAGGGGGGGGGGGGGGAGGGAGGGGAGGGCGGAACACGGTGCAGTCGTTCCTGTAATGTGGAAAAAGAGGGCTTTATCTGATAGACGTGATCATTTGGTTTGAAACAACCGGTGGAAGCATTTCCGAAACAGTTAACTGTTAGCGTGTTAACGCTGTTACAGTATACCGTGCATGGCAAAATGGCGCTATCAACACCAGCGCCTGGGCAGCTGTGGTGCACCATGGGGCATAGATGAAAGGCGTGAACGAAGGCTGCGGAGACGTGTACAGGCAAAGGTGCAGCTGTTGAGTAACAGGTGGCGGAGATGAACCAACGGGCACCGGCCGAGCCGTTCTAGGGGCTTCAGTGCGGAACCACGCTGCTGCTACGGTCGCAGGTTCGAATCCTTCCTCGGGCATGGAAGTTGTGATGTCCTTATGTCAGTTAGGTTTAAGTAGTTCTAAGTCTATGGGACTGATGACCTCAAATGTTAAGTATCCTAGTGCTTAGAGCAATTTCAACCAATTGAACCAACGGGCTACCAACAGTCTCCTCGTCGGCCGTTCAGCAAACGTTGCTCCTTTTGATCCTCTGTAGCAGGAACCTTGTTCGCGCTCCCGTGCTGATTGCTGTTAATCGACGGCGAAAGCTTGACACGTTGTCTTTTCAGATGAGTCACGCTCTATGCTCCATCGGTGTGAAACGTCTGAAAGTAAACACAGTTCAACAATCGTTGGAAGGCCCCAAGCCTTAGGAGAGACCGTTTTGGTATGGGGAATGTTTTCGTGGCATTCCTCGGTGATCTCGTCATTCTGCAAGACGCTGTTGATCAGCACAAGTATGCATTCATCCTTGGGGACCACGTCCACGAGGAATAATGCAACTTGTCGCACAGCTCACAATGTACGTGCGTGATTCGAAAAGCGCCAGCATGAGTTTAGCGTACACCCGTGGCCACCTAACTCAACAGGTTTAAGCCCAATCGAGAACCTGTGGTGCGACCTCGATCAGGCTGTTCCCGCCATGGATACTCAACCGAGAAGCCTAGCGCAGCTGGCCACGCCACTGTAGTCGGTATGGCCTCCATCCCTGTCGGCACCTTCCAGAACGTCCCTTACTCATTTCCTACACGTCTCGGTGAGGTCCGTGTTGCAAAAGGCGTTTCCCCATTAAATTTAATGAAGCTAAATAAGATCTCATCTACATGTGCATAATTTTTCCACGAGATTTACTTCCGTATGCCTCACATTCCACCTATCCGAGGACTTTCCATGGAGCTGAAAATTACAGGCAATAGAAAGAGTTAGCTACGCAGCTAAAAGTGCAAGACATCAGAAGAAAGGTACCGTTCAACATAGTTCCATGATAAAACCTCCTGTTGCAATCTTATGAAGGTCTGGAATGGGTGGAATGTGAGAAATACGGAAGTAAATAGGGAAAATCATGCGCACCTGGATGAAATCTGTTTCAGCTTCCCTAAATATAATCATGAATATTCTACACATCAGACTGACTGATAATGTGGACTCGATGAGTAACAGTACTATTAATCCACCAAGTAAGTTCGGAAGTCAATCATCAGTGGAGGATATTACGACGTAACGGTGTACATAGCTAATGAAACGTTAGTGTATGGCTATTAATGGACATGAAAAAAGAAAAAGGCACAAAGAAAGGCAACTGTCGGTAACATTTTTACAACACTCGAGGTCATTGTTCAACAGAAAACTACATATTGGAATTATTGTCTTACTTCCAGCTGACAGAATCTTCGTAAACAATATAAAAGAACATACACATTACACAAGAACTGATGATGAAAGACAAACTGGGCACAATTTTCACAACTAACCGTCTGATGCGATTGAAGTGATACGCTTACAATGTATATTTATTATCAGTTTTGACTGACGGCACTGGGACATCGAAAAACGTACACAAACTCACGAAAAAGGTCATCTTTCAGAATCATTAAGTTGTTGATAAATAAATTTCTACTAATCTCCAATTTGATCATCTTCATCTACCGCAAAAGTATCTACAATAGCCTGCATGGCAGTATTGTTACTCTGGCTCTAAAATATAAACCCATTATTTGTACTGCCGTCGCTAGTGACATGCATTACATGGTCAACAATAAAATGCATTCATATTGTTTATTAATCTTCGTAATCAAGTCCATGCCTTTGTATGAAGAGTAGATTGCGAACTGCTACGTTTAGATATTAGCTTATTTTGGGGTGGCACCTTCAGTTACATATTAAAAATTGTGCTTTGCTCAACGAGAAATAGTAAGACCTAAACCCGCACAAACTGTATCAGCGAACGACACTGAGAGAAAAAGTGATTATGACTTTCACGTATGGAAAACAGGAATGAATGGAATACACAGCCAGTCAAATTATTGAAGGGAGGAAGCAAGCTTCAAGAAAACACTAAGACGAAGATCTAGTGTGTAGTGGGCAGATGGCTTTAGCAAACCATGTTCATGCAGCGTTGATGTTAATGTTAAAAGGTCATCAAGAATCAAAGTTTAGGGGATGTTTTTAAAGAGCAACAGGTGTAAAACAGGTGCTCCTGCTGGCGTTGTTGCTCAAAATGATGATAATTAATTTATCTAGATGTTTCTCTTAAATAGTGGTTTCGATTTCATGAATACGCCATATACTCTGAAGAGTCAAAGAAAGTGGTATACCTGCCTAATATCGAGTAGAGACCACCCGGAATCCTGATATTCACTGTACACTCGTGAAATGGTCGTATTGGAAAATCCCCACTTCGTCGCTACCTCCGAGATTCTGTGTCCCATCGCTCGTGCGCCGGCTATTACACCACGTTCAAACTCATTCAAATGTTGATAACCTGCCATTGTAGCAGCAATAGCGGATCTAACAACTGCGCGAGATATTTGTTGTGTTATGTAGGCGCTGTCGACCGCACTGCTGTATTCTGCCTGTTTACACATCTCTGTGTTTGAATTCGCATGCTTATAATAGTTTCTTTTGCGCTTCACAGTATTTGTAACATTACATAAATATCGTCACTAAAACTGTATTAAACAGTACGGGAAATACTACACGAACCGTAATTTTAGTGGCCGGCCGGAGTGGCCGAGCGGTTCTAGGCGCTACAGTGTGGAACCGCGCGACCGCTACGGTCGCAAGTTCGAAGCCTGCCTCGGGTATGGATGTGTGTGATGTGCTTAGGTTAGTTAGGTTTAAGTAGTTCTAAGTGACTGATGACCTCAGAAGTTAAGTCCCATAGCGCTCAGAGCCATTTGAACCATTTTTGAACCATAATTTTAGTGGGAAACTTCATAAAGCAACGTGTGTACGCTCATTTCAATACAGTTTTAAGTTTACCACTGTGTATCCCAGCTTCATCACCAGGGTTTCACATTAATTTCCTCACTGCAGTATCAACACAACAGAAACTGCAAGCCTCTGAGCACTATGGGACTTAACATCTGACGTCATCGGTCCCTTAGAACTTTGAACTACTTAAACCTAACTAGCCTAAGGACATCACACACATCCATGCCCGAGGCAGGACTCGAACCTGCGACCTAGCAGTCGCGCGGTTCCGAACTGAAGCGCCTAGAACCGCTCGGCTCGGCCACCGCGGCCGGCAAACTGCAAGACTGTCGCCTACTCGCAACATACTGATATCTCTAAACTAATAACGTAAAGCACTAGTCTCGAAGTAGACGCTATGTTTCAGTTAACACCAGCGAAGACGCCGTTAAGAGCCACTGACTGTGGTAATTCACTGTGTACTTTGGAATAACAACCCCTTAGGGAGTACGTATGCACCGGCCATATCTGTGGGCTCTGGACCACTCTTTGTGTGCTATATAATAAGCCACGTTTGAGGGGCACTTGTAATTACGTTATCAAAAGCAGAAGCGGCGCCTTGGACGTAGAAGCCATCTTATATAAGCAAGGCACCCTCTGGTGAAGAACTGAATAGCAAGAAACAGTTGAAAATTTACGTAAAGAAGGGGTTAAGTCATGTTTGTGACCCGAAGCTAAGGAAGCAATTCTTGGTATACAGGACTATCAATATCTCCTAGTCCAGCAATGATTCGATTGACAGGACCAGTCTGTTGTCAAGTCGTGTAGTATATAGACAACTAGACTGATGGTCCAGAGACTATGGTGTCTGCTACTTTATGCTGCTTTTGTCTGCATTTTCTGTGTACCTCACACTCTAACTGAAAATTATCACACACATCAAAAAACGTTTTACATCACCTCTGTTCCTAGACTTCCGGAACCTGTACAGAAAATTGGAATACAGACCAAAATAAACATCATTTCCGCCCTTTTTATTACTCATGAAAATCATACATTGCATGTTATACCACCATACAGGGAGACCTTCAGAGGTGGTGGTCCACATTGAAATACACACCGGTACCCCTAATACCCTGGAGTGTGTCCTCTTGCATTGATGCATGCCTGTATTCGTCGTGGCGTACTATCTACAAGTTCATCAAGGCACTGTTGGTCTAGATTGCCCTACTCCTCCCTCAGAGTGGTTGGTGGGTCACATCGTACATGAACTGCCCTCTTCAATGTACCCCAGGCATGTTAGATAGGATTCGTGTCTGGAGAACATGCTGGCCACTCTAGTCGAGTGATGTTATCCTGAAGGAAGTCATTCACAAGATGCGAACACTGGGGGCGCAAATTGTCATCCATGAATGCCTTGCTAAAATGCTGCCGATAAGGTTGCACTGTCGGTCGGAGGCTGGCATTCACGTATTGTACAGCCGTTACGCCGCTTTCCATGACCACCAGCGGCGTACGTCGGCCCCACATAATGCCACCCCAAAACAGCAGGGAACCTCCACCTTGCTGCACTCGCGTTCAGGGTACCGTGAAAAATATCGTCCTTATTGTGTTGAAAATTTACGTAAAGAAGGGGTTAAGTCATGTTTGTGACCCGAAGCGAAGGAAGCAATTCTTGGTATACAGGATGCACTGCGGAAGTAATCTGCTTTGACCTCGTTGAAGGTACCTCTCTAAGCGCAGCAGCTGAACGAAACCACAGAAGACTCAATTATGGAGTCAGTTTCTCCCAATTACGATCCAAATTCATTAAGCATGTTACCACTTGAGGCAGTATTTTCAGTTAATAGGAAGTTAACCCTAGAGATTTAAGTTCAGCATTTTAGAAGTGCTCGTTGTGCTTACAGATGCTTTTCATCGTGCTGAATGATCTTCTCGCAGCTTCCAGTTCCGATCTACGTATCCAAAGTGCAATGAGAATTAATTATTCTTTAAGGAATAGGAAGTGAGGAGTGTGTATAACATTAAAGCTTTATGTCACGTGATGTCTGTGTGATGAGACAAGTAACATTAACACATTTCGACGTGGGTTGTGAAGGAAATCAGCTACAGTGTCATTTAAGTGAGTGGGGAACGTGGATAAACATTCTCACAGCATGCTTACTCCCTTATGAATTTCTACTTACCTTGTTCGTATTAGCCATATTATTGACAGAGAACATCATCGAATACCTTACTTAAAGTAATAAATTATACTACAATCCAATGCAGACATAAATTCTTTACTGAATAAATCATTTTTGGTCCATAAATATTTCTTACTCCAGGGTTGCGTCAGACATGTCATTGCTCAACATTTCCATAAAAGACGTAGCAGAGTGGTCTCAGAGAACTGTTGATTTCTAACACGCTCTAACGCAGCCATCGACGAAGTAAAACCTATAGTCCTTGACTAACCCTCCTGATCTCAAGATGATCGGGAAGGAATTTACAGCCTCTTCATCTTCTTCGCTACTAAACCATTTCGCTAGGTGAGTAGGGGCAAGGCTTCATCGTACCGTACTTTCATGGTGCGGTTACATGTTAGGTAAAATCTGATGCCCATGACACGAAAAGACGTGTCCCTTACAGAATAATCCGTCTTTTCCTTCCCGGTGAACTCGAAGGTATAAATCGCACATTTAAGTTCACGTATACCTGACTGCTCGACTGCTACAGATGACTACGTGAAGTCAACTCTTCCCAGCCATATTCACACAAGGCTACTTACGAAGTCCATCATGGTTATCTAGAGACAATGTAGCGACAGAGCCATACGAGAACATCCTCGTTGTCTATAACTCGTATTGAGTGCATTGATCAAGAAAACTAATTGCGAACGTATATTGTGCATAGATATAGTCACAAATAACCCTCAGAAATCGAAAAAAATGGAGATGAAGTCCGCTTTCTATAGAAACGTAGCGAACCAGCAAGAAAGCTGTCTTTACAGTCGGAGCGAAATGTCAGCAAAACGGCATCAACGAGGTACCGTCGTAATGCCATATCATATCACACAGGATGAGTATATGCGTCAAAATTTCGTACCACATTCTAAATCGACATTCAGACTCTGCAAGCCACGTTATGGTGCATGGCAGAGGGTACCTTGTACCACTACCAACAATTTCATTTCCTGATCTAATCGCAAACAGAGTGAGGAAAAATGACGGTCAATTTGCTTCCGAACAAGCACTGATTTCCCTTGCATTCGTGATCCTTAAGCAAAATATACGCTGGAGGCAGGAGAACCGTTCTGCTGTCATCTTCAAATGCCGGTTGTCTAAATTTTCTCAATAGTGCTTCGGGAAAAGAACACAGTCTTCCCTTTTGCGGTCACGAAATGTCTCCGTAATACTTCCACACGTATCGGGCCTACTGGTAGCAAGTCTAGCAGCATCAGTCTGAATTGTTTCGATGTCTTCCTATAACCCGACGTGGTGGAAACACTCGAGTGAAACTTAAGAATGTGTCGCACTAGTGTTCTACCAGCGGGCTCCTTTACACAAGAATTACGGTTTTCTGAAAGTCTCCCAGTAATCCTAAGTCGACGTTTAGTCCCCCCTAATGCCGTGCTTACTTGTTAGCTCCACTTCGTATGGCCTTGCGACGTTACGCCCAGGTACGTAATCGACATTAATATGTCAAGCAGCACACATTTAATGCTGTATTCGAACATTATGCGATAGTTGTCCCTATTCATCTGCATTAACTTAGATTTAGAACAAGTTGCCATTCATCAAACCAACTAACAGGGTTTTTTGTTTAGTAATGACTTTTGAGCATCACCGAAAGAAACAGTCTCAGACCACAAAAAACAACAATTATCTGTGACATGCGTTTAAACTGAACTTAAGTAAATGGTCTAAGTAAGTTAACGTATTTAATATATTATAATGTAAAAATATTCTCTCTTACTATATTCTTGTTCGACCCTCTAATGTAAAGTCAAAGATCAGCTTATATACTTTAGTGTCATCTGTTGATAAAAGGGTTTTAATGTTTGCGGCAAGGCAAGGCAATTCCAAAGGTCATCAATTTTGTCTAAGTCTTCCTTTATCGTCCTACAGTCATACGACCTTCCCGTGGACAACAGCATCATCGGGAAACAGCAACAGACTTCTCCGTCAGATTGTTATTGTATATGGACAATAATAGCGGTACTACCACACTTCCTGGAGCATTCCTAACGACACTCTTATTTCTGAAACTTCCTGGCAGATCAAAACTGTGTGCTGGACCGAGACTCCAGGAAGCTTCATATTAGCGCACACTCCGCTGCAGAGTGAAAATCTCATTCTGGAAACATCCCCCAGTCTGTGGCTAAGCCATGTCTCCGCAGTATCCTTTCTTCCAGGAGTGCTAGTTCTGCAAGGTTCGCAGAAGAGCTTCTGTGAATTTTGGAAGGTAGGAGATGAGGTACTGGCAGAATTGAAGCTATGAGGACGGGTTGTGTGTCATGTTCGGGTAGCTCAGATGGTAGAGCACGTGCCCGTGAAAGGCAAAGGTCCCGAGTTCGAGTCTCGGTCCGGCACACAGTTTTAATCTGCCAGGAAGTTTCATATCAAAGCACACTCCGCTGCAGAGTGAAAATCTAATTCTTGAAACTCTTATTTTTGATGTGGACTCGCCGTCTAGGACAATGTACTGTGTCTTCGAGGCTCTCACATATCTCAGAACCTATTGCGTATGCTTGTACCTTCGTTAACAGTTCGCAGTGGAGTACCGTGTCAAATGTATATAGAAATCTAGGAAAATCGCTCTGCAAGTTTCCCTTCATCCATCGTTTGTGTGTCTGCGACGGTCAAATTACGATATCTTTGTACGATGCTCCAGCGTGAATGATTTCTTAAATGAGAAATTTAAAACTTCAGCTTTCCTTTTTCTATGTTCTATTGCAACAACAGACTAGTCAACGAGCAACCGGATAGAAACCTTGGACGCGCTTAGTGATTTTCGGTTTCTTAGCAAGATCTTTTGCCAAGGTATGACGGTTGAAGATGTCCTATGGTTTCGCCCATAGATGTTTATACAGACGCACACATTTCTTCTAGCCAAACTGACAATGGGAACTGATCAATGCCATGCCGTGGCATCAGATGAAGATACAAATACCTGAAGAAACACACGTATCTTGAAAAACGCGGTATTACGCTAAGAACTGCAGTACATCAAAAGAAAATAAATTTCCTTTTGGATTGGATCCGCCGTGACAAAAACAAATCGTCTTCTTCTTTTACGCAGTCATTCTTCGCTGAAGTTCCTGCACTATCACTATGTTTTAACGTTCTTTCTTATTACCAAATTCTGTGGCGGTTTTTTAATCACAAAACCACAGAACGTATTAACAAGAAAGAAAATAAAAACTTGCTGATGATGCTGTAACCTGAGCGAAACATGTCTGAGTCAAAGAAGAAAAATTGTAATTTGCTCAAGGAAGATCCCATCAAAAAACATTTGTATAAGGAAACACGGACACAGGAGCTTCAACCTCAAGATGATTATTAAAAGAAAACTCTGGAGTCAAGTTGCTCAGATCACTTCATGACTAAAATAATGACGGATTTTATAGAAATCACACAAAACCGAAAACGTTGGGAGCTAAGCAATGGGTCAAGAAATTCTGTTTCGATGGTTCGAGAAGGTACAGATACATATGATGACTGTCGAGGCTGATCGCTACCGTGGCTTGTTTCATTTAACTGTTTCACTATGCTTGTCTGCTGCATGAGGCTTGAAGGATGTGATTTATAAACTATGTTCCAGTGCATGCAGAGAGTGATGGTCAATATGATTCAACTTCTTATAAAAACACAAATTTATATGTGGGAAAACAGCCATATTTCACCAAAATAGAGACATTGCTAATGGACATTTTTATTTGTTTAAAAACAGCTTTGGATGAAAATAAAAAGATATTTAAAAGATATTCTTGTATGCTTCTTGCTGTAACATATTTATTGAAATCTACTGTCAGCCGATTTCGAAATGCGTGTGATTTCAAACCAACGTACAAAACACCAAAACAAGGAAATACGGAAATAAAGAGGAATATTATGTCTGTAAACTCACAGTGAAAGAACCAAGAAGTTGGTAGTCCATACTGTGAACGTATTGGTGTCTTGTAATACGCTAAAGCATGCTGTTTGGGCATCTGATACATAAGATTATTCAAAAAATTATGACAACTGCCCATCACTAACGCATTAAGTGCACGTGACGTGGTAAGCAAAGTATATAAACGTAACAGAGACGAGTGTATAAACATTCTACTGACGAGATGGCCTGTTAATAGAGAAATTTGCTGATATGAGGAACTTGCCATATTGTTAAGGAATTGGTGATTCTGATCGGCTGTTCAGGTGTTACTGCCGTGAGGATCTATGGAATGTAGTAGAAAGACGGTGAAACCACGATATGGCAACAAGTGTCAGAACTCCGTATCACATTTCTGTTTTACACCAGTCGAAGGTCGTGTTCTCATAGGCCATCATCCAGGCTGACTTCTGCTCGAGACGTCCACCGCGCGAAGTATATCGGTCGTTGTGGTAGCGTTATGCTATGGGAAATATGTTCATGTACCTCCACGGAACAATGGTAGTAATCGACCGTGATAGCTGTTACCTGAACGTTGTTGAGGAACACTTGCTGCACTTCATGCTTGACTCGTATTTTCCGATGGCGATGGCATCTTCCAGCATGATAATTGTTCATGTCACGAGGCCAGAATTCTGTTACAATGATTTGAGGAGCATGACAGTTTGATGACTTTGCCACCTGATCTGAACACGGTGGGACACATCTGGTACGCTTTCGGACATCAGCCCAACACTTAAAAACCACTGGCCTGTAATTTACGGTAACTGGAGACGGAGGAGATTTAGTGTTCAACTTCCCGTCGACAGCGAGGTCATTAGAGACGGAGCACAAGACCAGATTAGGGAAGATGGAGAAATAAAGTGACCGTGGATTTTTGAAGGAACCATCCCGGCATTTGCCTAACGAAAATTAGGAAAACCACGGAAAACCTAGATCCGAATGGCAGGACATGGGTTTGAACCGGCGTCCTCACGAATGAAAGGTCAGTGCGCTGATCACTGCGATACCCCGCTCCGTTTTACGGTGACTAGGTGTACGCACACTACGTTTCACTGTCACTTCCCTAATGTTTTTCATTGTTGGCAGAAATTATATAATATTAATAATTTTAATGTTACACTACTCTGTATTCTAAGTCATTACTTAATTGTTATATACTTGCTATTTCTTCCAGGTCTAGCCACGAATAAGGGAATAATTATAGATGGCGCATACGCTAAGCGTTTGGACCGTGTTCGGACTGCAGTTAGAATAGAAGTTCGGCAATCGCCTACAATGTTTCGGAGATTGTGAAGATGGAAGAAAGGTAGACGTGTGATCTGGATGTGAAAATAATACACTGCCTGTAAATTTGTTGCATTCGGGTTCAGAGACTCACCAGGGAGGTGATGGGATCCAAAAATATATAGTTATCACGGAAGACACTTAGCTAATACAGGTGTGGCGTTTAAAGAAAATTCTAAAAAGACCACAAAGTTCTAAAAGGACAGGAAATCCGGTTTATCGCATGGTTCGGTAAAACAGATCATGGAGAGGGGCTGGAGGTCATGGAAACCACACTTTGTCCAAGCATTGTTACCGGAGGACTGTATTGTTAAGATGGCGTTTGCTGTATGCACTTTGCAGTGGGTGGAAGCGGAACCTGATAGTCTGAGTAACATTATATGCTTAGACGAAGCCGTGTACCATGTTGGTGGGTTACTAAATGCTCAAACTGCCATTACCTGACCTCTAGCAAGTACATCTCCTACTACAGCAAGTGACTTAAAGGCTTAATAATATTAATAAGAACTACCATAGCTGTAATAATACACATTCAGTACTTCAAGGCCACGTTCGTTCAAAAAACTTCAGGTTACACTGCCAGCAATTCAATGAAGTCTTATTTCTTTTTTTCTTTTGTGACTGGGGCCTCCCGTCTGGTAAACCGTTCGCCGGGTGCAAATCTTTCGATTTGGCGCCATTTCGGTGACTTGCGCGTTGATGGGGATGAAATGATGATGATTAGGACAACACAACACCCAGTCCCTGAGCGGAATCGAACCCGGACCCTTAGGATTGACATTCTGTCGCGCTGACCACTCAGCTACCGGGGGCGGACTGAGGTCTTATAAAGACTGTTGGTAATGTCATCTGATGATGCTCTTTTGAACGAAACAAGTTGTGACATAATACAATATGTGATCAAGAGTAACCGTAAAACTCCAAAAATATATGTTTTTCATATTCGGCGCTTTGTGCTGCCACATATTGCCAAGTACTCCATATCAGCGACCTCACTAGTCAATATCGTGAGAGAGGAGAATGGGACGCTCCGCGCAACTCTAGGACTTCTGAGGTGGTCAGGTAATTTGGTATCACCTGTGTCATACGTCTGTATGCGAGATTTCTACACTCCTAAGCATCCCTAGGTCCACTGTTTCCGATGTGATAGTGAAGTGGAAACGGGACACACACAGCACGAAAGCATAAAGGTCGACCTGGTCTGTTGACTGCCAGAGACTGCCGACAGTTGAAGAGGGCCGTCATGTGTAATAGGCAGACATCTATCCAGACCATCACACAGAAATCCCAAACTGCATCAGGATCCACTGCAAGTATTATGACAGTTAGGCGGGAGGTGAGAAAATTCGGATTTCATGGTCGAGCGGCTGCCACACATCACTCCGGTAAATGCCAAACGACGCCTCACTTGGTGTAAGGAGCGTAAACATTGGACGACCGAACAGTTGAAAAATGTTGTGTGGTGTAACGAATCACGGTGCACAATGTGGCGATCCGATGGCAGGGTGTGGGTATGGCGAATGCCCAGTGAACGTCGTCTTTCTACGTGTGTAATGCTAACAGTAAAATTCGGAGGCGGTCGTGTTATGGTGTGGTCGTATTTTCATGGAGGGAATATGCACCCCTTGCTTTTTTGCGTGACACTATCACAGCACAGGCGTACGTTGATGTTTTAAGCACATTCTTGCTTCCAACTGTTGAAGAGCGACTCGGGGATGGCGATTGCCCCTTTCAAAACGATCGAGCACCTGTTCATATAAGCACGGCCTAAGGTGGAGTGGGTACACGACAATAACATCCCTGTAATGGACTGCTCTGCACAAAGTCCTGACCTGAATCCTATAGAATACATTTGAAATGCCATTCCCCAAGAAACGTCCTAGCACCTGATTGAACGTGCGCCTGCGCGAATGGAAGCTGTCATCAAGGCTAAGGGAAGGCCAACATCATATTGAATTCCAGCATTACCGATGGGGGGCGCCACGAATTTGTAAGTCATTTTCAGCCAGGTGATCCGATACCTTTGATCACATAGTGTGTATGTCTATCAGAAGAGCTGCGACGCTTATTAATAAAACTAAATTGTCTGTGTGCTTAATTGAAAACAATTAAGGTTAACTCTGGCAATGCTAAAGGATCTTCCATAACGCGCATTACCGGGGAGAAGGAGAGGGTAATCTTGCCTATCCTAAAAAAATTCAAACAATGAAAATTTATTAAATGTTATTGAATTATATTTTTAACATCTTGTAAAGTGGTACTAATATAAAAGCAGGGTCCAGCGCTTGGTAACACCTTTTAGCACCTACTTATCGGTACAACGTACTTTCAATAACGTGTACTACCGACTACATGACCACCACATAACATGAATAAAAATACAAGTTTCGTTCATTGCTGTCGCTTTTGTTGTTGTTGCTGTTGTTGACTTTTAGGCTCAAAACACTTGTTAACTTAACAGTTATTGATGTGTAAGGCCGTGAGCCTGGAGATGTTGAATACGAAATTGATTTGCGAAAGTGACATCTACCATTGAAATTTAAATTTTTGAGTTAAGTTTAATTAAAAAATTTGAAACAGTCATGAAAAGCAATAATTTTTTTCGTATTTTGAAATATGTAGAGTTATTGACTACATTACAATATTTTCAAAAGGTTGAGAAAAAGGGCTCCCCGGCCCCCATAAGGTATTGCGGAGGTTAGTAACCAGAATTAAGTAAATAGTATTTAACTGCATACAGACAAATGGAAAGGTCCTTCCTAATACATTACGGAGTAGTACTGAAGTATATTCAGTCTACAGAAAGTTGTAGGAACATTGGAGTTCTGTAATCAAGGAGCACAATTCTACATTCAGATACTATAGAAACCACTGGTGTTTGCAGCTAGAGACGTAATCTGTCGCTGGTAGGTAAACAAAACGCATTTAGAACCCCACACAAAATACAACATCAAAGAACATTTTAGAATTATTGCGGATAATTTAAGTAGAGAGAACCATTTTCAGGAAGGCCATTAACATATTCATCATTGATATTTCATAAATTCAAAGGAATCTTCTCAACATCGAGTCAAGGTTTTGACAGTCACAAGACAAGCATGGAAAGGAGATGTTCGTTGCACTAGTGGTGATTTTCACCAAGAAAAGAATCTAAGGTATTCAAGACACTTTTATAGGCAATAGTTCAACAAAATATGAAGACTATTTAGTGTATCAGTTTTCAGTATTTCTTGTTTTATAACTGGTTCTCAATGTAGGTGCTTAACTTTATATTTTATTGGAAACAGAACACTACGCAAGGATGTTATCGTAACCAAGTGGTACACTATTCACATTCTCATGCTAAAGTATCAGTGGCAGGTGAAACATAGCGTTACTTCCCCAAATTTGACCATGTGAAACACTCACACAGAAATCTTACCAGTACCTATTTACAAGAAAAGTAGCGAAATAGCTACAGTTCGCGTTGTTAGAGAAAGTAATAAAGAGAGGGCTTCTTAACGACGTATTGGATGATAACTTGCAAGTCAGGAGTTACAGAGGCATTTGTCAACAACAACAGGCTCAATAAGATAAGTCATTACATCAAAGGCCGTATAAAATAAAAGTGAAATAGGTGAAGTTAAAAGAAACATCAAGCTATCAAACGGTCGTCGTATAAAACAGTACACCAAACACTGAATAAAACCTTAAAAGAAAAACCTAACTATCCAAAGTGCGTAACTGGCAAGTAAACACATTCATCACAAAGAAAACAGTGTAAACCATACCCCAAGTATGTACACGGATATTTTTCATCCCCGAAAACTGTATAAACGTTTCAGGTGGAACCAGTTTGGACAATACCTACAGGGATCATGCCTCCTTTTTGTCCCACACCGGTAATAGGAACGAGTTCGCAGAATCGCGTTTACGCTCTGCAGATCAATTAACTATCCGTATATATTTGACCGGTGTATTTCGAACGATTCTAATCACTATCCCAGAAAAGTTTGAACAGGCAACGTTTATTGTTTGAAATAGGGCATAGCTCATTTCTTTGATTAAGAATTTTTTGTCCAAGATCTAACGCCAGCATTGTTTTCTTTGGCACACTTGGACATCGTATCTGAATCTGGAAGTCGCTGTAGTCATTGTGATATTTAAACGTTCCCTATTCGATACGACCTGACACCGCTAACGAGCAGAAAATGGTATTTATTTTTGGACTCTGTTTCCATTACAGGACCGATACGCTCCTTAATAGCCTTATGTTCCATTCGAAATCATTTTGCGCGCAGACATTGCCTGGTAAACAACCCAGATTAGTGGTGCAGCTATGCCGACAACTGGCGACATGGTGACCAAAATTTGCGGTCTGTGTGTACAACGAGAGTAGAAACTGTGTGTTTAGCCGAGACAACAGCTCACAGGATGCGGGCGGTCAGAATTGTTCGTCCGGAAGCTCCTGCCCGCTATCAGGTTGTATTGTCCGTCAACCGCAACCCCAAAGTGCATTTTACTTGCTAGCGAACTGCAGACCTGTATGGTAGAAGGGGGCGACCACAACGCACGCAAACTGACCGTGCAAGTTCCCACAATGCAATTGTCTGAAACACATAAAGGGGCGGTAGCGGCCGTTGGTTTTAATTGCTAGACGTGAATGCAGCGAATGGTCGTACATCTGGACCAGTTTATTGGCTGAGTGGCGAGTAATGCCAGTCCTCTGCAAACAGCGGCTCCAGTCTGGAATACACATTGTTGAATTTCAGGAAAGCACTGTTACCCAGGAGGGCGTGCTATCGGAAAACTAATAAGGCTTTTTGAATAAAATATACGTTATTAACATTCTACATCTTTACTCTTCATGTCTACGTATTTATTTCTCAACATTATCACCCTGGCGACGAACACATTTCTCCAGGCGGGAGTTTGTCTATCTGTTACTATAGAATGATCGACGTTTTTTGACGAAGCCACAATCTTTGGTTGCATCGCTTCCTCACAATCGAGTTGAAGTCCTTAAACAAGTTCTTTAAGTTTCGGAAACAGAAGTAAATCGGAGACAGCAAAGTGGGGGCTGTATGGAGGATGATGGATGACACTTAACTCAAGCTGTCGGACTGTTGCAGATGTCGCAACGGTAACGTGTAATATGTGGACCAAAACTTCGAATTCGAAACTCGATTATCTCACACACCGACATACTTAAGAGATACACAGCCATGTCACACGGTAAAATTCGAAACCCTCTAGGACTGAAAATATGAATACAAGAATAATACAGATGTAGAACATTAATAATACTTTTTTTAAAGAATACTTTGCCATTTAACTCGATTTTTGTATTTTTCTTGTATATAGTGTAGATTTGGCTATCACGCCACTATCGAGTACAATGTTCTTAGACCATTAACATCATTTTACTGTGTGCTGTACAGGCTGACAAATACACTGTTCAACACATCTGCTTAACAGTGATACGCTATGTGATCAAAAGTATCTGCACACCTGGCTGAAAATGACTTAAAAGTTCTTGACGCCCTCCATCGGTAATTCTGTAATTCAATATCATGTTGACCCGCCCTTAGCCTTGATGATAGCTTCTCTCTCGTAGGCATACGTTCAATCAGGTGCTAGAAAGTTACTTGGCGAATGGCAGTCTGAATTGTGTACAGGTGCTCGATCGTTTCGAAAGATGTAATCGCCATCCCCGAGTTATTCCTGAACAATGAAAAGCAACAAGGTGCTTAAAACATCAACGTAGGCCTGCGCTGTAATAATGCCACGAAAGAAAACGAGGGGTGCAAGCTCCCTCCAGAACACGACCGCCTCCGAAATTTATTGTTGTCACTACATACGCTGGCAGACGACGTTCACCGGGCACGCGCCATACCTCTAAGGTATGGAAAAAAGGTGTCATATTCACCTTCGCCTTACGAAGTATGAAACTGTTATGTAAGGGGCGAAATTTACCTTCATTTATTCTGCCACCTTATATACCAATTTCCTGCCATTGGATCGCCACGTTGTGTACCATGATTCGTTACTCCCCACAACGTTTTTCCACTGTTCAGTCGTGCAATTTTTACGCTCCTTACACGAAGTGGGGCGTCGTTTGGAATTTACCGGCGTGATGTGTGGCTTATGAGCAGCCGCTCATCCATGAAATTCAAGTTTCCTCACCTCCTGTCTGTCAGTACTTGCAGTGTATCCCGATGCAGTTTGGAATTCCTGTGTGATGGTCTGCACAGATGTCTGCCCTTTGCAAATTACGGCCCTCTTCAATTGGTTCAAATGGCTCTGAGCAATATGGGACTTAACATCTAAGGTCATCAGTCCCCTAGAACTTACAACTACTTAAACCTAACTAACCTAAGGACATCACACACATACATGTCAGAGGCAGGATTCGAATCTGCTACCGTAGCGATCGCGCGGTTCCCAACTGAAGCGCCTACAACCGCCCGGCCACTGCGTCTGGCGGCTCTCTTCAACGGTCGGCAGTCCCTGTCCGTCAACAGACCAGGTCTACCTGTACGCTTTTGTGCTGTGTATGTCCCTTCACGTTTCCACTTCACTATCACATGGAGAATAGTGGACCTAGGGATGTTTAGGAGTGTGGAAATTTCGCATACAGATGTACGACGCAAGTCTCACCCCATCACGTGACCACGTTCGAAGTCCGTGAGGTCCGCGGAGCGCCCCATTCTGCTCTCTCACGATGTCTAATGACTACTGAGGTCACTGATGTGGAGTACTTGGCAGTAGGTGGCACCACAATGCACCTAATATGAAAAACGTATGTTTTTGGGGGATGTCCGGATATTTTTGATCACATAGTGTGATGTGCTTGAACGATACGGTGCTGCATTTCTACGAGATATTAATTTTGTATCATTGATATCAGTGTTAAGCAGATGTGTTGAACAGTGTATTTGTCATACTGGACAGTACACAGGAAAATGATTTTAATGGTCTAAGAACACTGTACTCGATAATGGCGTGACAGACGAATCCACATTATACAGAAGAAAAATACAGTTAAGTACAATCAAATGGCGGTGTATTTTTTGAAAAGCTACCCTATGCCTGTGCCCCAGCACCAATAAACACTTCTTTTTCTTACAAACTTTTTTTCTATTTAAAAAGCATTATAAGTTTTCACATAAAAAATTCAGATTCATTACGTTTCAGGTGTAGAATGGAAGCTCTATGAGACTGTTATTCACATTCCTTTATACCTTAAGTCTGCAATTGTTCAGCGCACTAAAACGTACGTAACGTTACATTTCCGTTACGCACGAAATGTATACCTGCTGAATGAAGAGTAAAAATTAATAACTTCCTTGTTCACGAGAAACCACCAACGTCACCAGGAATTAAATTGGCTTTTATTTTCTAAATCAAAATCAGTTAGCATGCAATAAACGAGGCTATGCGATAGTTTCAGGATAATAGTTGCCTTTTTACTTCTTTTTTCATTTTTCACTCCATTGTGTGCCCCATATAATACTTCTGCATAAGTTGGAGTGGCGTTACCATCATTCTCGTAATAAGAGGTTTACTGTGATGGTTTCTCAAGGGTTTGACACTAATTCGGTAGTCATCGGGCTATGCTACTCAGTATGATACAATGGTCGCGACATGGAGGCAACTCTCACTGACGAGGGTAATTTTTGCATATGTAGCGCACTGCAATACAGTTGATACAAGTTTCTATGATTTTAACTAAGATGTTATCCTGTTATGACCCGTCCTCTGAAGTTCTCTTAAAATTTGCGGTGTGTGATAAAGAAAAAAGCCCTACGACGGTTAAATTTGTATAAGGAAAGTTTAAATCTGACTGTCACGTAAAGTGGAGGGATGAAAAAGGGTTCTGGGGCTTTTCTTGATATTTGTCACCGATCTGCCATGACAGATGATACAAAAATTGTTCTACACTCCTGGAAATGGAAAAAAGAACACATTGACACCGGTGTGTCAGACCCACCATACTTGCTCCGGACACTGCGAGAGGGCTGTACAAGCAATGATCACACGCACGGCACAGCGGACACACCAGGAACCGCGGTGTTGGCCGTCGAATGGCGCTAGCTGCGCAGCATTTGTGCACCGCCGCCGTCAGTGTCAGCCAGTTTGCCGTGGCATACGGAGCTCCATCGCAGTCTTTAACACTGGTAGCATGCCGCGACAGCGTGGACGTGAACCGTATGTGCAGTTGACGGACTTTGAGCGAGGGCGTATAGTGGGCATGCGGGAGGCCGGGTGGACGTACCGCCGAATTGCTCAACAAGTGGGGCGTGAGGTCTCCACAGTACATCGATGTTGTCGCCAGTGGTCGGCGGAAGGTGCACGTGCCCGTCGACCTGGGACCGGACCGCAGCGACGCACGGATGCACGCCAAGACCGTAGGATCCTACGCAGTGCCGTAGGGGACCGCACCGCCACTTCCCAGCAAATTAGGGACACTGTTGCTCCTGGGGTATCGGCGAGGACCATTCGCAACCGTCTCCATGAAGCTGGGCTACGGTCCCGCACACCGTTAGGCCGTCTTCCGCTCACGCCCCAACATCGTGCAGCCCGCCTCCAGTGGTGTCGCGACAGGCGTGAATGGAGGGACGAATGGAGACGTGTCGTCTTCAGCGATGAGAGTCGCTTCTGCCTTGGTGCCAATGATGGTCGTATGCGTGTTTGGCGCCGTGCAGGCGAGCGCCACAATCAGGACTGCATACGACCGAGGCACACAGGGCCAACACCCGGCGTCATGGTGTGGGGAGCGATATCCTACACTGGCCGTACACCACTGGTGATCGTCGAGGGGACATTGAATAGTGCACGGTACATCCAAACCGTCATCGAACCCATGGTTCTACCATTCCTAGACCCGCAAGGGAACTTGCTGTTCCAACAGGACAACGCACGTCCGCATGTATCCCGTGCCACCCAACGTGCTCTAGAAGGTGTAAGTCAACTACCCTGGCCAGCAAGATCTCCGGATCTGTCCCCCATTGAGCATGTTTGGAACTGGATGAAGCGTCGTCTCACGCGGTTTGCACGTCCAGCACGAACGCTGGTCCAACTGAGGCGCCAGGAGGAAATGGCATGGCAAGCCGTTCCACAGGACTACATTCAGCATCTCTACGATCGTCTCCATGGGAGAATAGCAGCCTGCATTGCTGCGAAAGGTGGATATACACTGTACTAGTGCCGACATTGTGCATGCTCTGTTGCCTGTGTCTATGTGCCTGTGGTTCTGTCAGTGTGATCATGTGATGTATCTGACCCCAGGAATGTGTCAATAAAGTTTCCCCTTCCTGGGACAATGAATTCACGGTGTTCTTATTTCAATTTCCAGGAGTGTATTTGCACGTGACACAAGTATTACTGAGAATGACATGTGTCGTAATATAAGTGGTTTAGCTAATGTGATAGTCATTAAGATCAGCTTGTCGCTTTCAACAACTGATTAAGATAACGCAGTGAATTCAGTTTCTGACACGGAATTCATGTAAAAGAGTAATTTTATCGTGCGAGTGGGGTCCAGGTTTGACTGAAGTCGACCACTTCACATTCATAGGAATGAGGGAATCCACAGGAGGGAGGGTAAATTCGAGGCTTTCTTAGAAGCACCATGATAAAGATTTTGTGCAAAAACTGAATGCTGAAGTCTTCACTATAAGAGTAATCTCCACTGCTCGGAAATGCTAAGGCTTGTTATCTTTTCTTACTTGAACCCTATTTTATTGAATGGTGTTATATTTTGGGACAGCACTGTGCATTCGCCGAGAACATTCTTAACACAAAAATGGAAGAGGAGGAAATTAATGTTTCACGTCCCGTCGACAACGAGGTCATTGGAGACCGAGCACAAGCTCGGATGGAGGAGGAGAGCGGCAGCGCCCTTTTGGAGAAACCATCCCGGCATTTGCCTCAAGCGATTTAGAGAAATCACGGAAAACTGGAAACAGGACGGTCGGACGCGGGTTTAAGCGGTCATCTTCCCCAATGCGAGTCCAGTGTGCTAGCCACTGCGCTATCCTGCTGGGCAGGGCGGTGAGACAGACCTGCGGTCTCAATTGGCATACTTAGTGCAGGGCGTTGTTCAGGTGTCCATAAATTACAGCTCTGTAATCCCTATACACCTATTCCATCATAGTGCATGTTGCTAAGAATAAAAACTAACTGAAACATTAGTCCAGTGTGTGCACTAGACGGTCAAACGATGCAAACTTAGATAAAACTTCCTCAACCACCGCACAGAAATATGTGCATTATTCAGCACGTTTCAGCTTCAAAAGTCTACCAGTGGAGCTGAAAAAGTTGAATGTAAAACCCAAATACTCGAATCCAAGTTAGTGCACTCTTCCCATTTTCTGCACCAGTTCCTTGTAATAGTTAAAAACTCTTCTGTAATGTGTTATTTTAATCGTTTACGCTATTGCAGTTATTTTTGCATTTCATTAATTCTTTAATTTCTAATCATCATTCTGTAAACTAAGTACTGACTCGTTCCATGACCAGGAAGTTTTATCTCGCATGGTTTCTTGGAACTCGGAAAACTACCATGCACCAATAAACGAAGACAGCAAAAGACATATACAGAAAGTAAATACATTTTGAGATCTTTTAGAATCCCAGATCTCCAATGCTTTAAAATAACAAGGTTAAAATACTTCTCGGACACTTATATACACAAGTTGGGAAGGAAAAGAAATTTAGGAATATGTTTGGCGAACATTCATTACATTTAAGAACAAACATAAATGGTGAAAGACTGAGTCATATGCGTAAAACGTCCCATTTAAAATTGCTGTCGACACGACTTCTCTAACAACCAAGAAAAGTGAGAACTTGGATGTTTCCTGATTCGTACCTAGGAGAATTTCAACTGATTCACAATGCCATAGGTCAGAAAAACATCAATATTAAAGTGACAATAAAAGGGAAATTTAACTGAGATACTTACCGCTCTAAGGTTACGATATGATTTCTTCCATCTAAAACAAAAAGTAGAACCCAATACATCTAACAAAACAATATGGAATATAGAAAAATTTATAGAAGTATGTTAGATAACGAAAAAGGTTTTTGGCATGAACTCCAGGCACAAGTTACTACAACAGCAGAGAAAACACAAGGACTGGCAACGAATGGAAATAAACACACGATGGCACGAAGAATGTGGAATAAGAGTAGTATGGTTCAAATGGCTCTGAGCACTATGGGACTCAACTGCTGAGGTCATCAGTCCCCTAGAACTTAGAACTACTTAAACCTAACTAACCTAAGGACATCACAAACATCCATGCCCGAGGTAGGATTCGAACCTGCAACCGTAGCGGTCTTGCGATTCCAGACTGCAGCGCCTTTAACCGCACGGCCACTTCGGCCGGCCAATAAGAGTAGTACCAAAAGCCCAAAATGGAAGAAATAGAGGTGAGTCAAAAAAAAAAAGATACACGTAGAATAATTAAGACAACAAAGGAAAGAACCATCAAAAATAATCCAGAAAACCATAAGGACATTCGACAAGTTTCTACCGAAAGAAATACAAGAAAATTTCAACAAAAATAGTACTAGAAATATTTTACCAAAATTTTCAATAATTACATAAAGTGTATGAAATAACACTTGTTTCAAAAATAAAAATGGCAAAGTAACGTTCAACAACAAGAAGAAAATATTAACAAATTTTGATAGGCTCTTAATATGTCCACATCCAAAAGTTAAATTAGGATTTCCAGCAATAACGTAAAATCTTGAGCAGGATTTCCCACCAACAGAGCCACAGATTCATAAAGCTACCAAAAGTATCAAAAACAGAAAAGGGCCGGCCGGGGTGACCGAGAAGTTCTAGGCGCTACAGTCTGGAACCACGCGAGCGCTACGGTCGCAGTTTCGAATCTTGCCTCGGGTATGGATGTTTGTGATGTCCTTAGGTTAGTTAGGTTTAAGTAGTTCTAAGTTCTAGGGGACTGATGACCTCAGCAGTTGAGTCCCATAGTGCTCAGAGCCATTTGAACGATTTGAACAGAAAAGGAAGTGGTGGAAATGTCATTACAGCAGAATTATTGAAATGGTCTGCAGCAAGTATTGTTAAGTGATCTATATTTGCTTTTTGGGAACATCATTTCGGAAGCAGAGAAGACTAAGGAAGAGTGAGAAATTGGAAATGTGTGATAAATTCTATGGGACCAAACTTCTGAGGTCATCGATTCCTAGGTGAACACACTACTTAATCGAACTTAAACTAACTTACACTAAGGACAACAAACGTACACCCATTACCAAGGGTTGGACTCGAATCTCCGACGGGGGAAGCTGCGCGAACAGTGGCAAGGCGTCCTAGACCGCAAGGCTACACCTCGCGGCTTGGAAAATTGCATTAATCCGCCCACAATATCAAAAGCGAAAGAAAATGTGAATAGTTACAGAGGAATGTAACTTTTGCCTGCTGCATACAAAATATTTTAAAAAATTCTCCTGAATAGTAGTGAATAAACCATAGACAAGAAACTGGGAGAATATCAGGTTGCGTTTCGGAATGGTATATCCTACACTGGACACATTTTAACTCAAAATCAGTAATTCGCAACAGAATGTTAATCAGCAAAGGTCACGAAATGGAACCAATAATTATTGGAAGGAAAACACAGTGGATTGGTGATGACGAAATAGATGAACATGAGGATTTGTTCCCTAATCAGCAAAACAATCCAAGACGGACGGAGCAAGGAGGACATATAAAGCGGACTAGTACAGGCAGTAGGGGCATTTCTGGCCAAGAGAATTCTACTAGTTCCAAACACATATTTTAATTTGATGAAGAAATTTCTGAGAATGTATTTTTGGAGAACAGAACTGGGAACGCGGACTGTGGTAAAACTGGAACAGAAGAGTACTGAGCCATTGGAGGTGTGGTGCTAGAGAAGAATGTTGAAAATCTGTTGGACTGATAACATGATGAATGAGGAGGATCTCCGGTGAATCGGTGTAAGGAAAGGAATATTGGGAAAACACTGACAAAGGGAGGGGACGTGGTGTTAAAAATCGCGGAATAATATTAATTTAAGGGTGGCAGCAGCGTGCAATCCCATGGAGCAACGCTTAGCGCTGTGGACTTTGAATCCAGTCATCCGTGTTCGAGTCTCAGTGGAACGTTTCGATGTGTTTTGCGATCTTTTCTGGCCGAGCTGGTTGGTGAAGTGGTGTTAAGACAACGTGCGTCACGTCTAAGATAACCTCTGTGCTTGATTGCAATGCTACATTGCAACTACAGGAAGCAATCAGAGATAACGCCATTGCTGTTGAAGATAACCTATCCGAGACAGTTTGATTATGTTCGTACCTAGAACGGAATCTGCACAACGGACGAGCAAAATTTGTTTGGTGCTTGTGATGTAGTGTATGATTTGAAGTGCGATCACAGTGAAATAGCAGTTTCGACGGCCGCACCATATTTGTGACGTGCACTTGTAGAATCACAGACTTCAGCCATTTCTCCCCTATATCATCGCCGTAGTGATTGAAAGAAAACTGTAAAAAACCCAGAGGACTCTACAAGATGATGACGTCCTCGCATCTTCCCAAACGTCTTCAATACTGTCTGGACTCCAATGTCTCCCAACACTTCCCTTTGTCCTCCATATGCTGCCGCACATGGATCACCAGGTGCACAACTCCACACACTCTATGCCCTTTCCCAGGGTAATTTAAAACATCTTCTACTCAATGACCACTATAACATTCCTGCCATCTTCCCAACTTGTTGTTGTTGTTGTTATTGTGGTCTTCAGTCCTGAGACTGGTTTGATGCAGCTCTCCATGCTACTCTATCCTGTGCAAGCTTCTTCATTTCCCAGTACCTACTTCAACCTATATCCTTCTGAATATTTTTAGTGTATTCATCTCTTGGTCTCCCTCTACGATTTTTACCCTCCACGCTGCCCTACAATACTAAATTGGTGATACGTTGATGCCTCAGAACACGTCCTACCAACCGATCCCTTCTTCTAGTCAATTGTGCCACAAACTTCTCTTCTCCACAATCATATTCAATACCTCCTCATTAGGTATATGATCTACCCATCTAATTTTCAGTATTCTTCTGTAGCACCATATTTCGAAAGCTTCTATTCTCTTCTTGTCCAAACTAGTTACCGTCCATGTTTCACTTCCATACATGGCTACGCTCCATACAAATACTTTCAGAAACGACTTCCTGACAAATCTATACTCGATGTTAACAAATTTCTCTTCTTCAGAAACGCTTTCCTTGCCATTGCCAGTCTACATTTTATATCCTCTCTACTTCGACCATCATCAGCTACTTTGCTCCCCAAATAGCAAAACTCCTTTACTACATTAAGTGTCTCATTTCCTAATCTAATTCCCTCAGCATCACCCGACTTAATTCGACTACATTCCATTATCCTCGTTTTGCTTTTGTTGATGTTCATCTTATACGCTCCTTTCAAGACACTGTCCATTCCGTTCAACTGCTCTTCCAAGTCCTTTGCTGTCTCTGATAGAATTTCAATGTCATCGGTGAACCTCAAAGTTTTTATTTCTTCTCCATGGATTTTAATACCCACTCCGAATTTTTCTTTTGTTTCCTTCACTGCTTGCTCAATATACAGATTGAATAACATTGGGGATAGGCTACAACCCTGTCTCACACCCTTTCCAACCACTGCTTCCCTTTCGTGCCCCTCGACTCTTATTACTGCCATCTGGTTTCTGCACAAATTGTAAATTGCCTTTCGCTCCCTGTATTTTACCCCTGCCACCTTCAGAATTTGAAAGTATTCCAGTCAACATTGTCAAAAGCTTTCTCTACAAATGCTAGAAACGTAGGTTTGCCTTTCCTTAATCGAGCTTCTAAGATAAGTCGTAGGGTCAGTATTGCTTCACGTGTTCCAATATTTCTACGGAATCCAAACTGATCTTCCCCGAGGTCAGCTTCTACCAGTTTTTCCATTCGTCTGTAGAGAATACGCGTTAGTATTTTGCATCTGTGACTTATTAAACTGATAGTTCGGTAATTTTGACATCTTTCAGCACCAGCTTTCTTTGGGATCGGAATTATTATATTCTTCTTAAAGTCTGAGGATATTTCGTCTTTCTCATACATCTTGCTCACCAGATGGTAGAGTTTAGTCAGGACTGGCTCTCCCAAGGCTGTCAGTAGTTCTAATGGAATGTTGTCTACTCCCGGGGCCTTGTTTCGACTCAGATCTTTCAGCGCTCTGTCAAACTCTTCACTCAGTATCGTATCTCCTATTTCATCTTCATCTACATCCTCTCCATTTCCATAATATTGTCCTCAAGTACACTGTCCTTGTATAGACCCTCTATATACTCCCTCCACCTTTCTGCTTTCCCTTCCCAACTTATCAACTATAAACTACATTATATCTTCCTTTTCGAAATAAACGTTCTGTCCTTGCATAAATACAGACCTATTCAACTTCTAACAAATACTTCCCGCCTCCTAGCCTTTCCCATCACTCATTCTACATCCTTCCACTCCAATCCTGTTTGCATAAAAATCTCTCACGCTTACTGGGAACCCACAACACCACCATCCTTATACTTTCCAGAATCAAGCATGTTACTGTCTTAAAGGTCCACGTATTTTATGAGTTTTTAATCATTTTATTTAACCATAAGGTGCCCCGTGTCCGATACAGGAGCCAGCTGTTAATGGTCGCTTCTTTGGGCGTTTCCGATCAGTCGTAAGGCTGGTATCATGCCCCGCCTGCATTTGCCGCCACATGACTGAAAACACCAAAGAAGCGAGAATTGTAAGCTGTGTACTGCAGGGGAAATAGTGCACCACGGTGTTAAAGACTGAATAGCAGCGTGTCGGAATGCTGCCAGTCCGTCCTCCTAATGAGACAAACATCAATAAAAAGTAAACGCTAATTATTGAAGGCGCTCTTATGCCTGTTAACGTTTTGTCACATCAAGATATGTTCCTTTGTCTGATTGCTTTACGTTCGCATTACTGTGTTGCAGCCCTCATGTATGCTTTGTCTTTATCTTGATAACTTTGCTTCATGTATTACAGGCTGTGACACAGTTGCGAATAAAGACAGTGATTCAGCAAGCACAATTTTTTTTCTCTAATTACTGTCAGTTACCATAAATGGACAGTCAGGCTATTGATTAGGGTCTGTAATGACCTTTTACGCATGTATCAACTTGACTAGAAGAAGGGATCGGCGTTAAAGAAAGAAATTTTGCTTGATGCACTTCTGTTCGCTTCATTTCCTTATCACAAACTCACGGGCTACATCTATTTTGTTTTAAAAACTGCACAACAGTTGCCAGCCGGTGTGGCCGAGCGGTTCTGGGCGCTACAGTCTGGAACCGCGCGACCGCTACGGTCGCAGGTTCGAATCCTGCATCGGGCTTCGATGTGTGTGATGTCCTTACGTTAGTTAGGTTTAAGTAGATCTAAGTTCTAGGGGACTGATGACCTTAGAAGTTAATTCCCATAGTGCTGAGAGCCATTTTTTTGCACAACAGTTGCTTTCGTGAATTTAACTTGACGTGCTCGAATAAGTTATGTTCCTTTACAGTGAATTCGAATAGTTTTATAAAGATCCTTCCTGGTATTTGTACATTTACATCTCTAATCTGCACTCCACATTCCTGTGTGGGGTCGTTATTCCGGTACTAACATCCCTTGTCCCTTCCCAGCTCACTTCAGCAATTTTATGAAGGAAAAGCGACTATACAATTGCAAATGAGCTCTAATTTTTTTTTATTTGCTTATCGTTACCGTTTCGGGAAACGGATGCGGGAGGAAGTAATAGAGGGAAGTTTGATAATTCTGGTAACGTTTCGTGAAATAATGGAAAATTTTGGTCATTCCGTCATGGTTAGTAGTAAGCTTGATTATTCCAACGATAGTATAAAGAAATTTCAACAATGTCGAGCGTACAGTGCATTGTTGATAGACGTCTGTACTGGGCTGTGTTTCGACTGCGATTGAAAACGAAGGAAACAGAGTTTCATGCTACTATTTAACATTTTCATTTGAAGGGTTGCACTGCCACACAAATGAAAACAGTACTGGATGAAATTCAGTCAGACTCTGCAAGGTCGTTGAAGTCCATTTACTTTTGGATTAATGAATTTAATCCTTAACTCGTGAGGTGACTTTTCTTTAACGTACACCACGAGGTGGAATTTCTGGGACCCTTATGTCTAACAGAGAAAATTATTTGAAATTTTTGATTTATGCTATATAATATTTATTTTTACAGTTATTTCAGTATTTTTTAAATGCTTCTAGTTTATTTTACTGTTAAACAAATCCTACAGGTTTTTACCGTTTATCACACAAAAGGACATAATTTTGTGTAGTTCTTTTAAATACTCATAAATGGACTGTTAGAGTACTAAATTTTGCATTCTGAAAAATTATATAATCTCTGTACAAAGAAATTTCCAAATGAAACTAAATTCCAGGGTTTAAATTTGCACAAAAAATTCCACTCGATAGGTACAAAATGAACTCTGTCAAATTGACATTCATTGCTGGGAACTACATTTTTCCTTATCACCACTCAGAACGCATTCGATTTTAACACACACTTTAAGTATTTCATTGAAGAAACAGACAGATGCTCATCACAAATTTCCTGGAGTTCTTCCTCTGAATGATTCTCTTGTTCAATAGCAGAACTATGATCACTGGCTAATTTAAAATCGTCGTCTTCTTCGTTTATTTATATCACTGACAGCTTCCTCCACAGACCAACTAACAATTTCATCAAACTTAGGAAAAGTTAAAACTGACGCATTCGTGCTAACACATTTTGAGCTATACGGTACTGTACTGAAGAAAACAGGTACGTAGTTCACGAGGCGCGGTCAAGGAGACACCAACACCAATCAATAACACGTGTCAGCAATAAACAGTTAAGTAAATTACGCAACCGACAGCAAAACATCGTAGGCTTGGCAATTTAAGGAGGGTCGGAGGGGTACAGAAGCATTCCACCTCAACTGGGAGCGAGTCCGAAAATTACCGCGCGGTCTAGAAGACCACAGCTTGTGAGTTAACGGTTAAACGTGGCCGGACAAACACCGAAGACGAAAGGCGCTCCGGCCATCTAATTGAGGTCACCACAAAGGAAACAACTGATAGAGTCCGTGATATGGTAATGCAAGAGCGCCGAATAAAAATTCATGAAAATTGTGGTACTGTAGGGGCCTCGACTGACTGCGTGCACGATATGATTGCTTGAAATATTCGCTCTTGGGAGTTCAGCTGAAAACCTCTCTTTCAGCGTTTGTTTCTGTAGTTTGTTAAGCATCTCTTTAACGTTCTCGAACCGACTAAACGATCCCGTCACAGAAAGTGTTATTCTGTCGATGTTCTATGCCTTCTGTTTATCCAACATGGTAATGGTTCCAGAATAATGAACAATCACTAACAATCATTCGAAGGAGTATTTTGCAGTTATGGTTATTTTATATTTCCTTGAGAATCGACCAATGGATGACTGGACCGAAAACTGCACACTTCAATGCGTTAAGAAATTAGAATTTTAATTTTAATCTTAGTCTACTATTTTATACATTTTAATCGACCATATTTAATCCACTATTTTATTAAAAATATTGTGATATAGTATCATTTAGGCGCCTAACAATAAAAAAAGACGGTTACCAACGAAGTAAGCCAGAGCCGATGTAACACGAATGGATTAACATTTCTCGCAAATTTTGAGAAAGTCCGTGAAGGTAATACATTTCTGTTTTGGTTTTCTACACCTCTCAGTTCGTAGACCTTTCTTCATATCTTCATAACCTTGTATTACCTTCTCTAGCACCAATCGTATCATCCGATTTTTAAGGCATGCCTGTGCTTAATGCTGCAAATGTTCTCTCGAGGACTCATCTCCTCTCAGAAGGGCGTCCCGTCGATTCGGTAAATCTGTAAATAGCGCTGAAGGGCACCTCTGCCCAACTGAATCCATATATGCTCAATGCGATTCAATTCTACGCTTCATTCAAGAACTCTTGCAAAATTGTCACTACATGTGGAAGTGCACTGACATGCATTATTGTACAAACATCACTAATAAATGGAGCGGAGACAAAATATGCTCCAAAAGGTTTTCTTCCAGATACCAATGTGCTGTAAGGCTCCCATGAACCACGAATACCACATAATTCCCTACAGTCGTAGAGATTTCTGCCAACAGCATCGGGGAACCTCCCTGAAAAAGCGTTCCGAATGAGAATATGCAAGAGAAATACCTTAACAACTAGTTCCATTGACATCTAGTGACTACCCTTTGCGACATGTCAGCTTTCTATAATCATGATAAAAATGAGATATAACTCTCCCCAGTTGATGATATTTTCTTCGTGGGAGGAACACAGTCACGTAGCACTAGTTGAAAGAAATTTCCGCCATTTGACTGTAAATTACTATTTATTTATTTCACACAGTCATTTTCTCGGCTTTACAGGCGTTTTCAAGTGCAAGTTGAAAAGTCAAAGAATGTCAGACATGAATAAATGAATTTTCATTGTACGTTATTTCAACGCTGGCTTATAGTTTAGGCACATCGAACATTTAGTGACATTTTAACTTGCACTTCAGATAGCCTGTAAAGCTAAAATCTGTTGAACAGTGCAATTGCGGGTTTCCCTTGCATTATATATGTGCTAAGCCCTCTGGTGATATCTGGACCTATAGCAAGTCTTCCGGAATAAGGAATGGCGTCTTCTAAATCTTCTTCGGACGGTTACCATTCTAAAATCATCCCTTTGATTTTGGAGTCTACATCTACATCTACATGTATACTCTCTAAATCACATTCAAGTTCCTGGTAGAGGGTTCATAGAAACCTCCTTCACTGTTCTCTATTATTCCAATCTCGTATAGCGCACGGAAAGAATGAACACCTATATCTTTCCGTACGAGCTCTGATTTCCCTTGTTTTATTGTGGTGATCGTTCCTCCCTAAGTAGGTCGGTGTCAACAAAATATTTTCGCATTCGGAGGAGAAAGCTAGTGATTGGAATTTCGTGAGAATGTTCCGTCGCAACGAAAAACACCTTTCTGTTAATGAATTCCAGCGCAATTCCTGTATCATTTCTGTGACACTCTCTCCCATATTTCGCGATAATACAAAACATGCTGCCTTTCTTTGAACTTTCTCGACTGTCAATGGCGGAAAACGTGAAATGTTAAGAAATGATAATATTTGGCTGATGTTGCTCTTCTCGGACCTCGACTTGACTTGCTGGAATAGCCTCCAGTTTCCCTGTGCCTTCTTACGGTTTGGAAGTCGTGGAAGGTAAAGTTTTCAACACTTCTCTGGCTTACTGCACGCTCCAACCATCTCAGACCAGAAAATTTTCACAGCAGAACTCCAAGTTTGCTGCAGAAAGCTGACTATGACAGTTACAGAAAGATCATACAAGCACGTGTGACCGAAAGGAGAGCCATACAAAGTATAAGTGGTAGAAGAGCGTGAAAACGTTATTTCATCAAATCCTCAGGCTGAACGTTAATAAACTCGATAAACTGCAGGGATATTTTCCTGATTGGAAATAGAGGAAACAAGGTCTTATGAACAAGTGTCCGGAAACGGATCGTTGTCACGGTAGACGGCTCTGATGAATGATAGTTCCTATGACCAGGTGCCACGTGTTCCTTGCTTGTGCAGGCTGCGTGACTGACGAAGCGTATAGTAAGCAGGATAATTGTGGTGTCACCGCCAGACACCACACTTGCTAGGTGGTAGTTTAAATCGGCCGCGGTCCATTTAGTACATGTCGGACCCGCGTGTCGCCACTGTGTGATCGCAGACCTAGCGCCACCACAAGGCAGGTCTCGATGTACGGACGAGCACTCGCCCCAGTTGTACGGACGACCTAGCTAGCGACTAGATGTACGAAGCCTTTCTCTCTCATTAGCTGAGAGACAGAATAGCCTTCAGCTAAGTTAATGGCTACGAACTAGCAAGGCGCCATTAGCCTTACAGTGATTGTAATTAAAGTCTCCTGTGTATCGTCAAGAGGGATGTACCACAATGATTGATTAAAGATAAGTATTAATCCAGCTACGTACTTTTCTTCATAGCATTAATTACGTAGCCTGTTCCAGTACTTCACGCCCGTCTGCGTTAGTCTAGCGTGCATTTTCAGCCATCTCTATCTACCAGGTGTTGGCCCAGCTGCCGACACATCAATAATAGTCCGTTATTCATGTCGGGAACAAGTCAATATTGTGTTTGTGCACAGCCAAGCAGATGGAAACGGTCGAGAGGCAGCCCGGCTGTACCAAAACACTCAACCTCATGCACACCAACCACATGAGGCAACATTTCAAGCCCCTTTAGGGCGTTTGTGTGATCATGGGCCCATTGAGACAGACGAACGTGCTGGGACACGGTGGACTGGGCGTACACCACATTTGGAGGACCAGGTTCTACAGGATAGTGAGACGAACCCTAGCACAAAATCAAGGAAGTGGCCCATCACTATCGTGTAAACCAAAGTATACGTGTGAACGCGTGCATTGAATCGTATGAAGGGCACTTTGAACATCTGTTGTGACGTGGATGCGATGGAGCTCTGTTCTGTGTTCTGGGACGATTTGTTATCATTGCACGCACTCCGTACATTTCGCAACACATGTTCGTAGGACATGTATTCATCCACTTCCAGTCAGGGATCTGTCGTTGCTGCAGTTTGTAGGTTTAATTAGTGTTCACCCTGCGTAAATAATTACATATCGTTAATTACGTGTTGCTTTTGTCGTAGAGGTTAGTGCATTTGTTTTATGTTGTCATCCCACTTCAGGTCGCTACAGTAGTTTCTGTTTTCAGTGATTTGTCGCCAGTAGCATGATCGAACGGTGATAGATCTCCTCGCTTATTAGCACGCAGGGTGTTAAGTTTGTTTAAGTTCATGGTCAAATGGCAGCCTTTGTACCATTCATAGAGCCTTTACAGGTCTTCCTGCAATTCATACAGTCTTCTGAGATGGTACGTTCCTATATTCCTATTCACAACTACACTTTCGGCGTGTAGTCTGACAGAGATTCTTACGTTGTACTCTAGGTCACTAGTTACTAACATAAAGCGAAATCAGTAACAGCCCTAAAACACTCCCCTCCGGCACTCCCTTGATTGTCTTTAACCCTCCATTACTGGCGCGAAAATACGTGACGTTGTCACTCGTTCGGACAACAGGTGTTATCCACAATGCAAGAGGTCTATTTTTATATGTTAAACGGTCTCTATGAGTGGTTTATGATTTTTTTTTTATTAAGTCTAAATATAATACATATAATATTCGTACACAGTGTAATATATCCTAACGTTTGAAACAGTTTGTGCAATAATTTAATAAAGTTTCATTTGAAAATAACAAATTTCCATCTGTTTTCCATGTAAGCATTGAGTAGTGTGTAACAATACAACAACTTACCAAAAGAAAATGGAAACGTTTACCTCAAAACAACGACCTAACTAATAAGCATGTACAAAGAGTAATTTAGTGACAAAGTGCAAACAAAATTGAAATAAAGAACACGTTATTTGACAACACAGTCTACACATATATCTTTCAGATAATCTACACATGTCCAGTTGTAGCATGTAGTGCACCATCTACGAACTGTTTCAATTCGTGCTCTTACACATATATGTATAACACCTTCCACGTGATCCCGATGATTTTAATGGCTGTTCCACAATTTCTTGAGTAATTTAGCCCTCCTCCGAATTTCACATGGAAGGCTTTCAATAAGGGAACGTCGCTCTATTTGAGGCTTTATTAGTTCCCAGCTGATTTTTTCTATAAAATCAACCCTTTTTACAACCTTATTTGAAGCCATGCGGTGGTATTTACATATGAATAAAGCATTTATGGCTGCAATGTCCAAAATATTGTAAAACAGTACCATAGGCCACCTTCTTGTATTACGTGACACATTGCTCTTCTGACAAAGCTGATCTAAAAGATCCACCCCGCACTTTTGACGTGTTATAGAAAGTAATCATTTCAAGTTTATTTTGTTCCCCTGTTGAACGATCTATAGCGTCATCAAACTGCATATTTGACAACACCAAAACTGTTCTATTTTTCTTTGGGCAGTATGAGACCAATGAACAATGCTGTTGAAATCCAAAGATAGATGACTTTGACCCCCTTTCTCGTTATGGTAGAAATTCTTTCTGTACTTCTCTCTTGTTTTTTCGTACTTTTTTTTAATTCACTATGGAACTTAAAATCTGAGGTCATCAGTCCCCTAGAGCTTAGAGCTACTTAAACCTAACTAACCTAAGGACATCACACACATCCATGCCCGAGGCAGGATTCGAACCTGCGACTGTAACGGTCGCGCGATTCCGGACTGAAGCACCTAGAACCGCTCGGCCACCCAGGGCCGGCTTTTCGTACTGTACCGACGTATGTCAGTTTCTTCGCCTGAAGTTTCTTCATTAAAGACAAACTGGTAAATCAGTCGTCTCCAGTAATATTTCTGCTTGTACCTTGAAGTGGGCCGTGCGGTTCTAGGCGCTACAACCTGGATATAAAATAAACTGCTGTAGTCACAATACAACCGATTGGAAAACAGAATTCCCATTTTAATAAACTTGTGATTGTCACAGACAAAATGAAAGAACTTGTTGAAACGTTACTCAAACAAGCACTGAAGGAAGCACTTAATGGCACATCGTTGAAAGCATCTAATAATGTACAAATACATGACTTGGACCAGAATTCACCCAAAACGGAAAATAACGTAATTCGAATGTACAGTAATACGTAGAGATCTAGTTTGACAAGGACAGGACAGGTAGCACGCCGTGACCTCATAGTAGATCCATCCTGGCATTTGGCTGAAGTAATTTGGCGACACCACAGAAAATCTAAACGAGGATAGTCTGATGTAGACTGGTGCCTCAATCCTCAAGAATATAAGACCCCCCTATCACTCCACGAATTACACAGACTATGCACACATAGTTTTATAATGTACCAACACAAACACTAACATCTGATTTAAGGACATAGAGATAATGTCTGTTTCCATTTCGTGAACCGTAACTTCTCATTTGCTAGCCTGAAAACTGGGTCACCATCCCTCTATAACGAGTGACGAACTGAGCTAAGAAATATCACAGGAAAAAAAGCAAATCATAGTGAGAAACTGGAATGTAAGGTGAAACACGTTTCCAGTTCTACATTTATTCATTCTTGGTAAATCTATGTTCAGTTTAGAACTTGTTCCATGGTCTTGTACAGAGTTGTTTGTGCAATAATTATAAATGGTATTTTTAATGTATACTGTAGAACCGATTGGTAGGTGTACACGCACGGTCTATGGTGTTTAACGCACCCGGTGGTTTCAGCACATCTTTACACTGAGCTCGACTATGATTGCTTATTATGGTTATGGCCCTTTTCTGCATGAAAACTATGTTCACATTTTGAGCATCTGCTCCCCAGAAAAGAACATATCTATGCATTGAGTATACATGTAAGTAGTATGCAACTAAAACAATAACTGACGAAAGGACTCTAAGAGCATTAATTACTGATGATATTCTGTTTGCAAATATCTTTGAGTGTTGATACGACTCGACTGAGAGTCAGTAACCATACCTAGAAGTTTTGTTTTTTAATGTAGTCTATAGAAGTCCTGTCTACATTTAACTTAACAGTGTCATAATCCCTCTTCAAACTGAAATTAATGGCATTTCTTTTGTTCAATGTCACTTTATTCCGATACTATCCAGCTGTGAACTATAAACTTCGTTGAGGGTTTCATTTGTTTTCTCTGCAAGGTGTTCTCTTGTTTTCTCGGTGTCTGCAATCTTGCTGTCAACAGATCGGCGTATTTTTTCTTCGTTCGTATGTGTGTATCAGGAACAGTATTGGCCCTAATATGCTGCCCTAAGGAACTACTATATTAAAGAGTTACGGTTCCGATAAGTAACTCTAACACTTATCGGAACAAATAATTCATTAATATAGTAGTTCCTCAGGGTAGCATATTAGAGTTACTTGAGGTATGTGTTGCCTCTGTTCCTTGAAGCCTATCTTTTTTAGTTTCAAAGCCTTTAGAAATATCTAAAAATATGATTGTAACACATTCGTGTTTGTCCGGAGTATGAAGCACCACATTTGTGACTTTTGCTGCAGCTGATTATGTACTTTTACCACTTTGGAATCTATAGTGTAATTCTCTTAAAGCGTTACATTTATTCAACAAACTCATTAACCTGTCTTTCGTAACTGATTCTGTTACTTTTGAGAATGTGACTACAGGTAAATGAGCCACTAGTTTTCTGTCTTCTATGTTACCTTCGTTTAGCAGAAGAACAGCTCCTGCATGTTTGAAATACTCTAGAAATTTCCATGATATGAATTATTTATCATATAGTTTAATGAAGATTGTATACTTTCTATCCAGTGTTTCAGCACACACTTCAGAAACTAATCTAAGCTACAGACTTTAAAAATTTTGGGTTTTGTACAGCTTTACTGACACATACTCTGTGGTTGGTAGAACATCATTGTACTTAGTGGCTGGTTATTTATAAATTGAATATGCTTTATGTCAATTTTTGTTATAGTTTATCAGCAGTACTTGAAAAATACTTATGCACATAGTTTTCCAGGTGGTGTGCATCGCCGACCGTGGTGGTCATGCGGTTCTAGGCGCTGCAATCCGGAACCGCGCGACTGCTACGGTCGCAGGTTTTAATCCTGCTTCGGGCATCGATGTGTGTGATGTCCTTAGGTTAGTTAGGTTTAAGTAGTTCTGAGTTCCAGGAGACTTATGACCTCAGAAGTCAAGTCCCATAGTGCTCAGAGCCATTTGAACCATTTTGAACCTTGTAGCGGTTCGGCCATTCGGAGCACAATATCTTCAGCTGAATTACTGGCATTATATTGTCCCTCTGATTGCTTACCGACGCACGGCTCTAAATTCAAAGTGTAATCTGTTTTTACATCAACCAAAGCAAACACTTTTAACCCACACTTTGCAGGTTTGCTAGGCATATATTGCCTGAATGGGCAGTTTCTTCTAAATGCCAAAAGCTGTTCATCAAGAGTAAGATATTCACTAGGTGAAAAATATTTTTGGCAATTGTTCGTGAATAGTTCAAGTACCTCTCTGATAGCAGCCAACTTGTCAATCTCTCTGCGAACACCTCTATCACGGATATCATCAAACCTCAGACATCTCATCAGAAACCTGAATCGGTTTTAACTCGTGCATAAATAACATGACTCAAGTCCGTTTCCCTTCGAGTTATCCCACAATTTCGATATACTCTTCCTAGAACGTCTCAAAAATCCACACAGATATAACAAACCAGTGAAAGCTCTGATCTCTACCGCATCTGTTTCTTTAGGATTCCTTTCCCTGGAGAAGTTACCACGAGTTTCATTGATGTATATATTAGTGCATGTTGCGATAATGCTTATTATGTTTTCATCCAAGAACAAATTCATAATTTCTATTTCTGTCTTTTTTTATACGAGCTTGATTTACTGGTCCAGGCAAATGCGTAAAAATACTACATGATTTACTTCGGACATTTTTTTTATTTTTATTTATTTATTTGTTGTTCCGTGGGACCACATTTAGGAGAAGTCTCCATGGTCATGGAACGAGTCAATACATGAAATTATAACACGATTGTAGAAACAGATAAAATGAAATATAAGAAACATATTCTGGCGACAAGTCGTTAGTTTAAATAAAGAAAATCAAGAATGTAACACTGGAATTTGCTTAATTTTTTAGCTCTTCCAGGAGCTCCTCGACAGAATAGAAGGAGTGAGCCATGAGGAAACTCTCCAGTTTAGACTTAAAAGTGTTTGGGCTACTGCTAAGATTTTTGAGTTCTTGTGGTAGCTTATTGAAAATGGATGCAGCAGAATACTGCACTCCTTTCTGCACAAGAGTCAAGAAAGTGCATTCCACATGCAGATTTGATTTCTGCCTAGTATTAACTGAGTGAAAGCTGCTAACTCTTGGGAATATGCTAATATTGCTAACAACAAACGACATTAAAGAAAATACATACTGTGAGGGCAATGTCAAAATTCCCAGACTATTGAATAGGGGTCGACAAGAGGTTTTCGAACTTACACCATACATAGCTCGAACAGCCCGTTTTTGAGCCAAAAATACCCTTTTTGAATCAGAAGATTTACCCCAAAAAATAATACCATATGACATAAGCGTATGAAAATATGCGAAGTATACTACTTTTCGTGTTGAAATGTCACTTATTTCAGATACTGTTGTAATGGTAAATAAAGCGGCATTTAGTTTCTGAACAAGATCCTGAACATGGGCTTTCCACAACAGCTTACTATCTATCACATTAATGGGATATTTATTTTTCCTCCATTTAGTTATTCCACCTTTCTCTAAAAAAAATACATCCTCTTGAGTTACGTCTCCTTGTGTCTCATATTCATCATTTTCTTGCACTTCTTGTTCTGTTCCTGAATCATGACCGCTTTCATGAACAAAATCCTCAGTCTCTGAGTTAGCGCTCTGACTGTGAGCATCTTCATCACTCAGCTCATTGAACCATTCCAGCCATACGTTAGGATCTCTCCTAAACTCAGTCTTCCACAATTTAAAAATAAAAATACTAGGTAACAGGGAACTTAACTGCAATCAGTTTCCATACGCCTAAATTTATGCACGTATAAGATCGATTGAATCTAGGAAAGCACTAAAGTAATATTGAATTACTTTGTTTCAGATTTTGGCAGCAGAGCTCACGCGGATCACCAGTGTCCTCCAGACTATAATAATGTATAATAAACAATGTATCTTTCGTAACTGAAAGCCAACAATGACTGTAGCTAACAGCCGGAGAGTTGACAGAAAGGTACTGAAAATGGCGCCAACTCAGTCCAGCCCTGTCAGACAAAACTGAGCGGGAAAGTCATGTGGATGACGAGTGTCATCTGCGCGAGCAATGGAGGGTTAGAAGATTAGATACTTATCCTGTTGCTAACAACGTATTCATTTCTCTCGCTACCCGTTAAGTTCTACGCTGTACTTGAACTTCACGCACCAACTTCACTTTGGTCTATTTCTGCGGCGTGTTCACCATATAAACGCTGTTCGTTATACAGACCGGTTCCCAGGTTTTCATTATCGTTTCCTACAAATTTATTACTCTCTATTGCGAATTTCGTGACAGCATCTTGTCGTCTAGCTGAAGCGTTTATCAACGGAACAGCACGAAGCTTCGCAGGTGTTCCCGACAGCCTTTGAGAGCACCGGGACGCACATTGCCAGTAACGCAGTGCGTGGGAATAGTCGTAGAGTAATTGCGCCGCCGGGCCGCGCCACACGACGGCTTGTCGCCTGTCACGTGTACCCACCTCTGGCAGCGGCTCCTGCGAAATTCCTCGACTCCCTTCCCGGCGCGGCCGCATTAGCGGATGGGGCAGAGTATTGCATTCTGCGTCTGGCCTGATTAATAGCCCGGCATCCGGCTGCCTTTGTCTCGGGGGACGCAGAGATTCATCACGCTAAAAGCGAATCACGTCTCGAGAGCGCCGATGCCCCAACTCAGGTTTTTCTAAACTCCTTAATTAAAATAAATGTTCCTGTCCATGTGGCGGGTCCCTTACTTTCTGCGTTTCGTCAGATTTTTTTAATAAGTGCTGCAGCAGCGGAGCACTGATCTGTTTAGTAAGATTAAAAGGCCTCTCAAATCGGTCAAGAGAGTGAAATAATTTACGTACCAGCGACGCACTTCTGTTGATTGTTGTAAACGTGTACCACCCCTTTTTTAAATGTTGTGAACATGTTTAGTTGAACACTTGAAGTATTACAACAGGTACTGCCTGTTTTATCTTCGTTCTTTAAATCCAAGTCAGTAAGTTTACCTTCGTTCGCCTTAATTAATACAGTCTGAAATGGCTTCATTTACTTTGCGATTAGGCTCATAATTTAAATACTATACCATATTTTCGGAATCACCTATTGCTAGAATAATTTCATATTCAAGGGTGAAAAAGGAATTTCATTTTGTTTCACTAGTATTTGTTTCACATTATTAAACCATCATCAGGTTTCTAACAACCATATGTAATACTCAAACAAAACGCAATTGGTTTGCTTTGTAAGCTGACTCTTGTTTCCTAACTACGAGTGAATGGCGATACAAAGTTATGAACATAACTTATGCCCTAAAATATACCCCCCAGAAAATGGACATGATCTAACGATGACATCTGAAATCTGAGTACCTATAGCAGATGGTCAGCTCACATAAAGCGAGAACAGAGGGAGAAAATTATTCGGTAGGAACACAATTGAATATTGAACACATATATGAACTTTAAACCCCATACATAGCTCCTTATACGTTTGATTTGTGCGAGGACAAACGTTTTTGTCGTCTGTTACTCACGTTGCCTAAGAAGCTGAAAATACTGAGCTTGTGTCATGAATGAGGTAAACTGCAGTTACTTCGGAGAAATACATTAACGTCAACTTACCTGGTTTGCTGAAAACATTTTACAAAACCATCGACACGTGTGCTGTGGAGCTCCCGATGAAGTACAATTGAATATATGTTTAAAGGATCCCGATATAGAGGCAAATACACGTGGCGGAAATTTGTACCTGCTGAAACAAAGTGTAAGTTAATGAATTCGCGAAGTCGAATTACACAATAGATCAGAGAGTCAATATAATTTACAGTTAGGTTACGTACACAGTTTTGCATTGGTTGTACGAATAAACTTCTACTCTGAGTATCTAACATCCTTTGTATCTACCTTGAAAAATATCAAATAACCCAGTCGTATGAATCCAGCTGAAATGCTCGCGGCTCCCTGTGTCTCAGTCTGACAGATGGCTAAATGTCAATTGCGTCCGTCTCAACATTCGAAATTGCTGATGTACTGCTTGCTACAGAGTGATGGCCAGGGTGGAGGACAAAACGAGAATACCTTCTGCTTCAAAGCATGGGGGAATTAAAGCGATTTCTGGCTCGTAGCATTCCCTTTGGTTGGGTGTGGTCAAAGCTGTTGGCCTGGCCCTATCACTATGATAGATCCGCACTTCTTTGTATTGGCAACGATAAGTCCCTCTCGCTGCTGGAAGCGATACGTAATGGTCCCACTGTGATCAATCAGTGGCATACGACGATTGGAGTGTAGGTCTCCTTCCGAAATGACTGTCTTACAACTTTTCACTATAAAAAATAAACAGAATATTTTACAGAAGTTGAATTTTTCCAATCATTATATCTGAAATAAGTCTTCAGTAGTGCTTCACAAGGTATCACCATTTCTCAGTCTCTTTACACAGTAACATAAAAACATGCGATCAATCAAAATAAAAAATTAAAATTTGTTGAAAGTATCACGTGAGTGGTAAGATCATTCCGTATCTGTCGTATGACTGTGAGTTGTGTCGAAGTTACCTAAGTATATCAGTGGAATTTTGGTTTGGTAAGCACTTCGGCTAAGAGTAATTCCCTCAATCCCGCTCTCCAACCACGTTACCTCTAAAATTTTGAAGAAAAATGATCAGCAAAAGCGGCCGAAGACTTCTGTCCAAAGAAGTCACCTTCATTCTGCCAATGGCCTTGTTAAAGAGGGCGGAGAAGCGGACAGAAGTTCAGGCCAATCTCTCGGCCTTGGGCTGGGAAACTGCCCCTAAAGGTGGTAAAATCACAAATGGTCAACGGCACGAATATGCAGATGCACTGGAAACCACTTCATTAAAGACACATAATGCGTATCCACAGGACATGTGGCCTGTAGTTGAAAAAGTGTCATGATGATCTCTCCATTGGCAAAAGATCCCTGATAGTCTGGCATTCGGATTTCCGGTAGGGGACTGCTAAGAGTGAGGTGACCATCATAAAAAAGATTGAATAACCAACGAAAGAATAAAGTGCTACGATTTGGGGCGCAGAATGGCAAAAGCTTGACAGTGGTAGAGGCGCTAGAATATCTAAAAAAGGTAATGCATTGGTTCACTTTAGATGTAGCGGGGGTCAGTGAAGTGAAATGGAAAGAAGGCAAGGATTTCTGGTTAGGGTAATATCGACAGTAAACAGGGACTAGGACTCGTTATGAATAGGAAGGCAGAGAGTGAGCTACTGTGAACAGATCAGCGATAGACTATGGTAGTTGTATGAGGTATCCATGCCGACGTGGTAAACTGAAGATCGAGGGATAGAGAAAGTATATGAGGATGGTGAACGGGAATTCAGTATACAAAGGAAGGTGAAAAGTCTAATAGTCGTGGGGCCTGGAATGCGGTTGTAAGGGTAGGAACAAAAGAAAGTATTACAGGAGAATGTGGGCTAGGTATGTCCTCTGTGACAAGGCCGTTGGCGGAATGAGAGTGATTTCTTATACTAGAGGTCTTCAGCCGCCGATGTTGATTACTATTCCGAATTTAAGTGATGTTCGAACCTGGGAAAGAAGTTTTGATTACGAAAAAAAGATGCTACCCCTAGACCAAGGGATACCTTTCTTAGTCAGGAATGAAATAAACAGGAGGTGCGGGGAAGCTAAAGCGAAATGCTAATATGAAAAATGTAAAAAAAAGTTGTGAACGAAAAGATTGTCACCGGAACTGACTCACCATATAGAAAAGTCAAAACACCCTTCGGTGAAATTAAAAGCGAGGACTGTGACATTGAGTGTGCAATGGTAATTCCACTGTTAGTTGCATGGGAGAGAGTAGATTGAGAGCTAGTCTACTACTTGTATCAAACATAGATCTTCATTTGAGAATGAAATTTCTGATGTAGTATGTATATGGTAGTGAAAGATTGACTGTGGGTAATACCGGAGCAGAGGACACTAGAAGGATTTGAGATGTTGTGCTACAGGAGAATGTTGAGGTAAGAAATCAGGACGTTCTCCAAAGAGCTGGCGAGGAAAGGAATAAATGGAAAACACTGACAAGAAAAAGGGACAGGATGGCGGGATATACACTCCTGGAAATTGAAATAAGAACACCGTGAATTCATTGTCCCAGGAAGGGGAAACTTTATTGACACATTCCTGGGGTCAGATACATCACATGATCACACTGACAGAACCACAGGCACATAGACACAGGCAACAGAGCATGCACAATGTCGGCACTAGTACAGTGTATATCCACCTTTCGCAGCAATGCAGGCTGCTATTCTCCCATGGAGACGATCGTAGAGATGCTGGATGTAGTCCTGTGGAACGGCTTGCCATGCCATTTCCACCTGGCGCCTCAGTTGGACCAGCGTTCGTGCTGGACGTGCAGACCGCGTGAGACGACGCTTCATCCAGTCCCAAACATGCTCAATGGGGAACAGATCCTGAGATCTTGCTGGCCAGGGTAGTTGACTTACACCTTCTAGAGCAAGTTGGGTGGCACGGGATACATGCGGACGTGCATTGTCCTGTTGGAACAGCAAGTTCTCTTGCCGGTCTAGGAATGGTAGAACGATGGGTTCGATGACGGTTTGGATGTACCGTGCACTATTCAGTGTCCCCTCGACGATCACCAGTGGTGTACGGCCAGTGTAGGAGATCGCTCCCCACACCATGATGCCGGGTGTTGGCCCTGTGTGCCTCGGTCGTATGCAGTCCTGATTGTGGAGCTCACCTGCACGGCGCCAAACACGCATACGACCATCATTGGCACCAAGGCAGAAGCGACTCTCATCGCTGAAGACGACACGTCTCCATTCGTCCCTCCATTCACGCCTGTCGCGACACCACTGGAGGCGGGCTGCACGATGTTGGGGCGTGAGCGGAAGACGGCCTAACGGTGTGCGGGACCGTAGCCCAGCTTCATGGAGACGGTTGCGAATGGTCCTCGCCGATACCCCAGGAGCAACAGTGCCCCTAATTTGCTGGGAAGTGGCGGTGCGGTCCCCTACGGCACTGTGTAGGATCCTACGGTCTTGGCGTGCATCCGTGCTTCGCTGCGGTCCGGTCCCAGGTCGACGGGCACGTGCACTTTCCGCCGACCACTGGCGACAACATCGATGTACTGTGGAGACCTCACGCCCCACGTGTTGAGCAATTCGGCGGTACGTCCACCCGGCCTCCCGCATGCCCACTATACGCCCTCGCTCAAAGTCTGTCAACTGCACATACGGTTCACGTCCACGCTGTCGCGGCTTGCTACCAGTGTTAAAGACTGCGGTGGAGCTCCGTATGCCACGGCAAACTGGCTGACACTGACGGCGGCGGTGCACAAATGCTGCGCAGCTAGCGCCATTCGACGGCCAAGACCGCGGTTCCTGGTGTGTCCGCTGTGCCGTGCGTGTGATCATTGCTTGTACAGCCCTCTCGCAGTGTCCGGAGCAAGTATGGTGGGTCTGACACACCGGTGTCAATGTGTTCTTTTTTCCATTTCCAGGAGAGTATGTTAATACTTCGGGGAATAAATACCACGGTACTAGGGGAGCTGTAAAGGGTAAAAACTCTAAAGGAAGTCAAAGACAAATAATTAAGGATGGAAGTTACAATTGCTACTCTGAGATTAAAAGGTTTGAAAAGGTTTGAACTGGAGAGGAATTCGTTAGTGAGCTGCTTCAAACCAGCCAGTAGACTAATGACTCGAAATAAAAAAATTTTGTGGAGGTTTGGTTTGAAAACAGACGACTACATTCGAAATTAGTCACCAGCATAAATTACCCACAGATGTGATGGAATATTTAATTAAAGAATTACCAACTCTACGTTGCAACCAGTAGTTATTTCTCTACAAAATGTTGGAATTAGATAATCGCACATATGATGAACGAAACCCTGATAAATATCTTTCGAAGTTCCGGTACCCTACGATTCTGTCTTCTAAATGTACGTCATCAGAAATTTCATCCTCAAATGAAAACCTATGTTTGACACTCGTTGTAGACTAGCTCTCAATGTACTTCCTCCTATGCATCTAACAGTGGAGTTACCATTGCTCACTCAATGTTAATGGCCCCACTTTTAATTTCATCGAAGGCTAGTTTGACTTTTCTATTGCTGAGTGAGTCTCGCTGGTAATCATTTCTTTTACGAGCTTCTCACATTTTTCGTTTAACCATTTCGCTTTAGCTTCCCCGCACTTCCTATTTATTCCAGTTCTACTAAAAGAGGCATCCCTTGGTCTAGGGGTAGCATCTTCGTTTCGTAATCAAAACTTCAATAGTGGACATGGTTACTACAGTGACTGCATCAGTAATGGAGCTTGTGTTTACAAATATTGAGAGGCGGAAGTGTAGTGGAACTGTGAAAGACCTTAAGCTATGAGGCTGTTTCGGCTAAATAACAACAGTGAAATCGAGCATCGAAAAATTTTAACCCTAGGCGGGCCTAGAGAAGACGTTTAACAGAAATTACAATACAAGATATTTCAAGACAATTGTCAACCCAAAGTTGAAAGTAACTATTCAGAAGAATTACATAAATTTAAAATTCTCTACATTCTCAAAATCATTTAAACTGAACTTCCAAATTACATTCCTAAAAGTACCCACATAGGGATCAGAGTCTCACAAAAACAGATGGATAACAGCAGATATTAAGAAGTCTTTCTAAACTTATAAATACCTGAGTTCCATGAAAAGAGACATGATGAGCTAGAATTCTAAGATATATACCATAGAGACAAAAAGATTTGTAGGAAGGTTATGATTGCTGCAAAAAAGTAATTTGATTACAAGATAATATAGAAGTAGAGAGTAAAATTAAAGTAATTTGGGAAGTCACTAAACAGGAAACAGAGACAAATAAAGACATAATAATGTACTTATAAAGGACGAGACAAATTAATAAACGATGCACACAAAAAAAATGGTTCAAATGGCTCTGAGCGCTATGGGACTTAACATCTGAGGTCATCAGTCTCCTAGAACTTAGAACTACTTAAACCTAACTAACCTAAGGACATCACACACATCCATGCCCGAGGCAGGATTCGAACCTGCAACCGTAGCAGTCATGCAGTTCCAGACTGCAGCGCCCAGAACTAAGTGGCCACCGCGGTCGGCGATGCACACCATCTAGCAAATTATGTGCATAAGTATTTCTCAAGTACTGCAGATAAACTATAACAAAAATTGACATAAAGCATATTCAATTTATAAATAACCATGCACTAAGTGCAATGATGTTCTACCAACCACAGAGTATGTGTCAGTGAAGCTGTACAAAACCCAAAAATTTTAAAGTCTGTAGTTTAGATTAGTTATCGACGTGTGTGCTGAAACACTGGATAGAAAGTATACAATCTTCAATAAAATATATGATAAAGAATTCATATCATGAAAATTTCTACAGTATTTAACATATGCAGGAGCTGTTCTTCTGCTAAACGAAGGTAACGCAGAAGACAGAAAACTACTGGCTCATTTACCTGTACTCACATTCTCAAAAGTAATAGAATCAGTTATGAGTTTTTTGAATAAATATAATATTTTAAGCGAATCACAGTATAGATTCCAAAATGGTAAAAGTACAGAATCAGCTGCAGCAAAATTCACAAATGAGGTGCTTCATGCTCTGGACAAACACGAGTGTGTTAGTCATATTTGTAGGTATTTCTAAGGGCTTTGAAACAGTTGACCACACGATTCTACTAGAGAAGACAGGCTTCAAGGAACAGAGGAAACACATACCTCAAGTAACTGTAATATGCTACCCTGAGAACTACTATGTTAATGAATTTTTGTTCCAGTAAGTGTTAGAGTCACTTATCGGAACCAAAACTCATTAATATAGTAGCTCCTCAGGGTAGCATATTAGGGCCAATACTGTTCCTGATACACACATTCCAATGAAGAAACAAATACGCCGATCTGTTGACAGCAAGATTGCAGACACCGAGAAAACAAGAGAACACCTTGCAGAGAAAACAAATGAAACCCTCAACGAAGCTTATAGTTCACAACTGGACAGTATGGGAATAAAGTGACATTGAACAAAAAAAGGTCATTAATTTCAGTTCGAAGAGAGATTATGACACTGTTAAGTTAAATGTAGACAGGACTTCTGTAGACTACATTAAGAAACAAAGCTTCTAGGAATGAATACTGACTCTCCATTGAGTCGTATCAACACTCAAAGATATTTGCAAACAGAATATCATCGGCAATTAATGCTCTTAGAGTTCTTTCGTCAGTTATTGTTTTAGTTGCATACTACTTACATGTATACACAGTTCATAGATATGTTCTTTTCTGGGGAACAGATGCACAAAATGTAAACATAGTTTTCTTACAGAAAAGGGGCATAGCCGTAATAGACAATTATAGAAGTCAAACACATTGTAAAGATCTGCTGAAACCACTGGGCGCGTTAAACACCATAGACCATGCGTGTACACCTACCAATCGGTTCTACAGTATACATTAAAAATACCATTTATAATTATTGCACAAACAACTCTTTCTACAGTATACATTAAAACTACCATTTATAATTATTGCACAAACAACTCTGTTAAAGACCATGGAACAAGTTCTAAACTGAACTTAGATTTGCCAAGAATGAATAAATGTAAAATTCGAAACGTTTTTCACCTTACATTCCAGTTTTTCACTACGTTTTGCTTTTTTCCTGGGATGTTTGGCTTCGAGAGCTATGTAGTGTATAATAATATTTTGTGCTATTTCTGAGCTCAGTTCCTCACTCGTTATAGAGGGATGGTGACCGAGTTTTCAGGCTAGCAAATGAGAAGTTACGGTTCACAAAATGGAAACAGACATCATCTCTATGTCCTTAAATCAGATGGTAGTGTTTGTGTTGGTGCATTATAAAACTATGTATGCATAGTGTATGTAATTTGTGGAGTGACTGGGGGGTGAGAAGTGAACGAACAGTGTAGCACTAACCGTCTGCGCTATTGTCGTCTTATATTCTTGAGGGTTGACGCACCAGTCTACATCAGACTATCCTCGTTTAGATTTTCTGTGGTGTCGCCAAATTACTTCAGCCAAATGCCAGGATGGATCTACTATGAGGTCACGGCCTACTACCTATCCTGTCCTTGTCAAACTAGACCTCTACGTATGACTGTACATACAAATTACGTTATTTTTCTGTTCTTAAATTGTAATACCAAAATATGTCTAATACTCTTGTAACAAATTTGTTGATGAATAAAGCTACTACTGTTAGAACTACAATTACAATTTCATTTTACGTTTTGACTGAATCCTTGTCCAAGTGACAATCAAAAATTTATTAAAAAGGCAATTCTGTTTTCCAATCGGTTGTATTGTGAATACAGCAGTTTGTTTTATAACTATCAACAGATTTTAGTGATGTGATATTTTCTAGTTATTACTGTACTGCCTGATTACGCAGCATTTCGGGTAAGTCTCGTTTATGCCGCTGTCTTACTCAGTGGACCTGATGATGGCTGCATAGTAGAAACCAAAGTGATCAAGTCATTGAGTTCTGTAACCTTTCCTAAGTCTTTGCAAAGGTTAGTGCTCACCTCCAAGGGTCCTCGTACACTCATTTCGTAATATGTACACTGAGCAGCTAGAATACTATGACGACCGAACTAATGTCGATATAGACCCATCCGGGAGATAGCAGAGTTACAGGCACGGAGCATGTAGTATTAGTGAGCATGCTTTCCTTGTGTAGAATGAGGAGGGCGCGCGACCTGAGTTTCACCAAGGACAGACAGTAATGGCCCGGAGGCTCGATACTAGCACTTACGAAACTGCATGACTTCTCGGGTGTTCGAAGAATGCGGTCGTGAGTGTCCTCAACAAGTGGCGAAACCGAAGTGAAACCACGTCCAGACATCGTGGGCTTGGGCGGTCATCGCTCATTACAGATGCCGGACATAGTAGGCGGGGCACACTGGTAAAACAGGACAGGTGGGGAACTGTGGCGAAACTAACATCAGACATAGAGTGCATCGGACACTACTATCCATGGACCACCGCAGCCGACCATCCATGCATGATCACGACATCGGCATCTATGACTGAAATGCGAACGTGACGATCGGCACTGGACATTGACACAGTGGCAGAGCGTTGCATAGTCTAATGAATCCCGATAATTTCTTCATCATGCCGATGGGAGGGCGGAAATCCATCGTCTTCCAAGGGTACATGTCCTTGACACCCGTACTGCGGGACAGAGACAAGCTGGCGGCGACTTTATTGTGCTGTCGGTAAAATTCACGTGGACGTCTTTGAGCAGAGTGGAGCTTGTGCAAGGCACCATGACGCCCAAGGCGTATCGCACACTGGTTGCAGACCACGTGCACTCATTCATATCACAAGGCCGGGAATGTGATGGTGTGGCTCGTGGAACACAGTGGCGGGTTCCAGTTGATAAGCTCGCTCCCCAACAAGGCAAATCTTAACCTGATCGAACACTTCTGAGATGTGACTCAATGTGGCGTCAGAGCTCATCGTCTCCTTCGCGGAATTTATGGGAATTAGGTGACTTGTGTGTGCAGATGTGGTTCACACTCCATCCAGCGTTGCTTCCGTGCTACGAGACGACGCCGCTGTTATCCGTCCTAATGATGGACATACAGGCTAATGTGTAGGTGTTCATAATATTCTGGCTAATAGTATATTAAGCTCTGATACAAATCCTTTTAAATAACAGATGTGAACTTACCTGTCAGAAGGTACGACGAAAATCAATGAATGTGTCGCATGTATGTCAGAAACACAATTTTCATTTTCAGCTTGTTTCAGCCGGTATTCTCGATTATGTTCGGTGATACCCTCTGGGACTGAGCGAGGAGGTGAGCTAGCTAGAGCAATGAACTCGCCTTTCAGATGACAAGGGTTAAAATCCTCATCACTATTTTGATTTTCTTTGGTTTTCCGAAGCGTTTAAGGTTCATGAAGGAAAGATCCCTTTCAAAAAGTCATGTCGTGTCTTTTACCTATTCAATCACCGACTGAGCTTCTGGATCGTCTCTAAAGATCTCTCAGCAACGGGATACCAAACTCCCCGCACTCCACCCGTAATCCTTTCTGCATATACATATCTGCCTGACGAAAAGTTAAGCACCCAGAAGGGGAGAAGGAAACGAAATGAAACTTCACTAAATTTATAGTGTATATGTAACTGTAGTGATTATGAAATCGTGTCAGATTTACAAAGAGCTTAGCACTGTGAGCCTACTTATCAGTACACCGCTCTTACCCTCTGGCCTGCGTTCTGGACTGATTCAGATGGGAATGGCGACTTTTTTTTTTGAGTCATCAGTCTTCTTAATGGTTTGATACGGCCCGCCACGAATTCCTGTCCTGTGCCAACCTCTCAATCTCAGAGGAGCAGTTCCAACCTACGTCCTCAATTATTCCTATCTCTGTCTTCCTCTACGGTTTTTGCCTTCTACAGCTCCCTCTAGTGCCATGGAAGTCATTCCCTCATGTCTTAACAGACGTCCTGTCACTTCTCCTTGCCAGTGTTCTCCACACATTCCTTTCCTCTACGATTCAGCGCACAATCTCCTCATTCCTTACCTTACCAATACATTCAATTTTCAGGCTTCGTCTGTAGCACTGCACCTCAAATGGTTCGATTCGCGTCTGTTCCGATCTACCCGCAGTCCACATTTCATTACCGTACAATGCTGTGTTCCGAACCTACATTATCAGAAATTTCTTTGTCGAATTAAGGGCTATGTTTGATGCTAGTAGACTTCTCTTTACCAGTAATGCCATTTTTTCCAGTGCTAGTCTGCTTTTTATTTCCTCCTTGCTCCATCCATCATTAGTTATTTTGCTGATTACGTAGCACAATTCCTTAACTCCGTGACCGTCAATCCCGATGTTAAGTTTCTCACTGCTGTCATGTCTACTACTTCTCATTACTTTCGTATTTCTTCGATTTTCTCTCAGTCAGTATTTTGCACACATTAGACTGTTCGTTTTATTCAGCAGATCATGTAATTCTTCCTCACAATCACTCAGGATGGAAATGTCATCAGCGAATCGTATCACATCATTTCATCTTGAATTTTAATTCCATTCCTGAATCTTTATTTTTATTTCCATCATAGCTTCCGCGATGTACAGATTGAACAATAGGGGCGAAAGACTACAACCCTCTCTTACACCCTTTCTAATCTTAGCACTTCGTTCTTGGTCATCCACTCTTACTATTCTCTCTTGACTCTTCTACGTATTGTATATTCTACGTTTCTCCCTATAGCTTACCCCTATTTCTCTGAGAATTTCGAACATCTTGCACTATTTTATACTGCCGAACGCTTTCTCCAGGTCCACAAATCCAATGAAAGTGTCTTGATTTTTCTTTAGTCTTGCTTCCATTATCAACCGCAACATCAGAATTGCCTCTGTGGTGCCTTTACATTTCATAAAGCCAAACTGATCATGATCTAACTCATCCTGGATTTTCTTTTCTCCGGAAGTCGGAAGGTATGTCGCCAGACTCACATATTCTGCACACCAACGTGAGTAGTCGTTTTGTTGCCACTTCCCCCAATGATTTTCAAAATTCTGATGGAATGTTATCTACCCCATCTGCCGTATTTTATGTTAAGTTCACCAGAACTCTCTTAAATTCTGATTCTAATACTGGATCCCCTATCTTTTTTTGTACCGTTTCCTGTTTCATCTTCTCTCACATCAGACAAATACTCATAAAGGCCTTCGATGTACTGTTTCCACCTTTCTGCTCTCTCCTCTGCATTTAACAGTGGAATTACCGTTGCACTCTTAATGCTATCGCCCTTGCCTTTAATTTCAAGGAAGCTTGTTTGGACTTTTGTGTATGCTGAGTTAGTCCTACTGATAATCATTCCGTTTTCGATGTCCTCACATTTTTCATGCAGCCGCTTCGTCTTAGCTTCCCTGCACTTCCTATTTATTTCATTCCTCAGCGAATTGCATTTCTGTATTCTTGAATTTCCATGAACATTTTTGAACTTCCTTCTTTCATCGATCAACTGAGATATTTCTTCTGTTGCCCATTCTTTCTTCGCAGTTACCTTCTATGTACCCTTTCTTTGTTAGCTTCTGTGATGGACCTTTTTAGAGATGTCCATTCCCCTTCAACTGCACTGTTTACTGAGTTACTTCTTATTGCTGTATCCACAGCCTTAGAGAACTTCAAGCGTATATCGTCATTCCTTAGTACTTCCATATCCCTCATCTTTGCGTATAGGGTCCTCCTGACTAATCTATTGGACTTCTGCCTACTCTCCCTTACTAATACTTTGTGATCTGTGTCTATATCTGCTATGGCGTGCGCCTAAAATCCGGTATCTGATTTCGGAATCTCTGCCTGACCAGGATGTAACGTAACTGAAATCTTCCCGTGTGGTTCTTGAACAGAGTATTCGCTATTACTAGCTGAAATTTATTACAGAACTCAACTAGTATTTCTCCTCTCATTTCTTGTCCAAGGCCCATATTCTCCTGTAACTTTTTTTTCTGCTCCTTCCCCTGCGACTGCTTCCCAGTTTCCCATGACTACACTCCTGGAAATTGAAATAAGAACACCGTGAATTCATTGTCCCAGGATGGGGAAACTTTATTGACACATTCCTGGGGTCAGATACATCACATGATCACACTGACAGAACCACAGGCACATAGACACAGGCAACAGAGCATGCACAATGTCGGCACTAGTACAGTGTATATCCACCTTTCGCAGCAATGCAGGCTGCTATTCTCCCATGGAGACGATCGTAGAGATGCTGGATGTAGTCCTGTGGAACGGCTTGCCATGCCATTTCCACCTGGTGCCTCAGTTGGACCAGCGTTCGTGCTGGACGTGCAGACCGCGTGAGACGACGCTTCATCCAGTCCCAAACATGCTCAATGGGGGACAGATCCGGAGATCTTGCTGGCCAGGGTAGTTGACTTACACCTTCTAGAGCACGTTGGGTGGCACGGGATACATGCGGACGTGCATTGTCCTGTTGGAACAGCAAGTTCCCTTGCCGGTCTAGGAATGGTAGAACGATGGGTTCGATGACGGTTTGGATGTACCGTGCACTATTCAGTGTCCCCTCGACGATCACCAGAGGTGTACGGCCAGTGTAGGAGATCGCTCCCCACACCATGATGCCAGGTGTTGGCCCTATGTGCCTCAGTCGTATGCAGTCCTGATTGTGGCGCTCACCTGCACGGCGCCAAACACGCATATAACCATCGTTGGCACCAAGGCAGAAGCGACTCTCATCGCTGAAGACGTCACGTCTCCATTCGTCCCTCCATTCACGCCTGTCGCGACACCACTGGAGGCGGGCTGCACGATGTTGGGGCGTGAGCGGAAGACGGCCTAACGGTGTGCGGGACCGTAGCCCAGCTTCATGGAGACGGTTGCGAATGGTCCTCGCCGATACCCCAGGAGCAACAGTGTCCCTAATTTGCTGGGAAGTGGCGGTGCGGTCCCCTACGGCACTGCGTAGCATCCTACGGTCTTGGCGTGCATCCGTGCGTCGCTGCGGTCCGGTCCCAGGTCAACGGGCACGTGCACCTTCCGCCGACCACTGGCGACAATATCGATGTACTGTGGAGACCTCACGCCCCACGTGTTGAGCAATTCGGCGGCACGTCCACCCGGCCTCCCGCATGCCCACTATACGCCCTCGCTCAAAGTCCGTCAACTGCACATACGGTTCACGTCCACGCTGTCGCGGCATGCTACCAGTGTTAAAGACTGCAATGGAGCTCCGTATGCCACGGCAAACTGGCTGACACTGACGGCGGCGGTGCACAAATGCTGCGCAGCTAGCGCCATTCGACGGCCAAGACCGCGGTTCCTGGTGTGTCCGCTGTGCCGTGCGTGTGATCATTGCTTGTACAGCCCTCTCGCAGTGTCCGGAGCAAGTATAGTGGGTCTGACACACCGGTGTCAATGTGTTCTTTTTTCCATTTCCAGGAGTGTATTAGATAGCCCAAGGCTATAAGATTTTCATCTGTCGCCCTAACTCGTCACACACATGCTCTATCAGGGACATATATGTGTGTTACTAGTCACAGTAATACCTCATCATCATAGAGACAGTTATTAGAGGCACCTTCGATGTGTGAACGAGCATTGTCCTGTGGGTATCTGGCACAACGATACTGCCACAAGAGAGGTAAATGTAAATGTCGTGTGACTAGGGCCTCCCGTCTCGAAGACCGTTCGCCGGGTGCTAGTCTTTCGATTTGACGCCACTTCGGTGACTTGCACGTCGATGGGCATGAAAAGGTGGTGATTAGGACAACACAACACCCAGTCCCTGAGCGGACAAAACCTCCGACCCAGCCCGGAATCGAATCCGGGCCCTTAGGATTGACATTGTGTCGCGCTGACCACTCAGCTACCGGGGGAGGACACAAGAGAGGTAGGATGTCCACAACGTACGGTCGTCCCGCCAGAGGTCCCTCAGCCGTAACCAGCTGCGACCTGAAGTCATAAGCACACCATGATGCCAGGAGTACCATCTTTGTACCTCTCCAAAACAGGAGAATAATGTGACCCTCTCTTGGTCGCCACCATCCTCGATGATGGCCATCAGGCAGAAATGCAATTCGTCACTGAATACAAAGTGACGCCATTCATCAGCATTTCATGCTTCCCGGACATAGCACCATTCCATACACAGCTGTTTATGTTGTGTAATAAAATGAAGCACCTGCAGTCGTTAAAAAATGGCTCTGAGCACTATGGGACTTAACTGCTATGGTCATCAGTCCCCTAGAACTTAGAACTACTTAAACCTAACTAACCTAAGGACATCACACACATCCATGCCCGAGGCAGGATTCGAACCTGCGACCGTAGCAACAGTGCGGTTCCAGACTGTAGCGCCTTTAACCGCTCGGCCACTCTGGTCGGCACTTGCACCTGCAGTCGTCTTTTGAACTGAATTTTCTCATTTTCAGGGAATTGAACAGCGGTCTGTTCAATTGTTAAAAACCGTTGAATTGCCAAGATCGTATAAAATATTTACTTATCCAAGACAACTGGTTTCAATAGCTTATGCTGTCATCTCCAGGTTTGTTATAAAACAGGTCAGAGTAAAATGTACATGTTTTACGACAAAAGATTTTAAGACTAGAAGCCTATTAAAACCGGTTATCTTAAACAAAAAGTAATTTATGCGATCTTGCCGGTTGAATTGTCTTTTAGATTTTGTTTATTTCATAGCAATCAGTGTCAGTGACTAAGTACACCATCTTGAGGCCTTAACTTACACCGAGGGGGTGGATTCGAATCATGTACACGATCCCATCTATGGACAACATTTATGAATTGGCTTCCATAGAATAATGTAACAGCTGTCTGCAGATAGAACATCACGTTTATAGTATTTAACAGAAGCCAGTCCATAGATGTCGGCCACTGATGGTATCGTGTACAAGGTTGGAACTGGCTTCCGTAGAATACTGTAAGAGCTGTCTGCGGACAGAACATCGCTGTTTCATAGATGTTGGCCAGTGATGGGATTGTGTACATGATTGGAATTGAAACCCTCAGCGTCAGTTAAGGCCTGGAAGTGGTGTATCGACTCACCGAAACTGTTTGCTATGTAATAATATCGACAAGACAGGTGCAAATGTTTCCCACAAACCTTCAGTCAGGATGGAGGTACAAAAATTTATGCTGTCGGTTGGCGACACCATGGTACGGTAACTCCCTAGGGCGGCTATTACTTGTCCCCGATCAATCGTATGGCACGTTACAGAATGTTACAAGGAGTGTATTACCTTTGTGCCCTATATGAAGGTGCTACGATGCACCGAGCAAATTAAGACGGTCCTCCGTTGTCAACGGAATCTTAAACTCAAGTTCCCATGCAGTCCAATACTGCGCCACAGTCACATTCGAATACCCCACAAAACTGGTTACTGTACGATTTGACAAGCCGGCCAAATGGAGACCGACATTGTTGTTTCCAATACTGTCGCGTGGCGATAAAGTTATCTCAGAAGAGAAAGTGGTATCTCCGTGTCCCTTATGCTTTTTAGACCCCTTATGTACCTAGCCAGGCCTGGTAACAACACTAAACACGACCAACGCTAATACTCTCGCTGCCGTTTTAACCGTCACAGGGAGTTATAACTAATCATCTACGTATCCGACAATAGTACGTGTACGACATTACATCTGCATCAACATCCGGCAAAGTGTTCTGGGTACTTCACATTTTTCAGGTAGTGTATATTCCGTTCATCCCCTAATCCTTACATGAGTAAGTGGTCTTTAATTTGTGACGACGTCATTTCCGTTTATAGAGTCAGGATAAGACAGAAATTTCTCTCCGCGAGAGTAGAGTTCAAATCGCTTCTCAACCATGCTGTTTCCATCATCCATAGTGTCCATACATTATTAAGCTGAACGCCGGGAAAATTCTAAAAGTGTACGACGACGACGATTTCGTTCCATGGCTTTCTAAATGAAGGCTATATTATCTCTCTAACGACCCGATTGTCGAAGTGTAATTTAAGTCTCACCATCCGTTCTTACATTCCATTCGTTGTCGAATTATCCGTACAGAACTGCTCTCTCTCTCTCTTCTCTCTCTCTCTCTCTCTCTCTCTCTCTCTCTCTCTCTGTGTGTGTGTGTGTGTGTGTGTGTGTGTGTGTGTGTGTACTCTTTCCTCGTCCTGTCAACCTTTCTACAACATCAACCAGTGGCCTGGCATTTAAGAGAAAGAAGGCCTATTCCAAGAAACAGTTCAGGCACTCGATAGTCGGGATAGATTTAGGGGGAACTGCGGAAAATATAAATCTGAATACCTTCTATTAACGGTTTATTTCCCGCCACAGTCACGTGTAATTTCATCAAGGATTTACCTGTTACGGCTGTCGGCCGTCTGCAGATCTACATGAAAATAACTTTAAAAGATAGGAATATATACAGATTACGTCAAAATTAAAACGCGTAGAGTACGGTGATATCATACCATTAGAAAGAAAATGTAGTCCACTCGAAAGATTCTTAAGAAACACACGTTTTCAATAAAAATGGATAAGGAACTAATCACCCAGTGGGTGTGTAAAGTAACCATCATGTGCTGTTTCACGCACATTGACATATTTTAATAAAATTTAAATATGGATTTGTTACTATTGTTACTGAAGATAATCTGTAAAACCTGCTTTAAAATAAACCTGAAACAAGCGTGTTTTACGTTACAGAAGCCACGGATTTGGTTGCATAATTGACTCTAATTTCAACCTTCTTAATGCAGTTTTCTTAGATTACCTTGACTATTGATAGTCTATACCCATTCATGTGGAATATCACATGACTAACTGTTCACACGCCCTCCAGTGGATCAGCAGTTGTGAGCATGACTGTCAGCACTGTATGCATTTCCAGTATGGTTTTCCCAGAGAGGTTGAGAGATAACTACAATCCGATACCAATGGTATAATATCACTGTATTTCGCACATTTTATTAATAGTGTAATGTATATATAGCTTAACTAAAAAAATTTTGCCCTTCATTATTGCCTATTTCGTACATCTGAAAATCTCATCCAAGTTGTATGTGACTGCGCAGGAAAATTAAAAATTATTTCGGGAAACACTGGGTTCGCTATCAAGATCAAAATGTGGTCCTTCCCTAAATCTGTAAAACTAGGAAACGTAATTCCCTTTTCCTCAAACCACAGCGCCTCGCTAAACGGGTGTGTTTCTTGCTACCACTGTGAAAACCACAGTGCACCAACTGGAGGAGCAAACGTTTAGAGCTGCTGCTAGCCACTAAATACAGGATACTGAACATGTATATGGTACACAAGCTTGTAGAGACACGCCTGGATCACGTACCTGCGTGCTGCACCTTTGTTTCCCTTGCGGCTTCTCCTAGTCCCCTTGCGTTCAAATGTAAAAATTTAAAATCGGAGTTAAAGTTCACGGGTAAAAATTTTAAAACCGTGACCCATGCCGAAGAAACTGTAAATCTTATAGGGACGGCAAAGGACTTAGAAAAGTAATTGAACGGAATACCGTATTTTATGGACTATGACAATATAGACTATAAGACGCACCTAAATTTTTGAGCATTTTCTTTAAGATATAACACTTTTATCATTTTTATCAGATCCCCAGACTAAAAAAAAAACTCTTATTTTGTATAGTCCCTGAAAATCGTCATCTGAACTTACTTCTTCTTCTTCTTCTTCTTCTTCTTCTTCTTCTTCTTCTTCTTGTAGGTCGTTTTAAAGCTTCCTTCGGCTGAATTCATGTTCATCCGTCATCCAATTGTTCATTCCTCTCTTATACACACTTTAAATGGTTTATTTATCGAAACAGCAAGAGGTGGCAGTCCTTCCGGAATAACAAAAAGCTCTGTATTTCTCTGTCTCGATTTCTCTTTCACAGAATTTTTCAAATGGCTATTAAACAGATCCAGCATGGTTAGAAACTCTTCTTCAATAAAGCACCTTTGCTTCTCTCCCACACTCAGTTAATCCATAATTTCTACCAGCTTCGTCCATCCAACGCTTGTCATGTACTTGACAAAACCTGTGGGTACTTCATAAGGTTTTGATATTGTTTTGCGCTTGAAAATGATCATTGGGTTAGGTTTAACACTGTCAGCACAGCATGAAAGGTAAACAGTGTAGTGCATTTTCTCATGTCCACTTGCTTTTTTAGTTTCAGTTTTAGCACCGTAATGACAACAGTTCTGTCACTCGGCGCATTAAATGTCACAGAAGTGTGGTCCATATTCGCTATCTTGATTAGTTCAGCACTGGTTTTCTTTCGGTGCTGAATAATAAAGCAATGGAAAAATAATATTTTCTCTTCATACTCTTGTGGCATGTTTTGACATATTTATTTTAGGTTTGGTTCGCATGCTAAATCTATGACGCGCCGTCAACCTGTACCACTAACCAATTTCATCCTTAAAGTCTGTTAAGTTCCACTGTAGAGATAGCTAACGAGCATGTATCTGAACCATTTTTGTTATACTTCATATGACATGAAAGGTATGTGCTGAGATTCGATCAGGATAGAGCCAGTGATAAATGTCGATAGTTCCCAACCGCAAGGTTGGACGAGTAGTACATCTTCGAGTAGTAAGATCTTTGACAGCTAACAGAGCTAGGTTCACGCGGTAAAAGTTTGAGTAGTGGTCAGGAGATGCGCAGAGATAGCAGACGTGTTTCGGGTCGGAGCTAGATGCCTGCAGGAGGCAGCCGGGTCGTGACAGCATCAAAGTAAGAATTGGCGCTACGCACATAATAAGCTATATATTGAGCGAAACTCGGCACACACCTGGGGAAACTAGAAAGAATAATTAATAAATAGGTTTTCTTTGGTTAAATAATGTCTAAAAGCAAGATAGAAATCCCATTGTTGACGCAATAAGCGTTTTGTGAAACTTTCTCGTAGATCCATGCTGTAGAAGTTTTTTTTAGTTTTTCACATGTGCATTAAAAGTTTGAACAATAAATATTTTTTAGATAAAATTAGAATTTCATCTCACACCTTATGTCGTTCTCCGCATCCTGTGCTTGCATTGAACCAAAAGGTACATTAAGGTAAAGTTCCCATGAGTAAAGCTAATAATTTCATTTATCAGAGTAAAAAAATCTATATGCCATTGCACAGATGGCAAATTATTCAGATCAGGACAGAATTTTTATTAAGTAGCAAACAGGGCTAAAATGAGTAAAGTTATCTAGAATGACAATTTTATGCCACTGCACTACGGCTGAGTTGAATATATGTTTTGTTATCGGCTAAACGGGAAGGAGTGCACGAGCTAAGTCCACAGACGCAGTCAGATGCAGGTCGGTGACTTTCATTTATTTTTACCACTAAACTTTAATGCAGTCAGATGTGTATTTTGAGTATTAATTTTCCAACAATATTTTCATGCAGTCAGATAAAGTTCAGTTCAGTTAAATACGCAATCAGATGCAAGTTTTACTAAAGACTAAAGCAGTCACATGCAGTTCAGTCTACTTTAAATAGAGAATTTTTATTAACAACACTTTCAGACATTTTTACGGTGTCCTTGAATACGTTTCAATACGTCACCTTCTAGTTTTGGCCATTTTGCATTCAGTTCTCTATTTGCACATTCAGTGCTCATCATAATTTTTTTCAGTTATTCTTTACTAGCCCTCCAATCGCGAATGGTTTTTTCTGTCGGTGGATGGCCGAAATGCCGCTCACCTGCTCTGTTTCTATGTTCTTCTGCAAATGCTATTACTTTAGATTTGTAGCCGTATCTTAGTGCACTTTGTCATGTCCACTTGTTTCTTTAATTACAGTTTTAGCACCTTTCATGAAAACGGTTCTGTACTCGGCACAGCAAATGTCACAGGAGTCTTTCCTACATTCGCTATCAGCCTTAGTTCCACACTGGTTTTCTTTCGATGTTGAACAATAAGGCAATGGAAATATAACATTTGCTCTTAATAATTTTTTGGCGTTTTTTGACATGTTTTAGTTTTAGTTCTCGTACTTTCTCCATTACGGAACTAGTACTAACAAAAATATTGGACTGTTAGCGATAAAACAAGTCACTTTCAATTCAAGTTCACTTGCACCGTAGACTGCAATGACCCAGTGTTACAGTGCTGTGATGGCGGGGCAGAAGGGAGACCATGTTAGCAAACCTGTGAATCCCCGCAATTAATATTCGTCACACCAGTGCACTTCTGCCGCCAGTTGACTCCTACGCTGCCAAATAGACATACGTTCCCCGCTGATAGAATACACGGCCATTTTTAAGACTGGTGGGAATTTTAAATCAAATACTGGACATTTTAAAATTAATATCTAATTTAAGACGCGCCTAAATTTTGGAGGCAATTTTTCGAAGAAAAAAAATGTCTTATAGTCCGTAAAATGAGGTAGCTAGTATCTCGGAAGAGATAATAACACATACAACTGCACTGGGGGTTTTAAAGTCCGTTATTGGTTTAACTATTTTCGTTCGTTTTAAAATCACAGAGGTCTCTCGTAATCTATCACTTAAGTCCGTCCATTTGTTAATGAACTGTCAGTATAAAGAAGAAGGCAGGTAAGCGGAGTAATTGGTTGCGAACGGAGTCCACTCAGCCTCGTGATGCCCATTGAGGAGCTAACTGATTAGGAAGTAGTGGCTGGGAGGCCAAGAAAGCCGACAACGCCCGGGCGAGCGGCATTCTGGCCCCACAGCCATCCATACTGCATACAGTGACGCCAATGACAGAGAATGACGAGGCAATCGGTCCATCGAGAATGGCTCTTTCGGGCCGGCACACGGAGCTTCGCGTTGCTTTTCGGAATAATTAATAAATAAGTAAACTGCATGGATAAATCCACTGAGATTAACGATGTTGTCGAAACGGGATAATTACTGTAAATCAAGTTTATTGAAAATAATACACACATTTGCGGATGGCGGCGTAACACAGTTGTGGGTTCAAATGAGAATGAAGGTAAATAATAATTAATTTATTGCAGGCGAGCAACATAACCGACGCAAGTGTGTGCAAAGTTCATTTCACAACCCATTAATCATATTAAAGAGCGAACATTCATAAAACGAAAGTACAGATGCTCACTATTAATCATCATACAAAAGTAAAATTCATTGTCGTAAATAAACACTGCAGAAACCTGCAGCAACTCCATCACATTTTGAAGTCTCAATATGAAATACAGCAAAAATAAAGTTCTCGCCTCAATTTTCACATATAACGATTGTATGGCAGATCAAACTTAACGACCAAAGCCAGTCAAATATTCTAATTGAAATGAGGCGTCGAAGCATGAGGCTGCGCTCACCAACATTACTCTTTAGTTCAATGAACAGTACCCAAAAAGTTTTAGCGCAACTGCTTCGTCGCCCACACTGTTTTGACTGCCGTCAAAGAAACCCACAAGTGTAATATCCCGCAACAAAGATGAAGGTCTTCAAGGGCGACCGAGTAAGTACCAAAAAACGTGTGTGCCCTGCTACTGGTCCTTAAATACTTTCTCTGTTAAGTTTGAGGCAGTGACCACCATTCAAACATTTGTCTGTTTGCACATATGCACAGTATATCAGAATAATCCCACAGTTATTTTTGTCATTCTGCGACTTCTCATTACAGAAACAATACACTATAAAAAAACTTATTAGCGAAATTCAAATTTATATTTTTACCTAGTTTTGCAATCTGAATCACTTACGTTGAAAACTACAAAATATATATGGACAATTTGAAGAAAGAGTATCTTTTTGCGCTTTAGAGAATGTCCTCTTATACGTAGCGATTTGATATAACTTTTATTAATGGTCATTTAAATAAGTGATCCCCTGAAGTTTATCTAACAGTTACTTGTAGGTCGTCATCTGGGATGGTCAGGTAATGATCTAGGTAGCTCGTGTTACCTACATACTGCACGAAGCTTGGACAAGATTTATAGCTGCAGTCCATTTGCATGTCAATATTTTGTACAATCGTCTGCAACTCTTGACGTACGAGGATCTTTCAGTAAATAGTGACCCACAATTTTTTTTTCAGAAGATATTTATTCTTAAGAGTTAGAATTTGGCGACAATATCAGTCATTATTTATTTTACATTTGCTGTTTTCTAGCATAGTCTACCCCACGTTTTAAGGCCATACGCCAGCGTCCTCTGATACCATGTACTCTCTGTTTGTGAAAGCGCTTATGTTGTAGTTCTCTAGGTGTTTTCACTACATGAATTATGCTTTCATCACCTTCAAACTGTGTCCAATATAGAGAATATTTAAGAGGTCGACACAGATGGATGTCAGATGGTATAGGCTATGGGGTGTATAAGGCAGTCATGTCCATTCCGATTTGCCGATGTGTTGTAAGATTCTGAGACTTTTGTGTGAGCGTGCATTATCGTGTCGGTCAAAGATTTCTTTTGGATTCTTGTCTGACCTACCACAACAGAAATGGTTGCTGAGTTTGCTCACTCTTCACATACGTCTCAGACTTAAAAGATGACCTTTTGGGAAGAAATCCAAGTGAATGAGGCCATTACTATCAAAGAAAGACTGTCAGCATGACTTTACCAACAGAGGAAACTGCCTTCAGTTTATTCTTTGTTGGTGATCGCGGGTAGTCTCTCACTGGTAGGAACCTTTTTGGTTCCACGTCAAACTAATGCACCACTGTTTCATCACCTGTAACTATTTCATACAGAAATGCCTTTGCATTGCCATCAAGCTGATCCAGAAGCAGGTGAAATGATTTCTTATTGAATCTTGCGGTCTGCTGTGAGCATGTGTGGGACTTTTATCGAGCATACGAATGTATAACCAAGAGACTCAGCCGTAGCACATGCACTTCGAATAATCAGCGAAAGCTGTGGAGCCAGTTGTCGAGCTATGATCGTTGTGATGCATGAATATACTATTGGCACCATGTTAGCAGTAGTGGCTGTGATAGGACTATACCCATCGTCTAACAATACTGTCAACTGCATCTTATCCTAAACGGTACACAAACGTTCATGGTGCGTCAGTATTCATCAAACTATCCTTGGACATGCGGGATTTGAAATGTAGCCTGTTGTTTCATTTGCTGAGGTTGTCATCTTTCATTTGATACTTCATATGATGTGATCACTTCTGTCATCTAATTGTTATTAATTTCTTTGTTCCACTGTAATATTCATAATTAAGAACAGTTGTAACTTTCTTAGTATTACCGTAGAATTATGATTAAAGCTACAATGATCTTGTCTCATCGCTGCAATTGTAATGCAAGGACTCACTATGGAAAATCCCACGTCCAGCAATCACATAGTTGTCTGGTCTAGCGCTGCTCTGCTTGTTCAAAGCATTGACAGTCAACGCCCATTGCACCAGCTTTGTTCCATGAAGTGACTTCTCATAAATTCACGAGAAAGACAACCGTAATGGTACTTAGTCGAAGTATCAGGTGACAGTTGTGGAACTGATATTAGGGAACGAAACAGTAAAAACCGTTGATAAGTTTTGCTATTTCGTTAGCAAAATAACTGATAACAGCTGAAGTAGATAGGAAAGAAGGTTGACAATGACGTAAAACCTTGTTTAGAAATGAAACGTGGATGTTAAACAGTTAAGGTAAGAAGAAAAGAGTGGCTTTTGAAGTTTGGTGCCACAGTGGAATGCTGAAATGCGTGAATAAATAGCGTAATGAATGAGGATTTGCGGAACCGAAGTGGGAAGAAAAGAAATGTATAACAAAACGTGACAAAACGAAAGGATGGATTGAAAGGAGACTTCACTAGGCATGGAAAAATAGTCAGCTTGGTAGTTGAGGAAAGTGTGAAGGGTAAAAATTGCCAAGGAGTGTGATTACAGTAAAACAGGTTCAAATGGGTATAGGTTTCATAAGCTATACGGAAATGAAGACGTTTGCGCAGGATAGATTAGCATAAAGAACTGCATCCGTCCAAGCTGACTGAAGTCTATAACAATAAGTCGACATTATCGTCGCGATATCACTTTGTTATCATTCTGGCGGATAGAATGGTGTCCTACTAATTTGGATACTGAAAACTTCAGATCGTATTCCTGTCGTTGTAGTTTTACAAGTGATGATCACCATAAGGTCTTCGTCCATGACACAGCCTATTTCTAGTACTCAGAACTCTTCTACTGGCTGAAAATTTCTTATCTAACATAACAAATAAGCTCCAACGATTTGCTTTTGACCCAAGGAAATTTGAACACACTTTCTACCGAATCGCGTCAGCACGCATCTGTGCTATGTTCAGTGAACGTGCGGCAGCAATGGAACGGGAAAACGTCGGGATTCACTTTGTAAAATGGTGCAGTGCTTAGCTTACAACCGTTGCAGAAACCATTTTAAACACATTCAAGATGTCGAATATCCATGAAAAAAGGGACTACAGAGTGGAAAGCAGTGAGCCCCGGCAAGAAAAATAGAAATTCTTTGTTCACTGATCGGTCAATTTCAGTTGGATTTTGTACGATCCTTTTGCTTTTTGATCGATCTTACAGCAGTTGCAAGAGGACGTCTTCGAAAACAGATTGCGTGTGTGCACCGCCTGCTGCTTCATTAACTCCAGATACGTCTTTCACAGTGTCTGATAGTTGCGAAAACGTGATACTTCGAGAAAAATGATTGACAAAAGAAGTGAAGCACCCGGGTGGGGACAAGACAAGGAAAAGAAACATCAAGGATTGGAAGCGTATGTTATTGTAGTGAGTACAAAAACGACTCATATTTTCAAAGAACATCAGAATGATGTTGCATAGCATCTGACCAGGGATGCCATAAGACCTCTCTACCCTCTTTTGAATCTGGCCCCAAATAATCTATGTGGTCTTGGTACTGGGACTAAGCTGAAATACGAGCTGATCTCTCATATGTTCTATCGGTGACATGTATGGGGAACCCACTGGCCGTGGGAGAACCTCAACATCAGACAGACAATTCACAGAGAGTGGACGAGCTTTACCCTTTTCAAAAATGGCACTACGAAACAGTCGCATCAGAGGTAACATATGAGGACGCAGGAAGTCCATAATGTACTATTGTGCCGCTAAAGCTGCCCCAGTCACCACCCGTACTGACCTGAAGCAATGTACGAGGGCTTTCACACTATGATGATAGCTGTGACGCCTCTTCAAAACAGTGGAAGAATGGAACCGCTACCAAGGTTACCTTCATACTTGCCGACGATGGTCGTCTAAGGTAGTGCAGAACCGCGAAAACAGTACTACGCCATTCATCAGGAGGACAAGCTTCACGATTACAGTAGCACGCCAGACGTAACCGTTTGTTTTGTGGTGTTATCGAGAGCGTGAGCATGGGACGATATTTCCCTAATGTTACCAGAATCTTGACGACGAGTATGCGTGTCTTCAGTTCCCGGTCCAGCCAAACAGAGGAACACTGTTACATTTGAACGCCCCTTATTTCTAGATATTGCTCAAATCGACCAGTCGGCCAAATGTAGACGTACAATGAGCCCATTTCCTCTTCTGTCTGCAGTTGATAACGCTGTCTCCTCCAAGTATGTCGCATATAAGCCTGCTTCTCTGTAATTCTTCAACATCCGCCGCTATTCACCCCCATTACAGACACTACAAAGCCCGGTAACTACACTAAACGGCAATAGTATTAATGCACTCGGTGACTGTTATGTGTCACAGAGAAACCCAACTCATTTTGTACCCGCCGATGGTGTTCACGTGTGGTATTCGAAGACGTCTTCCGAGTGCTTCTCTTATTTCTCAAGCAATGTACACTCCTGGAAATTGAAATAAGAACACCGTGAATTCATTGTCCCAGGAAGGGGAAACTTTATTGACACATTCCTGGGGTCAGATACATCACATGATCACACTGACAGAACCACAGGCACATAGACACAGGCAACAGAGCATCCACAATGTCGGCACTAGTACAGTGTATATCCACCTTTCGCAGCAATGCAGGCTGCTATTCTCCCATGGAGACGATCGTAGAGATGCTGGATGTAGTCCTGTGGAACGGCTTGCCATGCCATTTCCACCTGGCGCCTCAGTTGGACCAGCGTTTGTGCTGGACGTGCAGACCGCGTGAGACGACGCTTCATCCAGTCCCAAACATGCTCAATGGGGGACAGATCCGGAGATCTTGCTGGCCAGGGTAGTTGACTTACACCTTCTAGAGCACGTTGGGTGGCACGGGATACGTGCGGACGTGCATTGTCCTGTTGGAACAGCAAGTTCCCTTGCCGGTCTAGGAATGGTAGAACAATGGGTTCGATGACGGTTTGGATGTACCGTGCACTATTCAGTGTCCCCTCGACGATCACCAGTGGTGTACAGCCAGTGTAGGAGATCGCTCCCCACACCATGATGCCGGGTGTTTGGCCTGTGTCCCAGGTCGACGGGCACGTGCACCTTCCGCCGACCACTGGCAACAACAACCATGTACTGTGGAGACCTCACGCCCCACGTGTTGAGCAATTCGGCGGTACGTCCACCCGGCCTCCCGCATGCCCACTATACGCCCTCGCTCAAAGTCCGTCAACTGTACATACGGTTCACGTCCACGCTGTCGCGGCATGCTACCAGTGTTAAAGACTGCGATGGAGCTCCGTATGCCACGGCAAACTGGCTGACACTGACGGCGGCGGTGCACAAATGCTGCGCAGCTAGCGCCATTCGACGGCCAACACCGCGGTTCCTGGTGTGTCCGCTGTGCCGTGCGTGTGATCATTGCTTGTACAGCCCTCTCGCAGTGTCCGGAGCAAGTATGGTGGGTCTGACGCACCGGTGTCAATGTGTTCTTTTTTCCATTTCCAGGAGTGTATTTGAATTTACAATGAAATGAATACCCCTAGCAGCATAAAGGCGTTGATATAAGTCAACTGGGACACTTGAAAATGTGTTCCCCGACCGGGACTCGAACCCGGGATCTCCTGCTAACATGGCAGACACTCTATCCATCTGAGCCACTTCATATATATATATCGGCCATTTGACTATTTTCTTCTTCTGTGCGGATGCACAAACAGTGCGCGAACTCTTGCAGGAATCGGCAAAAAAGCCGCGAGTAATAATGGGCAGGGGCATTATGAATGTAATGCGAGACTATAAGTTGGGAATGTTGGTCTCACGGGAGGCGTGCCAGAGATAAGTCCCTGCAGTCGCACTATCCTCTGTGTCCTCGGAATGGATGCAGGTGATCAAAAAGGATGCTTACGTACGTGTCACCTATCAGAGTGTATCTAGACTATCAGGGGTCCCATGTTGCTCCAGCGGCACAAGCGCCTGACCATTAAAGAGCCTCCACTAGTTTGAACAATCCCCTGCTGACATGCAATGTCCATGGATTCATGAGGTTGTCTCCGTACCCGTACACGTCCATCAGTTCGATACAATTTGAAACGAGACTCGTCCGACCAGGGAACCTATTTCCAGTCATGAACAGTCCAATGCCGGTGTTGGCGGACCCAGCGGAGGCGTAAGGCTCTGTGAAGTGCAGTCATCAAGGGTACACGAGTGGGCCTTCAGCTCCGAAAGCCCTTATCGATGTTATTTCGTTGAATGGTTCGCATGCTGACACTTGTTGGACCAGCACTGTAATCTGCAGCAATTTACAGAAGGTTTGCACTTCTGTCACGTTGAACGATTCGCTTCAGTTGTCGTTATTCCCGTTCTTGCAAGATATTTTTCCGACCGCTGCGTTGTCTGAGATTTTATGATTTACCGGATTCCTGATATTCACGGTACCCTCGTGAAATGGTCATACGGGAAAATCCCCATTTAATCGCCACCTCGGAGATGCTGTGCTCCATCGCTTGTGCGGCGACTGTAACAGAACGTTAAATGTCACTTAAATTTTGAATAACCTGCCATTGTAGTGGCAGCAACCGGTCTAACAACTGCGCCAGACAACAGTTTTATATTGGCGTTTCCCATCGCAGCGCCGTATTCTGCCTCTTTACATACACTGAAGCGCCAAAGATACTGGTATAGGTTCAAAAATGGGACTTAACTTCTAAGGTCATCAGTACCCTAGAACTACTGAAACCTAACTAACCTAAGGACATCACACACATCCATGCCCGAGGCAGGATTCGAACCTGCGACCGTAGCGGTCGCGCGGTTCCAGACTGTAGCGCATAGATACTGGTAGAGGTATGCGTATTCAAATAGAGAGATATGTAAAAAGGCTTCATTGTATAACTACCTGCTAACGTCACATGAGTAGATAAATCGCTTACAACGTTGGACGTTATAAGAGCACAGCTTAAAGACGTGGATTTAAATGAGACAGATGTTCATTACTATACGAGAAATTTGGCTGGGCCTCTTCAGTTTTAAATAACGGCATTTTGGTCCGCACGAGTTAGTAGTTAGTAACTTCTGCACATTACCTGTCATTTGTGTAATAAAAATTCTTCTTGAGCAGTTCAGTCATAGGGTTCTATACACCCCTGACTACTGAATGGATCATCTGCGCGTGGTTGTAGGTTAACTTGTGGATAACATCGGAAGCTCACTGAGGCTTTTTGTGGATGATGCTGTAGTATATCGAGAGGTTATAACAATGTAAAATTGTACTGAAATGCAGGAGGGTCTACAACGAATTGACGCATGGTGCAGGGAATGGCAATTGAATCTCAATGTAAACAAGTGTAATGTGCTGCGAATACATAGAAAGAAAGATCCTTTATCATTTAACTACAATATAGCAGGTCAGCAACTGGAAGCAGTTAATCCACAAATTATCTGGGAGTACGCATTAGGAGAGATTTAAAATGGAATGATCATATAGTTGATCGTCGGTAAAGCAGATGCCAGACTGAGATTCATTGGAAGAATACTAAGGAAATGCAATCCGAAAACAAAGGAAGTAGGTTACTGTACACTTGTTCGCCCATTGCTTGAATATTGCTCACCAGTGTGGGATCTTTACCAGATAGGGTTGATGGAAGAGATAGAGAAGATCCAACGGAGGGCAGCGCACTTCGTTACAGGATCATTTAGTAATCGCGAAAGCGTTACGGAGATGATAGATAATCTCCAGAGGAAGACTCTGCAGGAGAGACGCTCAGTAGCTCGGTACGGGCTTTTGTTGAAGTTTCGAGAACACACCTTAATCGAGGAGTCAAGCAGTATATTGCTCCTACCTACGTATATCTAGCAAAGAGACCATGAGGATAAAATCAGAGAGATTAGAGCCCACACAGAGGCATACCGATAATCCTTCTTTCCACGAACAATACGAGACTGGAATAGAAAGGAGAACCGATACTCAGGGTACCCTCCGCCACATACCGTCAGGTGGCTTGCGGAGTATGGATGCAGATGTAGATGTAGAATAGGGTTGTTTCGAAAGGTACATGAATTCTCTACTTCCTACCGTATCGAGTAGACAAAACAGGACGTGAATTGTACTCGCGGCTCTTATGTGTACTTGCCGAGAACTGTTGTTCTTTAGCTCCCGTTTCCTTCAAAGGTTAGCATTTCCAATCACAGATATTGCAATACACAGTGCCATCCGTAGCCTTTCTTCAGCGCGGCCATAAACTAGCTAAGGCTTCGATTATGATTGATAGTGAGGGAACAGTGAACTTATGGCAGCAAGAGAGGGGAAGAAAACCGGGGGGAGTCATTCCAGATGTGGAAAGGGTCCTTCCGGATGCCATGAAGGGTACAGGGTGCACCCATCTGCAGGTGGTCGCTCATGTCGGCACCAATGATGTGTGTCGCCATGGATCAGAGGAAATGCTCTCTGGCTTCCGGCGGCTATCTGATTTGGTGAAGACTGCCAGTCTCGCTAGCGAGATGAAAGCAGAGCTCACCATCTGCAGCATCGTCGACAGGACTGACTGCGGACCTTTGGTACAGAGCCGAGTGGAGGGTCTGAATCAGAGGCTGAGACGGTTCTGCGACCGTGTGGGCTGCAGATTCCTCGACTTGCGCCATAGAGTGGTGGGGTTTCGGGTTCCGCTGGATAGGTCAGGAGTCCACTACACGCAACAAGCGGCTACACGGGTAGCAGGGGTTGTGTGGCGTGGGCTGGGCGGTTTTTTAGGTTAGATGGCCTTGGGCAAGTACAAAAAGGGCAACAGCCTCAACGGGTGCGGGACAAAGTCAGGACATGCAGGTACCAAGCAGCAATCGGTATTGTAATTGTAAACTGTCGAAGCTGCGTTGGTAAAGTACCGGAACTTCAAGCGCTGATAGAAAGCACCGAAGCTGAAATCGTTATAGGTACAGAAAGCTGGCTGAAGGCAGAGATAAATTCTGCCGAAATTTTTACAAAGGTACAGACGGTGTTTAGAAAGGATAGATTGCATGCAACCGGTGGTGGAGTGTTCGTCGCTGTTAGTAGTGGTTTATCCTGTAGTGAAGTAGAAGTGGATAGTTCCTGTGAATTATTATGGGTGGAGGTTACACTCAACAACCGAGCTAGGTTAATAATTGGCTCCTTTTACCGACCTCCCGACTCAGCAGCATTAGTGGCAGAACAACTGAGAGAAAATTTGGAATACATTTCACATAAATTTTCTCAGCATGTTATAGTCTTATTTGGGGATTTCAATTTACCAGATATAGACTGGGACACTCAGATGTTTAAGACGGGTGGTAGGGACAGAGCATCGAGTGACATTATACTGAGTGCACTATACGAAAATTACCTCGAGCAATTAAACAGAGAACCGACTCGTGGAGATAACATCTTGGACCTACTGATAACAAACAGACCTGAACTTTTCGACTCCGTATGTGCAGAACAGGGAATCAGTGATCATAAGGCCGTTGCAGCATCCCTGAATATGGAAGTTAATAGGAATATAAAAAAAGGGAGGAAGGTTTATCTGTTTAGCAAGAGTAATAGAAGGCAGATTTCAGACTACCTAACAGATCAAAACGACAATTTCTGTTCCGACACTGACAATGTTGAGTGTTTATGGAAAAAGTCCAAGGCAATCGTAAAATGCGTTTTAGACAGGTACGTGCCGAGTAAAACTGTGAGGGACGGGAAAAACCCACCGTGGTACAACAACAAAGTTAGGAAAGTACTGCGAAAGCAAAGAGAGCTTCACTCTAAGTTTAAACGCAGCCAAAATCTCTCAGACAAACAGAAGCTAAACGATGTCAAAGTTAGCGTAAGAAGGGCTATGCGTGAAGCGTTCAGTGAATTCGAAAGTAAAATTCTATGTACCGACTTGACAGAAAATCCTAGGAAGTTCTGGTCTTACGTTAAATCAGTAAATGGCTCGAAACAGCATATCCAGACACTCCGGGATGATGATGGCATTGAAACAGAGGATGACACGCGTAAAGCTGAAATACTAAACACCTTTTTCCAAAGCTGTTTCACAGAGGAAGACCGCACTGCAGTTCCTTCTCAAAATCCTCGCATAAACGAAAAAATGGCTGACATCGAAATAAGTGTCCAAGGAATACAAAAGCAACTGGAATCACTCAACAGAGGAAAGTCCACTGGACCTGACGGGATACCAATTCGATTCTACACAGAGTACGCGAAAGAACTTGCCCCCCTTCTAACAGCCGTGTACCGCAAGTCTCTAGAGTAACGGAAGGTTCCAAATGATTGGAAAAGAGCACAGGTAGTCCCAGTCTTCAAGAAGGGTCGTCGAGCAGATGCGCAAAACTGTAGACCTATATCTCTGACGTCGATCTGTTGTAGAATTTTAGAACATGTTTTTTGCTCGAGTATCATGTCGTTTTTGGAAACCCAGAATCTGCTATGTAGGAATCAACATGGATTCCGGAAACAGCGATCGTGTGAGACCCAACTCGTTTTATTTGTTCATGAGACCAAGAAAATATTAGATACAGGCTCCCAGGTAGATGCTGTTTTTCTTGACTTCCCGAAGACGTTCGATACGGTTCCGCACTGTCGCCTGATAAACAAAGTAAGAGCCTACGGAATATCTGACCAGCTGTGTGGCCGGATTAAAGAGTTTTTAGCAAACAGAACACAGCATGTTGTTATTAATGGAGAGACGTCTACAGACGTTAAAGTAACCTCTGGCGTGCCACAGGGGAGTGTTATGGGACCATTGCTTTTCACAATATATATAAATGACCTAGTAGATAGTGTCGGAAGTTCCATGCGGCTTTTCGCGGATGATGCTGTAGTATACAGAGAAGTTGCAGCATTAGAAAATTGTAGCGAAATGCAGGAAGATCTGCAGCGGATAGGCACTTGGTGCAGCGAGTGGCAGCTGACCATTAACATAGACAAATGTAATGTATTGCTAATACATAGAAAGAAGGATCCTTTATTGTATGATTATATTATAGCGGAACAAACACTGGTAGCAATTACTTCTGTAAAATATCTGGGAGTATGCGTGCGGAACGATTTGAAGTGGAATGATCATATAAAATTAATTGTTGGTAAGGCGGGTACCAGGTTGAGATTCATCGGGAGAGTCCTTAGAAAATGTAGTCCATTAACAAAGGAGGTGGCTTACAAAACACTCGTCGACCTATACTTGAGTATTGCTCATCAGTGTGGGATCCATACTAGATCGGGTTGACGGAGGAGATAGAGAAGATCCAAAGAAGAGCGGCGCGTTTCGTCACAGGGTTATTTGGTAACCGTGATAGCGTTACGGAGATGCTTAACAAACTCAAGTGGCAGACTCTGCAAGAGAGGCGCTCAGCATCGCGCTGTAGCTTACTCGCCAGGTTTCGAGAGGGTGCGTTTCTGGATGAGGTATCGAATATATTGCTTCCCCCTACTTATACCTCCCGAGGAGATCACGAATGTAAAATTAGAGAGATTAGAGCGCGCACGGAGGCTTTCAGACAGTCGTTTTTCCCGCGAACCATACGCGACTGGATCAGGAAAGGGAGGTAATGACAGTGGCACGTAAAGTGCCCTCCGCCACACACTTTGGGTGGCTTGCGGAGTATAAATGTAGATGTAGATGTAGATGAACTATCCACCTGTTTTTCAGCTGTCCAGAGGAGCCTAAAATGAAAATTTTGAGATTGTGAACTAACCGTCGTTCACTTTTCAACAAGAGGAACAACAAGGTGGTACATGCCTGCCACCACTAGTAGACAGTTAATTACGAGTGTCTCGTATACCGACGTCAACAGATGTGACCGTTGTTGTAAGGAATTTCCTGTATGTTAGTCACACAGGTGCTCAAATGGACCTCGAAATTAAGTAATTTAATTCCTCGCCTTCTTTTCACGTATACCGCTGTTAGCAGAAAGGCAATTTATATTCAGCCAATTCGGCCGGCCCGGGATTATCTTTGTCGTCGTGCTTCGGTGCGGCGCCTGTTGCTGGCATACGCCTGGCGCTGCCACGAGCACAAACACACACACACACACACACACACACACACACACACACACACACAGCCTCACAACGGCAGCTGTGCGTGGCCTCGCTGCGCCCTGCTCGAGTCCCACTCTATAATGCAGAGGCGGCGGCTGGTGTACCGCGCAGTATATTTAATGCAGCACCGTTGGCCAACCTGTCGCTGTTAACCGACCGTGGCTGGCGTGGAAGCTAGCTGTGCGTGTGTGTGTGTGTGTGTGTGTGTGTGTGAGTGAAAAGGAGTGGCGGGGGTAGTATTAGAACTTCCAGTAGAGCCGAAAGCTTTTCGTAATGCATGGTTTGAAGAGTTGGCCATTAAACTCATCTGCAGACTAGATTCAGGTTCTTTCGAGACAGAGAATCTGCTGTGGGTCAAGCCATATCGAAGACACAGTTTTAGGTCATCCAGTGACGTAGTTTTTTACGTCCATATGGAGATAAAAAGGGAGCCTTGTTGAATTTATGAAAATAATCCAACATGTCCATTAAAATGTTATTAAATACAGTTACATAAAACTTATTGAATAAACGATGTGTAACCAACAATAGCGACGACAGTTGTATATATCTTAGCAATGAAACCATAAAATCAGTTAAAAATTGACTATTTTCTTATTCACAGCGCTTGGAGGTTGACAGCAAAAGAAGTAGAAGAGCAGAAATTGCATGACGTTATGTGGATAAACGTTCTCAGAATCATGCTTTCAATGTGTCTAAAAAGGAAGATACATTAGTATCAGGTGTAATACCACGTTTGATTTTTAAAGCTTGAAACATTAAAAGACTAATGTTTTTTATGTAGAAACCAGTCAGAGTTGCAAGATTCAGTTTTTTTATTCAACTGATGACCAGTTTAGGGTTATCTGATCCCGTTAGTGAACCATGCAGACCGACGCAATAGTATATTCCGTACAGTTTAGATGATCTGAAAATGGGTTCACGAAACCAGAAACTAGTCATCAATTGAATCAGTAAAATTAATCTAGCAACTTTGAATGTTTTCTATGTCAAAGAGGTTTACGCAAGTTGCGGTCCCTTAATTAACGCAGAATGCTAGAAATCTACGAAAACTAAGAGTTGCTCAACGAGAAAAGGGAAGATGAAAACTGGGTATTACTAGGAGAAACAGCAAAACTAACGAAAATACCAGGGAGCAAGCATACTAGGAGACCAGAATTATGACCGCATCGCATATTATATGGCTGTTGGCCGGATGCTTCGTGTTAGGGGGATAGAAGGCAGGTCCAGCAAGGAGGATTTTGATTTTTTTCCAAGATGTGATAAGAAGACTTGCATGGGGTAAGGAAAGCAGAGATGAATGGGGTATCATGATACCGACGATGCGGGTCACAAATGGGGAAATCCGCTGATATAAAACACTCTGATGGCTTTTTGCTATGGCCCGGGGTCTAGGAACAAGCATCTCGGTGAAGCTGACGAGCTGTTCGCGAGTTGTTTTTGTCAGCAGAGTGGCTGAAGGACGGTGCAAGGTGTTGAAGGTCGATGAGTCGTAACAGAATATTGATATCGGAGGTTGGTCCGATATGTAAAACAGGACAGGGGACGGTCAGTGGTACATTCGACAACAGAGTACGATGCAGCAGCAGGCGCAAGTATTTCAGAGCAGATTGCTCTGCGTAAATCGGTTAATACGTTAATACGCAGTTGACGACCAGTGCGTTTTCATGTATTACCCGAACGCCGTCATCAATTACAACTGCGTTCAACACGGGATTGTAGACAATGGGCCATGAATCAATGGAAACGTGTCGTCTGTAAGTTTCCTGTCACAACAAGTCTATCGTCGGAACACCATACGCCGTCATCCAGGCTTACGACTGCTCGGAACACTGAAGAAACGCGGTGAATATTATGCTACGGGTGTCACTAAGCAGGTCTTCCATGAGACCTGTGGAGGTAAAGAAACGCAGTAGGACAGCTGAAAACATTTTTTTCTTTTTGAGCCATCAGTCTCCTGACTGGTTCGATGCGACCCTACAGGAATTCTTCTCCTGTGCCAGCCTCTTCATCTCAGAGTAGCAATTGCAAACTTTGTCCACAATCATTCGGTGGATATATTCCAATCTTTGTCTTTCTCTGCAGTTTCTTCTAGTACCATGGAAGTTATTGCTTAATATCTTAACAGATGTCATATCATCTTTCACTTCGTCTTGTCAGCGTTTCCCATGTATTCCTTTCCTCTCCGATTCTGCGCAGAACCTCCTCATTCCTTACCATACCAGTCCACTAATTTTCATCACGAATACTTCGACTTCCCTCTGTTCCGGTTTTCCTACAGTCCGTCTTTCACTACCATACAATACTAGGCGCCACATGAACATTCTCAGAAATTTCATCTTCAGATAAGGCGTATATTTGTCTTCTCTTGGCCAGGAGCGCTTTTCTTGCCAGTGCCAGTCTGCTTTTTATGTCCTCGTTGCTCCGTCCGTCAGGGGTTATTTTCCTGCTGTAGTTAACTTATCCACTTTTTGATCACCAGTCCTGATATTTAGTTTCTCCCTGCTCTCATTTCTGCACTTTCTCATTCCTTTCGTCTTTTTTCGCTTTACTTTCAATTCATATTTTGTACTTATTACGCTGTTCTTTACATTCAGCAGATCCTGTAATTCTTCTTTACTTTGAGTGGGGATAGCAATGTCATCAGCGAATTTATCATTGATATCCTTCCACCTTCAATTTTAATTCCAGTCTTGAACCATTCTTTTATTTCGATCATTGCTTCTTCTGTGTGTAGACTCAAAGTAGGGGGCGAAATGATTCAAATGGCTCTGAGCACCAGGGGGCTTAACATCAGAGGACATCAGTCCCCTAGAACTTAGAACAACTTAAACCTAACTAACCTAAGCGCATCACACACACCCGTGCCCCAGGCAGGATTCGACCGTAGCGACCGTAGCGGTGGCACGGTTCCTGTCTTCAGCTTCTAGAACCGCTAGGCCACAGCGGCCGGCCTGGGGGCGAACGATGACATCCCCGTCTTTCACCCTTTTCAATCCTGTCACTTCGTTCTTGATCTTCCACTTTCATTATTATCTCTTGTTTCTTGTACATATTGTTCACTACTGGCCATTGAAATTGCAACACCACGAAGAGGATGTGCTAAAGACGTGAAATTTAACCGACAAGAAGGAGATGCTGTGATATGCAAATGATTAGCTTTTCAGAACATTCAAAAAAGTTGGCGCCGGTGGCGACACCTACAACGTGCTGACATGAGGAAAGTTTCCAACCGATTTCTCATACACAAACAGCAGTTAACCGGCGTTGCATGGTGAAATGTTGTTTTGATGGCTCGTGTAAGGAGGAGAAATGCGTACCATCACGTTTCCGACTTTGATAAAGGTCGGATTGTAGCCTATCGTGACTGCGCTTTATCGTATCGCGACATTGCTCCTCACGTTCGTCGACATCCAAGGACTGTTAGTAGAATATGGAATGGGTGGGTTCAGGAGGGTAGTACGGAACGCCGTGCTGGATCCCAAGCCGGCTGTTGTGGCCGAGCGGTTCTAGGCGCTTCAGTCTGGAATCGCGCGACTGCAACAATCGCAGGTTCGAATCCTGCATCGGGCATGGATGTGTGTCATATCCTCAGGTTAGTTAGGTTTAAGTCGTTCTACGTTCTAGGGGGCAGATGACTTCAGATGTTAAATCCCATAGTGCTCAGAGCCATTCGAACCATTTAGATCCCAACGACTTCGTATCACTAGCAGTCGAGATGACAGGCATCTTATCCGCATGGCTGTAACGGATCGTGCAGCTACGTCTAGATCCCTAAGTCAACAGATGGGGACGTTTGCAAGACAACAACCATCAGCACGAACAGTTCGACGATGTTTGCAGCAGCATGAACTAACTGCTCGGAGACCATGGCTGCGGTCACCCTTGACGCTGCATCACAGACAGGAGCGCCTGCGATGGTGTACTAAACGACGAACCTGGGTGCAAAACGTCATTCTTTCGGATGAATCCAGGTTCTGCTTACAGCATCATGATGGTCGGATCCGTGTTTGGCGACATCACGGTGAACGCACATTGGCTCAAAATGGTTCAAATGGCTCTGAGCACTATGGGACTTAAGATCTGAGGTCATCAGTCCCCTAGAACTTGGAACTACTTAAACCTAACTAACCTAAGGACATCACACACATCCATGCCCGAGGCAGGGTTCGAACCTGCGACCGTAGCGGTCACTCTGACCGGCGAACGCACATTGTCAGCGTGTATTCGTCATCGCCATACTAACGTACCCCCCGGCGTGATGGTATGGGGCGCCATTGGTTACACGTCTCGGTCACCTCTTGTTCGCATTGACGGCACTTTGAACAGTGAACGTTACATTTCAGATGTGTTACGACCCCTGGCCCTGCCCTTCATTTGAACCCTGCGAAACCCTACATTTCAGCAGGATAATGGGCGACCGCATGTTTCAGGTTCTGTGCGGTCATTTCTGGATACAGAAAATGTTCGACTGCTGCCCTGGCCAGCACATTCTTCAGATCTCTCATGAACTGAAAACGTCTGGTCAATGGTGGCCGAGCAACAGGCTCCTCACAATACGCCAGTCACTACTCTTGATGAACTGTGGTATAGTGTTGAAGCTGCATGGGCAGCTGTACCTGTACAGGCCATCCAAGCTCTATTTGACTCAATGCCCAGACGTATCAAGGCCGTTATTACGGCCAGAGGTGGTTGTTCTGGGTACTGATTTCTCAGGATCTATGCACCCAAATAGCGTGAAAATGTAATCACATACCAGTTATAGTATAATATATTCGTCCAATGAATACCCGTTTATCATCTACACTTCATCTTGGTGTAGCAATTTTAATGGCCAGTAGTGTATATTACCCGTCTTTACCTACAGCTTAGTCCTATATTATCAGAATTTCGAACGTCTTGCACCATTTAACATTGTCTAATGTTTTTCCCAAGTCTATAAATCCTATGAAGGTGCCTTGAGTTGTCTTTAGTGTTGCTTCCATTATCAGCCGCAACGTCAGAATTGCCTCTTTGTAGGCTTTACCTTTCCTAATGCCAACCGATTGTCATTTAACATGTCCTCAGTTCTCTTTTCCACTCTTCTGTATGTCATGCTTGTCATTGACTGACATTCAGGACCTCTTAAGCTGACTGTGCGATATTTCTCGCACTTGTCGGCTCTTGCATTCTTCGGATTTGTGTGGATGATACTTTTTCGAAACTCAGATGGCATATCGCCAGACTCATACGTTCTACACGTCAACGTGAATAGTCGTTCCGTTGCCACCCCCCCCCCCCCTCCCGCGATTATTTTAGAAATTGTGATGGAATATTATGTGACTCTTCTGCCTTATTTGACCTTACCTCTTTCATAGCTCTTTTAAAATCAGATTCTAACACTGGATTCCCTAACTCCTCTATATCGACACCTGTTTCCTCTTCTTTAGACAAGTCTTCCCCCTCATTGAGACCTTTCAGTATAGCACCAGCTCCACGTTATCAAACCACCGTCCCAAGAATAGCAGAATCTTGACAAATCTGTGCCACTTAGCTGATGTTTTCCACTAAAAAAGTAGCAACAAGCTAGAAGGCAGATTCTCGCATTGTTTTGGCTCATCTTAGGAGCAAATTCCCAAGCTAAAACACGTACACACACACACACACACACACACACACACACACAAACAAACAGACACTTATATATGCCCAAATTGATACTGCTTATTACACGTTTCTTGAGGTGCACAATGTCCGCTGAAAGCGTCAGTTTATTTTTCGTTACAAACAAAATTATTTTTAAAGTAAGATTTTATTTGCCCATGCGACAGAGTTGTTCCAAAAAAGATGATGTTCATACGTTTGATACACAAAATGTAACCCCGCCATATTGTGTCACATGTTGATGCTAGTATCTGAAAAAATGAACTTTTGGGTTATTTTTATAATCAGCACTACGGTCCTACGAAATAGCAATGATTTTCGTTGTAATTGTCTTTTAAAACTAATTTAGTTTAATGACTGAAATAAATTTGAACCCTTTTTATTTACTCTTCGGAACATTATTTTCCCCACAGGAGGGAATTACCCCCAGGTTGGGAACCACTGACCTAGAGGCTTCTAGGAGTGACAGGACTCTGGCTAAATGGTTCGATTAGCACTGGCTCCCGATAGTCCTTGTTTTCGCGGTCTTCATCACAACTGTTGTGCAACTCGTTCGCTGAAAGTATAAGGAAACCGTCGAGGCTATCAGGTGGCAGAGGTACAGGAATATCTTGTCTATGAGTCACAGAACGCAACAACGCATCAGTGTCCGGATAACAGATTTACTTTCCTTTTTTTGGGTCCTCATATATTACACTAAGGAAAGTCATTACTGTGATTTAGAAGCTCCCTTTGTACGTAGCTCCCTTTGTACAAAGCTCCCTTTGTACGATGCTCCCTTTGTACAAAGCTCCCTTTGTACGAAACTCCCTTTGTACGAAGCTCCCTTTGTACGAAGCTCCCTTTGTACGAAGCTCCCTTTGTACGAAGCTCCCTTTGTACGAAGCTCCCTTTGTACGAAGCTCCCTTTGTACAAAGCTCCCTTTGTACGAAGCTCCCTTTGTACGAAGCTCACTTTGTACGAAGCTCCCTTTGTACGAAGCTCCCTTTGTACGAAGCTCCCTTTGTACGAAGCTCCCTTTGTACGAAGCTCCCTTTGTACGAAGCTCCCTTTGTACGAAGCTCCCTTGGTATGAAGCTCCCTTTGTATGAAGCTTCTTTAACACGAAGCTCTCTTTACATGAAGGAAAGTCATTACTGTAATAGAAGCTCACTTCATACAGTTGGCCAGATTTATGGTTAGACTATGTCGGGAGTTGTTCTTCACATCTTGAAGACATTCGATGTGGGGCCAGTGACTTGTCCTTATCCACATCCTTTGCACCAAAGTACGCAAAATACGAGTAATTCTTTCATAAAATCTGAAATTGTTCACTGCTATTTTTTGTATGCGCACATGTGGCAAAAGCGGCCAATAGAATTATTATAGATTTGTCACCCGGTGCAGAGTTTCATAAATATAAATATAAATTATATGTAGCTGTATTACACAGCATGACATAAAACACCTTTTGCAACAGGCTGCATTGCGAACCTTCACAAAACAATACTGACGATGAAATAGCTAGGTACATTTTACGTACCTCACACAAAATCTCAGTTGGTGTCAAACCTGCATGTGCTCGAACTTTCGAAGTACTTTACCTGAAATCAGCACCCAAAAATTCACTAGAAGAACCCATCACCTTTAAGACAAAAAGTTCAACTGTCAACCAGTGATAACTGTATCCGTGTACGATACACAATAAAATTCATCCGATTCTAGAAGCTGCCGATGATAATGCGTGTTACTGTGCTGCTAAAACTATACAAGGTGCAGAGTACCTGACGCAGGTTGCCTATCTGACGGCATACAGAGGCAACAAAATTTTCATATTCAGTAATTCTTATTATTGACCAATTTTAAACTGCTGACATATTCCACTCGTTAAAAATCTAACCGTGTATATATTTTGAGGCGGCGTCCAGGTTGGCAGCTCATGGTCTCCCGGTAGCGTCCTCGCTTCCCAAGCACGGGGTCCCGGGTTCGATTCCCGGAGGGGTCAGGAATTTTCACCTGCCACGAGATGACTGGATGTTGTTGTGTCGCTTTCCTCATCAGTATTCATCCCCATTACGGTCAGAGGACGGCAATGGCAAACCACCTCCATTAGGACCTTGCCTAGTACGGTGGTATGGGTCTCCCATATCGTTCACCTACGCTCTTTCAAGAAGCATGAGACTTTATTTGCATATTCATCCAGTATTTGAGAACGTGAGCGGTCAACGACTTCCAACAAACATTATACATAACTTCAAACCTTTTCGAAACACTTTTTAGTTTATGTCTGCCTCTGCTCCCTTAAAATACTGGGAAGAAGAAAAGTTTTTCTTTTCGATTACTACATTTTTGTTGTTCAAGCAGGAACAATTGATCATAGGGCACTAAATCTCAATTTATTGCTTCTTTACTAACAACTCTATTTGTTAAGCATTTTTCAGACAGTATCCGAAAATGAGAAAAAATAGACCTGCGAAATTCAGTAGATATAACATCAAACATTGCTAAGCTTGTAAAACAAATTTTTATAAAACTGAGCGCAAATTACCCACACTAGATTCATCCAGTATTTGATAAAGAGGACACTTTGCGACCTGTAACAAACTTTCAACGTAATTTCAAACCTTTTCTAAACTTTTCATTAGTGTATGGTTGAATAATCCAAAACTAATGAAAAACAACGTGATTAGAGTTTTTCGTGTTTAACTATAAACTTTTTACATAATTAACGTGAAGTACTTAACACATTAACTCATTTGTGAAGTAATCAGACGTTTAAAGATGTTTTATTCATGGGAGTTCGATTCTTTAACGAATCGAGCGTGGGAGGTTAATGGTGATGTTTAGAGCCAATGGTAGCATGCTCTTGAGGATAAGAATTCAAAACAGGCAGAAGTGATTCCTAGGCAGAAGGGGCAAAAGCCAACCAGTAACGTTGCATAGTGTGGTGTGCGTACTGTAAGACCTTCGGTACACACACCATCAGAGTATTTGACTTGTCGCTCTAACGAAGTAGGCGAGTGTCAGCAATATGCCTCGTGGTCTTATCGTGGCGTGTATATCTTCTGCCGTTAGGTCAACGATAGAAATGCCATATGCACACTTAGAGTAGCAGATTGACGGTGGCCAACTTTAAACAGAACTTGATTAATTTTCACACACATTTATTAAAATAACAAAAAATATAGACATTACGTGAGTTGATTCTGGAGGCTGTTTACAACTGACAATCTGAAGTTCCTTTGGTCTTGGTACGTTAATCTCATTCTCACATATCTCTGATACTTGACAAAGTGTCTATATATTTCTCTTCATGGCTATGTACAGGAATATGATAATCTTATTAGGCGCAGACTGAAACTTGACTACATACTAATGCAGACTGAGTAATCGGAGGTCTGTACACTCGTTATAATACATCGAGCGTTCAGGTATCACTGCGCGAGTGTGATCTGCGAGGAGAAAAGGTTCTACGTTAGCAGCAATCTCATTGGCTACGAGACATATTAATACGCGGATCGGCGGAAGCAGAATTTGGTCCGTCTCTAAGAGAGCGCCATCTCGTGGTGCGGAGACGGACGAGCGCTGCGCCTGTGCTGTTGTGCTTAGCGGGGTGCGCTCTAGTGGGAAAGTTGTGTACGCGCTGACTACGTGGAACTATGTACACAACATATAGTTAACACACTACCGAAGTACTGATAAATTTAGTCCTTCGCAGGGAAATGTTAATGAATTTCACTTCGCCAGTGCATCTATCAGGTCTTTCTATTATCTTCAGTGAATGAGAATGTACTTAGAGAAATGTTTGACAAAAGTTACAGTTTGTGCGATTTTAATGTTCTTCAGACTTTTTTTCTTATGTGAACTGACATTTGACAGATCTGCACTCCCACCCAGATATCCTTAACCATTAGGCTTCCCGCCTCACCCGAAGTTTCACTGTCACTGACGTTACCGCTTATGACTTCCGTCACTGCCACCTCGCTGAACGTGTGAGCCGCACCACTGAGGGACAGAAATAAATTTCAGGCTTTCTTTCATGGATATTACATTCACTGAATAGCAGCATTATGAACTCTACAGGTGTTACTGGTCACAGCAAATTAGGATGCGAACGTCTTTTTTCTGATGTCAATGAAGTTTTCTTTTCGGTATGTTGGTGCACATAGCTCAATAATGTATGTTAGTGTAAGTTTGATGCACAGAATTGTTGACACGGCTTTTTAACGAGATTGCATACACCGTGATACCGTGGCAATGTTATAGACTTTCAGGGATGATGGAGAGAGGTAAATTTATCAATTTGAGGTAAGGGACCTGGTCCAGAAACGACTGAGTTGAAAGTAAGAGCAAAACTGGTGTTGCTAATATCGCAGGGAAGGCAAGTTTCAGAGGTGGCAGTATGGACCAAAATAAAAATGCCTAGTAAAGATGGGTTCTAGAATTTCTACGTCAGGAGCAATGAACACTTTTTTACGTTCACTAGTGTGGAACACACCTCTTTTAGTGAGCAAGTGTCCATAACTCTTCCGGTATTAATTTTAGAGCTCATGTTTACGGGACTTTTTTTCCTTGTTTTGGTCCAAACAAACATCTTTGGACCAAGAAAGAACAAAAAGGTGGTAGATCAAGAACGATGTGCTCGGATTAAAAAGGGGTCTAAGACTCGAAGAAGCAATGACGGGAATAAAAAAAAAAGAAAGAAACATGAGTGTGAGTAACCACAGCCTAATCATTACATAGCTTAAAGATTTGCACACGATGTCATTATTTACTCACCGCAGTCGAGAGAGCTGTTTTTCAAGTACTGTCAGGAATTCAACACCGGAAGTTGCTACCGTATTATATTTACGAGATTATCATACCACAGTTTCGTGCTCTTCCGCTTATCCGTCCTGTTTTTCAGGTCCAAATTAGTATGTCCTCCATTGCATTTGATGTTGACAGGTTATGTGCATTATAGACAGTTTGGAGATCCTGTTGGATTAGTGGCTTAATGTAATCCAGCCTTGTGAGTTTGTCTCCTTCGTAGTACGCACTGCTAGTAGTTTTTTCAATTAACGACCATTAATTCGTATTTACGTTGTTGCGGATTAACCTGAAGATGCGATTCACTATCGCGAAACTGTTTGTACCTTGATCCCACAGTAAATGAGGATTAGCAAGTACTAGTGGACTCTACAATTTTTTAGAAGAGTTCCCCAAAAACTAATAATAAGATTTGCTATTGACATTGCTCTCCTCGGCGAAAGTAAATAAGAAGTAGATGTGTTGAATGAAATGAGCAATCCAAGGAGTACATCGGGAGGACGACGGTTCAATCCCGCGTCCGGCCATCCTGATTTAGGTTTTCCGTGATTTCCCTAAATCGCTTCAGGCAAATGCCGGGATGGTTCCTTCGAGAGGGCACGGCCGACTTCCTTTCTCGCCCTTCACTGATCCGACGAGACCGATGACCTCGCAGTTTGGTCTCTTCCCACAAAAATCAACAACAACACGGAGTACAGAGCAGGCGCATGGATTGAGAGACAATTGAAGAAAGACGAAAGTAACGAGATGAGGCAGAAAAGAGAGCAGCGAGAAATTTAAGATCTGAACTGGGGAGACAAAGTTAAGGAATTATGCTAATTTGGAAGCAAAATAACCCATAACTGACGGAACAAGGACGACATAAAAAGTAGACCAGTACTGGAAAAGGGGCAGTCTTCGCCAAAAGAAGTCTCCAGCGCCACACATATGAGAGTGGAAGTTACAGTCAACGTCTTCAGTTATGTTTCTATAACACATAGGATAAAATAAAATAAATTGTTTTTATTTCAAAATTAATAGCCATAACTGTCAATAAATTTATCCCGCTGTGAGACAAGACGGACAATACCTCCGTGGAAAAATGTTTGCCGTTGGCTACGGAACCACGTTTGTACCCAGTCGTGGATCTCTTCGTCCGAAGCAAATCGACGGCAACGAATGTCTTTCTCCAGTGCTCAAAAAAAAAAAAAAAAAAAATTAAATCGTATAGCGAGAGGCTGGGACGGTATGGAAGATGTGCAACGGTTCTCAGGAAAAATTCTGCAACGTACTCGAAACGTCCTTGGCCACATTATTCCATCCGTAGTCAACAGCAATCATATTTCCATGAAAGTACTAACTTAGAAATGTATTCCTCACATGCAGGTTTCTTGGCCGAAATCAGTAGTTTTATTTTAATGACAAATGATCTCTTTGGCTCTATTAACCTGCTTCTTATATTCTCATTCCTTCTTCCATCATCCGTAATTTTGGTTCCAGGCTTGCGCAATTCATTCACATCTTCTGTTTTATTGTCCCTAATTTTCATGTGTTTGTCGCAAATCTCATTTCTGCTACTGATTTTTATTTTCGTCTCTATTAGGTCTACTCTAAATCCATTTTCTGTATTGATTACACAGTCCATTCTCTTACCTGAAGACAGCAGTCTTATCTGCGAAATCTATTGGAAAGATAATGAGGACAACAGGAGGCAGGCGGTGTTCTCTGACGTAGCCAAGAACGGAAAGCACTTTGAATAATCAGGGAGTATGTTGGGATTCGTTGTTTGGTATGGGGAAATGCATCAAAACGTTTCGTCTTATAAATACTTCATGGCGTTTGTGGTGGTAAAATTGGTAGCACAGGTTAAAGAAGTGGGAGAGTGTTGTACAATTCATCTTTTTACTGCAGTTATTACCTGAAATTTAGGCTGTTATAATAGTGATGAAAGAAACTGTTCTAAATACTTACATCAGCTTCATAACAACGTATTTTTCGCAAAGTCTATTGTTTCAGGGTTTCCGATATCTTGTTTGTTTATTGAAGAAATCAGCAGCTAACGTGAGAATATGTACCGGTAACTTGAGTGTTCTTTTCTGGGATAATGATATAAACTGCCGTTGCTTTTCTAGCAGACGGAAGCCAACGTTGATATTTTTGCTGGAGAGCTGTAACGGTTATTACACGAAATATTGTAGATGTGCCTCGTCTGTGGCTGGCGCAGTGGCATTCTGATTTTATCTGTAATCGATACATCATTTCATTCGCGGCCCTCATGAGATTTCCGTTTTCCCACGGGAGATTAATCTGCGGTTATCAGGAAATGCAATCCAACGGTCGCATCGGTTATTATGGGTTATATCACGAGGCCTTGTCGGCTTCATACGTGACAACACCGCTGAGAGAGAGTGTATTCGCCGCTTTATTTGCCGTGGGAGTCCCTCGCGATCAGGGGACGTCATATCGTTGGTACTATAAAAATGCTGATAAAGGTACATACAGATGCCGAAGGGCAAATAAATGGAAACAGAAGACCTTTTTTCCTTCGTTGCAGTCGACACAGATACAGTATTACTCGACTGATAGCGTCTCGTCAGTCGCGACTGCCTTTGACTTCATGTCTTTGGTTACAGATGTCATACAGAACTCTACACTTAACTTCGCTCCAAGAAACACAAATCACAAATATTCCTGATGTTTTTTTGTCTTCTCTTTCAAATCACTAAGGTCCCATAAATGATTACTAACGTAAACTAGCACTGTATATCATGATATGTGAAAGTAAATCACATGTGTTGTTCCCCAATTAATATGTCGTCTCCAGTGGTCAGTTATCGGTTTACAGACGAATGTAGCCGCTTGTGATCGTTGTCTGGGAAATCCTGAGGCGTAGGTTCACCGCCCAGACGGAAAGGGATTTCTTCCTTGACGAAAATACGCTGTGAATCAGAGCTGTGTACTAAATGTCCTTTTTCATTTTAGGCAGCTCTAATGGACTTGTATTGTATGGTATGTTGGTGTTGTATTTTGCTGAGAAATGGAAACGGGCAGAATATGTAGTAGCGTAGTTATTAGTTATCTCTAATGACGGAATTTTTACCTGTGACGGATTCACCGTCCCCCTTATTTTGCAGTGTACTGAAGAGCGTTTTGGACATTGGCGCCACTGCCTCTCCTCTCCTTCCTGAGAAATACTGGCGGAGTTTTCTTTAGCCTAACAAGAATGGAAACTGCTGCCTGAGAGACAAGCGTCCTTAAGCGAAGTTGGCTGCGGACGTGGGTACCGCATTAAGGACTTGGCAGTACTTAATTTACAGTCTTCATAAAGTTTCTCGATCATTTGTACTCCTTCATCGGTTTTCGTGCTTTTTACGTTCGTTCAGCCGATGGCTTTGCCGCAGTGGTAACACTGGTTCCCGTGGAGATCACCGAAGTTAAGAGCTGTCAGGCTGGGCTGGCACTTGGATGGGGGACCGTCCGGTCTCACCAGCGTTGTTAGCAAGTGGGGTCCGCTCAGTCCTTGTGAGAGAAAGTAAGGAGCTACTTGACTGAAAAGTAGCGCTTGCAGTCTCGTAAACTGACATACGGCTGCGAGAGCGGTGTGCTGACCACATGCACCTCCATATCCGCATCCAGTGACGCCTGTGATCTGAGGATGACACGGCGGCCGGTCGGAACCGTTAGGCTTACATGGCCTCTTCGGGCGGAGTTTAGTTTAGTTTTACATTCTAATCTGAGAGACTTAACCATTCTGTTACCATTTATCTTATACGTTATCTGATGTTATTTCGAGGTCAAAATCCTCTGATTTTGGCCGTGCATGGTCGTCTACACAACTGCTAGACTTCACAAGTTACGACATCCATCCTACGTTTGTTAGACGCGAACATACGTATTATGCATAGCTGCTCTTTCTGAGATTTGAAGATAGTTATAAAGCCAAATCCAATTATCTGTCCTAACAAATCAAAATATGACAAAGGCCGTGAATTGTATAGAAAACTGTGTATGTGTTTGTGAACATATTGCGAAGTGTTCTGAGATATCCTGTCGGTCACAATAACATATTTCATGCACTGTATATACTTTATAAATGATGAAGTTTGCCAATTCCTACACACACACACACACACACACACACACACACACACACACACACACACAAACAGACCACATGCAGAGACTAGATGCGTCTTTATGGTTCACAGTGCTTTGATTTTCGGTTAGTCCACGCAGGTTCTCGAATCAGATATTATTTATTTATTTTTGTTTTCACAGCAAAATCAAATTAAAAAATGAAGTTGTCTCGCACATTAAAGGTTCGCTAATACTATCGCTAGAATACTGCTTTTCATTTACCCATAGTAACAGTGTTTCATTCATTAAAATCTTCTTTACTGCACGTAATTTCCTAAGGTTCACCCACTGTGACACGTGGGCTTCATCAAGTTAGACGTCAGTTCATCACTATACGATGTATTTCAAAACTACAAACATACAATAATTTTTATACTTTTTCGAAAAATTTAGAACTTCGTTTCACTGCTGCAGCCACAACAGCTGTTGCCAACCCGCTGGCTCATTAATAAAGAACGGAGAGAATATTTAGTAATATCGTACTGCCTGGCGAGATCAGTAACAGGTGCACCATCCTCAGGTTATAAGTCTATTTCCTTCTTCCTTTTTACTGCGAAGCTTCTTCAAGTCGCTATCAGTGACACCTTTGCGTTCCTGGAATCACCGTAACCTCGTTTGCGGGTCGAGTCAGAATTTATATGAAATTAAGTCTACCATCAGTAGTGGCCTTGCTCCCAGTTAACAGGCAGTGTCGTTGGCGGCAATCTGTCGCGGAATATGGAACTGTGTTTTATGCTCGCTCGTTATGACGTTTTACGAGTATGAATATCTTCCCTGTTATAATATTTATGAATTCTGCATACAGAGAACCTGCAAAACTCAATTCACTTTGTCCGCCTGTGAAATAAAAGGCGCCGCAAACAACGGTACACAGGTTGCTGTCTTGTTCTATAACTTCCGGAAAGTATTCGATACAGTTCCGAACTGTCGTTCAGAGAACACCAGATTTGTGACCTGACTCAGGAGTTTACCAGATACAGCTCAATACCTGATTCTCATCGGGATGAAATCAACTGTTGTGTAGGTAATTTCCGAAGAACCCATATGATATATAGGGACCGCCCTCTTCTGGGCTGAAAACCCTACCAGTTCTTCGGGCTGGTTGCTGTGCGGGGTCGTTAGACCTAACAAAAATATTAAATGGGACTTAACATCTGAGGTCATCAGTCCCCTAGAACTTAGAACTACTTAAACCTAAGGACATCACACACATCCATGCCCACGGCAAGATTCGAACCTGCGACCGTAGCGGTCGCGAGGTTCCAGACTGAAGCCCCTAGAACCGCTCGGCCACACCGGCCGGCGACGACTGGTGGTTACGTTATCCGGAGAGGAATTCGCTTGATCCAAATGGTGCAAAGGACGCTGCCTCAGCTTGGCGTGGAAGTCGATGACTCCCTGATAGGGGGGTTTCATGACCCGTTGGCGAAGAAGGGACGAGTTCTCGATCCCTCCCAGAACACTTCCCGCGTTGTTCCCTGAGGTGGACCGCGATGCCCAATCCCGTGTAGTCATGCTGAATGCTGAATTAGGCCCGCTGGTACGGAAGTGAATCACCCCCATGTGACGCTAGAGTTTAGGGTAGCTTCCGTTCTGGACCGGAGTGGTGTTTGTTGACCTTCAGTCTACACATCAGCGCTGGTTGCAGTGCTGACGTCAGTACTGGATGCTGAGGTCCATCTGTCGTGGCTTCGATTCGCTGACCGCCTCTTCGGTCAGCAAGTGCAAGATCAACACTAGAACAATCTCACACACAAGATGTTACTATACCATAATCAGGGCATCGAGTGCCATCGACATGAATCGATTGATTGAGTGCCAAAGGCTAGTGAAGGTGGAGTACATAAGTCATCGAGGAAAGGCTCTGCGCTACCACGTCGTTCGTAATGATCGAATTGATTCTGCTTTTCCTAAGTCGTCAGCGATCTACAGTTCTACTTCATTTGCTTAACGAATTTGTTACAGGATCTTGACTGGTTAGTCAAACCCTCACTAGTCATTGTTGCATCTTACCTAGTGTCTCTTGTGTAATATTACCGAAGTAACGAAGGTAGTTTTGTCTGCACTGTTCTAACAATTTTCTACTGAAATTCTCGCAGTCTTTCTTAAGAGAGACGAGGTAGCTGTTCTACCTGACCCACTAACAGTGTTGAAATATTTATGTTACTCGGTTGGTGACTGGCGACACATCAGCGTGGTTGGGTAACACTGGCTCCCCTGAACTTAGAAAAATTTTGACTCTCGCGTTCCAAAAAAATGTTCAAATGTGTGTGAAATCTTATGTGACTTAACCGCTAAGGTCATCAGTCACTTAACCTAAAATATACTAAGTACAAACACACACACCCATGCCCGAGGGTGGACTCGAACCTCCGCCGGGACCAGCCGCACAGTCCCTGACTGCAGCGCCCTAGACCGCTCGGCTAATCCCGCGCAGCAATCTCGCATTCCATTACTGTTTCGCGTTCCATTGTTGCGTAAGGGAAGTGTGCTAGGAATACAGGTCCGTTAAATTGTCTAATATGAATAAATGATCTAATGGGTACCATCGGAAGCTGCTCGAAATTGTTTGCAGGTGATGTTGTCGTCTGTAGGATGGCTGAAACGCCGAAGGACCGTAACGAATTGGTGGAATTATTGCGAATGATCGATTGTCGGTGCGGTGACTGGCAGATCCTGAACGTAAATAAAAGTAACGCATTACGCATAAATAGCAGTTTCATTATTTTTCAATGACACAGTTGGTGATAAATACTTGAAAACAGCAATAACTTAAATTTGTAGAAGTAGCCATCTACAGCAACGTTAAGTATAACTACTATCTCAAACTAAATGTAGGACATACAAATGTTAGAAAAGTTACTTGTTTTGTTTTGCAGAATCACTTCTCAATTGCCTTTTGAGTACCGGTTTCGGTACCAAACATGACCATGAAACCATCATATGATCAAAAAATCTCAGTGCATTGCAAAATAATTTTTAAGAAACATTTACAAAATATATTTTTTGCTGTGATAGCAATGTAAATTTTTCTTCAAAAATTAATTAACTGTGTACTGGGATTTTTTGATCAAAGGATAGCCTGATGATGATGATGCTTATAACCGAAGCCGCTTTATGTGACGGCAGAGAAATTGAGAGAGGTAAGTTTAAAGTGGATTTACTTTAAAGCACGTTAAAGTTGGAATGAACGTTACTTGAACGCTAAGTTTAATATTACTGTGCTTCACAAAGAAGATTTTGCCCTTAATTAAGAGGGCCTTTAAATAGTTGCAAGCTGTAAGGACTACTGAGCTGCGCCTTTGCTTAGGAAGTTTACTTGTATGATGTAGGTTCGTACAGTCGCCTTGATGATCAAATGGTAGCGATACGAAGCCGTAACCTCCGCACTCAGCACTGCTACTATTGCACGCCGCTCTCCTTGGAAAGTTTATTTTAAAATTAATTTCTCACGTTAGACATGCCCGGCCGCCCACACCGTAGCACACTCTGGGATGTATGAATGTAGTCGTCTCAGTTTTTGGGGGAGAAACTATTAGTAAATTACAGTTCAAAGGCAAATATGGCATATTACGACGGAACTGGACCGCGTGTGGGCTCCAGGTAGTAATCCGTGTATTCATTTGCTCTACTGTAGACTCAACTCTACCTAGACATTCGTGCAAACCTGCGATTTTGCGTGCCATGCTCTCCTGCTGTGAGGTTACCCTTGTTTTTTTTTTTTATGACTATGGGACTCAACCGATGAGGTCATTAGTCCCCTAGATCTTAGAACTAGTTAATCCTAACTAACCTAAGAACATCACACACATCCATGCCCGAGGCAGGATTCGAACCTGCGACCGTAGCGGTCTCGCGGTTCCAGACTGCAGCCCCTAGAACCGCACGGCCACTTCGGACGGCTACCCTTGTTACACGTGACATAATCTCTTCCAAGTCCTGCTTACTCACGATATTTTCCACCTTAGTACTTATTTCACGCTGAATAGTACTTATGCCATTCACAGTAGTAGTCAGAGTAGAGACAGAAGCAGCTAGGATTTGAAGCCATTTTCACTATCTTTCGACCGTGACTGTCTCAAGAAATATGTAGATTACCGCTACCAGTCACAAATTACGTTAACTATTGTATTATTTATTTATTGTGCGATATGTTTCGAAGGTAAACCTCATCTTAAGGCTAAATGGCATTAGAAAAACAATTTTGCAACAACATCACAAAAATGTTACACAGTCTTTTCATACATGCTGTGGTTATACTGATGAAGAAGAGAAAACCTAGTAACAGTGACAAAGTGACATCGCCTATTACTAGGTTTTCTCTTCTTCGACAGAATAACCAAAGCATGTATGATAAGACTGTGTAACACCTGTATGATCTTATTGCGAAATTGTCTTTGTAATGCCATTGAGCCTGAAGATGAGGTATTTCCTCGAAATATGTCGCACAACAAATAAATAATACATTAGTTAACAAAGCAAGTGACTTCTATCGGTAATTTTAAAAAAAACCTTTACATACTGTAGCAGCTATCTTTTTTCTATCTTCGCACTGATCTCATATATTTTGTCTATTTTAACAGTAATCTCATCAATTTTGTCTACTTTAGTGGCCAAGAAACTTAATCTATTCAATATTTCCGTTAAAGGATCCGTGTTCGACCTAGATGCGGCTATTAGCTGATCTCCAGAGGCTTCAGTAGCTGGCTCAACTTTCGATTGCTGTTCGCTATGCTTTTTGTAAAACTGAGATGAGCCCTTACCATAACCTGGTAACAACAAACAAATCTTGCACCTGGCCCATACTCACACTGAATTTACAGCAAACAAAAATCAAGCACAACAATACTGTAATCTATACACAACTCACTTACTACTAGAAAACACAAACAACATATAAATGGTTCTTGTTAAAGAGTTTCTACGTTGGAGGACTGGCAGAAAAATCTATAGTCGAAGACAACTCTCTGATCTTAATGTATTAATAACTGTTGAGTGTAGAAGTTAGTTTGTGATGGACTAGGCTGCCCAGCTACCGCGATTACACTCAGCTCCACAGCAAGCATGAAACAAAATTTGCAAAACAGAGATTCCACACTGTACAAGTTGTGAAATACGAGACAAATTTCCCCACAAATTACTAGTGACATTCCTGTACAACGCCGTCAAATTTAATATAAAGACAGAAAATTAAAGGAAGAACAATTTCAATGGCAATTTAGTTCAAAGAATATTAAACTTGGAATATTAAAATTCGAATCAATGTTACTTGATTGTTAAACTAAAAGCTTACGTGTTTCACAAAGAAGTTTTTCCCGTGAAAAGAAAGCGTTTAAATGGATTTAAGCTTTCAGGACTGTCCACTTACGCACATGGTTAGTAAGTTCACTTCTATGATGTAGGTTCGTGCAGTCACCGTAATGATCAAATGGTAGCGATACGTAGCTGTAGCCGCTGCACTCCGCACCGTCGCTGTTGCACGCTATTATTTTGAAAAGTTAATTGAAGTTTATTTCTCACGTTAGACATGCGTAGCCACCTACACTCTGGGATGTGTGAATGTATTTGTCTCAGTTTTGTGGGGAGAAAATACTGATAAATTATAGTTCCAGTGCAAAGACGACCAATTATGACGGAACCGGACCGAGTGCAGGCTTGAACTAACACTCATGAAACCGAAGAGACGAATATCGGATCGTACGTATATGTAAACTTGAAGCACAAGTTTCCAAGGTTGTTAAAATAATGAAATTGCTTATCTTTGAATAAATATTTATTTACTCGACAGTTCTCTTTAAAAAAAACGACTTTCGTATTTCTGTTCACAACATATTATACCTCAGAGTATAAATAAAATTAATTCTGTAGGTAATTCCTTACAGGCTGCCGTGCAACAATACAATTATATCCGCTCCGACAGCACGTCTTTCTATTCCATTATCTCAAGCCATACTGAACAGTATTATTAATCCAGTATCAAGGAGGTTATATCACAAAGAGTAGCATCAGCTACAGGGTGTTTATTTTCTCAGTCACTGTCTTTCGCTGCCGCACAGCGCGGAATTGGGTGATGTAAGTCTGCCGATAGCCAGTCATACCCCAACACTTTCTTACTGTCGGTAGCCTGTAGGAAAAATAGAAGTGTGATTTAGACTAAAAGTAAAAAAAAAGAAATTAATTAAAATTCTAGTAAAACTTTTCTGCATTCTGGATGTGGAACATTGCGAATGTGACGAACGAAATAACTGAACCAATCCCAATTGTGAGGCTTCAATTTCTGTTTACCATGACGGCTGTCTAATCACTTAGCGACTCAGCGACAGATGGTATACATCTTTAATAAATGTTTGGAGCATTTTAAGAGTCGTACTGGGTTGTTAGCATCCGCGGATTTATTCCCGGTCCGGCCATTACCCTGGAAAACTGATCAGCCAGAAATTTATGACCACCGACCTAACTTTGATATAAACCTGTTCAAGTCATAGCAGCGTCACCTGGCGAGACATGACAGTTACTCAAACACACACACGTTGCATTTAATATCAGTGTGCCGGCCGCTGGGGCCGATAGGTTCTAAGCGCTTCAGTCCGGAACCGCGAGGCTGATACAGTCGCAGATTCGAATGCTGCCTCGGACATGGATGTGTGTAATGTCCTTAGGTTAGTTAGGTTTAAGTAGTTGTAAGTCTAGGGAACTGATGACCTCAGAAGTTAAGTCTCATAGTGCTTAGAGCTATTTGAATATCAGTGAGCGTGCTGTTCGTGTGTAAAATGCGAAAGGTTCAAAAAATGGCTCTGAGCACTATGGGACTTAACGTCTGAGGTCATCAGTCCGCTAGAACTTAGAACTACTTAAACCTAACTAACCTAAGGACATCACATACTTTCATACCCGAGGCAGGATTCGAACCTGCGACGTAACGGTCGTGCGGTTCCAGACTGTAGCGCTAGAACCGCTCGGCCACTCCGGCCGGCAATATGCGAAAGGCATGAGCATTTCGGAAACTGCCGGACTTGTCGTGTGTTTGAGGAGTGCTGTGGTGAAAGTCTCCTACACGTGTCGAAACCAAGGTGAAGGCACGTTCATGTGTCATGGGGTTGGGCGGCCACTCCTTGTTACAGATGTCGGGCGTCGTAGGCTAGGCAAACTAGTAAAACTGGACAGACTGCGAACTGTGGCGTAATAACATCAGACTTTAATGCTGGGCAGAGTACAAGTGTGTCTGAACATACAGTGCACTGAACACTCCTGAAGACAGACCTACTGGGCCGACAACCCATGCCTGTGCCAATGTTAACACTATGACATCGGCAACTTCTACTGAAATGGGGACGTGACCATTTGTTCCAGACACTGGTGCAGAGCGTTCCATGGTCTAATGAATCCCGATAACTTCTTCACCACACCGATGGAATGGCGCAAATCGATCGTCTTCCAGGGGAACAGCTCCGTGACATCTGTACTGGGGTAGGGAGACAAGCTCACGGCGGCTCCATTATGCTCTGGGGAACATTCACATGTGTATCCATGGGTCCGATGGAGCTTGTGCGAGGCACCATGAGAGACAGGAGTATCGTACACTGGTTGCAAACCACCTACACCCCTTCATGACGATCATGTTTCCCGACGGTAGTGGCATTTTTCAACGAGATAATGCGCCTTGTCTCAAGGCTAGGTGTATCACGAAGTGTTTGGAGGAACAAAGTGATGTGCTGGTCCTCAACTCGCTAGATCTGAACCCGATCGAATACATCCGGGTTGTGACTGATCTAGACCTGAGAGCTCGCCGCCACCCTCCCCGGAATTTAGGGAATAGGTGACTTGTGTGTTCAGATGTGACGTCAACTCTCTCCAACGAAGCAGTGGCTTTATGCCACGACGCGTCGACGCTGTTATCTGTGCCAGAGGTGGACATACCAGCTATTACATAGGCAGTCATAATGTTCTAGGTAGTCAGTGTATAACACTGCAGAAACATAGCTTTAGATTAAAATTACCATGCACTTCACGTATCCAGTAAATTGACTCGTTCCCCATCATTTCGAATAAAAGAATCGTTCAGATGACCTATGGAACATGTAACTTACTAACTAGGATCCGATTTTTCAGACTGAGGTGGTCACTATTGCAACCGACCAGTCGGTAATATGTAATACGGATGTAAAGCAGAGATTAATTTCAAGAATCTTCAGGAAATATTAACAGCGGAAAAGAGGCGTGCCAATTCTTAAATATTATTCATCAGTCTGGGATCCTTAGTATGTTAAATAAGTTGATCAGATAGAGGAGGTTCCACGGAGTATGAGGTATTTCATCACATAATAGTTTAGTTATCACGAGAAAGCTACGAACATGCGCGAACTCCAGTTGCAGACACTACATGATATAACAATTTTTAGCATATTGCAGCCCCGTCAGCAACTGTGATAGACTAAGATTTTGAGGAATCAGCCTCAGTTGCACAAATTTTCTGGTCTTTACCAGGATTTGGCTGAATGAATCTAGCCTTCTTCAGAATCATAAAATTACTATAACGTGTCAAAGTAAGGCACAGTCAACATTAAAATGAGTGCCAACGTTACTTGCCGCTGCCAGCCGACCGCGTGGTGAAGAGATGCCGCGGCTGGACTTCAGCTAAGTAGTTTTCTTCAACATGGTACCACGATACTGTAGGTTTTAATTTTAGTCTCGACTGTGCCTTACTCTGGCATGTTATAGTAATTTTATGCTTCTGAAGAAGGCTAGATTAATTTAGCCGAAACCTGGTAAAGACCAGAGGCTGGTTCCTCAAAATATTCGCTACACGATAGCCCTAGTGGATTATTATTCTTCTTTTTCTTGTGCCTGTGTCCCGCATCGGCGCAGGGTCGACATTGGTGTGAACGGATTTGGCATGGTTAGTTTAAGCCATGGTCGGATGCCCCATCTGTCACCACCTCGTTACCCACGAGTGGCAATACACTGAGGTGATGAGTCATGGGATAGCGATATGCACATTTACAGATGGCGGTGGTATCGCTTACGTAAGATATAACACGGCAGTGCAGATGAGTCACGTGAAAATGTTTCCGATGTGATTATGGCCACACGAACTGAGACTTTTAACGCAGAGTGGTAGGTAAGACGTAGATGCATGGGACATTCCATTTGGGAATGTGCTGAGAATGCCAAATTTCAGACATTACCTCTCATCACAGACACGAGGTGGCCCATGGCCTCACTTAATGACCGAGAACAGCGGCGTTTGCGTAGATCTGGCAGTGATAACAGACAAGCAGTACTGCGTGAAATAACCGCTGAAATCAATGTGGGACCGACGCGAGTGCCTTTGCTAACAGCACGACGTCGGCTGCACCACCTCGCATGGCCTCGTGACAATATCTGTTCTGCCCTCAACGAATGGAAAAACGTGGCCAATGAGATGAGCCCCGATTTCAGTTGCTAAGAGCTGATGAGTGGTTCCGAGTATGGCCCAGAACTGACAAAGCCATGAACGCAAACAGTCAACAAGGCACTGTAGTCAACAAGGTACTGTGCTAGCTGGTGGTGGTTCCATAATGGTATGGGTTGTGTTGACACGGAATTACCTGGGTCCACTGGTCCAACTGAAGCGATCATTCACTGGAAATGGCTGTACTCGTTTACTTGGACACCATTTGCAGCCACTCGTGGACGTCATGTTTCCAAATAAGGGTAGGATTTTTATGGACGACAATGCGCCTTGTCTCTTGGCCAAAATTGTTTGCGATTGGTTTAGAAAACATGTAGACAATTCGAGTGAATGATTAGGCCTTCCTGGTCGCCCGATATGAATTCCATAGATTACAGAGGTCAGTTCGTGCACAGAATCCGGCACCGCCAACACTTTCGCAATTATGGACGGCTATAAAGGCAGCATATTATTTCACCAGGGGACTTACAGCGAATTTTTGAGTCCATGCCACGTGGAGGTGCTGCACTGAGCCGGGAAACGGAGGCCCGACACGATATTAGGAGAAATCCCATGAGCCGGCCGGGGTGGTTTGCTAAAGCGATCTGCCCACTACACTCTAGACCATTGTCTTAGTGTTTTCTTGAAGCTTGCTTCCTCCCCTCAATAATTTGACTGGCAGCCGGCCTGTGTGGCCGTGCGGTTCTAGGCGCTACAGTCTGGAACCGCATGACCGCTACTGTCGCGGGTTCGAATCCTGCCTCGGGCATGGATGTGTGTGATGTCCTTAGGTTAGTTCGGTTTAAGTAGTTCTAAGTTCTAGGTGACTGATGACCTCAGATGTTAAGTCCCATAGTGCTCTGAGTCATTTTTGAATCCCATGACTTTTGTCACTTCAGTGTATGTTTATTGAAACTGTCTGCGTTTAGTATTATTCATTCGAAAGTGAACAAAAGTTTCATAAATGTTTGCCTTCATCGTGTAACTGAGGCAGCACTGGGATACGAGCCTGGTACTAACGAAGTTTGATGAGGGAAACGGTCTAAAAACCACATCCACGCTGGCCGATACACCGATCCCCGTCGTTATCTGCCGCACAGTGAGCCAACTCGCTTCAAAGACTCAACATAATAGAGAAGTGAATATAAAATCCTGCAAAATTCTGTTCGTTTTCGATTCTTTGGGTCGCTGATGAGGAATCCGATGTCAGCATTAGAAAATTGAAAATTACGGATACAATTTGGCGGATCAAAAATTATTAATGAGGAGGATTTGTTTAAAACTTCGGATATACAATATTGTGAGGTTACTGATACCGAATTAGAAGACGAAATTTCCTTATTGAAATGTTTTATTCGATATTTTATATTTTTCAGTCGAAATGACAGTCCCGTTCATCGCTTGTGTCGTCATTGATTTCACAAGGATACTGTTGAGTTGTCAACGTCAGGTAGCATCTGTTTATGCTCTTCAGTTACTTTCTGGTCTCTGCAGATGGATGGATCAGTAGATGTCAGAAGCCGATGGGATACGAGATGCAACGTTATCTCATGGGAATATTTAAGCGTAAAATCTTCTCGGTAACGCCGGGTATCCATATTCCGACCTCTCTGCGCATCTTCAGATTGGCGGCAAATCGGCAACGGCGTAGCCGTGTATCAAATCTATTTGGACTGATGTCGTCATCGGGCGTTATTGGAAGAATATTGTGAGTCCCGTGAAGTTGGCACCTGACTTCCGTGAAATATACATTTTTTTTCAGAGTTACTGAGAGATGTGTTTTATCATACAATGTAAACTTTCACGGCCGGTATTGCCTTCACTTAAAACTTCCGGGCTGATAGGCCGTGGTCGAAGTATAAAACTCTCTCCTGAAGTTTCGTCTCCGACTGCGGGAGACATCCTCGGAGGTAAAGCGGCGAACTGCGAAGAGAACTCGAGGAAGCGCTGATTATATAGGCAGTACAGAGGGCGCCACTGTCGATCACGTGGCGTCGGCTATGAGATTGTCTCTGGTAATGCCAACATTCTCGATTGAAAGTAATCGATCGTCACGCTTGCGGTGCAACGCTGACATCCAAATTTTATCCAGTTTAACACCTTCGTCTTTCCTGTTAAAATTATTACGATGTTTATCAATCTCGATAGCCTCTCTATACAACCGTGCATAATAATGCGAGGTTTTTGATATGACGCTCATCTCGCTGAATTTTATTTCATGATCACCTTCATGCTAAACATGTTCCGCTACGGTCGATTTATCCGTGTGACCCAGGCGGCAATGACAAATCAACTGGTGAAAGCGTCTTCATTTGGCTCCGACGATAAGAAGCTGCTTTGTAAAACAGAAGCGTACCCACCTAGACTTTATGGCTTACCCAAAGCTCATAAACCTGGGATTCCGTTGAGGCCAATTGTCAGCGCTATAGGCGGACCAACACACGAGTTAGCTAGACACCTTGCCTCAATGCTGCAGCCTATGTTGGTAGGACGGACAGTCATATTAAAAATTCAGCTCATTTCATTGACAAGTTAAAGGAAACGAGTGTGGGTCCGGATGATATCCTAGTCAGTTTTGACGTTGTGTCGTTATTTTCCATGATTCCGGTAAACGAAGCTATCTTACGCATAGCGGATATTTTTCTCACCGATATTGTGGCATTTTTCCGACACTGCCTCACCACAACCTACTTTCAATAAAATAGTGACTTTTGGGAACAGATTGACGGGGTGGCTATGGGCAGTCCTCTCAGTCCTGCTGTGGCTAACTTATTTATGGAGACTATTGAACAACGGGCGTTGCAGACTGCCAGTAAGAGACCAGCCAGATGGTATCGCTATGTCGATGACACGTTCGTAGTATGGACACACGGAGCAGAGGAGTTGGATGCTTTCCTGACACATTTAAACAGCATTAATCCGAAAATCCAATTCACTATGGAGACAGAAAGGAATGGGCAATTGAACTTCCTGGATGTGTCTGTGGTTAAACGACCGGACGGAACGTTGGGCCATAAGGTGCATAGAAAGCCCACACATACTGATCGTTATCTACACAAAGATTCAAACCACCACCCTAGACAAAAAAGAGGTGTAATGAAAACTTCGGTAGACAGGGCGCACAAACTTTGTGAACCTGTTTCTTTAAAAGATGAGATTGAACATCTACGGTCAACTTTCGTGAAGAATGGCTATTCTAGCAAGTATATAGATCGAGCACTTCGCTCTAGGCAGAGAATCAGGAGTAACGACGAACAACAGTCGTCCATGGGCAAAGTTTTTGTTCCGTTCATTAGCTAGGCCACAGATCGCATTGGGAAAGCTTTAGGCAAGTATGGGGTGGAAACTATTTTCAGACCTACTAGGAAAATAAAAGAATTTTTAAGGTCGGCAAAAGATGCACGGCACGCTTTGGCTGCACCGGAGGTATATAAAATTCGTTGTAGTTGTGGACAGGTTTATATCGGTACCACAAAGAGAAGTGTGAACACCCGTCTTGTCGAACATAAGAGGAATTGCCGCTTGGGTCACACGGATAAATCGGTCGTAGTGGAACATGTTTACCATGAAGGTGATCATGAAATAAAATTCAGCGAGATGAGCGTCATATCAAAAACCTCGCATTATTATGCACGCTTGTACAGAGAGGCTATCGAGATTGATAAACATCGTAATAATTTTAACAGGAAAGAGGAAGGTGTTAAACTGGATAAAATTTGGATGTCAGCGTTGAACCGCAACCGTGACGATCGATTACTTTCAATCGAGAATGTTGGCATTACCAGAGACAATCTCATAGCCGACGCCACGTGATCGACAGTGGCGCCTTCTGTTCTGCCTATATAATCAGCGCTTCCTCGAGTTCTCTTCGCAGTTCGCCGCTTTACCTCCAAGGATGTCTCCCGCAGTCGGAGACGAAAGGTCAGGAGAGAGTTTTATACTTCGACCACGGCCTATCAGCCCGGAAGTTTTGAGTGAAGAGATGTGTTTTAGTTCTACATTTCTCTGAAAAGAACTTAAATAGTTTGGAGCATTTTGCGGAAAAAAATATCGCTGGGGGAAATTTTGTTCTTGTAAATGAAATTGCTTGCTTCTTTGGGGAAAAAAATCACAATTCCTAATAGCTCCTCAAGAATTCTACATAAAACACTAATGACTTGTTTTTGCGCCGAACATAGTTTATGAGATAATTACAATAATGAGGGATGTATTTTTACAGCGTAGCTCTGCCGAAGGGTAGAAATATCACCGTCCATTATAAACGTGCAGATATGTGCACGAAAATACATTTGAACTTGTTACCTATGCCATTAACGTAGAACGAGAGCCATTTGCGAAAGCGAAACCCAGCAGAAGAAATTTTTCAGCCAGTGATTTCGGATATTGTTGGTAATAGTTTTTAAGTCGATACACGTAACTACACCGGTGTAAAGATGTCATAAACGTATCTTCTGAAGCGCTAGCCATCTTACTACACTACTGGCCATTAAAACTGCTACACCAAGAAGAAATGCAGATGATAAATGGGTGTTCATTGGACAAATATATTATGCTATAACTGACATGTGACTACATTTTCACACAATTTGGGTGCATAGATCCTGAGAAATCAGTACCCAGAACAATCACCTCTGGCCGTAATAACGGCCTTGATACGCCTGGGCGTAGAGTCAAACAGAGCTTGGATGGCGTGTACAGGCACAGCTGCATATGCAACTTCAACACGATACCACAGTTCATCAAGAGTAGTGACTGGCGTACTGTGACGAGCCAGTTTCTCGGCCACCATTGACCAGACGTTTTCAGTTGGTGAGAGATCTGGAGAATATGCTGGCCAGGGCAGCAGTCGAACATTTTCTGTATCCAGAAGGGCCCGTACAGGCCCAGCAACATGCGTTCGTACATTATCCTGCTAAAATGCAGGGATTGAATGAAGGGTAGAGCCACGGGTCGTAACACATCTGAAATGTAACGTCCACTGTTCAAAGTGCCGTCAATGCGAACAAGAGGTGACCGAGACATGTAACCAATGGCACCCCATACCATCACGCCGGGTGATACGCCAGTATGGCGATGACGAATACACGCTTCCGATGTGCGTTCACCGCAGTGTCGCCAAACACGGATGCGACCATTATGATGCTGTAAACAGAACCTGGATTCATCCGAAGAAATGACGTTTTGCCATTCGTACACCCAGGTTCGTCGTTGAGTACACCATCGCAGGCGCTCCCGTATGTGATGCAACGTCAAGGGTAACCGTAGCCATGGTCTCCGAGCTGATAGTCCATGCTGCTGCAAACGTCGTCGAACTGTTCGTGCATATGATTGTTGTATTGCAAACATCCCGATCTGTTGACTCAGGGATCGAGACGTGTCTGCACGCTCCGTTACAGCCATGCGGATAAGACGCCTGTCATCTCGACTGCTAGTCTTACGAGGACGTTGGGATCCAGCACGGCGTTCCGTATTACCCTCCTGAAACCACCGCTTCCATATTCTGCTAAGAGTCATTGAATCTCGACCAACGCTAGCAGCAATGTCGCAATAAGATAAACCGCATCGCGATAGGCTACAATCCGACCTTTATCAAAGTCGGAAACGTGATGGTACGCATTTCTCCTGCTTACACGAGGCATCAGAACAACGATTCACCAGGAAATGCCGGTCAACTGCTGTCTGCGTATGACAAATCGGTTGGAAACATTCCTCTTGTCAGCACGTTGTAGGTGTCGCCACCGCCACCAGCCATGTGGGAATGGTCTGAAAAGCTGATCATTTGCATATCACAGCATCTTCTTCCTGTCGGTTAAATTTCGCATCTGTAGAACGTTATCGTCGTGATATAGCAATTTTAAAGGCCAGTAATGTATATTCTTTCATCTGGGCAGTATCGGTGTCATGTATTAAACAGGTCACACAAACAATGTCTGAGCAATGTGTCATTGTCCGACTCACTGTTTACCGTCAATAGCCACTGCACTTATCATATGGACTTGAGACTGGAATGACACGCCAGCAGTAGGCAAGTATGCGACAGTACACACTAAACATTTCGCGGGATGTAAGCCGGACGCGTGCAGTCTTTCCTTCTAGTCTGCTCAGGTTTTGAAGCGAGTTGAAGCGTGTTCCTGCTAAACTCGATCCGGGGCCAACGCACAACTCCCCGGTCCGGAAGCGGCGGTTTAACACTTACGTCTATCCAGGCTGGTGGCAGCCCTCGTACATGTAGGAGAGATTTACTACTGAAAATCCGGGTGTGTATGCCATTCAAGAAGATTTGGGTATCACATTACATCCTGTCACATGTCTCTCGCGAAATGACCACGATGAGAAAATCGAATTCTTTATAGCTGAAAAAGAGTTTTATCGTGAATCGTTATTCCGAAGCCCCAGTTGCTAATGCAGAAGTTAAAAGGGTGGGAGGGGTTGGGGGAGGGGAACGATAATGTTACCAGAACTACGTACCACCACTCATAGTAAAGTGCCTTGTGGAATGTATATATAGATGTAGATGTATTCGGAATTAGAGTATGGAAGTAATCACCATCCAGAGGACGTAACGGCACACGAAAAGCGTTCTTGCGTTATTCGACAAGGGCTGTGCGCCACGTGGAGGCAGTTGAGAGAGTAAGCAAAAGGCCCCGGGGCGGCTTGGGAGAGATTCTGGGTCTGACTGCGGTTCTGAGGCAGTAACGGTAAACCGTGCGGCGGCTCGCGAACCTTCCGCATCCCTCAGCGCGCATAAATGTTTTGTAGTCCTTTGAGAGCGTTTGCGCCACCCACCCTCCGCCACGCGAGGGCTGCGGGGAAGTGCCGCCCGAGGCGGTGATCCTGCGCGCGGCTGCCGAGAGGTTTCAGCTTTTAGCCGCGCTCCAGGGAAGCATGTTTATTTATGAAAGTTTCTCATTAGAATGAGCTCCGATTTGTCTCGAGAAGTCGTTAAGCCAGCCGAGTTTTCGAGGAAGCTTTACCGACCGCAAGCTAGCTAGACTCGTGCCCTTCTCCACGACATTTTCCAACTTCATTTCCCTCGGTCTGTGGCGAAGTGTTATTTACCGTTTTTTTTTTTTACCACATGTTTATTCGTAGCTCACAATTTCAACACATCGACAACGCCTACAGGTACGCGCACACACAGAAACGACATAAATAAAAAATATACGAGAGGAGTTGCAAGATTAACTTCATTATACATTATTATAGCATACAAATGAAATTTTATTTAATGCTGCACTACACTTCAATGGGTCGCAGATACTAGAGATCACAAATGAGTTCAGCGTATTCACTATAAACTCGCCAGCAGGTCACATGACGTCATCTCGGAACACTCCGTCTCCAATGGCTTGTTGACTGGAGTCTCGAGTTGCCCCCATTACCCTTTAACCGAAAACTCGTCGTTTGCTCCTCTTGTCGTGTACAAGTTTACAATGCCGTAGTAGAAAGGAATGCATGTACACGAAAACTGAGGGCTCGCGGCATTCGCATAGACCACTGCTCTACAAGACGATTATTATATGCCAGTATAATGACTCATTCACACAGTGAATATTGACACATGATTCAGATGCCCCAACTGATGTTGTTTTATCAAATCTCCGTGTTTCTCTCGTTCAAAAAAGAGAAACGTGCGAGATTTTCACATTCTCTCACTTGCTACTGGAACACTATAAGTCCTACAGAAAAAATGAACAGGGACTTCGAATCTTTCTGTAGAAATTTAATTTAGTTAAATATTGTACTGGTATTCGTTTCCACTAGAGACCACAGTTTCAGAGTTATTCGAGAAAAACGTACAGAGGTGACCTTCAAACACGCTCCCATTCACGCACTCAGACACCAACGATCAGGACATCTGGTACGTTGTTCATGGCTCTCCCTCCTACCACTATCCAAAAATACCTGACTGCACGAATTATTTCCCACATTCGGCCTTTTTTAACCTTCATTGACTGGTCTCATTAGGACACCAGATTAGTCGAGCTCTTACAAATTGTAAAACTGATGATTGTGGAAATTTTACATAACAAATTTACGAATTTTAACAGCACAAACATTTACATCATTTTACTCGTCAGGACTCCTGACTGCGACACTACTGCGCTTGTAAGGTTTCACTTTGGATTGAATTATCAACGTGATTAGTTTTAGGGGAACGTTTACAAAAGTCGCTTTCCTGTCATTACTCCCAGGGACATGTTTAAATTAACGATGCTGGCCCGTTGGATGCGTTGCTACATGTATGTCAAGATCCGTACTCTGCAAACCATTGTGCGTCCCAACGTACGTTTGGAGCGCGGCCAGCATAACTGCTTAAACGTCTCTGTGGGTACTGAATTCCTCACTTGCTACAGGTTTCTGTAACTTTCGGATAAATGACGTGCTGTTTGTGTCATTGACTTCATGCGTCTGCGGGTTGGTGTCCTCTGTTAGTAGTATTCGTATGGGTTCTGCACATATGCCTGAGAACCGTTTTTGTGCATCGAGCGGTAAAGGGTGTAGAAACTTACGAGAAAACGTGCCGTTCCTATCAGTCGATCGGCTACTCCAGAGGAAATGTTTTGTGGTTCCTGCTGTGAGGAAGCTGGCTCCTCCAGCGTTATGAAAACACCCTGTTTTCTTAAGTGATGAACCTCAGTTCCCCAGCCCCATCCGTGTCTGGCCTCTAGAAGGGGCATCCTGCAACTCGAATGCTCGACCGAGTCGCGTGTTAAGACGACTAAACTTGGAAAGACATAGTCAGAGTGAAACGAAGTTCGTTGTAGCCAAACTCGCGACCAAACCAAATAATTACCCAGCATCGCGTACGTCTCTCCAATTGAACAAGTCATTGTGCATTCATGAATCTCCAGTTAACTTCGACAGTCGACAGTCGACTGACAGGAACGCACCCTTTCTCGTAACTAGCACGTCGTGTACCGTCCCAAACGCAAAAACGATTCTCAGCCAAGTGTGCGGGACCCACAAAAGTACTACTAACGTCTACAAAGCAGAGCGACGTGATTGATAAAACTTGTGTTTGAATAACGGGAGAGCTTCACATAGATCCTGAGGAACCTCAGTTGCAGATGGTTGAAGTTAGGCGCCTGTTTACTGACAACGCCATTTTTTACAAAGCCACGAAAAGCAATACCAAGTGGGGAATTGCGGCACTGTCGGGGACGTTTAAGCAGTAATTCCGCCCGCACTCCAATTTTGCATTGGGAAGTGCCTTCTGAAATGTACTATGTGAACGTAGTTTACTTCGAATTTCAAAGTCTTCGTTTTGGCTATCAGTTCATCATGTGTTTCATTTATTGTGCTTCAATAAGTTTCAATGTATATACAGGGTGATTCAGCCCCACCTAATGCACGTTTTTATGCACCCCTCAGTGCCTTCAAACACCATATGTTACATTTACATATATCTCGCACTCTACGTGCAAACTACACACATCAAAAGAAGTTTTGCATCACCCCGGTTCACAGAACTCCTGAAGATAGATGTTGACTGTGGATATTATCTCACAGACACGGTCCCTTTGACTATTCAGAGATCTCACTAAACCCGCCCAAAGATGCAAACAACCATGCATGAGCAGCACCTATTAGATGGAGGGGGTCCGACGGCCTACCTGTTCTAGTCATTCCACCAGGTAGGAGGTACGCGGCTCGTGTTGTCTGTAGTTCAGACATGCCTAGACGGTCAATACCGCGGTTCGATCGCGTCCGCATTGTTACTCTGTGCCAGGAAGGGCTCTCAACAAGCGAAGTGTCTAGGCATCTAGGAGTGAACCAAAGCGATGTTGTTCGGACATGGAGGAGATACAGAGAGACAGGAACTGTGATGACAGGCGTCCCTCAGGTCGCCCAAGGGCTACTACTGCAGTGGATGACCGCTACCTACTGATTATGGCACGGACGAACCCTAACAGCAACGCCAAAATGTTGAATAATAGCTTTCGTGCAGCCACAAGACGTCGTGTAACGACTCAAACTGCGCGCAATAGGCTGCATGATATGCAAATTCACTCACGACGTCCATGGCGTGGCCCATCTTTGCAACCACGACACCATGCAGGGAGGTACAGATGGGCCCAACAACATACCGAATGGACCGCTCAGGATTGAAATGACGTTCTCTTCACCGATGAGTGTCGCATATGCCTTCAATCAGACAATCGTCGGAGACATGTTTCGAGGCAACCCGGTCAGGCTGAAAGCCTCAGACACACTGTCCAGCGAGTGCAGCAAGGTGGAGGTTCCCTGCTGCTTTGGGGTGGCATTATGTGGGGCCGACGTACGCCGCTGGTGGTCATGAAAGGCGCCGTAACGGCTGTATGATTCGTGAATGCCATCGATCGATAGTCAACCGTATGGGTAGCATATTGGCGAGGCATTCGTCTTCATGGACGACAATTAGCGCCCATATCATGCACAAAAATGGTTCAAATGGCTTTGAGCACTATGGGACTTAACTTCTGAGGTCATCAGTCCCCTAGAACTTTAAACTACTTAAACCGAACTAACCTAAGGACATCACACACATCGATGCCCGAGGCAGGTTTCGATCCTGAGACCGTATCAGCAGCGCGGTTCCGGACTGTAGCGCCTAGAACCGCTCGGCGTATGTATCCCAGTATAAAATTTAGCTTTATTTAATTTCCTACAAAATACGTGCACTTTTACACCTGTCCATTGGCACCACTACCAACGTGCTTCGTTGTATACTTCAAAGTGAGGATCTTTTGGAAACTTGTTCTGCTTTTATGACTCATTTCTCCTTGAATTACAAATCTCCATCTAATTTTTTCGGTGAGGACTAAGTTTGTATGGAACGTGGGAATATGAATACCTTGCATGTGGTATACGAAGGCGTTGTACGCTGCATAAAACTCAAAGGTAGGGGTAGCTAAATCACTAAATATATAGAAGTTTGTCAGTGGAGTTTTGCTTCTTCTTGTATATGATAATCAGAACTGCACTGACAAAGTTTCAGAGCTTCTTCATACATTTTGAGTGTTTTGGTATTAGGGATGCACTGTCTGTGGCGGCTCGTAACGTAGTTATTGTATTTCTTTTTGTTTCTTGCCCCCAGTTAGACTGAAAATGGTGCACAATAGGGCATGTGCCTACGGTATGCGCTGCGCCTTTTTTGCATTCTGTGCCGGTACCTGCTGTGACAGCAGTAATGCTGCCCTCTTTAACTCGGTGGCTGCATGTCTGCATTCGGTACTGCTAGGTTGTGCCTAGGTTTGTGTTTTCCGACACTGTTACAACAATACACTGCTGTGTGGATAGATCTACTGACGGAGATTTGGCCGATACACACCACGTGTACGGGTTCACTAAATGCAGTGGAAGAGCAGCACGAGGACGCTATACTGATCTCGTTCCCGCACCGACCGTAACCTCTTCGCAGTACTGTTGCGATTGACGATCGTTGCATTACTCTATCTTTATGTTCTATGTTTTGGTGATTGCGTATTACAAGCTTATTGACTACTGTGAACTTGTTTTCACAGAAACCATGGTGAATTCGCTAACAAAGAGAATAAATCTTAATCATATTCTCACTCTGTAATGAGCTGACGGAAGCCATAGGTCTCCTATACCAAAATACTCAGGAAATATCCCTTAAAAACCCCTCTAAGTTTGTCGGTAGAGTACTTTTTCACCCAGATAGAAAATATCGACGCAAGTCTACTGATGATGTAAATACTGTGACGTTGTTCATCCTCAGTCCCCAAAAGAAAAAAAATGCAACTATACTCGTTACACCACATTGGCAGTTGTGTCAACTTGTTTTGTAGTACACTTTGAAATAAGCGTCTGTTGTAAACTTATTCTGCTGAATTATAAATGGCAATGTGTTCGAGAGTTGTTCTTGCTGGCAATAATATGTTTAATCGTGTCCGTATAGTTCCAGTGTTACGCATTTCGTTCATATTTACACCTGAATAACAGATCCGAGCAATCCGTAATTTGAGTGTTAAATGTCCCTGATAGTACACAAATGTTTTAAATGTGAATTTTTCGACTTTTTATGTCTGTGTATACTTCAGCATAAGATCTTAGAAATAGCTGTTCCGTAGTCACATGCCCATAATTAAACACTACGGTTGCACTCATACGCACAGTGGCCGGCCGAAGTCGCCGAGCGGTTCTAGGCGCTACAGTCTGGAACCGCGCGATCGCTACGGTCGCAGGTTCGAATCCTGCCTCGGGCATGGATGTGTGTGATGTCCTTAGGTTAGTTAGGTTTAACTAGTTCTACGTTCTAGGGGACTGATGACCTCAGAAGTTAAGTCCCATAGTGCTCAGAACCATTTTTTTCATACGCACAGCGACGGCGGACGCTGTTCAAATGTACACAGGTATCGAGACTTGTGTGGCGTAATGCGCCAGTGAAGTTTTTATTGTAAAGTAAGTTTTTATGTTTAGTACTTAATTGTATGCTCCGTTCGTTTTGTAGGTACTTGATAATGGTGTAAGACCGAAAATGTACAAACGTGTAACCAAGAAGAAACGACGACAGCGGGTGGCACTAAATCTCTTGAACTAAAATAACACACACTTTGCGCCAAATACTATTCTGAACTCAAGCTATCTGCATCGGAAAAAAATGCAAGACCGTCAGGGACTGTGTTCAGTGGGACAAGGGTATAAAATATGAGCATACTGAGGGATTGTACTGTTACTGATTTATTTGTCACAGTGGTCGGGGATCAGATGGTACTAAGAAGGCCTCTCTGTGCAGTCTCTGTTTTGCAGGTAGTAACTGTTCTTAGAGATGAAGAGTATTTACAAATGAAGAGTATTTACAACAGTAATTCAAGGCTACAATCATGCCGCGCCGAAGAGTATGTGGAACAACTTCAGGGATTCAGTAGGGTCGCATTATGGCCTGTGGGCAGCTGGATGGACGAATCGAAGGATTGCTATACACTTTGAGAACAGTGTGTTGTTGGTGTTTGGCATGTCATGATCTACGCATTGTTTGAGCAGGGAATATCATCGAGAGAGGAAGTCCACCAACGTGTTGTCCCTGCTCTGTCAGTAAGGGCCATTGGGAACTAAGAGCACGTGTGCCTGTGATGAAGGTACCACTGACACCACAAGAACGCAAGCACGACTACTCTGGCGTCGTGAAAGAGTCGATTGGAGAGTAGAATGGCGCTCTGTTGTCTTCAGAGATAAGAGTAGGTTCTGTCTGCATGCTACAGATAGACGTACTGATGTACGGCGTAGAGACGGTGAGCAACATTTTCCGGAATGCATTCGCCCACGACACATCAATCCCCATCCAAGTTTCATGCTGCGTGTTGGGAGGGGGGCTATCAGTTACAAGTCGCGATCACATTTGGTGCTCCTGCAGGGTAATATAAATAGTGACTGCTGCATTGCACAAGTTGTTATACCTCCGTGCTACTGCCATTTTTTCGACAGGAATATGCACGGGCACATACAGCAGGTGAGAAGCAAGGTGCTCTTCATGGTGCACAAAAATTGCTTTTGCCAATAAGGTCTCCAGATCTCTCGCCAATTGAACGCGGATCGGACATGACGAAGCAGGAACTTACTTTTCCTCCAGGGCTTGAAAGAACCATAGCCAAATTTCAACAAAAGGTGCAAAATGCTTGGGAAATCCATCAGAGGGTGCCACGGTGCACCTCTGCGATCGTTTGCACGTGAGAATACACTACTGTGTTACAGCCAGAGTGAGTAGACTGCGTACCGATGATGTGACTGTTTGTGCACCCGTTATTCTGGTGTGTTTGTTTCATTTGGTCTAAATTTGTTATCATATATTCCGACAATGATGAACTACATGTTACATGTGTATAAAATAACCCTATCCTTGAGAATGTTGCGTTATCTCCGGTAGTGTAGATGATTGCTGCAGGAGGTCTGTAGGTTGAAACACAGTTAAAAGCTTTCTGTACTGAGTTATCTGCAATATTATTGATAGAGATAATGCTCATGCTGTTTGCTGGCTATCACTTCAGAAGAGATGTTATTATTGCTTTTCTTATCGTGTTTATGGCAATGTGTCTTAGGTGGAAAGTGTCGTGGTTAGTAATGCAAACTTCTTGCGAGCGATAATTGTTTCACGTGTGCTGAGAAAAATGCATTGCTAGTGAGATGAGGCCTGAAAAACGGGTTGTCATTTTGCCTTCCCGAAACAAAAGTTTCCACAAAACTGAGAGTGTCGTGTCCACACAGAAAGAAACGGACGTTTATGATTTGGCCACTGCAAACGCATTGCTTTACTTTGGTTCTCAGCGTTCTGGGCTATTCGTAACGTTGTGGTTTCGGATTTCCATCGAAACGTCTGTGGCCAGCTGCCCCGTTGTTCATCGTTTGACGAAAGCTGTCCACCAAGGAGCGGTCTGCAGGTACAGAAACGTGACGTATAGATAACAGCGAGTTTATCTCTAAGTTACGAATTTTGGTATAGCAGCGAATGTGAAAGATGCGTGAGAGTTTATTCGCACTGTGTCTAACGATCTTTGTAGATATTTTCGTTTTAGTGTCATACCCTCTCGCAAATTTATTTGTAATTCGAAACTGTCACAATTAGATTTTGGCAAGAATTTGCATTCTCATCGGTTGGTGGAGATGATGCATAGGTGCACCGGCCGTTTGCGTTTGTTGCTATTAAAGCCTCACGAGACCCACGAGCCGATGCTCAATTTGTATACACATTTTAACATACTTCTAATAATTTTATTCCTGAAGATGGATTTAGGTGGCCTTTTGCTTTCTCCCAGTTACTCTTACAATTACCTCAGAACAGTTCTTGAAACTGTATAAAAACTCTATTTTCGATACTGTGACAGATTTATTTTTGGCAGAACAAACCACATCCCCCCAGCCGCAATTTTTGCAGGGAAAATTAAGTTTCATTTTCCTTATAACCAACGCGCGCAACAAAGCATTTATCTCGCAATAACTGCTTCGTGAAATAGCAGTTATTAATTTAAGTACCGGGCAATAAGAGCAGTGCGCTATAATTTGCCCCGCGTGATTTAAGAGCAGAGAAATTAATGTTGGTAATAGAGAACAGCAGTGCTACTGTTGATAGGTCCCCAGAGCTCCTGAACACGGAGAAATATCACGACGTCGCACTGCGGGCGCTGCACATGCCGTTCCCTCGCTAACTGCCCCACCGACGGGCTCGACGTTTCATTAAAAGGTGGAAACCTCGGCGTTGAATACATGTAAAATTTAGTTTCCTAGATTTCTTTTAAAGCTAGCAGTGACACAAATATTCATCTAATGCGTCGAAACTGATTTTCAAGTGAGCCTTTATTATTTGTGTAGTGGTTACTGGGCTGGGTGTCCGCCTGTTTAGCCGGATGGTAACGTGCTTGCCTCCTATGCAGGGGGTCCGGCGTCGATTCCCGTCCGCGTTAGAGATTTTCTCCGCTCGTGAACTGGGCGTTGTGTTGTCCTCATCATCCGCCGTAATAAGACTTGCACTTGTCGGCCGAATATGACTTCCCAGCCAACAATGCCATGTATGATGATTTCATTTTCACTGGACTGCGTAACATTTCAAGCCCAATAAATGTATGACATCGGTGAAATTATCAATTTTTCGTTTTATTTTTGGTTGTACTTTCTAATGGATTCTTTACTGTTAGCTAAGTAGATTACACACCGCGTTTTTTAAGACTATGCCGTCCGGCGACACCACAGTGCTGTCGTGCGCGTTATAGCGGCCAACGAGCGGTGACACCACAGTGGTGTGCGCGATATAGCGGCCAACGAGCGGTGACACCACAGTGGTGTCGTGAGCGAAGTATCGCGTAGTGGCCGGCGACATCACTTTAGTATTTTTTGCATTCTGTTGGTGTTTAGTTCAGGTTGCAATAAGTTACACACGCCAACAAGTTTTTTTGTTTTTATAAGTACTTGTGCCCTTTCATCATGGCGTACGAAAGGGACAATAGGATCATTTACAATGAATGTGCGGACGTCTTGTCTGACGTTCCGGACAACTTGGCCGATTGGGAAGAAGACATTGGACATCAAAAAATGAAAGTGAAGCAGAATCGTAGGAAGATAGTGAAATACGTACAAGAAGAATTCGGCACCGCTACGATTGCCAACTGATTCGGATGAATCATACGAAAAAGGCAGTGCACAGTGGTCAGACTTTCATTTACCGAGGACCAATAATAAATTTGAAATATCCCCGGGTCCAAACATGTTTCCCAAAGGTACACAGAGCGTCGAGGATATCGTAGAATTATATTAGCAACGAAACCAACAAGTACTACAGTCAAAATGGCAATAGAAGGAAATTGCATTTAAAAAATGCCAAATTTGTCGACGTTACGGGACCCGAACTTGGAAAATGGTTTGGGCTTGCTATCCTTATGGGAATTGTAAAAAAAAAAGCAAGGATCGATGATTATTGGTCAACGAATCCGTTGAAAGACACACCGATATTTCGTAAAACGATGTCTCGCGACAGATTCAGAGAAATATTATAATTTTTACATTTTTCCGGCAGCAACAATAACCCGGATAATGCCGATCGGCTTGTCAAAGTGCAATTCGTAAATGATTATTTTTCCCAAAAGTTTAAGGAAACGTTTAATCTAAGTCAAAACATCTCAACTGAAGAAGGAATGATACAGTGGCATGGACGATTAAATTTTAAAGTTTACAATCCGTCGAAAATTACGAAATACGGCATATTCATTCGGATGCTGTATGGTTCGATTACGGGATACAATTTCCTCATTCAAGATATATTCCGGAGCTGAACAGCCTTTAGTAAAAACAGTGATGGAAATATTGACACCTGATGGAAAGTGGCATCAACTCTGAGTGGATAATTATTATAACAGTGCAGATCTTGCAGAGAAGTTACTTGAAAAGAAAATTCGAGTTTAGGAGCGATAGGGAAAAATAGAGGATTTCCGGAAAATTAAAGCACAAAAGTCAGTGTGTTTGGAGCTTGTCATCAACGGAAAGGTGACAAGCGGCCGGCGACAAGCCAAGTAATCCGAATTAGAGCTGCCCGCGCCAAGTGAATAAATTTGTACGAGACGTGCGGACGGGAAATTGTTAATACGCACCCGTTTTGGTGCAAGCACTCTTGACTTATCATGAAAGTTGTTGGTGTGCTTTAGAATAAACAACATGAGGTGTACGTGTAGCATGAGGAAGATTTAAGGGTTTCGTGTTTGATACTCTTACCAAATTATTGATTATTAAGAACAGCGCAGAAAAAGGTGCGCAACGGCCTTGCCGCAGTGCATACACCGGTTCCCGTGAGATCACCGAAGTTAAGCGCTGTCGGGCGTGGCCGGCACTTGGATGGGTGACCATCCAGGCCGCCAAGCGCTGTTGCCATTTTTCGGGGTGCACTCAGCCTCGTTATGCCAATTGAGAAGCTACTCGACAGAAAAGTAGCAGTTTCGGCCAAGAATACCATCGTAACATCCGGGAGAGCGGTGTGCTGACCCCACGCTGCTCCTATCCGCGTCCTCCTCGTAGGATGACACGGCGGTCGGATGGTCCCGGTAGGCCTGAAGACGGAGTGAAGGAAGGAAGGAAGGCAGAAAAAGGTAGATTACTACTTACCGTAAAGGAGACACGTTAGTGCAGAAAGGCAGAATTAAAAGATATTTAGATAAAACTTTTGGCCACAGCCTTCGTTAGATACGAGAAACATACACCATTCACACACACAAGCAAACGCACTTCATGCACACATGACCGACAACTCCAGCCGTTCGGCCGACTGAAAGCTTTATGAAGTGTCTTTTAGTTGTGCCAGGGAGGGAGTTGTATTGCGAATCAAATAGTCAGCAAACCTCTCAGAACGAAAATTTCAAGTTTACTTTTACGTTGCGGCTAGATGGAATGAGAGCTGTGAACTTGCGTATGAGACTACTCAGGGAACTTGACTTGAGAGAAAATAAACTTCGCTTCCAAGGAGCGACTTTCATCATTTCAACAACATCGTTAAGTATAGAGCCTTATAATCCTAGGAAGCTGTGCAAAGGTTGGTTTCAGGCAACGGTATAATACACAAGCGGCCTACGTATATATGTGTAATCGCCAACCCACTTCTCTTATTTGTCCGACAGGATAGAGGCTTGCTAAACAACTAAGAGGGGCGGTTACAAAGAGCCGTGTCTGCTGATGCCTTGCCTCTGCGAATTGACTAGTAACATCAGTCACACACTTATTTTAATGTAAGTATAGAATCTTTCAAATGTACTTCTACAGAATATTAAAAATAACCTGGAAAGATAATCATAAGGGGGATTCTAGCGATTAGGATTTGAAAGGATTCTACAGAAAACTCGTGCCATGTGAAGGAATTGGTTGATCGAGTGGGATGTCACCTTGGCTGGACAAGAGTGGAGCAACAGTTACCTTGACGAAGTGAGAAGCAATAGGAGAGAAAAATGTATGTGTGTCTGGTGGTGGTGGGACGGGGGGGGGGAGGGGGGGGAGGTGCAAGATTCTTTCAGACCAGTGAAAAGAGAAAGCGATATCTAGGATCACAATGCTTCAACAGTGTTAAAATTAACGTAACAGTTGAGTAACCCACAGTTGAACTAATCTACGATTATCGAGCGCAAACTACGCTCAGGATAGAGGGTCCTCTGTCTCTTGTGACGAAAAGTTACATAAAAATATAAACTGGAGTAAATTTGGCACAGCCATCAATCGAAGATGCATGTACTGAAGCATCGGACTCTTCTGTTTGTTCAACACAGCCGATTATAGGTGTTCCTATTTCTGACGTTTTAATAGTGACAATAACAGGGTCTAGTCATGCTTCTAACTATTGTCATGCACCACCCATCCCCGTAAAATGTCAACAGCATTCCATACAACGGAGCCAGTAGGTGCACTCCTTCCTACATTTGTCCGCTGTTTGGTAAGTGTCTGTTTCTTAGGAGTTAGACTGTGAGTGAAAAATTCTCATGAATATTAAGAAAAATACTTTGTAATTCCACCTAAATATTATAAGTTTATTTAATAATTACATTTTCATTTACAATTCCTTGTGAGTGTGGCAATGACTATATTGGATAGTCTGTTTGAATACTTTACCAGCATTGGACCGAACTTCAGGGGCGCGTCAAGTACAGAAATCTAGAACAATCCACTGTTGCCAAACAAAGAATTACGAATAAGCAGTATATACAGTATTGTTTGAGGCTACACTCATTATAACAGTGGCTTGGAACTACTTGAACTCAATTATCAAAGAATTTGTGAAAACGTACAACAATTCAAACAGAAGTATGAGTTTCGCAACTACTGTTGGGTCAATCTGTGTACTTAATACCGAATGACCAGAATAGGAGTTTCTCCCGTATTATACATGGAAAGAAAGACCCTGTGAATGTTATATTACATGTAACACCTGACATCGTCAGATGAGCGAGACCTAGCAGTCTGGGTCATTTATTATAAATTTTAATGGTATTGATTGCGATATAATGTAATAACAACTCGATGATAATCGGCTTCTGTTGACTAACAACCATTCTCAGATCTATGGAAAAAAATCAGAAAAAGTTATGCAAAGACTTCCTAACAACTCTTAAAACATACATTTGTTTGAAGTTATTATGAAAACATTATAAAGATTCTCTCTGACCAGCGTATAAGTGTTTACAAGTCACGTTTCGTAACGATATTTTTGTGGGTGGCACTGTATTTAGGTACTAATTATAATGTGAGCAGGTGATGTCTTTCATTATTTTTAAAGTTTTGTAACTTTTGTAGATAACCGTATGTCTTAAATACCGTTAGGTGATTTCTGCGTGAACTGAAAGGCAGTTTTTCTACTTTGTTTCCGTAATTCTAATGACGGTTGTTAGTCAACCGAAATCAATTATCAGCTAAAGTGCGCGTCATTTATGTTGGCGGCGGAGTTTAGGTTCGTTCTGCGCATCTGACGTCACAAAACACAGTCGGCCAATGAACAGAGAACGACATTGCCAATCTCGACTGCTGTGCAGAGCGTGGACGAGTGTCTTCAGTTTTAGAAACGTTCAGTCATAAACAAAGTAATAGAACAAAAGCAATGTCTTGATAGCAGACTTTCTTTTACAGAAAGTTTGGAAAAAGCATTCTTTATACCAATTGCTTCATATTGTATTAATTAATTAAACCAAACAAGCAATAAGACTCCTAATTCAGGCGATAGCAAGGAAAGGTGTTTGTATCAATCTCACGAACCGCTTTTTCGCAACAAAGAAGAGCGGTAATTGTTTATTTCCTATTGTACTTCGATGAAGCGTGAGTAATTAATAGTCATACCAACAGTTTTTGTCAGTATTTTGCGTGACATGTTAGAATCCTCATGGCGTTCTGCGCGTAGATGAGCTGCGTTAGCGTAATGGTTAAGGTGTTGGGCTTCTATGCCAAAGGATATGAGTTCAAAGATTGTGCGGTGCGTAATATTTTCATTATTTGAAAACAATATCGAAGTGCCTTACTTCACGAATTACATTCGTTTGAATGCAATTTTTTGAAATTTCTACTGCTTTTTCTCTTTATTAACCCTTTTGCTGCTGCAGACACGTGCTCCCCGCATTCCGCGCTGTGCACGATTTTGTCATCATTGCACTGCTCGCCTGCGCAGACACATGGTGTTCCCACTGCTTTGACACACTTATCGTTCGATTTCACAAAAACTATTTGGCCCAAAAATTTGATTTTTGCACGTCTTCTTGCTGATACCTTCCCCACTCAACTTTTACCTCTGCAAACTTTTCAAAATAGTTTTTGTGGAATCGAATGATAAGATTGTCAAAGCAGTCGGAACACAATGTGTCTGCACAGGCGAGGAGTGCAGTGACAAAATCGCGCACAGCGCGGAATGCAGGGAGCACGTCTTTGTAGCAGCGGAATACTATGGCGCTGCTTCTGTTGGCGCGTGCATCGTGTGCAACTGGCAACGCAGCAATCTCCCGCGTCTGGGCGGGCATGCGCGAGCCGCCAAGATAAAAGAATTGAACTATAGTTGTTACTGCATTATATTGCGATCACGACCATTAAAAATTATAACAACGATCACCATTGGTGTCGGTGTAATCTCTGCTTCCAATGGGCACTACCGTATCCATGATGTATCACTGATTCATTCCGTACCTCAGTCGATAAAAACGAAATCGTTATTGGATGGTTTGTTGTCCAGTCTGTCTTACTGCCCAACTGTTAAAAATCCTTTCTCTCAGAAACTGGCAGGCATTACAAGTTCAAATTAATGTCATGTACTAACGTTTATGGTCCCTTGTCAGAGTCACATATTTTGGTATTCGCATACTCACCCACTGAGACCTACAGGGTACTTTTCATTGATCTAGAATCATGTAGTTTGTCAAAAAGCAAGGTTTCGTATTAGAAGTGAGGGGAAAATGTCCTAAAATGGTTAAATTTTAATTATTTCACACGAAAAAAATATTTTGTCAATTGTTACCCACCTCATGTGTGTCAATCTGTTAGGCCCCTCTTTCTCACAAGCGGATGACGTATCAAGTATGATTTTATGTCGCATACTAAGATACATGAGCCCTTAGCTGTATAAAAAATTTAAGCTTCTAAATCAATGCAGCCAAAAGATACCGCCATTCATATCACATATATTGATACTCGCAAACTCACTCTTCAAAATGTATATGGATCTCGACATATATTCATAAAATATGGCAATGTTTTAAGGTACAAGTAAAGGAAAAAATTCCAAAAGTGTTAATTTGTAATTATACCACACTAAAACAATATTATTTTCTCATTATTTTTCTATGTGTATCTGCCCATCTGATCAAACACCTTTTTCTCAGGAATGGTTAGATGTAAGAAATTGAAATCTATGCTAAAGACTAAAATTACGGTCCATTGTCAATGTAAAATTTAAGCTTCTAAATAAAAGCAGTCGAAAGATATAGCCATTTACGCCACACATTTTGTTACTTCATTAACAATAGGTAAACATCTCAAAGATTTAAAATCGCTTACTCTTGCCCAGACAGGAGTCCAGTATTCAACAATGCATATTTTCAGTAGGTTACTAGCTACTGTTAAGAGTTTAGTTTCACACAAGGCACAATGTAAACATAATTTAAAAGAATTTTTGGTGGCCAGCTCCTTCTATTCCACCCATGAATTTGTCAACAAGATCATTTTAATGAATAATATACTTTAATTTTTGACAATACTTGGTTGTAACAGCCAAGTAACTACCTACTGTGTGAATGATGGATGTATGGAAAGCAGATGTAAGTCTTAAGTCTGCAACTAGTGGAAGTTTAATTTAAAATTTGTACATAATTTGGATGTTCTTAACTGAGGGTCATTGAAATGAATAATTTACTTTAATTTTTGACAGTGCTTAGTTGTAATAGCCAAGTAACTAGCTACTGTGTGAATGATGGACGTCACGAAAGCAGATGTAAGTATTAAACCTGTAAATAGTAGAAGTTTAATTTTAATTCATGTACATAATTTTACTGTGAATTCACTAAGGATCATTAAAATTAATGGAACTCAAGTTTTTCTAATTACATTTATGTAATGTGTTTATCTGACATGTTCCACAAACAGAAGGATTCCCTCTTTCGTGGGTCTATGGAATGAATAATAAAAAAAATATATACAAATGCTAAGCTTATAAGACAATGCAGTCAAAAGATACCACCATTTATGTTACATAGTTTGATACTCGAAAACACGCTCATAAAAACCTATAGGGTAATTCCCGATGACCTAAAAATCATGAAATTTGGCTATGACAATGGTTTCGCAGTACAAGTAAAGGAAAAAAACGGAATTGTTGATTTGCAGATATATCACACAAAAAAATATTTCTTTTGTCACTTGTTATATGACTTCAGACTTTAATTTGAATGTATTGGAATCCCTGGGACTGACATCTAGCCATTAACAATGCCAATAACAGGCAAAAATTGTCAATGTCCTTGGCTTCCGGAATGGTTAAACTGTCCATATATCCTGTACATAATCAAGTTCGCACGGAACCCTCCGTCGGCGAGTTTTACCCGCACGTTGCCTGTGTTTTGGCGTCGTTATACTTTGCGTACTTACTGTTGTGTTACTTGTGTGTGTTGGTGGTATGTGTGTCATACTTAAAAATTATTTAGTGCTACGTGGGAACAGAGCCATTTTTCCACTAAATCTGCATATGTGGTCTTTTGCATCACATCTAGCGCACATGAACGCATTTTATAACACGTCATGTAACTAAACTGCTATTGAGAGACATTTGCTAAGTCCTAGCTTTGAGTATTTAGCAGCACAACAAGCATTTCGCTTCTGTAAATGGAAACTCCATCGTTACAGAAAAGAGGGAACAAGCAACACTTAAAGCATATGTTTATGCAGTGATACGTTACAGAGATTCAATGTATACCACCAAAGAGAGCTACAGTCTTCTGACCATCTTACTGCATGCATTACCTGCCTGTCATAACTGTTAATGAAAACAAATTATATTATGTCAGTTAAAGTTACTTATGATAATGTTACTAGTAAAATCAATTATAATCTTTATTGTTGCAAATAATTTATCGAGGTTTTGTAAGGAACAGTGTCTCTCATGTTCTTTAATTTTATTGCATTTGAAATATTGACAGTAATATCACCAGTATAATAAACGATGGTGGTCGTTACTACAAAACATGTTACTGCGTTCCTATATGCAGTATGGTAATATTCAGAACTCTGTATGCTGATTTTCGACGTGAATAGGAACAAGACACTGTGCCGTCGTAGAAAGAAACAGTTTATGAATGTCACACGTAAGAGCAATGTAATTTAAGTAATTTGACAGCAGTTACAATAACCAAAGTATAACAACGTCAATAAAGTATTTTAAGCTATTAATTTGTTGATGTTGTTGTTACAGGCTGGGCTTAATTTCGGCTTCAACGCATCGGAAAGGTGTTCCAGTACCTGAGAGCATTGTTGTTCTTTCTTTAAATATTTTTTTAAGTCTCGTTTGAACAAGTCGGCTCGTACCCATAGAGACCTACACTATAACCAAGGTCATGAGAACTCTGTTAGCTTTATTACGGACACACAACACCGTGATTCCAAGACAACATTAATTTTATTTCTCTCCAAGGCACGTACATAATGGAATATAAAATATTAATTCAAGGATAATCAATATTTCCAGAGTGTCTATAATTACAAATATCAACCCGCATCACCCTCCCCACCCTGGTCAACTTCTAGAGGAATTACCAGTTGAACGGGGCGTGAAATTATGGATCCTTCTGAAGTTTGTAAGGTTACAGTTCGTATTTTCCCATCTCTTCCTTCATGAAGATCTTCTATCCACGCCTTCCTCCACATGTGTCGTGGACGAACATCCTCTTGTAGAAGAACGACATCACCCAGCTGGAGTCTTCCTGAACCTAGCCTTGTCTGATGAGTTTCATGGAAGTTTTTGAGCAGGATCAGATATTCTTTCTTCCACCTGTTCCAGAAGTGTTCTGCCATCTTCTGCAGCAGTTGAAATTCCTTGGACAAGTCTTTTCTAACTGGTGATTCTGGACCAGTAGATAGTGTTCTGAGTCGATCACCTACAAGGAAATGTGCAGGCGTCAGTGGCTCAGATTCCTCTCCCCCTTGCGTAGTTGGTGTAGAGTTTAGTGCTACTTCTATACTGACCAGGATTGTGTTGACCTTCTTCGTCCAACTGTGACTGTCCTAAAACTTTTCTCAGGCAGCGTTTGACAGATCCCACCATCCGTTCCCAGAATCTTCCCCACCAAGGCGCATGTGGGGCGATGAATTTCCAAGTGATGGCTTGCTGGGCGAGGTACTTGTGCGTCTTGCTTGCCATGAGAGCCTTCGAGAGCTCTTTCAGCTTTAAGTGCGTGGCATGGAAGGTAGTAGCATTATCAGTGTAAATTGTGCTGGGCAGTCCTCATCTTCCGACAAACCTTTGTAGGGCTTGAAGAAATCTATCTGAGCATAGTTCCAGGTGTGTGGCTCGTGTTGTTGCGCATGTGAATAGAGCAATATACGCTTTCTTCGTAATATGTCCTTGTCTGACATGTAATGGACCAGCAAAGTCAATACCTATTACTGTAAATGGTTCCAGTGGTGAAACTCGTTCAGCTGGTAATGGGGCCTCAGTTTGTTGAACAACGTGAGCTTTCACCATCTTACAAGGTAGACAACGGTGTAGAACATGTTTAATTGCCTGTCGAGCTCTAAGGATCCAGAATTCTGTTCTCAGTTCAGATAACACTATGTTTACTCCAAGGTGATGCAAACGAATGTGAGTCTGCTGGATCAGTAAACGTGGGAAATGATTATGTCCATCAAGAAGAATCGGGTGGCGTTGATCTCTGGTTAATTCTGGAAACTGCAGCCGTCCACCGAGACGAATAAGACCATTATCCAAGAATGGGTTGTAGCGAGCTATCTGCGAATTACGTGGTAGATGCATGTTGTTGTATAGTCATGCAGTTCGAGCGCAAAATGTTGCTGTTGAACAACTTGAATCCAGTAAGTGCGTGCTTTGCCCAAATCTGAAGCTGTTAGTTCTCCAGATGTTCTGTATTCTTTCAATAAGTGCCGTTTAAAGCGAAGTACCCACCCTGTTGTAACCTCCCCACAAAATTTCATTCACATTTTAGTGTAACCTCAAAACAGAAAAATTCCTAAACTTCTCGACAGTAAAAATTATAATTATGTCGTTCACATTCAGTGTAACGTCCCAACAAAAAATAAATTCAGTAACCTGGTAATAATACAATGTAACTAACCTCTCAATTAAATTGTCGCTCACTTATAACTTTTCAATAATTGACTGTGAATTTAACCTGGTAAATTTTGGACGTCAGCAGTGCTGCGTCATGGCCCTGAAAGATCATTCTGAATAAAAAAAAAAGAAAAATTCTTACCTCAATGAAGTCGCTGGATAACGCATATATATCTGCTCTTACAATTGTTTTTTTTTTTATTTTTGGCACAGCCCTGTGCAATGCTGGCCGATAGATTTGTCATTTATGAAAGGAAACAACTGATTTTTCTTTTGCAATAATCGGGATGATCATGGATTGGAGAAATTAGTTGATTCTTTAAATTGAAATGAATGGTTGTTAAGAGTTACTTTTTATGAGAAAGATTATTATTAGGAGATTTTTAAAACATTTACATGGGACTTGAGATAACAATACTGCATATGGGCGAGGCTGCTCTTACCTTATACAATAATGCTCAGGCACCGGCATCGCTGCACCACGACCGGCCCAGCCATCACTATACACCAGACCAGACTAGACTGCTCGCTAGCAACAACTTACTGCTACTGCTACACAGTTCCTACTGCAGTCAACACTGCTCTCTGGTCTGAGATTCTCTTATACCTTACATATCGCAGGCAGTGCGTGAACAATACATCGAAATTACATCTGCTCGGACCTCTTACATAACCCTCCACTGGGGGGGGGGGGGGGGGGGGCAAAAATTTGGCAGCGATGGTGAGTAAATTGGACTTGTCATGAGCAACAAATTTTTCTAAAATCTATGTAGTTACTAAGTCTACAGTCACAGGGTATATACATTATTGATAAGTGCAGAAGATATTAAGTAATGAAATAGAGTGCACAAGCAATGAGTACAGAATATATCAAGAAACGACAAAAATTATACACAATGAGTACAAAAGATATTAACAAATGACAAAGTGCACACACACTGTATAAGTCTTTAGCATTTTTAGGACAACTGAACTTATTAACAAATGAAATAAAGTGCACACACACTGTAAAAATCTTTAGCATTTTACAAGTACTGATTCCCCAAAAAATGATATAAAGTGCACATGCACTGTAAAAAAAAATGGTTCAAATGGCTCTGAGCACTATGGGACTCGACTGCTGAGGTCATTAGTCCCCTAGAACTTAGAACTAGTTAAACCTAACTAACCTAAGGACATCACAAACAACCATGCCCAAGTCAGGCTTCGAACCTGCGACCGTAGCGGTCTTGCGGTTCCAGACTGCAGCGCCTTTAACCACACAGCCACTTCGGCCGGCGCACTGTAAAAGTCTTTAGCATATTTCAAGAACTAGGAAAGGAATGGGAAGGATTGCATCATGGTTGTAGCACAGTAGGTTGCACGTAGTTGCGCCGAATGTCCATATCTTTCAACAGAAGCACAACACCAAGTGAGACAATCTGATGTTCTCTTCCCTGAAGTATTTATCAGTGTAGCCAATACACTGAAATGTTGTATTAATATTCAATGTTATCATTTTGGTAGTACATTAGGTACACCAAACAGTAGGACCATAATAACATTTCCATCGTTCAAGGTGGTGGACAGCATGTGTCAACACCACATTCTTGTAGAACCCATACTCTCACATCAACAGAGAATTAGTGCAAAAACCAAATATAGTGCTCTATGATCATGAGAATGGACAGGACAAACGGATATTGCAGTAATTTCTGGTAATTAGGTCAGAAGGTGAAGGATATTAAGTCTTATGCTAGTCAACATTGAGAATTACACTAGTCTATCAACCGATCTGAGTAATTGTTGGCACTCATTGCCTAGTTACTAAACATTTCTGTACTATGTATGGAGTATTACAGAACATTCTTCATAAGTCATCTGATTACAGTAAATATTGGCACTCATTGGCCAGTTACAAAGCATTGTTTTATGCATTATTCAGAAGTCATCATTCAAAATGAGTTAATTATTGGCATAGCATTTGTACATAATTCATCTAATTACAGTAATGATCGGCATTCATTGGCCAGTTAATAAACATGTAGCAAGTATTGAATATTACAAAACACTATTCATAACTCATCTGATTGCGGTAATTATTGGCACTCATTGGCCAGTTACAAAGTATTCATATAGTTTTACAAAACATTATTCAGTATTATTCAGAAGTCATAATTCAAAACAAGAGTTAATTATTGGCATAGCATTTATAGAGTATAACAAAAATATTATTTATAGAAATTATTGGCATAGCATTTATGCATTATTACAAAACATCATTCAGTATTACTCAGAACTCATCATTCAAGTGGCATAGGACATATTTAAAATGTAACACACTGTAACTATTACTCAAGGTCTGTAGTCCAATAGTACATAGATATAATGGATTCAATACAACAGAGAAATTTGTATTATATTCAGAACTAGAAATATATGTTGAACTGGTAGCATTATTTAGTTATATACTGGTAATAGCTGGGACTGGTAATAAAAATTTTTTGTGCTAGCAATGCATTGCGTTGGGATCGATAATTGCTGGGGCATGAAAATATATGCTTTTGACTTATTGCTGGGAATGAGGATTAATAACGTCATTCGTCATGAGTCAGCTGTAGCAAGGTTATGGAACAAGTAGAGTATATGTGATCACATTCATGAATGATACACAAATGGGTAAAAAAAATGCAAGTGCTAGAACAGGTTTAATGACTAACTGCTTATAGCACAAAAAACGCATATTATGCTGAAAAGTAGTGAACTTCGAATTAACAGGTAATGAAACATGTACTCAATATGTATTTACTCTAGCTGTCCTTTCCAAAACATTCAGTCATTATACCATGTGACATAAGACATACTGTCAAAACGAACTGCAACAAATATTTAAATAACTACATAGCATCTCTTAACTAATAGTAAATATACAAACGTCATTATTATCATCATCTGCAAAGAAAAACTTCATTATTCATATTACCATAACTTCATCACTATCATGACCTGCAAAGAAAAACCTCATTATACATATTAGCATATTCTTCATATAATTATTCATCATCATTTATTATCATCTGCAGAAAAGGACACTTCATTATTAATTATTCATATTACCATTTACTTCATACAACTATTCACACTACAGAGTTTCTTATTTCTAGCATATTTCATCACTGTAGTTCTGTCTGACAGCCTGCATCAGTCGCCTCGTATTCTGAAAGAAAAATAATTAGTCAAGACTGCTATCATACGATGTGTGTAGTATATTCTGATCCATTTACTCTTCATGACAAGATATTGCATTTTCTTTCGTTCATTCCGATGGTAAAATTTCCATTTCAGAGTAAACCACTGTGGTTGTATAATTTATTTCTTTTACACGTTATTGCTTTCTGAAAATGACGAATATGGATTAATATCTTACATTTAAATCATATACCCATTAAATAAAAACTTGTTTCTAGTGATATAATTTAGCATACAGCACAGCATGACAGAAAACGTATTATGTCAAAAACATAGACAGTTTTCAAGTGCAAAAAATGTACACACGGTATCCTAATGTAGTAGCAAAAAGTGTAGAATAGTCAAGATATTGAGATATCATAAGGAAAAATGTCAAAGTCAACTGGTGTTTGTTATATCTTAGAGATTACATAGTGCATACAGACAAAAATTCTACTTTCGATAGGAAAACAATCATACATACACAAAAATGGAAAATGTGCATGGTCTGATATCTAACGACAAGAAAAGCGACCTGCTAACCTTACCTTGCCGGGCACTTGCCAGGAAAAAATATGATAATCATCAGTAAGTGTTCATATAAATATAATTGCATAAGTGGTCATATAAAATTCAGGAAATGGCATTACAGTGTGATAAATCATAAAGTATATTCATTCAATAAAGGGTTTAATATTGGAGACATGGTGATTGCCTTTGCTTTTTCTGGTTCTCAAAGTTTAGACGTGTACTACATTGGGGTGAGGAATGCTGCGAATTCGATATGGACCTGCGTATAGAAGCTCAAATTTACTGCATCTACTCTTTCCTCTGCTGGATAAATAGTGTGTACGTACTAATATCTTCTGTCCAACGTGAAAGTCACGGCGTGTACAAATCTGTTTTTGCTGTCTTCTCCTGCGCTCTGCGCCACGTTTGATGTTGTTGAGCGCAATGTCAATTATTTTATGGTGGCGTAGTCGACGAGATGTAGGAAAAGATACTGATTCTTTAATTTTGTTAGGTGGTTCAACATTTTTCAATATAACAGTCGGAGATAGCATAGTAGATTCATTTGGTATGGAGTTAATTACATCCTGGAATGAGAGTATGTGTGTGTCCCAATCAATATGTTTTTATGGCAGTATATTCTACATAGTTTACCAGTTTCTTTCATTAGTCGTTCACAAGGATTCGAAGAAGCGTGATACCTGGATATATAGATCGGAGAAATGTTTCTTGTTCGTAACATACGTGTCCATATTGCAGATCGAAACTGTGGTCCATTGTCGGAAATTGCTTTCAATACATGCCCTACATGAAGTAGAAAATGTTTTACAAATGCATTCGAAGCAGATTTAGCAGTAGCTTTGCGTAACGGAGTGAAGGTAACAAATTTCGAAGTGAGTTCAACAGCGACAAAGATGTAGCAAAAACCTCTATTAGTTCTGGGAATCGGACCAAAAATGTCTACAGCGGCCATGTGTCTCAATTTAACGGGTACAGTGGGATGTAACGGAGGAATATGTGAAGTCGTATCTGATTTAGCTTTCTGGTAGATTTTACATGTCGCTAAAACTCGTCGAATACGTTTCTCCATGTTGGCAAAATAACAGTTCTGTCTCAGTATAAGAAAACATTTTCTGGCTCCGTAATGTGCGTAACTTAAATGAGTATACCAAATTAATTTGTTAACAAGCTCGTCAGGAATACATAATAGCCAATTGTTGCTGTCAGGGTGAGAGCGGCGAAACAGAATGTCATTGCGCACAGTGGAATGGTTTCTGATGGTAACATTATTCCTATCTTGCCAAAGGCGTTTAATTTCTTTCCATACTTTGTCTTTGCTCTGCTCTTGTGCTATGTCTCGAAATGACGATGAAATGAAGTTTTCAAATGCGACTTGTTGAATATACATGACGCTAAAATTTGCTTGGCAGAAGTTGGTTGCGATGTCTTGCTGATTGTTGCTGAGGGAACGGGGTAGTGCGTCTTCTACAACATTTTGTGTACCGGGAATGTGAACAATTGTAAAATTAAATTCCTGTAAATAAAGTTTCCATCTGCTTAATCTGTCATGTGTAAATTTTGCTGAAAGTAAAAACTGGACAGCTCTATGTACGTCTTCCATAAAGAAAATGCCTAAATCTCGTAAATGCCCATACGACACATAATGTTCCAAGTTCTGTATCAGAATAATTGCGTTCAGCAGGTGACAGAATGCGACTTGCAAAGGCGATGTTTTTAATTACTGTAGTACCATCTTCTTCAATTTCCTGAAAAATGTGTACGCCTAATGCGGTGTTAGAACTGTCGGTGGCAATTGAAAAATTTGTAGTAAGATCTGGGTGTGATAAAAGTGGTGCGTTCAACAAAGCTTGTTTCAGATTGACAAATTCAGACTGTGCTTAGCTATCCCAGGACCAAATAGCGTTTTTACCCGTCAACTGGCATAATCTAGGTGTATCTAAAGCAGAGTAATGAATAAATTTGCGAAAAAAATTAATTAATCCCAAAAAGCTGCGTAATTGTTTCTTCGTCGTTGGTACAGTAATGTCACGTAAAGCTTGACGTTTTTCCGGGTCAGGCACAATACCTTCTGCTGAAATTACATGTCCAAGAAATTTTATGAAAGTTTTGCCAAAGTGCGATTTGCTAAGATTAACTGTGAGTCCTTGTGCACGAAAAGTTTGCAACAGTTTTTTTCAGAATCAAATTGTGTTCAGACCAGTTAGCTTCTGCGATAAGGATGTCGTCTACATACGTTGTGATTCTGTCTTTAGTTCTGTCGGAAGTATAGTAGTCAAACCGCGAATAAACGCTGCTGAAGAAATTGTTAAACCGAACGGTAATATGCAAAATTGATAAGTCACCAAAACAGAGGAAAGCTGTGTACTTTCTGCAGTTCGGATGGAGCTGAATTTGCCAAAATCCCGATTTCAAATCTAATGTGGAATAAACCGCAATACCATGAAATTTCTGTAAAAGTTCTTCTAGTGTCTGTGGGCGATCTGATTCATTAATAATAATGTCGTTCACATGACGCGAATCAAGTACGAGGTGAAGTGAGCCATCGTTTTTCTTAACGATATGGAGCGGGTTTATGTACAGACTAACTGCCGGTTCAATAATACCTTGGTCAAGCATAGCTTGCAATTCTTTCTTAATTTGTTCTCTGTGAACATATGGAATGGGATAATGTTTGGCTTTAAATGTATCGTGCTGCTTAACTTGAAATTCATACATGAAACCGGACATAGTACCAGGGATGTTGTCAAAAACTGGAGCTTGCTGTAAAAGAATTTTGCGTAGCTCTGTACGTTCGCCGTATGTATTTCCACTGCTTTGCTTTACTTGCTCAGAAATCATTTGCATAACCTCATAGTCGGCTTCGTCTGATGTATTATAATTGTGTACGTACGTATCTGTGAACGACGTGGAATGACAGTCTATATTACACGATGTCGAAATGACCTCTGTCCGATTAATTGCTTGTTCTTCTGCAGATAAAGCGTGCTGAAAATCTAATGCCAGTTGTACATTCTCATCCTTTAACATTAAATAGGAATTTTGAAAGTCAATAATTGCGTCGTGTTGTACCAAAAAATTCGTACCTAAAATAACGTCTGTTGTCAATAAGGGCACAATCCAAAAATTTGAGTGAAACTTATGACCTGCAATACAAAATGATAAGTGTGTCTGTAACTTTACATCTACTCCTTTACCAGATACTGCTACTTTTACTTTAGTTTTGCCTAATGGTAACGTAGGATAAATATTCTCTTTGTTACATTCGTTGAAGGTTTCTTCATTTGTAAATGACATAGGTGATCCAGAATCGATTACTGCTGAAAATGTGGATGAGCCAGTCTTTACTTCAGTTACAGGATGGGAAATGGCTTTTTGAATAACCGGTTTTTCATGCAAAAGTGTGTCTCGGATGTCGTCAAAAGTAGTAAGATTGTCGTGAACAAGACTCTGTGTATCTGAAGTATTGCTTACGTTGCTGGAGGATGCAACCTGTACTGTATCTAGTCAAATTCTATCTGACGTGCTGTTATTTGCAGGAAGATGCTGTGGCATTTCGACTATTTGTACTGTTCTATTACTTCGTCGTGACGTATTAGGTTTGGGATGATACCTACTGTCTGGTTCATTCATGATTATCTGTTGTTGTGGTTGATTCTGGTGCTGGTAAGACCGACTGTTACGCTGAAAACTGTGCTCATTACTTTTACGTCTGTCATGATAGTCATTACTATACGGCGCGTTGCGATAGGAATTGAAATGATGTGTCTTCTGTTGGTAGTGATTTCCCTGTTGCTGTGCGTTACTATTTGGTGGAGCCGACGCTATACGTGTAAGTGGCGAAACATTAAAGCTTGGTTGACCTTGCACATTACATTGTTGGTTAGGTATGCTAACCGGTTGGTTTTGTTGCTGTTGTGGGGAAAAGAACCTCTATTGTTGCCAAAATGCGTCTGCGATAGCTGGAAATTTTGTACATACTGATGATTAAAATTTTGTCACTTATTAAAATTATACTAATAGTTTGGGAGTGTCTAATGAAAACTTTCGCTTTCAGGTAAAACTTGTCGTATCGGGTTTTCTTCACTCATTCTTAATCGTAGATAGATCGATAGTTGAAGAGCTGGTTTGATAGATATAAAGGATAGTAGAAGAGAAGGCAGCAGTGCAGAAAACTAAAGATGAAATAGCACTACTACGGCTCGGGGCCCTGTGCACGCTACGGCACTTTCTTCATCGAAGTGTAATGAATCCCCTGAGGTCATTTACGCACTGCAAATAAATTTTGGTTTCTGTGTTACAGGCAATGCTGGTGAAAATTCAAAAGCAACTTGTTGTATCCAATCCAAACCAAGTTTCTGCATTACAGGCCAAGCTGGTAAAAATACAAAAGCAAATTGTCGTATCCAGTCCAAAGGATGTATTTTTGTTCCGTTATTTTTAAATACCTTAGATTTTTTCACCGATAAAAATTGCTTATAATCAACGTTATCGTCTCTGAATGTGTGAACTGGTTCAGGATTGTATGATAATCTGTTTATCTGTGACTGTTAGGAATCTAAGTCATGTACACTCTGTAAATTACCTAAATTACACTGGCTGTGTGAGTGCGACAAATGTTCGGAAAATGGCGTATGCTGTGACGTGTTACAGATTGCAACATTTTTTATCTCAGTCACTTTGTGCTGTAAAGATGACAATTTCCTACGTGATGTATTATTGGACGAACCCACCACACTGATCGTCTGCTGTAAATTTTGGAATTCGGGTGTTTGATTAAGCGAAACTGGTGACGTATCGTCTGATTTGGTCTCATTATTATTTTCGATAACATCAATACGACTGGCCAATTCGTCATATTTTTCAGTCAGTGCTTTTACCTGATCATCGTTTTTAGTATCACAAGCATTAATTTGTTTTTGTATTTTACGTGTGGTTTTGTTCAATTTTTTAACGTCTGCTTTGACGGCATCGGGATCCTGTATTAGTTCCAACTTTTCAAGTCTGTTGGTCATTGTCTGAAAGTCTAATGTGTGTGTGTGTGTTTTTGTTTTAAGATCGGAGATTTCATCATGCAATTCGGTGTTCAACTGTTTGATAGTATTAATTTCGTCTGATACTGTAGCAATATTGTTGTCTACGTATGTTTTTGCTTTAGTAAACAGTTTACGCTTATCTTCCTGTCTCTGTGCAGTAATTGTTTCCATGACTTGTTGCTTTACTTTATTCTGTTCCTGTATAAATTTACGGTAACGTGTTTCACTGTTTTGTAGGTGGTGAATAAAACGTTCGTCAATTTGGCTGTTCTGTTGGTCAAATTTCGCGTCTACTTTCGCATCCAGTGTGCGTGAAAGTTCTGCTACATTAATTTAAACTCGTCGCGTAACTGTGTTGCGTTTTCAGAACATTGTTTAGCGACTGCACTAATTTCATCTCTAAGTTATTCAGTTGTGGCTGCATGAGTATTACTTAATTCTTGTACCACAGATCTAATTTCTTCACTACTGTTCCTAGCACAAGCCTTAATTTCCTCACGTAATTGTCCTTTAGTATCATGACATTGCGCGGCAACGGCTGTAATTTGTTCACTAAGCTGTTTGAAATTGTTGTCTTGCTTTTCATTCAACTGTTTAGAATTGCTGTCTAGTTTTTCGTTAAGTTGTTGTTTGAGATTTTCATTATTTTCATTAAGTTGTTGTTTGCGACTTTCATTAAGTTGTTGTTTGAGATTTTCACTAAGTTATTTGTTTGATTCATGAAGTTGTAGCAATAATGCCATAACTTGATCCATGCCAATATTACCTACTCTATTCTCTGTGCTGTTTGATGACGTATCTGGAATTGTCACGTTTTTTGTAACCATTTGGTCATTCTCTGATTCTTGAAAAAGTTTGCCAACTGGATGTGCACTGTTGGTCACTACACCGGAATCAAATAAATCTTACATATTTTGAGTATATTGTTCACCTTCGTTAGAAACAATTATCTGTTCGCTACGTATATTTTGCAAATCATGCGTGTCTAACTTGACAGCGTTCATTGTAACGGAACGTGTCGCATCATCAACTGTCGTTAAATTAACAGAGGACACAATTGAATTTGTTTGCTCATCATTAGCATTAAAATCATTACTAGTGATCGGTACGCACTGATTATCTGTAATTAGGGAATTATCACTATTACACTGAGTGTCGCAAATATTATCGGTCAAATTATTCCAGTCGGTTATTTCACTCATTGCACATCGCGATGTACTGTTAACAGATTTTCGCGGCATTTTCAGAAATCAAAATTAAACACAAAATGAAACAATGACGAAGCAAAAATGGAACAACCACAATTACAACATAAAGCAATAAATTGCCGATGATCTGTGAAAGAAAGAGTAACAAATTACTAAATGCGTTGCGCCAGATGCAAACTACATTTAAGTAAATAAGATCAGATATATAACTGACTACTTCTCAGAAATTCACAAAGAAATACGATCCTGGCCGGTTGTCGCCAAGTGTAACCTCTCCACAAAATTTCATTCACATTTTAGTGTAACCTCAAAACAGAAAAGTTCCTAAACTTCTCAACAGCAAAAATTATAATTATGTCGTCCCAACAAAAAATAAATTCAGTAACCTGGTAATAATACAATGTAACTAACCTCTCAATTAAATTGTCGCTCACTTATAACTTTTCAATAATTGACTGTGAATTTAACCTGGTAAATTTTGGACGTCAGCAGTGCTGCGTCATGGCCCTGAAAGATCATTCTGAATAAAAAAAAAAGAAAAATTCTTACCTCAATGAAGTCGCCGGATAACGCATATATATCTGCTCTTACAATTGTTTTTTTTATTATTTTTGGCACAGCCCTGTGCAATGCTGGCCGATAGATTTGTCATTTATGAAAGGAAACAACTGATTTTTCTTTTGCAATAATCGGGATGATCATGGATTGGAGAAATTAGTAAATACTTTAAATTGAAATGAATGGTTGTTAAAAGTTACTTTTTATGAGAAAGATTATTATTAGGAGATTTTTAAAACATTTACATGGGACTTGAGATAACAATACTACATATGCGCGAGGCTGATTTTACCTTATACAATAATGCTCATGCTCCGGCATCGCGGCACCACGACCGGCCCAGCCAACACTATACACCAGACCAGACTAGACTGCTCGCTAGCAACAACTTACTGCTACTGCTACACAGTTCCTACTGCAGTCAACACTGCTCTCTGGTCTGAGATTCTCTTATACCTTACATATCGTAGGCAGCGCGTGAGCAATACATCGAAATTACATCTGCTCGGACCTCTTACACTGTAACTCTTAACAGCTTGAAGGAGCTACTGTACCGTGTAGCTGTTAAAATAGGAATCGTTGTTTGTATCATGGAGACTTGGTCTGTTAATTTCTTCTTTTCTGGCAAGGAGTGCTCTTACATCTGTAAAATTCGAGGCCACTGTGTTCTGTTCTTTGTTAACCAAGCAGGTCCATGAAACCATACAGAAGCATGGTGAAGTTTATCTGCTGTGGTACCTCTGTAGGTGAGATCAGCTGGATTTTCGTCACCAGAGCAGTGCCTCCACTGTGACGGATTCGTTAGTCGTTGTATTTCCGTAACACGGTTTGACACAAAGGTTTTCCATCGATTAGGGTCATGTTGTATCCATCCTAAGGCTACAGTTGAGTCAGTCCACAATGTTGCACGACTTGCATTATAGCTAGTGGCCTTACAGAAATAATGAAGTAGTCTTGATCCAAGAAGTGTCGCTAGAAGTTCCAGCCGTGGAAGAGTTATTTTTTTGATGGGAGCTAGTCGGTTTTTACTGCAAAGCAAATGGACAGATACCATATTTGTTGTGGTGCACCGTACATAAAGGACTGCACCGTAGGCCTTTTCTGATGCGTCGCAAAAGACATGGATTTCTGGCTCAGTGTTTTCAGGTACACGAACCCATCGGGGAATTTTTATGTGTGAACATGATGGCAATGTTGATACCCACATTCCCCAGCGTTTGCTAAGGTCAAGGGGTAAAAGCTCATCCCGTTCAATTCCTCTTGACCAAATTTCTTGAAAAATTATTTTTGCAGTGAGGGACACAGGCGACAACAAACCCAACGGGTCATAGAATCTAGCAGTGTTTCGTAGTAGTTCTCGCTTAGTGGCAGGACGATTTATACCATTGTCAGTAACATTGTTGTGAACAACACTGAGCGTATTAGTCTGTGTGTTCCAGTGGACTCCCAGTACCTTCTTACCTGTAGTGTTTATGACACCTTCTGATTGCCATATTCCAATCAGTTGGCTTGAATTTGTGGCCCACTTTGCCATTGGTAGACTGATCTGTCCCATGAGTGATGTAAGCTCATAGTATAAGTTAATTACGGCATTGTCATCTTTAGCACCTGCTACAAAATCATCCATGTACGTATTATCTTCAACAAGTAAGGCAGTTTGCGGAAAATTCGTTTTGTGCATTACAACAAGTTCTTTCAGCGTGGCTGCAAGAAGAGACGGACTGCAGGAAAGTCCGAAAGGTAGCCGGGTGAAGCGGTATGTAAAATGGTTCAAGTGGCTCTGAGCACTATCCGCTAGAACTCAGAACTACTTAAACCTAATTAACCTATGGACATCACACACATCCATGCCCGAGGCAGGATTCGAACCTGCGACCGTAGCGGTCGCGCGGTTCCAGACTGTAGCCCCTAGAACCGCTCGGCCACTCCGGCCGGCGAAGTGGTATGTAATCCTTTCGTCAGTTGTAATATAGTTTCCTTGTTGATGTACGATTACTTTGTACCAAAAAGAACCTCGTGCGATCTCTATCTTTCATGTGAAGAACTAATTGTAGAAATGCTTGTTTGATATCGGCAATTAAGGCTTCTCGATGTAGACGATATCTCAGTAATATTGAAAGAATGTCAGGAAGTAAATTAGGACCTATTTCTAAAGAGTCATTCAATGAACGTGCATTTTGGTAGTGCGACGAACCATCAAATACAATCCTCCATTTGATGACACCTAACTTTTCTTTCTTTACTGCATGATGTGTTAGATAAATTGTGTCACGCAATTTCTGTCGAGAAGGGGTGACTTCCACATGTTTGTTTTTGATATGTTCTATCATTTGCGCCTCGTAAATTTGTTTCAGTTTCTTGTCCTTCGTAAATTTTTTCTCCAGTGAAGCAAATCTCTTCTCTGCTTGCTAGAGATTATTAGATAACATAACGTTGGATTTTCTGGGGAAAGACATGACTCTTCTTTTGTCTTCGATGCAGTAGGATTTTGAAAAATCTTGCAATAACGCCAGTTCCTTCTGGTTCAGAGTTGTTGTTTCATCTTCTGTGTTTCCCATTGTTTCTAAATTCCAGAAACGTCGTAAAATATCGTCTGTTGTTGTCGCTGTCTCTAAACAGATGTAGTTTGCCGGCACAAGGTTAGCCGTGGTGCTTGATTTGCTTCCACTAAGAATCCAACCTAGAATGGAAGGTAATAGAACAACTGATGACATTAGTCGAATCGGAGGGGAATCTTTAACGATTTTCCAATAGTAATCTGCTCCGATAAGAATCTCGATGGGAAGATCTTCTGTATCATCTCTTAGGTCCGCAAACTGAAGTCCCCGTGTGCGTACAAGTTTTCGTAAATCGGAAGGCACAGTCGGGTGCGCGGAAAATGAGTATGTGCTTTCAAATGCAGTCATAGACGTCTTGGAATTAGTCCATGTACCCTGTAGTGTGAATTCTGCGACTCTACGATGCGTTGAAGTTGCGGATGGCATTTCAAAGGCGTTGACAGATACATCACGATGTTCTATAGTTCTTAAACCTAGCTCATCAATCAGGAACTTGGAAATGTAGCTTGACTGACTACCGCTATCCAGAACGCAGCGCGTAAGTTTACTTAATCCTACGGGTCCACCGACCCAAACTCGAGCTGTCTCAAAATAAGTAAAACCTGCTGAACTTACGTCGATTCTCCCTACAGATGTAGAGCTAATTTGCTGAGAAGATGAGGAAGAGGCAGCAATGTCAGTACAGATAGCTTTGTGATGACTTTTCTTGCACTTAGAACACGAGACATTGCCCTTCTTACTGCAGTTTCTAGCAGTATGACCTCGGTTTAGACATATAAAACAGTGATTATCTTGCTTTAATTTATCGATACGTTGCTGGCTGTCAGTTACTATGTTGCAGTCTTGGGCTCAATGAGAGCGAGTTTCGCAAAATATACAATATGGTTGTACCGGTACTTCTCGTTTAGGCTTACGCGGTTTTTTCGCTTGCTTTGAATTTGTGTGAAGCGCTGCTGCAGTGGGCGTGAAGCTAGGAGATGACTGATATTCTGTACGAATCTTTTGTGCAGTGAGAGCACCACGAACTTCTTCTTCCAAAAAGTTATGTAGTTTCTGTACATCTCCTTCCACTACTTCGGTTCTTCTGGCATGAACGACCCTTTTCTGGCAAATTTCAGCGGGAAATGCACGCAGAATTTTCGGAGTGAGAATTTTACCGTATGCCACGACGTCTTCTCCTAAGGCACGCAGTGCTAGAATACGACGGTTACATTCCAGGAATGTACTGTTCAGCGTTTCAGGTGTCGCTGACTGTACAGGCTTTAGCGCATCCAGATAATCGAGGTGCGCCTGTATAATGCGATTGCTATCTCCCTATCTATTCAATAAAATTTTCTTTGTTTCTTCATAGGTGTTAGCCGTTATAGGTATTCCATCTACTAGGAACTTCGGTTCGTCTGGCAGATACCCTCGTAGGAAAACATGTTTATTTACTGTAGAAAGGGATGGGTCTTTATCAATGGTCGATTCAAATTGTTCGCAGAAGCGGGACCACATTTCGACATCTCCACAAAATGACTCAAGCTTAATTGCTGGTTGCTTGACAGAGTGCAATACAGTTCATCTACATCTACATTGATACTCCGCAAGCCACCCAACGGTGTGTGGCGGAGGGCACTTTACGTGCCACTGTCATTACCTCCCTTTCCTGTTCCAGTCGCGTATGGTTCGCGGGAAGAACGACTGTCTGAAAGCCTCCGTGCGCGCTCTAATCTCTCTAATTTTACATTCGTGATCTCCTCGGGAAGTATAAGTAGGGGGAAGCAATATATTCGATACCTCATCCAGAAACGCACCCTCTCGAAACCTGGCGAGCAAGCTACACCGCGATGCAGAGCGCCTCTCTTGCAGAGTCTGCCACTTGAGTTTATTAAACATCTCCGTAACGCTATCACGGTTACCAAATAACCCAGTGACGAAACGCGCCGCCCTTCTTTGGATCCTCTCTATCTCCTCCGTCAACCCGACCTGGTACGGATCCCACACTGACGAGCAATACTCAAGTATAGGTCGAACGAGTGTTTTGTAAGCCACCTCCTTTGTTGATGGACTACATTTTCTAAGCACTCTCCCAATGAATCTCAACCTGGTACCCGCCTTACCAACAATTAGTTTTATATGATCATTCCACTTCAAATCGTTCCGTACGCATACTCCCAGATATTTTACAGAAGTAACTGCTACCAGTGTTTGTTCCGCTATCATATAATCATACAATAAAGGATCCTTCTTTCTATGTATTCGCAATACATCACATTTGTCTATGTTAAGGGTCAGTTGCCACTCCCTGCACCAAGTGCCTATCCGCTGCAGATCTTCCTGTATTTCGCTACAATTTTCTAATGCAGCAACTTCTCTGTATACTACAGCATCATCCGCGAAAAGCCGCATGGAACTTCCGACACTATCTACTAAGTCATTTATATATATTGTGAAAAGCAATGGTCCCATAACACTCCCCTGTGGCACGCCAGAGGTTACTTTAACGTCTGTAGACGTCTCTCCATTGATAACAACATGCTGTGTTCTGTTTGCTAAAAACTCTTCAATCCAGCCACACAGCTGGTCTGATATTCCGTAGGCTCTTACTTTGCTTATCAGGCGACAGTGCGGAACTGTATCGAACGCCTTCCGGAAGTCAAGAAAAATAGCATCTACCTGGGAGCCTGTATCTAATATTTTCTGGGTCTCATGAACAAATAAGGCGAGTTGGGTCTCACACGATCGCTGTTTCCGGAATCCATGTTGATTCCTACATAGTAGATTCTGGGTTTCCAGAAATGACATGATACGCGAGCAAAAAACATGTTCTAAAATTCTACAACAGATCGACGTCAGAGATATAGGTCTATAGTTTTGCGCATCTGCTCGACGACCCTTCTTGAAGACTGGGACTATCTGTGCTCTTTTCCAATCATTTGGAACCCTCCGTTCCTCTAGAGACTTGCGGTACACGGCTGTTAGAAGGGGGGCAAGTTCTTTCGCGTACTCTGTGTAGAATCGAATTGGTATCCCGTCAGGTCCAGTGGACTTTCCTCTATTGAGTGATTCCAGTTGCTTTTCTATTCCTTGGACACTTATTTCGATGTCAGCCATTTTTTCGTTTGTGCGAGGATTTAGAGAAGGAACTGCAGTGCGGTCTTCCTCTGTGAAACAGCTTTGGAAAAAGGTGTTTAGTATTTCAGCTTTACGCGTGTCATCCTCTGTTTCAAAGCCATCATCATCCCGTAGTGTCTGGATATGCTGTTTCGAGCCACTTACTGATTTAACGTAAGACCAGAACTTCCTAGGATTTTCTGTCAAGTCGGTACATAGAATTTTACTTTCGAATTCAATGAACGCTTCACGCATAGCCCTCCTTACGCTAACTTTGATATCGTTTAGCTTCAGTTTGTCTGAGAGGTTTTGGCTGCGTTTAAACTTGGAGTGGAGCTCTCTTTGCTTTCGCAGTAGTTTCCTAACTTTGTTGTTGTACCACGGTGGGTTTTTCCCGTCCCTCACAGTTTTACTCGGCACGTACCTGTCTAAAACGCATTTTACGATTGCCTTGAACTTTTTCCATAAACACTCAACATTGTCAGTGTCGGAACAGAAATTTTCGTTTTGATCTGTTAGGTAGTCTGAAATCTGCCTTCTATTACTCTTGCTAAACAGATAAACCTTCCTCCCTTTTTTTATATTCCTATTAACTTCCATATTCAGGGATGCTGCAACGGCCTTATGATCACTGATTCCCTGTTCTGTACATACAGATTCGAAAAGTTCGGGTCTGTTTGTTATCAGTAGGTCCAAGATGTTATCTCCACGAGTCGGTTCTCTGTTTAATTGCTCGAGGTAATTTTCGGATAGTGCACTCAGTATAATGTCACTCGATGCTCTGTCCCTACCACCCGTCCTAAACATCTGAGTGTCCCAGTCTATATCTGGTAAATTGAAATCTCCACCTAAGACTATAACATGCTGAGAAAATTTATGTGAAATGTATTCCAAATTTTCTCTCAGTTGTTCTGCCACTAATGCTGCTGAGTCGGGAGGTCGGTAAAAGGAGCCAATTATTAACCTAGTTCGGCTGTTTAGTGTAACCTCCACCCATAATAATTCACAGGAACTATCCACTTCTACTTCACTACAGGATAAACTACTACTAACAGCGATGAACACTCCACCACCGGTTGCATGCAATCTATCCTTTCTAAACACCGTGTGTACCTTTGTAAAAATTTCGGCAGAATTTATCTCTGGCTTAAGCCAGCTTTCTGTACCTATAACGATTTCAGCTTCGGTGCTTTCTATCAGCGCTTGAAGTTCCGGTACTTTACCAACGCAGCTTCGACAGTTGACAATTACAATACCGTTTGCTGCTTGGTCCCCGCATGTCCTGACTTTGCCCCGCACCCGTTGAGGCTGTTGCCCTTTCTGTAGTTGCCCAAGGCCATCTAACCTAAAAAACCGCCCAGCCCACGCCACACAACCCCTGCTACCCGTGTAGCCGCTTGTTGCGTGTAGTGGACTCCTGACCTATCCAGCGGAACCCGAAACCCCACCACCCTATGGCGCAAGTCGAGGAATCTGCAGCCCACACGGTCGCAGAACCGTCTCAGCCTCTGATTCAGACCCTCCACTCGGCTCTGTACCAAAGGTCCGCAGTCAGTCCTGTCGACGATGCTGCAGATGGTGAGCTCTGCTTTCATCCCGCTAGCGAGACTGGCAGTCTTCACCAAATCAGATAGCCGCCGGAAGCCAGAGAGGATTTCCTCGGATCCATAGCGACACACATCATTGGTGCCGACATGAGCGACCACCTGCAGATGGGTGCACCCTGTACCCTTCATGGCATCCGGAAGGACCCTTTCCACATCTGGAATGACTCCCCCCGGTATGCACACGGAGTGCACATTGGTTTTCTTCCCCTCTCTTGCTGCCATTTCCCTAAGGGGCCCCATTACGCGCCTGACGTTGGAGCTCCCAACTACCAGTAAGCCCACCCTCTGCGACTGCCCGGATCTTGCAGACTGAGGGGCAACCTCTGGAACAGGACAAGCAGCCATGTCAGGCCGAAGATCAGTATCAGCCTGAGACAGAGCCTGAAACCGGTTCGTCAGACAAACTGGAGAGGCTTTCCGTTCAGCCCTCCGGAATGTCTTTCGCCCCCTGCCACACCTTGAAACGACCTCCCACTCTACCACAGGTGAGGGATCAGCCTCAATGCGGGCAGTATCCCGGGCAACCACAGTCGTAGTCCGATCAGGGGATGCGTGGGACGAGCTGGCCGTCCCCGACAAACCCCCATCCCGACCCCCACAGTGATGCCCATTGGCAACAGCCTCAAGCTGTGTGACCGAAGCCAACACTGCCTGAAGCTGGGAGCGAAGGGATGCCAACTCAGCCTGCATCCGAACACAGCAGTTGCAGTCCCTATCCATGCTAAAAACTGTTTTGCTAAAAACGTCTGAACTAATCTACAGAGAGCGCAAACAAATCGACAAAATTTAAACGGTTATTAAAATACAAGATTGCCTAGTAAATGCAGTAATGCTGCTACTTGCGCACTGCTGACACTGCTCGGCGGCGGAAGGAGACTAAGCGAAATTACACTATTCAGGTACTAAAACACGATGCTACACTCTCAAATACTATAATACGCCCGAAATTTATGAATTAAACAATGCAAGAACCAAAAACACGCAAAGAAATTAAGAGTTAAACTATGGTTATGTGAGCACTGGTGGTGGCGTGATATTCATCTGCGACGTTGTGACTGAATGCTTGTAATCAATCGCTCTTGTAGCTGTCTGTATAGCGCATTTGACTTTGTCTATATATTCCTCACAGCTCAGCACGTCTGCATTGTATTCATCGTCAGAGAGAAAATTATCAATAGCGTCATCTAATGAAACGAGCTTCTCTAGAGATTCTTGAAGACGTCCCCTGTAATGTTCAAAATCATCAAACGAGCTTTCTATGGTAAGAGCATCAACAGCCGCACAAAACCGCGTAGCAATAGTCTTCTCCCTAGTTCGCTTTCTTTTGAAGTTTGCTGACTGTATCTCTGATTCGTCCTGCATTATGTCTTACTAAAGACGGCTACTGTAAGATTGTTTACGAGTTCGCTTGTGAATAGCTTAAACGTTTAACAAGCAGCGTATGCGGAAACAAAAACCTTTTAATAATGGTTCAAATGGCTCTAAGCACTATGGGACTCAACACCTGTGGTCATAAGTCCCCTAGAACTTAGAGCAACTTAAACCTAACTAACCTAAGGACATCACACACATCCATGTCCGAGGCAGGATTCGAACCTGCGACCGTAGCAGTCGCGCGGTTCCTGACTGAGTGCCTAGAACCGCTAAACCACCGCGGCCGGCTAAACCTTTTAATAAAACTAGCTACTCTGAGTGCAAGTTTCAGGCTTCTAATACAAAGTCGCAAAAATTGGTTTGAAGCAACCAGTTCATGCGTCATATTATATTGGAATTTACTTAGCTTGTGATGCGGTCCGACGTCGTCTCTTGTTTCCTACAGCGTGAAGTAAGCCGTTAATTGTTGAAATCACGCAGGAAATCGCAATTTCTTCCCGTGTTTCGACACCAAAATATTACGGACACACAACATCGTGATTCCAATACAACACTAATTTTATTTCTCTCCGAGGCACGTACATCGTGGAATATAAAACATTAATTCAAGGATAATCAATATTTCCAGAGTGTCTATGATTAAAAATATCAACCCGCAACAAGCTTCGTAGGACGTTACTGTTCAAATACACTCCTGGAAATGGAAAAAAGAACACATTGACACCGGTGTGTCAGACCCACCATACTTGCTCCGGACACTGCGAGAGGGCTGTACAAGCAATGATCACACGCACGGCACAGCGCACACACCAGGAACCGCGGTGTTGGCCGTCGAATGGCGCTAGCTGCGCAGCATTTGTGCACCGCCGCCGTCAGTGTCAGCCAGTTTGCCGTGGCATACGGAGCTCCATCGCAGTCTTTAACACTGGTAGCACGCCGCGACAGCGTGGACGTGAACCGTATGTGCAGTTGACGGACTTTGAGCGAGGGCGTATAGTGGGCATGCGGGAGGCCGGGTGGACGTACCGCCGAATTGCTCAACACGTGGGGCGTGAGGTCTCCACAGTACATCGATGTTGTCGCCAGTGGTCGGCGGAAGGTGCACGTGCCCGTCGACCTGGGACCGAGCCGCAGCGACGCACGGATGCACGCCAAGACCGTAGGATCCTACGCAGTGCCGTAGGGGACCGCACCGCCACTTCCCAGCAAATTAGGGACACTGTTGCTGCTGGTGTATCGGCGAGGACCATTCGCAACCGTCTCCATGAAGCTGGGCTACGGTCCCGCACATCGTTAGGCCGTCTTCCGCTCACGCCCCAACATCGTGCAGCCCGCCTCCAGTGGTGTCGCGACAGGCGTGAATGGAGGGACGAATGGAGACGTGTCGTCTTCAGCGATGAGAGTCGCTTCTGCCTTGGTGCCAATGATGGTCGTATGCGTGTTTGGCGCCGTGCAGGTGAGCGCCACAATCAGGACTGCATACGACCGAGGCACACAGGGCCAACACCCGGCATCATGGTGTGGGGAGCGATCTCCTACACTGGCCGTACACTACTGGTGATCGTCGAGGGGACACTGAATAGTGCACGGTACATCCAAACCGTCATCGAACCCATCGTTCTACCATTCCTAGACCGGCAAGGGAACTTGCTGTTCCAACAGGACAATGCACGTCCGCATGTATCCCGTGCCACCCAACGTGCTCTAGAAGGTGTAAGTCAACTACCCTGGCCAGCAAGATCTCCGGATCTGTCCCCCATTCAGCATGTTTGGGACTGGATGAAGCGCCGTCTCACGCGGTCTGCACGTCCAGCACGAACGCTGGTCCAACTGAGGCGGCAGGTGGAAATGGCATGGCAAGCCGTTCCACAGGACTACATCCAGCATCTCTACGATCGTCTCCATGGGAGAATAGCAGCCTGCATTGCTGCGAAAGGTGGATATACACTGTACTAGTGCCGACATTGTGCATGCTCTGTTGCCTGTGTCTATGTGCCTGTGGTTCTGTCAGTGTGATCATGTGATGTATCTGACCCCAGGAATGTGTCAATAAAGTTTCCCCTTCCTGGGACAATGAATTCACGGTGTTCTTATTTCAATTTCCAGGAGTGTATGTTCCTTATTTGCTTATTTGTAGTAATGAATATGAACGCAAATCAGTCAACTTGTAATTGTCTGGAGAGAAGCTTTCTTCGTTGTGTCATTCAGGTTCCCATTGCATGCATACGCACATCTGCCACAATATTATGACCACCGACCTACTATCGATATAAATCCGTCCAGGTAGTAGCGGCGTCACATGGCGGAGAATGACCGCTACCCAGACATGCACGGTGCATTTAGATCAGTGAGCAAAAATGTAATATCCATGTCTAGAATGGAGAAGGCACTCGACCTACCCGAGTTTGTGTGAGGGCAAATTTTTATGGCCCGGAGGCTCGGCACGAGCATTTTGGAAACTGCACGACTTGTCAAGTGTTCGAGGACTGCTGTGGTCAGTGTCTTCAACACGTGGCGAAATGCAGGTGAAACGACATCCAGACGTCGGGACGTTGGACGGCTAATCCTCATTACAGATGTCGGACGTCATAGGAAGAGTACACTGATAAAACAAAATAGACGGTGAACTGCGGTGGAACCAACATCAGACTCTAATGCCGCGCAGACTACAAGTGTGTCTGACCACACAGTGAACCGTACATTTCTAATGATTGGCCTCCGCGACGGACGACCCACGCATGCGCCAATGTTAACGCCACGACATTGGCAACTACGATTGAAATGGCCACGTGACCGTCGGCGCTGGAAGTTGGCGCAGTGGCACAGCATTGCGTGGTCTGATGTATCCCGATACCGTCGTCTCTCTGACGACTTTACTGCGGGACGGAGACAAGCTGCCGGAGGTTCCATTGTGCTCTGGGGAACATTCACGGGGCAAACATGGGTCCAGTGGCGCTCGCGCAAGACACCATGATGGCCGAAGTGTATTGCACACTGGTTGCAGACCACGGACACCCCTTCACGACGATAATTCTTACCTACGACACTGGCATGTTTCAGCAAGATAATGCACAATGTCACAAGGCCGGGAGTGTGATGGAGTGGTTCGAGGTTGGCGAATTGTAACTGATGTGCTGTGCCCCTAACTCGTCAGATCTGAAGCCGATCGACACATCTGGGGATATGATTGAACGTAATGTCAGAGCTCATCAACCGCCCCCCCCCCCCCCCCCACCACCACCACCACCACCAAATTAACAGGAATTAGATGACTTGTGTGTTCAGATGTGGCGCCAGTGGCCTCCAGCTAGTTAGCAAGGCCTTATTACTTCTATACCACAACGCGTCTCCGCTGTTATCTGTGTCAAAGGTGGACGTACCTTCTATTGGGTAGGCATCCAAAATGCTCTAGATGATCAGTATAAATTTAACCACTAGTTAAAATTAATTTATCTGACCTATGTCTTCTCGTACGTTGTCAAACTAGTAAACGTCGTCGATGTATGATATGTACATCCAAACACTGGATGGTACTGGCAGCACCAGCCGAAGCAAAGTTTCTCCGGAAAAATAAGCAATGTGTGACTCGTCGATATCTATCGTAAGCCGACCAACGTACCGATATTGATGAAGGAAATGGAAATTTCTGTACAATACTTGTAGTGTTGCTTTTACTTTTCTGAAGGGCACAAACTAGTCGAAATAACATAAAACACGGGTAACATACGTTATAAGTGTTCCACGAAGCTGCTTAGTTTACGTGGCGTAAGTTGATCAAAAAATTCATCAAGCTTTTTAGCAGTGATTGAAGCAAAAGAGCGTCGTACCTCTGGAAATGGTGGCAGAGCTACTTGGCAAACGAATTTTGTATAGGGTCCTTCACAAAGAAGCATCAAATCATGAACTTAATTTTTTTTCAAAACTTATTAATAAAATACAGAAATATTTTCATCAAGCCATCATATAAGAGATATCGAAAACTGTACCTAGGTTATGACCTGCTCTACCACGCTGGCATGCGGCTCTGTACGTGAAATTAGCATTTGGGAGGGCAGTGGTTCATATGACCGTCCGATCATCCAGATTTAGGTTTTCCGTGATTTTCGTAAATCGCTTCAGGCAAATACATACGTAGCTCCTTTGAAAAGGGCGCTGCCGATTTCCTTTTCCCTTCTTTCGCAATTCTAGGCAGTATTCCGTCTCTAATGACGTGGGTTCCACGGGCCTTTAAACTCCTATCTACCCTCTTTCCTTCCTTTGTACTTGAAATTTGCTACGACGGGATGAAATTACTCCACTGGCATTTTACGAAAAACACGGCAAATTTTCACCTTTAAACTGCAAATTTTTCGTGGTTTGTTGGTATACCTGTCCCAAAGAAAATAAAACTTAAGAGGACCAGTAACATGACTTTAGTGGTCATCGTTGATCATCGTTATGCGAAGCTATCCGGAAACCGATCATGGAGCAATTAAGTTCTTTTGCCAGAAGTTTGACAGCTGACACCATCATGCTGAAACTACAACTCACGACAGCCCGTTCTATTGAAACATGACAAAAAATCTCTTATCATCTCAGAATATCGGTTTCCATTTAACTGTCACAGTCTGTCATTTGTCATCATAAAAAAAAAGGACCGGCGATGTCGCTCACACTAAATAGTCATTCGCAGTGACTGAATTTCCTTCTGGTGAAGCCTGCAAGTATTTTCTACCCCAAGATACCACTTTCAGTTTACTCAAATTTCTGTTTAAGTAAAAGTGCACCTCGTCAGTAAAGATGAAGTTCCTTTCAAAATCGTTGTCTCCTCATAAAACAGTCAGTAAAATGTCATTTCTTCTCATATTCGGCTTCCTTCATTGCCCCTTTAACTGAATTGTGTAAGGGAGGTAATGGAGATCATACCGGAGAATTCGTCGTACTGAAGAATATCCTATTCACAATTTTTGAGAACTGCGACTAAAAGCCATACTGTCACAAACACTGGATTATCTTTCACGGGTTTATTAGAACGAGAGCGCACAGAATGCTTAATGCTCGCTGTTGAAACCATTTCAGTGAAATTCACTGCTTCCTTGCGCCCTAGAATAGCTCGAAGACGTCTCACGATTACTGCAGAGGTCTCTCCGTTCTTACGTTTCCTGTATTATCACTCGTTGTGAAATAGTAAACTGCCACTTGGTGAGCAAAACAACTAGGAAGTGCAATAAATTCCGATTGTAGCTCCTCAATTGGCATCACGAGGGTGAGTCAGCCCGGCCCGGCATCGCGGCCCGGATGGTCACCCATCCAAGAGCTGGCCATGCCCGACAGCTCTTAAATTCGGTGATTTGACCGGAACCAGTGTATCCACTGCGGCACGGCCGTTGCTAAGCGACTGGAACAGAGGTTATTTTATTTCCGTTATGGAGATAAACACCCTTGAGGCTTGTTTTCGACGCATCTATGAAAAGTCTACACTTCTGTGAAATATAGCTGACGTTCAGCACTTTCATTACGCGAGCAACGCCATTGCAAAATGTTTGTGCTCCGTCTGTTGCAAAAAAGGAAATAGAGGCATGTTCTCTGTGCCTGAACACACTGATTTGAGTACTTTGGTGGAGTAGATTTTACTCTTGTAATCTTGAACCAAGCAGCTGTGCCTTTTGTTTACATAGTCCTAGATCACGTACTAAATCATTTAAATCTGCTTGTGTTAACAAATATGGCGATGACTCACTTGTGCAGTGATATAAAGGATCATCATCTGTGATTTCTTCAGTACCACTTACTTCACTGTCAATCCGAATTTGACCTGGAGCTCTTGAAGGTACTGGAAGGCTGTCAGAATACTGCACTGGAATTCTCGCTGAAGGCAGATCTGGGTAAATAATGCGCCTCTTCGATTTTTTTGTTGTAAAACCCTGAACTTTTATAGAAATAACAATCAGTAATGTGGTCCTTGGGCTCTCTCCACACCATGGGCACAGCGAACAACGCCACATTCTCTTTACCTTTCCACCACTGAATTAGTTTGTAGAAACATATAGCACAACAGAAATGTGGTGCTCATTCTTTATCTTGGTCTCCTACCTCTATTCCAAAGTAATGTTTATATGCTTTCTTTATGACTGTTCAAATTTTCTGACAAGGGTGAACTTCCCGGAGATAGAACACAAGTTGTCTGGCTTATATCGACATCCACGACGACATGACGTTTCTGAAAAGTTAAAAATACGTCTTCAGTAATACACCTGTACTACATTAATACTAGAGAACTAGAGAAACGCTGATATGTAGAAGCAAGCAGTCAATTTATCTTCAGCACCAGACTAAATCAGTTTAAACACAGCAACTAATAAGTTGAACTGTGCTCTGAAACATGACAGAGACGGTTACCTGGCAGCCATAACATCCACACACTAAGACTGACACAAATTACGGTTTAAGTCACTGTTGTAAACTCGATGCACCTGCCTCTGAGAAGCGTGAAGGTTTACTGCCGAGGCAGTTGCCGGCTGTCGCTGTTCGAGTTAATGAGCTATTGCAGGTGGTCTTAATGGCGTAGGTGTGACGGGGGATAACCCAGTGATGTCTGGTTCTTCCCAACTGGTGTTGATCAAGAAATTGTCACGTTCCATCACTACTGTATGCCGCAACATACCCGTACTTCTCTATAAGGACCCTGTGTTTGCCATGAATTGTGGATATACATATATCAAAATTTTAAACATGGCTGAAGCAGCAACTGTTGAAAATTTTCACTGTAAATGATTACAGCCGAACAGTTGCAGAATAAATATTTATTGAAATCCTTGACCACGGTTTCGGTATATCTAAATATACCCTCATCAGAAGCAAAAATACACCTGAACAGGAAGACACCTTCATTAACAAAAAACTTAGCAACGTAACTGAGATAGAAGAGAAAAACACTTAAGTAAACAAAAAACTCTTAAGTAAACAAAAAATGGTTCAAATGGCTTTGAGCACTATGGGACTTAACTTCTGAGGTCATCAGTCCCCTAGGACTTAGAACTACTTAAACCTAACTAACCTAAGGATATCACACACATTCATGCCAGAGGCAGGATTCGAACCTGCGACCGCAGCGGTCGCGCGGTTCCAGACTGTAGCGCCTAGAACCGCTCGACCACCCTGGCCGGCTTGTAAGTAAACATGAAAAAACCAAAGTGTTTTAAGTGATGCTGATATGTTTTATTTATTAAGACAGAGAGTTTAATTTAGCACAACCTTTAAAATTTTGATGCGCATCCCGGTGTTTTAATGTGCGCGAGTGTCTTGCGCAGACCACAAGTGCCCTCTCTCGGTGAAATGGTCTGCCCTAGTGCTCCCATACCCTCTTCACGCTAGTTGACAGGCTAAGTACTTATAGAGTGCCGTGTTCACATCGACCATCTCTTTATAATTATGCTGTACAGATGAAAGTGATATTTCAACTACTGACGACACCTTTGGCAAGATTGTTTTATCCAACTCCATTGCAGCACGTGATTTTAGTAAGTGACTAAGTGTTTTTGTGCTTGTTATACTTTGGCATTTTTCATGGTTACTTAAAGCTATAGGTTTTTTTTTCATTTTATCTCAGTTATGTTGCTAAGTGTTTTTGCTAATGTAGGTGTCTTCCTGTTCAGGTTTATTTTTGCTTCTGATGAAGGTATATTTAGACATACCGAAACCGTGGTCAAGTATTTCTATAAATCCTTATTCTGCAACTCTTTGGCTGTTATCATTTACCGTGAATATATGTATACATATTACATAAAAAGTAACCCTGGAAACAATGTTTTGTTTACATATTTGAATTTCCCACGGTAAACTGGTTTAGAAGCACGCACTTTAATATCAGTAACAGAACCCTTGTCGAACAGTGTAATTTTGGGACCGCTATGTTGATAATTATTCCACGGCAACACTTAAATCTAAATCTGGGCTGACAGAACGACCTATACTAAGTACATCAGGATGTAAAGTATACTGTGAGGATGGAAACATTTTTCCCTCCTACATCTACATCTCCTGGAGCCACAATACGGTTCATGCTGAAGGGTATCCTTTGCCACTGCTGGTCACACCCTTTTATGCTCCACTTGAAAATGGACCGTTGGAAAAACGACTGCCTGTATGCTTGAAACCTTACTTCTCATAGCTTCTTTTCGCGGTCCTTAAGCAGGGCGCAAATAAAATCACTCTCCTGCATGATTACCATAGTGACACTGGTGTAGTAACCGTAATAGATCCTTAGAACAGAAAAAACAGGCTTACTTGCACAAGATAAGTTTATGTAATCAAATAATAGATAAACCTGTCTTGTCCAACCAAGACTGTTTTTTTCTGTTCTAAGAATCAATTAATCATATCTTGTGCAACCAAAACTGTTTCTTCTGTGCAGAATGTATATTGCTCACTGTAGATCGTTCTGCAGTCCGTTGCAAATGCCCGTTCTCTAAACTTCCTCATTCACGTTCTGCGAAAGGACCCTTGAGTGGAACAATTCCAAAATAATTTTGCGTTGTTCGAACCTAACGTTAATAAATGTACTAGAATGCCTCTGAACTGCATCAGTGTCTTCCGTTAGTCTGACCTGGTGGGAACCCGAAATACTCGAGCAGTGCTGAAGAATGGTTCGCACAAGCGATCCGTACGCGGCCTCCCTTATAGATGAACTACGTTTTGCAACAACTCTCTCAATAAATGTAGGATAGCTAAGCGCAATCCCTCTTACGACCTTACGTGCTAATTCCATCTCATAATGCTACGCAACGTTACACCTAGTTATATACTGGACGTGACTGATACTGTATTGGAATATTATTGAATGTTTTTGCGACTCATTTATATTAACTTACATTTATTTTCCACATTTAGAGCATTCATGACCCCAAACATAAATTCTGTGCAAGTCTTCCTCCCACAATCAGCCAACAATGAAATTCACCCGTACACTGCAGCGTCATCACGCAACAGTCGCAGATTGCTGATCACAGGTAAGCGTCAGATCGTTCACGAACACAGAGAAAAAGAGCGATCCTCACACGCCGGCCGGAGTGGCCGAGCGGTTAAAGGCGCTACAGTCTGGAACCGCACGACCGCTACGGTCGCAGGTTCGAATCCTGCCTCGGGCATGGATGTGTGTGATGTCCTTAGGTTAGTTAGGTTTAAGTAGTTCTAAGTTCTAGGGGACTTATGACCACAGCAGTTGAGTCCCATAGTGCTCAGAGCCATTTGAACTATTTGATCCTCACACACTCTCCTGGAGCGCTTCTAACGATACCCTTGTCTATGATGATCATTTGTAGTCCAGGACAATATAGTGGTTTCTATTACTTTGAAAGTCTTTAAATCACATGTGTGCCATCCTAGTCCGTATGCTCGGGCTTTCGCTGACAATCTGTAGTATGGCATTGTGTCAAATACCTTCTGGAAATCTTTGAATGTGAAATCTGCCTGTTGGCCTTCATCTGCCTTTCGGAACATATTGTACAATTAAAGAGCAAGTTTAGTTTCTCATGAGCGATGCTTTCTAAATCTGTTCTGATTCGTGGGTATAAGATTTAATGACTGTGTACAGTTCCTCTGTTTCCAAAATCATTCATGCTCCTATACACATCCAAATGCCTTTACATGTGGTAGTTGGTAGGGTCAGATAAAGAGGAGGATGATTTTTTCATCCTATAAACAAAATTATTTTAATTTTTGCCATACATTTGATTGTTTTTTTAATTTAATTGACGAATGGGACAAGTCAGTAACTCGTAAACACTTATTGATATTGGCATTGCTTAAATGAATGGAGCTATTGTTACCTGTATAATACGTTGTCCGGCGACTGTGGTTACTTGCTAAAACTGCTGGCAACTGGCAGTCAGCCGCATCACTTAGGTACAGGCGTAGGGGTTTAGTTCCAGAATATAAACGTGGCTGGAATAATTTCACAGCAGAACCCACAAGGATAACCGGCTCAACAAAAAAAAAATGGCTCTGAGCACTATGGGACTCAACTGCTGAGGTCATTAGTCCCCTAGAACTTAGAACTAGTTAAACCTAACTAACCTAAGGACATCACAAACATCCATGCCCGAGGCAGGATTCGAACCTGCGACCGTAGCGGTCTTGCGGTTCCAGACTGCAGCGCCTTTAACCGCACGCCGGCTCAACAAACTAACCTAATAAGAAGTCAGATATGTGGAGAAAACCATGACTGTATCCATACATATTATGATATTTACTGTGTGTGTGTGTGTGTGTGTGTGTGTGTGTGTGTGTGTGTGTGTGTGTGTGTTATACATCCTCTTCTGAACCACTCGACCGATTTCAACCAAACTGGAGACACATATTCCTCAAGACATGGTAACAATCGCTGTAGGGGTAACAACCACTTACCTATCATAGTTTAGGAGATAATGACGTAATAAACAATGAAATGCTTGAAAAACTGCCATATCACGTATGAAGTTTCTCTTCGCCGTAAATTTATCAGACAGTGTCCACATAAGCAGCTAAATGCTCTTACGGAAGTATGTAGTGGTATCACACGCAGTTCTGGAAATATGACGTCATAAACATGGAGATGAGTGAAAACCTGCCGCATTGTGCATGATGTCTACTAACTATACTCGGAACACATTTTGCAGACAATATCCACACATGCCGTGGAATGTATCCACACAAATATAGTGAAGAGCCAAAGAAACTGGTAAACTTGCCTAATATCGTGTAGGGCACGCGCAAATACGCAGAAGTACCGCAACACGACGTGGCATGGGCTCGACTAATGTCTGAACTGAAGTAGTACTGGAGGAAGTTGTCGCCAAGGATCCGTAAGAGCACAAGGGGGTGGAAATCTGTTATGAACAGCACATAGGAATGCATTCTAGATTTGCTCAATAATGTTCATTTCTGGGGAATTTGGTGGCAAGCGGAACTGTTGAAATTCAGAACAGTATTCCTGGAGCCACTCTGTAACAGTTCTGGACGTGTAGTGTGTCTCGCTGTCGCGCATCGGAATGCACAATGTACATGAATGGATACAGGTGATCACACAGGATGCTTACGTTCATGTCACCTGTCAGAGTCGTATATAGACGTATTAGGGGACCCATATCCAACTGCACGCGCCCCACACCATTACAGAGCCTCCACCAGCTTGAACCGTCCCCTGCTGACATGCAGGGTCCATGGATTCATGAGGTTGTCTCCATACCCGCACACGTCCATCTGATAGACAGAATTTGACACGAGAGTCGTCCGACCAGGCAACATGCTTCCAGTGAGCAACAGTCCAATATGGGGGTTCACAGGCCTACCCTAGACGTAATGCTTTGTGTCGTGCAATCATCAAGGGTACACGAGTGGGCCTTCCGCTCTGGAAGCTTATATGATGTTTCATTGAATGGTTCTCACGCTGACACTTGTTGATGGCCCAGCACTGAAACCTGCAGCATTGTGGGGAAGGGATGCACTTCTGTCACGTTGAACGATTCTCTCCGGTCGTCGTTTGTCCCGTTCTTGCAGGATCTTTTTCCAGCCGCAGAGATGACGAAGATTTTATGTTTTACCAGATTCATGATATTCAAGCTACACTCATGAAATGGTCGTACGGGAAAATCGCACTTCGCACTCGTAGATGGGGTGTTCCATCGCTCGTGAGCTGACTATAATACCACGTTCAAACTCTGTTTAATTTTGATGACCCGCCATTGTGGCAGCAGTAACCGATATAACAACTGCTGCAGACACTTGTCGTCTTATATAGGTGTTGCCGACTGCAGTGCCGTGTTCTGCCTGTTTACATCTAACTGTATTTGAATACGCATGCCTATACCAGTTCCTTTGGCGCTTCAGGGTATATCACTGCACTGCGCTGTCCACGCCCCACCGATGAGTTTTATTATTTGCGTAGTTCGGCTCTGTCTTAATGTTGACTAAATTCGTCGAGTGAAAGAGCGGACGGCGCAGCTGATGAAGAAAATGTCGCCTGTGGCGATCATTCACCAGTAACTGACGCTGTCTGACTGCTTCTCGTAATAACTCTTATTCAGAACTCCTTCTTTACAACAGTTACAGCGATTTATTTCTGATATCTATGTACAGTCGGCTCTTGAGGTACCGCCTACTGCGTTACCGGCCGTTAAATAGCCTCTTCCTACTTTCGCTGTTATACACAAAGTTTCTCATTTTACATTCTTCGTTTTTTTTCCTCCGAAGTCCAACAACCGCCTCGGAGTATCCCGCCGCCGCGACTCTGGACCTCCATGGAGCGACATCATCAGCCTCACTGTGTTTGCTCCATAGCGGCCCGCTACTTGCCCGCGTCGGTTGCTGGCTCGGTGTTTGAATTATCTGCACATATAAAAACCAAATACTTCCGCAGTATTTACGCACATAACTAACAAATCCTAACCCGCAACTCAATTTTATCATTTAATTAGAATTTGTGTTAGGCCAGGGGCGATAGATGGCGCATGCAACAGACCACTTGTCGTCTGTTACACCACAATACGACATAGAGTTCAAGGAGTATGAAGCCATAAATACAGAGGGGCGTGATAACTGTCACAGCATCTGTGATGTTTAAATACATTGATTCTTTACCACTAAGAAACTCCTGGAGTCGACTCACCTTAAGGAAATCCCTGCAGAGCTTTTGACAGATTTTAATTACGAAGTGCAAGTGGCTGTGGACGAAAACAATTGCCATCTTTAGAGTTATGAAGAGAATTTGTTAAAGAAAAGGTCACAAAATCGGGTTGTAGATACGCAAAGCCGCTGCAACACAGTTCATGTTTTGCTTTTGTTTCTAATTGGAAATTGGTTAATGATTACCTGTACATTGCTGGGTTTATCATAAAGTTGTTCACTAAACGATGATATTTTTAGGGAAAGGATATCACTGACGACACGGCTCTGTTCATTGTACAGAATGGGTACTGCATCATAGTGGTCGAAGTGAATCATTAACAGAATTTTTAATCAACGTTTTGAGAGAGGGTTTGTCGCTATCGCAAGCAGTGTAGTAAGGACAATAATTATTGCTTCTAACCCTAGCTACTAGTGATCTGAAGAACATTAAAGCTGTGTAAGACTAATACTCAAGGCCGAAGTATTGATATATAGTTGAAAAGAGCAAGAAGTTGTAGTAAGGATGAGAAAGCTTGTGGAGTATAGATTTCCTATCAAAGGTTCATAACTCCACTTGGCTGCTGGGTCTGGAGAGGAGGCATGCCCTGATGGACTGCAGAACTAGAGCAGCAGTGAATTACTGGTAACATCGCGACGGCATTTGATGAAATTAATTTTCTTTAAAACATTTCTTATTGCGCAGAAGAATGCTTGACATCCTCGGCTCGCCACACTTTCTAACCATATCTGTATCGGAAAACGCAACTAAAGAAACGTCGTTTTAACGGTTCAAAATGGTTCAAATGGCTCTGAGCACTATGGGACTTAACTTCTAAGGTCATCAGTCCCCTAGAACTTAGAACTACTTAAACCTAACTAACCTAAGGACATCACACACATCCATGCCCGAGGCAGGATTCGAACCTGCGACCGTAGCAGTCGCGCAGTTTCGGACTGAAGCGGCTAGAACCGCTTGACCACCGCAGCCGGCGTTTTAACGGTCATTCTTCTTTGTCCTAAACAGGACAACTCTTCACAAACAAGCTCTGATTTGCATAAAGTGAGGGCACAGAGCGAGAATGAGGAAAGTGCGCTCTCCGAGAAACACAGGAGACTGCCTGAGTCTGAATGTTATCAAGTATGTAGAGCCGATGTTGCCAGCGCCTATAGACCATCCGTGGGCCCGAGAGGAACTATCGTAATGGCATATGGATGGCACCCACTGTTTGTAGTGAAGGGAAGCTATCAATGAAGCAGCCACATTAGAACTACGCAACGGTTGCTTCTTATTAGAAGCCACTTTGTGGATTTTATCTAAACAATTTACGGCTATCGGTATCAGTCAGAAAATTTGTGCCCAGTGACTCCTGTTCCTGGCATGTTACTGATAACTCTCCTTACTCAGTCCAACGCAATTAAGCGTATAAAACGCTGCTTCGACCGTTAACTCACGCCGGCGTTGAAGCTCTCGTAGGTAGCTGGTTTGAATTCTTGCGGTGGAAAAAATTTTCACGTTGAGTTTAAAGCCAGCAAGGGGAGGAAGGGGGGCGTAAAGGTAGTAGAGTACAGTTCCTGATCAGCACACATTGAGCCAATGCTCTGGATTATATACCAAATTTACGCGCAATGTTTCTTTAGATCCATTATATATGCGTGGATATGAGACTGCGGCTGATCAGCTCGTAGAAGAAGGTTACCAACAGCCGTAATTCTTTCTACTGATACTTCGAAAGCGCTTACTCAAATATAAGCAACCAATCTCGAAGTATCATTAGCTTCATCTCCAGACCCCTGTGAGGAAAGAGAACTGAGACATCCAAACATCAGTCCACGCACAGTAGGTATCATACTTTGAACTAGATTCGTAGATTTTTATTTCTTCGACGTGTCCACTCCAAACGCACAATAACCGTGAGGACGAGTTGTCTCCATGCGTTTTTCGCGTGGGAGCCTGAAGATAAATTTTTTTGGCAAGAATTACAACTGTTATCTCGAGTACGGTACCCCTAGTGTATCCAGGAGTGAGAACACTGCCAAAATGCTGACGGCCTCTTTGTTGTGTTTCCAGAGGAGTAGGGTAGTTGTTGGTACCGGGATTCACAAACTCGCTTCTTTGATCATAGTACAACAAAAAATGAGGCACTCACTGATTAGAGCTGCCAACAATGAACAGATACACATAACACACATCTCCTACATTTCTCAGCGAAAAAATGCCACTTTGCTCGAAGTCAGAAAATTGTTTCCAATTAGGCGGCTGGCGTACCCCTCATGGCTACTCAGTCATCTTTCCTGTAAGACTTTGATTTTTAAGCAGCTTCTAAATGATACACTTATGGAAGTAAAAGAGGCGTTAAATGTTCAAAGAAATAACTGTGGGTTGCACAACCAAAAATGGAATATCATCGTCCGGGCAAAACAAGAACGAACAGAAAAAGAGACAAATTGATAAGAGAAAAATGATTCAAGTCGCTCTAGGCCCTATGGGACTTAACATCTGAGGTCAACAGTCCCCTAGACTTAGAACTACTTAAATCTAAGTAACCTTAGGACATCACACACATCCATGTCCGAGGCAGGATTCGAACCGCGCGACCGCAGCAGCAGCGCGGTTCCGGAATGAAGCGCCTAGAACCGCTCGGCCACAGCGGCCGGCGATGAGAGAAAAGGCAGAAGCCAAGAACGTGACAGGGATTAAAAAAAAAAAAAAAAAAAAAACCTTAATGATGTTGGAAGTTTGGGGTATACTTTATTGAGACCATTATGATAAGAAGGTGGCATAATGTATGAGGGATTAACGAAGACAGCAGAATACATTTGAATGCGAAAAGCTGAAAACTGTAACGTGTGTAGAAATTTGGGAAAGCAATGAAGGGAGGAAGATTCGGATTTAATGACCGTCGATCTACATGTGGATGGCCAGACGATGGTATGAACCGTCGTCCTCCCGAATGCGAGTCCAGTGAGAAATGTGGAAGACGCCTGGCAAAGGATGATAAAAAATATCAGCAGTCGGCCACGTTGTTTGTTGTCAGACTGATGAAGGATGCGCGCATCAGTAGGTGAAACATTATCTCAGGACAGGTCACACACCGATAAGAGTGTTACTGAAATGTGTGACGAGTGTACGCTCTTTCTAGCATTCACGGTAGACAAATTTGCGACAGTAGATTCCAGCTGGGACGAGTATACAATATGCGCGGAGTGGGTCCATTTCTCAAGCTTTTTCGCCAAAATCAGCGACTGGAAGGAAGCGGGGCGCGGGCGTGTTTTTGTGCGGGGTCCCGGACTCGCAGCGGTGATAGATATGGCATCGGGAAGCCGTCGCCGGCCGTGCCGCAGGTCTAAATGAGGCTCCATCCATCTCCATTGCGCGCGCGGCTTTGCCCGACCCACTCCGCCGGGCGCAGTAGTATTTCTTGCCAGCGCGGCGACTGCGCCACAACAATTTAATACCAAAAGCCGGCGGCGCGACAACACTGGGAAATAATTCCCGGGATTGGCCGCGAAATACGGCGCCGCCGAACCTACGCTGGCCAATTCGCTCGGATAAACGCTGCTTTTTGTAATGCCACGTGGATCACGGTTCCGTGAACAAGCGTCCGTGCAAGGCATTAGAAAGACGTTCAACAGTGTCTCATTTCGTGTAGGATGGAAGATTGAGACTATCATGAAGTGTGACGAACAGAACACAGTTATCCTCCGGGTCTGTCGTTTTTTCTCGATATTTATTTTACACTGAACATGACAAACGATTCAATAATCCCCATATTAGAATGTGACACAAGTGTTATTGTGCAAGACGCGCGGAACATAATGTAAATGCTCCACCTAAAAGTGCACTCTGAAACATCAGCATGTGATATTCAATCCACAGATTTATGTTTAACCGAGACAGAACGCAGTACATACATTTCCTGACCACAGACTCATGTACGACGGTATTCCCAAAAATAAGGTCTCCTATTTCTTATAAGAACAGAACTCTGTTTGTGTGGCAGTTGGGCCGGCCGGAGTGGCCGAGCGGTTCTAGGCGCTACAGTCTGGAACCACGTGACCACTACGGTCGCAGGTTCGAATCCTGTCACGGGCATGGATGTGTGTGTTGTCCTTAGGTTAGTTAGGTTTAAGTAGTTCTAAGGTCTAGGGGACTGATGACATCAGCAGTTAAGTCCCATAGTGCTCAGAGCCATTTGAACCATTTTTGTGACAGTTGGTCACACTGTTATGAAGAGTGCTTCACGCGCTGTGTGTAAACATGCGCAAGCCTCGCTGAGGGTTGGCAGCCGCTGAGAATGGAGCTCCCGTTGAATGTTACCGCCAAGTGCGAACTCCGCGCAATTATTCGGTTTTTGAACGCAATGGACGCTGCGCCGATTGAAATCCATCGCCAATTGACACAAGTGTATGGTGAGTCGTGCATGGATGTCAAAAATGTTCGTAAGTGGTGCAGAGAGTTTGCAGCTGGTCGGACCGAAATTCACGACGAACAAAGGAGCGGGAGACCGTCAGTTTCTAAGGAGATAGTGTTGAGGGTTGACCAAAGCATGCGTGAAGATCGGCGGATCACCCTGGATGATCTCTGCACCTTGGTTTTTGAGGTTTCCCGAAGCACCGCTCACAGAATTTTAACGGAAACATTGGACTACCGGAAGGTGTGCTCAAAAATGGTTCAAACGGCTCTGAGCACCATGGGACTCAACTGCTGAGGTCATTAGTCCTCTAGAACTTAGACCTAGTTAAACCTAACTAACCTAAGGACATCACAAACATCCATGCCCGAGGCAGGATTCGAACCTGCGACCGTAGCGGTCTTGCGGTTCAGAACTGCAGCGCCTTTAACCGCACGGCCACTTCGGCCGGCCGGAAGGTGTGCTCATGCGGCAACGAGTCGAAGCTTTTCGCGAATTTCTTCACCGCCTTGCAGCCGAACAGGACAACATTCTGGACTCAACTGACACGGGTGACGAAACATGGGCATACCAAAATGGTTCAAATGGCTCTGAGCACTATGGGACTTAACTTCTAAGGTCATCAGTCCCCTACAACGTAGAACTACTTAAACCTAACTAACCTAAGGACATCACACACATCCATGCCCGAGGCAAGATTTGAACCTGCGACCGTAGTGGTCGCGCGGTTCCGGACTGTAGCGCCTAGAATCGCTCGGCCACCCTGGCCGGCCAGGGGAATACCAGTTTACACGTGAGACCAACCAACAATCATCGCCAAAGCCGCAGAAATTCAAACTCAGTCTGCCGGTAAACTCGTGACAACCGTTTTTTGGGATCGGAAAGGGGTATTGTTGGTCGGCTTTATGCCCACTGGGACCACAATTAACGCTGATAGGTACTGTGAGACTCTGAAAAAACCTAAACGGGCAATTGAGAACCGGAGAAGAGGAATGTTGAGCAAGGGCGTACACATTCTCCATGACAGTGCTCGCCCACACATCGCTCGGCAAACCGTTGCTCTCCTGCAACACAATGGAACATAATCACCCACCCACCCTATAGTCCTGAGTTAGCGCCCAGTGACTGTCACCTGTTCCCTCAGTTAAAAGAACATTTGGCCGGAAAGCGAGTCAGCTCCGACGACCAGGTGAAAGAAGACGTTCATAACTTTTCTGAACGGCTAGGCTGCGAGCTGGTATGACATGGGCATACAAAAACTGCCACAGCGTCTACAAAAATGCGACATAAATGATGATTATGTCGAAAAATAGATAAATGTTCAAGCTGTAAACCGATGTAAACCATTGTAGGAATAAACAGGTCTATGTACTTATAAAAGAAATAGGAGACCTTACTATTGGGATTACCCTCGTAAAAGCGAAATTTTATTGTTTCATGACGTTAAGTGGTCAGTTAAATTGTCTGTTCTAGATTAGGGATGAGCGTACATGCAAAGCGTTGTTAGAAGTTATTACGTTCAAGATCTGGTGCAGAAACGGATTGCTGTTACCTTCACTGTCTCTGACACTGAAATTCGAATACTTGCCTGCTTTTAACACATTTTCTCGTATGGTATTATATGCTGTTTACTCTGCTTGCTTTCACCGCTTTTTAACCTATGGCATTATATGCTGGGGCATTTATGTGGACTCACCAAGAATAATCTTCACGCCGAAACTGGCAGTGGGGTTGAAATACTGTGTCAGTTTGCAGACTTAGTGCAAGTTGTCGCTCGTGGGTGCTGAATTCTCTCTGCCATACTTCTAAGTACAGCGTGTAAAAACTACGTACACAATTAATAAAATAGTCCGGGCTATTATGCCGCAGTCGAAGGGATTTCACTGTAAAACCCTAAGTTTCCTCCCCATCTGCGGAAGACATTTTCAAGGGGGATCGTAGCTTTGTTGAATGTCCGCTGTAGTCAATAACGAGCCAGGGTGTAAATCGGACATTCAACAAAGCTACAATCATCCTTGAAAATGTCCTCCACAGACGGGGAGAAAACGTCGGGTTTTAAAGTGAAATCACTTCGACCACAGCGTAATAGCCCGGAATATATTATTAACTGGGACAATTCCGGCCGTGAAAGTTTACATTTTACAAGAACGACATACGCAATTTTTTTTGTATTTAGTGCAGATAGAGTAATTCTTTTTTATCTGACAAAAATGTAACAGATGGACTGTTTGCCCGCTAAGGTCCACGAAGGCTTTTATGGTACTGATGTTCAGAAACGACGTTAAAAACTGTAATGTAATGAACATTATTTCAGAGACGTTGCTGATAACGTCATCTGTTTACAGCATAGCATAACTGGTATATGCTGCTGATTGTTCGGCGCATTCAAAACAACGAGATGTTTCACAAATTACGGCTGCAGTTTCAGAATAACGGGCAACAATCTGTTCTAGAATGTTTCGTGCACGAAACTCTTCATCTCCTCCACAAAAAGGAATCCATAGTACGTCAGCAACATGTCTAAAAATATTCCTCACACGGCAGTTTGAACGCTATCACGGAAAACAACTAGTGTAAAAAGCAATGAAACCTCTGGAAGGAGGTGGTGGCTGGTAACAACTCGTGATCTTATGTTATTATGTTCTTTCACCGTTCCAGCAACTGCTTCTTTCTCAATAATATTCTTTAACATACTATTCCGGTCAGCCTATGATTACGTACAGATGGATCATAACTGAAACGATTAAGTATAGTTCCTGTAAAAGTATGTTAGCCCTCAGCTTTTACTGAAATGGCTTTGCGTTGTATTTAATAAAATGTAACGTTTGAACACACGGCAATGACATTCAATGTACGTCTGAAAGGCACCATCCTTGATGCTGCAGCCCTTACGAATTAAGACACAAATGAATTGCAGGCACTTGCTTCCATTGGGCGCTGATCTAATCAGTGGGGTAAGTTGAAAATATGTGCCGAACCAGGATTCGGACACGGTCCTGCTTCTTATTAAGTAGCTGCTGTGATCACCAAGCAATCGAGATACAGCGGTCATCGCAACTGCACGGACGCCTCTAGCAAGCTTCCCGTCAGACCCAGATTAGCCACACATTACGATTGTAGTGCCCCTTGCTCATCATCCTCACTTCTCGCCGCATTTCACTGATTCCCGTAAGAGTTCGAGTCTGTTGTGCAACCGCAATGAAAAGATTATTGGTCGTCTTCGCCTTAATTATATAGGATGAACATTACTAAAACCGACATAATGCAAGGACGGATTCCTGACTGGAAATGGAGAAAGAAAGGTCCTACGAACATGGGCCGGACGTGGTGACCGAGCGGTTGTAGGTACTTCAGTCTGGAACCGCGCGACCGCTACGGTCGCAGTTTCAAATACTGCCTCGGACATGGATGTGTGTGATGTCCTTAGGTTCGATAGGATTAAGTAGTTCTAAGTTCTAGGGAACTGATGACCTCAGATGTTAAGTCCCATAGTGCTCAGAGCCATTTGAACCATTTTTGAGCTACGAACATGTGTCCGGAAACGGACGGTGTGCCTGCAACGACAACAAATCGACCGGGAACACAGTGCAGAGTTGCATCGCATCCACGTAACAACAGATGCTCAAATTGGCCTTCATGCGATTGCAAGTGGTATTGATAGCAGTGGTTGTCATGCAGGGTACACATAATCGTACTTTGGCTTACATCATGTTGGCAGGCCACATGCCTAGAACTTGTATTAGAATTGGTCTCAATATCGTTTGGAATCCGGCCTCCAGACCTGTTGTACGCATAGTCCACCGCTTCCTTGCACGTTTGTCTGTCTGAAAGGGCCCATGACCACATAAACTCCCAAAAAGGGCTTCAAATGCTGTGTGATGTGGTTGGTGTCTGTTAGGGTACATGTTTTAGTACGGCCGCGTTGCTTCTCGACCGTTCCATATGTTTGGACACACACACACACACACACACACACACACACACACACACACACACACAACCTCGCCTTGTTCCAGACATTAATACCGGACCATTCTGCTGCTTACTGTACACTGCGTCAACCACAAAGTCAGCAATACACACGGAACACACAGTACGTAGTCAGGGGAACTGTCATTCGTCAGCGCAGTCTTCTGTGCCAACGATGCATTTCCGAACACATGTTCATAGGATCTTTTTTCGTCGACTTCCAACAAGGAATCCGACCCTTTAGCTTGTCGGTTTTATTAATGTTCTCTCTGTGCATATGTGGTTCTGCTCTTTCGGTAAGCAGTAGACCCGGATTCGAATCCGTTCGAAACTTAAAGAACTTTCCCCATTGATTTACATCAACGCACTCTCGCAGCCAACGTCTGTAATTCATTTGTTTCTTATAAACGTTTAAGACAAGGATTGGTAGTTCCTATGAGGTAGCTGTTCAGTCAGTTCAAAATGTCTCTAAGAACTATGGGGCTTAACATCTGAGGTCATCAGTCCCGTAGAACTTCGAACTACTTAAACGAAACTAAGGACATCACACACATCCATGCCAGAGGCAGGATTTGAACCTGTGGCCGTAGCGGTAGCGCGGTTCCAGACTGAAGAGCCTAGAACCGCTCGGCCACGCCTGCCGGCTGCAAGGGGGTTCACTATTGTGCCTGTCGCTCTCTATCGACGTAGTCTAGTGCACACGACAGTCTGAGCATTGGGTAGTCCACAGGCGATTGAGCTGTTTGCGTTGTATTGTAGATACTGTAGTTTGAATCTTGTTGGTGTTTCTTATTGTGCAGTAAATTACTTGCCGGGGATATATCGTAGTATCATATCTCTATACTAAAGTGGCTTAATTGTTACGTTTTTCCATTGTGATGTTTGTACTGTCCTGTTCACGAAAGGTTAACTACATTTGCTTTCACTTCCACATGTTAGCAATTTAAGCGCACTACTGCAACAGTGATAAGACGGGTATGATTTTCTGCTACGGGTTAGCAGAATAGCTTGCGAGCCCATGTCCTCGACACGGAAAATGCCCACGTCGCGCAGTACCATCCAGTAAGCTGCCTGGCCAACTTTTTCAGTGCCTTAAAGACACAGATTCTCTAGCACCCCACAAGGTGAACGGCGGATGCCCTCGGTCAGCCTGTAGAGCATGTTGGGCTAAAACAGCGATATGTGGGCGAGAGTTATCCTGTTGGATAATACCCCCCGGAATGCCATTCATGAATGGCAACGGATTCGGCCGAATCACTAAGACTCACCAGCAGATTTGCAGTTAGGGTGTTTGGGGTAGCCATGTGAGTGCTCTTTCTCTAAGAATTGGCAAGCCAAATCATAACTCCAGGTGTAGGTTCAGTGTGTCTATCACGCAGACAGGTTGGCTGCAGGCTCTCACAAATTTCAGTGGTTTGCGATCAGTGAAAAGCACGTTGCCATTATTGACAGATGTCATTTGTCATTGTCATTATTAATACCTGTTCATGATGATTCTGAAGTTTTAAATAGACTTAATTAGTGAAATGCCTTCTTACAATTTATTTAGTAACTAACTAAACTCAAGTGAACTCCTTTTTATTAAATTCATTCTTAGTAACAATTAGCTTTAGTTGCTGCTGCGAATTGCTGTAAACCACATGGCAAAAGGCAGTCATCTGAAGAGGTGAGTGCAAAACTTGGGGCCAAAACAGAGACACTGACACACCACAATATGTCATGTAATCTAATCCTGTAAATTCCGTTGGACAAGTCAGATTATGTATCACTTGCAAATTCTCGTGCTAAAACGCAATCAGATAGCTTAGGTATTCATTGTTACAGGTTCATTTGTTCTTGAAGTTTTTGATATTCAAATACGCAGTCAGATACCTTTTCGAAATGTAACGATCTGTTGAGGGCTTAAATGACAGTGAAACTGACACTCGTACAACACGCCCATAGTGTTTTGCATGTTAGATTCCGTTTACTTATAGCTCAGGTTGCTTGACAAGGACAGTTTCACAGACAAACATAGGCAATTATTGTTGTAGCTACACACAGACGATAGTTGTAAATGCGTCACTTTAGCCGCTGCTGTTGCGGCATTGGTTGCATATACGTTAGACTATTTTATTCCCGTTGCTACCTGGCGGTATATTTGATGCAACTACAAAGAGCAGCGAAGCAAGACAAGATTTCCACACTGGGACTGCTGGTCTTGAGGTAAAGCGTATGCGTGGAAATCGAAAGGTCGCGGGGTCGACTCCTGGGCGTGCCATGGATTATTAATTCATCCGTTTTATCTAGCATGCACCGCTTAATAATGTGAGAGTCTTCGGAAACGAAATGCGGTTCAGTTTCCACGTTATGTTGTAGGTGACCTTTGACGGGCAAGTTCTCACGAAGCACGAATCCTGTGTGTTCCGAATTTCATTGGCGTCTCTAGTGATAACTCGTGGCACTGAAGGAATCTGCAACCTACCTCGCCACCTGCAGTGATTTCGGAGACGTGACACCCTTGATACCCAGGTCGCACTGTTAGAGCACGTTGTCGTAAGTTACAGTCAGTAACAATCGTTGTTCTCTGAATTTCAATCATACCGCTGCCCACTAACCCGTTAAAATATATATATATATATATATATATATATATATATATATATAAAATTATTACTGGCCCCGTCCCAGGTAGTGCTACCTGTGCGAAGCCGGGCCGATTATGTAGCTATTTATTTAGATAAAATTACATCAAGCATAAAATGGGTCCGTAGACCTGCACCACTGGAAAAACGACACCGCTACAGAGTGCAAATTCGTTCTGGAAACGAGGTAAGTATATCCAGAGAAGTTGGATTTGGGAGATTGTGTTACTAGTAGGGGTCACGTATTAATTTCTACTAAATAAATGTAGGTCAGAACATTTTAGTTGTTTTCATACCGACGTAATCAAACAGACGAAAGAATTTATATTAAAATAGAAACGCTTTCCTATTAGCAGAAGGCTGGTTTACTGTGTAAACGCCTTTTCGCAAAGAAAAAGTAATTTCGCTCACAGCTGCTGTTTGAAAATAATCTCGGTGTATTTTATGTAGAACAGAGCGTTCGCCTCAGGGCGAGGCGCCAGGGGTGAGTGCTGGTGAGCTAGAGTAGGCAGATGCCGGCACTCGTGAGTCGCTCCGACCTCTCGATCGTATCGACAGGCGCCAGGAACCTGCCACAGGCGCGCTCGCCGCCGTGATTCCCCGCCCCTAACCCCCGCGGCTCGGCAACCCGCAAACCGACTTGCCGCCGCCGCTAGCGCCGCCGCATCCCGCTTATCGAAGCTGACGCTGACGCGCCAGGTCGTGCGCCGTCGTGCGCGTGATGACGTTGTTACGCTGAGCCTGAAGACGCCAGTTCTGCGTGTGGCCGCCCACTCCGTCACCTTCGCCGCAGCGCTCCTCGCCCGGCGCCAGTGCTAGGGGAGGACCCGATGGGTGTTTTATTGGCGTTCCCTTCCGCTGACCCGAGGTCGCCATCTATTGCCCTCCCCGGTTCCCGGAGCGCCCTCACGCACCATCGCTCCTGATGCGATAGCCCTCCTCGCACGGCGGAATCGCAGCCATTTTTCGCCAGCGGCGGCTTCTTCGGTTATCGAGATGATTTAAGGCAAATTATCCCCGTCCCTCAGGACGTGCCAAGTTCGCAAGTGGTTTATTAACGATAAAACGGGTTTCTTAATAAATATTACAGAGACAAAATTTTTGCACATCTTAAATCCAAAACATTGTTCGTAGAGCGTAGTCCACTGCTCAAACATATAAGAAAAAAATTACGTTACCACAATAATCTGATTATACTGAATAATTATTTATTGGCGAATAGTTTCTCTAAGAAGTATTAATCTCAGGTCGACCTACATAACAAAATTATATAACAAGAGAAAGGAATATTTATATAATCGGTGATGATAAAATTAATTAGCAGAAAATAGGCACAGACGTAAAAATACAATATAATAGAAAAACGTAATTATTACCTCACAACATACAGGTCCCGGCGGAGGTTCGAATCCTTCCTCGGCCATGGGTGTGTGTGTTTGTCCTTAGGATAATTTAGGTTAGGTAGTGTGTAAGCTTAGAGACTGATGACCTTAGCAGTTATGTCCCATAAGATTTCTCTCCTCTCTCTCTCTCTCTCTCTCTCTCTCTCTCTCTCTCTCACACACACACACACACACACACACACACACACAATATACAGGTCTCTGGACACATCACGCGCTCGCCTCAGTGACAGAGGAAGTATTACAGTCGTTAATCAGTATCATATTTGAAATACACATCTTTTTATTATCGCTGTTGTCCCGATTCATTCCAGAAGCTTCAGACCCATATGTTAGATTTACTGATACACGTCCTGCAAAGCTGATACATATGCGCTTTTCTGAGTCTGTCTAGGGATAGCGTATTTGACTAGTAAATAAAACACTCTAGGTCCCGAGTTCAAACATTGACATTTCTTACGGTCATCTGCAATGGCGACCGGAGACTTCCGGCATAAGAAGTGATCCCCAGTCTGCTAACGCTCTTGTTAAAGAGACCGGAGGGGCGGACGGAGTTTCAGGGAACCCACTTGCTATTGGTTTGGGTAACTGCTCCAAAAAGGGGGAAGAATCGGCAGTGATCAAAAAGCTAAGGATACAGATGGCATTGTAAACCAAAGCATTAAAGACACTCAAGGTGTGTTCATAGTACATGTGGCCTGTAATTTGAGCTGGAAGAGACACGGATTTAGGAAAGTGGGGCGTACTGAGTAATTACTGATCGCAAAAGAGTTAATTTTAAACACTTTATTTTACACTCACACATAAAAACAATATTGCTGAGCAGTTACACCGTGCTCTGCGTATCACTGTTAGTGCTCGTAACTTTTAGTGAACTTAATTTGATAGCTTATGAAGTGCAATGGCATTTGACCATGCAGACTACATGAGAAACTACTAATGCTTGCTTCAGGTTGAGTGTACACAAATGAAATCACTTTAAACTAGTAACCTTCAAAAACAAAAAAATCTTTTCGTAATTTAAAATGTGTTAAACTGATTTATGTACCTTTTTTAAAAGTAAAAGTTGAAATTATCTTCAAACACGTGAGCCGAAAAGAATATACACTCCTGGAAATGGAAAAAAGAACACATTGACACCGGTGTGTCAGACCCACCATACTTGCTCCGGACACTGCGAGAGGGCTGTACAAGCAATGATCACACGCACGGCACAGCGGACACACCAGGAACCGCGGTGTTGGCCGTCGAATGGCGCTAGCTGCGCAGCATTTGTGCACCGCCGCCGTCAGTGTCAGCCAGTTTGCCGTGGCATACGGAGCTCCATCGCAGTCTTTAACACTGGTAGCATGCCGCGACAGCGTGGACGTGAACCGTATGTGCAGTTGACGGACTTTGAGCGAGGGCGTATAGTGGGCATGCGGGAGGCCGGGTGGACGTACCGCCGAATTGCTCAACACGTGGGGCGTGAGGTCTCCACAGTACATCGATGTTGTCGCCAGTGGTCGGCGGAAGGTGCACGTGCCCGTCGACCTGGGACCGGACCGCAGCGACGCACGGATGCACGCTAAGACCGTAGGATCCTACGCAGTGCCGTAGGGGACCGCACCGCCACTTCCCAGCAAATTAGGGACACTGTTGCTCCTGGGGTATCGGCGAGGACCATTCGCAACCGTCTCCATGAAGCTGGGCTACGGTCCCGCACACCGTTAGGCCGTCTTCCGCTCACGCCCCAACATCGTGCAGCCCGCCTCCAGTGGTGTCGCGACAGGCGTGAATGGAGGGACGAATGGAGACGTGTCGTCTTCAGCGATGAGAGTCGCTTCTGCCTTGGTGCCAATGATGGTCGTATGCGTGTTTGGCGCCGTGCAGGTGAGAGCCACAATCAGGACTGCATACGACCGAGGCACACAGGGCCAACACCCGGCATCATGGTGTGGGGAGCGATCTCCTACACTGGCCGTACACCACTGGTGATCGTCGAGGGGACACTGAATAGTGCACGGTACATCCAAACCGTCATCGAACCCATCGTTCTACCATTCCTAGACCGGCAAGGAAACTTGCTGTTCCAACAGGACAATGCACGTCCGCATGTATCCCGTGCCACCCAACGTGCTCTAGAAGGTGTAAGTCAACTACCCTGGCCGGCAAGATCTCCGGATCTGTCCCCCATTGAGCATGTTTGGGACTGGATGAACCGTCGTCTCACGCGGTCTGCACGTCCAGCACGAACGCTGGTCCAACTGAGGCGCCAGGTGGAAATGGCATGGCAAGCCGCTCCACAGGACTACATCCAGCATCTCTACGATCGTCTCCATGGGAGAATAGCAGCCTGCATTGCTGCGAAAGGTGGATATACACTGTACTAGTGCCGACATTGTGCATGCTCTGTTGCCTGTGTCTATGTGCCTGTGGTTCTGCCAGTGTGATCATGTGATGTATCTGACCCCAGGAATGTGTCAATAAAGTCTCCCCTTCCTGGGACAATGAATTCACGGTGTTCTTATTTCAATTTCCAGGAGTGTATTTAATCTTACTATACTGCAGATTGTTCAAGAAGGACGTTTGTTGGTAGCAGACTTACGCCAAACGACAATTTTCATATACACATGCATTCTGCCTTTGGTCTTAACCCATAGAATTAAAAGCATCTTAGCGGAAATCTTAATATCTACCATACCTTTTTTACCTTTTACTGTTCAATTTACCGGCAGTTCCACTATCCTCTCTCTCTCTCTCTCTCTCTCTCTCTCTCTCTCTTTCTCTCTCTCTAGTCTTAAAATTAGCCAGGGGTATTACTGAATAAGACCAGGAGTGCGGTGTAGCTTGAGCTACTACCAAGTTTAATTGATTGAGTGCAGTAATTCTTCCACGGATACGTTAGACTCGTACAGAAACACGTCCGTAAAACAGATCGATTATGTTCGCGAACTAACACTTTCTATTGTTGTTATATAACATCAGTATCGTTACATTAGCCGCGCGGGATTAGCCGTGCGGTCTAGGGCGCTGCAATCATGGACTGTGCGGCTGGTCCCGGCGGAGGTTCGAGTCCTCCCTCGGGCATGGGTTTGTGTGTTTGTCCTTAGGATAATTTAGGTTAAGTAGTGTGTACACTTAGGGACTGATGACCTTAGCAGTTAAGTCCCATAAGATTTCACACAATTTTTTTTTTCGTTACTTTAAATCTTGCTGTTTGGTTTTGCAATGTAGTAGATCACTATCTACAATGTACATCATTGTTGGTGGCTACATCCTAGATCCATGCACCGCAAGCTAGGCTTTTGGCGCTGCAACCAACGGACGAGATCCAGTCGCATTACTGACAGCCTCGCCTCCAGTCACAGAGTCCACACGCTGCCCTCGTCTGTATGCGCAGATGGATGGCTAGTTTCGCAGCGGCAAACACTCTCTCGGTGGCAATAAGTACTTCCGGAGCTTCCCCTCTTACTGAATACCGTCTCTGTATCACTTTGTAACTGTCATCCTCCTCTTACTCTGTCTAGCGACTATACAGGGTGCGGAATACAATTTGGCCAAAAGTGTAGGTAAGAAAGACAACACCAAACAAAGGAGTTGGAGTGTATGGAGGGGTCGCAGTTACCTATTTGCGGTGCAACATACATCGACATCAAACCCGGCTGTATGGTAGTCTTCAGATCGCAAACTTGGTGGTGTATGCCAGATCTAAACAAACTATACTTCACTAGCTGTCGCTACGTGACACTGATGTTCAATGCAGAAGGTTGGTTTTAAGTACCCTTTCATCTTAGTCAGTATGTGCAATGATCCAACTAGAGTAGGTACCAAAGAGTGAGTGAGTGTTGTGAAGCAACAACACGGGATATTGTTACATATGAGATAAGGCACATGCACTTCACCTATGGCGCTACTCATAGCAATGCAAGGGGCTCTTAGGATTTGCCAGAAACTTTATCCACATCCCATGCTGTCTCAGAGAAATGCTTTTGTATCAGTTGACAGACCTATGAGAGAGACAGGTTTTTTGCGGGCTAATAACCGCGATACTGGCAGGAGGCGCGCTGTTCGTACAGTTGAGTTTGACGAAGATGTGTTACATCGCATAGAGCAAGGCCTAGCAACAAATACGATACGAATCGCTAACAACTTGGGGTTGACTGACGTCACGTCTGGAATATCGTTCATGAGACTGACATACATCCTTTCCAGCGACGAAAGGTACAAGCTGTGGGTCCGAACGACTTCCCTAGGCGTGTGCGCCCCGAGTGGCCGAGCGGTTCTTGGCGCTACAGTCTGGAACCGCGCGGCCACCACGGTCGCAGGTTCGAATCCTGCGTCGAGCATAGATGTGTGTGATGTCCTTAGCTTAGTTAGGTTTACGTAGTTTAAGTTCTAGGGTACTGATGACCTCAGAAGATAAGTCCCATAGTGCTCAGAGCCATTTGAACCATTTGAACCTAGGCATGTGGCATTTGTTGACTAGTTCCCACATTGAGTAGCACGACAGTCGCATTTCCCTGAATGTGTATTGCCCATAAACTGTAACACCCCACCCGTCACTTATCTGGTTTTGGCGTGTGTTCACCCCAGCTAATTGACTAATAGATCAACAGAGAGTGCAAAACTGAAGCAATATCGGATAACGCAAAGAACGTAATAAGGCCCTGTGACTCCTGATTGAACTGCGGTGGCAGTGTTGACATTAATTGATTCAGAATTGATCACTTTTAATTAAATAGGGGTGCACATTGATGTTATATGCAGCTATTGAACATGAGATGCAAATGTTGAACATAAGATTAATTAAGAAAGTGACTTGGGATTTCAACTACTTGATTGAAAACAGATGCAGTCGATTATCACAAATTTATTTTAACTCACGACCTTCAATCATCACATTACATGACTCTCCTACCAGGCAGTGGTAATATATTGCGTTTGCGCGGAGTAAAGCTCGATAACTAAAAAGTAATTCCTAACGACTGACCCACGCGTAATGCGAAGTGCGAGAAGAATTCTACAGTACACGGCCCATGAAACCCTCGTGGAAACTTTGCCGATGTGATCCAACAAATTAATCAGTGGCCAGAGCAGGCGCAATATCACCGAATACAGCGTGGCGGAGCGGCGTTGTTGTGGGGACGTCGGCCGACCTCGTGGTGCTCTAAAGGCTGCGCTCGTCTATTCACTCCTAGCTATATTGCTCAGTACATAGCTGAACCAAAACTTTCTACCTCCAAGCTCAATCGTTCCATTTGCTAAGTCCTAAAGTGCCGAGATGCTCACTTTTTCTCAGGCAAGCTGAGTAAAGAACGCCACGTCCGCACTCTAGGCAAGCTGGGAACGGAAGACCTCTACGGAGACTTCTCACAGTCCGCTCTTCACCTCGCCACGCCAATTGCAGCGCAAGTCACGTTAATTATGTGTCGCTTCCCAGCGCTGACCAATGCCTGCTCAGGGAAGTGAACAAATTCCCACAAAATTTCCCTTCCTCTCAACTTCTGCTATTTCGCTCCTCTCAGGCCACCCATCATGGTTAGCGTCTGCACAAACACCAATTTTTCTGGAATTCTGACCCCCAGGAGAGTACTTGAAATTCCTTGGTCCTACGTTCCCATCAGAGGCTGGCGTATTTCATGTTGTCGCTCTTCACCTGATTTACTTCAGGCTCTGCGGAACGTGAATTCAGCTTGAAGTTGCTATAGTCATGACCACGCATATTTTGACCTCTGTTGACCGCTCCACCATAGCCTTACACGGCTTTCTTGCATGTTTCACAGAACACGGGACGACGGACATCTATCAGCAGGTGTACAAGTTCTCTGTCTGTTTGCTGGTACACCAGCATGGAGTCCGGGTCAACCACCCACTCACTGTCACTCATTTTAAGGCGCCTGGAGGCTGCGCCGCGTTAACTGCTTTCTCAGAGCTTGAGCTGCCCTAAGCTGCCTATTGTCCCTTCCCTTCACCGTTCCCCAGCCGACCACAGTCGACTCTAAATGCTTCCCTAGGGTAAACTAGAGTCCAGTAAATCGACTCATTTCCACAAAGTTTTCATGTCATGTGGATTACTTTGAAACCATCACCAGAAATTAATTATTCCAATAAGTCCATACTATACCCTCTACAAGATGCATTGTGCCTTGTCACTCATTTTTTGTTAAGCCCTACTGTTCGCTCAATGTGAGTTAGGTGATCTTTAATGATTTCATGTAAGGGGCATAGTTCTTGCCATCTTACAAAACAAGGATTTCTTTACCTGTGGGTGCATTTTCAATCCACACGACAGTCACTTTTGGGCACTACAGAATCCTCATGCAACAACTGCCAATGGTCATCAAAAGCCATTCGCTGTAAACATATGGGCGGGAATCGTGAATGACTCGCTCAAAGGCTCAATGCTCACACGTACCTTTGTTTTTGCAACAAATATCGTCTGCACTCATGGAGGATGTACCACTTGAAATTAGGCCAAACCGTTGGTTCCAACATGACAACTCATCTCCAAATTTTGCGCATGCTGTCAGAGACCTCCTAGACAGGACATCTCCTGAGAAATGGATCGGACACAGTGTACCAACGTGGTGGCCTCCACATTCATCATACGCCGCACTGTGTTTTTCGTCTGGGGTACCATAGAAGAGATGCATGCAACACCTGTTGTGAATGAAAAGGTCTTGGTGGCTCGCATAACGGCAGCAGCAGAAGTCATTCTGATTATCTTTTGTGTATTCTCTGTATGGCCACTACGTTCTACGTTGCAGTGAAAACGATGGCCAGTTTGAACCTAAGCTACGACATACTCATGATAATTAAGTGGTGCCAAGTCCGTGTACAATATCATACATATTTTGCATATACTTTACACTTTTAGAACATGTTGTAACACGAAATATGAACATGGCATTGTTTTTACCACTAAATAAGTGCTGTGTAGTACGTCGGGTAAGTGAGTTACTCGTTTGTCTGATCCTTTACGTTTCCTTGTCCTCATCATGATTTTTAATTTGACCAATCATTTTGTTTGCATATACATTTGCTGTGAATATTGCGAACGATAACTGAACAGGCTGAACTGGTTTCCTGTCGTTAACTTTGTGTGTTTGTGTGTGTTGTACCTTTCAACGCGGCAAATAGTGTAATTACGAAAATACTATCTGATATAAAAACTCACCAAAACTATCTGAAATTCTATGACTGTATTTCAATGAACCAAAGTAGTTACAAAAACCTGAAACTACACTGAAGGGCCAATGAAACTGGCAAAGGCATCTGTATTCAAATACAAAGATAAATAAACGGACAGAATAAGGCGCTGCGGTCAGCAGAGCTTATGTAAGACAACAAGTGTCTGGAGTAGTTGTTAGATCGGTTACTGCTGCTACACTGGCAGGTTATCAAGATTTAAGTGAGTTTGAACATCGTATTATACTCGGCGCACGAGCGATGGGACACACCATCTACGAGGTAGTGATGAACTGGGGACTTTCCCGTACGACCATTCCACGCGTTTGCCGTGATTATCAGGAATCCAGTAAAACAACAAATCTCCGACATTGTTGCGGCTGGAAAAAGATCCTATAAGAACGGGACCAACGACGACTGAAGAGAATCTTTCAACGTGACAGAAGTGAAGCCCTTCCGCAAATTGCTGCAGATTTCATTGCTGGGCCATCAACAAGTGTCAGCGTGCGAAACATTCAACGAAACATCATCGATGTGGGCTTTCGGAGCCGAAGGTCCACCCTTGTACCCTTGATGACTGCACGATACAAGGCTTCATGCCTGGCCTGGGCCCGTCAACACCGACATTGGACTGTTAATGACTGGAAACATATTGCCTTGGTGGACGAGTCTCATTTCAGATTTATCGATCGGATGGACGTCTACGGGTATGGAGACAATCTCATGAATCCATGGACCCTACTTGTCAACAGGGAACTCTTAAAGCTGATGGAGGCTCCGTAATGATGAGGGGCGTGTGGAATTGGAGTGATATGGACCCCTCATACGTCTAGATGCGATTCTGGCAAGTGATACGTACGTAAGCATCTTGCCTGATCACCTGCATCCATTCATGTTCATTGCACATTCCGACGAACCTGGGTAATTACAGCAGGACATGCGATACCCCACACGTCCAAAATTGCTACAGAGTGACTCCAGGAACACGCTTATGAAATTAAACTCTTCCGCTGGCCACTAAACTTCCCAGATATGAACATTATTGAGCTTATCTGGGATGCCTTGCAACGTGCTGTTCAGAAGAGGTCTTCCACGACTCGTACTGTTACGGATATAAGGACAGTCCTGCAGGATTCTTGGTATCAACTCCCTTCAGCAGAACACACATTAGTCAAGTACGTGCCACGTCGCGTTGCGGCACTTCTGCGTGCTGGCGGGGACGCTACTCGATATTAGGCTGGTATACCCGTTTCTTGCTAAAGAAAGTGGCCTGTAAAATTCTGTATTATGCTGAGTAGGGAACGTTACACAACGCGTGACGTTACAGCAAGTGACTAGCAATTTCCACACAGAAAACTAACATAATAAAAAATGCTTAACTTACAAAACGAATTCTGAAGGAATGAGTATCTAAAGGCCCTGTGGTTTTGCTAAAGCAGCTTAATAAAGTTCCAAAAGATAGATAATACAAGCACAAATGTAATACTGGAGTGTAAGGATAGGGCTGTCTGCATGTGAAATGAAATCTGACATCAACTTGACCTAAACTGAACCTGATTAAAGTTCTGAAATGCAAAGCCGTCCGGAAATGGTTTTGCTACGTGTTTACTGTGATATTTTAGCAGAAACACAGAGCTCACAACACGTTCCTCGAGTACCAGAAATAAACTAAAGACATTACAAACTCTTTCTGATTTTGAGTAAATACGTCCATAAGTCTGTTTTCAATCATGTTTATATAGCGACGAAAATATGCAGCTGCTACCCATACTTCCTATGCTCAAATTCCTTCGTTTGACGCTGTTTTCTGCCCTACACTTTCTGGACAAATTGTTTCTCCGCACGCCGTATATGTTCACCACATAGTTTATGTATTTGATATCAGCAGAAGAGGGATCGATCATAACTTAACGTAATTGATAATGTGACACCGCACGTAACTGAAATGTGTCGAGACGATCACTCCATCGGCAATTTGGATCTTCTGGAAAGAACTGCCAAAGAACAGATGATCACGAGACAAAGATGGAATAACCAATTACAAGGTAAAATTCTGCGATTGGGAGCTTGGAGTGTCAGAAGTCTAAACGTGGTAGCGAAGCTAGAAAGTGTGGAAAAAGAAGTGACAAATCTCATGGAAGATACAGTGGGGATCAGTGAAGTGAAATGGAAAGAAGATAAGGATGTATGGTCAGCAGCAGAAAATGGTATAACGGAAGTTGGACTCGTTGTGAGTATGGAAGCAGGACAGTAAATTACCACAAACAATTCAGTGGTACAGTAGTTGCCATCATAATTCTTACCAAACCAACGCTGACAAGAATAGTTCGGGTACACATGCCGACGTCACAAGCAAAAGATGAAGAGGTAGGGAAAGTATATGAGGATATTCAACGAGTAATTCAGTACGTAAAGAAAGATAAATACCTAATAATCATCGGGGACTGGAGTGCGGTTGTAGGTGAGTAGGAAAAAGAGATATGGGAGAATAAGGGCTTCATATTAGGAATGAGAGAGGAATTCTGCAATAAATTTCTGATGCTAATAGTGAACACTCTGTTCAAGAATCACAAGAGAAGTGGGTGTAAGAAGAAAACACTCAGAGACACGGGTTACGTCATGGATAGACGGAGATTCCGAAATATATTGGACTGTAAGGAGTACCAAGCACAGCGTAGACTTAGATCACAATTTATTAATAATGATGAGTAGACTACTTAAGCTTAAGAGAATCGTACGGAAGAATGATTGAGAAAGGCAGAAAGGATGTGGAATACTGAAGTATTTAGTATGATGATACGGTTTTGAGTTTCGATAAATATGTGAATTTAGCAATAAGGAATACAACTGTAAGCAGGTCAGTTGAAGAGGAATAGACGTCTCTAAAAACAGTAATACATATTTTGGTTGGTTGTAGATATAAGAAAGTTAGCTTCGAAGCAAAAATGTTCAGTGTAAGAAAGGAATAATCCTATACAAAACTCAAAGGAATGAACTAATTTTCAAGTGCCGGGAAGCCAAGACGAAATGGCTGCTCCGAAGGCCCTTATGAGAGGGAGGAATTACCTGATTATTTGATAGAAGAAGAAACTGGAGGTTCCATGGAAGAGATAGGGCATTTAATGTTAGTAATTGTAAAAACTCTGGACGACTTGAGATCAAATAAGACAGAAGAGATGGGTAACATTCTATCGGAATTTCTAAAATCATTGGTCGACGTGGAAACCAAACACCTATATGGATTGGTGTATGGAAGTTGAGACTAGCGACTTACCATCAAACTTTTGGAAAAATGTCATCCACTCAATTCCGAGGATATCATGGCCTTTAAGGGCAAGAGCTGTCACACAACAAGCTCAAGAGCTCATGTATCCATGTTTCGTATAAGGATGATATACGGAATGAATAATTCAAGAACCCGACGAAGGGGGCAGTTTCCTGCCGTTATGTAGACAGGAGTGTCACCACCAGCAGTCGACCAATGGTGTAAACGCCCAGAAGATGTCCCTACGTCGGGGTGAAACCGGTTGGCGGTATTATAACAATAATAAATGCGATTAAGACTGTTCTTGAATTATTATTTAATCATACTAATCGCTGCTTCTCTCCACAACCATGTTGTCCAAAAATGATATACGGAAGATTGGAAAAATAATTTGAAGAACCTTTTAATACGATGAGTTTTGCTTTACGATAGCTAAAGGCACCAGAGAGGCGATCTTGACGCTGCGGTTGATGATCGAAGCAAGACTGAAGAAAAATCAAGACATTTTCTTAAGATTCGTCGATCTGGAAAAAGTGTTTAACATTGTAAACTGGTGCAAGGTTTTCGAAGTTCTGAGAAAAAGATGGGTAAGCTATATGGAAAGACTTGGTAACACACAGAATTTACAGGAGACAAGAGGAGACACCTGGAAGAAGAAGAACAAAGTTCTCGGATTAAAAAGAGAGTAAGACCGGAATGCTGTATTTCGCCTCTACGATTCAGTCTGTACATCAAAGAAGCAATGACGGAAGTAAAAGGAAGTTTCAAGTGTGGGATTAAAAAGAAGGTGAAAGGATATCAGAGTTTAGATTGGCTGCTGACATTGGTATCCTCAGTGAAAGTGAACGAGAAATACAGGATCTGTTGATTTGAGAGAACTGCCTAATGAGTAAAAAATGTGGATGTAGAGGGATCTAACAAAATGAAAGTAATGACAAGTAGCGGAAATGAGAACTGTGAGAAATTTAACATTGGGATTGCTGATTACGAAGTAGACGAACTTGCGGAATTCTGCTACCTAGGCAGCAAAGTAACCCATGATGAACGGAAGAAGGATATAAAAAGACTGGCAAAAAGGTCATTCCTGGCCAAGGTGATATACTAGTATTAAACATAAGCCTTAATTTGAGGAAGAATGTACGTCTGGAGTATAGCATTGTATGCTATCGAAACAGAGAATGTGGGAAAACCAGAACGCAAAAAAGTCGAAGCATGGCACTAGTGGAAGCTGTTACGGCTAAAAACCAGAGTATGACAGAAACTGGAGAACTTGGAATGTATATAACAAATAACTGAAGACAAAGGAAGCAGTTACTACTCTGAGATGAAGTGGTTGGCAGCGAAAAGGAGATCGTTAAAAAAAAAAAGCAGCCGTGTTTGGCGTTCATATCGTGCGGGTGCCCGACGGCGGACAATTTCCGCCAAAGATGCAGTGACCGGGAGCCATCGCGCTGACTAGCCCGATCACATGTTATGCATTACCAAACACAGTTATTTTATATAAACTTGTAGGTGACAGTTTAAGATCCCGAACCGGTCGTGGTTTCCATGAATCATTAGTACAACCGAAAGGATTTCTTAAATTAATTAAGTTGATTTTATTGCCTAGATGGGAGTTTAACATCCCTAAACCAGTCGTTGTTTGCAGAAATCATTAGTACAACCCATGTGGATTTCATAAATTAATTGTTTCTATTATTAAGCGCTGATTACACGATTTGTTCAATTTGGACATATGACGAGAGCTGTACAGCGCCAGATTTCCACCTGGTGGCCAAATTGGAACAAATTTTTCCAGCTTAAAAACGTTTCAGCATTAACGCATTAACATATATACCAAGTTTATGGGCGATACGATAACTGCAGCACACACTGGTCCTTCGTGATTACCTGTCACTGATAACAATTACTGAATTATTACTTTTAAAGGAGTAATCCACTGTGTAATCCTTATTCGCATACGGAATATGGCTCTACTCCTACCGAAGAAGTACAATTCCAGTGAACTGCTTCTCACTTACGCAGTACACTTGAAGATGATTTGAGGTTTGTTGTATACACCTTTACGTGTTCCACGTTTAATGACCAACAACGGATTAAAAACATCGCTTCTTCGTTTTCTCGTAAGCTTTTAGGCTGTGCGCCTAATACCTAAAAGCAATTTTCTTTTAGTTTTGAGCTATCTAACGGTTCTGCCTCTCCTCTAGGGATCAGGCGTCGTGACCTTTGACCTCAGTAATTTCGAAAACGATAGCCAGTCGATATCGATGGACCGCTGTTCCTGGCTCCTCAGTGTCGGACAGCGGCGGAAGTTTGCGAGTGTCAGGGCAGCGGCTGCGCTATCGCGGATTTCTGCTCAGCCTGCTCCTCCGGTGTTCCCTTTCCAACTTGCCAGCTGCTCCTCTCAGGGCCTCGAGCCCTTGGGAGCCAGCCCTGAAGGGCGTGCTGAGAGCCGGCCGATGGGTTCTCTCCCGTTAATTACCGTACACGTCTGGCTGCCTGCGTGCGGCATATTGCGTTTCCAGCTAGCGTTTTGGGTGGCTGATACACGTGAGCAAGCGGGGCGGATATTGCTAATTGGAGTGCTCTTGAAAGCTTCGTTAAAATTTACACCTTTAAACTGCTTCGAAAAGTTCTATACGAGCTGTTACTATACTTCTTGTGACTGCCTGGAAATCGTTATTTATTAGACATTCGCTTTCCATTTCTACTCGCGTAGAGTCTGCCATGGTTTTAACAGAAAAAGTGAAAGATTAATTCTAGCCCGCATCTCGTGGTCGTGCGGTAGCTTTCTCGCTTCCCACGCCCGGGTTCCCGGGTTCGATGCCCGGCGGGGTCAGGGATTTTCTCTGCCTCGTGATGGCTGGGTGTTGTGTGCTGTCCTTAGGTTAGTTAGGTTTAAGTAGTTCTAAGTTCTAGGGGACTGATGACCATCGATGTTAAGTCCCATAGTGCTCAGAGCCATTTGAACCATTTTTGATTAATTATATTCACATAAACTGTTTCACTGTTTCTCACTATATTCACCTTTATAATTTACGCACTTTTGCATGTTTTCGAACAAATTCTGGAAACTTTCTTTCCACTCTGCTGTTGGTGCTGAAACGTGGCCTAGGGATGAAAAAATGGTTCAAATGGCTCTGAGCACTATGGGACTTAACATCTATGGTCATCAGTCCCCTAGAACTTAGAACTACTTAAACCGAACTAACCTAAGGACATCACACACGTCCATGCCCGAGGCAGGATTCGAACCTGCGACCGTAGCAGTCGCGCGGCTCCGGACTGAGCGCCTAGAACCGCTAGACCACCGCGGCCGGCGCCTAGGGATGATTCAGCAGCTTCATGAGGTGACTTCAATAACTGTCAACGCATAATTTTGACATAAGAAAACGATGTCGATAGCTTTCTTTTCAGCAGGAATTTTCCGGCATGCTTTTTAATCAATTTAGGGATGGGATGGAAAACCGAGATGCAGATATAAAGCAAAACGTCGCCTAGTTATTCATTAGCACCTTAGTGTTATGGACTATTTTTGTTGGTCGGATTGACACAAAAAACCAAAAGTTTTGTTGGAGTTTCTACGCTCAGTCCTCAGAATAATACGTACCAGCGATGGCTTTCAGCTCATCGTGCTTGTGATATTCCGTTCCTGGCATGATCGCTGATGTCACTGATCTAACTCAGGGCTTTGTGGAAAGATGCTATCCTTTTCTTATAACCAGCCAATTAGACATAGAATATTGAGCAGTTTTATCAACAATTCTGCCATTTGGACACACTATTAGAAAAGGGATAAGGAAAATACCTTAAAATATCTGCCCATTTTCCCTTCTCCTAATATTCTCAAAACTTCTAGAAAAGGCTTTTTAAGCATATTGTTGAAGGCACAGTTTGAATTTCCATTAAGTTGGGATATTTTGAAAACTATACAGAGATATAAACTGACTTTACTTACAGCTCTGTACAATAATAAGTATGAATTATCCTGAATAACAAAAACGCAAAAGCTTCCAATTTTTGCATATTTATCTTACGGCGAATATCGACAGGATGCTCGCCGCATTCCTCTGGTCTAAGTCAGTTTCTTAATCTGACGGTTATTTCATTAATTTTTAAAGTCATTAAAGACGTCTTCTTCCCTTCATTGTTTCCCTAGCAATCTTTTCATTTGATGACCCTTCACTACAGAAAATTTCCAGTCCTAAATGTTCCTTCATTTTTAGCCATTTCTTTTCTTTCTTGTTCTCTCTACGTATCTTATTTCCGTAACATTTTTTTCATAACCAGGCTTCAAAACCGTGTAAAGTTTTGACCTTTCATTCCTGCTGCCGATAAATCTCTGTCTCACAGTACCAAACCTCAAACAAAACATTTCGTGAATGTCTTTCTTACATCTGCCAGTAATTCATTTTGCTGTCAACAATTTCTTCACGTATTCCAAATCTCTCGTAGATAAATGGCTCTGAGCACTATGTGACTTAACTTCTGAGGTCATTAGTCCCCTATAAGTTAGAACTACTTAAACCTAACTAACCTAAGGACATCACACACATCCATGCCCGAGGCAGGATTCGAACCAACGACCGTAGGGGCCGCGCGGCTCCAAGCTGTAGCGCCTAGAACCGCTCGGACACCCCGGCCGGCCTCTCGTAGCTAATCTTAGTCCATCAACACAACTTTCATTTCATATCAGCACTATTCTAAAGTACTTAAAACCTTTTCCTTGCTGAAAGATCTTCCCTTACATTGATATTTTGACACAGTCTTCATACTTGCTGATTCCTTCCTAGGATCAGCCACATTCGTCTTCCCTCAATTTCACAACTGTTTATATTTCTCTAGTATATTTCACTGTATTTATCCTTTTCCTTTCTGCTACTATTACGACCCTTGCTTTCTTTCTGCAGTCAATTGAAAAGAACTTATATTATGGGCGCAAAAGTATCTGCAGAACACATAATGTGGAAGGGTGGGAACTGACCACTATATGTCACAGGAGGCGATCTACCAGATAGAAAGAGGCGTGGAGCATTGTATTGTCAGCAGAGGAGCGTTCATAGCAGAATGGCCCATTCAGTAGAGCTCAGTGACTTCTAACGTGAACTATTCACTGGATGTCATCTGAACAACAGATCCACCAGAGATATTTCAACCCTTCCTAAGCTGCACAAATATACTGTTCGTAAACCAAGACCAGGCAGAATTCATGTACTGACCGACAGCGACCGTCGAGCATTGCAGAGTGAGCTGTAAAATAATCGCATGACATCACGGGATGGTATCACTCCTGAGTTGCAGACTACTGTCGGCAGTCGACCCACCACAGCGATTGTGTGTAGAGAGCTAAAACGAATGGGATACTATGGTAGACGATCTCATCACAAACCACCCATTTCTGCAATCAAAGATAAGCCATGCTTGATGTGGTGCAAAGAGCGACCCAACTGCAGGCCTTATGACCCTGTGGCAATCCGATTGAACAGTTTAAATTTGGTGAATTCTTGGAGACCGTTACCACATCATCTGTAATGCCAATAGATAAATATGGAGGTGTTGCAGTACGGAGATGTATTCCGTGGTTATGCTGTGACCCCCTTATCAAGCTTATGAAAACGCTGAATGCGGAAGGATACTAAAACATTCGACAGCACTGTGTGTTGCGCAAGATAGAGGAACAGTTCGGAGTCGATGTTTCTGTGAGCATGGTAGCGCACCATTTCATAACGTAACAGCTGTGAGTCAACGGTTTATGTATAATAACATTCCTAAAGTGAACTGCGTTGCCCAGAGTCCCGAGATAAACCCAAAGGAAGACCTTTGGGATGAGCTAAAGCATCGATTTCGCTCCTCAACCCAGCATCCAACATCAATGCCTTCTCTGGTTTTGGCTTTTGAGGAAAAATAAGCTGCGATTCCTCCACAAACATTGAGATAGCACGTTGATAATGTCGCCAGGTGATTTTAAGCATTCACAGAGGCGAAAGATGAACACACGCCATATTAATGTTCACTAATGCCGGCCGCTGTGGTCTCGCGGTTCTAGGCGCTCAGTCCGGAACCGCGCGACTGCTACGGTCGCAGGTTCGAATCCTGCTTCGGGCATGGATGTGTGTGATGTCCTTCGGTTAGTTAGGTTTAAGTAGTTCTAAGCTCTAGGGGACTGATGACCACCGATGTTAAGTCCCATAGTGCTCAGAGCCATTTGAACCACTTGTTGGCTGTAGCCTAAATAAAGGACCAGATCGCCGCACTCGATAGAGAAAGTTGTTTAAATTTATAAAAGTGAATTTCATCGTCTTCAGGGGCAAACACATCTTGCTGTCATAGGTGCTTTAAAAAATAGAAAAGAAAAGGAAAGAAAAAGCGTGCAGTAGTATCAGCCAGACCATTTTCTCCCCGGTCAACATCCTGCACTGGCTCGCAGAAAATAAGCTCCCCCACCCCTTGCGACAGATGCTTCACCCTTCCACTTATCGTGCTTTTATCCACTGGTCGCTGTGCATAGACATGCTGCAAAAGCCTGTGGATAGTTGTGAAGGTCTGGTTTTGCGCCGGAAGAGATTCAACAACTTCCCATTGTCCGGGTTCAAATGGCTCTGAGCACTATGGGACTCAACTGCTGAGGTCATTAGTCCCCTAGAACTTAGAACTAGTTAAACCTAACTAACCTAAAGACATCACAAACATCCATGCCCGGGGCAGGATTCGAACCTGCGACCGTAGCGGTCTTGCGGTTCCAGACTGCAGCGCCTTTAACCGCACGGCCACTTCGGCCGGCCCCCATTGTCCGGGACGTATCTCAGTTGAAGATGCCACCTCGACTATAGCGCTGACACGCACAGGGAGTTTCTGAAATATTTCTCCTGAGGATCTACGTGTTTAATAGTTATTTCCTTGGAAAACCACTCCAGTGGTGGCAATATTTTATAAGAAATTATGGAACCTTTAGAAGAAACAGGAAATAACTCAGACGATTCCGTGAATTGTTGCTCGAATGATGATTACTATGCTAATTACAGTCCAGAGGAAAAACTGAGTATCTCCCAAGGCTAAAGAAAGAAAATGTATAGTAATAGCTTTAGAAGAGAAAGGAAAAGCTGTAAATTGTTTGGATAAACGAAGGAGGAAGAAAACACTTGAACTGAAACAGTGTGCAAAGCCTGTTTAGTATCGTAGACGGAAGAAAGATTTACGATAAGTACGAAATATGCTCCAAAATGAAGCTTGCAAAGTATAAAAGAAAAACTATTCGAAACATTTAGAACTGTCCGAGAGGGTTAACGCACTATTACCGAGGGAGCTCCAAAAGATAGCGCTTCAGTCTGGAACTGCGCAACCGCTACGGTCGCAGGTTCGAATACTGCCTCAAGCATGGGCGTGTGTGATGTCCTTAGGTCAGTTAGGTTTAAGTAGTTCTGAGTTCTAGGGGACTGTTGACCTCAGATGTTAAGTCCCATAGTGCTCAGAACCATTTCTAAAAGACAGGGCGCTCTGAATTTCCTGTAAGATTAACATGACTGATTTCCAGGAATCGTCAACCTGCTCAGACAGATTCAGGAAATTATACGCAAAAGGAAGTCGCTAAATTACCACGATTATCTCATGCAGACCTGCAGAGGAGATGCCATTAATAGGTAATATTATAAAGAAATTCGCAGTTGACGTGAAGACGAGGCTTCTTGTTATCCTCTAAAAGCTACGTATAAAGAAGCCAATCATTCATGTTTCGTGCAAACAGCACTTCATCATTTCGAACGAGAAAAACAGTAGTTGTGCCGTTGACGAATGCTGTGACACATTCGTATATAACAATGCCAGTGATAAAGCATCCGGTGATTACGGTTTTCGCAGGATTATAACTGTCTTCAGGAACATCGGAGCAAGCTAGGATCAAATATTTAAGAGAAAAAACTGCTTACTTGCGAAAGACTTTTAATCTGTGTAACAAAATGTGTAAAAATGGAAGATAATAATTTTTACTGTTACATTCGTAACATCCTTTTACCCTCTAAATAAAATAATTGACTGCTTTTATTAAATTCTTGCCCTGTATATAACGACACGTCTGTCGTTAGGAGGACGACGAAAAGAATGTTAATATAATTTGTATTCCACCAGGATTTAATAATGCGATTCAACCTCTCCATAAAATTTTTTTAAAATAGTGTAAAGCAGTTTTCAGAAAATTCTCGGGTAATACAATTTCCAATAGCCCTTAGTCATTTCATGTTTATCAGTGGAACAGTATTGTTAAACTTCAGTCATTTCTGCATTGTCAGTACGCATCACTACATTTTATGACCTTGATTAAGTGTGCATTTTACACTCCTGGAAATGAAAAAAAGAACACACTGACACCGGTGTGTCAGACCCACCATACTTGCTCCGGACACTGCGAGAGGGCTGTACAAGCAATGATCACACGCACGGCACAGCGGACACACCAGGAACCGCGGTGTTGGCCGTCGAATGGCGCTAGCTGCGCAGCATTTGTGCACCGCCGCCGTCAGTGTCAGCCAGTTTGCCGTGGCATACGGAGCTCCATCGCAGTCTTTAACACTGGTAGCATGCCGCGACAGCGTGGACGTGAACCGTATGTGCAGTTGACGGACTTTGAGCGAGGGCGTATAGTGGGCATGCGGGAGGCCGGGTGGACGTACCGCCGAATTGCTCAACACGTGGGGCGTGAGGTCTCCACAGTACATCGATGTTGTCGCCAGTGGTCGGCGGAAGGTGCACGTGCCCGTCGACCTGGGACCGGACCGCAGCGACGCACGGATGCACGCCAAGGCCGTAGGATCCTACGCAGTGCCGTAGGGGACCGCACCGCCACTTCCCAGCAAATTAGGGACACTGTTGCTCCTGGGGTATCGGCGAGGACCATTCGCAACCGTCTCCATGAAGCTGGGCTACGGTCCCGCACACCGTTAGGCCGTCTTCCGCTCACGCCCCAACATCGTGCAGCCCGCCTCCAGTGGTGTCGCGACAGGCGTGAATGGAGGGACGAATGGAGACGTGTCGTCTTCAGCGATGAGAGTCGCTTCTGCCTTGGTGCCAATGATGGTCGTATGCGTGTTTGGCGCCGTGCAGGTGAGCGCCACAATCAGGACTGCATACGACCGAGGCACACAGGGCCAACACCCGGCATCATGGTGTGGGGAGCGATCTCCTACACTGGCCGTACACCACTGGTGATCGTCGAGGGGACACTGAATAGTGCACGGTACATCCAAACCGTCATCGAACCCATCGTTCTACCATTCCTAGACCGGCAAGGGAACTTGCTGTTCCAACAGGACAATGCACGTCCGCATGTATCCCGTGCCACCCAACGTGCTCTAGAAGGTGTAAGTCAACTACCCTGGCCAGCAAGATCTCCGGATCTGTCCCCCATTGAGCATGTTTGGTACTGGATGAAGCGTCGTCTCACGCGGTCTGCACGTCCAGCACGAACGCTGGTACAACTGAGGCGCCAGGTGGAAATGGCATGGCAAGCCGTTCCACAGGACTACATCCAGCATCTCTACGATCGTCTCCATGGGAGAATAGCAGCCTGCATTGCTGCGAAAGGTGGATATACACTGTACTAGTGCCGACATTGTGCATGCTCTGTTGCCTGTGTCTATGTGCCTGTGGTTCTGTCAGTGTGATCATGTGATGTATCTGACCCCAGGAATGTGTCAATAAAGTTTCCCCTTCCTGGGACAATGAATTCACGGTGTTCTTATTTCAATTTCCAGGAGTGTACGTACAACAATATGCAGAACAATGACTATTACCATTTCTTAATCGACTCCAGCTCTGTCTCAATAAAGCTAATAATTACTGTGAAATACGTGGGTTCTTCGATTTTTCTTTTCTCAGGTGTGTGTGCTGTATGGTAAATTTTTTTGACGACTACAGCGAATAAACAAAGAACATTATTAGCAAAGTATACATTATTAGAAAATTATCATAAGGACTGTGCCACAGGATTTGTATGAAATATTTAATGTTAGGAATAAAAGTCCCAAGTGATGGAAATCGTTTCTAACATTACATCGTACACTACGTTGATTTTCTTTCCCCCGCTAGTCTTTGTGTAACAGTTCATCTACAACAGTTCGGCTGTCGATATATGAACTAAAAGTTATTCAAAAAATTAATAATGTGAGACACTTTTGCTATGGTGTAAGTGTTCAAAATGTCACATGTGTGCGCTTTACACTTCACGATACGTGGCGCTACGTTCTCTTGCCACAGCTGCGTTTCCTCTTCGACCGATTCGTTCCCTAGGCTGGAAGGGCTATAACAACCGTTGTTACAAGTGATTCTTCGAGCGACAAAAATAAGTGATTATAACTTTTTTTTTTAATACGTGGAGTGCACCTTAGCATCTAAAATTCTCATAGTGCTTTTCTGTCGGCGCATTCTTCCTGCGTGAAAAATTTCAGCGTAGGTTTCGAGATATACTGGACGATTCCCTTCAGAGTGCAGCCTAGTAAAGTCGCTTCGCTATCATCCTGTCAGGAAGCGTTAATAGGGCTGCAAGGAGAGCAATAGGTCATCAATGGCCTTCTTCAGGAATCTATGGAAACAAACAAAAAAAATTTGCCCATGTAAAGTATGTGACGTTCACTATTACTGTGACAAACGAAAGAAAAACGTGGCACACAAGGATGGAGATGTTAACGTACAATCATATCGTGAAAATAATTATATCACTGGCAAACAGTCAGGCAGTTAACGCATTACTGATTACAGTTCTAAAGTGCTATTAAAATGCTGTTCTACTATAATATTTCAGTTCGTTAATGCATTACGTAGGTAGTCAAGAAAAAAATTAATTACAGCCTCGAGCAAATGAAGCTGCGTCTATAAAACGTTGTTCCCATATTACATCTTCCCAAGATATTCAGTGTGACACATTTTTTCCCAACGATAGATGACTTGGAGCAAACGTTGGTTCAAAACTGTATCTTGGCTGTTCACGAAAAGTTCCACCTCGATAATGACTTCGTCGTCATCTGTAAATATCAGGCACACAATCGTTTTGTCATCCGAGGAATAAGTCTCTGAGTGTCGTATCAGGAGAATTCGGAACGCGAGGAAAAATTAGCTAACCCAAAGAAAGAGCAATTAAAAATGATTCCACTGCATAAAGAGCTCGTCTATTATCGTGGAGCAAGAACTGAACATTCTTCTTGACACTCTCCAGTAACCTCGTCTGGAGATTAATCGAATCAAAATCAGCTATAACAATAAGTAATTGGTCTGCCTTACAGCACGGTCGGTTCAAGAAGCTTAAAGCTCCACCATCAGGTGGCCACAAACAAATAACAAATCATGAATGTGTGGAGGCCGAAACTGTCGTTCACGAGAGATCAAACGCATTCGAAACAACACATGGCAGCGTGTGGACGACATAATATAAGCAATCCCTCTCTTAGAGAAAAAACAGAAACATTTGAAAGCAAATAAATCATCAGGTCCGCTTGGGATCTCTATTCTGTTTTGCATACAGTACTCAGCGGCACTGGTCTATTACCTAGCTTGCATTTATCGTTAATCTCTAACCCAGCACGAAGTCCCAAGGAATTGGAAAGTAGTTCAGATGATTCCAGTATATAAGAAGGGTAAAAGAACGAACCCGCAAAATTACAGACCAATAACGCTAACTTCGATTTTCTACAGAATTTAGTAAACTTTCTTGAGGCTGAGAAGCTAATATCCTCGAATCAGCATGGTTTTAGAAAGAATCCCTCGTTCGAAACTCATCTTGTCCTTTTCTCACATGATTTACTGCGAACTATGGATGAAGGGGAACAGGCAGATCCCATATTTCTCGATTTGCGGATATCATTTGAAACGGTGCCCCGTTGCAGTCTGTTAAAGAATGTACGAATATATGGATTAAGTTCACAGATATGTGAGTGTTTCGAAGACTTCTTATGTAACAGAACCCAGTATGTTGCCGGTCGACGGCGAGTGTTCGTCAGAGACCAGGGTATCGTCAGGAGTGATAGGACAGCTGTTATTATTTATATACATAAAAGATGTGACCAGCAGGGTGGGCAGCAACCTACAGTTGTTTGCAGATGAAGCTTTCGCTTGCGGTAAAGTGTAGAATGGTTGTAGGAAGATACAAAACAACTTAGACTAAATTTCCTGTTGGTGTGATGAATGGCAGCTAGCCCTAAGTGTGGACAAATGCAAGTTAATGCAGATGAGTGGGAAGAACAAACCTGTAATGTTCGGTTACAGTATTACTAGTGTCCTGATTGACACAGTCAAGTCGTTTAAATATCTGGGCGTAACGTTGCAAAGCGATACGAAATGGAACGAGGATGTGTGAGAACTGTGGAAGGGAAGGCAAATGATCGATTTCGGCTATCGGGAGAGTTTTACCACCTATTCTTGAGTAACGCTCTAGGGTCTGGGATCCTTACCAGGTCGGATTGAAAGAAGACATCGAAATGATTCAGATGCCAGTTGCTACATTTGTTACCGGTAACAACATGTAAGCGTTACGGAGATGCTTCGGGAAATCAGATGGGAATCCGTCCAGGAAAAACGACATTCTTTTCGAGAAACACTATTGAGAAAGTTAGAGAACAAGCATTTGAAGATAACTGCAAAACGATTATGTTGCGTCCGACATACAATGCGCATAAGGACCACGAACATAAGATCCGAGAAATTTGAGCTCATACGGAGGCATATTGATAATCGTTTACTCTCGCTCTATTTGCGAATGGAACAGGAAAGGAAATAACTAGTAGTGGTGCAGGGTACGCTCCGTCACGCACTTTACGATGGATTGTGGAGTATCTATGTAGATGTAGACATAGATACAGATACGGTAACCGGGGCGCACATCACGGCAGCATGGTCCACACTGACTGCTACTACTCTTCGTGTTTTGCTGTCTCTGTTAACACACATCGATAAAGCTAACACCGCACCAGAATAATTTGCGACTGCTCTATCGAATGAGCGCGTACAAATACGCTACAGTAATCATTTTGTTTGAAGCGGGAAACAAACAGACGGTTTCCATGGATGTGATGAGCAATATTTGTTTGGACTGCCTCCAGCTACACAATGTAAAATCTAAACTGCAAACATCTGCCAGAATACCAGATAGGAAGCGCCTGGCTACTCTTATGGGGAAGGCCCATCGAACAGGTAGAATACAAACATGGTTCAGATGGCTCTGAGCACTATGGGACCTAACTTCTGAGGTCATCAGTCCTCTAGAACTTAGAACTACTTAAACCTAACTAACCTAAGGACATCACACACATCCATGCCCGAGGCACGATTCGAATCTGCGACCGTAGCGGTCGCGCGGTTCCAGAATGTAGCGCCTAGAACCGCTCGACCAACGGTAGAGTACAGTTGGGGCTATTCCTGTCTGCTTTTCGCGGTTTTTCTGATATGTTAATCGTTTGAATGTTCGTGCATGTGGTACACCTAATGCCAGTTTAACTTTTCTTGCATGCCTTCTTCATGACATTACAATGTTACCAACCAGCACGGTACATAATTTCGAATGGCTGATCGACAAGTGTCTGCAGTCCTCGCAAACTCTTGTCAAATGTCTTGACCATTGATACACCTAGTGCGGTTAGAAATAATTAGAACAAAGCAACACATCCAAATCTGGGCTTCTCGAATTCTTCATTCGAGAATTTGAAATTTCGTGTAATTTCTTGCAAAAACTTCAGACGGAACATACCTTCAAAATATTTGTAACGTAAACCAGTTTTCTGCAAATGTATGTGGCATTCAGCATATAAAGACCGAAGATTGGGATTCGTCATCATACCTAAAATTAAATATGGTTTCATACTAAACAGAGATGAAGAGCAGTGGACTGGAAACTAAATATTTGCTCAACATGACAAACTAACGACTAGAGTGACAGATATCTGTTATCTAGGAAGCAAGATTACAAGACTGGCCAAAGTAACCAAGATATACATTAAATTGAGAAAAGTCATGGGGTAGGGATATGTACGTACACAGACTGCGTTAGTATCTCACACACAAGGTATGAACTGGCAGTGCATTGGCAGAGCTGTACTTGCACTCAGGTGACTCATGTGGAAATGTTTCCGACGTGATTATGGCATCACGACGGGAACTAACAGACTTAACACGGAATGGTAGTTGGAGCCAGACGCATGAGACAGTCCATTTCGAACTCGTTAGGAAGTTCAATATTCCGAGGACCGTAGTGTCAAGTATGTGCCTATAACACCAAATTTCAGGTATTACCTCTCACCACTGACAGCGCAGTGGCCGACGACCTTCACTTAACGATCGAGAGCAGCGGCGTTGGCGTAGAAAAAAATGCCTCTGAGCACTATGGGACTTAATTTCTGAGGTCATTAGTCCCATAGAACTTAGAACTACTTAAACCTAACTAACCGAGGACATTACACACATCAATGCCAGAGGCAGGATTCGAACCTGCGACCGTAGCGGTCGCGCGGTTCCAGCCTGTAGCTCCTAGAACCGCTCGGCCACCGCGGCCGGCCGTTGGCGTAGAGCTGTCAGTGCTAACGGAAAGCAACACTGCGTGAAATAAACTCAGAAATCAGTGTGGGGCATACGACGAACATATCCGTTAGGACAGTGGCGAAATTTGGCGTTAACGAGCTATGGCAACAGACAAACAATGCGAGTGCCTTTTCTAACAGCACGACATCACCGGCAGCACCTCTCCTGGGATCGTGACCGTATAGGTTGGTGGCTAGACGACTGGAAAACTAAGGGCCTGGTCAGAGGAGTCCCGATCTCAGTTGGTAAGAACTGATGGTAGGATTCGAGTGCGGCACAGACCCCAGAAGCGATGGACCCAACTTGTCAAGAAGGCACTGTGCAAGCTGGCGATGGCGCCACAATGGTGTAGGCTGTGTTTACATGGAACGGATTGAGTCCTTTGGTCGGTTCGTAAACAAAATCCTGCACCGGCAACACTTTCATAACTATGGACGACAATAGAAGCAACGTGGCTCAATATTTCTGTTGAGGGCTTGTAATGTCCTGTTGCGTCCATGTCTTGTCAAGTTGCTGCACTGCACTGCGCAAAAGGAGGTTCGACTCTATGTTAGGAGGTATCCCATGACTTTTGTCATTTCAGTGAATAAGAGCAGTTGTGTTCTCTGTTAGTGCCAAGTTCACTGTAAATGAGACCGATGACCTCGCCGTCTGGTCTCCTTCCCCGAAACAACCAACCAACCAACCACTGTAAGTAGGCACATACTTTTTCAGGCGGGCGAAGCTTCTTCAATTACAGATCTCTCCTGGTCTCAGATATTTAGATGTAATTAAGAAAAAAAGTCCTATAATTTATAAAGTACCTCCTTTTTGATAAAATCTTCAGAGTACATTCAGATAGGTGTCCTGAAATATCCCCTGAATAAATTCAGTCTTCTAGATAAAATTTAGATGCCAGAACAAAGAAATGATATTATAACTTACGTGACACACTTACGCGACACCAGTCTCAGAAGGAATATAATGTACTGAAGAATAGATAAACTTACTTAGTACAAAGAAATAATAGCAGGAATAATTCGACATTTCAATAAATTCTGTGACTCTACCATCTAACGTTAAGTTTATAGTCTAGCTTTTTGAAAGTATAGCAAACCTACCTTATACCCAGGTTGCTTGCCTTGGCCATCCATGTTTCACAAGATCACTTAACCTTTTATGTTTTAGAAATATGGAATCTAAAGACACATAGCGAGCACATCGTACATAAGGTGAAGTACCGACAGCTCTCCCTGCGTCTTTAGATGTTGACGTACCCTCTGACTCGAAAATATTGCAAAGAAATGTTCGAAGTGAACTGCGAATTGAAGATTTGAGAAAGGTATACAGATTCTGATAGTGGCTGTCTGAGACGGTATCCCTACTGAACACAGAAAGTCAGCTAAGTTACGCTTGGTAGCTCCACGCACATTAAAGTGAAAAAGAAATACAATCTTTAAACAGTGGTATTAAGAATCTTCCTGTTAAACTTTGATTCAAATGATAGTCCGCTAGTGTAATTTACAGTCACTGCTATAATAATCACACAGTCGTCCGTTCTTGAAGTTCATGGTGTAACAGATCACTGCGAAAGAAAGAACTGAACAGTAAGTATTTCATAACCACTGGAAAATGCTGAAGACATTAGACGAGGTATGATCAATTCAGGGGTCCTAGAATCTCGATAGTCTAATGTAAACCTGATTGTGTACCATGCTTCCTAAACTTACCGTCACATCGAACAACGAATTTTAAATCTAAACTTAGCTAAACGCACGTTACAGATACGAATGCTGAAAATAATGGTGCATCAACTTGTGCAACGCCAGGCAGGATTTCACAAATCTTCTGCAACACCACATCTCAGAATGATCAACAGAAGCGAGTTCCAATCAAAATAATAAGAGGGCTATTCGGAAAGTAGCATACGATCTGTCGCGAAGTGGAGGACACAGTGAAAATCAAAAATGTTTTACTAGCAACAGTTTGCTTCGCCTTCCAGCTACTTCTCTCACATGGGGCACCCATACTTGCGGGAGACACTATTGCTCTAGGCATCTTTACGTGCCCACTGTGTGTTCAGAATCGAAAAGAGCGACGTGATGCGATCGACAGGCATACTAGAGGTACTGCTTAATATATCTGTGCAAAGTTTAATCAGATTTTCACTGTCGTTTCCATTTCTGCGACTTATCGGATTTTATTTTCCGAATACCACTCGTTCATTAGTAAATCATGGTAGCACTGCTATACCCGGTACAAACCAACGTCAAACCCACACCAGAACAAACTAGTCTAGCACTGTGCCATTCGAACAGCCAGTTCAGAATGAAATACGAGGCTCGGTCATCTTCCGTTGCCTACTTATACGTTTCACCGAAGTGTTTCACCTGAAATATCCCTTCCACGTTTGTCAGATACTGTAATAATTCGACTGACCGTTTGCTCTGTACAGAAAAATTTTTGCAGAATGTCTCTCATTCAGCATATGCAGAAGAAAAATCTGTTCTGAAAGTTGTCTTTGGGACAGATAACTCTCAAAATGTACGCTTGGAGCAAACTTAATACCAAATGGAAATGAAATGTGAACCGTCTGAAACCAAGAAAAGAAGAACCTGGAAGCTATGAATTGCGGTGCTTCCGAGAAAGGTTAAAAATTCAGTACTACAGAAAATAGGTGAAGGTGTGGAGTCTATTGATGATCCTGCGCTGGCAGGAGTAAGTAGACGAAAAAATGGAAGGCGCAGACAAAAACTAGAATATGCAACACAGATTATAGAGACTGTCGATAGCAACAGTTTCGTATAGATGAAAAGATGATCACAGTATGGGAAGATAATGACTATGGAATGAAACCAGCGGTAAAGCAAAAATATAGTGCCTTGTATAACTACAAAAACGCAAATTAAATTATTTCCACTCGAATCTAAATAGAATGCAAGTGCAGCAGATTTTATGAAAATGGAAGGAAAGGACTGACTATAGTGACATGCGAGGTCAGTGACTCAGACATCGGAGTTAATGAACTACCCGAAGTCCTCGCACAGTACAACATCGTAAGTGCCAGAAACTAGTTCAGGCGTCGGCCTTATCTTTAGTTCGCTCTCTCTTCAGGCTCCCTGTGGAACTTCAGGTTCTCCAGAAACTTAGTTAAAGAGATTACGTCGTACGCTCCTACCAGAAAAGAGGGATTAAAGTCGAATGCCTGAGGCTGTAGTCAGACGGCTCGCGAGATTTTCTTTGTACGATTACCGTGGTGATTGTTGAACAAGTTTGCACGTATCTGGAACATTCCTAATAGCAATGCTTAAGAGACAATAGCAAACAATGTTAAAGGGCAAAGTTTCTCGTTTGCAGTGAAACACGACAGTGTGGGTAAGAGATGATATTGAATTGCTAAGAACTTTGATGGTAGACTGAAGTTAACTGTCCCTACCTTACAAGCTGCACATTCTGCACATCTCACATTTGCTTTGCTTTTTTTCCGAAATGAGCAATACAGGTAACTCCAATAGTGACAGTGAAATAGTGAGAATTTTAATAGTTGGAACAGTGATAATACAGTTATGAATTTTATGTTTGACGGTAAGTAAGTGTTGCTTTAGGCGGAAAAAATTACAACACCCAATTTTCCTTACATCTACGGGTTCGTAAAACACCGTATGTTGTTCAAAATCGACAGAAATCATCGACTACAATGATGACGTAAGCAGAAACACATTTACGTGATGACGAGGGATCCATCCGTAGAAAAACTTACCCAAAATCTTGGTCTTATAATGGACGACACATTGTAACATTATTCAGTAATCTAAAGGTGTCCCCAGTTTCTCACAGAATTCCGTAAGTTATCGGCTGGCTAAAGTGGAAAAATGTATTTTCTTTTAAGACCAGCACATAAAGCAGTAATTATAGGTTCTCTAGATTCAGAATGAACTGCAGTTGCTGCTTTGTCGTGTAGATACACTGTCTAAAATTATGATTATAGTGTAGTGAGGCCCTCTCTTTAATCGCATATACACTCATCAAAAATTTTTGCGTCACCTCGGTTCATAGAGTTCCGGAAACTGAACAGAAAATTGGAATAGGGAACAACATAAACATCATTTCCGCCCTTTTTATTGCTCATGAAAAACACACATTGCATGTTGTACCACCATACAGCGAGACCTTCAGAGGTGGTGGTCCAGATTGCTGTACACACCTGTACCTCTAATACCCAGTGGCACGTCCTCTTGAACTGATGCATGCCTGCATTCGTCATGGCATACTATTCACAAGTTAATCAAAGTACTGTTGGTCCCAATTGTCCCACCTCTCAACGGCGATTGGGCGTAGATCAGTCAGAGTGGTTGGTGGGTCACGTTGTCCATAAACAGCCCTTTTCAATCTATCCCGGGCGGGGTCATGTCTAGAGAACATGCTGTCCGCTCTAGTCGGGCGATGTCGTTATCCTGAAGGAAGTCATTCACAAGATGTGCACGATGGGGGTACGAATTCACGTCCACGAAGACGATTGCCAGTCCAATACGCTGTCGATATGGTTGCACTATCGGTCGGATTCTGGCATTCACGTAGCAGACAGAAGGATAACTATGTAGAACATAAATCTTCCGTAGGTTTCGCTTCCCGTTATGTATCCTCACTCACTTTCTAAATGGTTCACAGCTTCTGGTTTATAGGGGAATCTAGTGAAACACTAATCGCATACGCAAAGAAAGCTATCGAAAGTAGGGAACGCCTGGTGGGTATGCGACACACCTAACACACAGAAAACGCGTTTACAATCTTAACTGACCGAAGGTAGTTGGAAAACTACCATAATCTACACTTACTTAAGATAGTCTACGTTAGTTTTACATCTCTACGTAATACATACGAGCTGGCATTTTTTTGCCTTATGAATGCCACCTGTCAATAACGAAGCTGTATTATTCAAGCTGTAAATCGATATTCAACACATCTAATAGCAAATACAAGTACAAATCGACACTGGAGCCATGCTCACATCAACCATAGAGTTGGACAACGTGGGGAGACATCAAAGGAACAGCGTATTAAACTGCCACTAGTGACAGTGAACTAAATTCGGCACGGAAGTGCTCCACGAAATTCTTCAGGTACGTCATATCCTTCTGAAGACACTCGTTGATTTTAAGATCCAGTAGAGCTATCAGATTTTATCGATGTTGACTGCTTTTAAGTTCCATTCGCCATTCCAAATATCCACAAACATTCTCTGTACGATTACGATCAGGTGTCTAGCTGGTCAAATGAAGTGCAGTAAGGTGACTAAGACTTCATCAAACCAGCAATGCATGCGTGTAGCACTAGAACAATGCTGCTGTCATCTACAGTATGCTCGTCATCAAGCTGTAGTATAAAGGGCGCTACTGGTTCGTGTTTACGGTAACCTCAGTAAGTGGGCCCAAGCCCCAATACAAAAAACCTCAAAAAACATCGCAGAACCCTCTCCAGTCTGAACAGTATCCTCCACTCACAGCGGATGAACCGCTTCTTTCACCCGTCTCTGCACTCGACAACTTGCATCATTTGAGAAATAAAATGACCACGTGCTAATAGAACTCGTGCAGTGAGGTTTCCGTACAAACTTAATTATGTATACACACAGTTCGTGTATTCCGGGAATCGAGGATTGTGACGATTTTTCCATTTATCAACATTAATACTGCCAAGATATCGGTCCCAGGGAATCCAAGACATTCGAGAATGTCTTAATTTCAAGTTTGTAGTCGAATGAGAAATGAAAAAAAAATTTCGTGTGAGATAGCGACAAATACACAATTTTAAAATTTTTCCCTTGCTTTTCCTTTGCTTCTTCGCAAATTTCATGATTCTACGTCAACGTGAAGTAACCTGTAGGTACTGATGAATGTGTTTGCAAATACCAAAATATCTGGCGTAAAAGTCTTATCTTTCAATACGTTAGAAGCTAATGCTTATTATACCACCAAGGGCCGTACACTCTAGTATGTCATATAATTTTCCGCTAGATATGTCTACCCGTTTCTGAGAAGAAGGTGTCTTAACAGACGGACGGACAGACACACTAAGAAATGACAGAAAACCTTTTTTCACGTGATATAACTGCAACTTTACAATTTTCGGATTTTTTCCTTTTGTTGCAGTGTAAAACCCTGCTTCTTGGCAAAATCCATGATTGTAGGTCAACGGGAAGTAGCATGAATGTTTTGATGAGTGAGTTTTCGAGTATCAAAATACGTGACTTAAATGGCCGTGTCCTTTAGTTGCTTTAACGTAGAAGCTTAAAGTTATTACAGCACCCAGATACTGTAGACCTTAGTATGTGACACGAATGTCAACTTGATGCGTCTATCCATTCCTGAGAAAGAGGCGTTTGAACTGTCGGACAGAGAGACAGGCGGTCAACGAAGCGATCCTGTAAGCCTTCCGTTGTTAAAGGATGGGGTACGGAATTCTAAAAAGACAAAATGGCGACTCGTTGGACTACAGTAGACGTCTACAGTACTAGGCTGTTTGGCCCATAGAGGAAATGCAGTTTTGTGTGCTTCTGTGCGAGATTCCTGATTACAAATGTCCACTGCATGCAGCTCGCTTCGTAATCGTCTCCCGGAAACTGGCTTAGAAGGACTTCCTTTCACTGAGAGCAGCAACTCCTCTCGGGTTTGAAACAGCTTATCATTTACAAGGCCTTTTATCAATGTTTTTATGCCTTTTTAAATGGTTGCCAGTGATTCGCTACTCTTTCGTTGTAGACAGTTGAAGATATCACGCTGACATAGTAAAGATTACGGTAATATCATTAACGGTATGGTCATGGGGATGCCAAAGTGCGAGTGGAGAATCGCGTGTACACCCAGTAAATGTTGCCGATAATTTTTTAGGCATCTGTAGATAATATATCAAACGCTTTTTTAATTAAGGGACCGATCTTGCGCACACTTTCCGGCACCCCAGCGCTCCAGGGTGCTGGAGAGTTGCGGAAACATCGCAGAAATTTCATCCACTGTCAATCGGCGGTCTTCATGAACAGTTTCCTCGATTTATCGCACCAATTCATCACTAAAAATTGATGATCCTCCACTCCTCTGCTCGTCATGGACATTTGTTCTGCCACCACTAAACTCCCTACACCACCTCACCACATTCGTTATGTGCATAACACCTTTCTGAACCGTTTTGACTGGCCAAAAAGTTTCAGTACGTGTTATTCCTAACTCGAGCAGGAAGCTGATCACAGCACATGGCTCGTACTGTGTGAGTTTTCTTGCTTACACTTTCACGCAATTGGACACTACAACGTGAGATTAAGAACTACCGTGTTCCTGCGAAGCTCGCTCTGGGCAGGGGTTCCCCTCTATCACTCAGTGTTGCCCTCAAAAAGCAAGAACTGCAACCCATTATCGTCACAGTACACATACTTTTTTAACATGCCTCGAAGGACAACAAATCGAGGCAACAATCATGACGGTGCCGAAAGGCATGTTGCGACTGATTGTCCCAAGCATCATGTGACTCTGTTACTATCACGCAACGCCTCTTCCAGGCCTTGAAGAACGAGTAAATTCTTGCTTCATCGTGTGCAATATGTGTTGAAATGGTGATAGATCTGGTGATCTTTTCGGCCAGGCTGTTCTACACTACAAAGAGCACAGGGCAGTGCTATGGGACCATTGATTTTCACAATGTATATAAATGACCTTGTAGATACTGTCGGAAGTTCCATGCGGCTTTTCGCCGATGATGCTGTAGTATCAGCATTACAAAATTGCAGCGAAATGCAGGAAGATCTGCAGCGGATAGGCACTTGGTGCAAGGAGTGGCAACTGACCCTTAACATAGACGTATTGCGAATACATAGAAAGAAGGATCCTTTATTGTATAATTATATGATAGCGGAACAAACACTGGTAGCAGTTACTTCTGTAAAATATCTGGGAGTATGCCTACGGAACGATTTGAAGTGGAATGATCATATAAAATTAATTGTTGGGAAGGCGGGTGCCAGGTTGAGATTCATTGGGAGAGTCCTTAGAAAATGCAGTTCATCAACAAAGAAGGTGGCTTGCAAAACACTCGTTCGACGTATACTTGAGTATTGCTCATCAGTGTGGGATCCGTACCAGGTCGGGTTGACAGAGGAGATAGAGAAGATCGAAAGAAGAGCGGCGCGTTTCGTCACAGGGTTATTTGGTAAGCGTGATAGCGTTACGAAGATGTTTAGCAAACTCATGTGGCAGACGCTGCAAGTGAGGCGCTCTGCATCGCGGTGTAGCTTGCTGTCCAGGTTTCGAGAGGGTGCGTTTCTGGATGAGGTATCGAATATATTGCTTCCCCCTACTTATACCTCCCGAGGAGATCACGAATGTAAAATTAGAGAGATTCGAGCGCGCACGGAGGCTTTCCGGCAGTCGTTCTTCCCGCGAACCACACACGACTAAGGAAAGGGAGGCAATGGCAGTGGCACGTAAAGTGCCCTCCGCCACAGACCGTTGGGTGGCTTGCGGAGTATAAATGTAGATGTAGATGTAGATGTGGTCTCAGCAGCCGTCCATGGACGTGCGTTGTCCTATTGAAGAAGAATCTCTTCCTGTGGAAGGGATGGCAGTTACATGGGAACAAGAGCCTATGCAGTGTAGAGGGCACTGATAACTTTACCCAGTAGAAACACCAAATTTGGCTGTAGTGGAAACTAATGGCCTTCTTGATCATGAAGTGTATGATGGGGCGTCGGTATCGTAGGCAAATGCACTCTGGAATAAGCACTCGCTAGATCTGTGTCATACATGTGTAGGTCCATCACTCGCACAGAGACAATTTGCACCGAGACAGAAACTTCTTCCTTCACTAAAGTTTAAGACAGATATTCGACTCGCCAGTCATCTCTTTTGCGACATCAGAGTACCCCTACTGGGCAGTGTGGTGATGTCAGTGCTGCCTGGCAAGAGACACATGACATGTTAATCTTGCTTCAAGCACAGCAGGTGCACCACGTTTCCTGCTTCTCGGACAATGAGCTGATATTGTCGTATGTATGTACTAAGCAAGCGTCCAGAACTTGGTTTACAGCTATGGGCATGTTCCAAAGTCCAGTACACCGAAATATTATGGCCAAAATGTGCAGAAATCCATCGATACACCCATCCAGCTTCCCACGGGCGCACATCGCGACCCTACTAAAATGACTAAAGCTGTTCAACAGGAGTATGTACTTGTCAATGGAACATGGTTGTACCCGAGAGTGGCCGAGCGGTTCTAGGCGCTACAGTCTGGAACCGCGCGACCGCTACGGTCGCAGGTTCGAATCCTGCCTCGGGCGTGGATGTGTGTGATGTCCTTGGGTTTGTTAGGTTTAAGTAGTTCTAAGTTCTAGGGGACTGATGACCTCAGCAGTTGAGTGCCATAGTGCTCAGAGCCATTTGAACCATTTTTTTTTTTGTACCCAAGAGTGAATTACGTAAACACTGTTCACTTCCTGACTCAGCACAGCTACTGACTGCAGATTCGAAAGCGTGAGCTCAAAGAGAGACCTCCACAGTGCCACCTAATCGCTGAAGACCCTGACAAATGAACCACTAACACCCCTCAGTATGCACTTTTTTGGTCATCAGTCTTCTGACTAGTTTGATGCAGCACGCCACGAATTCCTCTCCTGCGCTAACCTCTCTACCTCAGAGTAACACTTGAAAATTACATCCTCAATTATTTGCTGGATGTATTCCAATGGCTGTCTTCCTCTACAGTTGTTGCCATTTACAGCTATCTCCAGTACCATGGAAGTCATTCCCTGATGTATTAACAGATGTGATATCATTTTGTCCCTTCTCTTTATCAATGTTTTCCACATATTCCTTTCCGCTCCGATTCTGCACAGAACCTCCTTACCTTATCAGTCCACCTAATTTTCAGCATTCGTCTGTAGCACCACATCTAAAATGCTTCGATTCTCTTCTGCTCAGGTTTTCCCACAGTCCATGTTTCACTACCATACAATGCTGTACTACAGACGAACATTCTAAGAAACTTCTTCCTCAAATTAAGGCCTATATTTGATGTTAGTAAACTTCTCTTGGCCAGATATGCCAATTTTGCCAGCGCTAGTCTGCTTTTGATGTACTATTTCTCCGTTATTTTACTGCCTAGGTAGCAGAATTCCTTAACTTCATCTACTTCGTGACCATCAATCCTGATGTTAAGTTTCTCCTGTTCTCATTTCCATTACTTCTCACTAATTTGGTCTTTCTTCGATTTACTCTGAATGCATACTCTGTAATCATTAGACTGTTCATTGCGTTTAGAATATCGTGTAATACTTCTTCACTCTCACTCAGGATTGCAATGTCATCAGCGGATCGTATCATTGATACCCTTTCACCTTGAATTTTAATTCCACTCCTGAATCTTTTTTTTTTATATCCGTCATACCTTCCTCGATGTACAGATTGAACAGTAGGGGAGAAAGGCAAAATCCTCATCTTTCATCCTTTTTAATACGAGCACATCGTACTTGGTCGTCCACTCTTATTATTTCCTCTTGCCTGTTGTACATATTGTATATGACCCGTCTCTCACCATAGCTTACCTCTACTTTTTCAGAATTTCGATCATCTTGCACCATTTTACATTGTCGAACGCTTTTCCAAGGTCGACAAATCCTATGCCCGTGTCTTGATTTTTTTCGTCTTGCTTCCATCATTAGCCGCTACGTCAGGATAACCTCTCTCGTGACTTAACTTTTCCTAAAGCTAAACTGATCGTCACCTAGCGCATTCTCAATTTTCTTTTCCATTCTTCTGTATATTATTTTTGTAAGCAGCTTCGATGCATGAACTGTTAAGCTGATTGTGCGATAATTCTCGCACTTGCCACCTCTTGCCGTCTTCGGAACCGTGTGGATGACGCTTTTCCGAAAGTCAGATGGTATGTGACCAGAGTCATACATTCTACAATCAACGTGAATAGTCGTTTAGTTGCCACTTCCCCCAGCGATTTTAGGAATTCCGTCGGCATGTATACCTGAACTATCGTTGCAGCTGAGTCTGATAAGAACAACCGTGTTACTGAACAGTTCACAGTAACACACTCTCTGCCCTACCTTCCTATTCATAACGAATTATACTCCCATTATACCATTTTCTGCTGCTGTTGATATTACCCTATAGTCATGTGACCGGAAAACCTTGTCTTCTTTTCATCTCACATCACACACCCGTACTATATCTAGATTGAGCCTTTGCATTTCCCTTTTCATATTTTCTAGTTTCCCTACCGCGTTCAAGCTTCTGACATTCTTCGCCCCATTCGTAGAACGTTATTATTTCGTTGATTATTCGACCTCTTTCTCATGGTAACCTACCCTTTGGCAATCCCCTCCCTGAGATCCGAGTGGGGGACTACTCCGGAATCTTTTGCTAATGGAGAGATCATCATGACACTTCTTCAACTACAGGCCACATGTCCTGTAGATATACGTTATGTGTCTTTAATGCAGTGGTTTCCATTTCCATCTGCATCCTCATGCCGATCATTGCTATTTCTTCCACCTTTAGGGGCTGTTTCCCACTCCTAGGACAAGAGAGTTCCCTGAACCACTGTCCGCTCCTCCACCCTCTTCGACAAGGCCATTGGCAGGATGAGGGTGACTTCCTATAACGGAAGTCTTCGACCGCCGATGCTGAAGGCTCTGAGCACTATGGGACTTAACATCTGTGGTCCTCAGTCCCCTAGGACTTAGAACTACTTAAACCTAACTAACCTAAGGACATCACACACATCCATGCCCGATTCGAACCTGCGACCGTAGTAGTTGCGCGGTTCCTGACTGAGCGCCTGAACCGCTAGACCACCGCGGCCGCCGATGCTCATAATTAATGAAAATTTAAACAGCGCTGAGATTCGAACCTGGGATCGAAAACATTCTCATTATCAATCAAAGACGCTACACCTCGACCACGGGGTTATTATTCACATTCCTGGAGGGTGTTGCTTTTGTTTTCCGGCAGTGTATCTTGAGGAATTAACACTTTGATTTTTTATTCACTAAGTGCGAGAGGTACTTTCAGTTTGTGATTATTAATTTTGCAGCTGGGGACAGAACTAGTGCAACTTCAAGAGACCTGTCAGTTTAGTTGGTAAATTATTGTACCGAAAAGGAATTACTTGTGTCACGCAGCTTATTTGAGGAAATCAACATGGGCTACTTCTGTCTACTTATTTACATCGTTTAAAAAGTTGGAAATGTTTTGTACCGCTTTTCTGTCTGTCTCTACGCAACAACTGACAAGAAAAGAATCATTTCAAGTAAATGAAATCATCCACTTGTATCCCCTCCCAAAATATTCAAAAAGGGTGGTAGCTAGCAGGGCCGTCGATGTGTTGACCTTATTCCAAAGTTTACTTAAACAATGACTTCCTTGAAATTTCGGGGCCGGTAGTCTACTTTTCAATGACAAAGTGACCGATAACGTTGCTGGCTGGCTCGTTGCTGCTGCTGTTGCGCGCAAAGTGCCTAATCGTGCGGCAGCCCGCAGCACACTGTTGTTACCATTAACCTCAGAAGGCGCCTGCGTGACCGCCTCCCGATAACCAGGGCTGCATCTCTCTGGCCCTCAGCTTCAGTTAACCACCGCCACCAGCTTTGAAGTGCTCGATAATAGCTTGAGGGTGGCTCCCAGTTACGCTCTCCCAATTAATTACTGCACTTTGCCTACCTTCTCATGAGCAATGGATGGTACCTTTGTAACACAGGATTTAGGAGCATCGCTTGTAGAAGCAGCCAGACTAATATTTCATTATTGTATACTAGAATTTAAGGTTCAGAAGCACTTCTCAGACAACTTATGTTGAACTTCTAACATCTTTCGTGTGTCTAACGTACATCGAAATCAAAAACCTGCAAGAAGAATACGCAACCAGTTTTACATGTAGTCATTTGTGTACTAGTTTCAAAAGTCACCAGGCATTAAGTAAGACGTAAAAACAGAGTATGTCCTTCAACATAGCATATATTCATATGAAGAATGTAATTCACTTCATGATAGGAGCGTATTCATGTCGCATATTCACGTAGAAGTAAGTAGGCCAGCTTATGGGTATTTACCAGGATATGTGTTGCAAACCTACTTTACAGTTGTCCGGTATTTTCTGCAGTCATCGTTTGCTATAAAATTCGGTGAAACAAAACTATTTGCATGTCTATGACTTTCATTATCTACTTGACCAGAAAGTGAAGATTCATCGCTGTATATGCCAGGGCCAGAAATTGCGTCCAGTTTTGCTTATTTGAATTTTTTTACCATCAACACTTTTCTCGCTGGTTTGATGAGGCTCAAATGGTTCTGAGAACTATGCGACTTAACTTCTGAAGTCAGCAGCCGCCTAGAACTTAGAACTAATTAAACCTAATTAACCTAAGGACATCACACACATCCATGCCCGAGGCAGGATTAGAACCTGCGACCGTAGCGGTCGCTGGGCTCCAGACTGTAGCGCCTAGAACCGCACGGCCACTCCGGCCGGCGTTTGATGAGGCCACCATGACTTATTCGCCTCAGAGTTTTACCTATACTCAACATCGCCAATGATTTCTTGTATATACTTCAGTTGTAATCTTGCCATTGAATCTTTTCCCTCTAGAGCTCACTCCAGCACCTTGGAAGTTATTCCATGATATCTTAACACTTTTTCAGTCATCCTAACCTTTCTTGTAATTTATGTTTTTTACATATTCCTTTCCTCAGTCCTTATATGAGGAACATCCTTATTCCTTATCTCAAAGGTCGACTTCACTTTCAGCATCCTTTTGTAGCTGAAGGTCTCAAATACTTTCGCTCCTATTTGGCCTTTCCTTGCAGTTAGAATGCAATATAAAATGGTTACCGTGAGGGACTGGTAACATCGTCAATACGTTATGTTAGTGTAGTTTGTAGTCAGGTTTCGCATGATGATTGACTATATTTTAAAAAAAAAAAAAAGTCATGTTCGCCTAGGGAAGCTGGGGAAGCCAGCATGGTAATTCAGTGTATTCGATCAGAGGACTGGCTGCCAGCTGCAACTTTTTTACAAAAATGAGTGCAGTATCCAGCGACGAACCTTAATGCGTGTCATGTGACGTCTGCTGAGACAAAATGCCGACAAGAATCAAGAAAAATAAATGAAGGAAGAAACTCGTAGGGTGCTGGATTTCTAGCGCTAGGATCGCATGTTTGGCCCTCCATTAATTCAAAATTATGGTAAAAAAGATGAAGAATGGGTAGAGTCTTTGGCTGGTAAGGAAAACGTAGTCAGTCCAGGGTTAGAACCTCGCAACTGCTTAAATAATGAATAAAAATGTTCAGAAATGGCGGTCGAAAACTTACGGTATAAGAAGGCCTTGTCAAAGGGGGCGGAGGAGTGGACAGAGATTCAGGGCACCAACCTTTCACCTAAAGGCAGCGAAATTAGCGATGATCAACGATACGATAATACAGAAGACAATGGAAACCACTGAATTAAAGACTCATAATGTGTGTCCACAGCTCGTGTGGCCTGTAACTCAGAAAGTGTAGCCGGTCGGGGTGGCCGAGCGGTTCTAGGCGCTACAGTCTGGAACCGCGCGACCGCTACGGTCGCAGGTTAGAATCCTACCTCGGGATGTGTGTGACGTCCTTAGGTTAGTTAAGTGTAAGTAGTTCTAATTTCTTGGGGACTGATGACCTCAGCAGTTAGATCCCATAGTGCTCAGAGCCATTTGAGAAAGTGTAATCATCTCTCCATTAACAAACCATTCCGCACTAATTTCCCATATGGATTTATGGTAGGGGTCTGCCAAGGAGGAGAAAAGAAATTGAATGACCAAGGAAAGGTTTGCGTTCTACTAGTCAAGGCATGGAATGACGAAAGTTTGAACATGGTAGGGAAGCTAGAAAATCTGACAAGGGTAATGCAATGGCTCTCTCTAGATGTAGTGGGGTTCAGTGAAGAGAAACGGAAAGAAGGTGTGGATTTCTGGTCAGGCGGGTATAGGGTAATATCGACAGTACCAGAAAATGGTATACGTGAGTAGGATTCGTTATGAATAGGAACGTAGGAAAGAGTGTGAGTTACTGGACAGTTGAGTGATGGGGTTGTTCTCATCAGAATCGTCAACAAACCAAAACCGACAACGATAGTTCACATACAAATGCCGACTCCGCAGGAAGAGGATGAAGAGATAGAGAAAGTGTATGAGGATAATGAAATGATAATTCATTACACGAAGGGAGGTGAAAATGTAATATACATGGAGGATTTGAATGCGGCGTATAGGAGGGAGTAGAAGAATGGGTTACAGAAGAATATAGGATTGGTAGTAGGAAGGAGAGAGGAGAAAGAATAACTGAGTTCTGGAACAAATTTCATCTAGTAATAGCGAATAATCTGTGCAAGAATCGCAAAAGGAGGAAGCGCACTTGGAAGATGCCGGGAGATATAGGTTGATTCCCGTTAGGCGAGGCAGATTATACGACGCACTCAGAAGCAGATGTAGACTCAGCTCACAATTTAATAATGAAGAAAAGCAAACAGAAGTTTGAGCTTTGTCAGCAAGAATCAGTGCGGAAAGTAGTGGTTACAGAAGTATTAATGAAGGATAAGATAAGCTTGAGGTTCTCTAGCGCTATAGATACCGCGATAATGAATAGCTCAATAGGCAGTTAGGTTGAAGAGGAATGGATATCTATAAAAAGGGCAACTACGTAAGTTGGAGAGAAAACGCGGGTAATAGGTAGTTAACTACAAAGGAAGTAAAAACATGTGCTAGGAAATTCGTGAATACATAAATACAAGTCACATAGGCAGAAACGAAATAGAAAGTGCAGGAAAAACTAGGGTAAAATGGCTGCATGAGAAATGTGAAGAAATCGAAAAGGAAATGATAATAGGAAGAACTGACTCAGCAGATAGACTAGTTAAAACAAACTTCGGTGAAATTAAAGTAAGAAAGGTAATTTTAAGGTTAATATCGGAATTCCATTGTTAAATGCAGAGGATAAAGCAGATAAGTGGAAAGAGTACACTGAAGGCCTCTATGATGCGGGGGACTTGTCTGATGAAGCGACAGCAGTAGAAACAGGAGTCGACAGAGAGTAGAAAGGGGAGCTGTTATTAGAATAAGAATGTAAAAGAACTTTGGACGACTTGAGATCAAATAAGGCAGAAGAAATTTCTAAAGTCATTTCCGGAACTGGCAGCAAAATGTCTATTCCCGTTGGTGTGCAGAATGTCCTGGACTGCCCACACACCACCAGACTTCAGAAAACATCATTTAGACAATTCTGAAGATAGCAAGTGATGACAAGTGCGAGATTCATCGCACAATTAGCTTAACAGCTCATGCATTCTAGTTTCAGACAAGAATAATACTCAGAAGAATGGAAAAGAAAACTGAGGATCTGTTAAAAGACCATCAGTTTGGCTTTAGGGAAGGTAAATTCTCCAGAAAGGCAGTCCACACGTTGCGGTTGATAAGGGAAGCAAGAATGAAGACGATCAAGACACGTTCATAGGATTTTTCGACCTAGAAAAGTGCACTACAATGTAAAATATTAGAAAATGTTCGAAATTCTGAGGAACATAGGGGTATGTTATGCGGAAAGACGTGAAATATAGAATACGTACAAGTACCAAAAGGGAACAATAAGACTGGAAGACCGAGAAGGAAGTACTCGGAGTAAAAAGAGACATTTTATTACTGGGAACTAGTCTTTCGCCTCCGCACTTCAGTCAAAGACACAATAACGGAAATAAATAAAGGTTCGATACTGGGGTAAAAATTCAGGGTGAAAGGATGTAAATGATAAGAATCAGTGATATTGCTATACCGAATGAAAGTGAAGAAGGATTTGAGGATCTGTTGAATTGAATGAACAGTTTAATGAGTACAGAATATGGATCGTATAAATTGAAGAAAGACGAAAATGGTGAGACGTAGGAGCAACGAGATCAGCGAGGAACTTTACTTCCGAGTTGGGGATCACATAGTGGACGAAATTAAGGACTTCTGCTGCCTAGGCTGTTAGCCGACTAGCACTGCCGAAAATGGGATTCCTGTCCAAAAGATGTCTACTAGTAACAAAATAAGGACGTAATTTCAGGAAGAAATTTCCCAGTATTTACATTTGGAGCGCAGAATTGTATGCCAGTGAAACAGAAAGAGAATAGGATCGAAGCATTTGCGATCCGGTGCTACAGAAATATACCGGAAATTTGATGGAATGATAAGGTAAGGAGTTTGGAAGTTCTCCACAATTTCGGTGCCGAAAGGAATATATGGAAATCACTGACAAGTAGAAGGAACAGGATGATAGGACATCTGTTAAACTTCAGGGAAAAACTGAATGTAGTAAGCGGATAGAATCTGTAGAGGAACTCAGACGTGAAAATGCATACAGCAAATAATTGAGAACGTATGCTGCAAGTGATACTCTGAGAAGAAAATTTTGGCATAGGAGAGGAATTCGTGGTGGCCACATGAAACCAGTCAGGAGATTGATGACTCAAAAAAAGAAAAATACATTAATATAAGTACGGAAGGAATCAAATTTGGAGACGAATTTTGGAGGAAGAATAAGAGATGTTGTGCAAGGAAGAAAACAGAGACATGAAAGGACGAGAGAAGAACGCTTAATCCATCATGTGGCAGAGATTTTGCTTCTCTTTTGAACAGAAGGAAAGTAGCTGAGATATGTATAGAGGTAAACTACATCAGTGATAACAAATAAGGCTTTAATCTCGTACTGAATGCCAAGTTGGTTTCGGTAAGACACTGTTCACAATGTAGTGTATACCAGAAACGTATACCGTGTGAAAATCACGTCCTATCCAGTCACATACATTTGCGGTCCCATCCATACTGAATGAGCATAGGATGAAGTGACGTCATGAAACACACTTGTCGTATGGAGGCAGTCGTGGATTCTTCGAGACGTCTGCAGCTTTCATTATCTGTGCTGTTATGAACTACCTCACAGTAGATTCATTAGCTCAGGAAACAGTCGTATTGTTGATATACAAAACAAGAAAGTGCATCCACCTCGGTTGTATGAGGCTCCGTTATTATTAGGGTATGGGGGACTACAAAGCTCACTCCTGACTGACCGGTGGTGTCACCACGCGGTAGTCGAATCACTTGATGACCGATCGACACTATAAAATGATCCCAAGGTTTTGTCGTACACGAATTGCTCGATACTAAAGTCCAGGATTTATGGCAGTTCTTCTGTTGATTGTTATTGATTTTGCAGCCTTAAGAACATACTTGAAAATTTTTTAAATGTACTTTTAATAGATATGACTATTATTTGTAAATTTCTTATCTTCACCATTTTCTGAAGTTATTTTATTTCGAAGACCAGTTTCGCCATCTCGTTTACGGCATCTTCAGACCCCTGTGCATTCCATGTCAGATAATCAGGTACATCGGCGCATGCATAAGTGGAGCCATCAGAATCTGTATTCAATGAAATTTTCTGCAGTTGACAGTTGGCAGTTGCTGTTAAGTGTTCGAAGTAAGCATTCCACAAATAATTCATGGAATTCAGATATTGTTCACTCCAGTTATACAAGCATCGACGTATCTGATTGTATATTCATGGACTGCTTAGAGGCCTGAAGATGGCATTAAGGGGGTACCGTACAGGTCGTCTAAATGACATAACTTCGGAAAACGTACGGCTGTTTGGTGATTTTCTTCGGTACAGGTCTGACCAGCTACTGCCCGTATCCGCTGTGGATCAACAGATGTATTTTTAGCTTTGTCTATACATCCTTGAAAAACTACGGATCAACACTGCTTTGAGAACAGCACTGAAATTTTTTTGAACGAACAAGCTAACTTCAGAAAACAAGCTAACTTCTCTCGCATTGAGTTGTATGAAATCAAATTTTAGCTCTTTTTTGTTACGTGACATTCTAGTTTACATAAAGTGTTTTTTCCTTTGGTGAACTCGCAGAATACTTCATTATGCATCAGAAATGCTTCACAAAAGTTCATCAAAACGTTGGACATCTGTTGCGGAGTATTAACTGAGTAACAAATTTTACTTCATACTGCCCCACATGTTTTACCTGTTGATTTTATGTCATATTGAGACACAAATCTGCTACGCCAAATAATTTGTTTGCATGCAGTGTAAATAAAATGCTGTCATCCTCAGACTCAAAAATTTTAGGCTACCAGCATTTGAAAATCACAAAGCACTCCATCTTTTGGCTATTGGTACAGCAACCTCTGGAGATTTTCAAGAAAGAATGTGCAGTCGCGGTTGAAAATGGGGTTTTATTTATTTAATTTGTGGCACGTTTCGCTCTCACAGGAGCATCGTCAGACATCGAGGAAAAAAAGTAAGTTTCGTCAGTGCAAATTTATTAGTCAGGAATCGGCTACAAAGCTACATTGACAGTTAAATAAAGCAACTGGTAAACCACGATCTGAGCTGTGAAAAGAGCGTAACAAAAGATAAACTCACTGACTAAAAACACTCGAGGACAACTGGCAAGTGCACAGAAGGTCACCAAAAAATGGCACGACATCCAACACAATTTACAGGACACATCCACCGGGTAAAAACACTCGAAGAAAACTGGTAAAAGCACAGAACGTTCCGCATTCACCAAGAATGGCACGTAATCCAATAAAATGTACAGGATACATCCACCTACGGAAATGAATAACAATATGATTCAAGACGCGGATCGGTAACTGGAAGAAACATAAAAAACCAGGTAAATACGGGTTGGAGGTAAAGGAACCAAAAGTTAAAGCTAAGAGACCTAGGTTCAAAGAGTATGTGAGTAATGTAAGGAATTAAATCGTACAATAATCGCACATTACCTGTGTTTACGCGTACTCGCTCTTAACACAACGCAGGGCATGTTTACAACATAGGTCAGGTGTACAAAGCGTCGTTGTGGCACACGTTTATGGTTCCTACTACAGAGATAGTCAAAGTGTCAGACACCGTACTAGTTGGCGCCGCCAGAGGGGAAAACAGAGGATGTATTTACACAGTAAAACGAACTTAGATTCATTATATAAGATAAAAACCAGGAATCACAACTAAACAATACCATTGTATAAACAATATGAATATATAAATCAAAACCACGGTCATTTAATTAAGAAGTAACATCACAGCCTCGAAGTAGCCGTGGTTATGAAACGTCTGTGGCTCGTTGAGCAAGCCTGCGATCTTAAAATAGACTTTTCGAAATTTCAAAATCTTCAAGGATGTTCACCTTCTTGCCTTTTTGTAGAACAAACAAAACGTTGAGAACATATATGGATAGTGCGCGATGGCGAGAAGTTTTCTAATGTTGCGTGAAGGGAGGATCTTTTTCAAGTTACCCTTTTTCTGTGCGTCGTTGTTTCTCTCTTATGTAATGGAGCTGAGTTTATTATTACTCTGTAAACACATTCTCCGTTTCCCGTCTGGCAGCGCCAACTAGTACGGTGTCGGTCACCTTGGTTCATAGCTGTGTAGTAGGAGCCGTAAACGTGTGCCATTAGTTCGCTTTATACACCTGGTCTATGTTGTAAACATGCCCTGCGTTTGGGTAAGAGCGAGTACGTGTTAACACAGGTAATGTGCTGCTCTTGTGAGATTTTAATCCTTATGTTACTCACACACTCAGTGAGCCAAGGTTTCTTAGCCCTCAATTTTTGTTCCTTTACCCCCATCCTTATTTATGTATCCTGTTATTTTTATTCCGCTTACAATTTTTCGCCTTGAATTATATTCTTATGTAGCTTATTTCCATAATTGGACGTGCCCTGTACATTTTAGTGGGTTACATGCCATTTTTGGTGAATGCAGGACGTTCCGTGCTTTTACCATTGGTCCTCGAGTATTTTTACCCGGTAGATGTGTCCTGTAAATTGTATTGCATGTCATGTCATTTCTGATGATTCCGGGACAACTTTCCAGTTGTCCTCGAGTGGCTGTAGCCGGTGATTTTGTCTTTGGTTATGCTCTTTTCACAACTCAGGTCGTGGTTTCCCAGTTGCTTTATTTAACTGACAATGTAGCTTTATAGATGATTCCTGACTCTTAAATCTGTACTGAGGAAACTAGCTCTTTTCTCCCAGATGTCTGGTGATGCTCTCGTGAGAGTGAAACGCGTCACAAATTAAATATATAAGAAAGCCGTTTTACGACCGAGGTAGCCTATTCTTTCCTGTTCGAGCATTTGTGCTTCACAATCGCAACTTCGAGGCCTGTGAAGACATTCACAATTTGTTAAGTAAAGGTGGCAGTTTTACACTTAGACCATATTGTTTAAGACATTGGAACGGTTTTACTTAACATAAGCTTTGTTTAAAATTTAAATCTAAAGGCAGTGGAAGGGCTAACACAAGAAAGTGAACATTTCAATTCCAGTGTGTTTATTAAATACCAAAAACAATCTCATATAAAAATTGACAGACGCCTCTCGGGCAAGATTATTTACCAAACACTCATTACATGATAAGCAAGTTAATAAATCATTAGCTAACGATCCCCCTTAAACATTGAGAAACGCTACTCGGACAAAATATCTAAGAAACTCTCTCATTGCATAAAATGATTAATAAACAAATAACCCATTGGCAATAATCTCATACAAAAATTGACAGAAGCCACTAAGGCTGAATCTGACCATAACTTAAACACAAAACAACTCTAGTTACGACACGTTATTTAATGCCATTTCAGTTCCAATACTTTAACATTACATCTAAAATAACAGTGGACACACAGCCTCAATTTTAACATGAATACTTAGAACATATTTATTAAATCGTAACTCGGGAAATCTTGCAAAGTATTAGATTAGATAACCTTGCAGAGCGAACCACGAAATTATTCAAATGCCCATTGGATTGTAAGGTGGGCTTTTAGGGCATAGAAAGTTACAAGTTTGTACAGTCAAATGTGTAACAACAGAAGTAAGGCCCAAGGTTGTAAGGGCGAAGTTGCCCTTGCCTTAACTCACTGAAACACACCCGACAACAGGAAGCCAAAAAGCTTTTGTTAACTTTAACATTCAAGATTGACCAGTAAATTAACACCATATAATCAAGGCTAAACAACAACTAATTTCACTCGAAAGTCATTTCCTTAAGTGAAACAGTACCTGATAAACAAACGCTAAGAGTGAGAAATGAACTGGCTCACGAGAACAGACACTCACTAGAACTTAATGACACACATATTGGCCACCTTAAGTGGGCCTGCAAAGCTCAACACGGTAACCTTTAGAAATAAAAACTCAGATCGCCCGCAGAGGACATATTGACATGGATTAACCGATATCGTAAGCAAGTTAATCACTTGCTAATAATAGCTAATGAACTAACATTCTGCAAATACATCAATATTACGTGGAAGCAGAGCACACGCTTAGTAAGAGTCATCAAATGAAATGGAACACACATAACATCACACGTACGGCAACGTCTTACTGTACCAAGAGCTACCACAATCACAGTTAACTAGGCGCTCCTAGTAATTAGAGTACTTAACTGGGTGTCTTTATGCTGGGGCGATTTTGCGAAGGTAGCATACCATCACTTCGCTAGACCTTAACCGCGTGTCCGTCCAAGCAAGCGGGCACATCCACAGCTCACGAGGTTGCCGGAGAATGCACAGCGCCGGCCAACTTTCCGCCGCCTCCAGTATAACCACGTGACAACCGTCGCCCGGCGTCAGGCACGCCGTCTACGATTCTGCCCGCCAGCCAATCGCCGACTCGCGCACCGCCGCCTTCCATTCTCAAAGCTTTGTTCCCTCATTACTCACGGTCGGCACTCGCTTATATCCCGAGCCGGCCCAAGCCCCAAGACAAACCTCTGTACTAGGAAATCGATCGTTCTCATGTCAGAGATACTACTGGCGCCGGTTCCACCACTGTTCAGACGTACTCTCCGTTCCAGAACTACTGTAGTTTTGGCTTATTAAGCCCTTGCGGGTTGTGTTCCGCTGTGTATGTTACCACCACGAAACAGGAAGAAAATTTAAAGCAATTTTACGGCTATTACATTTCAAAACGGCAGCCTATTCAAACGACGAGCTTCCCTTTTTTTTTACATGTGGTACTGTTCTTGATGATTTGACATATAGTCGGTCCACATGGGGCAGCATAAATGTGCAATGATATAGCAGTTACAGAAGAATAAAGCGAAGGATGGAACTAAGAAGTTCAGTGATATATGCATTTACAGTTTTGCGTGTACCTGAAGAAAAGCTGAGAAAAATAATAAAAAATAAAAATATTTAAAAGACACGATATGGCAGCGCAAAAATTTACTTTCGTTATGTAGTCGGTATAAAATACCTAGCTGTCGGTGTCGAAGCTACGAATGGATTTGTTGCTTTGGTTTGGATTAGCTGTAAGCGGAATCAGTCTAATTTTATCGAAAAACGTTCTGTTTTGCTAGTCAGTCTGTATGAACATAGCTCACTGTTCTTTTTAAATGATTAAATTTTTTGAATTATTATAGAATATTCATTTTCTTGCCTTTCCCTAGCTTGCTAAAGTATTTGAAGCTTATAGACAACGTCTCGTGAGGTATGTTTGTTGTTTAAAGGATGCAGCGCTAAGGCGCATTATTCTCGAAAGATTTCCTGCTTTCTTTAAAACCAGTTTAAAAATTCCTCCCAGATTTTCCGGTGTGTGGCATGTCACAGTCATCAAGTCGGCTTCGTATATTCCTGATTTATTCTATGGATGGTGTGTCTAATAATTATTTTAATATTGTTTTAGGCACGTCAACCAATTTTGTTTTACCTGTTTTCGGTATTTTCAGCTGTTTTATTAGAAAATATTTGCTAATAAAAGTATGTCTTGCTGGTCTACGCACATCAGCATGTAGAATGGACTAGTTCAGTGCAAATGTCTGTTCTGTCGAATTAGACATATTACCATTTTTAGCCATTAGGCTAACAGAAGAAAAATTGTAACGTACAAATTTAAAGTGGTCAAGTTATTAGAGACCAATGATCTCATTTCACTGACACTAGTTATAAATAAAATATTGGATGTCAGTATGATGTACAATAAAGAGTTAGAAGTGGTGCTTGGTCCGTAGTGCCCGTTCCATTTTAATTTTGGCTGCCCTGTAATGTTTCAGAGCTTATGAACAGTGATAATGATATCTGTAGCTCAAAGCGTTCCCGCGAACAAAGCAATTCGCAAAGCCAAAGCCCCTGAACAGCAAACAGATGCCCTTGTGAATCACAGCCGGTGTGGCTGAAACGAAATACAGCACAACTGTGCATAACGACGACCGCAAATGAAATACAGCTGTGTTTGAAAACAAGCCGGGACCCGTACGCCACGTGCATTTGTTTGCTGTTGCGTCCAAATGAAGGCAGCGAGTCGGACGGACCGGCCAGCATTGAACGAAGCGCACACATATGAGGCTCAGGCGTGGGGCGGTCAGTGTGCTAACGAACGGCGTACAGCTCTGTTTGTGGCTGCGGTGCTGTTTGCCCTGCTCTCGCCTCTTTCACTGCTCGCTTCTGGTGGCGCCGTGCATAGCCATTGAATGATCCTCAATGAGGCCATTTTGCCTTCCGGAATTAGTACACGCATGAGAGAACATATTTATAGCTACTGTCAACGGTAAACTTGAAACAAAACACTCTAGAGATTTCGGGAACGGTGCGAAGGACTAAAACACTAACTGTATAGGTGTCATTGTGAAACTAATTTTTAAAACATATTTTATGAAAAACAGAACAGTCTTAAACCAACTACAAAGAGTTCTATCTTAAACAACATTATCAATTCATTAAGTATCAGAAACGTTTTCACTAGTAAGCCACCTAAAAAGTTACTTATATGTAATAAAAAGTATGTGAACAAACAAAATAAAATAATATTTAAAATTGCATATACCTATGAATAATTAAATAGCAGATCAATAGACACCTCATCCTTTTAAAAGCACATTACAACCAATAGCCTTTACGTTCAGGTAAACGAAAAGACAACCATATTCTTAATTACCGATTGAGAAGGCCGCACAACACGCCAGTCAGAAATCATGTAACACTGTTGCTGCCCAAAAGTAAGGTCTCCTTTTTTTTATATAAGAACAGAACTCTGTTTGTGTGACAGTTGGTCACACTGTTATGAAGAGTGCTTCACGCGCTGTGTGTAGACATGCGCACGCCGCACTGAGGCGCCCAGTCTTGTCTTGGCAGCCGTTGAGATTGGAGCTCCCGTTGGATGTTACCGCCAAGTGCGAATTGCCCCCAGTTATTCGGTTTTTGAACGCAAAAGGTCACTGCGCCGATTGAAATCCATCGCCAATTGACGGAATTGTATGATGACTCGTGCATGGATGTCAAAAATGTTCGTAAGTGGTGTAGAGAGTTTGCAGCTGATCGGACCGAAATTCACGATGAAAAAAGGAGCGGGGGTCCATCACTTTCTGAGCAGAGAGTGTTGAAGGTTGAGCATACGTGAAGATCGGCGGATCACCCTGGATGACCTCTGCGCGTTGGTTCCTGAGGTTTCCCGAAGCACCGCTTACAGAATTTTAACAGAAACATTGAACTACAGGAAGGTGTGGGCAAGATGGGTGCCACGCATGCTGACTGAGGACCACATGCAGCAACGACTTCATGCTTCCCGCTCATTTCTTCACCACCTTGCAGACGAACAGGACAACTTTCTGGACTCAGTTGTCACGGTTGTAGAAACCTGGGCATACCAAATTACACCTGAGACCAAGTGCGGTATCCTTCTTCGCCAAAACCGCGGAGCTGGCGGCGAGCTGGTATGACATGGGCATACAAAAACTGCCACAGCGTCTACAAAAATGCATCGACAGAAATGGTGATTATGTCGAAAAATAGCTAAATGTTCAAGCTGTAAACTGAGGTAAACCATTGTAGAAATAAACAGGTCTATGTACTTACAAAAAAGTAGCAGACCTTACTTTTGGGATTACCCTCGTACTATAAACAAAACCACTGGCTGTGCCATCTCCTATCCAGAGGAAACCAAATGAGGGTAAATGTAAACCATTTAAAATTGAAGGCGACGGAGATACACTAAATGCGTTGCAAACGACTAATATAATTGCATGACAAAAAGAGAGTGAGGCATTCAACGATATCTAGTAATAATTACTGGGCTGCCACTAAGCTTGTAACGAGAGGCCAGTGACAGCAACACACATCTCAGCATAGATCCTCACTTGAAAAACCCAACAGAATGAGCTACAATCCATATAAGATGAATACAACGGAGCACGAACAGGGAACCAGAGGAAGGTCCAAAACTAATTGTATCATGAACCAAATATGTTAAATTGAAATAGGGTGCAGGAACACTAGGTGTGCTGCATACGACTAACGTAATTGCTTGCCAAAAAGATGTAGACATTCAACAACAGATAACCCAAAATAAGTCCAGTAATAAGTCTACCATTAAACAAGCACATACCAGTAAGCGTGAATTACACTGAGGTGGCGAGAATCATGGGACAGTTATATGCACACATACAGATGGCGGTAGTATCGCGTACACAAGGCATAAGAGGGCTTTACATTGATGGTGCTGTCATTTGTACTCAGGTGATTCATATGAAAAGGTTGCCGCCGTGGTTACGGCCACACGGCGGGAAATAACAGACTTTCAACGCGGAATAGTAGTTGGAGCTAGACGCATGGGACAGTCCAGTTCGAGAATCGTTAGGGAATTCAATACGCCTAGAGACACAGTATCAAAACTGTGCCGATAACAACCAGATTTCATGTAGCACCTCTCACCACCGAGTGGCCGACGGCGTTCACTTAACGACCGAGAGCAGCGACGTTTGCGTAGAATTGTCAATGTTAACAGACAAGCGACATTGCGTGAAAAACCGTTAGAAATCAAAGTGGACGTATGACGAACGTAACCGGTAGAAGCGTGCGGCGAAATCTGGCATTAAGGCGCTATGGCAGCAGACTACCGACACGACTGCCTTTGCTAACAGCGCTTGGCGATATCTGTTGGATTCTAGACGACTAGAAAGCTGTGGCCTGCTCAGATGAATCCCGATTTCAGTTCGCAAGAGCTAATGGTAGGGTTCGAGTGTGGCGCAAATACAACGAAGCCACGGACCCAGGTTGTAAATAAGACACTGGGCAAGCTGGAGGTGGCTCCACATTGGTGTGGGTTTACGGACTGCTCTGATCCAACTGAACGGATCATTAATTGTATTATTCCTCTTTTTCACTGGTATTATTGTAGTTTTCACTTAATTAGGTCCCTAAACCAACGCTTTCATTTTTTATTCAACTCATAAATTTTTAATCATGAAATATCAAATCGATGATTTTATCTGTAGTTGGTAAAGTTGTGTAATGTGTATAAGCAGTATACGCAAATCAAAAAACCTAAATCTACGTGAGTAAGTGGTGTTTAGAACTACCGTCCTCCCGAAGAATGGTTCTAATGGCTCTGAGCACTGTGGGACTTAACATCTATAGTCATCAGTCCCCTAGAACTTAGAACTACTTAAAACCTAACTAACCTAAGGACATCACACAACACCCAGTCATCACGAGGCAGAGAAAATCCCTGACCCCGCCGGGAATCGAACGCGGGAACCCGGGTGCGGGAAGCGAGAACGCTACCGCCCGAAGAGGAATCCAGTGATTAAACACTGTGCATCTTCGCGTAGTAACGTTGTGAGTGTTACTTTACATTTTCCTTGTAATCACTTCAGTGTGTTTTTAAATTTGTGTCGTAGTTTTAATAGTTTTCAGAGGCTTATGCGTTTCACGCGCTGTAATTTCTCGGGAAATTAGGTTTTCTTTTAGCGATCTTAGCTTGTGAAGCTTTCTTCAGTTACCATCGTAGAAACTGAACGAAATAGTAAAAGTCCTGTTCCTTCTGCAATCTCCTCTCCTCATCTTCACAACATGGTACTATTGACTTCACAGAGCGTTCCTCAGAAATTGTGAATTTGTTTTCACGTTTTATCTATTAATTTTTCCTCTAGCAGTTACTAAAGAAAACAAATATTAATACACAAAGGAATTAATGATATTAACATTGATGTAAATCAACGGAGAAATTTGAAAATTTGGTTCAAACGGTTGAAATGGCTCTGAGCACTATGGGACTTAACTTCTAAGGTCATCAGTCCCCTAGAACTTAGAACTACTTAAACCTAACCAACCTAAGGACATCACACATATCCATGTCGGAGGCAGGATTCGGACCTGCGTCCGTAGCGGTCACGCGGTTCCAGACTGTAGAGCCTAGAACCGCTCGGCCACCCTGGTCGGCCTTTGAAATTTTGCGAGGGGCGCTATATCAGTAGCGTATGGATAAGTTCAGAATGTGGGTCTGACGGGATGTATAATCCATGCTGTGGCAATGACAACTGTGACTGGCTGACGCACTGGTCAACCCATCTGCTTTGTCAGCAGGAGACCTGGGTTAGAAAACTGCCGGGTATAAAGTATCAAATTTCCCCCATTGGTTTAAATCGTTGTTGATGGTTGCAAGGCGGGCGCCGCCAAGAAGGCGTCTGCGACGTCAACCACACCCGCAGGTGCGAAGAAGAAGGTGGTTGGGGCCAAGCCGGCCAAGGCCAAGTCGCCGTCAAAGGCGAGGAAGGCCGCCAAGGTTCCCAGCTAATGTCTTAATTCGTTTGTGTCTTGATTTATAGGCTGCAGGTGCCTGCTGTTTCAGACATGACCGAAAAGTCATACAGCAAGCATTCAATATTAATATTATTTGAGGCATATTGCTTCCGCGCGACGGCGATGAAAGTCAGCCATGTACTTTCAAAGTAACAATTCCGACATTTACATTAAGCAATATACGCAAATCACGAAAACCTAAATCTCCATGGGTAAATGGTGTGTAGAGCCACCGCCCTCTCGAAAATTCAAATTGCTCTGAGCACTATGGGACTTAACAGCTGTGGTCATCAGTCCCCTAGAACTTAGAACTACTTAAACCTAACTAACCTAAGGACATCACACACATCCATGCCCGAGGCAGGATTCGAACCTACGACCGTAGCAGTCGCGCGGTTCCAGACTGCGCGCCTAGAACCACGAGACCACCGAGGCCGGCCCGCCCTCTCGATTGGGAATCCAGTGCCTGAACACTGCGCATCTTCGCGTGGTGACGTTGTGATTGTTTCGTTACATCTTCCCTTCTAATGCATCAGCGTGTTTTTAAATTTGTGTTGTAGTTTTGCTATTATTGCAGAGGCTTATGCTTGTCACGTTTGTTGTTTTAAAGCGTTCTAGGTCCATTAAGAGTACGGCATGTTACTTGACTCTCCCTTAATAAATCTCGGTTGTCGTATCCAACGGTGCGATCGGCAGAACAGTGCACACTTGTGCTTTGCAGTTCCATTTCCAGTAGAAGTGCACGCGAGGGTAACGATTTCCAAAAGGCGTAATTTTATATGAGTTGCTTGTGAAATGCAGATCCATTCTTAAGGACCTCTGGAATTTCAGGAGGCGACTGCGCCAAGTATAAGACATACAAAAATTTGACACTTATCATCGAATAGAGCATGTCTCCGCGATTCTAACACACTTTACAGGTGTTCAGTATAGGCAACAAATCTTAATACGATAGCTGAACTGTTGCCACATATATCCCAATAGGTCATGATCAATATCAGTGGCCGCTTTCGTCATCCTTCCAAATTAAATAGGAGTTGAGGCAGCAACACACGATCACGTAACCCCATAAGAAGAAGCCATATACAGCGAAAGCAGGTTGTGTGGGGCCACTTCGGGAGAACTGAGTCATGATGGGAACCTGGTTCATCAGATGCTTAGATAATTCGACAGATAATGTTTCGTGGAGCACCGTTGCGGTGCAAAAAGAAGTCTTCACTGCCTCGCTGTGATTGTCGCATAAGACATTGTTGATGCATGGTAGGTACACCAAACCAGTAAGTCTCCTCTGCAAAGAGACACGCTCCACAAACTTTCGAATAGGACATGGCACAAAAGACGTTAACTTTAGATGAATTGCGAATGTAGATGTTCTGTGCAAGTTATGACGATTCACATTTCCAGGCACATGAAACGTGGCTTCGTCACTGAAAACCAATTTCTGCGAAAAACTATCTTCCTCCATTAGCTGCTTCAAAACTGTGCAAACGTCATAACGAAGCTCATTGCCCGCAGACGTCAGCACATGAAAAAAATGAAACCGCTGTGGTTTAGTACGTATATGTCAGCGATGAATGCGCTAGACAGTTGACAGCGGTATCTACAGTTGTCTCCTCAAAAGTATCGTCAGTTTCTTCAGGCTTCTGAAGAATATTTTTTAAAGGTCTTCGTATTTGCCGTAGACTTTAGAAATTATTTATTTCACAATTGCAATCTCGAATTGGCGTGCGTTTCTTACCACAGAAAACACAGACCGGTGTGGTGTAGAGCCATAGTAGGAAGAGTGGCATTGCGTGGTATTTGGCAATCATATTTGCTTCTTTTTTTGGCGGTCATGTCGATACTAATGTGTCTGTGTGCAAGCTCACATGGTTGACACAATCGTATTTAAGGTGACACTGTGGAAGGTCACAGGAAGCAGCGAGTATCGAGAGCAACGTCTCTCCAAACCCTGTGCAGCGAAATGACAGTATTAAGTCAGAAACGCGTAGAGTAGGAAGTAGATTCTAGCAGCTCCAGTCGCAGGCAAGAGTGGTTGTCGCAGCCATACAGCTTTACGAGATAAGTCGACCTGGCGAGGTGTGGAAATACGAGCAGTTGACACAGTAGTACCTAAATGGAGGAGAGTGGAACATTTCCGTACCGGCAGCCTCTGAAATGTTTAGCGTTAAGTGCCACAAGGCACAGCAAAGCACAAGCAAGTACAGCCTAAAAGGGTATAAATACCTGTCCACTCTATACCAAAGCCACTTGTTATAGAACTCGACATTGCAGCTCCACTACCGCGGGGCTGCGATGCGTAGGGGACCATGTGAAATGCTGTTCATGAACCACAGTTTGGCTCTCTGATGGGGCAGTCTGCCTTGAAACCATGTGAGCTGGAGCCCCTACAACATGGGGCCAGCACCTTCTGGGAAGCAGTTTGCGGCTATCAACGTGGGACAGTGTGTTACACCTACTTGCCGTATGCTGAGCAACACTGGGGACGAGAATCGAGCCACGGCACTTGTGGCCATAGGTAGCCAGTCATTACTTAAAACTTCCGGGCCGAGAGGCCGTGGTCGATTTGTAAAATCTTCTTCTTCCCGACGTTTCGTTGCTAACTGCGGGTATCACCTTCCCAGATGAGTTTTACAGATCGACCATGGCCTCTCAGCCCGGAAGTTTTAACTAATGAAGATGTCGGCCGTGAAAGCCTACACGTTATGATAGTTAGCAAGTGCTGCCCGCCCCAGAGTCATCGCTGAGGCAGGCTGTTGCATCATGTACTGCTGTTCAGCCGACACCACGTTCTTATTATTCGATGAGAACACACAGAGGAGGCTGCTGGTGCCTCAGCCATGCCAATGCTGCCCGTATTAAACCACAACGGTTATTCGTAATAAAGCAATTTGAGAGCTTCCAACTGTCTGTCTGTCTGGTGTCATACGGCATCCCCCTGCACCCCAAATCCACTGGATGCCTTCACCTGGAATAAGCGTGAATGGAGGTATTGGATATGACAACAAGACTGATTTGTTGAAGGAATCTCTCCACTGGGAAGAATGGTAAACCTGTCGTCATACCATTCGTGTTCAAAACACTATATGACACATTCCAGCAAGATACGCAAGACTCCATACAGCACATCACGGTACAGATACCTAGAGGAATGTACCGATCCACGACTGATCTCAAGGGTCCCCTGATTTATCAACTGCAGAGAACGTCTTGGATGCGTTGACTAAACATATACCGTCACATCATCTTCCATCCAGTAATATTAACTGAAACAGCATGTGTTTCAGGAATGTGCAAGGAATTCCTCAAGACGACATTCTGAATCAGTTTACTTCCATGATACAATTAATTCAAGAATGTACTCATACCTCATAAGGTAACACCTCAGACTGAAGTCCATTATAGACACCAGTTCCGAATGGAACTAATACTCATTGTGTGATAAGCACCTTAGCACCAGTGAGAAAACTATCGAGTGTCTACATTTCTCTAGACTGTTAAAAGGCACCTAAGTTCTATCTGTATACAATTTTTTCGTTAAATACTTGTGACACCTAGAAACCCAGTTTATGCTCGTTGATGCTTTATATTTACAGAGTAATCTTTGCTAGTCACTGACATCGGTTGCTGTAATTTCATTGTGATTTGTATCTATTATTATCTTTTGTTTTCATTTATTGTACTTTTTTATCAGTTTTCGTTTTCCAAAACGTTGATATAAAGTTTTCTAGATAATGTTCATGTTTAAGATCGGTCTTTTCTTTAAGAAACTGTCTGGCTGACTTCCTGCGTACGCGAATATCTCTACTTTTTCCAATATATTCACAGCATGACTTTTTGGTATTTTCTGTAGCACTTGTAATGCATTTTCGACATATTCTGCTTTCTGGCCTTAGCTTTTTAGATTTAGGTAGACACTTCATTGCTGTCACGATTTCTTTTGTGTCCTTTGAATATGATGCTAAAAGATCCTCCCATTTGACTGATATAAAATTTTGCGCCGAAATCTGTACGGACTCAGAACGTTGACGGGAAGCGGCCTTCAGCGATAGCACGGAATTTTGTGAGAGTACGGCTTTCCTTTGATACTGTTGCTCTACTAGAAAGGAGTTTGCTGTTTATATCGCTACAAAAATTCTCTTTGACGTTAACTCTGGGATTCGTGGAATAGGAAGGAAGCTTTGTAGCAATTTCTCGAATTGTGAGGCAGTCGTAAGTGTAAGCTGTTGCCACAAAGTCGGGGTGTGTATAATTTTATCGTCTTGTTATACAGTTTGCTGTTTTGGTGTGTGTTTGTGTGTGTTTGTGTGTGTGTGTGTGTGTGTGTGTTTGTACTTGTCAGCCTTTCATACTATTTCACACTGCGAAATTCACAGTTATTAATCCTGTCCGGTTACAAATGGGATTTCAGAAGATGGATAGCTCTGCCCCTCTAATGATGTCATCCGCGGCGCTTCAGTAGATGAGGCCCTTGGTAGCAACGAAGAAGCGGAGTCATGCCTACATTTTAATGAGAACGCGACGTATTTCCCGATAATATGGATCCCTCTTCCAAGGTGGAAAGCAGTTTCGGCAAGCACTGCGCAAAAATTGTTGACATTTGCTCGCGCATATCCTGACTTTCTCTCATCTGTAGTTACTTTTACTTTCATGTCTTCTTGCAATTCCTGGAAGCAGTGGCTGATTCCCCTAACTGAAATACATTCAACAGCCGTAAAATACTGTAAAGAGCAAAAATACTTTGACCACTGCCCACCGTGAGATTGAATACCGTGTACTGCTGCTGTGCTATGGAAAGTATATGAGCGGAGCAGAGACGAATGTGGGGACACTCTACCTGCGATACGGCCGTAAATGAGAAAATTCACTGTAAAAAATAATTTGACTTGTTGAATGGCCCGGCTGTTCGCTTGGCAACCATGGAGAGTGTCATAATATCAGTCGGCAGCCGTTATGTTCCGAGGAGCCAAACGTTTGGTCCTCGTTGCTAATGATAAATGGATAGGAAGTGGCCAGAGGGATTTGTCGCCATCAGAATCTGGACACGCAAGCAAATGATTAGTTGACACAAGCGCGTTTTAAATAAATGTATTTTACTCGATCTTTGCTGAAGAACCGCTACACTTTGACAACTTGTGGCAGCCGTGGCTAGTTATGTCTCTGTCCACTGAAGGCTTGCCGGTAGAACTAACAACCTAAAGCTTGTTGTAACGTCCGGCACCAACTAGCGACATGGAAGTAATCTCCAACTACAAGAAGGTGCCCAGGCACCCGCCGCTTGTAACATCGTCCTAGATTGGGTTGTTATCTATAAGACAACCAAATTCCAGCTCTTTCTCATTTTTAATTACCGAGGACAAAAATTGCCTGTTGCATTGCGGGTCTCCGTCCCAAATGACATAAACATGGGTAAAAATGGATAAATGCTTCACAACACCAATTCAAATAATCATTTCCAACATTGCTGTATTTTAGCCACACAATACTAAAATAAAATGTCTCGTAATATTGAACATAATGCATAAAAGTGCGTGTAAAAAGATAGTAATTTCTTCTCCAAGAAATGAGGATTAGTAGGATAACATGAAAGAGTTCAATTATTGAGGCTAAGCTTTCAAGGTACTTAGTCAAAAGTGTTGTTTGTTAGGTCCTATGATTCTCACTTGAAGTCTCAGGTTCTTGGTCTTGTTCTTGTTCTTCCTCTTCTTCTTCAGATACTTCTTCACCAAAGTGCAGGTCCATTTGAGTTACGGTGAAAATGTGAGAACCCTGAACCTGACTCTGAGCAATGTCAAAGTGCCTTATCTGTTTCCTTCCTTTTACTGACATTGAAGCAATTAAATCTAGCTTACGTCGTTTTCTTTATATAGTACGCTACTTTCTTTCTTTGACACTCCTTTCTTTCTCAGTAACAAGTGTTTCTTTTCCCATGTATGCTTCTTCCATTCGTTCTTTATCGCGTGTCAATATTCAGTACTCAGAATCTTTATTTTAGACGTCAGTATTATATCTTCAGGAGAGGTAATCTCAGACAGTATGCTTTGAATATCCTCTTCTGCGGGGGGTTATCATTTAAGAACAGGCGGCACAGTGTCGGAACTGCGGGGATTTACCCTAAAAACCTGCAGGGATTTGCCCAATTTCATTCATATACGCCATTTTTAATTTTTGGGATCAACTAGAACAATTGCTTCCACGCGAAAGAGGAAAATTCAGTAATGTCAGCAGGTAATTCGTTGATTCTTTCTTCAAACTCCACCTTATAAAATATTCAAATAACACATCAGGAAAGTTATACGTAGGTAGGAGAAAATAGACGCACCTGATTTTCGCATCTCTGGAACGACCTGCTGGGACGAAATTTCGAGGAATAGTACGTTACAATATAACGAACATGCCACCAGGTGGTGAACTCCTGACTCGATAGCAGCCACTTCAAAAACCCCACGAGGGACTTCAGCCCCACCTACACTATGCAGTGGTGGAAATTGATGTGGGCTTTCCTGGGAACTTCTGTAGTGATCAGTGGCACCTTGATAGCTGTGGACAACGGCAACATTATTATCATTTGCATCTCGTGATGCGTGACGTCTGTTGCGACGGTGATTACGAAGTCTAGTAGGATAGATGTCTATGTCAATCAGAATCGTGCTACAGTAATTTGAGGAACATGATGGTGAACTAGTGTTAATTTATCGATTACGAAATTCACCAGATCTGAACTTGATGCAATACATTCGGGATGTTATCGGGAGCCAACTCTGCATCCACGAACCACAGACCCGTAATGTACGGGAACTGCATGACCTGTGCGAAACACCTGGTATCTCCAGAAATATACCAAAGACTTCTTGAGCACATGTGTCTCAGATTAGCGAAGAATTACTCTCGAATAGTGAACCAACACTCTATTCAGCAGGTGGGCACATTGTTTTAGTTTATCAGTGTATCGTATGAGGTGCATTTAATAAGTAATGCAACACACATTTTCTGAAACGGAGTTGGTTTTATTTAGGATTCCGATACCCGGTGTTATGTTCCACTCGTTTTCTCAATCAAGCCCTAATTTCCAAATAATCTCCGTTCAATGTGACGGCCGTAAGCCTCATCGCCCGCTGGCAGCGCTCAACTGGTCGAACATCTTGCTGCATCAATAATTTTCTCATGATCCACGTACTGCTCCCCGTGATGTGCATCCTTCATTGGGTCAACAGATGGTAGTTGGAAGGTGCGAGATCCGGTTGGAGGGTGGATGAGGAAGAAAATTCTAATGAAGTTTCGTTAGCACCTCTCGGGTGCGCATCCCTCTGTAGGCCTTGCGTTGTCATGGAGAAGGTGAAGTTCGTTTGCATTTTCGCGACGACGAACATGCTGAAGGTAGCACATTACACTTCAGTGTTGGTCTATGCACCATGAGGCAAGACATCCAACAGAGTCCCGGAAGACTTCCACCACCACTTAATCGGCTGAGGGTATGGCTTTGAACTTTTGCTTCAGAGGAGAGGTGGTGAGTTACCACTCTATGGAATGCCGTCTACCTTACGGTTCGAAGTGCATGACAGACACTTCACCCAACGACTCACCGCGCTTCCGTTCAATGCGAGGTTTCCGTATTCTGCAAACAACTACGTACGTCTGAGATGATCTGGTTTTCCGACCAAAGAAACTCAACATCATCTCTCTGGCTGTTACACTCTTCCGTTACAGACACCATTTTGAAGGCTACATGCAGAGCCGCCACCTGTCGGAACTTCATGAAACTATAGGAACTGAAGCCCGAATCTCCCACGACAAATTCTGCAATTTTCAACACAAATTAGCTAAGAAAATGTTTTGCATTACTTATTGGACAACCCTCATACCTTGACGAATTAGGATGAATCACTGTTACAACCTTTTTGTAATAATTGTCGTAATAACATCCCCCTATCGAGCATTGTTTTAAAAACGATAGACTTTCATGTTGCATGCTTGTTACACTACTTGAACTTGATACAGTTACTGGTACTAAACTGCTTCGTCTTTCACACCAAGCAAAATTGTGAATAATTTCACTATTTTTATACAATGATATTCAAAATAATATCTGTTTTCCTTTCTTTTTCAGGTATTAAATTTCCGTTTGCAGACTTTCAAAGACAACCACATTTCGACTTTCCCCTTTACTTGAGGCGTGAGGTAAGCGTTGTTGACAGATTCTGCCAATTTTGTAAGTACAGCTAAAATTCTCAAGTATTTATGCCTTAAATTCTCTGCATATTATATATGTGTGTATAAGCGGTTAATTGTCGCTGTTCCCAGTACGACAACATGGCTATTTCGTCAAATGACGGGACAAAAATTTTCCGATCTAGTATCTGTTTTTACTGAATAATATTCTGTTTGTATTCGTAAAATTATCTTGCTGAGAAATGGAATCTGTAGTCAGACTGGATGGCTGCAGATTGCTTACTCTAAAACTCAAAACCTAGAGTGCTAGGCTTGGAAAGTATTCGGCAGTACGCTGTGGTGTAAACTCCTTTCAGACAAAGGAGGAGCGACTCTCATGACTTTAAAGGGAGCCTAAAACAAGGTGTAACGGGAATAGGTACAGATATTTTTGTTGGTGACTGAGGACTGTCTAGTGAACCACATTTCGTCAATATTTACGCAGACTGATAATTATTAGGAGTAGCATGTTTTTATGATGGAAATTATCTAAAAGCCTGGTTGCTGTCGAATCATCGAAGTTAAGTGCTGGGGGGATTGGCTGGTACTTGAACTGGTGACCGTCCAGGTCTGCTGAGCAATGTTAGTAAGCAGGATGCACTCAGCCCTTGTGAGGAAAACTGAGGAGCTACTTGACTGAGATGTATCAGCTGCAGTCACGAAAGCTGGAAGGCCGTGAGAGCGATGTGGTCAACACATGGCCACCAGATCCGTATCCAGTGACGCCTATCGGCTGAGGATGACATGCCGGTCGATCGGTACCTTTGAGCCTTACGAGGCCTGTTCGGACGTATGGACGGTTATGGTCATGGCGAAAACATCGAGTCGTAAAGTTTGTGGGAAGACTGTTTGAGACAGAGAAAAAAATCAGCACTGTGATATAAGGTACCACATATAAAAGTAACTGCACGTATCCCCGTTACACCCTTTTGAAATAAAGGGCTGTGCGCCAAACTCTAAATATTGAATACTCAGAATAAAAATGTTTTGGTCGCCGTCTTACGCTTCTTTTAAATATAAAAGTTAGGGTAGCGCCCACACACTTTGCTGTGCTCCAATTAAAATATATTCTTTGTTTTTCTATCCTATATGAACGCCAAAGAGCAAGCCCAAAACTTTCGAAATAGTAGTGCACTTTTTCCAATCCATACTGTCAGTGTGACTAACACCCTGTTAACGAATCTCTGGGAGTGGCTGCTGTATCCCTGAGAGTCACCAAGTGTTATTACGGCGGCTGAGTATGATAATCTACAGGCCTAACAAAAAGTGATAATCGAATATTGAATATTATTGAAGGCACTGACTTAGCTGTGGGGTTGTAAATTTACATGAACGAATAGCTGATGAAATGTTGTCCGCATTGAGTCTACGGATAAAATCACACTGACAGTGAGACATTTTGAAGAAAACAAATGGAAAAGATTTGTTTGAGGAAAGAGAAAACTGAATATTGTCAGTTCTGTTTATAATTAACAAAAAACTCCAGCTGTATGGTAGGCTCTTTTGACTGAATCTGATAAATGAACTTATAGGACCTGTTACAAATGATAATGTTGGCTGCACTAATCTAAAAAGGTAGGAAGTGCAACGTGCTTTGGTTAGAGGAGCGTGTATTGTATATGCAAACTGCAAAATTGCAACATACGTGCAAGTGAGTGAGCGCGCGTGACATCCGCATGGCCTGGACAGCGTTCATTCAGCTGTGTCAATAGGAGAGGCGGTATCTCTTATCTTGGGCAGCTTTTACAAAGGTACAAGAAATTTATTGAATCTTGGTCTCGCACACTACAACCGTGTACAGACTACTGAGATGGGCCACGTGCCTGCAGGGTTATGCATACTACCAACCATGCAAATAACTACATAGCGATGAGACATATCAGATTAACGATGTAGCCGCTATTGTCTGTTGCATCTTTTTAAAAAATGTTTCAGCTGGTCCTCCAGTATATTTTAGATAAATTTAATGTGTACTTAAAATGTAGAACTGGATGTGTATGAAGGGTATCGCAGATGTTGCAAAAAGCTTCGGTGGGTTGTGGAGGTTGTTTTGAGAAACAATTCGAGGATAGGATCCCGTGTCAGGAAACGTCGAAGTTAAGGACGCGGACACCTGCTACTAACCCTTGCCTTCGGCAGCAAGCTTGAGTTTGTATGCTGACGGATCGTAGGTGGAACCTCTCGCAATGTTGTTTGTTATTTAGTGATCGCACTGATTGCTATGGTGACCAGTGGAGAAGATGAAGATAGCAGCTATGTTGACAGGCCTTGTCTCCTGTGAATGTGATGCTCTGTTTCCTTGTTAGATGACGGTTTCGGATACAGGTTTCCATTTGCAATTAATTTTTGTCCTGTATGCCGAAAAACATTGAAGATTTTAGGTGGACCGAAGTGGAAACTTAACTACAGATGGAAACCCATGTCATCCACTGGAGTAGCAGACCTTGTAGAAACGTTTTTATCTTATTTTGAGCTGTCAAATCAATTAGTTTGATGTGGCCGAACACTATTTCCACGCCTGTGCAGACTATGCATCTCGGGATAGCACATGTAATCCACGTCCGCAATTATTTGCTGTACATGTTCCAATCGTCCGTAATTCCCTACAATATTTGTCCTTTACGGCTCGTTTCAGTACAGTTTTCTCTCATGTCCTAACGCGTTACTATCATCCTGTTCCATCTTCTAGTCAGTTTTTCCCTCACTGACTGTGTGTTGAAAATGATCATTTATTACATTATCACTCTACTTAATATTCAGCGACCTCCTTGAACACAATAATTCAGACGTTTCAAATTTCTGGGTTTCTATTTTTTCTAGTCCATAATTCACTTATGTAGCATTCTGAGCGTCATACAATCTCAATTCAAATCACGAAAATTCATGTAATTCATCTTTAAACATTTTACTATACAGTTTTTGTCGTCATACAAAAATACGTTTAACACACTGCATAAAACAAATACATAGAAGAGTCATGGACAATTAATACAAACATATGTTAATTGTATACGGAAGAAGGCTTGATATGAACCAATTTGTCGCCAAGATGAAGGATTATGCTTAAACGTAGTAAGCTCCCTCAGGCGTTGAATCAGAAGTTTAGCGTTCTCAGAGATAAGAGTGTCAGTAAATAAGGTCATCTTTACAGTATGTATGAAACTCTTCTAGTGTATAAAATGTTTTACCTCTTACATACTTCTATTCGACATTTTTAAATGCAGATAATGGAACATCATATCCCAGAGGAGCCAATGAATTAAAAACTTATCTCCTAAATACTGGTAGCTGTTAATTCTCTTATTAAGCCTAGTTGCACGTTGTCTATGTTCTCTTCCTGTCGTGTGTCATGTAAGGGAACTGGTTTTCTTAGGCTACATTTTTGTTGATTTTCCTTTATATGTAATTAACTACTGAATATACTGTATATAATGATTGGATGGTCAAAATTTTCAGCTTTTTTAAATGCACTCTGCAAGAAGCCCTACTGTCAGAAACTTCTAAGACGCATTTAGTGGTGTTTTTTTGCCAAATTAGGGCCTTTTTTGCTCTTGGTAAGTTACCACATAGCAATACTCCATATGTTAAGTGTATATGGAAGAAGCATTGGTATGAAGCAATTTCTCCCCAGTATGAAGGTTTACGCTTAAACCACGTAAGTTTCTTCAGGCGTTGAATACCCTCATTGCTTGTGCTCGTACATCCTCGTTGCTTCATCTGCCCTACTTCCGAGGTTGCGGACTTCTTCACTTAGCCTGCAGCGTCATCCCCAGTTTTGAAATTAGATTCATATTTCCCAAAATTCTTAGAAGTCCTCAATACTTTCTCCAAACCTTAGTTTACTTTCAGTCCATATTAATATTCAGTAGATTTTTCGGTCCATTTAAAGAGTCCTGTAGTTCTTCCTCACTTCCACTGAGAATAACAGCCGTCATCAGTGAATTTTATAGTTGATATAATTCTGAATTTTTGTCGTTCTTCTGAAATTTATTGTTTCTCAAGAAGGTAATCGTGATCTAAAAACCGTACTGTATAATTTCAAATGCATTCAACATTTTATCCGTGCTTCACGGCTATTGCCTGTCATTGAGTTAATATTAGAGACGGTGACCGGAGCTCTCGCTGTATATCGGACGGCAGTCACACGACATCCAGTAGTTCATTACTTTGTATGTATTTATCTTTCCCCTAGATTTTAATGTTACCTGTCACACAGTAACAGGTCTGTAGATAATGTCACACAGATCGAAACAGGTGTCTTTTTTTTTTTTTAAATTGACACAAATTATTTCACTTAGTTGAACATATCTTTTAACTGAAACATTCTTGACCCTTTCCAGTCAGAATTAATGGAGATGCAAAAAAATAGTTTATACCATTTTATTGTTTCAAATGTTTTCAGAAACATAAAAAGAAATTAGTTTGCGAAATTTTTGGTACGGGGATGGATTTCTTTAAACGCAGGGTCCAAAGGAATTTGCGGTAAAATGAGGTGGATGAATTCTTTTAATTGATGAACGGACTGTAAGTAACATGTAACATAGAAGTCACTGAAAATATGGAAAACAACATGAAAGCAGTACACATAAGACAGTCGTTTCCTTTAGAAGTAGAAGAATGTAGTTTATAGATTCTTGCTGCGTACTACTCGTCAAGTCAATTTTGTGTCGCATGATACACAATGCATGTAGGTAATCTTAAGATGTTTATTCGTCACTATTACATAATAGTGAAAACCAACAAAAAGAATAAAGTAGGCATGAAAACAGTCATTTGTTATGGTACAAGAAGAGACCACTCCTGTTTTCATGACGACATAACGCCACATCACACTTGAGCCCCTTACTCGGACTTGGCTTTCACATATAGCTTTCATCTTTGTTTTCTGTTGATATGTAGTGGCCAGAGTCCAACCTCATAAAATCTCACATCATTAAAGGGTGCTGAATATACAGTACATCTCTTTAGAGGCCATACAGTGTCATCAGATTCTGTGGATCGTCGACCACGTTTTCTCCTGATAGCCTTCCCACTCTGAACTAATGCATTGGCTGTTTGCTATCTGAAGGGGGAGCAAAGACATCGGTTTTGCTTCACCTCTTGACACTGACTTTAATAAAGAAGCCGAGCACTATGAACACATACGTCAGTAAGATGAAAGGTGAGTCTGATTTCTTCCCGTTCTAATTTCTTCTCTGTACAGTTCAACAAGCGTATCCACAAAGTTAACGCCCCCCTCCCCCCATGAATTTATTGTATTCTCTGACAAAGCTGACCTGGTTACACTGGTACAAGTTTTGTCTTTATTTGATCATGTTTTTAGGTGTCCAAGGGCCGGAGACAAGCGTGAAAGGTCATTACGTGTGCACTTCTACTGTCACACCACTTGACAAAGCTATTTTGTCCTCTGCATCTATTTTTACATCACTGTAATCTAGCACTGTTCACTTAAGATTTTTGTCTGAGTTCAGATTACAGCCTGCCATTCTATTGGGCTTAAGTGTGCTCAGAGCTACTAAAAATTGATGAGAGGAAAATTAATTTCCAAAACCAAGTTTGTGGTTTTTTATGGTCAGGTATAATCTTTGATAATCTTCTGACAGTATCATCTCTAATGCACAGGCATTATCACTTGTAATGCCTTTCCCTACACATATTTCGGAGTCCTGTAGTATGCCACTGCTGCCTGTTATTGCAAGGAATTTATTTCCCACTTAAGGGTTTATTTTTCACAGATTGTGTTAGTCAAGAGCTCCCTTTGAAGGAAATAATTGTCTCATCTGTCCGTCATTATCTACTTTCTGTAGATTTTGTTTCAAGGTATAAGTTGGCTGCTTCTGTGTTGGCAGTGCTGTGTAGAGCTTTGCATTGGATCTCTGACTGCGCTTTCTTTGAAAGAGACTGTGGCTGGTTGGACTCGTTGTTGGAAGTTAATCGCCAGTAGTGTTGAGCAGTTGGAAGTTGGCCGCCAGCAGTGATGGAAGTACTGTTGGGCCGTTGGAGGTGAACAGCCAGCACTTGTGGATGGTGGATGTGAGAAGTTAGCATTGATGGAGGGTAGAGGTCTGTAGTGTTAACGTAGGCTAACGATCTGTGCATGTTCGACTTGGAGACTGAATATTATTCATGATTATATACCTTTGTACAAGATGTCAATAACGATTTACATTCATGTCTGAACTGGAAGTCACATTATTAAGGCAAAAAAATACATTATTTCGTTTGCAACAAAATCTTTCCTTTGCTAACCACATGCCTATTAGTAGTTAGTAGCTTTAGTAGTTAGAATCTTTTATTTAGCTGGCTGTATTGAAGCTCGCTGTTTTGTAGTAGTTTGCGTAATGAAGATTTTTATGAGGTAAGTGCTTAATGGAATGTATAGGTTACTGTTAAGATTTATTTTTAGTTAGGGCCATTCTTTTGAATTAATTATTTGAAGTGAGGTTGTAATTTTTTGAGCAGTCAGATCGCGTTGTGCTGGAATATTGTGGGTCAGTGTTGACATGATAAGAAAAAGCAAAGAGAAAGTAGGCTCTGTACGTTCAGTTTTACTGAGCTGTTTCAGAATCAGTTAACGTAGAAGTTTCATCTTTTCAGTCATTAAGCAATTTAAGTACAGACACATTCATTTAAATGAAGAAGTTTCAACGGTAATGGTAAATATGCCATCTTCGAAGAGCGTATCACTATTTGGACGCCTAGGCTGAACAATATCATTATTTAAAAAATGAATGTGTCTTTAGTTTGTCAAATCTATCTGTAGAAATATATTCCAAAATTATTTCAACTACTCTGTGTTCAGTCTATATGAAGCGAGAGGAAAGAACTTTGATCACCCCATTCATGATATAAATCCCAAAAAATTGCTCCATTTCGAAAGAAATAATATTTACACTGTTCAGTGTTTTCTGGGTAGCATTTGCAATTGTCTCTTCTGCATTCTGCGCAAACACACCATAATAAAAAATTTCGAGGTACTGAATGGCTGTCATTTCCTCATAAGGTTCTGAAAAACTTGCATAGTATTGTGAGTTAAAGTCAGAACAATCAAGATTCCCACTTCTCCATTTTACTTTAATTGCCATATTTCTTTATTCTGAAACATTTCGTCTAGGGTAGCATCATCCAAGTCAGCAGAGTCACTAGAAACATTAGAGTAGCCTCATTCTGCAGTTCAATTGGTGACGTATTGGAAAATATTTCATGTCCCCCAGCACGGCTCTCATTATCAATTATTTTCTGTGTTGTTTTAACGGTTTTTTATTTCCTCATCTGAAAATCCAAAAACATCTCGTCAACAAACAGCCAACCACTTAGAAGGTACTCCAGGATTTCCGTTTCCGTTCATTTAGACATCGCAGAGTAAACAAATTTATTTATTTGGGTGTTATGTTTTTGCACATAACCTTCTTTTCTTTTCTTGCGAGCAGCTATCGCCTCCTCCTAGTGGGGCCATATGGCCTGAACATTTTGTAAGTTTCTAGCAGAAAAAGTAATTCACATTCATAGGGTAATAGTGTTCTTTGATATTCCTGTTTCACGCACTTCAATAATACATAATAATATATTTTTTAAATACCAGTACTGGTAACTTACCTGAAAATGAATGCAAATCTTACACTCCGAACAACCGCCGATCATCCATTACACTACCAACTGTAAACAAAGCGAAAGGAAGCCTTCTACTCGTTGACTCTGTTTGGTGCTGTCATCTGTATCTGCAGAAAACACACACGTACATAGTTATGTCACAAGGATAGTACAGGTGTGGTAACAGTATCAAGGAAGACGGAAGTAGTATTCGTACCTAGTGTAGCACTCTCGATGTTTAGAGAAGTCCCGCAACAAATGAAACTCTAGTACATGTATTAATTTCTGTCGCGAACCGCCATCTGATGCAGCAGGTAATAGATTTCGAACCATGATGATTAACCTCAATATCTATCAGGGAAGACAGGAGATTGCTGGCGTTCAAGATGACCATGTGTGAAGTGCATCCAAATTACGGAATAAGAAGTCAGAAATCATAATATATACGTAAATGATACATTCTCGCAGTCATAGTTGCAGACAGCTTTCTAAACCAACCATCCACTATAGCATTGTACATTCAAAAAATAATAAGCTAGAGGAGCTTGATGAAATAAAGTTAGTACCACATGCAACACATTGGAATGGTCGTGATAAATCTATACATCTCTTGCCAAATGGAGGTGCTACGACACTGACACGCCTGTGGTACGGCGTTACAGGGGTCGTTACTGCACGGCCAGTTCACATGAATGTAAAACTACATAACAATGAAACACTTAAATCACCCCACCTACCTCCTGCAACCTTCTACTAACCACACCTTGCAACTTTCACACGCCTCACATCAACGCCATCTAAAATCTTCTGGTCGAGTGGTGTAATACGAGGTAACCTCAAATGAATCTACAGGAAACCTAAGCCTCCATCTTCGGTCACACCACTCAGAGTTCCTGTTGTCCAAATCTATCCCTACAACACAATAATGTATATACGACTATATATCAACAAAAAACTAACATGAAATGCACACCTCCTTACCATGGACACAGGGCATGACAACGACTGAAACTACTAAATGGCCACCTTTCTGCCATTATCCTCTCATATAAATCTCTCATCTCTACTACCGTCACTTACGCAAACGTTGCCTGGAACTCCAACTTCCATAAATTTTAAAAGTCCATTGAAATCCTGAAAAGACATGCGATCCATTTAGCGTACCGCATCCACCAACCGTCCTACAGCAATTAATCCACTTTTGCACCTTCTTCCCTCTCTAGAGCACCTTCAGAGCCAATACATTCACCGCGAAGCCTAGTCCTGGTACCCAGTATGCCTCCCACTAATCACCAACGCAGTTACCCTGCAGCGCCTCTGCTGCCACATCCCATATTTCATGGGCACTCATTTGTTCTCAATCTTCTCCAGCCGATGTTTCAACGAACTCCCACTCCTAAACAATGAAATCCGTCCCGAGATACAATCCTTTTACCAACCCTAATCCGAACGCTCCACTTCACACCATCCCCAACTTCACTCTCTCACCCCTCCTCCCCCTCACCGACTTTTAGTCAATAGCCGCAATTCCACAGGTCCTATAGTCATACTCATAACGCCGACTCCATCACGACCACGATCATTTCATGGACCATCAGCAATACCGTTACACAGTACCATTGTTAATATTATCTTCATGTGATTTAGCGGTAGTATAATATTTTTAAAGTTTAAATTATTACAATTATTGTCCACAAATGTGTCTTTTACAGAAAAATTATTTATTTTTTATGAATTTTTAAATATTTTTTAAAAATATGTGTTGCCATTGGTTGAAGATCAGTTTTATCCGTTGCCAACTCCCCTCTCCTACCTCCATGTGAAACTTTGTAACGTGAAATGTATTCACCAAGCAGAATAACTTATAGTATATTTGCTTATTCTACCTGGTAGTGTGTGGCATAAAAAAATTTAAGTTTATTCTATGCAAAAATCGTATTTAATCTATGAAAATTATCAGGAATTTGTTGGTTCTAATTTCTGCAGTACGATAAGTGAGCGTATACCATCTCAGTAAGTAAACCTGCCAAATAGAAAGTTAAATGCTTCACGCACTATAGCATTATTTTGTTGTTGAAATCTCTTTCTCAATAATGGAAATTATTTCTTATAATATTGTAGATGAATATTAACGACCAATATTTTCATTTAATTTGTGAACACTATTTTATATTTAAGTGTCTTGTTAATTACCTTAAACAAAGTAGAGTAGTAGTACATTGCTATAGTTACCAGTTAGGTTGAAGAATAGGTACAAAATGATGGTCGAAAATGGTTGTTCATTAATTTTACTATTTTTTCACACAAGCGAATGGAACAGTAAAGCAATTCAGACCTTCGAAAATCCAGCGCGCATAACGCATTTGGATTTTTACTCTAGCTTAAAATAGTACATTACAAATTGAAATTGCGATAGTGAAAATGTAATTAAAAGAAGTAGTAAAATAATATCAGCTTCAAGTAACAATTTTAATCCAGTGAGAAAGAAATTTCGAAGAAAGATAACATATTTAATGCAGCCTACTGGTAAATCTGAACCAATGAAACTAGAGCCATTCTGTCGGCGTAAGTACGTATATACAACCAGCATCTTGTCATTACTTCTATGATATGAATGTTTTCTCTATTTGGGGAAGGGATTTTGAATCAAATTTAACTTTATTATGAAGAGAAATGCCTATTAAAAGCTGCAACTGTAATAGCTAACCGTAGGTCTAGGCTTCGCATGGGGCGAGTGAGACATGAACGTCTGTCATTTCACGAAAAGTTATTGGCAGGCAGTTTTAATAAATACATGATGGCATGAAGAAGGTGCTTTATGACAGAACTTTTATGTAGCATACCTGTATTATGTATCATAGTTTTTTATATTAATTATAGGTAAAAGTATATAAATCGAAGTTCAAAACACCAAATAAATAAAAGAACAATGAATAAGAAAGCGTAAAGTGCTCCATTGCGAAGCTGAAATAAAGCTTCAATAACCTCACTCTCTACTCACCAAAGCTGTAGCATAGAAGAATAGGGAAGTGTAGATGAACTATATTACGAAGAATAGTCACATATAAGCCCCTGAAATCAGTTAAAATGTCCTAGAAAAGGGCTTGTAGCCATGTATGACAATAAGTTAATTAAGTGCAAATTATAATTTTTGTTTGGCTGTTTTTGTATAATTTTGGTGTTCCTTATAATTTTTCAACTCCACTGGCAGCTTACCTCTGTCCTATTTTTTAGGTTTTGAAGACGGTCTTCGCAGACCAAAATCATTTAACTGTCGTATATGATTATGGTCGGTAACAGTAATTAAGACATCAAAGCTTTTCTAGATCACTGTGAATTTGGTGCGACGATGTCGCAACTGCTGGTAATAAATGTTTGCACTTGGCCTCGTCCCTGGTTTTTCATTAGTACGAAACAGGTTTCTATGTGAGCGCCGACTCTGCGAGCGCCGTAAGCTGAGAACTCAGCCTCGAGTGGCTGGCGGAAATGAAACGGGCAGCGGGCGCCTGTGTGCGAAGCCAGGGGACGATGGAAGCAGGTAGCGGCTGCTGTTTCCACAGCTGTCCAAACATCGTCACCTCTCTGCACAGTAGAGGAGCCACGAGAAATAAGATCGCGATGAAGGCGGCAAATTGCCAGCGGTGGCTACACTTTGCTCTCGCTCACGTCGCGACGAAATGGAATCCATGGGTGCAAACACGTCACCTTACGGCTTATTGCACGAGTCTAACCGGGTGCCAATCCTTGACAAGCACGTGCAGTGAAGTTTTTTCTCTGCCGAAGCTATGCGTGAAACTAGACAACAACACCCGACAAGTTTTTCAACATATAAAGTAAGCCAATGGGACTAATCCGTTAAATGCTCGTGCGCACGTCACGTCAAACAAGTGGTCAGGAGAGCTTACTCTACAAAAGAATTCCTTATTATTGGACTAGCTGAGCAACCATCGTTGCCCCGATATGTATTTATTCTAAGCATTTATTAGTGCATCTCATACTTCCCCATCTCTGTCCATCTCCTCCGCCATCCATCATCTTCTCCCCTCTCTCCCTGTCCATCTGCTCCTCCACTCTCCTTCTCACCATTTGCTCTCGCACTCTGTCCATCTGCTCCTTTCACCTATGTCCATCTCCTCCTCGCCCCTAAGTCAATATCTCCCTCCCCCTCTCTCTTCCTCATTCCTCAAAGTCCATCTTCTTTTACTGCTCTCTCTGTCCGTGTCTTCCTCTCCACTGTCTCTGTCCATCTCCTTGGATTCCTCTCTTGTGCTAACCTCTTCATCTCAGAGTGGCACTTGCAACCTAAATTTTCAAATTTTTGCTGGATGTATTCCAATCTCTGCCTTCCTCTAGAGTTTTTGCCCTCTACAGCTCCCTCTAGTACCATGGAAGTCATTCCCTCATGTCTTAGCATTTCTCCTATCATCCTGTCCCTTTTTCTTGTCAGTGCTTTCCACATATTACGGTCCTCTCCGATTCTAAGCAGAATCTCCTCACTCCTTACCTTATCAGTCCACCTAATTTTCACCATTCGTCTGTAGCACCACATCTCAAATGCTTCGATTCTCTTCTGTTCCGGTTTTCCCACTGTCCAAGTTTCATTACCATACAATGCTGTACTCCAACCGTACATTCTGAAAAATTTTCTGCTTCAAATTAAGGCAGATATTTGATATTAGTAGACTTCTCTTGGTCAGGAATGCCCTTTTTCTCATTGCTAGTCTACTTTTGATGTTGTCCTTGCTCCGTCCGTCATTGGTTATTTTACCGCCTAGACAGCAGAATTCCTTAACGTCATCTACTTAGTGACCATCAATCCTGATGTTAAGTTTCTCGCTGTTCTCATTTCTTCTGCTTCCCATTACCTTCGTCTTTCTTCGATTTACCCTCAATCCATACGCTGTACTCATTAGATCATTCCTTTCAGTAGGTCTCGTAATTTTTCTTCACTTCCACTCAAGTTAACAATGTCATCAGCGAATCGTATAATTAATATCCTTTCACCTTGAATTTTAATTCCACTCCTGAACATTTCTTTTACTTCCACAATTACTTTCTCGGTGTACAGATTGAACAGTAGGGGTGTTTTGATTGAGAATCGAAGACGCTACACTAAACATCGGGTACGTCTCTCACCTTTGTCTATCCATATACTCTTCCCCCCTCTGTCTGTCTCCTTCTCATTGCTATCTGTCCATTTTCCCCTCCCAATCTTACCGTCCATCCCCTTCTCCTTGTCTGTGTTCACCTCTTCCTTTCGTCTCCATGTTCAGCTACTTCCATTCCCTTTTCTCTCCACTTTAGCACCCCTACTCTAATAGCAGGTTGCTGGTCCTTATCCCCAAAATTTCATTTTAGGTAGTTAGTACACTACTGGCAATTGAAAATTGGAAGCGTGTATTCGTCATCGCCATACTGGCGTATCACCCAGCGTGATGGCATGGGGTTCCATTGGTTACACGTCTCGTCACCTCTTGTTCGCATTGACGGCACTTTGAACAGTGGACGTTACATTTCAGATGTGTTACGACCCTTGGCTCTACCCTTCATTTGATTCCTGCGAAACCCTATATTTCAGCAGGATAATGCACGACCGCATGTTTCAGGTCCTGTACGGGCCTTTTTGGATACAGAAAATTTTCGACTGGTGCCCTGGCCAGCACATTGAAAACGTCTGGTCAATGGTGGTCGAGCAACTGGCTCGTCACAATACCCCCATCACTACTCTTGATGAACTGTGGTATCGTGGTGAAGCTGCATGGGCAGCTGTACCTGTATGTGCCATCCAAGCTCTGTTTGACTCAATGCACAGGCGTATCAAGGCCGTTATTACGGCCAGAGGTGGTTGTTCTGGGTACTGATTTCTCAAGGATCTATGCACCCAAGTTGCGTGAAAATGTAATCACACGTCAATTCTAGTATAATATATTTGTCCAATGAATACCTGTCTATCATCTGCATTTCTTCTTGGTGTAGCAATTTTAATGGCCAGTAGTGTAGTATGTGCACCACGTTTGGTGAAATCGACCCAGTACTTCAGGAGGAGATATTGAGCATATATACGGACATACATTTTAGATGCTTCCACGCAGGTCGTCGACAGATGCAGCCCAGGTGCCAGTCGTAGTTGCAAAAGGCAGCTGGTGACATCTGCTGCTGCAGTGGAATGCTGTGGTAGGTAGCATAGCTGGTAGGCAACGACAATGACTTTGCTGAGGAAATTTAGGTGACAGATCCACAACAAGACCTTGCGGCTTGTCTATCGTAAACTGCTCACGTTCCAAGTGTGCTGTCAGGGACTTACAAACACCCCTCGCCTCTCCCGAATGAATCCATGACGCTCGGAGACCGGGGTGTTTCACGATGTCACCCACTGGCTGGCATCGCCTTTGAGGATGCAGTACGAAGTCCAGAACCATCAAGCTCGTAACCAGCAGCTTTACATAGTTTATGATGCTGTTCGATGAGGCTGGCCATACATGAGAGCGATGAGTGTCGTTGGAGCCTTCGCTGTTCGACTTCACGGAGCTGATGGTATCATGCTAACAGCTGAACTGGCAGCATACTTAATAGTATGTTGTTAAAACGGCGTCAGTCCCACATTGAGTGATTTTGAGTGTGGTATTGGTTCAGATACTACAGAATCTGATGTTAAAGGGGCTGCAGTCAGTCAGCGTATATTTTATACGATTATGAAAAGCATTATTATTTTTGAAGTGACATGAGTCAATGACAGATACCTTGTTAAAGGTAAAGAGGTATCAGTCGCGAGTCGTGCGCCGTTGAAATAAACGCTTAGACAGCAGCGCTGACGATGCTGCATATCATTTAATGCTTTCCACTGGAAATCCCTGCCCTCCCCACCCACCTCTTGTCAATGTATTTTGTACGTATAATAAAAAGCCTGAAACAAGCACTGTGTATGTCTATTACGAGAATGAAAGATAGAAGAGGCCAAATGAAGTATGCTCATTTATAGATGATTGTACAAAACACTAGCGAATACAACAATGCTTCACAAATGCTATATATTAATGGAAGTTGGATATATGTTCTAATTTCCTCTCTCTCTCTCTCTCTCTCCCTCTCTCAGTCCATCTTCTCCCCACTCCCTTTCCCCACCCCGTGACCACGCCTCCCCCGTCGGTCCATCTCCTGTTCCCCTCTTTCGCTCTGAGCTTCCATAGTAGTATTCTAATCATATGGCAATAACTCATAAATACTACCTGATACCAGTGAAAACCAAAGGTGAGGAAGAAAACGACGCAGCACATTGTTTTGTACAAAAGTTTCGTTTAAAAATATGCGTAATCAGAATGAATATACATGAGACAAACGATATGCCTAATGGCTTCAATGTCCTCGTAAAGTAGTTAAAACTGACTGCTATATATGGTTATTACAAATGATTGAAGCGATTTCACAGCTCTACAATAACTTTATTATTTGAGATATTTTCACAATGCTTTGCACACACACACAAAAACTCAAAAATTTTTTTTAGGCATTCACAAATGTTCGATATGTGCCCCTTTAGTGATTCGGCAGACATCAAGCCGATAATCAAGTTCCTCCCACACTCGGCGTAGCATGTCCCCATCAATGAGTTCGAATGCTCGCAGTTCTGGCACATTTCTTGGTAGAGGAGGTTTAAACACTGAATCTTTCACATAACCCCACAGAAAGAAATCGCATGGGGTTAAGTCGGGAGAGCGTGGAGGCCATGACATGAATTGCTGATCATGATCTCCACCACGACCGATCCATCGGTTTTCCAATCTCCTGTTTAAGAATGCCGAACATCGCACTGAACGCATCCTCTTCCATGAGCTGTTGCAAATTCAAAGCGTTTGACTTTGTCATCGGGCGTCAGGGCTTTTAGCAATTGTAAACGGTAAGGCTTCTGTTTTAGCCTTTTCAGTAAGATTTTCCAAACCGTCGGCTGTGGTACGTTTAGCTCCCTGCTTGCTTTATTCGTCGACTTCCGCGGGCTACGCGTGAAACTTGCCCGCACGCGTTCAACCGTTTCTTCGCTCACTGCAGGCCGACCCGTTGATTTCCCCTTACAAAGGCATCCAGAAGCTTTAAACTGCGCATACCATCGCCGAATGGAGTTAGCAGTTGGTGGATCTTTGTTGAACTTCGTCCTGAAGTGTCGTCGCACTGTTATGACTGACTGATGTGAGTGCATTTCAAGCACGACATACGCTTTCTCTGCTCCTGTCGCCATTTTGTCTCACTGCGCACTCGAGCGCTCTGGGGGCAGAAACCTGAAGTGCGGCTTCAGCCGAACAAAACTTTATGAGTTTTTCTACGTATCTGTAGTGTGTCGTAACCATATGTCAATGAATGGAGCTACAGTGAATTTATGAAAGCGCTTCAATCATTTGTAATAGCCCTATATATATATATATATATATATATATATATATATATATATATATATACACAGGGTGCATCACCTACAACTTCCACCGCTGTTGATGTGTTGTCTTCACAGAATGGACTGGTAGTCCGGAGCTCGAACTGTTAGCGAATACACAGACTGTAATAATACATAGAAAGTGTATTTTTGTGCAAACTTACATTTTTTTAATTGGAAAACCCCTATTGACAAAATAAATTAACGACATGGTAAGTTAGAAAGTCAGTGATGTTTATTGCAAGATTCTACTGCGAGTTGTGCTCGAGATATCGCATTTTGAATAGTTTCCACACCGACACTTGTTTGTGACATTCAACCTGCTTAGTTGCTAGATGCGCTATTGTTATGTCCGCTTAGAGTGTGCTTCTGTGGTCCTTGGATGCATTGTGACTTGCTAGGCAGTCAGTGTGTGGCAGTCCAAGCAGTAGGTCGTCAGTGGACGATGGGATTTACGATGCAGAAAAAGCCATAATGCTCATAGTTTATGGAGAGTATAGGGAGAACACATTCGTTTTTGTGCAGCGTATGCAGCGAGGTATCCCAGTAGAGGTCAACCATCTTCGTAGTTATGTATCATCCTCTTCCACCACTTACATGAGATTGTTAGTGTAACACCTAGTCAATACGACAGAATGACACATATGACAACAGGAAAGGGTGAAATTAATGTTCTCGATGCTGTTGCAGTTGATCCGGAGGTTAGATCCCACACAATTCGACGAGGAGGTGGAATGAGTCAGGCAAGAGTCCTATGCACTCTCCATCGACATAGGTTCCAACACCATCACATTTCACTCAGTCAAGTGTTAAATGGAAACGATTATGAGAATCGTGTTTACTTCTGTACGTGTGCATTAAGAAAGGTTCCTCCAGATTTATCTTGTATCTTGTTTAATGTTGAAGCTACAATTACTAATCATGGCCAGATAAACCGCCGAAACATGTAGTATTGGCCCGTTGACAATCCCCCCTGGCCTTGTCAGGTGGAACGTCAGCATCCATGGAGTGTAAACGTGTAGTGTGGTATAGTGAACCATCAGCTCATAGTCCTGTCTATCACAGAAGGGACTCTGAATGCGTACAAGTACCGCCGCGTTCTAACAATCTTCTACTGATGCTAGAAGACTTTCCTTTGCAGTCTAGGATGAACCTGTGATACCACTATGAAGGTTGTCTAGCCATTAGTGCACGATGTACTCGACCTGTCTTAAGAAATTGTTTCCATATAGTTGGATTGGATGAAGAGGATCTGTAATTTGGCTTGTCCATTCTCCGGATTTGACGCCTGTAGATTTTTATCTATGGTGAAAGCTGAAAGATGCTGTCTACGTGGACATACTAACTACACCGAATGGTATTCAATGACATATTACCACAGCCTGCCTACTAGACATCTGCGCTGAAATGCCAGCACGTGTGCAGCAGTCGTTCCATACCAGACTGAAAGCCTGTATTGCCACTGCCGGTGGTCATTTTGGAAACGACCTGTGATTGTCAGTTGTCTCGTTATGGGTCAAAATCCACATGAGTGGTGTTGTTCTTTACTGTGTCTTACCACAGATATTGTACAATTGTCCTAGCGAGAATTTCTCAATATGCGATATCTCGTAAATGACTCGCACAACAGTCCTGAAACAACTCCACAGACATTCTAATTCGCAATTCGTTTAGTTTATTAATGCAACAGGCATTTCATTTAAAAAGTTAAAATGTGTATGTTTGCACAAAAAATGCTCTGTGTAAGTGTTATTATAATCTGTGAATTGACAAAGAATACCAGCCCCTGACTACCAATCTATTTTGTGAAAACCACACGTCAATAGCACCTTCAATATCCTCAATATCTGCGATGAAAATTTTACCTGGTTCACTCTGCACATAACTTGTTTAGCACCTGCTGCTACGCTCGCATTGATTGTAGGGTTTGCAGAGATTTTTCGTTTTGTTTTGCTTTATTTTTCCTTAATTGCATTTTTTAGAAATAAGAACTTTAAGGTTCGCCAATGACATTGTAAAGTACTAGGAAGAGCAGTTGAACGGAGTCGACAGTATCTTGAAAGGAGGATATAAGATGAACATCAACAAAAGCAAAACGAGGATAACGGAATGTAGTCGAATTAAGTCGGGTGATGCTGAGGGAATTAGATTAGGAAAAGAGACACTTAAAGTAGTAAAGGAATTTTGCTATTTGGGGAGAAAAATAACTGATGATGGTCGAAGTTGAGATAATGTAAAATGTTGACTGGCAATGGCAAGGAGTATAGATTTAAGTGTCAGGAATTCGTTTCTGAAAGTGTAGCCATGTATGGAAGTGAAACATGGACGATAAATAGTTTGGACAAGAAGAGAATAGGAGCTTTCGAAATGTGGTGCTACAGAAGAATGCTGAAGATTAGATGAGTAGATCACATAACTAATGAGGAGGTATTGAATAGAACTGGGGAGGAGTTTGTGGCACTCCTTGACTAGAAGAAGGGATCGGTTGGTACGACATGTTCTGAGGCATCAAGGGATCACCAATTTAGTATTGGAGGGCAGCGTGGAGGGTAAAAATCGTAGAGGGAGACCAAGAGATGAATACACTAAGCAGATTCAGAAGGATGTAGGCTGTACTGGGAGATGAAGCAGCTTGCACAGGATAGAGTAGCATGGAGAGCTGCGTCAAATCAGTCCCAGGACTGAAGACCACAACTACAACAACAATAAAATTTTTATATTGCACACAAATTGTATAACTTTCACGATAATAAGATCAAAGAAGCATGGTCTTTGCGAATGTACTTCTGAACCAAAAGCGGTTCTGGTAGCCGGGGTCCAAGATTTTTGTAAATATGCCTTTTACGTTTTTGTCGGGGTACTTCCACAAAAGCTTCATCCCAGAACACATATATATTCATATCTAACCTAGAACTGAAACACCAGTTTTCACAGAATCACCATTAAAAAATTTTTAGAGTAAAGAAATGTTTCCTTAAGAATTTCTATCCCTTATTTTACCCCCTTCGTCCTTATAGTTTAAAAATTCCTGAAAATCTTATGTTTTTTCTGACAGAGAAACAAAATACCAATTTTTGTAGCTCTAGCTTAAAAACTATGTTGACATCTTTTGAAAAACCTTTCATTCCCAGTTTCACTCTCTTAGGCGTGTAATTTCGAACAACTCTTCTTAAATGATGCCTACAGTATAAGATCCACACCCTCTCCCAATTTCAAGTTTCTATCCTTGGCGGTTTTTGATGGGCGATGATGGGGCAGTGAATCGGTCTGACCCTCTTTCATACACGCATTTTTCATTCCTAACTGGGAAGCCAAATACCAATTGTCATACAAATGTGATAATCCTCTCAATTTATTCTATCAACAACGCGGCCGCGGAAGTACTGGAGGGTCGTCACATACGAATGGATCGGCGAGGAAGAAATCCGTGGAAGCAGCACTCCACCACAGAACTGCGATATAAGCTGAGAAAGTCACGTGAGAAGCCTTTCGAATTCTACCGCGTGCCGAGCCACAGAGGCACAACCTTAGGCATGAGGTGAGGGCAGCTGTCATACAAGTGAAGAAGAAAAATTATATTGTGATATAAAAGGCAGAAAAATCCAATACCCCTGTCCTATTGGACATCGTGAAATACGAAGAAGAGGTGAAGGCCGACAGTAAATGGGATCAATTCGCCTACATACATTTTGAAAAACTCTGTAACTTGTAGACAAACATCTCTAGTCAGCAAAGCGGAACCATATGAGACGAAAGCGGCGCAGTCTGCTGGTCCTTATCCCTAAAATTTCTCTTTAGATAGTAATCAGTGTGTGCACCACGTTTGGTGAAATCGACCCAGTTGTTTAGGAGGAGATGCTAAGCATACATACATACATTTTGGATGCTTCCACCCAGGTCGTCGACGGATGCAGCCCAGGTGCCAGTCGTAGTAGCAAGAGGCAGCTGGAGACATCTGCTGCTGCAGTAGAGAAACGTACATTCTGCGAGCTTCAAACAAAGAAAGAAACACACAAAAGTATGGTTTTGTCTGGTGGTGAGAATGTTAGTGGATCTACATACAGCTCATGAGCATACCTACCGTCTTTCTGTTGCAGAAGAGATAACATTACATGTTTCATCTTCCATACTGTTACCTACACGTGTAAGAATAGAATGTAATTTTTGTGAGACATACCTGGGACGTATTTAGTTTGTTTTTTTATCTGAAACTGACCACAGTTTATGCCGTCAGTCGTATCATTAGGTTGCTTGGAAATGCTGTAAGTGGCGAAATTAAAAAACTGGAAACGAAATAAAGTGTTTCTTTCGAATGAACAAACTGCCTAACGCTGGAAACTCATTCAACATTCCTCAAGAGAAATGTTATGCGGCCGTAGATCCAAGCATTAAGTAGCGGGGGAAGACAATTCCGCTCAAAATCTAGCTTCCATTACGAACAACAGTAGAAATCCCTCAGTCATGAGCGAAGAAGGCTTGCGAAAATTTATTTGCAAAGGTACTAGGAGTAATGGGGTCGGACTCTATCCGGCACCGAATGAAGGATTCATTTGACGATATTCATAGAGGGGAATGGACACAGAAATACCAACGAATTATGTCTCACACGTGGTGGGTCCAGCAGAAAGGCTGGTCGACTAATTTTGGGGCCAGTGTCATGTACGGATGTTCGTCGCCTCTCATCGCTACCGACGTGAATGTCAGTGCTGTGTAGTGTCTGGACACGACCCTCCAGTGTAATAGCATAACCATTAATCAAAATTACGGTGATGGGTCCAACTTCCAAGATGATAATACATAAGCACAATAAATTCGTTTTGCGAACAGGTTCCTGCAGAAGGGAGGAGTCAACCGAAAGGAATAACGGCTCATGCTATTTACCAACATGAATCCGGTTAAGAATTATTGGGACTTGTTCACACCTTAAGTGCGTCGTCGCAAAACCTCTCCTCGTGCTGTATTTATAAGTGAAAGGAAAACGACGTTCAGGTTCTCATTACAAACGGAGAGTGGAATGAACTGAAGAGCCGACGTCTCACCACCACGTCCATAGCAAGCCAAAGAGGAGCAAAGCATTTACAATACATGTGATGGGTATTCAATGCTGCTTATTCAGCAGCGGATTTTGATTTCATAGATGTGCAACGATGGTAGTTTTCGAAAAGACTGACTTTATTCTGTATATTGCATTGTAAACGGTAAAGCTATTTTTGTCATGGTTACGTAAATCTTATTCTTTTATTCCCCACTCACAAATGGTTCAAATGGCTCTGAGCACTATGGGACTTAACATCTATGGTCATCAGTCCCCTAGAACTTAGAACTACTTAAACCTAACTAACCTAAGGACATCACACAACACCCAGTCATCACGAGGCAGAGAAAATCCCTGACCCCGCCGGGAATCGAACCCGGGAACCCGGGCGTGGGAAGCGAGAACGCTACCGCACGACCACGAGCTGCGGACCCCCACTCACAAGCAAGTCACTAGATCACAGCGTAAAACGGAAAATAAGAGAGGCCTTGGGAGGGGTATTTAGGACTTTTAGATCGAGAACTTTTAATGGATCAATTCCGATATTCACCTCATATGATTATAGGAAGCCATAAAATAAAAAAAAAGATATGAATATCTATCTCGTTCCTTCCGGTTACGGTTCGGCTCGTTCAGTTGCTGTCGCACGTCTGACGTTAAAACGATGTATACAGCTAGGTTTCGGCAGTTCAAATACCTTTTGAAAATGAGTGAAGTACTGACACTACTCTGGAGAGTGTCTGAAAAGATAAATACGCGATTTTTGGGGAGGCGTTTTCAAGTTACCCAAAATGGATATGACTAATATAAGCTGAAAGTATTCAGCCTAGATGGAAAATATAAAGCCCAATGGTTGAAGTAATAAACCTTTCATCATTTGCTAGACCGTGAAATGCAGCGTAATATTGTAGTACGTAGAGAAAATAATCATAGACAATGGGCGAAGCAATGACGTCAGCAGTCGTTTCCAGGGAAATCACTCAGTGTATTGTCGTAAAACTATAAAAGAGAAAGCGCTGGAAATTTTACACTAGACTCTCGCATTCACAGAGATGGGAGAACCGCCTGTAGTAGTGTGCAAGGAAGACAAGAGGACATGGCATCGTTGGCTTATAGTAGTGTACAAGGAAGCCAAGAGGGCATGGCGTCGTTGGCTTATAGCAGTGTACACGGAACTCAAGACGACATGGCGTCTTTGGCTTGTAGTAGTGCACAAGGAAGCCAAGAGGACATCGCATCGTTGGCTTACAGCAGTGTACAAGGAACCCAAGAGGATATCGCGTTGGATTGTAGCAGTGTACAAGGAAGCCAAGAGGACACCGCATCGTTGGCTTGTAGTAGTGTACAAGGAAGCCAAGTGGACATGGCTTAGTGTACAAGGAAGCCAAGAGTACATGGCGCCATTACCTTTTAGTGCTTGTAGTAGTGTACAAGGAAGCCAAGAGGACACGGCGTCGTTAGCTTCTAGTAGTGTACATGGAAGCCAAGAGGACACGGCGTCGTTAGCTTCTAGTAGTGTACATGGAAGCCAAGAGGACATCGCATCGTTAGCTTCTAGTAGTGTAAAAGAAATCCAAGACGACATCGCATCGTTTGCTTATAGTAGTGTACAAGGAAGCCAAGACGACATCGCATCGTTTGCTTGTGGTGGTGTACAAGGAAGCCAAAGGTGGCATCGCATCATTGGCTTGTGGTAATACACAACCAAGCTAACAGGGCATTGCATAGTCACAAAGAGAAGAGATGGTGAAAAAGTCGCAAGAAGCGCTAAAGCTAATATATATATATGGCAATGTCGAAGCAGTGTGTAGAACTTCCTCAGGTAAGTAAGTACCGATGGTATTTCGCTACATAGGAGTTCCCACCTCTGTTACAAACTGATCTAATTTCGTGACCCGCTTGCAGATCGACACCACTGCTTTGTATTCGCTGGTTGGAGCGGAGGTGGTGGCATCATGTCGTGCTATCTTTCACTTCTTGGGGGAAGAAGCTGCAACTTCGTCACTCGTGGTCAGCCAGGTTTAACGAGAATACAAGCTGCGACGGTACCGGGCGTGTTCGTCGTGGACAGGGCCTCTCGAGTTCCCGGGGATCCTCTGCGAAAATTCCTGATGTCGCTACTGTTGCTGACGGAGTCTTTCCTTCAGCTCCAACAAACCGAATGTTACCATGTTCTTTATCAAATAAATGCAATAAAACTGAATACAGCATCTTTAATTTATTAAAGTTTCTCAGTACAGATTTCTTCCACGTATTTTAGGTTCTCAGTGCAGATTTATCTGGCGCATTGAGTCTGTGATAAAGGTGAATACGGACTCTCAGTGCAGATTTATCTGGCGCATTGAGTCTGTGATAAAGGTGAATACAGACTCTTACGATTTTTGTAACTGTACTGAATTCAGATCTAACTAACGTATTAATACTGTCACAAGGAATGTGTGGGAGGGACTGTACAACAAGCAAGTTTCACACGATGCAAATGTCATAGTGCCACGTTGCATCTTCCTCGTTGAACTGATTTGCGTGAGAAAACTCTCAGCTTATATTCTACGCTGGTATATGATAGTGCTCTTTCCTCTGGTATATGATAGTGCTCTTTCCTCTTATTGTTAAGCTAAATGTATGTCTAACCAAACGAATATATTGCCTAAATACAGGTGATGGGTTCGACCTCGTTACTCCAGAATAGGTGGACTGCCAGTTTCTTAACACTGCCTACCAGCAAGATTGCAGCACCTTACCGACTGACCAACTAGCATGTAAAGCAACTGCTGCAGGAAGATGTATGTCATAGCTCTCTTCAGTGACATATCCCGTATTGTCAACTGACCAACGACATGAGAATACGACAAGGTGGTGGTTGTTTTGAAAACAGGCTGAACACCGGCAAATATCTGCGGCTCCCAAAGAGATCTGAGACTCCCAAAGCGTTATCGAGCAATCAGTGTCCTATTGGCGGCTTCAAAACAGGGTGAGAAGCTGTACTTCATTTGTAGGTACATAGTCCTGATCGAATTCCCCGAGCACAGTACCGTAAAATGCGGGTACATTATCCAGAGGAGAATGCCGCTGCTTGTCTCCAGTTTGACAAATGTTTCCAAGTATTGACAAATGTTTCCAAGTGATAAAATTTTATATCTGGCCTAGACATTTAGTTTAGTTAGTGATACACACACATTTGGTTTTCTTGTCAGGATTCCTTTATCTCCTTCATTCTTCAGCTTCTGATTATCAACTCTGTGGATTTTTTTGTATGGTATTGGCACTGCGGTGCCCAAGTGCCTGGATGTGGTGATTCTGGGACACTTTGATTCTCACAAAAACGAACATACGCAAGCGAAACACCATACCCCTTGTATCATTCCGGGTTTCACCTTGGCCAGTCCACGATGCAACTGTGTGGTTGGTGCAGGATACAAAAGACGCAACGGAATGCTGGAATGTCTTCCACGCCTTCTTCCAGCACGTGTGACGCGCTTTACACTGCGTGTGGGGTTCGTGTACCACATAAACCTATTTTGCGGCACACTTACATGATACTACAAAAGTAAAGTAGGTCACAGTTAAGTTGCACGTGCTGTTGCCCTTATTATAGTATGTCATTGTTGTTTTGCTGTAATACGTTTCTTTAAGAATCATAGAAAGGGACACAGACTGTTCGACGGCAGAAAGAAATGAATTGTCACGTTTCCCACTATATTGTATTAACTCCTCAGCAACCACGCTTCAAATAGCACCTAAAACGTATAAGTTACTGGCATACAGACCTCGCTTTCTTATTACTATAGCTGCTTTACTACGAATATGACTTCCGTGAACCGATACTACATTTCATATTATGCAAAGCGCCATCGAGAGACAGGCAATTACTTCGTTGTACTATGCTCAGGCAAACTGCACAACAGAGAATTTAAACGGATAGCTTCTTACACGTGTCCACTTTTGGAGTCTGTACCTTTGTACTGTATAGAGTATCTCGGAGCGACTGTAAATCACTTCAAAAGTGCAGTAGATGGTTTGCTGCAGAATATTTTGCCGATTATCTAGCTTGCTACTTTTTATACCTCAGAAACTATTCTGTTTGAATTGACATTTCTTTAACATCCGAGCCGGCCGCGGTATCCTAGCGGTTCTAGGCGCTTCAGTCCGGAACTGAGCTACTTCTACGGTCGCAGGTTCGAATCCTGCCTCGGGCATGGACCTGCGTGATGTGCTTAGGTTAGTTAGGTTTAAGTAGTTCTAAGTTCTCGCGGACTGATGACTTCAGGAAATAAGTCCCATAATGCTCAGAGCCATTTGAACAATTGTAACGTCTGAGATGTTATGTATTTTTTTGTTCTGCTTATACTTCAGCTTCCGTAAAAGCTTCCAAGCGTTGGGGTGGTATGTACTTTCCTCGTAAAATATCGGTGTCATCCCATAAAGGGAAATCTCGCCGCTTTTAGCATGTTTCATCAAGTACTGCGTATTAATTTTAGTGAATGCATGAGTGCAAAATTGTCTGAAAATTTGATTCGTTATCTATTACAGATATACACTGACTGACACAAGTATTAACTACCCAAAGACACCGTACGATATCTCTAACTTTCTACAAGTACACAGCGAGGAGGGTACGTAATGATTGTAGCTTCAATGCGTGACATTTAGAACGGTAACCAAAGTGCATTAGCGTTCTCCGCGTTCAGGGTTACTGCCACGCCTGCTTGTGTATATAAGACGAGTGAACAGCGTCAGGTGTTGAGCGATCACTGTGAAGGACTTTTGGGGCACTCGGATGTGACAGTACCCCAGTGCTGGACTGTATGGAAACGTGAGGGTCAGAGCAGTCGTCGTCAAACTTCGGATCGAGAACGTATGTCCACCACAAGGTAGGATCGCGGTATTGTGCACCGAGCACATCGTAACCCCTTCACATCAGCATCTGCAATCCGAGAACAAATAATGGACTCCGTGCAACGTTCAATGTCATCCCGCCCCACTGCCCAGGGGCCAGCATTGGCGGACTAGCAAAACGTCGTCCCATGCGTAGGCTGCCGGTAACACCGCGACACAAACGGCTGCTTTTGGAGTGGTACCCTGACAGGGAAGCGTGGACCGCCGAAGAATGGCGTCACACTGTTCTGCGATGAATCGCTGTGCTTCACAACCGCACATGAGCATCGTTGGTGAATATGGCGGATAACTGGGGAGTTGTCCTTTTCTCCCAATGTTTTAGAGACGCACAAAAATGGTTCAAATGGCTCTAACACTATGGGACTTAACATCTGAGGTAATGAGTCCCCTAGAACTTAGAACTACTTAAACCTAACAAACCTAAGGACATCACACACATCCATGTCCGAGGCAGGGTCCGAACCTGCGACCGTAGCAGCAGCGTGGTTACGGACAGAAGCGCTCGGCCACAGCGTCCGGCAGAGAGGCATATCGGCACTGCTCCTGGGGAAGTGGTGTGGGGAGCCTTCGGGTATGAGTTCCAGGTAGGCTAACCGTGATTAAGTGAACTGTGACACCACAGCGGTACGTCTCAAACAACCTGCACGCTCACGTGTAACCTCTCGTGCGACAGTATCATGGCACCATTTTTCAACAGGACAATATTCATCTATACATGGTCGTGTCTCTATGATTTTTCTATGTGACGCTGAGGCACTGCCCTGGCCAGAGAAGTCCCATATCCGATGGAGCATCCGTGCCATCAGCTTGGATGTCAACTCCGTCCCAATGCAAGTATCTAGGATGTCAACGACCTGTTCTGTGCCAGCTTGCCTCAGGTGAGGATACAACCGCTGTATGACACCCATCCCAACGCAATTAGAGCATGAGTGCAGGATGGAGAGAGTACAACGTCATACTGGTAGGTGGACTCATCCTGTCAAGAATTTTGTAAATTTTACTTCATTTTGTAAACATTAAAATACCATCACACACACACACACACATTTTTGGTATCGGCTTGCAGAACACTGCTCGATTTTTACCGCGTAACTCTTCACCCAGTAGATCCGGCGACACAGGCTTTTTACTTGAGTCGTACGCTCCGATTCTCTCACTGCTCTTCAGAGCGTTTGTTTGTTGTACACGGACCATCCCTTCGTTCAAGGGTTCAAGAAAGCTTCCGTTTTCTCGCTTTTGAAGCAGTTGCCGTGATGTTCTTGTGCGTTAACCGTGATGTTCACGTGGTTCCACGTCATGTCGGTCTGACGGGAAATGAGCTGCTGACCCTGCTGCCAAGGCTGCAGTCCTCCTACCTTGGCCTTCTACCTCTCCCATTCCTTCGGGTGATATCTGTGTTTCTGTCGGTCGGAATTTCGATAACTTCGGCATCGCCACTGGCCTTCTCTTCACGGGGGCAAGCTCCGTCGAATTAAATGTATCCTAAAGGCTTGGTCGACCTGCCCTCTTCGTCTCGTCGTGAGAGGAACATTTAACAAGGTTTCGTATTGTACATTACCTTTTTAACTATCACCATTTGTTAAGTGGTGATCCCCAGAACTTTGTGCTCATTTTTATCAGCCTATGACGATTCGCTATTTCCTTAACCGCTTACGTCCGGTATACGTTTGCCGCTGGAGTTGTCGGTCGTTTTATCGAATTACACGTGGGCTTTTGATCACGTTTTACTTTTGTGTACGTCGAAGCAATATGGTGAAAGACATTTAATCTTTGGTTAGGGAACTTCGTTGACTCTACGGCGTATTTTGTGGGCCCTGCCCCAGGAGGAAGTCCTTGCTGTTAGCTCTCTCCCGTTCTGTCGATTGGGCTTAACGTACGGTCGCTTTTAATTCCTTTTACGTATTGGCGTTCTGAGGTTATGACTTGGCCGCTTACCCGTTTCCTCTTCCCTTTCTCCTCTTCTGAGCGCTTAAGTTTTCTTACCAGGCAGTGTACTGAGAAAACATTTTCACTGCGAGACGGGATACATGTAACGAAAATGATTTTTATCCGTCACATTTGAACGTCTTTAGTATGGAAGTAGTTACTAATTACCACCATGAAAATGAACGACTTAGTAGTTTGAAAACAAAGGACAAGGTGCACATTTCTCCATTTCCTTTCAGGGATTTACCGTATTCCAACAGTGAGAAAGTTCGAGATCGACTTTCCGAGTGCAAACACCTCTTTGATATGAGACAAGTTGTAGACAAATTTACAACAACACCACTGTGGTAACGAAGAGACTAGTGTTCAATCTAAGGCGTTGTACTGATGGACTGTGCGGCTAGTCCCGGCGGAGGTTCGAGTCCTCTCTCGGGCATGGGTGTGTGTGTGTTTTTCCTTATGATAATTTAGGTTAAGTAGTGTGTGGGCTTAGCAGTTAAGTCCCATAAGATTTCACAGACATTTGAACATTTGAACTAGTGTTCAAGCTGGGAACAAAGAAGTTGATTTGGCTGAGCTGCTGTGGAAAGTGTGCTTATACAGTAGATGCGGATATCTCAAAACTGTCTAAAGTTTCTTCCTGAAGATAGTTACATGTTGAGCTTCTCTGAGCGATTTATTTACTAGTGCAGAAGACTCTGCCAATGAGTTTTTTTTTTGTGGTTTTAGGGCCCAGAACTACAGTAGTCATTAGCGCCCAGACTTAACTTTGAATGCACTGCGAGGCACAATGTTAAAACAGCAAATAACGAGGACAACACTATAAAGAGCACATTATCATGCAAGGGATTAAAAGGAAACAGCATAATCAAATGTCCTTAGACAGGTTTGTCAAGTGGATAAAACGAAGAACGCGAGGGTATAAGGATTCCACGCGATGTGGAATAATCACGCTGATCGGAGGGTAACTTCAGTGCGCGATGGTTGTTTCATAAGTAAAAGTGCGGTTTATTTGCAACCGATCGCATTTCTGATCTTTCAACTACACTTATCTGATCCGAAGAACAGATAGAACACCCACGAAAAAGACGACAGGTGCAGTGAAAGGTTCCAACTATAAGGGGCAGTCCAATGAAAACCAAATACCCGGCACAATGGGCCCATGGAATGGGTCGAGTCAAAAGAAAGCACCACACGCGTTAGTACATTTATCCCACTGGGAGACCAGACGATCAATTCCTGTTTCATAGAGCGCGGCCAGCCGCTGATGCATCCAAAACCACACCCAGCCTTGTACTTTCGGGTACAACTAAAACAACGGTCACGCAAGTCTTCCTTCAGTCCTCAAAATATTTGATAATTACCCGACTGTACAAAGGTATTGCAGTGCTTCTCAATAAAGTCCCCGTGGCGTAGCTTTCGTCCGATTGGCAGAGTGGGGCTGGCGTTATCGTGCAACGTGGCGATTCCGATCGACAGCATTGCGACAGCCGCGGAATTGACAGGAAGATGGGGAAGTGGTCACTACCACATAGGTCTTGTGCTCTCCAGTGGATAGATGGGAGAAGTCCTGGGCTGCAAATTGATACATCAATGGCTGAACAACTACCAAGAGCCATACTAAAGTGTGTGGCGACCACAGTATGTAAGAGGCAGAGGTCGAGTTCGAGATTGAGTTGCGCCAGTAAATTTTTGACATGTCTGAAACTGCCAGTTACCATGGTGCTACCCCATAACACCTTATGGGCGTTAAAATCTCCCAAAAGTAGACAAGGTTTAGGGAGTTGATCAATCACTGCAGCCAATATGTTCAGGGGTACCGCACCATCTGAAGGGAGAAATATGTTGCAGACAATTACTTCCTGCATCATACGTATCCTGACAGTCTCAGTTTCAAGAAGAAATGGCTCTGAGCACTATGGGACTTAACTTCTGAGGTTATCAGTCCCCTAGAACTTAGAACTCAGTCTGGTCCCTTCAATCCCACAAACCACTTAGAACTTCTTAAACCTGACTAACCTAAGGACATCACACACACCCATGCCCGAGGCAGGATTCGAACCTGCGACCGTAGCGGTCACGCGGTTGCAGACTATAGCACCTAGAACCGCTCGACCACCCCGGCCGGATTTCAAGAAGAGTGAAGAAGCACAGTTTCACTACATACCGCGTTCAGTACATAAACGCAAACTCCACCTGACACCCTATTATAGGTCCGGGGGTGGAGCCAAGGCGGTTGCTGTACCCCCAGTTGTCAAGAAAGTTCTAGGGAAGTGGAATTAAAGAGAACGTAGCAGTTGATGTAAGCGGACTCCCTATGGTAGTAGAGAGGAAGGGAGGCCTGCATACCCTAAATCCAAGGAGGCATCGGAAAAAAGGTCATGTGCCGGATTAGCAGGAATTGAAGACAGATGGCTAGCATAAAGACTCAGAAGGATAGCTCGCCAACTGGACAGCGGAGGTTCAGCAGTCTATGCACAACGTCTTTCCACAGGGCTGGTGTAAAAGCTCCAGACGCTAAACGCAATCCACGGTGGTGGACAGTGTCGAGAAGTCGAATAATAGACGGCCGAGCAGAGGAGTAAACCATGCTTCCTTAGTCCAATTTCGAGCGCACTAAGGGGCGACAAAAGCGGAGAAGGACCACTCGGTCCGCTCCCCAGGAAGTACCATTCAGAACACGGAGGGTGCTGTCGGATCGCAGACAGCAAGCCGAAAGATAGGAAACATGGGAGGACCAGGACAGTTTTCTGTCAAACATAAGATCCAAGAATTTAGCGAGATCCGCGAATTGAGGGTCGACAGGGCCTTGATGTAGGGAAGGCGGAAGAAACTCCGTGCGACGACAAAAATTGACACAAACGGCCTTACTGGGAGAAAATCTGAAGCCGGTTTCGATGCTCCAAGAGTGGAGGCGATCGAGACATCTTTGAAGACGTCGTTCAAGAAGGCTGGTCCGTTGAGAGCTGTAGTAGATCGCAAAATCGTCCACAAGAGGGAGCCCAAGACATTGGGAACGAGACAATCCATAATTGGATTTATGGCGATGGCAAACAGTACAACACTTAGCACGGAGCCCTGAAACCCTGTTTGCTTTGGAGAAACTACGGGAGAGAGTAGTGTTCATCCGCACTTTAAATGTGCGCTGTGTCATAAATTCACGAATAAAAAGGGGCAGCCGACCTCGAAAGCCCCAAGAGAACAGTGTGCGAGTGATGCCTGTCCTCCAGCATGTGTCGTATGCTCTCTCCAGATCAAAAAATATTGCTTCCGTTTGGCGTTTTCTGAGAAAATTGTTCGTGATATAAGGGGATGATGATGATTATGGTGATGATTAGTGGGCTTGATGGGGCACTCGACATCACATTCATCAGCGCCCTGACGAAAAGTCAATCTGTAATCTCATGGATGGGGACGAAGGCTGTCCCAACATGCAGAGCAGTTTATAACGTATTAAAGTCTGCCGCCCTTCCCCACGAGTTTAGGGATGAGGCCTGATAGTTCACAAAATTTCATCACTCTGTTAACACTGCTATCAGTACCTGCGAGGACGGTGGGCAGATCCCCTGCGAGACGAAGGGCTGCCCTATTATCAGTATACAGGACACACGTAGTCACAATATGCTGAACTGAAAGCGGCACGCCACAAACTTCACAGAAAGGTGGATCCTCCCCCCTGAAGAAGGATGCCATGTGTGAAAGGACTATGCCCGATGGGCAGTCTGGTAAGCTACTGCTTAATAAAGGTAAGGGCATGAGAAATGGCCATTAATTCCGCAGTGAACACCCCATCTGCAGGGGCAGGAGATGATTTTCCATCGCAACAGAGGACATGAAGGCATATCCCACATGATCAGCAGACGTAGAGCCATCAGTGTGAAAAAACAACAGCATCCTGAAACTCCCAAAAAATTCGGCGGAAACAACAACTGAACACCATCAGGGGACGGGGAATTGAATCTCTCTGACACCGGCGTCGATCATTCCGGATCTGGGGCCGAGGAACTAACCATGATAGGGTGTTGGCGAGCCAATGAGGGAGACAGGACGAAGAAGGGAGCTCAAAATCACGGTGAAGAGCCGCAAGGTGAAGCCAAACCATTAGATCCGACCGAGGGCAGAAATCAAGTGGGCGATATCCTTGGTCTGGGAACAGGATAGAATAGGGAGGATGAGTGCGAGAGGAATGGACAGCGTTTGCATAAGAAACCAGTAGCTAGGACCGCCAAATAGAAAAAGGGGGGATCCCAGCTTCAACCACGAAACTATCAACAGGGCTAGTAGGGAACGCACCAGTGGCCAAACAGTTACCACAATGGTGGACTGGATCCAACAGGAGCAGTTTGAAAGAAGCAGCCAAACCGTAAACTTGACAACCATAGTACAAGTGAGACAGCACTAAAGCCCGATAAAGGCAGGGAGAGTGAAATGATCACCCCAAGAGGTGTGGGCAAGGAAGTGGAGGAAATTGAGTTTACGGAAACAATCTATTTCTAGAAGTCTGATATGAGGCAGCCAAGTGAGCTTGTTGTCGAAAAGAAGAACCAGGAAAGTGTGGGACCAGAGGTATTCGTTTTGCATCGAGGTAGAGCTCTGGATGGGGGTGGACCTTAGTACAGTGACAGAACTGGACCACCTGCGATTGCAAAGGAGATACATTCAACCCATGTGAGAGGGTCAATGCAGAGGCACGCCGTATATCACCCTGGAGCTGCCGTTCTGCAGAGGCCATAGAAGAGGAACTAGCCCAAATGCAGAAATCATCCTCATACAGAGCAAGGGTGACCAAACGACCGACGGATGCCACAAGGCCATCGATAGCAATGAGGAAAAGAAGTACACTCAATACGAAACCCCGTGGGATGCCATTTTCCTGGGTTTGTGGAGAACTAAAAACAGTACCAACCCAAACCCTGAACAGGAACTGGCGGATAAAAATCTGGAGTGGGCACTGAAGACCCCACTCATGAAGAGTAATGAAGATATGTTGGGGCCAAGCCATGTCATAGGGCTTGTGAAGGTCGAAAAATACTGCAACTTAATGGCGACGCTGGGAAAAAGCCTGCCAAACTGCGAATTTCAGCGAAGTAAATTATCGATCGGAGACTGTCACTCTCTGGGTTAGAGGAAAATAGATCCCAAGATTCGAGGACCCAATTCAGACGACAGGCTACCACCCATTCAAGTAACTTGCAAACAACGTTTGTCAGACTAACTGTCCGATAGCTTTCGACAAACAGGAGGTTCTTACGAGGCTTAAGAACGAGAACCAAGATGCTATCCCTCTATTGAGAAGGGAGGTCATCCTGGAGCCAAATACGGTGAAGCACACATAGAAGATGATGTCACTGTGGAGCAATGAGATGTTGAAAGAATTAGTTATGAATGGAGTCTGGGCCAGGTACCGTATCATGATAGGAAGAACGTGGGGAAAGAAATTCCTATTCAGGAGAAGGATCGTTGTAAGATTCTGACTGACAAGGGGTAAAACATAAGGCGGAAGCTTCTGCCAGCTGTTTCTGGTGAAGGAAAGCAACAGAATAGGTGGTCGATGCCGATGCTGCAGCAAAATGAGTCGCAAGATGTTGTGCGAGAATCAACGGGTCCATCCTTGGAGAGAGCAAAGTGTAGCCCATACCCGTGACAGAAACAAAACGTTCCTAACACACTCGTTTTTCTCCGTTTGATTAAGTAGCGGGCTTTGGCGCGAAGGCGTTTAAAGATAATAAGATTGAGAGTGGATAGGTGCCTCTTAAGGTGTTGCAAAGCTCGATGGCTATCACGATGGCAATAACAATGGCCATACTCCACCACGGGACTTGCTGGCGGTGAAATGGTCCAGATGAGCGTGGGACACCAAGGCTAGAAGCGCGAAAATCGCTTCTTACACGTCACGTAGGACGTCATCAATGCAATCTGATGAAGAGGGAGATAAAGCGACCTGTACAGTATTTAGAGGCCAATCGGCGCGTTTAGAGACCGGCGAGGTAACCTGTCCATTGCAGAGCGGGAAGGGAGTAAGAGAATCGATGGGAAGTGGTCACTATCGTAAAGTTTGTCGTGTGGCGACCATTGTAACGAAGGGAGCAGCGAGAGAGTGGAAAGGGAAAGATCAATGGCAGAAAAGGTACCATGACCGGCACTGAAATGGGTAGGGGAGCCATCATTAAGAAGGCACAAGTGGTGTGTAGTAAACTGCTCTATGAGAAGACCCCAACTAGGTAGAAATGTACTGCCCCACAATGGACGATTAGCATTAAAATCTCTGAGAAGGAAGAAGGGAGGAGGAAGTTGCTGAAGAAGGGCAGTTAAGGCAGCAGGTGGAGGAGTCCTGTCAGGAGGGAGATAAAGATTGCAAACAGTGACCCCAGAGTCCAGGTGGACCCGAACAGCAACCGCTTCCAGTGTAGTTTGAAGAGGAATCCATGTGCTAGCAACGTCTGTACAGATCAACGTACAAACGCCACTAGAGGCCAGCAGGGGGCCGACCCAATTTCGACAGGAAGCATGGAAACCATGGAGGGTTGGTGAGTGATCATCAGTAATATGAGATTCCTGTAGAACCACACAAGCTGCAGAGTAAAAAGAAGTAATGGATTTCAACTCCAGAAGGTGACGGTAGTATCCATTACAATTCCATTGGATAGCCACAAAACGATGATACAAGTAGGGGGTGAACAGGCTAACGCCAGTCATGCCACCAGGTCGCCATCCGTCACCGACAAGGTGGGGGCATTCATCCAGAGCAGCAGGTCAGAATTGGGTTGGGAAGGTGGTGGGGGGACCTCTGGCGACACCAGAGACTCTTTGTCCCGGGACTTATGTTTCTTCTTCTGTTCTGTTTGAGATCGAGGAAGGCTGTGCTGCAAAAAACAGCCAGCTGCAGCTAGATATGGAACAGAAAGAGAGTGGGCGACCTGTGGGCCCCAGACCGTGGTTCTCGTGGTCGTCGAATACAGCAGAAAAAGACAATACCACTGTCCTCTTGGACAACGTTCAATATGAACAAGAGGTGAAGGAATTATTAGAAGGTGCCAGGAAGGGGGGGGGGGCGGTTGTGAGAGGGGCGCCCTTGACTGGCTGACGATGAAGAAGCGGGACACTTCTGCAGCTGGGGAGGTGGACCAGAGACCAGAGGGGGGCGGGTGAACTGCAGGGGAGGGGGGGCAGAAAATCAGTTCAGGACTGGGAAAGGAAGGGGGAGGAAGGGGTGAAGATGTATCTAAATCATAGCCATACGTCATTGAGACAGGATGAAGATTTGTGTACTACTTAAGAGCCTCAGTGTAGGTTAGACGATCAAGGGACTTAAACTCCTGTATCTTCTTTTCCTTCTTATGAGCCGGGCAATCCAGTGAGTGTGGCGAATGACTGCCATGACAAGTAACACACACAGGAGGGGAACACAAGTACTCCCCTCGTGGAGTGGACATCCACAGTCACCACAGAGTGAGGTCTGTGAACTGTTGGAAGCGGTGTCCAAAATGCAAGCACTTAAAACATCTCATAGGTGGTGAGATGTACGGCTTCACCTCACATCGATAAAACATAATCCTGACCTTGTCAGGGAGGGTATCCCCTTCAAAGGCCAGGATAAGGGCACCGCACCAGAATCAGTGTGGTTGTCCCTTGTGCCCTTCTGAAGTTGCTGAACAGAGTGAACTCCCAACCATCCTAGATAGTCCCTCAGTTACTCATCAGTTTGAAGGTTGAGGTCCAAGTGAAAAATTTCACCTTGAACCATATTCCAAGACTGGTGGGGTGTAATGGACACAGGAATTGTGCCAAGATGGTCATAGGCACGAAGGCCAGCAGACTGGCCAGCTGAAGCAGTTTTGATCAACAACAAACCAGACTGCATCTTGCTCAGAGTCCAATTTGCCAAACTTGTCTTATATATACGTATGTTCCACAATAACAAAGGTTGGTATTGTTGAAAGTATCCCCATCACTCCTGGTGCAAACCAGACAGCAGGGTAAAGGTTTCGCCCGAAGCCAAGGATCCTGACTCTCCTCCCAGGGGGTAGCCATGGAAGGGAAGGCTGAAGGGAAAGAAGAAGCAGCACTAAAAGAATCATTTCCTTTCAAAGAGGAACCGCCAGATTTCCGGACCCATACACGTATCATTTGCCTAGCATCTCCCCCTGATACCACCCATTCCAATCAAGGGCACTCCCCAGAGGCGCTACCAAGCCACATCAAGGGCCATCTGGCATGGCAGCCTTTGCTAGGAGTTCTGATGTTCTAGGATGACAAGCAACCTCTCCTAGGCTTACATGACGTGGTCACAGCTCAAGTATGAGAAGAGTGATCCTGTGTTTTCATGGGGCTCAACCAAAAGGGTACATAGCGACCCCACCACATGGGCTGGCTACCGTGCTGACCATGTACCATAGCATCGGATGACGTGAAGAAAAACATGGAAGGTAATAGGAGGGCACACGCTAGAGACAGTAGGTAAGGTGCTCTTCCCCAAATGGCTCACACTACGGAATAGAAATTTAGTAATGGAAGTCAAATCCCAAAGGGGGACCAGAGAATGCCAAAAGGATGAGGTAATTACTCAATGAAACCAAATCTCAAAGCCAACATAATCAGGAGGATAGAGGAACCAACATGAACAAGGACACCAAGAGAGGGAGAGGAGAGGGTAGAATGGAAGGATCAAGGACAGGAAAGGAGCGGAAGGTAAAGGAAATGCAGCTGCTATAGCTCAGAGACCCGTGCACGCCACGCACGTACTCGCGAAAGGACCGTGATACTCCTGGGGAGGGGCGATGGGAATGGTAACGTAATAGATAAGTTGTTGTTGGCACCTGATCTGCAATGGTGAGATCTCAGCCTTCCTAAGTAAGCTGTTAACACGGCTAATTTGAAAGGCTCCTGACACAAGACGAAACCCGCAGTGGTGTATCAGGTCCAGTATCCACAATGATGAGGGGTGATGCGGAACCATATGCCAGGCTCCCGTAATCGATGTCGGATTTTATCAGGGCTTTGTCAAGCTGCAGAAGGCTAGTGCGATCTGCATCCCAACTGGTGTTACTCACGCAGTGAAGTGTATTAAGTTGCAGCCAGTATTTTCGCTTAAGCTGACAAAGATGGCGAACCCATGTCAACTGAGAATCGAAGACCAGTTCTAAAAAGCAGTTAATCTCCGTAACATTGAATAGTTGAACGTGGAGGTAAAATTCTGGTTGTGTGTGAACAGTACAAAGTCGAATGAAGTGCTTGACGAGCCTGTGCAGCAGAAAATCGAAAGCCCATGCCTGCATATTTCGTATGTCGCCTTTCAGTCTACATTCAGCGACACCCAAGCTAGAGGAGGAATAAGTAGGAGTGGGAATAGAAGACGTTGATACTGAGGACAGCACTGATGGTGCTACATAATTGATGGCTACTAGAAAGAGAGGGAAATGCCCACCTATTCTCTTGGATATGAAGGGTACTGCGGGAAGCATTTACTTGAACCTGGAACGCATGTTGCGACGGAAGTACTGGCTGAAATTCAGGAGCGGATCATCGAGATCCCACTCATGAAACAAGGATATGGTGTCGCCATGTGGTGTCTTAAACCTCTCGCAGGTGAAAGAAAACACCTTTAACGTTTTGACATCGGGGAAAAGCTGTTTAGATGGCAGACTCCTGGGAAACCAGATTACCAGTAGTGGAACGGCCACGGCGAAAACCATCCTGGGACTGAGCCAGAAGATTGAAACTCAAGAAGCCAACACAGCCATGCGCTCAACCAACATCCAGATAACATTCGTGAGACTTATTGGGCAATAACGGTCCACTTCTAGAGGATATCTGGACAATGACGCTTTCTCGTCAATGCGGTGGAACTCGTCCGCACTCCATATGCGGTTGAAGATGTGAAGGATATGACGCCGACAATCCACCAGTAGTTTCTTACCATTTGGTTGTGGTGTGAATACCAGAAATATCGCCATAATAAGTGTTGCACTGCGGATCACAAAACAGGAGTGCCTCTATAACACGGTGTCTGCCAGTCCCTGACAGCCTCTGACAAATTTCCCATACATTTTACTCAATGTAACAGCTTCTTACTACACATGCATCGTCCATCCAGGTCTGTGGGAGGGTACACAGACGTATTTCCATTCACTGAATGGAGCAGTATATGGCTTCAGGTGGATTGTAAGAGAAAATAATTGCTTTCGCTTCAATCACTGTTTTAGGAAACTAAAGGCAGGTTGGTAACACTGAGACGCTGAATCTTGAGCATAGTGCAGAGCAAAACGTTGAGCGACATCGTTTGGGTCAGTTTAGACAGTGCCATCCAAAGTAATACGAAATACACCTGCAGGTGTCTGGGATCCACAGAGATGTCTGATCTTATGCCAAAGGAGAGGTACGTGGTCCAATGGTTGAAACGTACCGTCCCCAGCATTCTTGCTGCTCTCTTCATTAGGTGGTGACTCCAGTCACGGAGCCACTTAAAGGCATCTTGTGCAAATATGTATGTATTATATATATTGCCCAAGGTGGTTTATGCTTTTAAGTATTTCCGTTATGACAAATTTTTTATAATGTTCTGACTTAAACACTTGACAACTTGGTTTGAGGTTCAATGTAAAATGAATACGTTTCACAGCAAAAGATTTTTAGGACCTAAGATGACCGCGCAGTCTGTCGAAACGGGTTTTCTTAAAAATTTTATGCGATCTACGCTGATCAACGTTAATTTTTATCGAGATCACTCCTTCAGCACTTTTAAAATGGGAAAATTCAATTTCGTAAGTACACTCCTGGAAATGGAAAAAAGAACACATTGAAACCGGTGTGTCAGACCCACCATACTTGCTCCGGACACTGCGAGAGGGCTGTACAAGCAATGATCACACGCACGGCACAGCGGACACACCAGGAACCGCGGTGTTGGCCGTCGAATGGCGCTAGCTGCGCAGCATTTGTGCACCGCCGCCGTCAGTGTCAGCCAGTTTGCCGTGGCATACGGAGCTCCATCGCAGTCTTTAACACTGGTAGCATGCCGCGACAGCGTGGACGTGAACCGTATGTGCAGTTGACGGACTTTGAGCGAGGGCGTATAGTGGGCATGCGGGAGGCCGGGTGGACGTACCGCCGAATTGCTCAACACGTGGGGCGTGAGGTCTCCACAGTACATCGATGTTGTCGCCAGTGGTCGGCGGAAGGTGCACGTGCCCGTCGACCTGGGACCGGACCGCAGCGACGCACGGATGCACGCCAAGACCGTAGGATCCTACGCAGTGCCGTAGGGGACCGCACCGCCACTTCCCAGCAAATTAGGGACACTGTTGCTCCTGGGGTATCGGCGAGGACCATTCGCAACCGTCTCCATGAAGCTGGGCTACGGTCCCGCACACCGTTAGGCCGTCTTCCGCTCACGCCCCAACATCGTGCAGCCCGCCTCCAGTGGTGTCGCGACAGGCGTGAATGGAGGGACGAATGGAGACGTGTCGTCTTCAGCGATGAGAGTCGCTTCTGCCTTGGTGCCAATGATGGTCGTATGCGTGTTTGGCGCCGTGCAGGTGAGCGCCACAATCAGGACTGCATACGACTGAGGCACACAGGGCCAACACCCGGCATCATGGTGTGGGGAGCGATCTCCTACACTGGCCGTATACCACTGGTGATCGTCGAGGGGACACTGAATAGTGCACGGTACATCCAAACCGTCATCGAACCCATCGTTCTACCATTCCTAGACCGGCAAGGGAACTTGCTGTTCCAACAGGACAGTGCACGTTCGCATGTATCCCGTGCCACCCAACGTGCTCTAGAAGATGTAAGTCAACTACCCTGGCCAGCAAGATCTCCGGATCTGTCCCCCATTGAGCATGTTTGGGACTGGATGAAGCGTCGTCTCACGCGGTCTGCACGTCCAGCACGAACGCTGGTCCAACTGAGGCGCCAGGTGGAAATGGCATGGCAAGCCGTTCCACAGGACTACATCCAGCATCTCTACAATCGTCTCCATGGGAGAATAGCAGCCTGCATTGCTGCGAAAGGTGGATATACACTGTACTAGTGCCGACATTGTGCATGCTCTGTTGCCTGTGTCTATGTGCCTGTGGTTCTGTCAGTGTGATCATGTGATTTATCTGACCCCAGGAATGTGTCAATAAAGTTTCCCCTTCCTGGGACAATGAATTCACGGTGTTCTTATTTCAATTTCCAGGAGTGTATATGCTCTTTTCACGAATTCGAATCAGCGAACATGTTGATAGAAAGAGGTGAATTCAGCTAGCGGCTACCTGAAGTTACTCAATAATCGCAAGCTGCGACATTGTCGCGAATAAAACAGTGACCCGAACATAGAATTAATTTCCTTTACGTCTATGGTCACAAACGTTTTGCAAACAGATCACCACTTTCGGTCAACAGCTTAAAACAATAAAATAGACCATAATGAAAAGTGCTACTGACATACATGTACATTAGTGTGCTTCATGTATGAAGAGACACACCTGTTTTATAAAACTGTCCTTATGTACTGCAGCCATAGTGGTATCGTCAGATGTTAAATACAAAATGAGCACGAGCATCGTAAAATACATAGAAATAACTGCATAACGATAACAGATTATTTGCTAGTGAATTTATGTTTTCCTATATTTAGCTACAGATATGAGGATGGTCATTATAGACCGAAACCGGTAATCTGTTTACAAAGTTTGTGACCATATACGTAAAGGAAATTTACACAACAATCATTTGCAGCCATTTGTCAAAACAGTATAGTGTTTCTGCAAATCTGGGTTTACAAATTGCTGAAGTTGTTGAATCTGAATAAAATTTCAGGTCCCGATGGAATCTGTATCATATTCTATCCAGAATGTTGTTGCCATTCCCTCTTGATCATAATATACCGCAGATACCTCTAACAAAGGCTGCGCCCACTAATATGAATGATGTACATGTCACATCCGTCTGCAATTAGTTCTAGAATATTGGATAATATTATGTGCTCAAACTGAGTGATGTCTCTAATAAAGTAACCCTAATGTCAACCAGCCCGGATCCCGGAAAAATTAGCTATTTAGTACCTAATTCTCACTTTTCTCACATAAAATCCGGGAAAACATGCCTCAAAGTAATCAGAGACATACAGTATTTCTTGACTTCCGGTAACGTTTTGACTCCGAACCATGTTAACTCTTACCAACGAAACTACGGTAGTAACAGGTACCAATCGAGATTTCTGACTGGATTGAGGATTTGTAGATATGGAAGACGTAGCATGATTCCTCGGACGTAGATTGTAGACAGATGAAACTACTTCATGTATACGTTAGGGAAGTGTGTTGTGACCTGGCAGACTTAATAGTAACGTAGGACTTTTCGAAGACGCCGCAGTTCTCTACAATGAAGTATCGTTTGGAAAAAACTGTAGAAATATTCAATTAGATATTAAGATTTGAAAGGTATACAAAACTCAGCCACTTGCTTTAAATTTTCATTAATGTAAAATGTACATTTCAAAAAATTCTAACACGCCAACTACTAGTAGCAGCTGGGATCGGTAAATAAACACCTGTCACCAAAAATCTATTTAAAAAAATTATGTCCCAAGCTCATGTGTAAAGCAGCCATTTGGTTCGTTGTTACTGGGAAAATTTAATTTGTCTACAAGGGAAATTTCTTACTCTTGCGACCCATCTTAGAATATTGCTGCAGTGTGTGGGACGTATCGACATGCGTAAGATGTGGTTTCACGAATATTAACACAAGTGTTGAGGTTAAAATAACATTTTGAGTACTAAACATTTTGAGTACTTTGGCGTAGCACAAATGGTAAACATCGCTACGGGGGTTCAAAAAGTTCAACTTCAGTTTTAAAACAACTATTCCAAGATATTGATAGGAAAAACTGTAAAATATTTCTAAGGAACTAGCCGTTTCCCGCTGCTGCGCTCACATATCAGGTTTTTCTTTTTGGTGAGTGACGGCGAGTAAGCAAGCTCTTAAATGCAGTAACATCAGTTGCCCTCACATCTGTCAGACCTGTCAAGCACAGCTCGTGATAGCGATTGGGCAGTGTTGTAAATTAACGCCGAACACAAATCGAACATTATTTACTTCAGAGTAGAGAAACGGCTGTCACATTTAACAAAAATTAATACATAGATTGGGTAACATTCAAAGTTTTTGGGCGGATGGACATTGTCAGCTAATATGGAACGAACACGAAGATACTGGCGAAGGAATGTCATCATCATGTTATGCTCCTAGGTTTAGCGTCAGTTCGTAACAGCCAATGTCCTTTGACGTACGATGCCAACGTATACTCAGTTATTAGCTATGGAATTAGCTATGGATCGGAGGCACGAAACGGACACAGTTTTTGAATTGGAGACAAGGCCCATAAGAATATTAAAGTAAAGGCCGGACCCACTATAAAGGCATACTTAAAAAATTGGCGTCCTTATTGCACCAAGTGAATTCACCTACCAATCTGTGGTACCTATAAGGGAAAATTATAGAATACTTTTGTAATTACTTCAACTGGCGAAAATCTCAGCAGATGAGAATTTATTAATGACGACTAGATTCGCCAGAGCAACATCATCAGCTTACTCCTTAGGGAGTTTTAAGCGTAACTAAGAGAAGTATTCGAGTACGATGTCATAGTACGAAACTGGTGCCATAATCTACGTAACAGTATTGAATGATACGACCAGAGAAGGAAGTAACCAGGACATACGTGGAATAGCTCAGGCAGCGGCTAGATACACTTCGGTACTTGAGGATAGGGGACTCTGATTAATTAGCCTTACGGAGTTTTGAGGACTTTTGGTTGGTTGGTAGGTTGGTTGGTTTGTGGGATTGAAGGGCCATCAATCCCTTTTTCCGCTAACTTGAAACACCCACAAAGAATAAGAACAAACAATGGAGATGACAAGAGACGACACAGGACAAGAAAGACACAGCCAGAGACCAGAAAAAGGAATTAAAATCACACCGAGTGTGACAGTGGTTGGACGACCATAGAAACATAAAAGGAAAAGCCAACCACCAAGAAACGCACTAAAAACTCCAGTTTAGAATCGTAGGCCAAAGGCCAGACTCAACATTAAAATAGACAAAGCGATAAAAAACCCCTGCACGAATAAAACTCAAAACTAAATCTGCCATCGCAACGTCATCTGATAAAAATGCAGGAAGTGAATCAGGTAGTGCAAACGTCTGCCTGAGCGGAATTAAAAGCGGGCTGTCCTACAAGATGTGGACCACCCTCGAATCTGACACGCAGGGACATAAATGTGGGTCCTCGCGGCGCAATAAATAGCTGTGTGTTATCCAGGTGTGTTCAAGGAGGTGGAATGAGTCAGGCAAGTGTCCTATGCACTCTCTATCAACATAGGTTCCAACACAATCACATTTCTCTCCATCAAGTGTTACATGGAAACGATTATGAGAATCGTATTTACTTCTGTACATGGGCATTAAGACAGGTTCCTCTAGATTTATCATGTATCTTGTTTAGTGATGAAGCTACAATTACTAATCATGGCCAGATAAACCGCCGAAACATGCAGTATTGGTCTGTTGACAATCCGCACTGGCTTTGTCAGGTGGAACATCAGCATCTGTGGAGTGTAAACGTGTTGTGTGGTATAGTGAACCATCAACTCATAGTCCCGTCTTTCATAGAAGGAACTCTGAATGCACAAACGTATCGCAGCGTTCGAACAGACTATCTTCTACTGATGCTAGAAGACGTTCCTTTGCAGTCTAGGATGAATCTGGATACCACTATGAAGGCTGTCCAGCCCAAAGTGCACGAAGTATTCGGCCTGTCTTATCAAATTGTTTACATAGAGTTGCACTGGATGCAAAGGATCTGTAATTTAGCCTGTCCATTCCCCGGATTTGACGCCTGTAGACTTTTATCTACGCTGCTAGCTGAAAGATGCTGTCTAGCTGGGCATACTAACTACGTCAAATGATACTCAGTGACATATTACTACAGCCTGCTCAGGCATCTGCGCTGAAACGCTAGCACGTGTGCAGCAGTCGTTCCACACCAGACTGAAAGCGTGTATTGCCACTGCCGGTGATCATTTTGTAAACAACCTGTGATTGTCCATTGTCTCGTTACTGGTGAAAATCCACATGACTAGTGTTGTTCTTTAGTGTGTGCTACCACAGATATTGTACAAGTGTCAGTGCAAGAATGTTTCAAAATGCGATATCTCCTAAATGACTCGCACGAGAGTCCTGCAACAGCACCACAGACATTCTAATTCGCCCTACGTTTAGTTTATTAATGCAACATGCATAATGAGCATGATTGCACAAAAATACTCTGTTTAAGTATTATTACAATCTGTGAATTGGCTAAGAATACGAGCCCCCTGACTATCAATCTATTTTGTGAAAACCACACATCAATAGCACTTCCAATTTTCTCAATATCTGCGGTGCAAATTTCACATGATTCACTCCTCACATAACTAATTTAGCCCCTGCTGCTACGCTCACATTCATTGTAGGGTTTGCGGAGATTTTTCGTTTTGTTTGGCTTTGTTTTTCTTTAATTGAATTTTTATATTGCTCACAAATTGTGTACCTTTCGCGCTAAATAAGATCAAAGAAACATGGTCTTTGAGAATGTGCTTGTCTACAAAAAGGGATTCTGGTAGCTGGGATCCACGATTTTTGTAAATATGCCTTTTACGTTTTTGTCGTGGTATTTCCAAAAAAGCTTCATCCCAGAACACACATATCAACATATCTAACCTAGAACTGAACCACCAGTTTTTATAGAATTACCATTAAAAATTTTTTAATATAAAGAAATATTTCCTTAAATATTTCTATCCCTTTTTTACCCCCTTAGTCCTTAAAGTTCGAAAAATCCTGAAACTCGTATTTTTTTATTTCTGACTGAGAAACAAAATACCCATTTTTGTACCTCTAGCTTAAAAATTACCTTGACATCTTTTGAAAAAACCTTTCATTCCCAGTTTCAGCCTATTAGGGGTGTAGTTTCGAACAACCCTTCTTAAACGATGCCTACAGTATAAGATCCAGACCCTCTCCAAGTTTCAAGTTTCTATCCTTAGCGGTTTGGGATGGGTGATGATGGGGCAGTGAATCCGTCTGACCTTCTTTTACCCCGTTAGTGACTGAATTTCCGAAAACAATGAAACACGCATTTTTCATTTCTAACTGGGAAGCCAAATAACAGTAGTCATACACCTGTGGTAAACCTCTCAATTCATTCTATCAGCACCGCGGCCGCAGAAGTATTGGGTAAGGGAGCAAACTTACTGTCACATACGAATGGATCGGTGAGGAGGAAAACCTTCGAGTCCGTGGAAGCAGCACTCCACCATAGAACTGCGATATAAGCTGAGAAAATCACGTGAGAAACCGTTCGAATTCTACTGCGTGCCAACCCACAGAGGCTCAACATTAGCCATGAGGTAAGGGTAGCTGTTATACAAGTGAATAAGAAAAACGATATTGTGATGTAAAAGAAGGAAAAATGCAATACCACTGTCCTCTTGGACAACGTGCAATATGAACAAGAGGTGAAGGAATTATTAGAAGATGCCGTGTACAATGCACTATGGACAGACCCCACTGCCAAGGTAATTCAAAAGACGGAAACTTCAATCAGTGGCTCCAAACTTGATGCTGACACAGCCAAGGGACTCGTTCCCAGAGTGCCAGGTGGTCCTAGAATCTACGGTGTGCCAGAGATGCACAAATACAATTACCCCGTAAGGTCGACAATGAATGCGATCAATTCGCCTACATTCAGTTTGAAAAAATATCTAACTTGTAGACGAACATCTGTAGTTAGCAAAGCGGAACCTTGTGAGAAGAACGCGGAGCATCCACAGTTTAAAAGTGTTCCGAGAACACCAAATTTAAGGCATTACCTCCCACTACTGGCAACCTAATTGCCGACAGTCTTTAAGTAACGACCGAGAGCAGCTGCGTTTCTGTAGGGAGGGGTGGGGGGGGTTGATTTTGGAGGAGGAGACCAAACTGCGATGTCATCGGTCTCATGGGATAGGGAAGGATGAGGAAGGAAGTCGGCTTTCCTGAGAAGTGATTGCTTCCTCAACAGACCGAGTGAGGTGGCGCAGTAGTTAGCACACTGGACTCGCATTCGGGAAGACGACAGTTCAAATCCAAGTACGGCCATCCTGATTTAGATTTTACCTGATTTCCCTAAATCGCTTCAGGCAAATGCCGAGATGATTCCTTTGAAAGGGCACCGCCAAATTCCTTCTGAGTCCTTCCCCAATTCGATTGGACCGATATCCTCGCTGTTTGGTCTCCTCCTCCAAACCAGTCAGCCAAAATCCTTATCTGTGATGTGTCTTCTGCAGCAGCTGGCAGTCGCAGGAGCTGCAGATCTTCTCGTCGGAGCAGAAGGATGAGTTATTTCGAAAATCAACAAATCAATTAAAATTGCTGTTATTTCCACTCATGGTTCAGTACATCATCCTTGTGTGAATACCTCCTTCAGACATTTGGGATGTAACATGCAGATAGGTTTTAGTGGTCAAGTTAATATATTTACACAGATTTTTCCACAGATCAGTGGACTAACACGAAAAGATTCATTTGAGTAACTTGGCATCTGTTTATTAATATTTCGTTGTCAGCTCTAACGCATATATTTTTCCTCACAGTAAGTAATTTGACAATAATTGAGTTGTCACAGACCACCTATTCAGATAAGTAAAGCTGCAAGCGCTTCCTACAACTGATTTCGCACCACCATTGTAGTTCTCAGCTTCACTCCGTCTCTTTCATGAAATAACGCTGTTATCTCCTTTGCATACAATCTTTGCTTCTGCAACATATATTTGTGTTCTTGCGGTGAAACCTGTCGAAGACCCTCATCTTTCTGCTGTCTTATGTATCTTGACTTGTCTTTCGCGTTTCTTTTTTTCATTAAATCTTCGCTTTTGGTCTCCTCTTCATGGATAACTTCAGATCGGTGTTACCTCTTAAAATTTAGTAATTCACTGCTAAAATGATGCTTGGGTGTTATGCTGTCAACCTCTTTGTTACGCTCATCTCTGCACTTCCATTTCTGCAGTATATGTCTCCTTAATATTATCCCCTTAACCACGTTACAGCGCGCGACTGTTATCACAATAAAAAACGCTTCCTTTCTGTAAAATACTGCTCTTTCCCTCTTGCAAAGCGATTGTTCCTCTACATCCGTCTGTACACTTCGACTTTTCACGCATCAATACTTCGATTATCTTGTCCATCCGGGCAACCATTACTACCAAGAAAATATTTTATTTTCACATAATGCCACTTCTTTTCCCACTTTTATAAACCGACATGTCGCTTCCGTAAACCCTTACCCTAGTCCATCCCATTTTACACTGTTCATTTGTTCATCTTAATAAAATTTATAAGGAATAAATTTTTCCTATCGGACCGAAGTATTTATATATATTAAACTGAAATCTTATGAAGCACGGGATATATACATTTATGTTACATTTTCTATACATTTGCGGTGATCCATGTACACTAGCTTACAAAACTTAAGGACAAAAATAGCTTTCCTATGATGCGCCACTGCGAAGTAACAGGGCTACGGTATAGTAAAGACGGTAAGTGAAAAAAAAGTGCAATGACACGAACAGAAATGACACTTGTATTCAAAGACAATAATTACATTGAAGTCATTGCGAACATGATGGTCCCCTGAACATTGCGAAAGGTTCTTAATAGGATATGTGATCACCACGGATGGCATTCCATGTTCTGGAGTATTCTCCATGCAGGTCACGGGGATGGTGAAGTGTTCCTGTGGCAGGGTGTTCAGTTCCTTCTCCTGCGCGGTTGCACACTGCTGGATGGTCATTTTCGTATCTGGACGTGATGCAATACGTCCCCCCAACACTTCACAAACGTGGTTCATGGGGCTGTCGGGGCACGATTACGTCAGTCCATACGTAGAATATCCTCTCGTTTCAAGAGCTCCTGCACGTTGTTTGATGCTGTCACTCATAATTATCCAGAAAATGTAGTCAGTGCTGAATGCACCCGTGAATAGAAGGAAAAGAGGAAGCAGTACAGTGTCTCAAGAACGTTGACTGGTGAGTGAACTGTGTTCAAGAATGTGAAGGTCAGTGCGCCCATGCAACGTTATGCTTCAACCATATAATAACACCTGTAACACCAAAACAATCATCTTCGTCAGTTATAACGGTAGTTGCGGACAGGCGTGTCACTTAGCATCATATTAATTAAGAACGGGGAAGAATTAAAAAGGGAAAGTAATACGAAACCTTAATAACTGCACAGTATTACTAAGAAGCAACATAATGAAAAGTAATAAAAAGCAAAGTAGCAAAGACCAAGTTGGACAGAAAGATATAGGGGCGCGTTTGTTTTTTAATACATATAAAAGAACATGTAACACATTGTTGAGCTCTCTACCTTCAGTTATCGAGATCGCGCTAGTCGATGAAAAAGTGGTACGCGACTGCGAAATTCGTTAAGGAGATTATTTAAAGACTCTTCAAGCACGTTTAAAATACATTAGGCCTACGTGTGACGAAGTGATCAGAGACGTTAATTGTCGGGTGAAGTGAAAATGAATCCGCCTACATAATTCGAACTTTGTGGTAGCTGGGAAAAATACTCTTGGGAAATTATTATGGTTGTGGAACCCACTACAGTTGTGCGCAACGGTAAGCTATAGTTTACGTAATTCTGCATTTTATAAAATGGTGAAACGCGTGTGCGCGGAACATTAATAGAATCTTATCCTTGGACGGTTGCGGGGGTAACTGATACAAACAACGCGCCAGCACAAACAATAATTCGCTTATTAACTACCAGATATCAATTAACGGGAACCTAAAATACTAATAAAGAAGGATAGGATCACCACCTCCTATCCCGATTCGTATTTCATATTTAATTAGTGAAAAGAGAAGGGTTAATAAACAAACTACATTTCAATTTTATCTACGATTTTGGCTTCATTACGTAGTCTTGAATACATGATAAAAAATATCTGTGGAAGTTGTATGCAACGTATCGTCATAATATTTAGCCAACCAATATTGTGAGACACCAAAAATGTAAAGGCATGAAATTATTCTTACAGCGGATGTATAATGTGTGAGTGCGACGAACTATATTGAGAAACTGAACATCCATTACGTACTTGCATGTTTATCGGCGAAAATGGTCCTTGTCGGTACTGATGTACATCAGCATAGAGTTCGAATTGAATCGCTACAACATTGCAAACCATTCAGATTAATCGAACATCTAAATACGCATAATGCTGGTACCACCAGGATGTGTTCTTTCTCCTCACCCCCGTGGCAGTAATTGAATTAAGAGTCGGCCGGGAAATACATTTAAATCAATTGACGACCATTGAGCTAGCGTCACGAATTTTCAAAGGTCCACTGCCATGTATGAAGGCGAGTGACACCACGAGCGTTAACGTCGATCGAGGGGTGTCGTTGTGATCGTATTGAAAGACATTGAGCGGTTACACAGTGTGCCTGTGTGCACTGCGTACCGTCATATGAGGTATTAACACGTAAAACATCCAGGGACATGCAACAAATAACTGATGGCGAAGGATGCAAGTGGTTCTTGAGATGAAGAGGTTGGTACAAGAGAGTAATCGGTGCTGGCTGCGTAAAACCGAATAAAAGACAAACGTTAGAGAAGAAAAATTAGGGAGCTAGGAAAGTGAAGAATAATGCGCCGAAGAAAGACAAAAACTAATAAAAGTAAACTTTTACGAGCGACAAGAGCAGTTCTTTGAACCGTAGTCCAAGAGCAGCATTTTTGACTAGTAATCAATTTGTTCCCGGCCACTGATAAAATTCTGAATAAAAATCATCAGGATTGCGGCTGAAGACTTTCGGCGTGAGAAATCACCCTCGATCCGCCAAATGCCTTGTCAAAGAGATCGTAGGAGGGGACCGAGATTCAGGGCACTTGGAGTGGAAAAGTACCCCTAAAATGCGGAAGAATCAGCTCTGATCAATCGTATCAGGGTGCAGAGGGCCATGGAAATCACACCGTTAAAGACACGTAAGGTGTATCCACAGGACATGTAGCTTGTAATTGAAAAAAGTATCATAATGATCTCTCCATTCGAAGGAGCTTCCGGACTAGTCCCTCATTCGGATCTCCGGCGGCGACTGCCAAGGGGGAAGGTGACAATAAGAAAAAAAGACCGAATAATCAACGAAATGGTAGTTCTATTAGTCGGAGTACGTCAGAAGTTTTAACGTGATAGGAAACATAGAAAAACTGAAAAGGGAAGTGCACAAGTTCAATCTAGATATAATATAGATCAATAAGATGAAATGGAAAGACGACAAGAATTGAAGGTCAGCCGACTATAGGGTATCATCAACAGCATCCGATATGATATAACAGTAGGATTAGTTATGAGTACGAAGGTAGTGTAGAGAGTCAGCTATTGGGAACAGTTCAGTGTGACTGTTGTTGTCACCAGAATCGCCAGCAAACCAACACTGACAACAATAGTTCAAGCACAAAGAAGAGTAATAAAGCATAATGCTTCAGTTACAATCGCAACGGACACTAAAATAATGTAGTGAAAGAAGTCGGCTGATGTATCCTTGATGGTTGTAAGAACCATTAGCGTGGAGCAGATCTATCTGTGCAGGCGTGGAGAACACTGCTGAGCACGGCTTGTCTGCCGGTAGTTAAATATCTGAAGCCCCACCTATTGTCTCTGGCGTAAGGTCATCGGTATCCAATGGCCTTGAGACTTACATTGCGTGAAGAACATGTATTAGATATATACAATTACTAGTAGTTCAGCCCTTCAGAAATTAACGTAGACTATTTTGATGTTATAAAGAAGAAAATACGTTATAAGAATCGACGAAGTAGAAAAAACAGTTGCTACCCAATGAAAGTGAACTGCACTCAGCAGGGCTTCTGGTAACGGTAAACGTAACGAGGACGGTCGGTAGGACACCAGATTGTTAACCAAGTAGACGATATGCATTCTACCATTAATCAAAGATGTCATGGATTTACTGGCAGGAAGGACTCCAACTAGCAACCATGAAACCGAAGTGTTATCAATAGTGTCCTTCATTTGGAACAGACGTACGTAACCATCTGCAGCTAGTGCAATACTCTTACGTAACGCGTATTTCACTAAAATCAACTACTTGTTATGCAGATTACGTTTGCCCAGGTATAACTGAACTTCGTTTATACAGCCGAGTCACTTCTTACAAGGAAAACACGGACCTAAAGCATAGATTACAGAACGTGCGGTGACTTTGTGCCAGTGTAAGGTACTTGTTGTTAATACATCCTTCCACGCTGTGTGGTTATTCAGTGGATACAGGAACGATGAGCAGATGCTGTTCATGAACAGAGGACTCATATATTAATTTATTCTACATCTCATATGAAATAGTGGAAGTAGTACATAACTTTGTTGCTGTAGTTGCAGTGTCAGTTTACTTCTTAACAGTAGCTTTGAATGTTGAAGCATATACAGATACCGCAGATTTAAAAATCAATCAGTCCTCAATACAATAAGTATTCAGTAGATCATGAGCCCTGGCCACTATGAGAGTCCGTAAATGTTACTGAAATGGCAAACACACAACATTCGCTCAGCGGATGAATATTCGAACCTAAGTACACCCTCGGTTGAAGCTCCGGGGAGGGGTTGCTTGTATCTCATTGCCAGTGGCGTAATCGTTCATGACAGCGCCCTCGTGATGCGGTTGCGGCTGTAGGAAACGCGGAATCGTAAACGGAGGCACGCGTAGTTGAAAGTGCGGGTGACCGGATAGCTGCCGATACCGTATCCCTTCCAGCCAAAATTGGAAGGTACGAGTTGAATCCTGTGCCTTGGTTGATGAGGCTGGTTACTTGGCTGTGAGCAGAGATGACTACACCCCTCTCCGCCCTGCTTGGAAGGTACGAGGGAAGCTTGTGCCATGGATCTCGACGATTCTGATTACTTGCCTGGGGGCAGACCAGACCAATCAGCGTCCCCACATTGCGTCTTGCGAGCGTCAGGGAAACACCTCGGAAAACCAGACACAGGTAGCATCCGAGGGCACAGGTAGGAGTATGGAATGTGTTGTAGATGGTGGCGGCTACTAGCGACGTTGATGGCGTCGATTCCGTGCGAGAGACGACCAACGGCGTTGGCAGTAAGAGCGTCGCAGTTGGGCAGATGAAGACTTCCGTCGGTGGGACAGCAGCAGTTGGAAGCACCCAGTTGGTAAGCCGCGTACGCGGCTGCATTGTGGCGGTCGGGTGTGATTACATTACGGCGGCCGGACGTTGTGCAGTGAAGAAATCTGAAACAGTTTGATTAACGGCAGGATCACTGAATTCACAGGTCCGTAGTTCATTTTGTTGGCACATGCTTGCCAGCATTTTGCGAGTAGTATACGGTGCTGGGAACAACAGTGGATTCCCATAAATGTATCTTGTTCTACATTCGATATTGAAATCTGACTTTCGTGTGAAACGCCGTGGTGAAGTCTGAAGCTGGAGCAGAGTGGCTCGGACGAAGCAAATGCAGCAAGGTTCGATGGCATATCCCGTGGCAAAGGTTCTGCTGGTGCGATATGAAATGAGAAACATCAATAAGGCGTTTTCTCGTGAATGTGAAGCTCGAAGTTTCGACATTTGTATTTTGAACGTTCAACTGAAACGTTCGGCCTCGCCGTTAGACTGAGGCGAGATTGGTGCTGCCTGACATGCTGTATTCCATTGTGTGCGCAAAGTTGTGAAAATTCCTTGGAATAAAAGAGATCCATTGTAAGAAACAACTATTTGTGACAAGTATTCCAGAGAAAATACGGAAGCGAGCAGCTTGATAGAGATGGTGGCATAACAAAAGGGTATTTGCCGTAGACATCAACAATAATCAACCAACCTGCTTGCGAAAAGGGACCAGCAAAGTCTATGTGGAGCAGCTGCCGTGGAGAATCAGAATGTGTCCAGGAGAAAAATTCCTGGCGTGTTGAGGCCTGATTGTCGGCGGAAGTGCGTCATTGTTTGTGCCTTCACAGATTCTGTTTGCTTATCTGGACGAAGTCAGTTGCTTAGTGCGTACTGTTTCCCAGTGACCTTCTTGCATAAGACTTAACACCTTTTGTTGCAGTAAGGCGAGTATTAACACTCTTGTCTGTTCGATAGGCATATAAGTCAGGATCATATCATTCAAAAGAAATAAACTGCTGCGGTGCATACCTTCACACTAAGGAATCAGGAATACATTTGTGAGAGTGCGGCCAACCTTTGTGGACGTAACTTTTTAGCAATTGAAGTGATTGTTCATGCTCCATAGCTTGTGTGATCCGCTGTGAATCAATAAGAAAAGAATTCAGTGCTCGCGAATCACACGGATCAATATGTAAACAAGTAGGTTTTGATGCATCAAATTTTGCAACTGAGCCGACAAGGAACCGAGACAGTGTGGTGGCGTTTGCGTGTTGCTCCCTCAGATGATACAGAATTTCATACTGGTAATTTTGACAATAACAGCAACCAATGTCGAAGCTTTTGCGCCATGCCATCAAGTACTGGTTTTGACGGATGAAACAGGGTGTAAGTAGGCTGTTTAGGTTTTTTTATTGGTAACGCCACCTCTGTATAAAAATCACTGGCTGTGCTGTGTGCAGTCTGTGTCTAGTTTGCATTGTTGTCTGCCATTGTAGTGTTGGGCAGCGGCAGCTGGATGTGAACAGCGCGTAGCGTTGCGCAGTTGGAGGTGAGCCGCCAGCAGTGGTGGATGTGGGGAGAGAGATGGCGGAGTTTGGAAATTTCTAAGACTGGATGTCATGATCTGTTATATATATTATGATTTTTCAACACTATTAAGGTAAATACATTGTTTGTTCTCTATTAAAATCTTTCATTTGCTAACTATGCCTATCAGTAGTTAGTGCCTTCCGTAGTTTGAATCTTTTATTTAACTGGCAGTAGTGGTGCTCGCTGTATTGCAGTAGTTCCAGTAACGAAGATATTTGGTGAGGTAAGTGATTTGTGAAAGGTATAGGTTAATGTTAGTCAGGGCCATTATTTTGTAGGGATTTTTGAAAGTCAGATTGCGTTGCGCTAAAAATATTGTGTGTCAGGTTAAGCACAGTCATAATTAATTGTTCAAAGGGGACGTTTCAAGGGCAGTCAAAGGCTTATGGTCTGTGACCAGGAAAATTTTTCTGAGGTACAGGTAATGATGAAATTTGGTAATACTAAATATTATTTCCAGGGCTTCCTTCTCCAATTGGCTACAAATCAACTGAGCACTGTTCAATATTTTGGATGCAAATGCGATTGGCGTTCTGTTTTATCAGTTTTGCGGGATAGATATGCCCCGATGCCATGGGACGAGGCATCGACTGCAAGCACAGTTGGTTTGGGCAGATCGTAGTGCATAAGGCAAGGTTGGCGAATCAACGAATTTTTCAGTCTTTCAAAAGTTTGGTCACAATCTTGTGCCCAATGAAACAGAAAAGTTTGAGGTCTGAGGCGGTTTAGAGGAGCGGCAATTTGCGCTACATTAAGAATGAACATTATGTGCTAAGTCAGTTTTCCAAGAACAGCTTGCGGTTCACATAAATTTTTAGGAGAAGGAATTGCTGAATTGCATGAAAATGTTTCGTCGAAAGACGAGCACGACTGCCTTCGATGATATGTCATAAGTATTCAGTCGTTGTATTGGAGAAAGAACACTTCTGAAAGTTACATTTGAGTCCTATCTCAGTTAAAAGTGACAGTCAAAATTTTAAGATATTGCTCCGGTGTTTGTCCGTAGACGATTACGACGTCAATATGCTTAAAACAAGAAGGCACCTTTGACCGTACTTGTTTGGGAAATTTTTGAAACAGAAAGGGTCGAGAAGCACATCCGAAAGGTACACGTTGATATTCAAATAGGCCAACATCAGTATTTACACTAAAATTTTCTTTGTCTCTTCATGCAATCGTAACTGAAGATAGGCTTCTCCAAGATCATTTTTGACTAGAATTGTCCTCCCGATAAACGATCCAATATTTCCAATGTGTGTGGGAGTGGGTAGGAATCAACGAGTGCCTGTGAATTTACCGTGCATTTGAAATCCGCACAAAGATGAATTTTCTCTTTCGGCTTTCGAATGAAGACTAAGGTTGATGCCCACTGACTTGCTAAAATAGCTTTTAAGACAGCAGTCGATGCCAGTATATGAATTTCTGTTGCCGCGTCGTCTCGTAATGCATTAGCTTCCAGCATAATATTCGCATGAAAATGTTTTGCTCGTCCTAGAGTACCGTGGAGCAAATGTTTGTACTTGTCACAGAGTTGTTGAATTGCAGCGCGGGAAACTTTCTGGTTAATGGGATGCACATTTTCTTGTGTGTCTAATCTGAAGAAATCAAACGCATCCATGCGCAAACATTTGGACTCGTGCGTGAGGGGACTACTGCGAAATGCGCTTCTCTATTCGTGTTTATGCGTTTCTCATTCCCATATCAAACAAGGGAGGGCTTTCTAGCATTCTAACAGCGGATTAGTTTTTATGTCCCATGCGATGACAAAATTTGCATTCTACTTGCCTGAAGAAGCAGTTCTTCCGACCGTGGGTCACACGGCCTTTCACACGTGACTGCGCCTTGCGCCGAGCTGGGGCAATGTACTATAATTACCGTTGCGACGGAGTGGCAAACGCTGTATGTAGGGTGTCCGGCCTTGTTTACGCGGTGCTAACATGACAGTATGACAGTTCTTGGGATGGGGCTGTGGCTGGAGCACGGGTTGTTTGTCTCAAGCGAAGCGATAACTGGTAGACAGAAATATTACTCAGCTAACTCTTGAACTTTGTGTGCATCGGTAACTAAGCAATTAACTGAGGCTAGGATTGCGATGTTTTAGAATTTCTGTCCTCAATCTCTGATCTGAAAGATTTTGAATAATTGCATCATGAAGCATTACACTCCTACGTATGAAAAGAAAAATGCTCGTCGTGTTTCATGTGTGATTTAGTTGGCGTCGAAATGATGATGCAACTGTGTTGTGTGTTCTCTCCATGTTTCCTTCGGCTCATCGGAGGCAGCAGCCTCATTCCAGTTTTTACTTCTGGGCTGCTTGCCCTTGTACGAAGTAAGAATTGGAAAGGGCGGCTGACCGGATGGTGACTCATACCGCACGTATGTATACTAAGTATGTATTAGATTCCGGATCTAAATCAGTTTTAATTGCAAAAAACCATAAAATTAATAACAGTGATAAGGTGGCAACGTACGATCTATCCTGTATGACCATTTGGTGAATATCTACATCGTGCATATAATTTGGTGATCATTATAGAGTTAGTTTCTCACAGACATAATATTTATTGTTTAAGTGGCCACGTCACTGTTAAAAAATGTAATAATATAGTTTTAGAGTATGAATGACAGACTATATAAATAACTTTCATAGAAATGTAAAACACATGCACACATCAAGAATCCGAATGACTTTAGATCGTTGACAAGTCTTTGTCATAAAGAAAGATAAAATTAATGACAGTGATGAAATGTTATAGTAAAAGAGCTTCTGCCTATCTCAATTACTACAGGCTAAAATGCTGTAATTCGGGGAATTATAAAATACAATAATACAGTAAAACTTGCTCAAATCAGCACGTGTATAATTTCTGAAATTTGCCCATACTGTTCAAGTATTTCAGTCCCGAAGTACTCAGTGCAATTTTATATGCTGTTTTTTGTAGAAAGCGGAACGTGCCTAATAGGGAAACCGAAAACAAATCTTAAAGCATACTTAATAATTCATTGCATAATGCGGAAAATAGTCCTTACAGTACAACTGCACTACCATTCACTAGTTATTTACGACTCTACAAGGACTTGGTTTTAACAGCTGTGTTAATCGGTACAAAACCAAGTAAAGAGTCCAGCGCAGCGCGGTGCTGTGGTGTGGACCTAAAACCGCGCCGCTCTGTGCAACAACGAAAAAGTTACGCTGTGTCTGTACAGTACATCAAAGGAAAAGGTTCGTTCGTCAGCGCTCTGTTTATCGGCTTTCTCGTTTTCCTCATTACTGACACACACTGGCGCATACAGAACCATTGTTGCGCATCTACCAACACTCTGCTGCAATGTGCACAGTGAAATAGGTGGGTATTGTTCCGTTAAACAATGGTTTTACCCGGCAAGGTAATTATTTCCTGCCACTTTCAGTTGACTAGCAGCATTTTAAGAGATACAGTAGTATGATGTCGAACAAACGGTATGTGTTTCGTTAACACTTCACGAAAAGATTAATGTAATGTAGGTGAGTGAGAAAGACAACCTCTCTGTGTGTGAAATTGTTACGTTTCAAATGCGGTAAAACACAAATCTGTGAGCCTTTAAGAAACAAGGATAAGATTCGGGTAGATTGGATGAAAGGGAACGGGCATATAAAAGGAAGGCGAAGAAGACCGGAAATAATGTAATTAACGAAATAGTGTAGGAATGGTTCGCAAGTGCAAACGCAAAAAACTTACCTTTATCTGGACCCATGTTGCAGAATGAGGCTCGCTAAAGAGCTTGAAATTACGGAGTTTAAGGCATCCACACAATGGCTGGACAGTTTCAAAGCTAGGCACAACATCGAGTGGAATGAAATGTGTGGGGAAGCTAAGGATGTGCAGGAAAGTGTAGCAACAGCATGGAAGACAATACTGTTCAATTTAATTATGAATTATGATCCGAAAGACGTGTTCAGTGCCGATGAAACGCGACTGTTTTATCGCGCGCTGCCTTCAAAATTGCTAGCAATTAGAGGTGAAAACTGCACCGACGGAAAAATGTCCAAGGAAAGACTCACTGAATGATGTGTGGAAACGCGTTGGGTGAAATGGAGAAGCCACTGGTGATTGGAAAGGCGGCAAAACCCCGTTGTTGCAAAAACATAGAATTCAGCAAGCTTCCTGTCACATGGTGAAGCAATAAAAAGGCGTGGATGGTGAATGGTCTTATGGAAGAATAGCTGGGCTCTTTCAACATCAAAACGAAGAAAAAGGAAATCGCCAAGTTCTCCTTTTCCTAGACAATGCAGCCTGCCATCCGAAAGTAACGTTAACAAACGTGAAATTGGCTTGTTTCCCTCCAGGTTCAACCAGCTTCACACAACCCATGGACCAGGGAGTTATGTACACATTCAAATGTCGTTATAGGTGATTACTGATGCAACCTCTTATATTTAGTGTTGAAGAAGCCGAATGTTCGTTTGCTCTTGCAAGGTCAGTTTCTGCCCTGGATGCAGTAAATTGGATTAGTTTCGCAGTAAAGGAAGTAAAACCCGAAACTGTCACCAAGTGCTTCAACAAAGTGGGATTTGGGGGTCAAGAGCAAGACGCTTCTGTGGCCATCGAAGTTTAAGAAAACGCTGCATTGCTGGATTAATGAAAATCTGAAACATTTCATGTAGTGCCGATGATTACATTCGAAGTGATGACTTTTTGTCAACTCACTCCACTTTCACTTCAGCAACAGATTTAATAGAAATATGCAATACAGAGGATGATGAAGAAGAAACAAAGGAAGAAGAAGAGGAGGAAAATGATGCCCTTAGAAAAATTAATACGCCTGAAGAAGCCATTGCATGCATAAACGATGTTTTGCAATCTGAAGCACATACAAATTTTCCCAACTTCTTAGAACTACTGTATGGGGCAAAAAATAGCCTATAAAACAAGTTTGAACAGAAAATTAAAACAAGTTTCCCTCTCTCTTTGATATGTGGCAAAAAAAGTGAAATGTAAATCAAATAAACATGGGATTAATATGTACGTACAAGCAATAATAAACGAATTTAAAGATCGAGTAAAAATATAGAAATACCGTGTTTATTTATCAATTAGTGTAATAGCCCGGTGTTATATTGTCCAGTGCACAGTAAATGAACATCTGTTCTGGACTGAAGGTATGTAAATCCAGTATACGCTTAGTTAAAAAATTTTACTGTATTTTGTTGCATGATACCTGACAAATCTTACGTATCCCAGTGAGTTTTGCGTAATCCGGAAACTTATCCAATTTGGAAAATTATTGTAGTCCTAAGCGATTCCGTTTTGAGCAAGTTTTACTGTATTTCTTAAACATCCATTGTATGTAACGTTTATGTTGTCGTGACAGTAAAACAGCTAAAATATTAAAATAATCAATAGCACAAGAGTCGAACAACTGGTGGCCCATATGTAAACTGAATTTTGAAAATACGAATACGGATGTCATAAGGTAATATCTACAGCCCATGAATGATTTTATGAATGATAAGAAACTTTATACAACTGCCTAGTCAGGACTGCAATTAACGTCAGATTACACATAACTGTTAGTCACCTAGGAATGACAAGTAAATAACAGTGATGATGTAGTGCAGTAAAAGGTTAATTGTAGCCAATAGGAATTATATTTATGTTAACAGTAAAAATAAACATTTAAATCTGAAGTACAGTAATTGGGGGGGGGGGGGCCCGGGGCCTCTTGGGACATGCAGTAGTATTTGCGAAATATTACATTGATATAACGTTTATATTGTCATGAGCATGAGTATCAAAATTATAAATAGAGATATACATAGTTTTAAATTGTAAAATAATCAGTAGTGCTAAAAAGAAAAAGATTGGAACATAATGGTCGTGCCACTATAGTGAGGTAAGTACTAACGTACATTGACTTATATGAGAGTTGAATCTAAAACTGTGAACGTGAATATCTCGGAAGCTAGATTACTCCATCTAAAAAATGGCATAAAAACTTTTCTGTAAATTCCAGTTGCTTGTTATGTAGGGCTGGATGTTCTTTCTTACGGTGAATATAAAGCTCAAGTTCCTCTACGTTATTAAGGAACATTTCCTTCGTGATTTTATGAAGAACTTTGAAGTTGTTGTCAGTAGCTCCCCTGGAATATTTGTTATGGGTGATGTATTGAATATACGCAAATTATACTACTACCTGTTCCGGAAGCATGTTTCTAAAATCTAATCCTAAAAGCACTGCCTGTGTCACAAATGTAACGGCTGTTGCAAGTGTTAGAAATTATTTTATAAACTCTGGAATTTCAGCATTTGGTAACACGGTTGTCTGTAGCATGTCTTAACTTATGTTGCAGTAGATAATCTCTTGAGAATTCTATGGTGAAGGCTGTCTTTATGATTTTATTAAATTTGTCAGAGATATTGCCCAGATAGACCATTTTAGTACACCTATAGTTGTCTTCAATTAGGAACTGGTTTGAATTCTGGTAAGAATTTCTTATTTTATTAAATAAGATGTTAACACATTCAGTGCGGTAATTATTAGCTATCAGTGCTGTAAATATTAGCTATAGTAATCTGTTTCAGGCTCTTCAGTTCTTCCTGAATTCTTTCCATTTCTAATGGTAGTTCCATAATCCTGAAAATCACGGACTGGAAAAATGCCTCGTAGATACAAAACTAACATTCAGCTTCTTATCTGGTAATAGCAATTTTAAAGTATTAATGCTTTCATGGACCTCATGTTCAACAGTAAAATACAAATTTGGATCAATACTGTTCAGCATAACATTCTTAGCTACAATTTCTTCAAGGCTGTGGTCTACGTACCTTTTATAATTGATGACCTTATGGCTTATATCAGGACTGATTTTGAAAAATTGTGTTTCTGTGTACTTAACCATACTTCTACAGTTGTGTCTGCCATGAATTACCTATGGCGAGAATTTCTTTTTGATAGCTAATTTTCTCATTAAATGAGAAGAGAGCATAGCTTGTCATAGAATCACCGAAGTCTCTTGTTCAGTCCTTCTACTCGATTCAGAACCAGCGGGCCACGATCATTTCTGGGTATAATGCGACACATTGTGAGTTTCGTTGAGGCCCGGTGTGTAAGGCTCGTCTTCTCAACCCTCTCTGCCAGTCACTGCAATGAGGCAAATATGACCTCTAAGTGCAGATGACAGGCCTCAGTTGTTCCTAAATTCCCCACGGTTGGCTGTTGATTTCATCCTGTTCCCTCAATGGCTGCCAGAATAGTCTCTTCAAAATGTTGAATGAGTTTCCCAGGAGTATGCACTGCGTGATACTTGTGTTCCTTCCTATCTCCTCTTGCCATTTCCATAAGGGGAATCATTATTCAGCGTACGTTTGAACTGCCGACAGTTAATAGACACTTACCCTTTTACATTTTCCACCTCACGACACAGGACACAGCAAGATTCCCAACAGTTCAGATGAGTCCCACTGGCTCAGTGAAAGACAGCACCTCCAACCTACTGGTTGATGGTATAGGTAGAATACTTCGAGTTCTTCATGCCTCCCCTGTACAGCATAGATAGCCCTACCACCGACACGCCACTCATAGCCGAATGGACAAACAGTGGTAGATTCAGTATTTGCTGCAGAGGAAACAAAATTCAAAGGAGAGGATGGTGTCTGAGGTGCCATTAGTATCTCTGTTACAAATCTCTTGCGAGGTCTCCGAAGATAGCAGTTCGCAGCAGTTTCCAATCGGTTGTCAACAGTCAGGGCGATTTACAGCTGCTTACTAACATCAACTTACTCGTCTCGCGTTAGAGTGCCCCATTCACAGTGGCGCTGCATTGTGGCTTATGAAATGTTTTACGGAAAAGTAAGGAAATCAAGTTCCAATAAACCTACTGTTCGTATTTTAATTTCAGCCTCTGTTTAGCTATAAGTATTTGTTATTCCCTTTAAGATCAGATTCAGGTAGTACTGCCTATAAATATTTATGAGGTTATAGTCGCGGACAAAGTAGAAATAGCGTTTAATTACGTTAAAAGCACACTACATGCACTCTGGTTGACAGGAAAAAGTAAGTGTGACACGATATGCCACAGTCAATAGACCACACGCGCCGATTTATTACGTTGGTTACGCACAAAACATGTAAATTTCTAAGTCTGAAATGTAGATATATTCATTTCGATACGCACAGAAATTTTGATTTATCGATTCTTTGAACAATAACTGTAAATACAAACGCAAATTTGCAACGAAATAAGCTACGCGCAACAGGCGTAATATAGGAGAATTCTCAAAAACGTGTTTGCGACTTAAAATGCTGCAAATTGTACTCACTTTTTTACGTAGTCAAACAAAGATATTAGGGAATGATCGTTTTTGAAAGAGCATACTGTTTCTAAAAGTTCCTAAAAATCACACATTAAGATTACAATGGATGACATGGTACGAGTTTTTCGCGACACTCTCCAACGTCTGAAAATACACAATTTACCACGACACACACGAGTACTGACGCAATTAATGACAAATTACAGGAAAACGATGGGAACAATAAAATATTAGGATCTATAATTTCGAATCCGAGCACGATATGATGCATACAAATTCAGACAAAGGAAAATTCGGAAGTTGGCTTAACGTACATATAAAAACGTATGTAACGCGTGTATGTGTGTGTTTTGCCTATCTCCCACTAAACCAGATCTGGTACATATGGCCCTTACTGTTAGCCAACTATGCCATAATGTTTGTGGGGAGTAAGAACTACATACTCATCACAGTTCAGGAGATGTAACGTCATAAACAAAGTGAACGTGGAAAACTACAGTGCAGTGCATGGCGTTTAAAATTATTACTTCTTCTCTACTAAGTATATTAACCAAACCTTTGCAAACAGCACCCACGTATGCCGCTGAATGTAGCTGCAAAATTACATCTTTGTGTAACACATACGTCCGTAGGTATGACGTCATGAGTACTGAGTTGCGTGAAATTCTGATATATCGTGTATGACATTTAAATTTATTTCTTCTTCGTTATAAACTCTATATGCGACATATTTCGCTGGCAGTATGAACATATGGCGCTGAATATACTTACACAAATATATCATTGGACGCCACACAGTTCAAGACATATGATGTCATAAACACTGAGATATGTGAAAAAAGTGACGCATCGTGCATGGAGTTTTAATACGTTGATTCCTTACTGCTAACACACTCCTGCAGTCGAGTCAGCTTAAGGGAATCCCTGATAGTGCTTTTGATAGCTTTCAGTTCCAAAGTGGAAATGGCATTAGGCGAAAACAATGGCCGTCTATGCCGCTGTGAGTAGGCGTTGCCATACAGACGTTTACGAAACTGCGCTGTAGACAGGCGAAGCAGCTATGCCCAGCGTACAGAAACTGTCTGGGTTCGTGTTTCTTAATTTGGATACTGCACTACCACATTTGTATATTATGCATATTTCTTTGCACGACTGTTTCATAATTTCAATAATTTCTGATATATATATATTTTTAACTGTTGTTTCTAGAAATAAATGTAAGGCTCTGTGCTATAGACTACGTCTTTCTTGTACTTCTTGCACTGCGCTTGGTCGCGAATTTCTGTAACCTTTCCACGCTAAATAAATAAAGCTAGCAATTAGGGTTTCACACAATATTTCTACAGTGATTACGAATGTCATACGTAAGAAGAAATGAAAACCTTAAAATGGTTCAAATGGCTCTGAGCTCTATAGGGCTTAAAAGCTGAGATCATCAGTCTCCTAGAACTTAGAACTACTTAAACCTAACAAGCCTAAGGACATCGCACACCTCCATGCCTGAGGCAGAATTCGAACCTGCGACCATAGCGGTCACGCGGTTCCAGACTGAAGCGCCTAGAACCGCTCGGCCACTCCGGCCAGCTGAAAACCTTAAACAATTTTACTTTTATTAATTAGTTGTGTGACGACTTTGTGCTGTGAGAATGTTCTAAATTAGAATAGAAATCGTTGTTAGTGCTGAAGCATTCTCTGTGATAGAAAAGCCATGTCTGCTTAGCGCAGTAGGTCTCGCACATGTTGCGAAAATGCATCCCGCTACACTGAGTGACAGCCGTGGTAAGGCAGCAGACAACTGCCATTAGGGGCGTTGACGCCGGTTGCACTTCAGAGCCCTGGGGCGACGGCGCCGTAGCGCTCTGCAGAAAGTTCGCTGATGTTCACGGAGGCAGCGTCTGAAGCATGGCGCTGCTGACGAGACGCGGGGTGGGAGCCGAGCGTCCGCTCCCCCAATTTGCACCGTATTAATGCGCCCGAAGGAACTCTACGCCCGGAGAACCACTGGCTTCAATTTACCTTCCTCGTCTGCTGCACGGTGAGGATTACCGGCTGAGTGCGTCGGAGATTGCCACTTAACAGCTATGTTCCACTAGAGACTTGGCATTGTTCAGGTTGTGGGCGTCTCTTTACGCGGAGCAGTGAACACGGTGACGATGCATTTCTTCAGACGATGCATTTCTTCAGGAGAACTGACTCGTATCACTATGATTTATCTCAATAAATTTAGCTGTACCTTAACGACACTACGTATTAGCGTTAGACTTGTCTCATCCTGAATGAATTTTGTAGCACAGACTAATTGGATTGAATTTTATGAGAGACGCACCGGACAAAATATCAGTCACCCACACAAAAGAGCACACTGACCGTTTCAGAGGACTGCAGACGGTGTAGAACTGTTACCAACCGGTCATGTGAGTCCGACGTAAGTCATGCCAGTGATGTGTTTTGTATGTGCCAGTCCACTATATGGAATCAGCGCAGTAAGCTAGGTCAACTTCAAGATGTGGCAGAATTGTAGAAAGGAGCTATTGTATTTGGACTTGGCCATGACCACACCTTACGTGAAATCTCCAGACGTGTTCATCTACATTCACACTCCACAAGCCACACAACGGTGCGTGGTGGAGGGCACCCTACGTGCCACTGTCATTACCTCTCCTTCCTGTTCCGGTCGCGTATGTTTCGCAGGAGGAACGACTGCCGAAGAGCCTCCGTGCGCGCTCGAATATCTCTAATTTTACATTCGTGATCTCCTCGGGAGGTATAAGTAGGGGGAAGCAATATATTCGGTACCTCATCCAGAAACGCACCCTCTCGAAACCTGGACAGCAACCTACACCGCGATGCAGAGTGTCTCTCTTGCAGAGTCTGCTACTTGAGACTGCTGAACATCTCCGTAACGCTATCACGCTTATCAAATAACACTGTGACGAAACGCGCAACTCTTCTTTGGATCTTCTCTATCTCCTCTGTCAACCTGACCTGGTACGGATCCCAAACTGATGAGCAATACTCTAGTATAGGTCGAACGAGTGTTTTGTAAGCCACCTCCTTTGTGGATGGACTACATTTTCTAAGGACTCTCCCAATGAATCTCAACCTGGCACCCGCTTTACCAACGATTAATTTTATACGATCATTCCACTTCAAATCGTTCCGTACGCATACTCCCAGATATTTTACAGAAGTAACTGCTACCAGTGTTTGTTCCGCTATCTTATAATCATACATCAAAGGATACTTCTTTTAATGTATTCGCAATACATTACATTTGTCTATGTTAAGGGTCATTTGCCACTCCCTGCACCAAGTGCCTATCCGCTGCAGATCTTCCTGCATTTCGCTGCAATTTTCTAATTCTGCAACTTCTCTGTATACTACAGCATCATCCGACAATACCTACTAGGTCAATTATATGTATTGTGAAAATCAATGGTCTCATAACACTCTCCTGTGGCACACCAGAGGTTACTTTGACGCCTGTAGACGTCTCTCCATTGACAAAAACATGCTGTGTTCTGCTTGCTAAAAACTCTTCAATCCAGACACACAGCTGGTCTGATATTCCGTAGGCTCTTACTTTGTTTATCAGGCGACAGTGCGGAACTGTATCGAACGCCGTCCCGAAGTCAGGGAAAATGGCATCTACCTGGAACCATGTATCTAATATTTTCTGGGTCTCATGAACAAATAAAGCGAGTTGGGTCTACACAATCGCTGTTTCTAGAATACATGTTGATTCCTACAGACTAGATTCTGGGTTTCCAGAAATGACATGATACGCGAGCAAAAAACCATGTTCTAAAATTCTACAACAGATCGATGTCAGAGATATAGGCCTAAAGTTTTGCGCATCTGCTCGACGACCGCCGGCCGCGGTGGTCGTGCGGTTCTAGGTGCTCCAGTCCGGAGCCGCGCTGTTGCTACGGTCGCAGGTTCGAATCCTGCCTCTGGCATGGATGTGTGTGATGTCCTTAGGTTAGTTAGGTTTAATTAGTTCTAAGTTTTAGGGGACTTACGACCACAGCAGTTGAGTCCCATAGGGCTCAGAGCCATTTGAACCATTTTTTTGCTCGACGACCCTTCTTGAAACCTGTAACTACCTGTGCTCTTTTCCAATCATTTGGAACCTTCCGTTCCTCTAGTGATTTGCGGTACACGGCTGTTAGAAGGGGGGCAAATTCTTTCGCGTACTCTGTGTAGAATCGAATTGGTATCCCGTCAGGTCCAGTGGACTTCCCTCTGTTGAGTGATTTCAGTTGCTTTTCTATTCCTTGGACACTTATTTCGATGTCAGCCATTCTTCCGTTCGGGCGAGGATTTAGAGAAGGAACTGCAGTGCAGTCTTCCTCTGTGAAACAGCTTTGGAAAAAGGTGTTTAGTATTTCAGCTTTATGCGTGTCATCCTCTGTTTCAATGCCATCACCATCCCAGAGTGCATGGATGTGCTGTTTCGATGCACTTACTGATTTTGCGTAAGACCATAACTACCTAGGATTTTCTGTCAAGTCGGCACATAGAATTTAACTTTCGAATTCACTGAACGCTTCACGCATAGCCCTCCTTACGCTAACTTTGACATCGTTTAGCTTCTGTTTGTCTGAAGGGTATTGGCTGCGTTTAAATTTGCAGTGATGTATAAAAAAGACGCACCAACTTTTCTACAAGATACGGTGTACCACTCCCAGCCATGCAACAAGGGCTACGAAGTGACAATAACTGTACACATGTTTCACAACCTGTCAAAGACAAACGTTTTCAAATTTGACAAGAATTGCTCCTGCCAGTCAAAGCAGGTACATTTCAACCAGTTTCCATGTGAACGATTAGAAGGGAACTGCATACAGAGGACAGCTGCTGTCGGGTAGCCCTCAAAAGACCATTCTGCACAGCGCTTCATGAAGCAGCACACCTTCAGAGGGCAAAACAAAATGGAAATTACACATTAGCTGACTGGAAGCGCGTACTGTGCTCCAACGACTCAGGAAATTAGCTCTTAGTAAAGGCCGAAAGCCACTGACAGCACCGTGAGAGGTTCAACCCACAATGTGAAGACGATGTAGTTCATGTTGGAGGTGTTCATGTCTTGTTTCGGGTATCTTTTTCATAGCATAACGTATGCATACTCATTGGCCTTTTGGATCATTGTGTGTGTGTGTGTGTGTGTGTGTGTGTGTGTGTGTGTGTGTGTATGTATGTATGTATGTGTGTGTTTTCTGAGTCTTATGACAGGTTTGATGCCGCCAACCACGAATTTCTCTTCAGTTGCAAACACCTGATCCCGGACCTCCACCTGCATCCAAGGACCTCAGTTATTCGCTGGATTTAATCTAGTGTCTCTCTTCCCTTTAGGTTTTACGCCCTACGGCTTCTACTAGCAGCCCGGAAGTTACTCCTTTATAACGTAAGACATGTCCTACTATCTGTACCTTTTTCTTGTCAGTATTTTCCGCTTGTTCTTCTCTTTGCCCATTCTGCAGAGAACCACCTCATTTCTTGTTTTATCCCCATCCAATTTTCAACATCCTCGTACAACACCATATGTCAAAATCTTCAATCCTCGCCTTTCCACTTTTTCTTCCGTTTATCTTTCAGTTCCAAATACTACTGTGTTTAGAACGTATATTTCTTTCTAAAGGTCAATGTTTGATACTAGTATCGTTCATCTTTGTCTGTGCTAATCTGCTTCTTAAGTCCTTATTGCCTCGTCTGTTACATGGGTAAGTGTGTTGCTCCTTGTAATAGTTTTCAAACTTTGGCGTCTAGCCGTCACTGTAATAGAAATAAAATAACTTTTGTTATTCCATTTTGAAATGATAGCATTCAGTTTAAGTGTGCTGTAGTATTTCTCTGTAATTACAAAAATTACTCCGAAAGTAAAATTTTTCCCAATGTGAGGAACGGCTCCAAGGTACAATATGATAATATACCTAGCAATAAATATCCCGTTCAAGTTTAAGAATACTGAAATCGAGAAGTTCGTGTCAATATTGTATTTCATAGTCAATGATTACATTATTATTGCACTAGACATTGTACTGTAACCTTTGTTTGGCAGAGAAGAGGAAATGAAAGACATAAAGGTAACTAGAATGAGATTTTCACTCTGCAGCGGAGTGTGCGCTGATGTGAAACTTCCTGGCAGATTAAAACTGTGTGCCCGACCGAGACTCGAACTCGGGACCTTTGCCTTTCGCGGGCAAGAGCTCTACCAACTGAGCTACCGAAGCACGACTCACGCCCGGTACTCACAGCTTTACTTCTGCCAGTACCTCGTCTCCTACCTTCCAAACTTTACAGAAGCTCTCCTGCGAACCTTGCAGAACTAGCACTCCTGAAAGAAAGGATATTGCGGAGACATGGCTTAGCCACAGCCTGGGGGATGTTTCCAGAATGAGATTTTCACTCTGCAGCGGAGTGTGCGCTGATGTGAAACTTCCTGGCAGATTAAAACTGTGTGCCCGACCGAGACTCGAACTCGGGACCTTTGCCTTTCGCGGGCAAGAGCTCTACCAACTGAGCTACCGAAGCACGACTCACGCCCGGGACTCACAGCTTTACTTGGGTACTGGCAGAAGTAAAGCTGTGAGTACCGGGCGTGAGTCGTGCTTCGGTAGCTCAGTTGGTAGAGCTCTTGCCCGCGAAAGGCAAAGGTCCCGAGTTCGAGTCTCGGTCGGGCACACAGTTTTAATCTGCCAGGAAGTTTCACATAAAGGTAACTGATTCTGCTCGACAGTATGTAGTGCGTAAGTGAAGGTTTACTATCTAAAGGAGTCATTACAAAAGCGACAGCATGACGTATTAACCCTCCGTTGCTCTCGCGGATAGCACTCGTCATCCACATGACTTTCCCGCTCAGTTTTGTCTTACAGGGCTGTATTGAATTCGCGCCATTTTGAGTAGCTCTCTGTTAACTCTCCGGCTGTTATCTGCAATCATTGTTGCCTTTTAGTTACGAAAGATACATTGTTTATAAAATATTATTATATAGTGTGGAGGATACTTGTCATCCGCGCGAGCTCTGCTGCCACAATCTGAAAAAAAGTAAGTCTGTATTATTTCATTGCTTTCCTAGATTCAATCTATCTTTCATGTGCGTAAATTTAGACGCATTGAAACTGATTGCAGTTATTATCCATGTTGCCTAGTATTCTCTTTATTTCTAAATTGTGGAAGAAATGTCAAAGGCAAAAAACCTCGGACAGAGTTTAGTAGAGATCCTAATGTATGGTTGGAATGGTTCAATGAGCTGAGTGATGAAGTTGCTCACAGTGATAGTGCTGACTCAGAGACTGAGGATTCCGTTCATGAAAGCGGTCATGATTCAGGAATAGAACAAGAAGGTCAGAAAACGATGAATATGAATCACAAGAAGAAGTAACTCAAAAGGATGCACTTTTTAGGGAAAGACGAAATAACTAAAAGGAGGAAAAATGAGTATCCTACCGGTGTTAGAAGTAGATCTCGTATAAAAAAGACAGAAATAGAATTTCTAAATTTGTTCTTGGATGAAAACATAATAAGCATTATCGCAAGATGCACTAATATATATACATCAGTGAAGTTCCCGGTAATTTCTCTAGGGAATAGGATGCTAAAGAAACAGGTGCGATAGAGAGGAGACCTTTCATTGGTTTGTTATATCTATGTGGATCTTTGAGATGTTCCAGGAAGAGGATATTGAAATTGTGGAACAACCCAACGGGAAACGGACTTGAATCATGTTATTTATGCGTAAGTGAAAACTGATTCAGGCTACTGTTGAGATGTCTGAGGTTTGATAATATCCGTGATAGAGGTGTTCGCAGGGACAAGTTGGCTGCTCTCAGAACTATCAGAAAGGTACTTGAACTATTCACGAACAATTGCCAAAAATATTTTTCACCTACTGAATATCTTACTATTGACGAACAGCTTTTGGCATTTATAGGAAACTGCCCGTTCAGGCAACATATTCCTAGCAAACCAGTAAAGTATGGGTTAAACGTGTTTTCTTGGTTGATGTAAAAACATCTTACACTTTGAATTTTGAACCGTACGTCGGTAAGCAATAAGAGGGACCATGTAATGCCAGTAATCAAGCTGAAGATATTGTTATTCCAATGGTTCAAATGGTTCTGAGCACTATGGGACTTAACATCTGAGATCATCAGTCCCCTAGAACCTAGAACTACTTAAACTTAACTAACCTAAGACAACACACACACCCATGCTCGAGGCAGGATTGTAACCTGCGACCGTAGCGATCGCGCGGTTCCAGACTGAAGCGCCTAGAACCACTCGGCCACCGCGGCCGACTGTTCTTCGAATGGTCAAACTGTTTCAAACGTTAGAATATATTATACTGTGTAGAAATATTAAATGTATTATATTTAGATTTAATAAAAAAATCATAAAACCAGTCATAAAGACCGTTCAAAGTGTACAAATAGACCGCTTGTTTTGTGGATGACACCAGTCATTCGCGCGAGTGAAGATGTCACGAATTTTCGCACGAGTAACGGAGCGTTAAACTGAAACCCATACGTCAAATACTAAATACTCAATTAATTACTGACTTGTTTTCCTTAAAAATAAAAGAGCCACCGCCTTACTGATTGATTAGTCTATCAGGTCGTGGGTATTGCTGCACGTATCACATACTCGATAAGTGAATTGACCGTGAAAAGTGTTAATTTAGTGAGCACATTAATTCGTGGCAGTAAAATTCATTCGGGCTGAGGTGCAGCGAGCATCAACGCTACTAAAGCCACTCGTCTGCTACTTTACCCAGAGTGTAACTCAGAGTAGCGGGCTGCATTGTTGCAACACTGGGCTGCCCTCCTGCACAAAACATACGTAGTTTTTCTACTGCACAGAATGCTAGAGTACCAACAATAATTTCTATTTTAATTTACAACTTTCATACATCACAAAGACATTGCATAACGGATTAACAAAAGCGAAGAAATATAAGGTATCCAATTCCCCTTACGTACCACTGCTCTATTCCTAAGTATATGTACTGTGGAAGTATTGTGTCTAACACCCTGTGGCAACCTCTTCTTCTGAGTAGCAATTGCAACTTACGTCCTCAATTATTTGCTAGATGCATTCCAATCTCTGTCTTCCTCTACAGTTTTTGCCCTCTATAGCTCCCTTTAGTACCATGGAAGTTATTCCCTGATGTCTTACCAGATCTCCTGTTACCCTGTCCCTTCTCTTTGTCAGTGCTTTCCACTTATTCCTTTCCTCTACGATTCTGCGCAATGAACCTCTTCCTTCCTTATCTTATCAGTCAACCTAATTTTCAACATTGGCCTGTAGCACCACAACCCAAATGCTTCGATTCTCTTGTGTTCCGCTTTATCTACAGTCCATGTTTCACTACCATGCTGTGCTCCAGACACACATTCTCAGAAATTTCTTTCTAGAATTAAGGTCTATGTTTGATACTAGCAGACTTGTCTGGGCCAGAAATGTTCTCTTTGCCAGGGGTGGTCTGATTTTGGTGTCCTCCTTGCTCCGTCCGTCATTGGTTATTTTACTGCCGTAACGTCATCTACTTCGTGGCCATGAATACTGATGTTAAGTTTCTCGCTGTTCTCATTTCTATTAGTCCCCATTACTTTCGTCTTGCTTCGATTTACTCTTAGTCCATATTCTGTACTTATTAGACTCTTTATTTCATTTAGCAGACTATGTTATTCTTCTTCACTTTCACTCAGGATAGCAATGTCATCTACAAATCGTAGCATTGACATCTATTCACTCTGAATTTAAATCGCACTCCTGAACCTTTCTTTTATTTCCATCGCTGCTTCTTCGATGTACAGATTGAACAGTAGGGGTGAAAGTCTACATCCCTGTCTTACACCCTTTTTAATCTGAGCACTTCGTTCTTGGTCGTCCACTCTTACTATTCCCTTTTGGCTCTTGTACATATTGTATATTACCCGTCTCGCACTGAATTGTTCACAGAATTTCGAACATCTTACACCATTTTACGTTGTCGGACGCTTTTTCCAGATCGACAAATGCTACTATGAACGTGTCTTGAATTTGCTTTAGTCTTGCTTCCGTTATAAACCGCAACACCAGAAATACCTCTCTGGTGTCTTTACTTTTCCTAAAGCCAAACTGATCGTCATCAAGCAAATCCTGAATTTTATTTTACATTCTTCTGTATATTATTCTTGCAGGCAACTTGGGTTAATGAGCTGATAAGCTGATTGTGCGGTAATTCTCGCAGTTCCTGCAGTCTTCGGAACTGTTTGGATGATATTTTTCCGAAAGTCAGATGGCTTATCGCCATACTTACAAATTCTACGGGCCAACGTGAGTAATCGTATTGTTACCATTTCTCCCAATGACTTTCGATATTCTGATGGAATGTTATCTATCCCTTCTGCGTTATTTGATCTTACGTCCTCCAAAGCTCTCTTAAATTCTGATTCTAATCCGTCATAGAAATTCGTAAGAAAAGGCGGTATTGGTATTAAAAGAAAGGCGTTGGCCGTAGCAGATACCGTTTCAATTTTTCTAGATTGCAGTCCAAAATGAAACTATATCTACATATTCACTCCGCTACGCGCTGTTCAGTCAGAGTGATCGTGGTGTACACTCCTAGGGTCAATAATTTTTTTTAAATGATCTTTCAACTAGTGACACTAGTGTCCATTAAAATTGCTAAACCAAGAAGAAATGCAGATGAAAACGGGTATTCATTGGACAAATATATTATACTACAACTAATATGTGATTACATTTTCACATAATTTGGGTGCATAGATCCTGAGAAATCAGTATCCAGAACAACCAACTCTGACGTTGATACGCCTGGGCATTGAGTCAAACAGTGCTTGGATGGCGTGTACAGGTACAGCTGCCCATGCAGCTTCAACACGATATCACAGTTCATAAAGAGTATTGACTGGCGTTTTGTGACGAGCCAGTTGCTCGGCCACCATTGACCAGACGTTTTCAGTTGGTGAGAGATCTGGAGAATGTGCTGGCCAGGGCAGCAGTCGAACATTTTCTGTATCCAGAAAGGCCCGTACGGGACCTGTAACATGCGGTCGTGCATTATCCTGCTGAAATGTAGGATTTCGCAGGGACCAAATTAAGGGTACAGCCACGGGTCGTAACACATCTGAAATGTAACGTCCACTGTTCAAAGTGGCGTCAATGCGAACAAGAGATGACCGAGATGTGTAACCAATGGCACCCCATACCATCATGCCGGATGATACGCCAGTATGGCGATGACGAATACACACTTCCAATGTGCGTTCACCGCGATGTCACCAAACATGGATGCGACCGTCATGATGCTGTAAACAGAACCTGGATTCAACCGAAAAAATGCCATTATGCCATTCGTGCACCCAGGTTCGTCGTTGAGTCCACCACCGCAGGCGGTCCTGTCTGTGATGCAGCGTCAAGGGTAATCGCAGCAATGGTCTCCGAGCTGATAGTCCATGCTGCTGAAAACGTCTTCGAACTGTTCGTGCAGATGGTTGTTGTAGTGTCGGCAGACTTGCCAACACTACGCACACTAATTGAAAGAGGCGGCCAAGATGCACGCGCTAACTCACGAAGGATGGAGTGCGGTCTGAAACAGGATACGTAATGAATGCTATAAAGAAACGTACGTAGCTTCTGGAATACTTAACTTTAATCCATCCTTGGTACATCGCTATTGACGATACCAGTGAGACTCTATAGTTTCAGACAATATACTGCTAATGGCGCCTTGCTAGGTCGTAGCCATTGACTTAGCTGAAGGCTATTCTATCTGCTCTGCAAATGAGCGAGGCTTCGTCAGTGTGCATCTAGCTACGTCGTCCGTACAACTGGGGCGAGTGCTAGTACGTCTCTCTAGACCTGCCGTGTGGTGGCGCTCGGTCTGCTATCACTAAAAGTGGCGACACGCGGGTCCGACATGTACTAATGGACCGCGGCCGATTTCAAGCTACCACCTAGCAAGTGTGGTGTCTGGCGGTGACACGACAGTTGTTGTCTTGCAAACGTTCCCATCCGTTGACTCACGGATCGAGACGTGGCTGCACGATCTGTTACAGCCATGCGGATAAGATGCCTGTCATCTCGACTGCTAGTGATACGAGGCCGTTGGGATCCAGCACGGCGTTCCGTATTACCCTCATGAACCCACCGATTCCATATTCTGCTAACAGTCATTGGATCTCGACCAACGTGAGTAGCAATGTCGCAATACAATAAACCGCAATCGCGATAGGCTACAATCCTACCTTTCTCAAAGTCGGAAACGTGATGTTACGCATTTCTCCTCCTTACACGAGGCATAACAACAACGCGTCACCAAGCAACGCCGGTCAACTGCTGTTTGTGTTTGAGGAATCGGTTGGTCACTTTCCTCATGTCAACACGTTGTAGGTGTCGCCACCGGCGCCAACCTTGTGTGAATGCTCTGAAAAGCTAATCATTTGCGTATCACAGCATCTTCTTCCTGTCGGTTAAATTTTGCGTCTGTTGTACGTCATCTTCGTGGTGTAGCAATTTTAATGGCCAGTAGTGTAACAACCGAGGCGACTGTCCAACAGCACAGCTGGACGCTACAAGCCGCGATCTAACACGTATTCAAAGTAATCTACTTCTTTCATAAAAGCATTCTTTCTTGCAATACTGTGCAGGATGGTGGTGGTGGTGGTGGTGGTGGTGGTGAGGGTGGGGAATCAGGCCAGGAAGTGGGCTTCCAGGTTGCGCAATTTCTTAATAAACAGAAAATCTGGTAAAGGAAATGTCAGTTTTATTTCCATTTTAGTATTAATAAGGCAGACGTAAAATGTCTGGAAGGGCCATCATTATCGAAGTGTCGAATAGATCATAGGAGAATAAGATAGTATTTGTTGTCGTGTCGGGAGATACCAGAAGAGAAACTGAGCTCTTCCTTGTACGGCGTTCTGCCCCTGCTACCGAGGCGTCATGTGAGTTGTTTCCTATGACCCCAGTCGTCGAAGGCTGTAGGCGACATTCGCGACGCGTCCGTTCAAAAAAATGGTTCAAATGGCCCTGAGCACTATGCGACTTAACTGCTGAGGTCATCAGTCCCCTAGAACTTAGAAGTACTTAAACCTAACTAACCTAAGGACATCACACATGTCCATTCCCTAGGCAGGATTCGAACCTGCGACCGTAGCGGTCGCTACGTCCGTTCATCTACAATCATTAACATGAGGACGATGCTAGTCCAGCCACACAGGCTGCTACCGTGAGTTAACCGTGGGAGAGATTACTCAGCAAGCAGTACTCTAAACCAAAGAAACAATTGAAAAAGGAAGTCCAATACACCATCCGGGATCCACCCAAGCGGGTGGCCACCTGCTCATTATGTTCGTTTCGATATACTGGTCCATTCTTTCCGCTGCGCCAAGTGGGTGTAAGTGCGTGTTGTTCGGCGTTAATTATTTTCCTCGTACATTAAATCCGGATGATGTTATTAACTTTTTCTCTTGGGCATCATGTATCTATTCTGCGTATCATTAAGTTATCAGGACTTATTTTATAACTGCCTGCGAGATTAGTCGATATTACACACCGCAGCAAACGCTCCTCATTATCAAATTGTCGGCAGAGGCTATATCTGCTTCTGGATACGCCTTAGGATACAATACCTGACTTCTGAATCTCTATTTGTCTACCCTGGAATCAACAGAAATCTTGCTGTGTGTCATTGCTCTTTTACAAGTACATTGCTATAACTATATTGCCTTAACTAACTACATTGCTATAACTAACTCTAATTTCTTACAGAAGCTAGTTATTATTTCTCCTCCTCTATTCATATTGCGGAGTCCATGTTCTCTGGTAACTCATCTTCTTTTCATTTCGCTAGTGTGGCCGTGCGGTTAAAGGCGCTGCAGTCTGGAACCGCAAGACCGCTACGGTCGCAGGTTCGAATCCTGCCTCGGGCATGGATGTTTGTGATGTCCTTAGGTTAGTTAGGTTTAACTAGTTCTAAGTTCTAGGGGACTAATGACCTCAGCAGTTGAGTCCCATAGTGCTCAGAGCCATTTCGCTGGTGCAACGTTACAATAAGGTATTTCACTGTTTTGTCGAAATTGTCTTAAATGTTTAATTATGTCATTCTTTTGCTCCTAACATGCTTTTTTCCCTCTTTAATTGCAGTATTCTTTAATAAAAACGCAAATAAAATTCAAATAATAATTTAAAGCCCGCCGAAACACTCCATTCGAGTCGTATACTGCTCGTGACGTCACTGGCTAGCTCGTTGCTCCTGCTGTCATAATGCTAATTGACATTGGTGTCTTGTTTCACAATATACGTTTCGGAAAGTGCGTTACAAATTGTGTGTAGTACCATATTGTACAAATCCACTTATAAAAGCTCCTGAAAAGTTGTTTTTGAGCGTTCCGGGAATAAGATGCATAAAATGTGGTTGCATTGTACGGAGAAATTGCCACCACGTCGACGCACAAGTTCACTAACTTTGCTAAAAATGTGTTGCACTATAAAGTTAACATTAGCTTGCCTCCGAGATATGTCCTACTATTACAACAAAGTATCACGTCACTAAACGACATTAAACGTCTATTGGCAATGGTCGTTTTACCCAACATTTTTTCTCTTTGGACAATCACTCTTCTGACTGGTTTGATGCGGCCATCCACGAATCCCTCTCCTGTGCTAACCCCTTGATCTCAGAGTAGCACTTACAGCCTGTGTACTCAATTATTTGCTGGATGTACTCCAATCGCTCCCTTCCTGTATAGTTTTTGCCCTCTGATACTATACAAGTCATTCCCTGATCTCTTAACATGTGTCGTATCATCCTGTCCCTTCTCCTTATCAGTGTTTTCCAAATATTCCTTTCCTCACCAAGTATGCGCAGAACCTCCTCATCCCTAACCTTATCAGTCTACCTACTTTTCGACATTCGGCTCTAGCGCCACATCTCAAATGCTTCGATGCTCTTCTGTTCTGGTTTTCCCACAGTCCATATTTCACTACCATACATTGCTGCACTCCAAAGTACATTCTCAGAAATTTCTTCTTCAAATTAATGCCTATGTTCGATACTAGTAGAATTCTCTTCACCAGGAATGCACTTCTTGCCAATGGTAGTCTGCTTATGATGTCCTCCTTGCTCCGTCCGTCACTGTTATTTTATTGTCTAGATAGTAGAATTCCTTAACTTCATCTACTTCGTAGCCATCAAACTTGGTGTTATGTTTCTCGCCGTTCTCATTTCTCCTACTTCTCATTACTTTTGTTTTTCTTCGTTTTACTCTCAGTCCATATTCTGTACTCATTAGATTGTTCATTCCATTCAGTAGATCATGTAATTCTTCTTCACTTTCACGCAGGAGAGCAATGTCATCAGCGAATCGTATCATTGACATCCATTCACCTTGAATTTTAAACCCAATACTGAAACTTTCTTTTATGTCCATCATTGCTTCTTCGATGTACATATTGAACAGTAGGGGTGAAAGTCTATATCCCTGTCTTACAACCTTTTTAATCTCAGAACTTTGTTCTTGATCGTCCACTCTTATTATTCCCTCCTGGCTCTTGTGCATATTGTCCATTACCAGTCTGTCCCTATAGCTTAACCCTATTTTTCTCAGAATTTAGAACATCTTGCATCATTTTATATTTTCGAACGCTTTTTCCGGATCGACGAATCCCACGAACGTGTCTCGATTTTTCTTTACTCTTGCTTCCATTATACCGCAAGGTTAGAATTGCCTCTCTCTTGCCTTTGCCTTTTGTAAGGCCAAACTCATAGTCATTTAGCACATTCTCAATATTCTTTTTGCTGTCTCGCATGTAACCCGAAAGAACATTTTTAGTTTACTTATAAAACAACTCGTCATTCCTGTCATATGAAAACTAAATCACAATTACAAGACTACACCACTCCGATCAGAAACAGAATATTATTGTGTTTTCTTTGCTGTTTATAGGCCCTTGCTTCGCCATTCGCGGTTCACACACGTCACTTCAAAAAGATTCTATCTGTTCAATGTGACCAAGTACTTTTTACTTCATTAGAAACAATGTTTTTATCTTCGTACTCTCCAGCTAGGATGCCTGTTGTTTAAACTTTTGCAGTTTCGTCATCTTACATAAAGATGAATAAGTCTGCTGCAGACGCTAAAGCTAGTTTTCACCCATGTCTGCTTATAACCTCATCCTCATATACCTCTTTGTATGCTGGGCATGTAGTGGCATCTACACTAATTGAAATTCTTCCCAAAACAGTGAATTGTCTGTTCACAAAGTAAATCCATTTATCCTCTGTTGTCCATTTCTCAGATGAAGACTGATACGAACCTACACTATGCGATCAGAAGCATCCAGATACCCCTCAAAACATACATTTTTCTTTTTAGGTGCATTGTGCTACCACCTACTGCCAGGTACTCCATACCAACATCATCTGTAGTCATTAGACATCGTGAGAGAGCAGAACGGGGCACTCCGCGGAACGCTGGGATTTCGAACGTAGTCAGGTGATTGGGTGTCACTTCTGTCATACGTCTGTACGAGAGATTTCCATACTCCTAAACTTCCTTAGGTCCACTGTTTCCGAAGTGACAGTGAAGTTGAGACGTGAAGGGACACGTACAGCACAAAAGCGTACAGGCCGACATCGTCTGTTGACTGACAGACACCGCCGGCAGTTGAAGAGGGTCGTAATGTGTAATAGAAAGATATCTATCCAGACCATCACACAGGAATTCCTAACTCAATCTAGATCCACTGGAAGTACTATGACAGCTAGTCGGGGGGTTAAGAAACTTGTATTTCATGGTTGAGTGGCTGCTCATAAGCCATACCTCAAGCCAGTAATGCTAAACGACGCCTCGCTTGGTCTATTGAACAGTAGAAAACCGTTGTGTGGAGTGGCGAATACGGTACATGATGTGGCGATCCGATGGCAGGGTGTGGGTATGGCTAATGCCCGGTGAACGTCATCTGACAGCGTGTGTAGTGGCAACAGTAAAATTCGGAGACTGTGATGTTTTTCATGGAGGGGGCTTGCACCCCTTGTTGTTTTGCGTGGCACTATCACAGCACAGGCCTACATTGAAGTTTTAAGCACCTTCTTGCTTCCCACTGTTGAAGAGCAATTCAGGGATGGCGATTGCATCTTTCAACACGATGGAGCACCTTTCGTAAGGCACGGCCTATGGCGGAGAGGTTACACGACAATCACCTCCCTGTAGTGGACCGCCTGCACAGAGTCCTGACCTGAATCCTATGGAACACTTTTGAGATGTTTTGGAACGCCGACTTCGTGCCAGGCCTCACCGACCGCCATCTATATGTCTCCCTAGTGCAGCAGTTCTTGAAGAATGGCTGTCATTCCCCAAGAAACATTCCAGCACCTGATTGAACGTATGCCTGCGAGCTTGAAAGCTGTCATCAAGGCTAAGGGTGGGCCAACACCATATTGAAATCCAGCATTACCGATGGAAGGCGCCACCAACTGGTAAGTCATTTTCAGCCAGGTGTCCGGATACTTTTCTTCACGTAGTGTATATTTAATACATTCCACAATCGAAACAAACTCTGTATCAGTTCTTGCTAACGTTATTTTCGTATGTGGAAAACATTTAATAATATGTGAACCTTGCAGAATCCGTACATGTGACCTCTTTGTCTTCTGTCAGATGCCTTATTTTTTGCGTCACCGAACATCTGCTACACGCAGTACCCCTGCTGAGGGTATTCTACAGAGGAAATAGCACTAAGTTTTGCCAAGAATAATTTTATAGTGCTTTTGGTCGTAGCTTATGGCTGATAGTCGACAATCTACTTACAGCATATGTACCCGTTTGCATAAGTTCTTCCGCCACTCTAAGTGGGTGGAGCATAAAGGCATCAATTTTCGAAAGATTTCCACTATCAGCGTTCACAAAATTCCTTCCTTTTGTTACTTTACAGTTTTAATAGAGTTTTCCTTCACTAAATAGATAAATTGTTTGAAGGAAAGTGCGTAAAAACGTCGTAACTTCGGGTAACGCTCCTTTACACCCGTATAACTTCGTCTTACTCCTAACTTGTAACGTCACCAGAGCATCAGCCAATAACATAGGACTTTCGATCACGTGATCAAATCTTGATAATTATTGATTTTAAATGATATTTTGTGAGATTATTGACCTTAAAAGCTATTTATATCTTAAATTCAATCAAACTAACAACAATCCGATCATATTTTTGACATAAGAAAATAGCCTATTCCCCTTGATTGTTACATTTTCAATTGCCTTACATATGGAACCACAAGTTACCATTTCATTGACAGTCTTTTTCGTGTGGTATCTTTCCCTTTGAGATTCCCCTTCCTGCTACGCCTGATGTCCTCTGCCACAGATCGAAAAAAATTCACGTGATGCAGGAGTAAGGTACTGGGTGCGTTCGTGTGGACTGTGGTTCAGTCTTCTTCTGGCAATCCAGACGTAGGGTTTTCATGATTTCCATAACACACGCTAGACGAATGACAGGATGATTCCTTGGAAAGAATGCAAGAGGGATCCCTCTCCATCCTTGTTCATACGATGTTTGTGCATCGAGTTTAACAACTTTAATGACAACGTTATACCATTAAACTATTGCATTCCTTCGAATCAAGTTGTGCCGAACCACGGAATGCTAGGGTTGCTTTGAGCGGCGAGTGACCTTTATTTTAATATTTTTATTCAAGAACATGACAGACATCTTATATTCTGACTGTAAAGTAATTTATGACATCAACCCAACAATTGAGTGAATAACTAAAATTATTCATAAATAGACAAACCACCTCATAATCAAGGCTAAATGCAAGAAGCATTATAATAATGTAAATCAAAATCTTCGTCCACAGTTATTTCCTAGGTGTATTCCAATCTCTGGCTTTCTTTACAGTTTTTGCTCTTCACACCTCCCTCTAGTGCTATAGAAGTCAGTCCCTCATGTCTTAACAGATGCCCTATCATCGTGTCCCTTCTTATCAGTATTTTCTATATATTCCTTTCCTCTCTGATTCTGCGCGGAACTTCCTCATTCCTCACCTTATCAGTCCACCTAATTTTCAACATTCGTCTATAGCATCACCCCTCTAATGCTTGGATTCTCTTCTGTTCCGGTTTTCCCACAGCCCATGTTCCACTAACATAAAATGCTGTGCTCCAAACGTACATTCTCTGAAATTATTCTTCAAATTAAGGCCTACGTTTGATACTAGGAGACTCCTATTCGTCAGGAGTGCCCTTTTTGCCAGTGTTAGTCTGCTTTCGATGTCCTTCTTTCTCTATCCATCAGTGGTTATTTTGCTGCCTAGATAGTAGAATTCTTTAATCTACTCATCTAAAACGTGACCATCAATCCTGATGTTAAATTTCTCGCTGTTTTCATTTCTGCTACTTCTCAATACTTTCGCCTTTCCTCGATTTACTCTCAGTCCATTATATTCAGAAGATCATGTAATTCCTTTTCACTTTCACTCAGGATAGCAATGTCATCAGCGAATCTTATCATTGATATCCTTTCACCTTGAATTTTAATTCCACTCCTGAACCTTTCTTTTATTTCCATCATTGGTTCTTCGATGTACAGATGGAAAAGAAGGAGGTGGGGGGTGGGGGAGGGAAGGCTACATCCATGTCCTACACCCATTTTAATCTGAACACTTCATTCTTGGTTGTCCACCCTTAATATTCCCTCTTGGCTCTTGTACATATTGTATATCATCCTTTTCTCAGAATTTCTAAAAGTTGTACCATTTTACGTTGTCGAACGCTTTTCCGTTGCACTCTTAATGTTACTACCCTTGCTTTTAATTTCAGCGAAGGTTGTTTTAATTTTCGTGTCTGCTTAGACAGTCCTTCCGTCAATTGTTTCATTTGCGATCACATTTTTCATACAACCATTTTGCCTTAGCTTCCTTGCAAATGGCTCTAAGTACTATGGGTCTTAACAGCTGAGGTCATCAGTCCCCTAAACTTAGAACTACGTAAACCTAACTAACCTAAGGACATCGCACACATCCATGCCCGAGTCAGGATTCGAACCTGCGACTGTAGCAGCCGAGTGGTTCCGGACTGAAGCGCCTAGAACCGCTCGGCCACAGAGGCCAGCTTAGCTTCCTTGCACTTCCTATTTATTTCATCCTTAAGTGACTTGTATTGCTGTAGTCCTGTATTTCCATGAATATTTTTGTACTTCCTTCTTTAATCTCTCAACTGAAGTACTTCATCTGTTACTCATGGTTTCTTTACTTCCGTGATTGTTCTTGTAAGAGATGCCCATTCCTCTTCAAGTGAACTACCTTCTGAACTATTCTTTATTGCAGTATGTGTAGCCTGAGAGAACTTCAAGCGTCCCTCATCATTATTCATGACTCTCACATCTAACTTCCTTGATTCTTCCTGATTACTCACTTAATATTCAGTCTACTCTTGATCACTCTTAAACTGTGATCTGAATCTATATCTACTGCTGGGTATGCTTTGCAATCCAGTATCTTATTTCGGAATCTCTGCCTATTGTGATCTAACTGAAATATTCCTGTATCTCCTTACCTTTTACAAGTACACCTTCCTCTTGTGATCCTTGAACAGTGTAGTCGGTATTACTAGATGGAATTTATTGAGGAACTCAGTCGATCTTTTTCCTCTCGTTTTCTATTACCAAACCCATATTCTCCGGTAACTTTGCCTTCTACTCACTGCGCTACAAATGCATTCCAATCTTCATCACTATTATATTTTCATCTCCTTTTACGTACTGAATTACGTGTTCAATATCCTCATATACTTCCTCTGTCGTGCGGAGTGGCCACGTGGAAGGAGGCAACATGAACGGGTTGTGCGGCCCCTTCCGCCGAAGTTCGATATCTCCCGCGGTCATTGGTGTGTGTGTCGTTCTTAGCATACGTTAGTTTAAGTAGTGTGTACGTCTAGGGATCGATGACATCAGCAGTTTAGTCGCTTAGGAAATCACACACATATTTCTTCATCCACTACCTGCGACGTCGACGTGCCTACCTGAAATATTGTTGTCGGTGTTAGTTTGCTGTCGATTTTGATGAGAACCACATCATCACCGAACTGTTCGCAGTAACTCACTCGCTACCCTACCTTCCTATTCATAACTAATTACACTTCTGTAATACCATTTTCTGCCACTGTTGATGTGACTCTGGTACTCATCTGACCAGAAATTCTCGACTTCTTTAAATTTCACTTCACTGACCCCCGCTATATCTAGATTGAGCCGTTGCATTTCTGTTTTAAGACTTTTTAGCTGCCCTACCACGTTCAGACTTCCGACTCTTCACCCTCCCACTCCTTTCGTTGGTTATTCAGTCGTTTTCTCATCGTCACCTCACCCCTGGCGTTCACATCCTGGAAATGCGAACGGTGGTCTACTCCGAAATACGGAGAGAACATCATGACACTTTTCAAATACAGACCACATGTCCTGAGGATACTCACAATGCACCTTTCATGCATTGGTTTCCATTGCCTCCATCATCCTCGTGTTGTTGATCATTGCTGATTCTTCCACCTTTAGAGGAAGTTTCCCACCCCTACGGGAAGAGATTGGCCTGAACCTCCGTTCGCGACTCCGCTACATTTGACAGGGCCGTTGGCTGAATGAGGGCTTATTTCTTATGCCGGAATTATTCGGCCGCCATTCCTGATGATTTTTATTCTTAATTTAAGCAGTGGCGGTGTCCGACCCCGAGATCGATGACGATTTGATTAGTAATCAAAGATGCTACCCCCAGTCCATTAAACGCAATAAGGATCCCATAAGCGAGAGAGTTAATAACGCATTAGAGCAGAAATGAGGGAACCACTGTATGAAAACCCATTTACACAGCTCAAGAATCTGCCCCAATTGTTGCCTTCCAGAAACCATCAGGAACAGACTGCTCTACAGCAAATAGTACCTGGCCTGTCGTGCTTCCACTGTTCGGGCAGCACGTTTTCGGTATCGATCGCCGACTAGAAACACAACCAAGGCGTCCGGTCAAATCCGTCCCGTTCGGGTGCTCGGCGGTCTCCAATGTTCCCTTTCATGTTACTTGCTCTGTCGTACTCCCAGTTCTGGTCGATGTGTCCATCTGGTCTCGCACTCCTATTCACACCAGTGATGGTGTCGCTGTTCTCTCGCTGATACCGCCCTCAAGGGGTCGCACTGTCTCAGCTGCCACTCTACTGGCGTGGCTTTTCAAATTGCCACGGCTGAGTGACATCTTGTGAAGGCACAAAAATAATTCTGGGTTCCACAAATATCAGCTGAGGGAGACGCTGTTTCCAACTCACTGCGAACTACACCAACAAGGCTCTGCATGTTCTTACAAAACAGTCGCAACGCGCATAGTGCACTCGAGAAAAATGCAACGATTCGGTGGTAACCTGGGCCTACCTTTCCACTTGTAGAGAACTCAATCGTAAGTGCTCTTTAATCGAAATATGTGTATGTGTGTATATTGAACTGGTGAATTAGAAAAGACGGAGAGGCTTCTTCTCCGCCGTAGCCCTCAGTGATTCACTACCCCACAACAGGCACAGCAGTCCACTCACCACACCGCCGCCCCACACGGAACCCAGGGTTATTGAGCAGTTCGGCCCCCCGGGAACGTCAGACGAGTGTAGCCCCAAATGTTTTCGTGGTAAAGTAATTATGGTGTACGCGTACGTGGAGACAGTGATTGCGCAGCAATCGCAGACATAGTGTAACTGACACAGATTCGTACCGGGGACATGTACGCCTCCCCACTCGGGAAGTGGCGCATTAGACAGCGCGGCTAGCCAGGCGGGCTAATCGAAATATAGTGCGTGTCCGATCAGGTTTCAAATCCTTTACCTAAAATACTGATCACAACCACAGTCATAACGTTTACTTGTATTCCTCTAAAGATCGCCTAGGGCTGTTGGACATACCGTTAATATATCCTGTCCCTTCTTGTTTCCGACATTTTCAATGTGTTCCCTTCTTCGCTGATTCTGCTGAGAACCTCCTCATCCCTGGCGTTATCAATTAACCAAATTTTTAAGATTCCTCTGTATCATCACATCTCAAGGGCTTCCATTCTGTTCTTCTCCCCACGGGCCATTATTCCGCACCATATAATGCTGTGCTCCAAACGTATATCTGCTGACACTTACACCTCTGATTTAGGCCGCTTTTTGATACTAGCAACGTTGTGTTTGCCAGGAATGCTTCCTTTACCTCTGCTCATTATGGTTCTTATGTACTCCTAGTTTCGTTCATAATTCGTTTTTTCTTCCAAGTCAGGAGAACTGCTTCGCTTCGTGTATTCGCCGTCCCCAGTATTGGTAAGTTTGTCGCTAATCGTGTTTCTGCTATTCCTCGTTTTCGTCTTTCTTAGGTTTAATTGCAATATATATTCTGCACTAGATGGATTGATCATTCATATGCTGGTTCACTTTTACTAAGGGTATCATCATCTTCAGGAATTCTTATCATTGATATCTTTTCATCAAGAATTTTAGTGATGCTCTTGAACCTATATTTTGTTTTCACAAGCTGCGACATTGTCGCGAAAAAACAGTGACCCGTATATGTAATAAGTTTCTTTTAATTTGCGTCTATGGTCACAAACTTTTGTTAACAGATTACAGGTTTCGGTCTTTAAGGACCATCATCAGATCTGCAGCAAAAATGGGAAAATTCTCGTTTTTGCTGCAGATGTGATGATGGTCATTAAAGACCGAAAACGGTAATCTGTTAACAAAAGTTTGTGACCATATACGTAAATAACAGGAAACCTATCTTTTATTGCCATCATCGCTTCTTTGACGAAAGGCCACATCCCTGTGTTACACCATTTTTAGCGCAGACAAGAAATGGAATAAAATTAAATGCAAACTATTAAAGAACTATTAAAGAACTGAGCACAAAAATTTCATTTTTAACATCAATTGATTCGGTGCCCGTTTCTAGTGAGTGCTATTAAGGTGCTTGAATACTATTTCATAAACTACTGAATCAACAAACAACCGTTTTCAGATCAAGAAATTTTTTTCATTCTTTGCTTTACATTGCTTGATGAGTATGTGTCCAAATGTTACATACGACATATTGTAATTGTGGAAGAATTGGTTACATACCACGCTTGACAGAGGACCGCTGTTTTGGTTTACTTTCATCATCTCTGGTTTTAATTAAATGTGTTTAGTGAAAAGACACACCTTGTTACGTTTTGACGTGTGTCAGAGACCTGAAATGTTAATTACTATGCAAGAGTTTATAAAAGAAGTAAATGAACTTCCCACTGTGTCCATTAATTACTTGTCACGGGGTTTCGCTAAAGTTATTTCATGGACCCAGATTGTCCTTTTGTACTGGACTTTTTGAAAGCAAAGAACGTGACCTGTGTGAGAAAACAGTTTCCAGAATTTATCGACCTGGAGAGAATGTTTGTGCTTTTGTAAAAATACGTCTTATTTTCGCAATGTTGTTTCAGAGTAAGCCAAAATCCTTACCTCTTTCAGTATCATAAAATATACGGAGAGATTCCCCAGCTTCTACTGTCACAATTATTCCGATATTTTTCATAGCAAAAGCCTTTACCTAACAGTAAAAGGAAATTAACAGCATTTTTCTAAAAGTGCTTTAGCCCCTTAAATACTAGAAATAACATGGATATAACATAGGATTATTACCTCAACGCTTGTATTTGCTGATGTAAGAATAATTGTCAACATGACCTGTATAAAGAGCGACAAGTTTTACAAATATTGAGTACTAATCAAAGTAGAAACAATCATTACGGTTGAGTTGCTCTGAACTATGAACCTTGGCTTGTAAACTCAACGTGTTTGTTTACAAACGTTTCCGAATACTGTGGAGACGGAGCATAGAAGATAAGATCATTAGTGCTGTGGCTGCAGGTAATTATCTGCAATTTGTACAGTTTTGCCATTTAATGTAGATGTTTTACTGAACATGAAAAGTATTCCTAGTTCGCTAGCATCAGGAAGATGGTCGCTGGGGGAAGAATAGCAAGAGGGGAACCAAATTACACACATTTGCTGAGCATATACTGAATGATTTTAATGTGAAGTTATTCTAGTTGTCTATGTACGTCAAATATTCTGTTGTTAGAAGTGTAGTTTTTGGACCGATCTCACACCTTTTCCTTCGAACTAAGCTGACATGGATGTTTCTTTTTTTAATGCTTTTTATGATACACTATTTCAGTAGCCATCCAACTAAGCGGAATGGTCTGCTGTAAACTTGATTTTATTCTGTGCAGCCCTAGTGTGTTCAGAGTCGAACTGAAAGGCTGGTAATTGAATTAGATCTGAACTCTCTGTCTGGACTAACTGCGTACAAAAATTTGTTTGTATTGCTGCATTATCCAGTGAGTAACTGCAGTTGTATCGCAAAATATCACCTTCAGCATGGGCGGATTTTATAGTCAAGCACAGTTTCAAAATGATTTTGAACAGTTCGTAAGTGGAAGGAGGGCGAACGAGCAGGTAACCTGAGTCAAGAAGTCTCGCCGTCGCCTTCCGCATCTCCAGCTTAATATGTGGCTAGTACCACATCTGTGCCACATCTGTGGCATAAGAGACCGACTTCGTGCACATGTCTATTTGCAGATATGGTGCTTGGTATGATCATACTTGGCTATTTTTATTTTTCTAAAAGTTATTTCTTAAAATTCACAGTATTTTATGTCGTTTCTTTCAATGCCTATGGACCACATGGAGACTTTCGGCAAATTTTGTTGTTAATCTAGATTGTCTGGATAACACTAAGATATTCACCAGAGGCAAATGTTTGTTCACTGATGTGACAGTCCAAGAAAGCGGAAATTTTATGTTCGCAGTGCGACATTACGCGGAAATGCACCGCAGTAAAGCATCTCACATCAAGTGATAAAGATACGCACAGCCAATTTTCCGGGCACGTAAATTCTCCACAATTTAAGCTTTACGTGTTACTACTCTCATGGCACAAAATAACATAGAAAAGCAGTTTCATATTAACTGATTCCTCCGTCGCTTCTTGGCAGAACAACACAATGACGAATGAAAAATATAACGCTGTATATGTCCTGCAGGGTTAATTTATTGAGCAGTTTCCAGCTTACAGGGCTGTCGTCAGAACTTAACTATCGTCTTGAAAGGTTTTATAATATTTGTAAACAACATTGGAAAAGGTGTTGTTTATTGCTTTAGCCAGTCATTGTTTAGTAAACAAGATGTGGTCAATCAAGAGAGAATTTTAGCTAGTGCCTACAATCCTCTCCTGACTGAGCCGGCCGCGGTGGCCGAGCGGTTCTAGGCGCTTCAGTCAGGAATCGCGCGACTGCTACGGTCGCAGGTTTGAATCCTGCCTCGGGAATGGATGTGTGTGATGTCCTTAGGTTAGATAGGTTTAAGTAGTTCTAAGTTCAAGGGGACTGATGACCTCAGATGTTAAGTCCCATAGTGCTCAGAGCCATTTGAGCCTCTCCTGACTGACCACATCTTGCTTCGTAACTAAATATTGAAAATTGTACCCATTCTCTAATCTCCTCTGCTACTGCTTCCGGTATCTACAGGAAATGATGTGCAATCCCACACCAAGTGTAGAGCAGCAAAATCCCGAATTTCTGCAACTACAGGATTTCTATTATGTGACGGACACCACAGACCAGTGCAATTCCAATAGCAAAATAAAATCCAATTGCTAGCCAACAGTGGAGTATACAATATTACTTACCCTGATTGTGGTGTCAGACTGGTCTGTCAGTCAGAGACATATCTGAGCATATACTGAATGATTTTAGTGTTTTGATGTTGTAGTTCTCTGTGTACTTCAGATATTCTGTTGTTAGAAGTGTAGTTGTTTACTGTGCTTTTGTGCTGTTTCTGTAACACTTTTCATACGTAATAAGCCTTCAAGATGTTCTTTAGTATTTTATCAAGTACTTACTTTATTTTGCAATTATATTTGAATTGTTGTACAGGCACTGTATCAATGAATTACATAATAAGCTTTCACCATAATAAATATGATAATGCTCACACAATCACAGACGCATATTATTTTACTTATCATGAACAGAGTATGTGTAAGAAACTTCATATTTTCGTGTCAAACCTCTATTAGAAACCAATATAAAATTATGATGATGGGTTGGAAAATAGTCAATAAAAGTATCGAGATCTCTACATCGTATTTAATTTTCAAATTTCAGAACGTGAATGAAAAGAGTCAATGAGAAACTGTTAGCTGGATTGTTGCCGTGGACTTTACAACTCAGTGTCAGATAAACAACTTTCATATTTTCCAGCGGTCCTTCTGTTGCAGTGTTGCGTTAATTATTTCACAGGAGCCAATCTCTTCCCCTGACAAATCAATCTACTGTCATATTCATTTTGCCACATACTTCTCCTCGGACGTCGCAAATGTATACAGCTGCACTCAAAGTATACAGAACGACGACGACTACTAGCCACAGATTGTTACCCCATGCTGTTACAGTAAATAAAATCTCTTACTAGCCAGGGCAGCTGTTTTAGAAGCGTAATAAAATATTTTACTAGCTTTACTTTCCTTTCCTTACACGTTCTACTGCTTCGGCGTGTTGTTTAACATTAAAAAAAAAGAACTGATCACAAAAATGACAATATCTCTAATTACTAGATTGCTCACACAGGAAAATAACAACAGTTATGCTAACAGCTCCCTTCGCTGCTAAGAGATGGGTTTACTGTCAATTTTACATAAGCCTCAGTCTGGAACCGCGCAGCTGCTACGGTCGCAGGTTCGAATGCTGCATCGGACATGCATGTGTGTGAAGTCCCTAGGTTAGTTCGGTTTAAGTAGTTATAAGCCTAGGGGACTGTTGACCTCAGATGTTAAGTCCCACGGTGCTTAAAGGCATTTGAACCATATTTTTACATAACACTGGTGCATGCACCAAAGTATCTCACACTGATGTATTAATTTAACTTAAAAAATACAGGAGCAAACATTATGAAGTACTTTCATGCCCTGAATGTATTTGAGTCTAAATACATATTACTGACTTGATTAACTCTGTCATGGGAACCACCCCAAACTATCATACTTGGTGATTTTAATTTAAGTCCAGCTACTCAAAGAGTTCCATTGTGGACTATAATTATCGTGTGGCAGCGAAACTTGGTACCTATTACAATGCACAAATGCGGAACCGATTTACACTAGAAAAAATTACTCCCAGGTTTGGCCACCAATTTAAAATCTGGCGCTGTGACTATGATAAAGACACACGGATATGTTTACATTTGTAATGGATTGGGAACGGAACTTGAGCAGAAACAATCAAACAAGGGAGAAAGGCATAATGTTGATGTTATTATTAACTGCTGCCTACGAAATTTGTTCGACATGAGCACTGGAGACATCGATGAGATGCTGAAAAGCGCCAGATATGTACCTGGTGGCCAAAATTGGAACTAACTTTTTTTCCAGCGTAAATCGGTTCCGCATTACTACATTAGAACATCTTCCTAGTTTCGCCGCCATACGATAATTACAACCCACGCTGGATCTCTGTGAGTAGTTGCACTTTCTTTATAACCACCCGGTATGCTTTGTGCTTCGGAGAAGGTATTATCTTTAGATTATTGAAACTGTTAGAATTATCACAACTGACAAAATAATTTTATTTAAAAAAGCGGATAAAGTGTCACTAGAAGCCTTCCTAAGAGACAATCTCCGTTCCTTCCGAACTAACTATGCAAATGTAGACGAGATGTGTCTCAAATTCAAAGATATATTAGCAACAGCAATTGAGAGATTCATACCTCATAAATTGGTAAGAGATGGAACTGACCCCCATGGTACACAAAACAATTCCGAACGCTGTTGCAGAGGCAACGGAAAAAGCATGCAAAGTTCAGAAGAACGCAAAGTCCCGAAGATTGGCTAAAATTTACAGACGCGCGAAATTTGGCACGGACTTCAGTGCGAGATGCCTTTAATAGGTTCCACAACGAAACAGTGTCTCGAAATTTGGTAGAAAATCCGAAGAAATTCTGGTCGTATGTAAAGTACACAAGCGGCAAGACGCAGTCAATACCTGCGCTGCGCAGTGCCGATGGTACTGTCACCAACGACTGTGCCGCTAAAGCGGAGTTATTGAACGCAGTTTTCCGAAGTTCCTCCACCAGGGAAGACGAATGGAATATTCCAGAATTTGAAACAAGAACAGCTGCTAACATGGGTTTCTTAGAACTAGATACCTTAGGGGTTGCGAAGCAACTCAAATCGCTCGATACGGGCAAGTCTTCAGGTCCAGATTGTATACCGATTAGGTTCCTTTCAGATAACGCTGATACAATAGCTCCCTACTCAGCAATCATATACAACCGCTCGCTCACCGATAGATCTGTACTTACAGATTGGAAAATTGCGCAGGTCGCACCAGTGTTTAAGAAGGGTAGTAGGAGTAATCCATCGAACTACAGACCTATATGATTGACGTCGGTTTGCAGTAGGGTTTTGGAGCATATACTGTATTCAAACATTATGAATCACCTCGAAGGGAACGATCTATTGATACGCAATCAGCATGGTTTCAGAAAACATCGTTCTTGTGCAACGCAGCTAACTCTTTATTCGCACGAAGTAATGGCCGCTATCGACAGGGGATCTCAAGTTGATTCCGTATTTCTAGATTTCCGGAAAGCTTTTGACACCGTTCCTCACAAGCGACTTCTAATCAAGCTGCGGGCCTATGGGGTATCGTCTCAGTTGTGCGACTGGATTCGTGAGTTCCTGTCAGGAAGGTCGCAGTTCGTAGTAATAGACGGCAAATCACCGAGTAAAACTGAAGTGATATCAGGTGTTCCCCAGGGAAGTATCCTGGGATCTCTGCTGTTCCTGATCTATATAAATGACCTGGGTGACAATCTGAGCAGTTCTCTTAGGTTGTTCGCAAATGATGCTGTAATTTACCGTCTAGTAAGGTCATCCGAAGACCAGTATCAGTTGCAAAGCGATTTAGAAAAGATTGCTATATGGTGTGACAGGTGACAGTTGACGCTAAATAACGAAAAGTGTGAGGTGATCCACATGAGTTCCAAAAGAAATCCGTTGGAATTCGATTACTCGATAAATAGTACAATTTTCAAGGCTGTCAATTCAACTAAGTACATGGGTTTTAAAATCACGAACAGCTTCAGTTGGAAAGACCACATAGATAATATTGCGGGAAGGCGAGCCAAAGGTTGCGTTTCATTGGCAGGACACTTAGAAGATGCAACAAGTCCACTAAAGAGGCAGCTTACACTACACTCGTTCGTCCTCTGTTAGAATATTGCTGCGCGGTGTGGGATCCTTACCAGGTGGGATTGACGGAGGACATCGAAAGAGTGCAAAAAAGGGCAGCTCGTTTTGTATTATCTCATAATAGGGGAGAGAGTGTGCAGATATGATACGCGAGTTGGGATGGAAGCCATTAAAGCAAAGACGTTTTTCGTAGCGGCGAGATCTATTTACGAAATTTCAGTCACAAACTTTCTCTTCCGAATGCGAAAATATTTTGTTGAGCCTAACCTACATAGGTAGGAATGATCATCAAAATAAAATAAGAGAAATCAGAGCTCGAACAGAAAGGTTTAGGTGTTCGTTTTTCCCGCGCGCTGTTCGGGAGTGGAATGGTAGATAGATAGTATGATTGTGTCTCGATGAACCCTCTCCCAAGCAATTTAATGTGAATTGCAGAGTAGTCATGTACATGTAGATGTAGATGTAGACAGCAGAATCCGTGTACGGCGCCAATCGTGTCTCTCTGTGAAAATTGAATCAGCTCCTGCAATTTGCTTGATTAAATTTCTTGTGCTACTAAATTGCGCCAGAGCTGGATGCGCGCCAGCTGTTCCTACATCTGCTGAAAAAAGTCGTATTTGCCTGACAAGTTGTGCGGTAGGGAGCAGGCGCCTGCAGACGTCAAACAGGTTCAGAGCCGGACGGAACGCCACCCAACGCTAAACGACAGACTGCCGACACCATCAGTATAATAGGTGCGGTCTGCTCGTGGTGAGCAATAGTAGCGCTTCCCCGGCGGGAAAATGCGGTGCAATCGGATATTGCCTGATGTTGCGCACTGGGAGGCAAAAATAAACGATTTTCCTAACTGCAGCACATTGCAGTATCGACAGCTGAAACAGATTTTTAAGAGCACTGTAACTCAGTAACAACTACACAGTTGGAATTGCTAGGTGGCCAGGTTTCTCTGAAACTGTCACCAAACACATTTCAGAACATTTTCATACTCATTTCCCTTGATCAAGCAGTCAGTCAGTCACTGACGTTGAATAATAATTTGCAATCAAGATTCAGTACGGTCGGTGACCGTTCCTTTCCATTGCCTTCTTTCCATTTTTCGTTTCAGTACGGTGAAAGAACTGAGCACATGGCAGCCTATTAGCTGGCTAGCAAAAGGTAAGAGTCGTTTCAAGAGCAGGTGGCTGCCAAAAAAATGTTCAGAATCCAAGGTGAAGTCGCAGCCTCAGGTAGACACACCGGCATTCGGTTCCCCCGTCCAGGCGGGACGTGGTACAGCCGCTTCCTGTCGAATAAACACAGAAGTGTTCGTAGAAGTCTTTTAGCAAGGTAAGAGAGCTTTACTCAAGTGTCGCTTCCCAAAAGTTACAGTGTGAATCTTTGTTACTTTTGCGACCGGAGCCACGAAATAACGTTCGCTTTAAATTTTTAGAACCCAAGGATTTGGTTGGTTCTCACTGTTATTGTACGTACAGCATACAGTTTCTTAGCGATGCCTGTACAGGGTGGTCCATTGATGGTGACCGGGCCAAATATCTCACGAAATAAGCTTCAAACGAAAAAACAACGAAGAACGAAACTTGTCTAGCTTGAAGGGGGAAACTGGCTGGCGGCTATGGTTGGCTCTCTAGATGGCGCTGCCATAGGTCAAACGGATGTCAACTGCGTTAGTTTAAATAGAAACACCCATTTGTTATTACGTATTCGTGTAGTACGTAAATAAATATGAATGTTTTAGTTGGACCACTTTTTTCGCTTTGTGATAGATGGCGCTGTAATAGTCACAAACATATGGCTCACAATTTTAGATGAACTGTTGGTAACGGGGAGGTATTTTAAATTAAAATGCAGACCGTAGGTACGTTTGAACATTTTATTTCTGTTGTTCCAATGTGATACATGTACTTTTGAGAACTTATCATTTCTGAGAACGCATTCTGTTACAGCATGATTATTTGTAAATACCACATTCAGGCAATAAACGCTCAAAATAATGTCCATCAACCTCAATGCATTTGGCAATACGTGTAATGACATTCCTCTCAACATCGAGTAGTTCGCCTTCCTTCCGTAAGGTTCGCAACATGCATTGACAATGCGCTGACGTATGTTGTCAGGCGTTGTCGGTGGATCACGATAGCCAATATCCTTCAACTTTCTCCACAGAAAGAAAACCGGGGATGTCAGATCCGGTGAACGTGCGGGCCATGGTATGGAGCTTCGACGACCAATCCACCTGTCATGAAATATGCTATTCACTACCGCTTCAACCGCACGCGAGCTATGTGCCGGACATCCATCATGTTGGAAGTACATCGCCATTCTGTCATGCAGTGAAACATCTTGTAGTAACAGCGGTAGAACATTACGTAGGAAATAAGCATACATTGCACGATTTATATTGCCATCGATAAAATGGGGGCCAATTGTTCTTCCTCCCATAATGCCTCACCATACATTAAACTGCCAAGGTCATTGATGTTCCGCTTGTCGCAGCCATTGTGGATTTTCCGTTGCGCAATAGTGCATATTATGCCGGTTTACGTTACCGCTGTTGATGAATGACGCTTCGTCGCTAAACTGAACGAGTGCAAAAAATCGGTCATCGTCCCGTAATTTCTATTGTGCCCAGTGAAAGAACAGTACACGACGTTCAAAGTCGTCGCCATGAAATTCCTGGTGCATAGAAATATGGTACGGGTGCAATCGACGCTGATGTAGCATTCACAACACCGACTGTTTGCGATTCCAGATTCTCACGCAGTTTGTCTGCTACTGATGTGCGGATTAGCCGCGACAGCAGCTGAAACACCTACGTGGGCATCATCATTTGTTGCAGGTCGTGGCTGACGTTTCACACGTGGCTGAACACTTCCTGTTTCCTTAAATATTGTAACTATCCGGCGAACGGTCCGGGCGCTTGGATGATGTCGTCCAGGATACCGAGCAGCATACATAGCACACGCCCGTTGGGCATTTTGATCACAATAGCCATACATCAACGTGATATCGACCTTTTCCGCAATTGGTAAATGGTCCATTTTAACACAGGTAATGTATCAGGAAGCACATACCTTCCGCACTGGCGGGATGTTACGTTATACCACGTACTTATACGTTTGTGACTATTACAGTGCCATCTCTCACAAACCAATAAAAGTAGTCCATCTAAAACATTCATAATTCTATACGTACTACACGAATATGTAATAAAAATGGGGGTTCCAGTTGATATCCGTTTGACCTATGGCAGCGCCATCTAGCGGGCCAACCATAGCGCCATTTGGTTTCCCTCTTCCAGCTAGACGAATTTCGTCCTTTGTAGTTTTTTCATTTGATGCTTAGTTCGTGAGATATTTGGCCCGGTCGCTATCAATGGACCACCCTGTATATCAGCCGTCTGAGGGAGCTGTTGCAAAATTGTGCCATGTTGTGGGACTGATTTTCTGTGTTCCTCCTCGCCCCAGAGCACGGTTTTAAATAGAAAAAAATATGCAGAACAGGGTATTATTTAACATTTGTATATTCATTTTACTGGTCGGAACTCGCAGTGTCTGCCACTATTGGATGACTAATTCCTGTTCCGACGAAAAATATCGAAGTTACAGAGCGTCCTAAAAGAGAACATTTCATGTTAGACTTTTTCAGAATACGGACTTCATGTTAGGAGATGGGGGAGTAAATACTTCCTGCTAAGAGCTTGAAGAGTGGCGACTTCATACTGTGCTACGGAACAGTAGTGGTAGAGGCAGCTGATGGCTGATGAGGCGAGCCTTGCTGTTGCACAGTAGGAAGTTCCCACGCGAGTACCGTCTCTAAGCACCACGGGACTTACCATCTGAGGTAATCAGTCCCCTAGACTTATAACTACTTAAATATAACTAACCTAAGGACATCACACACATACATGCCCGAGGCAGGATTCGAACCTGCGACCGTAGCAGCAGCGCCGTCCCGGACTGAAACACCTAGAACTGTCGGCCACGGGGCCGGCACGTGAGTACTGAGTACAGAAAGAGAGCTGAACTCGGAGTATTTTGGCCTTACCACCACCGTCCACATTACGCTACAAGTTTGGTAGTATGTGCCATTCCTGCGATCAACGATTCCGTGGGGCCACTCCATTCAGGAGCCAGTTATACCATTTTAATACTTCGCAGCCACCTAGTTTGCTTTTAGGATGCGCTTTGACGGTCTCACTGCTGTTCAGTCTTATTTTTCCATGTTCTTTTACTAACCGTGCTTACAGTCGCTGGTCTTACTCGTGTATTATCTACGTAAGTTTGCATTTATCATGGCCACCCTCCTGCATCAAAGTTGCATTTCACTATTAGAGCCTCTTTCCCAAGCATTTGGTGTTCAGTTCTTTATCTAAGTGGGTATGTCATGTGTTTTGCTTGCTAATAAATAATCTGATTGTTATAGTGACCACTTGTTTCGCTTTCACATTAGATGGTCCTCCTCTCATTAATGTGTTTACGTGTGTAGTGCGGTACCCATGTTGTCATGCTTGATTGACCGCCTCTATTAATTACCATTCAGTAAGACGTTATCACGTACTTTAATTAATTAGCATGACCACATAGGGTGCTTCCGTTGTGTGGCATTTCAGCATCACAGGGGTGTGCACAACCGACACCCCACGTCAGATTCTGGCAACCTTGGGCCAGGATACCGAACCCAGACAGTTCTGACATACAAAGTCGTCTTTTGAGTCACGGGAATAAGATTCTCTCGACTCCTGGCCAGGATTAATTGACGAAATTATTGGAAATTTGTGGTAAGGTCTTATGGGACCAAACTGCTGAGGACATCGATCCCTAAGCTTACACACTACTTAATCTAACTTAAACTAACGTACGCTAAGAACGACACACACACCATGCCCGAGGGAGGACTCGAACCTCCGACAGGGGAAGCCGCACGGACGTGATAAGACACCTCAGAACGATCTGCTACCCAGTGCGGCTGATTTACGAAATCCCGCGATCTTCTCATTATGCATGCACTTGTTAAGTCGACAGGAAAAGATTCTGTGGACACTTATCGAGGATTTTCGAAGCCTGAAAACCTCTGAGTTTCGTAATCCAATTTTCTTTTAACTCGTTGAAATTTTATCCCGAAGATCAGCGCAAACACCTAAAATAAATAAATATCAATAATTTAATACAGACGTAATTTGCAGATGTTTTTAGTACGGGGGTTGACTTAAAAGTAATGCCTCCACCTTCGCAACTTTTCAACAGTTGACAGCATTGGTATGCGGCAGGTGCTTGCTTGTTCCGTAGCCTCTGTTCTACAGCTGCAGTTGGCGGGAAGCCTTAGCATTGAACGGTTGTGTTGTTACAGTGTAAAGTATGGAACCCTGCGCAGACGGTCGGTCAATGCCATTTAGGCAACGTGCAGTCATTGAATTCTTGACAGCAGAAGGTGTCACCCCAAAGAAATTCATCAGAGAATGAAAGCAGTTGATGGTGATTGTGCTGATGTGAGTACTGTGCTTCGTTGGGTGAGTAAGTTTAAAGATGTTGAGGCGGGAACATCTGACCTGCGTGACGAACAAAGGGTTGGACGTCCTGTGACAGCAACCACCGAGTTTCACAAGCAAAATGTTGACAGATTGATTCAGGACGATCGTCGTATCACTCAGGAGGAGGAGGAGGAGGATATTACTGTTTAACGTCCCGTCGACAACGAGGTCATTAGAGACGGAGCACAAGCTCGGATTAGGGAAGGATGGGGAAGGAAATCGGCCGTGCCTTTTCTAAGGAACCATCCCGGCATTTGCCTGAAGCGATTTAGGAAATCACGGAAAACCTAAATCAGGATGGCCGGACGCGGGATTGAACCGTCGTCCTCCCGAATGCGAGTCCAGTGTGCTAACCACTGCGCCACCTCGCTCGGTGATCACTCAGAGAGAAATTGCAAGCACAATCGGCATTTCACAAGAACGTGTGGGTCACATTATTGCTTTGCTTCGCTATCGGAAGATATGTGCACCATGGGTACCCCAGATCCTGATTCCGGAAATGAAAGTGCACAAACTTGAAATTTTCCAGGAACTCCTCTCACGTTACGAGAATGAAGGTGACGCCCTTCTCCATTCCATTGTGACAGGAGACGAAATGTGGGTACACCATTACGACGCGGAGTCGAAACGTCAGTCTATGGAATATCGATACAAAGACGCGCCCCAGAAAAAGAGATTCAAGACGCAGCCCTCAGCTGGAAAAGTCATGGCCACAGTGTGCCGGGACGCAGATGGTGTCACGCACGTTGATTTCCTTTATCGTGGTACAACATTTAATTCAAAGCGTTACATCACAACGCTGTGGACTATTAAACGATGGCTAACAAGGGTCCGAAAGGAAAAGGGAAATGTTTTCCTGCAGCATGGCTATGCCCAACCACATACTTCACGTGCCACCACGGCAGAACTTTAGAGACTGAATCTCGACCACGGTACGACATCCTCCATACAGTCAAGATTTAGCACCGTCTGACTACCATCTGTTGCCGATACTGAAAGACGATCGGCGGGGACATCATTATGCTTCTGATGAAGACGTTGAGAGAACTGTGAGACTGTGGTTGCCAAAACAGAGTGTCGACTTCTTCCGTGACGGCTTCAAAAAACTTCTTCATCGATGGCAGAAATGTATCCAGTTGGCTGGTATTTGTGTGGAAAAGTCAATAATGTTAATTAAAGATCACAATCTACGGATTATTTCTGCATTTGATTTGTTAAAATATTCCCATCCAAACCCAATTAACAGTGGTGGAGGCATTACTTTTCATTCAACCGTCGTAAATTGTGCTTCTTTATGAGACGGATTGGTGGGTAAAAGTCCATCTATGTCCAGAGTTTTCGTTGTTGTATGTGTTAGGATGTTATTGTGTTCCGTGAAATATAGAGGCAAGAATTTGGCTATGCAGGGGAAATAATCAAATGTGCTCCCAATTCTGGTAGATCATTTTGTAGGCATTGTTTCGTATATGAGTAATTATTAGGCATTTTTATAACCACAACAAATATTGTCTTGTGGTTCGTGTACGAGAGGCAGGAACATGTCCAGACATCCAGTCAGGTGCACTCAGAGCAATCTTACCGGTCATACCGCAACTTGTACCCGAATTCTGTGGAAAGAGCACTCCGTACGTAATCGTCAAGAATGTGCTTGACTACGTATGAGGAACAGAAAGTAGAGACGAACTACTTCTATGTTTTCAAATACCAATAAGCCATGAAGTACTGAAGTTTAATCAATTATCTACCTCTAGTAAAGGAAGACGCCAAAAGCCTTGCCACAGTGCTAACAACGCTTTTCATCAAATTAACACCGTTAAGCGCTGCCGGGCTGAGCTAGCATTCGGCTGGGTGACGATCCGGTCTGCCGAGCGCTGTTGGCAAGTGGGGTGCACTCAGCCCTTGTGAGGCAAACTGAGGAGCTACTTGATTGATAAGTAGCGGCTACGGTCTCGTAAACTGAAATACGGCAGGGAGAGCGGTGTGCTGACCACATGCCCCTCCACATCCGCATCCGGAGACACACTTGGGCTGAGGATGGACGGCGGCCGACCGGTACCATTGGGCCTTCATGGCCTGTTCGGGCAGAGTTTAGTTTCGTTTTTTTATTAATGGAAGATTTGCTGGTTCGTAACTTGAGCAACATCTTTTGCCATGAATACAAAATGGCGAGTACAGCATCAGAATCTGGAACTTCGAGAAATATTTTTCTCTTAATATATTCGTCGTTTGGTTTATGAACTCACATATCGTCTGCGACATCAGTATCGCAGAGTTTTGGAATACTCGTGTTCACTCATCTGTTACGGTGAAAGTTTGATAACTTGCTCCACAGCCTTCGTGAAATTTTTAAATGCAATCATTCTCATTTTGGTTGTTAGAAACATTACTTGCTGCGATTGCACGTGTAGAAATTGCAATTGCAATGTTTTAACAGCCATATGCAGAACGATTTCATTTAAAAATGTTACATGAGAATTGTGTACTCATACTGCAGTACCTGACGCAAGATGTAAAGGCAGAGTTGTTCCCAGCACTTTACAGATACCGGGAAACGAACGCACTTACTGCAGGAGGGGAATGAAAAGATATGTGTGCTACTGAATAGCGGCCGTTCTGAGGGAAATACGTCAACAGATCCTTAGTGTTTTCCGCAAACAACTGGGCACTGTGTGAAGTCGCGACATATCAAGCAAGAAATACCTAAGCTTAAAATCGATGACAAATTCATCAGTAAGGAAACAACGCATGTTAAAATCAGAAAGGACGACGAAGATAAGCGTAGGACAGTGCGGATGATGAGCGAACAAACCTTTATTCGAACAGGTATAGCTGAAAGTTCCACAGCAGTAACCACCGATGGTAATTCGAAATCGAAAGTCACGAACTGCGAGTTGTCCAACAAATCAGCATCGAGAGAATCCATGAAGATCAATATAATAATACAAAATAATGTTACGTATTGACGGAGATTGCGGAAATATCGGGCAGCATCAAGGGGCGAGAGGTACTAGGGATGTCGAAGGATTAGATCAACGGAAGATGGGAGGATCATTTTAGCAAGGCAAGTTGCCGCTTCAGAAAAATTTTGCACCGATATAGGAATACAAACTACGGAACGGTTTACGAAACTTTGGAGGTACACTGGAAGCACGTCTTACAGATGTGGAAGAGCAGACTATGGGATGATGCCACCAGGTCAAAGAGAGAACTTTTGCGGAGCAAAACGAGGGGTTGTGCAGAGTAGATTCCGAGTTAGAAACAGTAACCGAAGAGCACGGCAGCGTCGTCGTGAATTTGCAATAGGAAATGCGCAACGTAAAGAGGAGGCTTTCGCGTTCATGGTGGCATATAATAAAATATAGCAAGATTTGAAGCTGTTCGAAGAAAAGAATGGAACAGTAACTAGTCTGGCTAATATCGAGCCTAATTTGAGAGAGGAAAATAAGAACTGGATGGAAGTTGGACGTACGAGGCGTGAGGAAGGTGTCAGTGTAATAACTGCGCTACACAGGTGGGCGAGTCAGTTAAGTACAATCGAGGAAACATCGAGGAGGAAATGGTGGGTAGGCAGTATATTCAAGTCCAGAATGTAAGTCATTCTTCAAGTCAGTCCAGAGCACTTCACCCATGAATTTGAATCAGTCAGTTTGACCACATTCTCAAATTGTCATGGGAAGACAAACAGAGAATGAACGTGTGTGCACACGTACAGTGTGAGAATTATTGAACTACATGAAAATATTTGTCACAAACTACGACGTGCACACACTTTGTTCTACAAGTAAAGATCAGTACAGGTACTCGGATTTGGGAGGACATGTTCGATAAGCGTGCCATCATTGGCGATGATTCGGCGCAGACGAATAACGAAATTCTGCATGACACGCTGACGCGTCGGAAAATCAGTGCTGTCGATGATCTTCTGAATGGCTGTTTTCAGCTCAGCAATGGTTTTGGGTTTATTGTTGTACACCTTAACTGAGTCTCAGTTGTTCAGATCCGGAGAATATGGCGGCCAATCGAGGCTCACGCCAGTGGCCTCTGGATACCCGAGAGCCAGAATGCGGTCCCCATAGTGCTCCTGGAGGACATGAAACATTTTCGTCCTTCTATGGGGTCGAGCTCCGTCTTGTATAAACCACGTCTTGTTGAAATCAGGATCACTTAGGATAATGGAGATAAAATCATCTTCCAAAACCTACACGTACCGTTCGGTAGTGCCGTGCCATCAAGGAATATTGTACCGATTATTCTTCGACTGGATACTGCGCACCACACAGTCACTCGTTGAGGGTGAAGAGACTTCTCGATCCTAAAATGCGGGTTTTTACTCCTCCAAATGCGTTGGAACATCCTAAAGCAAACCGTTCAGAAGTTACGACGATTTAATTTCATATCTTTCAATAATATGGAGCACCTGAGATACGAGAGTCAAATCTCTTGCATGTCAAAATTATGAGTAATTTCGACGAGATTTCACGGAGGAATATTGGCCGGAAGTATGGCATAAATGTGACGTGTCAAAAAATGTTAGATCGGAATATTTCAACGCTATGGTCTCGAGGAACAACATGTTAGGTGAACCGTTTACGTCAAAGGTCATTGTACTATTTTGCTTAGTAAAATTACCACAATGGATAGGAAGAGAGATTGTTTGGCCGGTAGAGACATGTATGAGGAGGACGAATTTCAGGAGTTTTTGGGGAGTTAGGGTTTAAGTGTGAAACTGAAGACTGGAGGCCGTCGCACAGAGATTTCCAAGTAAGTCAGTTCGTGTTACATACAGCTTTAGGTTTTGAGATTTGTGTGCATTTGGATTTAATCTGTAAGGTCTGTATATTACGAATGTGATCATCGTGTCTTTGTTGGTCACCTGTGCAAATTATGTAGAAGCTGCGTGTGATGTTCGTTAGTTTCCGTAGTAGGATATTAGAGGTCTAACATAGTTTTGTTTAATTTTGAGCGATGTGATTTGTAAAAACTACTAAAAGCAGTAATATCAGACGACGTGCTAGCGGAAGCTTCCTCGCATCAGTGATTGATTACGTAGTCCTGTTCCGCGTTAATACTGCGACAAGAGACCCAGTCGGTGACGATTTTTCGGAAGTGAGGCAGCGCTGCAGACAAGTTTTAATGATACCAGAAAGGAGCGGGGTCGCTCTGTACTATGAGTAAAGGTTAAACTGGATTGCTGGCTGCGAGATCCCATCGTATGCGTTTGCAGTTCCAAGATGCCGTGTCGCTAGTATACGTAATTATTGGAAGAGGTTTGCTTACACACGGGGTCGCGTCAACCTTTGAAGTTATTTTCTGCGTCCAAATGGTTGATGACAGACTCGAAAAGCAACTGCGCACCATCCGTGTATTTTTGTAGGTACTCTTCACTCAATATGCGATTATAATCAGGTGGAAGTCGATGTCGTTATAATTACTAGACTTTGCATAAATAATATCGCCATGAACGCTGGGAACTGGTGAAAGTAAATAAAAAATATTGAGGTAATATGGATACCCGTAAAATGGTTCAAATGGCTCTGAGCACTATGGGACTTAACATCGGAGGTCATCAGTCACTTATAACTTAGAACTACTTAAACCTAATTAACCTAAGGACATCACAGGCATCCATTTCCGGGGCAGGACTCGAACCTGCGACCGTAGCAGTCTCGTGGATCCGGACTGAAGCTCCTAGAACCGCTCGGCCACCCCGGCAGGCAGATCCGTAAAGGTAAGGGAAATATACAGCCGGAAAAATATGGTACGCTTGGAAAGAAGACGTGGAGTTTGATCCGATGATGGAATACGTCACCTGGGGGATAGTCGATGTACTGATAATATTTTCAATTTCGTCCGCCAACAGAGATCGTAGTGCCGTAGCTACCAGTGCGCCATTTGTTTCTACCCTCTAATAGGGTTACAACAGGATATTTCTCGCCCACACATTGCCCGTGAAACTAAACTTGCTCTGCAAGACGTACAGAAACTTCCCTGGCCAGCGAGATCTCCAGACTCGTTTACAGTCGAGCACATGTGCGATGTGAGTTGACTAGAAGTGATTCGTGCAACTTTCTCAAGTAAAAACTCTTACAGAACTACGTGAACAGCTTGAGGAGACCTGGATTAACGTATCGCTGGTGAGTATTTGCCGTCTGTACGCTCTTCTGGACTCCAGAGTCAGCACCTGGATTGCCGCCGATACTAAGGTACTAATACGGGTGTTTCAACATGGGTCACAACCTGATAACTTAGAACTGCTAGTGCTATTGATCTGTAAACGCAATCGTTTCATGTTCTCCATACACACTGTTCCAACAATAAATCTTCAGTAATTGTAAACCTATAAAATGGTGTACTATTTATTTTCGGCACTGTAGTAGATACACCACGTTATCAAAAGTATCCGGACATCCTCAGAAACCTACGTTTTTCGTATAAGGTGCACTGTGCTACCACCTACTGCCAGGTACTCCATATCAGCGACTTCAAAGTCATTAGACATCGTGAGAGAGCAAAATGGGGCGTTCCGCGGAACTCACGGATTTCAAACGTGGTCTGGTGATTGGGTGTCACTTGTATCATATGTCTGTACGTGAGATTTCCAAACTCCTAAACATCCCTGGGTCCTCTGTTTCTGATGTGATAGTGAAGTGGAAACGTGAAGGGACACGTACAGCACAAAACCGTACAGGCCGACCTAGTCTGTTGACCGACAGAGACCGCCCACACTTGAAGAGGGTCGTAATGTGTCAGAGTCAGACATCTATCTAGACCATCAGACAGTATCCACTGCACGTACTATAACAGTTATGCGGGAGGTGAGAAAATTTGGATTTTATGGCCGAGCGGCTGCTCATAAGCCACACAGCACGCCGGTAAATGACAAACGACGCCTCGCTTGTTATAGGGAGCGTAAACATCGGACGATCGAACAGTGGAAAAACATTGTGTGGAGTGACGAATCACGGTACACAACGTGTCGATCCGATGGCAGGTTGTGGTTATGGCGAATGCCCGGTGAATCTCATCTGCCAGCGTGTTTAGTGCCAATAGTAAGATTCGGAGGCAGTGTTGTTATGGTGTGGTCGTGTTTTTCATGGAGGGAGCTTGCACCCCTTGTTGTTTTGCGTGGCACTATCACAGCACAGGCCTACATTGATGTTGTAAGCACCTTCTTCCATCCCAATGTTGAAGAGAAATTCGGGGATGGTGATTGCATCTTTCAACACGATTTAGCTCCTGTTCATAATGCGCGGCCTGTGGCGGAGTGATTTAACGACAGTAACATCCCTGTAATGGACTGCCCTGCACAGAGTCCTGACCTGAATCCTATGGAACACCTTCGGGATGTTTTGGAACGCCGACTTCGGGCCAGGACTCACCGACCGACATCGATTCCTCTCCTTAGTGCAGCACTCCGTGAAGAATGGCCTGCCATTCCCCAAGAATCCTTCCAACACCTGACTGAACGTATGCGTGCGAGAGTGGAAGATGTCATCAAGGTTAAGGATGGGCCAACACCATATCGAATTCCATCATTGTCGATGGAGGGCGCCACAATCTTGTAAGTCATTTTCAGCCAGCTGACCAGATACTTTTGATCAGATAGTGTATACTGACTTCTGCGATTTTAATGAGCCTAATAAGAAAAAAATTGTCTTTTGTGGCCGGCCGCGGTGGTCTCGCGGTTAAGGCGCTCAGTCCGGAACCGCGCGACTGCTACGGTCGCAGGTTCGAATCCTGCCTCGGGCGTGGATGTGTGTGATGTCCTTAGGTTAGTTAGGTTTAAGTAGTTCTAAGTTCTAGGGGACTGATGACCACGGAAGTTAAGTCCCATAGTGCTCAGAGCCATTTTTATCTTTTGTGAAGTCATCAAACGTACGTTTCTGTGTGGTTCAGAATTGTCCAACGAAACGTAGATTATTTTAACTGAAGGATGATTAAGAGAATCAAAGTGAGAGAAACACAGAAATGAAGGCCCATAATGCAGATCAGAGAGCACGATCAACTGCAAAAGCATCACAAGAATTAATCGTAGGGCGGGCCAATAACTTCAGCAGAATGATTGTCCACAATATGTAGAGGAAATTCATTCAAGTACCTGTGGATACTTCAGAAAACTAACACAAAACTGCGTGCTATGCATCATACTTCTATGTTTATTAACTATGGTTAACAATGTTATTAACAAACTTCTTTTTATTGAATTTCGACGGTGAGGTTACTGTAAAGTTGTTTCAACCATCAGATGTTTTCTGGTGTTGTTACGAGGGCAACAAGCTTGAATTTACGAAAATTTTTCTGTGCTTTGGAGCCGAGGTCATGTTTGTAAATCATTTTGGAGACCTAAGAGCCACAGCATTTATTACAATTTTGAAATCCTAAGAACCACAGCACGCATTCAATCGTAACATTTTTGAGACGACAGAGCCACAGTTATTAATGTATTTTGACTAGACCGGTTAGAATGGTCCTTTCTTGTGTAACTATGATTGTAGTGTGTAATAATGTTGTGTGGAACTCCATTATTGTATGTCTAACGTCATGGCTAGAGTGCTTGTGCGTCCAACGCGAAACACACGAGCACCTGTAACTTTCAAGCGATAGTTCGGGCATACACAGCTGACCTTGGCGGTAGCAGTGTAGCCTTCACTAAGTTAGAAGAACAGGAGGGGAGTCCTGCCAGAGTACACCACCCGCCACTCTCCACTCCAGATGCGACGAGCTGTGGGAAGCCAGTTTCGCCCGCAAGTAGCAGTGAAATGAAATCATTATGTGGGATTGTTGGCCGTAAGGCCCAAAGCGGGACGGTTTGACCCACGGGTGCAAGTCTTGTTTCAGTCGACGCCACAGTGGGTGACTTACGAGTTGGTGATGATGATGAAAGGATGGCGAGGACAACGCAACACACAGTCTACGAGAGGAGAAAACCCCGACCCGGCTGGGAATCGAACCCGGGCCTGCTGCATGGTAGGCAAACACCTTACTGCTCAGCTAAGTAGGTAGGCGAGTGCATGTGGCGATGCCGTCATGCGAGAGCCTGGTTGCTCGCTCGGAGGAACAACCCACTCCACCTTGGCCTACACGCCCCACCGAGGAATTAATGGACGCCTGACCTACTTACGGCAGCCAGCAGCCAGTGTTGTTTCACAGAGCACGGGGCTAAGCTATGAAGGTGATCTAACGCACTACGGCAATGTAAACTGTCAGGCAGGCTTTTAGTGTGACCTGAATCATCAGTAAACCTGTGTGGAGGATCTCCAGTACACACACAACTTTCCATGAACGTGGAGACACCACTAGGCCACGTTAAGAGTGTAGATGTTAGCCATTTGTTTACGAACATGAATTCTCGTTATGTACCTGAATCCTGAGTCAGTATTTAGGGTTCGAAGCCATTGATAGTACTGCTACTAACATCATCATCTTTCTTCATTGTGTGTATGTGTGAGAATGAACGTTTGTAATGGCACTCGCTACAGCGTTAAATCGTTTCTTATGAGCTATGAAATCTTCACGGGTTATCAACCGAGTGGCGTCGTCTTCTAGTCGCAACGTTTCGATGGATTGCGTATCCTTCGCCTGAAGATGATGGATACGCAATCCATTCGAACGTTGCGACTAGAAGACGACGCCACTCGGGTGATAACCCGTGAAGATTTCGTACCTCAAATACGCCGAGAAGACCTGCAATCGCATACATTTCTTATGAGTCATGAACACCTTTGCGATTGCTCACAGACCTTCCGATGATTGGTCAGATCCTACAGCGGGGAACTGTCCAACTTCGCGAAGCTGATCACTGTTGTTGATGCGGAGAAAGACTTAGTTTTTTATTTTTATTTTTTTTATTTTTAACGGTCAATAATAAAGACTGATCATGAAGCCCAATGTACAGTAATAACGCAAGCCACCAGCGGTACTGCAAATTTGGTTGCTATTAAGATGTTTCATGTTTTAGGTTTTATTTCGTTACTCACTTAATACTTGTAATAGCAAGTCTAATGCACGATATACGCAGTGCAGTAATATGTTCATTCTTATAAACATACCATTTTTGAGACGAAAAATTATTATGTTTGTATTATGCCTGATGCAGTCTTAACTTATGTTACATTTAACTTACTCATTTACTGAAGAAATCTACACAGTAACACAATTGTTTCCTTATGAGCAATTACATTACAGTTCTGTTTTGAAACTTGCATGTCTTCTATGTTTGCTCTTTAGAATTTACAAATTTTTACTTGTACATAATCCTACAGTCACAACAGAGTTATGAGAAGAGTTTTGGTTATGTCCTGTTTGTTTCGACCATACGTCTACAATAATCAGCCCCTTATTATTTGTTGTGATTTACTCCACATCTGTTTTTACATACATCATGCTCTTATTCGATGTGAAATGCTATGTACTTGTTGTTTCTTATGTGGTGGGCTAAAGTTAAAACTGAGTGATTCATTTTATCCTGTAAGTTCATTAATGTGGGTGGAGTAATTTATAGTAAATTGGATTAAGTATATGTGATCTTAGCAAGCAATCTGAGAGTGTGAGAGTCTATAACGGCATTGCCCCAATACGTGATCATTATAAAAAAAAACTAGTCTGAATGTGCAATATTGTAATTTCTGGTGTTATCATTAATAACGATCCCATTGCACTAGAATTGACGTGTGAGTGTGAGGTGGCTTGTATAAAGGTGTTTTGTGTAATTTCAGGATATTTACCTTGGGATCAGGTTGAAAACTGTCTGCGCCGGCCACGGTGGCCGAGCGGTTCTAGGCGCTTGAGATTGGAACCGCGCGACCACTACGGTCGCAGGTTCGAATCCTGCCTCGGGCATGGATGTGTGTGATGTCCTTAGGTTAGTTAGGTTTAAGTAGTTCTAAGTTCTAGGGGACTGGTGACCTCAGATGTTAAGTCAGATGTTAAGTCCCATAGTGCTCAGAGCCATTTGAATCTTTTTTTTTTTTTTTTTTTTAAACTGTCTGCCATGGTACGGTACTCATGTGGAAAACGAAAACAAAAATAGTACCCTTATTCACTTAAAATATCCTCGATAAACTTATTCCACAGTTGAATCCTAGCAGAACCTCATTAGCATCCATTTTATTCGCAACCCGAGGGTGATGTTAAGCGGCGATTTTTCTCTGAAACTACAAGCAAACACATTTCAGAATATTATGTTTGTATCCCTTCATCAAGTAGATGATGAATGACGCTGAATAACAACTTTAATCAAGACCGAATAGAAGCAGAGACTATCCTTTTATTGCTCTCTTCCCATTTCTCTCTTTTTAGTACCATGAAGGGACTACACATTAGGGATCAAACAATAAGGGTCATTTTAAGAGGCGTTGGCTATCATGAAAATGTTCATAGTCTGAGGTGAAGTCGCAGCCACAGGTAGACAGAACGAAATTTCCGATCATTCTCATTCCCTATCGTGTACTCTCAGCGCAGGACGTAGGGCGCCTTTTTGTCGAAAGAACAGCGAATTGTTTGCAAAATTCTTTTAGCAAGATAAGGAATTGCTATCGAAGTGTCGCTCCCCCGAGGCTAGGATGTCAATCTTCCACAAGAGCGACGCCACAAAATAACGTTCGGCTTAAATGTTGAGAATCCAGAATTCTAACTTGTTCATACTGTTATTTTTTGCAGAGAACATTCTTTTCGTCTGTTTCTACGTGTCAGACATCTCGTAGGACTGTTTGTAAATTGTACCATGAAGTGTGATAGATTTTGTGCCAGCTCCCCTCCGCAAAGCACTACTGATCATAAACAACAAGAATCATAAAGAGTGAGAGATTGTTTGACATCTTTACTCGAGTTTTGCTTGATGTAACTCGCAATGTTTGCGACCAGTGGCTGGTAAGATCCCTCTCTGACAGAAAAAGCGAAGCTACAGTGCGTCTAAAACAAGAAGACTGATAGCTAGATGATGGGCGACTGAGAGGCGAACCTGTCTGGCATGTAGGACGACGTCCCCCCTTGAGCACTGAGTACAGAGAGAGAAACCTGAACTCCAGCCACTGCTGCCAGCTGCCTTCTTCCGCATTACGCTGCTTTGCTGTCAATATGAACTTTGGCAATCTGACTGGTGTCCGATCATATTTTACCATGTTCTTCCTGTAATTTACTAACTATGCTTACACTTAATGCTCGTGTTCTTATTTATTCACACAACTTCTCGTTTATCGTGTCCACCAACCTGTTCCAAGATTTCAATGTTCAAAAGTTTATCACAGTGGGTAACTCATGTTTCTTTTGCTTTTCGAAAACAAGCCTAGTGTTTATCTTTGTTATATGGGGTACTTCCCTTCTGTTTAGGTCACCACAGAATGGACTTTAGTTAGCATCAGTGAGGTAAGCAAAACAGCACAAGCTATCGTAAATGAAAGTGTAAACAAAGCTTCAGATATGAAGTTTTTATTGCCCCGGTCACAGGTAGGTACACTGGATTACTAGTTCCAGCGGGGATAAGCTTCCATCTTTCAGATCTGCAGGGACACAAAAAATTAAAAATTTTACGCTGTTGTAGCTCTAATCGTAAATTCAGTATTTTACGTAAATTCTTTTTGACATACCCTCAATGTAAAATTTAGGAAATATTGTTACCTATTGTATTTTCCGATGTATATAACTGACGTACTATTTTCCATTTTAAATTATTCACATTTTATTCTCTCATTTACATGTACGTGGGTACTTTAATATGGTGGTACTCCACTGTACTACTCTATTAGCTCGACTAGTATATGGTGGTACTCCACTGTACTACTCTATTAGCTCAACTAGTATCGGGCAGCTTGTAGTTGGCAGTCAACTCAGTTTTGGTTCAATGGCGCTGAGCACTATGCTACTTAACTTCTGAGGTCATCAGTCCCCTAGAACTTAGAACTGTTTAAACCTAACTAACCTAAGGACATCACACACATCCATGCCTGAGGCAGGATTCGAAGCTGCGACTGTAGCAGCAGCGCGGTTCCGGACTGTAGCGCCTAGAACCACTCGGCCATCTCGGCTGGCTCACTTTTGGCACTTGTTGAAGTGCCACACCTGTGTAACTCAGTGTTCCTATGAGGATACAGTCATATTTTTTGTTTTACTCCCTTTTCATCGCGAGGTAATCATATCTTAGGCATAAATGGGAATTTGTGTGTTTACTGTAATAACGTATGCGATGATAATTTTATTTTTTATTTCAAGTTCACACTCCATTACGATGGTACACCAACAAACGTGCATTTTATCGCACATCAACATTTCATGGACCATACGCTGATGTCATGTCAAAAACAACATATGTTAAACCGTTAATTTACGATTAAAATTATAACAGTGTAATAGTTTTGTAATTTTTGTAACCTTGAAGATCTGAAGATGGCAGCTTAGCTCTGCTGAAACTAGTAATACAATTTATTTGCATGCGATCCAGATAATACAGACTTTATATCCGAAACTTTCTTTACATTGAATTCATGATCGCTCTCCATGTGAGAACGTCAGATTTTTGTAAAAAGCAGTAACTTAATGAAAAATAATCACCTTAATGTACAGGGACTCTATGAAATGATGATACAAACTTTCAGGTATGACAGAGAGGGAAAAGTTTATCAACTTTAAATAAGAAGCTCTTTCCTAGTGACGAATGACAAGTAAACGAAATGAAACTTCTCAGATTGGGAGTGTATGTGATGTAGGTGATGTTAAGTCATGATTAAAAATCGAATCATATTTACAGAGAACTTGTCGGTATGAGCTCACTTAACAGACTGACATCGTACTGCCTCTGGCCCGGAAGCATGCGCTGATTCTCTTGGTAGGGTCGTCGTAAAGCCTCTGTTCCTGGCCTGAGGCAGTTTGGCCAGCAACTGTTGCCACCAATCCTTGATATCTTGGGTGCTGGCACTCGAATGGTGTTGACGTCTGAGCTGGATCCATGCGCCGGCACGTGATGGACTTGACCGCTGCCGTGTCGAGCTGGCGGGAGGCGCGGATGGCGATAATCTCTCAGCTGGAGCGACTGGAACTAAAAGCATCTTCTGAAGCCGGCGACGTCGCCGCGTTGGGAGCATAGGACAAGCCTGTGGCGAGTTGCCTGGGGCCATTACGGCGCAGCGACCTAAAAGTGTCGGTAATGGCAGGCAGTGCCTGCAGTTGGTGAAGCTGGTCAGTCGTCTGAGCGACAAGGACACAGATCTGGGCGGAGACAAGGCCTCAAGAAGCTAACCTGTGTTACAGTTACGAGACGTTTCGACAGTCAGTGTTTGAGGGCTGTCCTGTGGACAAATATCTGGTGGAGCGGTGCCGTCTTTTATGACCAGACCCAAAGCAAACCAAGTGGAAGCGAACGGCTTCTGCGTATCTTAAGGAGCACTATCTGAGTGCTTTCACACCTAATGGCGGCATTCTGGTGTCATTGTGATTAAGGCGGTGCACACTATTATGTGTGAACCGTGCAATGAAGTAGCCAGTTGCAAACAAGTTTCTGCATGAATATCTGTGGCTGCAGTGAAAGTATTATTTTCTTTTTTATGGTACGTGGGGAGCGCAACACTATGTGCGCTACGAGACAGATTTAATTGGCGTGATTTAGTGTATTAAGTAAAGATTGATTCTTCATCGCTGTGAGTCTATGTCACTTGACTCCTCCAGTGGTTTTACGAGTTTAAATTTGTTGGATGTGAGGTCCGCCAGTTATGCAAAACACCGTTTTCTTTCAGTACCCAAACATGTTTCGGCACCACTGTGTCATCATCACATCATCAGTGGTTTTTCGTTTTTATTTATTCTGCAATGTGAACATTTTTGTTAAATTATTATAAAATTATGTGAATCTTTAGTTCAAACAACAGGTCGTTTCTTTTTGTAAATACCTTTACATTTGGTGTGCACGAATTTTCTGGATCACTTTTGTATTAATTAGTACAGGTAACTTGTCATCTGCATAGCTGGCGGACCTCACATCCAACAATTGTAACTGCAAACACGACCAATACAAGGAGCTGCAAATCAAAATGATGAATATTTTACGAGTTTATTATGGCAGTGAGCCTGTGTCCCAGTGTCGTTGCGTTAAGATTTAGTTGTTATTATCTACCCTCTTAACTGAGTGGTCAGTGGATCTGACAGCCATGCTCTGGGACCAGGTTCGATTCCTGGCCGGCTAAGAGATTTTCTTCCTTTATTGCCTGGGAGGACACCCTAGTCAGCCACTGTGAAGTCAACTGAAAGATTTGCAACTCGGCAGCCGATTTTCCCTTGATGGAGACTCCCAGCCATTAATACCCTACGATCATTTCATTTGTTGTCATTGCCTTTACGTGAAAGAGCAGTTAGAAAAATAGTAAAAATCATCTGAACAAACAACTGTCGAATAAGATACGCTCGAAAGAGTCATAGCCACCAGACCAATTACAGCGTTAGAATCACATGTACACTGAATGAACCGTGAAAGGAGGTGAGTAAGCAGTCTAATAGAAGGCTACATTGAGCTTAGATTCACCTAGTAACCATAACGATTTTAAGTGCATCTTGTTCTAAGTTCTTTATTTAGATTGTTGTTACGGTAATTCTAATTGCCCTACAAGCTGGTGGCATGCATTGCTTTGATAGCCTTTAAAAAGTAAGAGAAATCCTTAACTAAGCGAAACGCTTTCTTTAAAACAAAAATATTTTAACTTTACAACCGAGACTGCTCCTGCACATAACTGTAAATTGTCTTTGCATGGTTTTCCACATAGAGCATAGTGGTATCGATACCACCATATCGGCGTCATAGCAATGAAATTGCAAATTTCCATAAGACACCGATAGTGGCTGTGCAGAATCTGGCGGACCCAATGAAGCACACCTGCAGAGCCACGCCTGGTCTCTGAGCGCCCTCTGCCACTGCGACACAGGACGGTCGGCGGCAGCCGATCAGTTCATTCACGCCCTGAGCCACATCGTGATGTGTAACTATGCAGACACCGCCTATTCATGACTCTGTCACCGTCTTTGTTGCTGTTGTAACAGCTGGTCTCTTATTTCTTGTCGTATCATTTGCAATGCGTCTTAGTACGTTTGGAGAAACACACGTTAAGTAACTCTTCTGTTTACTGTGTTAACCAGTTCGCTAATCATTTCTGTTCCTGTTCAGTTTTCCTACGACAGTGGCTGCACTTCTCTGTAGATCACCTCACTTCCCTTTGTGTACAAAATCGTACGCTAGAGGACAAGACTGAATCTGTTCTGAAATGTCGAATCAAAACTCATTCAGCCTTATAAATTTCCAATTGTTTTATTTGAACAACCAGATTCCGCACTACATTACGCAATCTTCAGGCTCCCAGACCGACATGTAGTAAAAATACACTTATGATCCAGCCGAAATAAAGGCCAAGCATTCAATTACTATTATCCATGGATTTATCCTTAAAACAGCAATTATTATTAGCCCGATGTGGCATAATGCAGCTCTAAAACCTGTTGTTCAAATAAAATAACTCCCGGAAATTCAGACGGTTGAAGGTGTTTTGATTAGACGTTTCATATTGAACAGCCGATCCCCCGCAACCATCTGTATAAAGATGGATTTACAGAGACCTGATTTCATTCCGGATTGCATGCTGAAATCACTGGCAGAGTGCCAGACATGACTCTACCTCTGCACCGTCACTTCTCTTTATAGTCACCTCCACTAATTGTCAGAGCGAATAATGCCAACTAGTATCGTGGTTTCGTTTCCACTTTAACCTGTAGGTCCCCCTGTAACTGGCTAGGTAAACCAATTCAGAGGTTGGAGGAAGGCAACGGTATATCGCCCCCGTTAGAGCCATGCACCTGATGTTCAAACCAACCTTCGGCTTAACTACAGCTTTACCTTTTAGATCTCCTCCAGTAAATCACAATTATATCATTTTCCTTCTGGTAGTTTTGTGTGGCCCTAACGCCTCCAATCACTCTGGATAGACACTGGTAACGACTACTTCCAGTGTCACGGCGCTGGCAGCATAGTCAATGTTAAAAATTTGTTCATGTTGAGTATCAACTGCCAACAAAGAACTACGCGCTGCTAAGCTGAAGTGAATACACATTTCGACAGTTTCCTAACGGCACGACTACCACAATACTATTGCAGACATCTGTCAGTTCATTTACATTTATCGTTACCTGCAGCTGCCCTATAACACTGTCTTGAAGCACACCGCGACCTTTTTTGTACTGACGATGCCTGCCTCTTGCACTTCAAGAACGAAGGCGTTTTCTTTCACACCAATCGAAAGTTTACTCAGATACTGCGGACGTATGTATTGCGTGTGTAGTAGGCTACTGAGCAGCAGTGGTTGGTAATAAATGTTGGGAGTAATGTCGATGTTTACATCAGTCAAAGTTACCTCCGGGTTTATTGATTACACTGTTTTTTATTTCTTATTTTTCTTCACCTGTACTAATGACATTGGCTACTCTTACACCTCTCCGAGTGAACATCAATGAAACCGACTGACTGTAGGGGCGGATTTCTGACTGGAAATGGAGGAGAAAATTACCTATGAACATGTTTCTGGAAATGTACTGCAGCCATTGTAGATGCCACTGGCGAATGACAGTTCCTCTGACCACATTCCGTGTGTTACTTGCGCTTTGCAGGCTGTGTGATTGACGTATCGTACTGCAAGCAGCAAAATGATCTGGTATCCATGTCGGGAAGAAGACGAAATGGTCTTTGCGTACCGCCAAGCCGATTGAGACATTCGAGAGGCAATACCGCTATACTAAACCAAGTACTACCACGGGCACCAACCACATCATACAACATTTCATGCCTTGTTTGGGCATTTGTGTGACCTTAGGTACTTTCAGACAGGCAAATGTGGAGGGAGCTGGCGGAATGTGAGCACACCATATTTGGAGCTTGTACTTGTCCTCCAAATCTGATGTACGCAGAGTCCGCTGCTTACAGTACGTTGCATCGATCGCACAGTTTGCAACACACAAGAAATACACCGCACTTGGAGGAACTGTCATTCGTCAGCGCCATTTTACCGTGGGAGCTAGCATTTCCGGACTTACTTTTTCCTCCATTTCCAATCAGGAATTCGTCTATACGGTTTGACGGTTTTACTAACGCTCACCCTGTAATGTCACAGTACTTTGTTACGCTTTTAACCTATAATTTACTTCAGTTCAGTACTGCACTTCATCTTACTGAACTGGTAAGACACCTTTCCTATGCACGAATAACTGAATCCTTTCTTTTCATTAATTGCAAAAGTTTTTATTACAAATTATTTTCGTTATAATGGTGGCGTTGATTTTATGTGAATTTTCTGCTGCCACAGATTTTCTTGGCCTGGTAAGAGATTACAACAGCATACCGTAGTATCACTGTTTTCATACTGTCCCATCATTGCTTATTTCTCTTTTCGGCACGATATTCACAGTAAAACAAGACAGCGCGCCTTCTGTGCCAAGAAATGCTAGGAAATCAAATGACATGATATCTGTGTAATATTCTCTACTTCAGATAAAACACAGATGATAATGACGATATCGAATGATGACTGGAGTATCCAGTCGAAAGGGTTGCAGTTCAATTCAGCTAAGCATATGTGAAAAGCAAATAGAGTAGGTTACTTCAAATTCGACCCCCGACGGGTTCACACGTAGCTTGTCGATTATCCATCCTTTAAATACATAATCAGAGTTGATAAATACCCTGACCTCGCTGAAACACCGTACCCTGTTGGAAGGAGGCATACTCTGGGAGTTTTACAAACACACTTGAGGTGAATATGTAATACGGTGAAAGGTGTTGCTGAGATAAAGTACCGCTTTCTAGTCTCTGTTGGTCACTGCTGCATGGTTACTGTTGGATCTACCCTGGCATGTTGTTATTGCGGACAGACACATGAACAGTAGAAACGGTGAAGTTTCTAAGTACCAAATCCAGAATTTGTCAGGAGTATCGAAAATCGACGTAACTCATCTTTTCTTGTACTTACCTTATTTGTGTCAAAAATAATGAGAGGGTGTTCCAAGACCACGAAATTTTGCTGCTCACTTCATCATATAAAGACAAATTAGAAAGTCAGTAATCTGTTGAGAGCGTTGTAATTGCCATACCAGGATATTGACTGGTGCTAAATGCCAAAATGAAAGATTTTGTTTCAAGTGCATTTAATACATAGACACTACGTGTAATTTTCATTTAGAAATACATCGGTAATATTTTAAGTAGTAGGACCATAATCAACAAAAACCATCTCACCTGACTTTTAATAACATTAATTTCAAGAAAAAAATCTCTCAGTAATGACTTCTGTCTCTTATGTGAGTAAATTCTTGGATCCGATATTGTAATGTTTACTGAAAACTCGCTGTGATGTTGAGGAAGAGATAACTTCATCACCAGCAGGTCACTCTCTTTTGCAGATCATTAACATGGCTGCTCTCTCAAGTGAACTACGGGATGGCATACATCTGCCACGATGTTTCCTGTTTTGAATACGTCGACATTTTTCGACTGGTCTCTTGCAAAGTAAGAATGTTTAGTTGCTAATTGAGATGGACGCGTATGCGACGCTGATCTTTCTGCATTTGGAGACCTTACACACCTGCATTAAAAACAATATTTTAACAGCAGCTTTAGAATCAAATAAGTCAACTGTATACTTTGGAATTATATGGAATGGGTTCATAGCAATAGCTGACTCAACAATCATGTGTAAATCTTGCAGAAGAAAGGCCTTGATTACCTCTCCTCGTTTCTCTATAATTACAAAATCTTTACGAAACTGCAGTGCCTGTGTCTTTCTGAATTACGATGCGATGTTCCTTCTGAAGGAATACTGCATCGTAATTCTGAATAACGCAGGCATTGCAATATCGTATTTATCTGCCGATACCGAGCACGTGACTTTCAAGTAACATGTCTCTCGTGCACAAGAATATTCATAATGGATGTACGAGTACATGCTGTAGACATATAAGCGAGAAGTCCAGCTCGGGTCACGGCGCGGCACAAAATTTCATTGTCGTCATTCCATTGTACAGCTGATGGTTGCTAACACATTTCATGTTAAAAATATCTGTATCGCAGGTCAAAAACCTATGCCCATTCTCTAAAAACTTGATTGTTATCTCTTTTATTGTGGTAATTTAAACTAACTTACGCTAAGAACAACACACACACACACACACACACCCATGCCCGAGGGGGACTCGAACCTGCGACGGGGGAGGAGCCGCGCGAACCGTGACAAGATGCCTGAGACCGCGCGGCTACCCGGCGTGTCTGTTATCTCTTCAACCAGTCCCAGGCTTAATGGAGGAGTCCTTGCCACATGGCACCTGGAACACCACAGGGAAGCATTGCTTGGCACAAAGAATGAATATCCGAAAAATTTTCTCCACAATTTCCAGAATGAAATTTTCTATCTGCAGCGGAGTGTGCACTGTTATAGAACTTCCTGGCATATTAAAACTGTGTGCCGCACCGAAACTCGAACTCGGGACCTCTGCCTTTCGTCTGCAAAAGTTCTAAAACTTGAGCTACCCAATTACGACTCACGACGCGTCCTCACAGCTCCACAATTTGTCTCTTGAAACAAGTCTAGGGACATGCGACCGAGTACCGAGGACACAATATCACTGAAAACGCGTTTTGTAAGGAAAATAGCACTTCGAAAGATTTCTTTTCTGTTATTCCTATTAATATTTCATCAGCGTGCTATGTAATCTTCCTGTCCGTTCACTTAAGACAAAGTAGAAAATTACTACGCCAGTTGCTAAAGTCCTGGCATCACTCGAAACCGTCACTGTAAGGTTATTATTCTCTGCGTTGGGTAATAATATGAGAGTTGAGACCTTCCTCTTTATTTAAAGTAATTTTCATTGCTGTTATTCCCAAATCGAAATAGTTTCATTTTGCATTTAATAAGTAGATTTAAGTCTGTCATTACCTTACAATACATAAGCCGATTACTTTTTTACGATGCATATGTTTACAGGCAGGCTAACTCTTATTAAGTTAACCGAGAGCTGTATCTTTGTCTAAGTTAGTAGATGTGTGTCCATGTTTAAACATTAAATTTTATTTATTTAACACGAATGTATCCTGTGTGTTGGAGCTCGCTTTATTTTAAAGGTATAATTTTCGATTCTTCTCCAGTTTATTAATTTACCGATTTGATGACAGTTTATTTAGGATTTTTATTCATAATATTTAGTTATCTACACAATAAGAATAAACTAAATTTCTCTTGTAAGCAGGCATCCTTGATGGCTTTCTTTACGTTTAAAACTGCTATATGCACCGTACAATAGTTACACATAAATAAGTTTTTATTAACACCGTATTCACTTCGTTTTCCACAACATATCGTTTCTGTCATATGGCAGAAGTGATATACCAAAAAGAATTCACTGCAGCAGCGTCTAAAAAAATTAAATCTAGAGATTATTGTTTCATGATGAAACGTGGCATAGTAGGGATAAGTTTGAAAATAAGACAATGAAAGGAAGAGCCATCTAGGTTAAAGCATAAAGGTAAAGATCGATAGAGACCAAGAAAGCAGAGAATAGTCGATGTGAAGAAGACGTTTGTTTACTTCTGCATAGAAAGACGACAGCTTATGATAGTTACAGGCACAATTAGGGCGATTAAGAAAGGAAAAATATAGTCTCCCTTTGAATACAGCATAGTCGTTGGTCAGACGTAGGCAGTAGTTTGTTCCTCAGACATACAACTCGAAAGGAGAAGGAAGTAAAGCATGGCTTAGTGTTATATGCAGGTACAAATAAGAATCTGGACGTAAAACCTCTTCTTGCAGTTGGGGGATGTTGCGTTGTTAGTATTGTTGTCGTCAGTTCATAAACTGCCTTGATGCAGCACTACACCATAGTGAATTCTGTGCAAGTCTCTTCATTTCCACGTAACTTTTGCAACTTACATACATGTGAACTTGCTGTAGTAGGCAAACTGCTGCCCTCCTACGAATGTCTTCCCTCCCAAGTTCAGTTCAGTACCGCTTCATTAGTTCCCCTGTATACACAACGAAACCACAGTATTATTCTGCAGCCTCACATCTTTTAATTTATAACCTTCGCACTGCTTTTGGAACAAGTTTTACTTCCGTACAAGTTTACACTCCAGATACAAATAAATAAGACTTCATCGACGATAAAATCCGCTACTGTTGTTAAAATAATTTATTTCTAAAAAGAAAAGCACAACCCCGTTTCAGGACCTGTATCCATCTTGAGGTGCCTCTGCAAAATCTACAGGCGTACACTCTACACAACCCCGTTCTTGGACGTTTCAGTGTTCGAAAGACCACCTGTCAACCTTCATGTGGATACATTTATAGCAAGCCGTTAAACCCGGACTATTGTAAGTCTAGTAACGGGATTCGAGATGTTGGCCGTTAATATTTTATATTTGATTCAATGGTGGTTTCCGTTCTTTTAATTGGAGACTTTTGTCCTTTTATGTAGGACCACCTCTGCGAGAGGTTTTCTAGCAATCCTACGATCGAAGATGATATTCTGTTTCATGGCATGTAGCAGAGATGCAATATTTTATCACATTGCACTTATGCATCATTTATGGACTCAAATTTTAATGTAAGTATAGCGATTTTTTTTCTAATGAATTCCTGTTGGTTCTGTTTAGCTGTTCTTACGTTAACAATGTGTGTAGATGCTGTTATTGATTTAAAATTTTGTAGATGCACCTGAAGATAGGGCACAAGTCCTACAATCGGATGGTGCTTTTCTTTTCAGAAGCAAATAAGTCTTACAACTGTAGCAGATTTTATCATTTATGATGATTAACCGCTGTGGATGTCCCGTCAAGAGAAAAATATAAGACTTGCTAACATTCAAATTTATATTCAAGGACAACAAATTTCTTTTTTTCATCCAGGCTTTTCAAGTTGTAGCAATTCTTCGTTTTGCATCTGCACTATTTCTGGCACCGTTAATTCTTTTTCTGCCGCAATATTTGACTAATCTAATACCTTCAGTATCCCAGCATTTATAGTATAGTTTCCTCAGCATCACCTGATTCAGTACGACTACATTTCATTAACCTTCATTTATTATGTTGATGTTAGATATAAAACCACTGTTCAATACATTATAAGTTTCGTTTCTACTGATTTAAAAGACCTGTGCCATCCCTGACAGAGTTAAAATGTCACCGACAAACTTCAAAATTTTTGTTACTTCCCACTAAACTCTTTGTGCATTTTGCGACGTACGTGCTTCGTCCATGTAAAACAGCTTAATGAAATCGTTGTAATGCAACCATTGTAGTAAGAATTAGTTTTAAGTGTTTTATGTGCTACAGAAAAATTGCAGTGGCTTCAGATAGATGGGTGTGTACGAAAATTGGTACGTAACTTCGCGATTCCTTTCAGCACTAAGTGTTCGACAGTAATCGAAATCACCCTGTATATTACGTCACCAAAGGGGATACTGCTGCTCACAATACGAGAAATACAGTCTCCCCCCTTGTGTCGATAGACGGAAGGAGTTATATTAGAATGTCTTCCACGAGGAAATTGTGTTTAATTGAAAGCAGTAGATTCTCTTTACTGCGACACAGGCTTTAGACAGGACTGCAGACCAGGCAGAGGTGGGGTTGGCAGCCCTGCAGAAACATCGCTGCAGCACACTGTGCCGCTAAAGCGCAATGGCCCCACAAATTGGCGGCAGATACCGCGCTGCGGGAGGATTTGCTTCTGATCCCGGTCGCTCGTCCTTCAGCGGCGCTATCGCACCGCCACGCCACATATTTACTGCTCGATCGCCACGTATTCCCGTTCAAGCGTTATTGGGTTGCAAAGGATGAACGACCACTCGTGGACACATTTCCTGCTATCGCCTGTCGAGAAAGACCTTATCACTACACATTTAAATTTACACGGCTCCTGTATTACTGTTCATCTCAAATACGCTACTGAAACACTTTACCAATTAGTGTAGAGTTTGCTATGGGGAAAACGTATTGCAGGTGATACTTTCAGATTTATTTTGACAAAGGTCAAAGGTACGGTGCCACATAAAAGCGTTATTAAATCGCCTGTTTTGTCTACAGTTTTGCTGTCAGGAATTTTTAACACACTGTAGATGCACAAAATAAATAATAAACATTCAGTCACACTTGTAGAACAGAATAATGATTCTAGTAACAAAGTAACCTTCAAAAATTCAAAGTGCATAGCGTTCCGATGATAAATCAAAATTTTAAAACGGAGGAAAGAAACAATATACAGGGTGTCCCACTCAAACCTTCCTGATTTGAAGCACCCAGGAGAGAAACCACAGTAGATACGACAGTGAAAAATGCATCACACTGTAGAGCATGTCAAAGAATTTCTATTCCCGCGTCAGAAGTGCCAAGTATCGTCGTCAGAGTGCAGCATGGTCGCATGAAGTGAACATGGCGATTCCACAGCAGCGCGCGCAATCAGTAGAGTGGTTTGCAGAAACAAAATTGCCGATTACTTTGCCAAGAAATTAATGTCATGTGTATGAGTGTGATCCATCTGATATGAAAACAATTAAGGAATGGTATAGGAAGTTTGTGCAACAGGAACTGTTCTGAAACATTGTGGCAGTGTACATTGCAGAGTTTCAGAAGAGATAGTGGAAGCCATCAGACAAAGGTTTCTCGGAAGCCCACGTTAGTCAAGCATTTATGCAACTTGACGCACCTTGATCAACATTGCATCGTGTAGTTCACCATTGTCTTCGTATGTGTTTTTTTGGTCGTCAGTCTACTGATTGGTTTGATGCGGCCCGCCATGAATTCCTTTCCTGTGCTAACCTCTTCATCTCAGAGTAGCACTTGCAACCTACGTCCTCAATTATTTGCTTGACGTATTCCAATCTCTGTCTTCCTCTACAGTTTTTGCCCTCTACAGCTCCCTCTAGTACCATGGAAGTCATTCCCTCATGTCTAAGCAGATGTCCTATCATCCTGTCCCTTCTCCTTATCAGTGTTTTCCACATATTCCTTTCCTCTCCGATTCTGCGTAGAACCTCCTCATTCCTTACCTTATCAGTCCAATTAATTTTCAACATTCGTCTATAGCACCACATCTCAAATGCTTCGATTTGTGTGTTTACGAAGTGCAAATTCTGCAACATCTGACGCCAAACGACAAACCACGCCGACAACAATTTGCTGCGGATAAGCTGCAGCGTATTGATATGGGTGCCGGAGTCCTGGAAAGATGTTTTATTCTCAGATGAGGCAACCTTTCATGTATCAGGAAAGGTTAATTGGCATAATGTTCGGATTTGGGGTTTGCAAAATCCGCACGTTGTCATTGAACATGTTTGTGATAGCACTAAACCAAACATCTGGTGCGGGCTAATTGCACGACAGGATTGTTGGACCATGCTTCTTTGCGGAACAAACAGTGAATGGGTCATTGTATCTGGACATGTTGGAGCAGTTTGTGTACCCTCAGATACAAGATTTGTAACCCAGCTTCATTTTTCAACAAAATGGTGCTCCGCCCCATTGATCAACGGCTGTTCGAAAGTTCCTGGATGGGTAATATTCCAATCGTTGGATCTGACGCGGAGGACCCATTGCCTGGCCACCACGTTCACCCTACATTACGCCGCTTGATTTCTTCATGTGGGGATTCGTGAAGACCCACATGTAAGCGACCAAAGCGGACGATATCCCTACGTTGCGACATCGTATCACTAATGCGATTGCAACAATAACAGAGGAAATGTTACAAAGAACTTGGCAAGAAATTGAACATAGACCCCATATTATTCGTGCGGCAAGTGGTTCACATGTAGAGGTGTATTGATGATAAATAAATAAATACTTTGAGATACTCCACAATGTGGTGCATTTTTCATTGTCATATCTACTGTGTTTTGTTTTCCTGGGTCTTTGAAATCAGGGAGGTTTTAGTGATACACCCTGTACCTACAACTTTTTGTGACAAATGCTGTTAACACTTCGCTATATAGCCATTTCGTGCCACTACAACAACGCATCTTTTACGGATTCCTTCAATCACACATATTACAGTCACGTGATAAATTGTTTACCATTCAGGCTTTCATTGAAATCTGCTTTAGCTCGGTAATCTCTTCATCCAATACCCCACACACGAGCTCCATTTCATCGTCATCTTCACTTAAAGCATTAGGCCCTTTTTTCGTTCTGCCTGTTACAGTAAGTATCGCGTCCTGTGTCTATTCCCTACCGACTTAAATCTTATTGTATGAGGTGGCAATTATTCTTTACTCATTCTTTCGAGATGTTCGTTCACGTTTCTCCTATTTTTTTGTATCGTACTCGGGATGTTAAAGATATAAGTTGTTCCCCAATTTCCGAACTTAGAAATCAGTCCGTTCTTGTACATCCCTGTACTACCCTTACCTGTATTTGACTTCCTTGACGTTTGACTATAGCCCCCGATTCGTTTAGGTAGGCATGTACTGGAACTGCATTATCTTATAAAATTACGAACTTTTTTCTTTCATTGTATCAGTTTTTAGACTTCTGTTTATTGTTCCACATACATCCCAAAACCTAGCTAATTTCTTCTCTATATCTTTGTCCTACTCATGTGTCTCATCTAAACCTAAACAGTTAAAATATTTGATATTTTCTGTTGTTTGATACAATTTTCGTCCTTATATAATATTCCCCGCTGAAAGGCATTGGTTTTGTTGTCCTTCCTGAAATAGTCAAATGTTACTCTTCACAGACATTACATAACAAATGTATTCCGCTTTGTAGGTTTTCTTCATATTTGCCAGCGTTTTTTGCATATAAAAGACAATTCGAGCGGGAATTACTGTTAATCTTAATTCCCCCTTAAAAATCTCCTTCCATTTCCGAATTGCGTCATCTAAATGAACTTCAAAAAGCGGGTTTAAATGCAGCACTCTTCTGGTACTCCTTTGTTTTTGCTATAGACTGTATTATAGTGCCATTGGTATCTGAAGTTACAATGTGTCATAGTACAGATATTTTGAAAGGTTTGTTAGTTAGATGTTACGGGTATTTTCTTTTCCTCATCATTATCCACAGTTTCTTCCTGCCAGCATTGTCGAATATCTTAATAAAATCAATCGAACGGTAAACGGGTTTCCCTATCATACTTTCCCTCTTTTCAGATTATTCATTTTGTTATAAATACTGCATCTACTATTGATCTGCTCATCAAGAATACCATTTTTGCTTTGGGTAATAAACTCTCATCTGTAACATTTAACTTCTTGTTTAATATTCTTGAACAAATTTTGTGTGCTGTGTCAAGTAAGCTGATCCCTCTATATTTCTCGCAGCTAGTGCTGCATCCTTTTTTAACCGGGGATATCACCGTCACTTGTGACCATCCTGCTGGATCAGCTCTGTTTCTCCAACACATATTAAATAAATCTCCTTTGCAGCAAGGTACCTCCATATTATTGCAGTTCAACGTTTCTCCCAGCCATACTAATAGCTTTTCTGTTTTTTTTCTTTTTTTTGTGGAATTGGGGGCGTCTCTTAATTTAACCATACATAATTCGTCCACATATCCTATTTCAGTTTCATCTTCTAGCAGACTAGCGCTGGCAAAAAGGGCATTCCTGGCGAAGAGAAGCCTACTACTATCAAACATAGGTCTTAATTTGAGGAAGAAGCTTCTGAGAATGTTCGTTTCCAGCACAGCATTGTATAGTAGTGGAATATGGACTGTGGGAAAACCGGAACGGAAACGAATTGAAGCACTTGAGACGTAGTGCTACCGACGAATGTAGAAAATGAGTTAGACTGATAAGGCAAGGAATGAGGAGGCTCTGCGCAGAATCAGAGAGGAAAGGAATGTGTGGAAAACATCGAAAAGCAGAGGGGACAGGGTGATAGGACATCTGTTAAGATATGAGGGAATGACGTCCATGGTACTATAGGGAGCTGTACAGGGCAAAAACTATAGAGGAAGGCAGAGATCAGAATACATCCAAAAAAAACTGACGACGTAGGTTACAGGTGCTACTCGGAGTTGAAGAGGCTGGCACAGGAGAGGAATTCATGGCGAGACGTACCGAATCAGTCGTAAGACTGATGACAAAAAAAAAAAAAAAAGAATTCTCTATGGAGCACGTTTCTTCATACCATAACTTCTTTTAATGTTCTATTCAGTTTGCTTGTTATATGTCATTTGTTTGAGCAGCTTCTGTTTGATTAGCGTTTTCATTGCTCCCAGAATGAAATTTTCACCGTACAGCGGAAGTAAAGCTGTGAGGACGGGTCCTGAGTCGTGCTTGGTAGAGCACTTGCCCCCGAAAGGCAAAGGTCCCGAGTTCGAGTCTCAGTCCAGCACACGGTTTTAATCTGCTAGGAAGCTTTATTTTCATTGTTGTATAAGCTATCATTTGTCTTCTGTGAACATCGTTTTCTAATACAATTACTAAACCGTACCAAGATTCTTGACGTGCTCGTTGCTGCAATTCTCTCTTATTGGCAGATTTGGTGATTCTCCGCGGCTTGTCCATTGCGATACTTTCCCGGTAAGCGTCTTGTTCTTCCCATACGACTTATAGACTTCAGATGTCCAAATATTCAACCCTATTTTCCTCCTTTTTCTTTTTTCTTAAGACTTACTCAACAGCTATCTTAACTACTGTTTCTATATTTTTCCATTCTTTCTCTATTTCTTCCGCTTCTTCTTGCTTCTCTTGTTCTTGTGCTACAGATTTCATATGCTTTGATCAGTTATTAGATATACTTTGAAGATTCCCTTACTTCATTTTTTTTCTGGATACTTTTTGTTCTTTCTCTACTTCGTGTTCATATCTAAAATATGACCATGAAGTGGTCAGAACCTGTATCATGTCCCCTGTACACTCTTCTGCTTCTTACTTTGCCTTCAAATTTTTCATTAAATATTATGCATTTAATAAGAGACGTAAATCCTCGAGCTGACTACATATATTTATGGATACCTATTTGGCGGGTAAAGGTACTGGTTACTTTTAGTTTGTTAAAAAGAAATAAAATCTCTAAGCATTCTCCCAGTGTTATGATGTTTTCCCCCATCGTTCTCACAATCTTTTCGACAGGTTTATTCCCTACCCTAGCGTTTAAATCTCCAGTCAATATCATTTGATGCCTACTGTTAAACATGTCCAAAACTGATTGCAGTTTGTTATAGAAATCTATGGGCTCCTGTTTTTTTTTCCCTTCATCAGGTGTGTGAACTGCAGCGATAGTCAAGTTTTGTCTCTCTTCTTTGATAGTTCTAACTATAATTCTGTCATTTATATAACTGTACCCTATAATTCTCTTTTCCCATCTGTTATGTTTGCAAATTACAATCTTTTTGCTTGCTCTCTCCTGTTTTTATGCTCCTCTACATGGCATCAAATATTCTCGTATATACTTGTTACCCCGTAGCTTTTTCTTTATTTCTGTTATGGAAGCAATTTCTGCGTACCTAGACCTTTTTTAAAATTTTCTGTCAACTCTTCTTTTTGTTTTTTCAACTTCTGGCGTTCCTCGTCGTTACCTTAATTGTACAAGCAATTCATTTTTTCTTAACCTTTTTCTTCGCCGGATGCGTAATCGGTATATTTGACATTGGTCAAAGGCAGGTTTTGGTAGTAGTAGTAATTGGGACTGGAGTTGGCAGGAAAATGGACATGGGAAGGCCGGGCTTAGGATAAGAGAAAGGTACTAACAGCCGTTGTGGGAGACACTTCTTTTAGCTCCTCCCCTTCACCCTGACCACGTGTGACTCTTCAGGCAGCTAAGCTATCGCTGGAGTATTCCTCCGGATTCAGTCACGCAAACCACCTCGCCCGTAGGAACTGCTATTTTAATGTGATGTCCCCTGAGGAGAACACGGACAACACGTAAGCCCCATCGGATTAAAATCCTTATTTAGACTTGCCCATGAGAAAACCGTCACCTTTTTCTTTGCGGAGTGTGCTTGGACACACCCCGAAAGATACGTTGGTCGTTTTTAAAAATCCTGGCTCTGGAAGATGCTTACTAGCATATGGTAGCATGCTTGTCCAAAATATGTCTGTAGTCAAGCCCGTTTACGAAATTACCCTATGCGCACTAAACCACTCACAGTTTTGGCGTAGAAACATCCTCGTACTGTAATATTTATTCTTCCATGCTTCATAACTGGAACTGCATCTTTCACGTGTAGAACTGCGAAAGTAACGAATCAAATTAAACTTCTTCTCGAAGCTCCATAGTAACTTGGACGGAGCTGTTGCTATCCACTTGCAGTGTTCTTTAGAAAAGATAATTCTCTTCTTCATATCTGCCGAAAAGACAAAAGGATTATCGCAACGACGGGCACCCTCATCTCGAAGTCGACGTTGTACTACAAAAACGTGAGCTCGCATAATGCTTGCTACTATTATTAACAATTTGTCGAACAGTCTTCCGAAGTTTTGCGTCTAACTATTCTGTTGACTTCGTTCTTACTTTTTCATGGCGGAACCTATCTTGAACTGTCGCTAATATGACAACGAAATCTATAAATTTCAATCCATAACGAACATTAACTATATAGATACTCGAAAAGTATGACAAAATTCACTTGTGTTTTATCTTAAAAAGCATATATTATTGCCGTCTACAGATCTGTGGGATATTCTTCAAGCGGTACAATTCTGGATGAATAACTTTGAATTGTTCTGGAAAAGATAGTAGTTACAATTAAGGAAAAGAGGCTATAAAATGTCATATCAAAGAGCTATTCACCCACAGTTATTATGCTTTCGTCTTGTGCTGCGCGTACTTTCCTGCCTTGTTGACTCAGCTGTGGCACAGAATAACCATTGTTTCCTGCGTTCCATTTTATTCTCAGCTAGTTTACTTATACGCTTCAACTTCATTGTGCAAAACCATTTCTCAACACAATTTTTGCACCGCTGTTGGTGTGACCTAAACGCAGGTATAATGTGCACCATACTGCTTGCTCAAACATCTAAAGTGATATTGATGCAGGTAGTATATACATGAGAAATACTGTGCAATGTCAAAGAATGTACGTGCATGAATTTTTAAATAAGTATTAGGCCACATTCCCTTACATCTTATCAGTGTAAAAGCACTGCTGCTTCCTTTCAAAGTATCAAACGTTCTACGACATCCACAGCACTGTAACTGCGAAACTTAAAACTTATGTGACTGTTATTGAAGAAGCATCGTACACGTTATGCAACTTTTTGGTCGACTGTATGTCAAGAGCCAACAGCCTTGCCGCAGTGATAACACCGGTTCCCGTCAGATCACCGAAGTTAAGCGCCGGGCTGAGCTAGCACTTTTATGGGTGACCATCCTGTCTGAGGAGCTACTTGACTGAGAAGAAGCGGCTCCGGTCTCGTAAACTGACGTACGGCTGGGAGAGCGGCGTGCTGACCACATGCCCCTCCATATCCGTATCCAGTGACGGCTGTGGGCTGAGGATGACTCGGCGGCCGGTCAGTACCGTTAGGCCTTCCAAGGTCTGTTCGGACGGAGTATGTCAAGGTGAGCAGCGAACTGAAACGACTTTTCCAATGTACAAATTACATACCTGTATTCTGCACATTAAGCAAATCTTTCATTATGTTGGCCATCCATCTTTTTTTTTTTATCATTACATATCTATTTTGCACTTTAATCTTGTATTTTCTTCCCCTTCCCCCGTCCCCCGCTGCTTATTTTTCCTTGCACGATCTCGTCTAAGACATTTGTTTGTTCCTTTCTGCCTTTACAATATCGAGCCGTTCCAGACGCTTCAATCTGGAACCGCGTGACCGCTGCGGTCGCAGGTTCGAATCCTGCCTCGTGCATGGATGTGTGTGATGTCCTTAGGTTAGTTAGGTTTAAGTAGTTCTAAGTTCTAGGGAACTGATGACCTCAGATGATAAGTCCCATAGTGCTCGGAGCCATTTGAACCATTTTTTTTACAATATCCTGCAAAATTCGTTTTTTCCCAACAACCCTTCTTTTCACCCATTAGTTATTTCTCTTTAAGAGCATCATATCTCCTCTATCCTCCTAAACATTCACATCTCAATGATCTCCAATATTTTTCTCATATTCCTTACATGTTGGCCACTTTAAAAACGGTACGTCAGACATAGTCTTAGTAACAGATTACCTATACCCGTCCGACCATCCAGATTTGGTTTTCCATCCCTTGCTTAAATTCTTTCGCCGAACCTTTGAAAACACACTTCCCTCTCCTTCTGCACTGGAAATTTGTGCATCGTCTCTTCTCCAGGGACATATACACACATAAAAAAATGTTTTGCACCACCTCGGTTTCAAGAGTTCCAGAACCTGTACAGAAAATTGGAATAGAGATTAACATAAACATCATTTGCACCCTTTTTATTGCTCATAAACCTCACGAAATGCTTGCCAGATCTTCAGAGGTTGTGGTCCAGATAGTTGTACACACCGGTACCTCTAATACCCAGTAGCACGTCCTCTTGCATTGATTGCATGCCTGTATTCGTCGTGGCATACTATCCACAAGTTCATGAAGGCACTGTTGGTTCAGATTCGGTGTAGATCCCTCAAAGTTGGTGGGTCACGTCGTCCATAAACAGTCCTTTTCAATCTATCCCAAGCATGTGCGATAGGGTCCATGTCTGGAGAACATGAGGCCACTCTAGTCGAGCGATTTCCTTATCCTACAGGAAGTCATTCACAAGATGTGCACTATGGGGGCGCGAATTATCGTCCATGAAGACGAATACTTCCCCAATAAGCTGCCGATATGGTTGCAGTATCAGTCGGGGGATGGCATTCACGTATCGCACAGCCGTTACGGTTCCTTCCATGACCACCAGCGGTGTACATCGGCTCCACATAATGCAACCCAACACAGCAGGAAACCTCTACCTTGCTGCACTCGTTGGATAGTGTGTCTAAGGCGTTCAGCCTGACCAGATTGCCTCCAAACACGTCTCCGACGATTTTCTGGTTGAGGAAATATGCGACACTCATCGGTGTAGCCCATGCGGCATGTTGTTGCGCCGATCTGAACCGTGCTACATGATGTCGTGGTAGCAAAGATGGACCTCGCCACGGACGTCGGGAGTGAAGTTGCGCATCATGCAGACTATTGCGCACAGTTTGAGTCATAACACGACATCCGGTGGCTGCACGAAAAGCATTATTCAACATGGTGGCGTTGCTGTCAGGGTTCCTCCGAGCCATAATCCGAAGGTAGCGGTCATCCACTGCACTAGTAGCCCTTGGTCGGCCTGAGCGAGGCATGTCATCGACAGTTCCTGTCTGTATTTCCTCCATGTCCACGTCGCTTTGGTTCACTCTGAGACGCCTGGACACTTACCTTTTTGAGAGCTCTTCCTGGCACAAAGTAACAATGCGGACGCGATCGAATCGCGGTATTGATCATCTATGCATGGTTTAACTACAGACACCACGAGCAGTGTACCTCCTTGCTGATGGAATGACTGGAACTTTGTCGGCTGTCGGACCCCCTCCGTCTAATAGGCGCTGCTCATGCGTGGCTGTTTACATCTTTGGGTGGGTGTAGTGACATCTCTGAACAGTCAAAGGGATTGTGTCTGTGATACAATATCCACTGTCAACGTCTTCCTTCATGAGTTCTGGGAATGGTGGTGATGCAGAACATTTTTTGATGTGTGTGAGTAGGATTACATTAGTAATTAACTATGCTTAAGAGTGATTTTACGCGCAGTATGAGTAGTGTGATGTATCATGCTACTTGTAGAGACGAACATGAATATCAACGGGACTTTCGGATGAGGTATGTAGTCGAGCGTGTTCTGGGGAAGCAGTTTTTTCCTTGTAACATTACTTTGGCGTCCACTTACGCTTTTCCGGTAAGCCAACGTTTCATACACTGTTCATCGTGCTGGTAAAGACCATAAGCACTTACAGGAGCAACAGCGATTTCTGTAGGAACACTACGTCGTGGTTGCATGTCCGGTACGTTCTACCGAAGATGAAAACGGCCGTGGAAGCTTGTGCTTGCACGTTGGACTGATGAATTAAACCCTCTACTCAGGAAGCTTGAAAAGACTGTGGATATCTGCTAGAGTTTTAGCCAACCACTTTCCTAACAAATGTTCAGGGTTTCTCCGCAACCTGACAAAAATTTTCCTTAGACATTACCTTGCACAATAAGTGATAAGAATTTCTGTCGGGAGGCGACCGCCGAATATGCAATTCAGTTTAGTGCTGAATCATTGAGACAGCCTTTGTTTGAAATTTTCGTTACTCTGAAGCCGCAGCAGTAACCAGCTAAACGGTCTTAAGTATTCGACAATTTTAGAGAGTCAATAATGGCATCTTGTGGAAGGTAGATGGCAGGTATGTGGTCAAAGTTGTGGAATGTAATCGGCAGTTCCGATTCATCTTACCGGAGGCTCGCGTAATTTTACGGTGACGTTTTGCCATTTTAGGTACTGAGTGACAACCACAATTTTCAAAACTCCGTCAATCGAACCGGAATGGATGTCGATTTTGGTAGCAGCCTTGATCGTGGGAGATGCACGTCTAAGACACCGTCGGCCAGATTGATTTAAGAGGGAATAGGTTGTGTTGTTTCCAGGAAAATTGTAGTTAATTTATTGGTATGACTTTATAAGCTATATATCTTTGAAGCCATATCCAAGACAGTGGTTTCCCGAGATTCATGTCTTGCAGGAAGCTAGTACGGGGTTTACGGAACGAGGAAGCGCTACATGTTTACTGCCCAGTGTAAGGACCATAGAATTTCTCTGAGTGTGGTCTGATTGATACAGGGCAGTGCTGTTTATTGCCAGAGTGTCAATCCCTTTTCAGTTTGATTCGCAGATCAAATTGGCTATGTCAACACACCAGAAAATACTCGTCTCTAGCCTTGATAAAGACATCAGTACGGTGCAGAGGAGACTTTGCAAATCCCTTCAGATATGCCTCATCCTACTGAAGAGCGCTGCTGCCCTAACCTTTCCTGAAACCAAACTGATCGTCATCTAACAGATCCCCTACTTTCTTTTCCATTCTTCTGTTTATTATACTTGTCATCAGCTTGGGTGCTAGAGCTGTTATGCTGAGTCAGTCCATCCGACGATCATTTTCTTCTCGGTTTCTTCATATCTCCCCGCAGACATTTAGCCCCGGCATCCCTTCCACATTCTGTTTACTTCAGTCCTAAGGGATTTACATTGTAACATTCAGATCTTTCCCCGAGCATTTTTGTACTTCTTTCTTACTTCACTCAGTTGAATGGCTGGTTCAAATGGCTCTGACCACAATGGGACTCAACTGCTGTGGTCATAAGTCCCCTAGAACTTAGAACTACGTAAACCTAACTAACCCAAGGACATCACACACATCCATGCCCGAGGCAGGATTCGAACCTGCGACCGCAGCGGTCGTGCGGTTCCAGACTGTAGCGCCTTTAACCGCTCGGCCACTCCGGCCGGCCCAGTCAGTTGAAGCATTTCTTCTGTTACACAAAAGTTCTTCGCATTTAACTTATTTGTTTGTGTGCCCTCTTAATAGACGTCCACTCCTCTTCAACTGAACTGCCAGCTGTTGCATTCTTTATCACAGTTTCCACACCCTCAGCGAACTTCGAAAGTGTCTCATCATTCCTCAGTGTTTAGTATCCTACTTACTTCCACACTGTTTCTGCGGAATAAAACTCTGAAATTTCAGGTTACTCTTAATCATTACTAAATCGTGATCTGCAACCGGTTCCGGATAAGCCTGATAGTTTAATATCCGATTTGGAAATTTTCCCATGTGTCTGGCTGTTCTTCAGGCACACCACATCCTCTCTGATTTTTTAACACGTTTAGAAAACTAATACATGTCTCTGGAGAGATCATCAATCGGAATTACTATCTCACGTTACAGTAGCTTAGTATGAGCACCGTTTTTGATGCAACGAACGTCAGTAAGGGCGGAAGAGCACGTTGATGCAGTTCACTGACGTCACTGCGATAACCAGTGAGGCGTAACGATGGCAGCCCGCTTTGCACATGTGTTCATATGGTTGCCTACCTGCAAGTACGTCACAGCGCGTTATTACCCACCGAACTTGGAGAGATTTTCTATACATTGATATTTGGAACTTTTCTCTGTGCCTTATAGCTTTCACTTAGTCGAGTTGCCAAACCTCAGGGGTACTTATGTATAATCTCGTACGTGTTCTGTTGGTATAGCCTGACGTAAGTGTACTGCATAATTAAGCTACTAATAATACGATAATTTGTGGTTCTCTTTTAATACAAATCATGTTAATAAGGTAATAATATTACTGCTGTGGCGATTTTTGTGCTAAAACATTTTTAAAAGTGTAATATTGATCAGATGGAGCGCATACTGAATAGAGATACTCCAACTTTCTGTTTAGAATGAAGAAGCAAAATTATCTCAAAAACCTTTTCATAAACATACATAAATCTATGTGGTGTCTTGCTCTCCTATCAGGCCTTGTAAGATTAGCTCAGGGAGGCTCCAACCACAACGTTACTATATCACTTTTATCCAATATCAGTCGTTGGATTTTTATCTATCACCATTTCTTTGACCTTTGGAAGTGTTTGTTAATGTGAAAAATGGCGAAGCTGCGTTGTGATGCGCTGTCCATATTATAACTGGCTGGATGAATTACCCATAACGTCGGAGGAAGGCAATGATATACCACTTCCAACAGGAATCTGATAAGTAAAGCACATTATTCAAACTTCAGTTTTATGAGAGTTTTACTTTTTTCAATTTATATTTGCTACGAAAAAGTGAAAACTTCAATCATACTCATATGTTAATGTACACTGAGGTGACAAAAGTCACGGGAAACATGGTTGTATCGTGTCGGACCTCCTTTTGCCCGGCGTAGTGCAGCAACTCGACGTGGCATGGACTCAACCAGTCGTCGGAAGTCCCCTGCAGAGATACTGAGCCATACTGTTTCCATAGGCGTCCATAACTGCGAAAGTGCTGCCGGTTCAGGATGTTGTGCTCGAACTGGCATCTCGACTGTGTGCGGTTAATGTTCCATAGGATTCATGTCGGGAGACCTGGGCGGCCAAATCATTCGCTGTAACTGTTCAGAAAGTTCTTCAAACCAATCGCAACAATTGTGGTCCGGTGACGTGGCGCATTGTTATCCACAAAATCCCATCGTTGAATGGCTGCAGATGGCCTCCAGGTAACCGAACCATAACCATTTCCAGTCAATCATCGGTTCACTTGGACCAGAATTCCCATTCCAATCCACGTAAACACAGCCGCCACCATTATAGAGTAACCACCAGCCTGCATAGTGCTCTATTGAAAAATCCAAAGAGATTCTGGTCTAGGTTAGCGGCAAGATAGCAATGAAGATACTATCGAAGACAGTGCTGCCAAAGCAGAATTACTAAACACAGCCTTCGGAAATGATTTCACAGAAGAAGACGAAGTAAATATTCCAGAATTCGAATCGAGAACAGCTGTCAACATGAGTAACGTAGAAGTAAACATCCTCGCAGTCATCAGAAGATCAAAACACACTCCAAAACGTTTTAGAACAGATATCTGAATGGTGCGAAAAGTGGCTGATGACGATGACACTAAATAACGAAAAGTTTGAGGTCATCCACATGAGTGCTAAAAGGAACTCGTTAAACTTCGGTTACACGATAAATCAGTGTAATCTAAAAGCTGTAAATTTAACTGAATACCTAGGTATTACAATTACGAACAACTTAAATTGGAAGGAACACATAGAAAATGTTGTGAGGGAAGCAAACCAAAGACGGCTTTTTGTTGACAGGACACTTGGAAAATGTAACAGACCTACTAAGGAAACTGCCTACACTACGCTTGTCCGTCCTCCTTTAGAATACTGCTGCGAGGTGTGGGATCCTTACCAGATAGGACTGACGGAGTACATCGAAAAAGTTCAAAGAAAGGCACCACGTTTTGTATTATCGCGAAATATGGGAGAGTGTGTCACAGAAATGATACACGATTTGGGCTGGAAATCATTAAAAGAAAGGCGTTTCTCGTTGCGACGGAATCTTCTCACGAAATTCCAATCACCAACTTTCTCCTCCGAATGCGAAAATATTTTGTTGACGTCGACCTACATAGGGAGGAACGATTACCACGATAAAATAAGGGAAATCAAAGCTGGTACGGAAAAATAGAGGTGTACATTCTTTCCGAGCGCTATACGAAATTGGTATAATAGAGAACTGTGAATGCGGTTCGATGAAGCCTCTGCCAGGCATTTCATTGTGATTTGCAGAGTATCCATGTAGATGTAGATGTAGATGACGTCGTGGAGTCTGGCCCCAATCAATAACTATCGTCAGCTCTTACTAGCTGAAATCGCTACTCATCTGATTAGGTGACGGTTTTCCAGTCATCTGGGGTCCAACCGATATGGTCACGAGCGCAGGAATGGCACTGCAGGCGATGTCGTGATGTTAGCGTTTCTGAAGAAAAGAAATTTGTTAACATCGAGTATAGGTACTTCCGTCGGCCGTCTGCTAATACATTCGTCGTACGTACCGCATTGGCTTCTGTGGCTATTTTCACGCAGCGTTGTTTGTCTTTTAGCATTAACAAGTCTACGCAAACGCGGGTGCTCTCGGTTGTTAAGTGAATGCCGTCGGCCACTGCATTGTCCGTAGTGAGAGGTAAGGCATGAAATTTGGCACTATCGATACACTCTTGACACTCTGGATCTCGATATATTGAATTCCCTAACGATTTCTGAAACGGAATGTCCCATGCAACTAATTCCAACTACCACTCCGCAATAAAGGTCTGTTAATTGCCGTCGTGTGGCCATGATCACGTCAGCAACCTTCTCACAAGAATCACCTGAGTACAAGTGACAGCTCCGTCAATGCTACGTCCTTTCAGGCCTTGTGTATACGATACTATCGCCATACGTATATTTGCACATCACTGTCCCGTGTATTCTGTCAACTCAGTGTACGGTAGGGTAAATAAATGTAAAATGCCTGGTACTAAAAGAAACAGTAACTCACAAATATTATTAATTGGCGACTCCATGGAGTGTCCTGTGCACCACGACCAGATAATGGATATAATTGGAAGGAGGGACAGCATTGGTCGTATTTTTTTGTTTTATTAATCGCAAAATCGATTTTCGGTCACTTAGTGACCATCCTCAGTGCTGTAATATACAATGTAAATTGGTAGGCACTGGTGTCAACAAGCTTAAAGTGATCACATAAACTGAGCTCAGTTTATGTGATCGCTCTAAGCTTCTTGACACCAGTGCGTACCAATTTACATTGTATATTACAGCACTAAAGATAGTCACTAAGTGACCGAAAATCAATTTTGCGGTTGTTGTTGTTCTGGTCTTCAGTCCTGAGACTGGTTTGATGCAGCTCTCCATGCTACTCTATCCTGTGCAAGCTTCTTCATCTCCCAGTACCTACTGCAACCTACATCCTTCTGAATCTGTTTAGTGTATTCATCTCTTGGTCTCCCTCTACGATTTTTACCCTCCACGCTGCCCTCCAATACTAAATTGGTGATCCCTCGATGTCTCAGAACATGTCCTACCAACCGATCCCTTCTTCTTGTCAAGTTGTTCCACAAGCTCCTCTTCTCCCCAATTCTATTCAATACCTCCTCATTAGTTATGTGATCAACTCATCTAATCTTCAGCATTCTTCTGTAGCACCACATTTCGAAAGCTTCTATTCTCTTCTTGTCTAAGCTATTTATCGTCAACGTTTCACTTCCATACATTGCTACACTCCATACAAATACTTTGAGAAACCCTGACACATAAATCTATACTCGATGTTAACAAACGCTTTCCTTGCCATTGCCAGTCTACATTTTATATCCTCTCTACTTCGACCATCATTAGTTATTTTGCTCCCCAAATAGCAAAACTCCTTTACTACTTAAAGTGTCTCATTTCCTAATCTAATTCCCTCAGCATCACCCGACTTAATTCGACTACATTCCATTGTCCTCGTTTTGCTTTTGTTGATGTTCATCTTATACCCTCCTTTCAAGACACTGTCCATTCCGTTGAACTGCTCTTCCAAGTCCTTTGCTGTCTCTGACAGGATTACAATGTCATCGGCGAACCTCAAAGTTTTTATTTCTTCTCCATGGATTTTAATACCTACTCCGTAGGTATACCTACTCCGAACTTTTCTTTTGTTTCCTTTATTGCTTGCTCAATATACAGATTGAATAACATCGGGGATAGGCTACAACCGCCGGCCACGGTGGCCGTGCGGTTCTGGCGCTGCAGTCCGGAACCGCGGGACTGCTACAGTCGCAGGTCCGAATCCTGCCTCGGGCATGGGTGTGTGTGATGTCCTTGGGTTAGTTAGGTTTAAGTAGTTCTAAGTTCTAGGAGACTTATGACCTAAGATGTTGAGTCCCATAGAGCTCAGAGCCATAGGCTACAACCCTGTCTCACTCCCTTCCCAACCACTGCTTCCCTTTCATACCCCTCGACTCTTATAACTGCCATCTGCTTACAGTCTTCATAGAGAGACTGCAATGTGTCACTGTCTCTGCATTTAAAGCTGATACAAGCTGATTTTGCGGTTAATAAAACAAAAGAATACGACCAATGCTGTCTCTCCTTCCAATTTACAAATAGTCATACGTTGCAATGAAAAGTAGAAATTATATTTCATCAGACAATCTTTTAAGTTTTACACGTTTAGTTTTCAAAGTAAAAGACCTATTAGCCTTTAGGAGCCCGTGCGTTATAGATTTAATTTCTTTTATCGACATTTAATCATACAAACTGTCAGAATTGTATTAAGAGTTCCACTGACCGTTCGATGCCTGTAATAAAGTTTTTTTACTGCTTCTCTAAATAAGTATGATATAACTATGCCCTGTTGGACGTAGGCGTCTATCTGCACACATGATAGATGGGAGTAGAAGCCTGCCAGTCAAACAAAATGCCAACTGTACCAATCACTGGATTTTTCCGTGACTTGAAGGAAACAAGAAAATAGCAAGGGCAGGTACAAAGGATTGGTACAGGCAACATTCCTAAGGTGTTTGCTGGGATAGAAGCTATACATTACGATTTGTGTGGAAATGAAACATTGCTTACAGTCTTCACAGAGAGACTGAAATGTGTCACTGTCTCTGTATTTCAAGCTGATACAACGAAATGCACTGAATGTCCAAAAGTAATTGGAAGACACTGGATGCGATTTCGGTCACTTCTGATAAGGTGTATTTGTCTCTGGGTAGAAATGTAGCTCGGTGGCGAAGTACCTAACAGTAACCCGTCGAGCTCTACGAACGGCTCCGCGCAGATGACATGACGTAGGATCGTCATACACTGGGCGGTGTCCTGTTAAGATGCTACCGCTCCTAGCCTACACGCTTTGGTGGCATTGGGTGTCGTGAAACGTTATGATCTGCAACGATAACTTGGACCTACTTTCTTTCTTAGCTTCGACTACTCGCATACGTAATATTTTATCTATAAAACTAAAGTATTACTTTTTTTTTTAAATTCAGCAGTGGATGGACCAAGTTTTTCGGGTGAAAATGAAATCTTGTAATTAACTTTAATGAAAAATTCCAAGTTTTAAAATGTTTATCTTCAATTCCTTGTATCATTAAACTTTAGTGGTGTGAGGCACTGTGCTCTCAGCTATTCGACATCGCCTAAATTGAATACATATCCGCCTAGTAAACTTTTCATACCTGGGATTCAGAGTCATGTGAAATTTTTAGGAGGACATCATGTTTACGCCAGTGACTGTTAAACTTTTTATTTCCACTACTTCATTTTCGGCCTTAGGCCATTATCATGTGCAGATTTTTTGGCTTTGGCTTAAGCCAAAACATCTGCACTTAATAATATCCTAAGACCGAAATTGCAATAGTGGAAATAAAAAGTTTAACAGTCACTGGCGTAAACATGATGTCCTTCAAAAAATATCCGCCTAGCATCGAATAAAAATATATATTTCAAAATGATGAAACACAGCAATCAGTCGTCATTTCCATTCCAGCTAGTGCATAGCAATTATCAATACACTTTTTCATAGCTTGAATACTTGTCCTTTTCGCCAGTCCGCAATGAAATAGTGCACTGATAACGGCTAGGCAATAACCAACCTAGATTTGCTTAAATAAATCCTTAAAGGAAAAGACGACTGATTTCTATGCTCCATCATTTTGAAAGTCATATCACAGTCGTTGATTGCATTGCACGTTCCTAATGGCAGATAACTTCATAAAAATATATAACCCAAGAACAGTTTCCTTGCTGTACTGTCCTGTCAGTTCATTGAAGTTTGATACATGGACAGCACAATAATGATCCACATAAACATCCTAATGAATGTACATTATCTCTGCGAACTATTTGAAATTGAATTCAAACTAGAAAAACGTGTAATTATTATATACAATTTATTCTGAAGGACTATAACTTATGAATCCCCCATCTAAGCTTTTTCCAGAGTTTCGCGGTCTGAAACTTTTGAAATACTACGGTTTTTCTGTCCCTCGCTCTGTGGCATTAATCAATGCGCTTGACAGATACATTATGAGAGCCTACGCCAGCTACAGCCGTTATAAATAACCTTCGAAAATGCGGACAAAGGAAAGAAGCAATCCCTGATGCATTTACGGGGAGTCTGCTTCTTCCTGCAACATTCTCTTTACTGACTCTTGCAGAGAATCTCTGAAAACTAACCAAATGAGCAGTATATTCTAGTATCTCACATTTCTGCTTCGTTTCTATTCGCAGCCCAGAAGAGTATCAAGAAAAGTCATTTAATTTGCATTTCCTGTTATTATTCATATTTAATCTTTGTAAATGTTAATTTAATTCATTCTTATTTGACTTCTGCTTAATTTGCTTTCACTTACTGATTGCTGGTGTGTTGCAGAGTAGTAATGTAACAAATCGGCGTTTAAATACAATACTGACAACATTTTCTCGATTGCAACGCTTTTAAATATAGATAGAATACTTTTTCCTATGTACATTATAATGTTCTCCTAGTTTGCTTTTGTTCTGCAGTATTACTTTTATTGAGTTAACTGGTTTTCAGCTTACAAGGCCATCTTCAGACATTTACTGCGTCTTGTCACCAAAGAAGTTACAAAGTTTGTAACAGACATTGGAAAGAGCCTCCCGTATAGCGTGAGATATATGACAAGACAAATGACAAGTTTCGCGATTTTATTCTGAGAACCTAGCAACCTGCGGCCGCTTTATACTTCATAATACTTACGTTATATCTTGTATGCACAACAGATTCTTGAGAATGCCTACGCACCTGGAACTACGTAGTAATTGACAATATAAAGTAAAATGGTCTTTTAATCCTAACAATTTCAGCCAGTTCATTACAATGATATCATTAAACAAATTTAACATGGTTTGGACCCCATTGAAAGAAAAAAAAAAATTAGAAAAAGTTTTCTGTTTTGTGAGTAACGCATCATAGTTTTGAGCTTCCCTGATTAACGATCGCATATAGCCACGTACCCTTGACTAAACAGACCATGGAAACAAAGACATTAGCTTAGTCTCTGGTCTCGTCGCAAATGAGCAGGACATTTATCTGTGCCCCAGCTGTCGTAGGCCCCACTCGTGTTCCCATCACGCGTTCTGACGGTGGCCCCAGAGTACCGGACCCAAATGTCAGAGCTTTTTAATAGCGTGACACGAGACAGCGCCGACCTCTGAAAAGCTGACGCTCGTGTGGGAATAGCAACAGCGTCAAAATTTTGCTTGCTCGCTGGTCGGCCCTCACATCGTAGACTGGTTGAAGGTAACAAGCACAAAGTATGATGCAGGACATCCTAACTTTAATGTAATCGTGCCTCTGTTTCTGTTAAGATTAAGAATATTTTGATTCAAAACATCCTAATTTCGAATAGCATACTCGCTATAACTTTAAAATGTTGCAATTGGCGACCGTAATGACTTCATTTTGTCACATGAGCTGTAACAAGGTATGATACTCTGTAGATAGACAATTTCATAGTTCTGAAGACTGCCTGAATTAAGTGAAACTTATTTCTACTTCTTTGATTAAGAGGACAACAACTGCAGTTTCTACTCCTACTAATAGTAATTTCATCTGTAGTTTACACTCATCCTCCTATTCGTAGTATTCTGTCTGGCCAAATCAAAAAATAAAAAAAAAAAATAACACGAGATTTTGCAAAAAGCAGAAGTCAACTGGCAACTACGAATTTCAAAACAAGAAGTACAACTGAAACAAGCAGAAAGAATTATATATTCAGCAAACGAGAAAGAAACAATAATGTTGCCTCATCATAGCGTGTAGCCTTTCACGGCCGGCGTCTTCAGTAATTAAAACTCCGGGCTAAGAGGCCGTGGTCCAATAGTAGAAATACTTCTCCCTGACGTTTCGTTGCCAGCTGCGGGCAACATCATCTGAGGTGAGTCTACGACTGGCTGCTAGGCCGTGGAGGTCCTGTTTATATAGAGCGCGTAGAGGGCGCCACCACTCGTCACGTGTTGTCAACAGTAAAAATATCTCTGGCTGGCGTCATTATTCTCGATCGAAGGTAATCGATTGTCACATCTTTGGTACAGAGTCGATCGCCATATCGTATCTAGCTTCAAGCCTTCTTCTTTCCTGTCAAAATTATTGTGGTGTTTAAAAATCTCTACAGCCTCCCTATACATACGTGCATAATAATGCGATGTCTTAGCTAGCACGCTCGTCTCACTAAATTTTATTTCATGGTCACCCGTTTCAAAAACATGTTCCGCTACAGCCGATTTGTCCGTGTGTCCCAGTCGACAGTTCCTTTTATGTTCAGTTAGGCGAGTATTGATACTTTTTTTTGTGGTTCCAATGTAAACCTTCCCACAACTATACGGAATCTTATAGACACCAGGAGTAGCTAGAGGGTGTCCTGCATCTTTCGCCGATCTTAAGCATTCACTAATGTTCTTGGTGGGTCTGAAGATTGTTTCAACTCTGAACTTGGCCAGCACTTTCCCGATACGGTCCGTAATATTGTGGATGAATGGAAGAAAAACTTTCCCCACCGATGGTTGTTGTTGTTGCACGTCTTCGGACATTTTTCTTCAGGGATGGAGTGCTCTATCTATCTCCTTGCCAGCGTACCCATTTTTCTGGAAAGCGGTTCGCAAGTGGTTTAGTCCCTCTTGCAAATAAGCTGGCTCACAGATTTTATTAGCCCTCTCCACCAATGTCTTGATAATACCTCTCTTCTGCCTGGGATGATGGTTTGAATCCTTATGAAGACAACGATCGGTATGCGTATCTTTTCTGTAGACTTTGTGACCCAGAGTCCCATCTGCTCGTTTAATTACTGAGACGTCCAAAAAATTTATCTGTCCATTACTTTCTGTCTCCATAGTGAATTGTATTTTTGAATTGATGCTATTCAAGTGCTTCAAAAAACGGTTCAGTTCTTCTTCACCGTGATTCCATATGACAAAAGTGTCGTCCACATACCGATACCACTTCAAAGGCCATTTTCTGGCTGACTGCAGTGCTTGCTGTTCAAAAAATTCCATAAAAATATTAGCAACGGCTGGACTTAGAGGGCTACCCATTGCCACTCCATTAATTTGTTCATAGAACTCATTATTATACTGAAAATAAGTCGTGGAAAGGCAATGTCTAAACAAAGCTACTATATCAGTAGGAATGCTTAAGATCGGCGAAAGATGCAGGACACCCTCTAGCTACTCCTGGTGTCTATAAGATTCCGTATAGTTGTGGGAAGGTTTACATTGGAACCACAAAAAGAAGTATCAATACTCGCCTAACTGAACATAAAAGGAACTGTCGACTGGGACACACGGACAAATCGGCTGTAGCGGAACATGTTTTTGAAACGGGTGACCATGAAATAAAATTTAGTGAGACGAGCGTGCTAGCTAAGACATCGCATTATTATGCACGTATGTGTAGGGAGGCTGTAGAGATTTTTAAACACCACAATAATTTTGACAGGAAAGAAGAAGGCTTGAAGCTAGATACGATATGGCGATCGACTCTGTACCAAAGATGTGACAATCGATTACCTTCGATCGAGAATAATGACGCCAGCCAGAGATATTTTTACTGTTGACAACACGTGACGAGTGGTGGCGCCCTCTACGCGCTCTATATAAACAGGACCTCCACGGCCTAGCAGCCAGTCGTAGACTCACCTCAGATGATGTTGCCCGCAGCTGGCAACGAAACGTCAGGGAGAAGTATTTCTACTATTGGACCACGGCCTCTTAGCCCGGAAGTTTTAATTACTGAATGTTGCCTCAGTTAGGGACCATCAAATTGTAGCTCAGGAGAAGAGCATGTAGAAAAACTAAGTTATATGGTGGGGCACTGGACTGATATTTACCCAGTAAAAGTAAGGGTAAAGATCCTTCACGGCGTCACTCACTCTAGTGAAACCCCTAAAGAAACAGAAACAACTGTATAATAGGTGTAAAATATATCACAGAGCTATAGATAGAAGAATGCTGAATGAAACTCGTTTGGCGGTCAAGAAAGCATTACGTGAAGTTTTTACCGTAGTATAATGATCTACCACAAAACCCAGAGAAATTTTAATCGTATGTAGAGACCGTTAGCGGCGCCAAAGTTAGTGTCTAGTTAGTCAAGGACGAAACTGGAACTTAAATTCAGAGTAGCAAAGCAAAAGCAGAAATGCTTAATTCTGTTCTCAAATGTTCCTTTACAAAGCGAAACCGAGAAGTATTGCTTCAATTTATTTCTCGTACCATAAAAAGATGAGTGTAACATATATTAGTATCCGTGGCGTTGAAATCGCTAAAACTGAACGAAGTCCCAGTGCCCAATGGAACCCCTTTCAGATTCTATACCCATTTTGCAACTGAGTTAACCCACCTGTTAACTACGATCTATCGTAGTCCATCCAACAAAAACAGTACCCGTAGTTGGAAGAAGGCACAAGCCACACGTGACTATAAGAAGGGCAGTAGAAGTGATCCACAAAAGTATTGTCCAATATCCTTGACATTGATTCCTTGTAAAAGCTTAGAATATGTTCTGAGCTCAAACATAATTAGGTATCTGGAACAGAGCGACCTCTTCCGGGCCAACCGTCATGCATATCAAATACAAGATCATGTGAAATCCAACTTGCACTTCCCTCACATGACATCTTGAAAGCAATGGATCAAGGCAGTCAGGTAGATGCAGTAGTTCTCCATTTCGGAAAAGGATTTAACCCAGCACAACACTTTCGCTTATAATCAAAATTACGATCTCACGGGTTATCAGACAAAATATGTGACTGGTGTGAGGATATCTTGGTAGGGAGGACGCTGGATGTTACTTTGGATATAGAGACAGCGGCATCTCTAGAAGCAACTTTTGATGTACCCCACGAAAGTGTGTTGCGTCTCCCTATTCATGTTGTATATTAACAGTAACCTCACACTTTTTTCAGATGAAGTTTTCTACAACGAAGTGCACTCTGGGATTGAGTTAGACATCGAAAAGATTTGAAAGTGACGCAGTGTTTGGTAGCTTGCTTTAGACGTTCAAATATGTGAAATTGTGCACCTCAAGAGATGGAAATATACAGTATCCTATTTATATAGTAATAGTGAGCCACAGCTGATATCTGTAAATTCATAGAAACTTAGTGGGGACATGAGATGGAACGACCACTTCGGTCCAGTCCTGGGTAACTTCGGTTTACTGGTAGAGTACCAGGGACATGCAGTCAATCTGCAAAGGAGATCGCTTCCAAATCACTCGTGTGGCTCATCCTAGAATATTACTCAAGTTTGTGGGACCCGTAGCAGATAAGACTAGCACCGGATATCTAATGTACAATGAGAGTGCAGCACGGATAGTTACATTGACCGCGGGGAGGTGTCACTGAGATGTTCCAAGAACTGAACTGGTAGCCTCTTGATGATAGACTGAAACTATACCGAGAAAGTTTACGGACAATGGTTCAAGAACCGGCTTTAAGTGATGACTCCAGAAATGTACTAAAACCTTCGACATATTGATACCATAGGGATCGTGAGGATTAGATTAGATTAATTACATCACCCACACAGGCATTTAGACAGTAACTTTTCCCAGGCTCCATACGTGAATGGAAAAAGCCCTAATAACAGCCGGCCGGAGTGGCCGGGTGGTTCTAGGCGCTACAGTCTAAAACCGCATGACCGCTACGGTCGCAGGTTCGAATCCTGCCTCGGGCATGGATGTGTGTGATGTCCTTAGGTTTGTTAGATTTAAGTAGTTCTAAATTCTAGGGGACTTAAGACCTCATAAGTTGAGTCTCATAGTGCTCGGAGCCATTTGAACCATTTGAGCCATAATAACAGGTACAACTGGACGAGTCCTCTGCCGTACAGTTCACCGTGGTTCGCAGAGTATTGTTGCAGATGCGGAAGTAGCAACTGGACGTGTTGGCATTAACGCAAACCAATAGAAATGATAAGTAATAAAACTCATTGCAAGTGGCAGTATTTTCTATATGTTTTCACAAAATTTGTTTCTTCTTGTGCCTTATACTCTCTACGAGTTCATCTACATTTTTCGTTCATCGCGTAGCGACTTGATGTAATGAACCAAATTATGAATATTGACAGTTAATTTTCGGCAAAATGGAGTTGGCACGAATGGGTGCACACTTTTTATTGAAATAGATCAGAATATTCTTGCTTGTCTTACACATCTGTATCAGTAACTAGCTTACACATACAACAGCAAAAAAAGTAATAAAATTACCGGTCGTTCTTATTTTATCACGCTGTGTATCATTTATCAGCGTACAAAAAGAGTAAGAACCTTATGTAAAATCCAGCTTGACGCCTTTGAAGATGTTTGTTTCATTGCGAAATTTCTTAAGATAACCGATCATATGAATTTTGGAGTTACGATAATCTATCTACATGTTCGTTCTGTAAATGTGCCCATGTGATGTCATTAGAAATAATGAAGTTCAAAAAGTGAAACCGAGCGAGGTGGCGCAGTGGTTAGCACACTGGACTCGCATTCGGGAGGACGACGGTTCAATCCCGCGTCCGGCCATCCTGATTTAGGTTTTCCGTGATTTCCCTAAATCGCTTCAGGCAAATGCCGGGATGGTTCCTTAGAAAGGGCACGGCCGATTTCCTTCCCCATCCTTCCCTAATCCGAGCTTGTGCTCCGTCTCTAATGACCTCGTTGTCGACGGGACGTTAAACAGTAATCTCCTCCTCTCCTCCTCAAAAAGTGAATGTCACTCAAAATTTAAAAAAGATAAGATTAATTAATTGAGGCTTTCTTGTAAAAATAAATTCACCAATTTAACTAGGAGCTAATTCCCTATCAATCTTTTGCCGTAAGAAGCAAATGACTTTGGAGGATTTGAACAGCACCCAATAAATTACTGCATCATCTAGAGTGGTACCGAAACAGGAATCGCACAACTCCGTTCCGCGGCACATTTCAAATAACGGCAAGAAACTGTACAGTGGCCCATTAGAAACGACGTCTTTAGCATGAATCAGGTAGAAACCTAAATTTACGGTGGATAAGAGGAAATCAGACATTTCACTTCAGGATACGTAACAAAACGGTACTGATGGCCTTGCTACTTCGTACAACCTAGAACACATTACTACTACCGATAAGAAAGTTCACTGAAGCAATAATTTTTTGGCACTCTACGATAGCTAGTAGCATTACTACGCTTTTTTATCGGCGTATGTAGAATTCGTGCACTGCAGATGCTGATTTCATGACGTATGGAATTATACTTTGGCTTATACGATTTTGCTAGTGTCCGTGACATTCTCTAGATGGAAAAATGAACTTCGGCTTACCCCTTCACATTAGCAACTGGTCATACTGTGATGCAGTCTACAATATCGAATTACTCTACAATGAGTAACACTTGCACACATACTGTTTTTGGAGTTAGGACTGCTACTGTATGCAGTCATAACAATGTCAGTTATGAACCGATTCTGATACTTTCTAGACAGCGAAATGGTTTGGTGAGGTCTAGAATTATCAACGATTAATGTAGTAACAGATCATCTACACATACTAGCATAATCGAAATCCACCGTAACATTGGCACTGTACAACGAACCTAGCGATGCGGTTTGGAAGTTTCCCTCTTCCTATTCCATTCACTGATAATGTCCTCTTCTTTGAGGCACTTACATTTCTTCCATCAGTATAACGTGATGAAGTATGGCAGACTAACAAACAACAATCAAGAATTAACCGAATAAGGGAACTGAGTTTAGCTGAAGTAACTTGGGTGATACTGAAGGAAATATCTTAGGAAATTAAGTATTATAACTAAGCCTTGAAGAAAGACATTCCTGACCATCGATTTGCTTCAGACAAAGAGTTGCACTCCTGTGTTCAGTCATGGTTCCTTAGGCAACAGCAATCTTTTTCCATGGAGGTCTTGACCCGTCTTTTCACAGCGTACATTCATTAACAGTTATGGCGACTGATTTCGAAATAAACGGCTAACTTATATTTTTCAATCTGCCTGGTTTTCATTTGACTGTCCTGGTTTGTTTCTGATGTTATTGAGTAATGACAAAGAAAACGACATACAAATAACTATGTAAGGGTTGCCGCTATTTACTCCCTTTTGAACAAAAATTTATGTGTTAGTAGGTACGTCTTTCCTCGAGTTAAGAAATCCTATTGTTCTGAAATATTCGGGCCACGTGTTAACTTGTTTTTGCAGTTCGAAGTAGCGTGGGGAGTTTTACATCCACTACGAATTTTGCTTTTCTGATTAATAAACTATACTGTCATCACTAGTTCATTAATTCTGTTACTATATCATGACATTTAATAAAACTGTCTGCCTCTCACAGTCTTGTATCGTCGTTCAGTACTGACAGAACGCATGCTTTTTAGCCGCTGACGTGTTAAAACAAAAAACCACTAATGATATCAGACCTTCAATACAGACATAATTTGCCCAGGCGCTACAGTAGACACACTAGCCACGAGTAGTCTATTGAAACAAAAAGATCTCTCTTTTAAAAGGTACATAAAATCATTTCATCTTAAGAATGTGAATTTAAAAAGAAATACGTAACCGTGAGAGCTGTAAATCATGTATTTCGATACTATTCGCACAATAAACTCAGTACCGATTTCCAGCTGTGTAGCTATCCAAGCATTTCTTTCCTTTCAAGAGACTGGTTCGAGAACTGCCAAGTTGTTAATTTATTTCCTTTGCATTAGAGTGCCGTGTATCTATATGCGACCGTTATCGCGTCAGGCTAGCAACGGCACGGTAAGTTCTTCTTAGAAATCCGCATATTCTTTCACATGCTCCCATGGTAGAAACATATGAATAAATACGAGGAACTACAAACTTCTGTAGTTGTTCCGTTCCAGTCTACATTTTTCCACTGTAAATTACGTTTCAGTTTACACTACCTTAGCAGCAAACGCTTAATTAATGAAAAATTCTCGGAGCAGGGGTTTTTCCGCAACCATTTTTGCACGGTTGTATTATTCATATTCGTTTTTACAACCGCGGCTGCGCCAGTAAACGAGTTTTTAACACGTGTCGTAGCACAAGTTTTGAGGTCGCATGAAAAAGAAAATGTCCGCCAGCAATTTAGGTCAAAGTCATAGCGAAAGAGAAAACTCCAAGCCGCCACAGTGAAATACTGCCAGGACTTCCCGGTTCTTTGATGTCAATTTTCGAGAAAGCTTCACGTGCCGGTACGTCGTTCATAAAGAGGGACTTAGCTAGTATTGCAGCAAAGTAGTTTGTCCTTTGTGCGCCTCATCCCTAAAAGTTAAGAGAGGAAAAATAAATCTTTCGTCCAGACTCTCGCTAGTGAATAAGGGAGTGTAGCACCAGTTTCTGTTTGACGCGTTACAGAAAATTCTTGCAGTGGCGCCATTACTGACCGGAATCTCACGGCTAATAATTTCCATCACGCAAATGAAAGTACATAAGAGGTCTTGGGAGCTACATATTTAAGAGTGTCACGCTGATGTAGACAGAGATGAACGACAAGCATAACTGTTACCTACGACACGATAACAGTTTATATGCGCTCAGTTTGACTGTCATAATTTGAACTGAATAATTAGAGATGCACAATGCCCGCAAAAATCAAGAGAAAATGCTTGGATTTCTTTCACTGAATGAAATCGTTTCAGAATCAGTAGGTGCACCTAGGCCTTTATATATATATGACGGCCGTCGTTAGTCGTATACTATCAATATCTTTCATCAGCAGCCAGAATAACATGGATGTCCTAATTTCCTCTAACTGTGATTTACATTCCTATTGAAATTTGTAAAATCTCCACAGGACCTTCTACTTCGAACATCACATTTATGACCACACAACACTTTTCTTTTGTTAGGACGATGTAGATGATACCAATTATCGACAAGGATCGGAACAGAACCGCATATTCAGTGGAGTGAGCGAGCTCTTTTCCATGATTCACAATTCGACATTCGCTTACGAAAATAAATAAAGGAAGGAACCTTGCCAATTTAATTCTAGGTCTTTCTGTCTTTATTTTTACCTTGATTTTATGTTTCCAAAGAATATATATTCATTAATCCTCTATATATAGTTTTGAGATGTTCTAGAAGCCCTACATTTCGTCTTCAGTTAAAAATTAGATATATGACAACAAAATTCTAAATACTTTTATCGTTGGGAAATTATAAGAATTAATCTCATGCTTGTTATTTTTCACTATGTTACTGAAAACAAAATCTAATACAAAAACTACAATATAATTCAAGTTAATTTTCTAAATTATGATGGTCGTTCAGTAAATAATGCCCCCAAATTTTTTTACAGCTGTTAACATATTTAAGAAAATGTGCTTTTAGGTGCATCTGTTTTAATGCTTCTTCTGTACGATTGAGATGTTTCGAACAACTCCTACAGACAGGGTACTCTTAGTAAACCATCCAAATCGCCACTAGAGACTCTCGTTGCAAGCAAATTGTTGTCACTCTCGTTTGCGGAAAAAGAAATCGTAGGGAACATCCATAAACGTTTGCGTGCAGTTTATGGTCATGATGCGCTCAATAGGGTTGCTGTTGGGCGATGGATAACCATGATCGGCCACTGTCGGAGCGTCCTGTCAGCCTCAGCCATCATATAGCCTCGACCGGCAGCGATTTTATTTCCATCTGCTTGGACCACGTAGGGATTCTCTTCGTGACACACACCTTGAGGAGAGCGTAAGTCGTCTGGTGGAAACATGGCTATGAACAATGGTGAAGACCTTTCATCAACAGGGAATACAGCTTCTTACACAACTCTGGTGTAGTGCCATAGTGCCATGGAATATGAGGGAAACTGTGTAGAAAAACAGTAAAGTACATGTAAAAGGAATACTGAATCATATTATCATCAAATTATGACTCTTAATATGAAATATGTTCTGATACAAAAATTGTGGGACAGTATTTGTTGAACGATCATGATACAACTGACCTTTACATTCAATTTGTCAATACATGTCTAGTTCACCAATCGCTTCAGGTCATGTGTCTTCCAAAACTGAAGAATATCCACACGTTATGGCACCAACAGATTGCTGATTTTTTTTTAAATTTTCTTGTATTTGAGGATGTTTGCTTAAGGAAAATCGACTGTAGTAAATAGTCTTCACGGGTTTACCGCCGGATGATTGTCAACTCTTGCAGTCTTCGGAATTGTGTGGATGACATTTTTCCTGAAGTAGGACGGTATTCGCAAGTCTCATACATTCTACACACCAACGGGGATAGTTGTTTTGTTGCTACTTCCCTCAATGATTTTAGAAATTCTGATAGGATTTTATCTATCTCTTGTGCGGTATTTGCTATTAGTCCTCCAAAGCTCTATTAAACTATGATTCTACAATTGGATCTCCTGTCTCTTCCAGATACGTAGATTGCTGTTTCTTCTTCTATTGTACCAGAGAAATCTTCCCCCTCATAGAGGCCTTTAATGTACTCTTTCCATCTATCCGCTCTCCTATTTCCACCTATCCGCTCTATTGTCACCACCCTTACTTTTAATTGCACCGAAGGTTGTTTTGACTTTCCTGTATGCTGAGTCAGTTCTTCCGACAATTTTTTTGTTTTTCGATTTCTTCACACTTTTCATGCAGCCATGCACTTCCTGTTTATTTCATTCGTCAAAAACTTGTATTACTGTGTTCCTGAATGTTCTGAACATTTTTGTACTCCCTTCTTTCATTGATCAGCTGAAGGATTTCTTCTGTTACCCATGGTGTCTTCGCAGTTACCTTCTTTGTACGTATCTTTTTCTTTCCAACATCTGTGATTGCCTTTTTTACAAATGTCCATTGCTCTTCAACTGTACTGCCCATTGAGCTATTCCTTATTGCTTTATATATGTCCTTTGAGATCTTCAAACGTATCTCGTCTTTCCTTAGTACTTCCATATCCAACTTCTTTACATACTGGTTCTTCGTGACTAATCTCTTACACTTCAGCCCACTCTTCATCACTGCTACTTTGTGATCTGAGTCTATATCAGCTCCTGGGTAAGCCTTACAATCCAGTATCTGATTTTGGAATCTCTGTATGATCATGATGTGGTATAACTGTAATCTTCTCGTACCACACGGCCTTTTCTAAGTATACATCCTCCTTTTGATCAGAGTATTCGCTATTACTAGCTGAAATTTGTTACAGAACTCAGTTAACCTATCTACTCTCTCATTCGTTGTCCCAAGCCCATATTATACTGTAACTATTTCTTCTGATCATTGTCCTACGACTGCATTTCAGTCCCCATGTCTATTAGATTTTCATCTCCCTTTCCATACTGTATTCCCCTTTCAGTATCCTCATACTTCCTCTATCTCATTTTCAGCTTGCGATGTCTGCATGTATACCTGAACTATCGTTGTCTGTGTTGGTTTGCTTTCGATTCTGTTAACAACCTCATCACTGAATTGTTCAGAGTTCCTACCTCCTATTCACAACAAATTCTACTTCTGTTACACCATTTACTGCTGCTATACCCATCTGACCGGAAATCATTGTTTTCTTTCCATTTCACTTCACTGACACCTGCTATATCTACATTGAGCCTTTCCATTTCCCTTTTTAGATTTTCTAGCTTCACTACCACATTCAAGCTTCTGATATTCCACGCCCCGAATCGTAGAATGTTATCGTTTCGTTGATTATTCAAGCTATTCCTCATGATCACCTCTCCCTTGGCAGCCCCTCCTAGAGACTGTTCCGGAATCTGGAGAGATCATCGTGACACTTTTTCAATTACAGGCCACATGCTCCATGGATACACGTTATGTGTCTTTAATGCAGTGGTTTCCACTGCCGTGTGCATCCGCATGCCGTTGATCATCGCTGATTCTTCCGCCTTTAGGGGCAATTTCCGAACACAAGGACAGGAGAGAGCCCTGAACATCTGTCCGCTCCTCCGTTCTCTTTTACAAGGCCGTTGGCAGAATGAGGGTGACTTTTTACATCACAGTTCTTCGGCTGCCAACACTGATTATTAAGCAATACTTAAGTAGGGGCAGGTTCCGAACCCAGGTCCGAGGACGTGTTGATTACTAATCAAAGACGCTACCCCTAGACCACTGACCCCATATACCTCACTAATCTGTCCCAACAAGACTGACTCTAGGTGTGAAATATTATTACAGCAGCCTTTAATTTACGATTATCGCTCTCAGAGAAGGACGGCTATCAGGTAGTGTGGTACAGTGTGGTACAGTCACAACATGACTGACAGTATAATCAAAACAAAAGTTATTAAAGGGCGCTAACAGAAATACGGTCGCATTATGACAAACTAGGATTTTAGGTGGACCGACACTGGATAAAATGCAAGTAATGCGGTTAAAGTTTGCTCTACTAGGAACAAGTCACAGAAAGGGACTAAACGCACAAACTACTACGAAGACGTATCGATAACAGGCTATAGTACTGGGTGAAGAACCAATATAGGGTGTTCGAGTTTTCGTCTTACACAACGCGCTTTCCACCATCAACTTCCTAACGCCCTTTACCAAACCCTTCCAAGTAACATGCTGTTTAATCCAACGAAGTGTTTTAGCTAAGCACAAAGCGCACCTCACAGTGAAGCATGAACCAGTCTCTTAGAAAGACAGATCTTCCGTTTCTGACCATGGTGGGTGTTGTAGCAAAGAAGGCCTCGAGACAGCAAGTATGGCTTCACTCTTAGGGATCCTTTCCCAGACCTGGACCCAAAAACAGTTCTGACGCTGCTGTTCCTTCAGAGTGCCAAACAACCAGGGCAACTCGTTGGAACTGCAGCAACCCTCTCTTCAGCCACCTCACACTCTACAGCCTTATGGTACTCTTCATATTCGTCCTCTGGAACTTCCTACTCAGCGCGTCCGCCATGTGATTTTCGGTGTCGCGTATATGCTTGGCCATGAACGTAAAGACAGAACTCCAGATAGCGCAGCATGCGAAACACCTGGTATTTCGTGGTCTTGCCAGCAGCCAATTCAGCCCTTGACTTTCTTTGTCGAAGCTGAAAGGCTTATGCTCCAGATAAAAGCGAAATTTTTTAAGCGGAAAAGAAACAGCCAGCGCTTCAAATTCATAAACAGACAACCTGCACGACGCGAATGCGAGGGGTTTCCACTCACCCTGTTCCATCTGAAGAAACACCATAGCCACTCGTAAAAGGTGAGCATCGGTGTGCACAACAAATGTGTCAGGAATCCCCAATACCGGTGCACTAGCAAGATGTTTCGTCAAGGCACTGGGCCGACGAACTATGGAAACGCTCATTTTTCTTTCAGAGACGGTTAAGCGGGGCAGCTATTAGGTCAGAGTTAGGAATATTCTTCCTTAAAAGATTACAATTCTAATAAAATTCTGCACTCCTTTCTTATCTTTGGGAGATTTGATGTGATAAATGGCTGGGATTCAAGACTGGTCAATCGCCTCATAAGCACTTGAGACAACGTGCCCCAAAAATGAAATCCAAACGTGGACAATGTTCACCTTGGATGGCTTAACTGTGAGTGCAGCCTCCTTAAGCCTACTTAAAACGTGAGACAAGTGATGCAGGTGATCCTCAAAGCTCTGACCATATATTTCCACACCATGTAAGTAATTATAAACACAACGAAACGTGAGGTCCCCCAGCACGGAATCACGTAGTTGCGACAATACTGCTGACCCAGTAGTGAGGCCAGAACGCACACAAACTCATATAAGTTGTAATTGGTGCAAAGTGCGGTGACACTTTTGGATTACTCGCGTAACGGAATCTGATGGTATGCCTGACTGAGATCTATGACACTAAGAAAATTAGTGCACAAAAATCAAGAAAAACAGTTATGTGAATCGAGCATGGGGACTGATTCAGGTGAAACTTTCTGATTAAGAGTCCTGCAATCAGCAATTGGCCTGTACCCTGATCCCCAATCTTGGGCACCAGAAAAATCAGCGAAGCATAAGGTGACACTGATGACCTAATAATGTCATCCTCCAACACTTCATCAACAATTCAATGAGCCTCTTTCAGTGCTGAGAACCTATGTGGGATCTGCCTCACAGGCACGGAATCAGTTCATTGAATCTGATATTTAATGTGGTTGGTAACACATAGTCAGTAAGGGCTACAGGAAACTAATGTAGAATATCCAAACACTATCTTTCTGAGCAGGAATTACACGGCTCTAATGAAAGGGCCCCTCTTCTCCACCAACCATATGAGCGCCATGCTGTACTTTAAGGTATAAAATGGAATCTTAACATTTGCATTAAATTTTAAAAAACATTGGCGTCAACATAATTAATTACACAATGGGTACTAAGCAAAAAATCACAATTAAAGTGGCTAACATAGTAAGTCCCTTAACAGTCAAAAATTAAAATGGCCAGGAACGTTTCCTATTTCAAGTTTCAGACGACATCGGTTCAGGACAGGCAAGGCACTACGTTTACCGCCTGTAAATTTATATGGCCCGGGTCATTGGGACAAACCCTCCCATGCTACGAGAGTGATGATAAAATTTGCTATTTGCCAATGACACTGAACAGCCAGAATTCAATTGTGCACACGCTGGTTTCAAATTCAGACTCTCGTAAATGTAAGGCAGAGGATTAGCCTGAGTGCTACATATGTTATACAAGAGATGCAACAGTGCGTGCTTAGGCTTCCTACGCATTCTGCAACCTGGCTACATTGGTCGCCCCTTGTCTGCCTCCGATCCCTAACCAAATTCCCTGTTTGATGACACTGAACACATGCCTTCTCCTGTCAGCCCTAATAATCAGTCCGAGGGGACGGCCACACTCCACGTCACGCCTGTCGCTCATATAGTACGAAATTCTCACGTATTAGTCACAAATTTACCACCGTCTTTTGTTGAAACTGTAGAACACAAACTACCGTAAGACTTTGGTCTTTCAAAGATCAGTAAACAAATACGATCCTGTGGTCGTATTCCTTTCAAAATTACGTGACCCACATCACTTTCGGGTAAATGCAGTTCGAGGGCAGCACAAGAAGTGGACAGATTTTTCAAAATAAAAACTCAAATCTTCATGTACCTCTTGAACACTGAAACAATAATCACTAACCAGTTCTTCTCCCGTGCTCATCCCTATGCTCTCTCTGATAATTAATTTACGAATCTCAGACAGTAAATTATGTTTCTGAGTAGATTCTGCTAATACTCTATGCAACAGGCCACTCATCAGAGGGAATATAATCTGCAATGTAAATGTTTGTGACAGGTGCATGAGCAAAGCCTGGTTTTTAGTCTCTCTGTTATCTCCAAAAAGGCCATCACAGTTGGACTACTTTCCACCGACAAATGCTCTTAAAATAGGTAACAAATAATCCGGTAATTTACCAAACCCCTGCAAAAAAATCAGTTTTGTTAGCACCTATACGTACGCTCATCCCTCAGACTCACCATCAGCAGCCAATTTAAAAAACTGACATACTTTGAAAGGTGCCTAAGTTTGTTTGAATTTGTAAAATCTGTGAACGACGGACAGTCTCTGTAAATACTGAGAAGAGGTCAGTAATGCTATCAAACAAATCCTGGTAATATGGCTGCACACGGACAATTTGCGAATATGACGCTCCCAGCTGTTCTAAAACCTCAACACTGTGTCGCACAACAGCAAGCAGTTCATCACAAGAGGCAGACGCAGCTCTTACTTCACCCAATGTGTCCGTCGCCAAATGTTCCGACCGACCTAACAGGCCCCTCAACTTCCGCGAGGTCTACAACTCTTCCTTCAACCGGAGCTCTGTGGATTTACAATGAGGCGTGCTTTCTTTTAGTAGCTGATACTCGTGACAGGTCTGAGAGTAGTTTCTATCTCTGCAACCAGCAACCACTTTCAACAGTGCCAGTTCTTACAGATCTATGTCTTATGGCCCCTAGGATTTGTATTTACTCAGCTACCAGTGGAAGTTTGCAGGGCCCAAAATCCAGAAGTCCATGGATCAAAACAATGCTCAGCTATAATCGAAGTCCCCCCTCCCCTCTCCTGCTATGTTTCCTAAGAAATAAAGTAAAAGAATCCCTAAAACTTAAACCATACAGGTAAAATTAATTAATAACTGCCTAACATTTTAAAGACATGTGAGCAAACTTAAAGAAAGAGAAGGACAAATCGTTCAAATCGAGGGGTGCCAGGACCGCAACCCAGAGGCCATAAATTTAACAAATTACGCTCTTCATTACAAAGTTATAATGTAGTTAATAATCAGTCCACATTCACATGTAGTAAGAACTAAATTTCAGATTCATATATTTCTTTTCTTACAAAAGGGCGCAACATGCCGCAGTGCCAACATAACGCTACCAGCGGTTGCTCTCACATAAATAACACTGAAAAAACTAACCTGCTGCCTATCTAAGGGAGAATAAACATAAGTTTAACAGCCAAACAATTATAAAACACTTACACCAAACACAAGCAATGCGCGAGCTAACTTTAAAACTTACTTAAAAAAGAAAAAACTTCGAAACCTTAACAAATTTTCAGCAACATCAGCAAGAGAGCTGTAAGATCAATTAAATTACTGAATGTTTCATGTTTATGATTGTACAACGGAAATCAAATTTACTCAGTTCCACAAACTGCAGATTAGATTTAGATGACAGCAATTCAATTGAGACCTGCAAAGGCCCACCAAACTTAAACATTGGATGCTCAGTTAAATTAATTCATGTTTCATATTCATAATCGTGTAACAGAAATGAGATTTACGGAGTAGCACAAACTGGAGATCAGAGTCATATAGCACGTAATCACTTAACAATTGCACCGACCCATCAAAATCAAGCCCTCTGAGGTAAAAATTTGAAAACACTTACAAGCCTTAAAACACCAACGTTAACAGCATTAGCTACCACTTAATATGAGTACTCAAACAGCAGCCACCAAAACATTTCCGGCGCCAACAAACCTGAATTCTATCAATATGTAAGGACAGTGTTCACCATTACCAGTCCTATTGTGATGTACAACTCAAATGACTCCACAATCTCTGCCATAACCTCCGCAGAATAGCACCTTTTCAGCAGCACAGAGTCAGGTCCGCCTCAATTAAGCATAATGCGATGATTACTTCCGTACAAATATATGGAATCCAGATAGGGGTGAACCAGCGGCCATGGTCGCTTATTGCAAAAGGTACACTGCAACAGGTTCAACGTAACATCACTAGCACGGTTAATTACATCTCCTATTCCATATAGAGTTGTCCACAGTTCGTACCACCATGCACGAAAACTTTGCCAGAAAAAACTCTTCTTCAGGTCGCTTGGCGACACAACACGTCTTGACGGTCTGCGAGTGCTGTAGTCCCATCCCGCCCTATATCGGCTTGTAAACCTCGCGTGAAGGACCGTCTCACATATCGTACGTTTCTTTACATGCAATTAAAGATAAAAAGTCACGTAACTGGCACTACAGTCACAGATATTAATAAAATGAATGGAAACACACATTTTGATGTCTGTTGCTCACAGTTACAAAATATATTCTCTCTGGACTTGGGATAAACAAACAGAGAGAAGACACAAATGCTTCCCGAGACTGAGTCAAAACACAAGCTATACATTAACTGGAGCTATACATTAAAATTGGTGTCAGCAGATTCACAGAATTCAAGCACTCAACAAATCCGGGAGATTTGTAGTAGTTTAGCTATGATTCACACTGAAAGCTTAGACCAGGTTAAATCTTTAATTAACAATATTTTTAAACTAATTAAGTGTGGACTAATGTAAATACCTTACTGAAAAGGAGATAAATAGTCTTTAATTTGAAAGTAGTCTTTCCTCCTGAATATTCTTCTTAGTGTATAAGATTTTCCCTATGCTTCAATGTACTAAATTTTATGATTACAGGAAATTTTCAGTGCCATCATTCCTGACGAAATTAGTTAAATCATTGCAACCAGAACAACAAACTGAACTGAATAATGAAGTTTTGTGATGAGACTTGATTCCATAGCCTTGATCATTTTCGTAATATGTGTTTAATGTAGGAACTTTAAAATCGAATTTTCAAAAGATAGCAAAAATTTTGTTTAGATCTTAATATGTGAAATAGGGGTGCATGCAGTGTAGGATGGTGGGAGCCAACCTGCTTTGTCACAGATGTGTGCAAACATGAGTGAGGCCCATTGATAAGAAACAATCTCTTGAAATTCTGCAGAAGAATCGTTGGGTGATTGTAACCTTGACTATGTTCCTGACTGACACCATCCCAGGGTTCCAGGGATAGTGCTGGTTACTTGTACTTGAGACATCCCTTTAGATCTGATGAGGAACCAGAGAAAAATCGTTGTCCGCTGACATGACATTTTCCTTTTCTTCCATAAAGTTTGATAAAATTGTACACATATCTTTTGAATTTCTTCTAGGTCAAGGATACTTGGTTGACTTACGATCTGCAGGATTCAAAAGTATGTTTTATGAAAAAATCAAAATTCTTACTGTCGTTATGCACTTTTTAAATACTGAAAAATTAAAAATAATAATAAAAGTACATGCACTACATTGTATACACTACTAATGCACTTATATATTAAATTTAATAATATAACGTACACACCATTGTTATTACAAGGAACTATATCCATGGTGAGATGAAGTCAAATGGAGAGTGCTAAGTCAAGAAAGTACCATGTCAAATATGAGCTGAATCAGTGAGTGAACGAAGAGTGCTGTTAGCTGGACCAGTGACTGGGTTGGGAGCAGTGAGCAGTAGCAGACCAGTGAATGGTGAGCGCAAGGGAGCAGAGTGCAGTGAGGGGAAGGGGAGAGCAGTGGTAGGTAGTGGAGCAGCAATAGGTGAGTGGCTGCTGGGAACTGAAGCAGTAAGACTGCCGAGGGTGAGGTGACTCCTGTGAGGAGTGGCGAGTTATTTCCTCCCAACTCACTCAGCCACAAGTGAGCTGCCACATGCTTCTACTATGTCTGTCTCTACCCATGAGCCATTAATGAGCCAGTGTGGTAGCTTTTTGTGAAGTTTTATTTCAGTCAAGAGCAGAAATAAGGGATGAGGAAGTCTTTTCTACAGTAATGCAGCAATCTAAAGAACTGAACTTTCTTTGCTTTTTATTATTTTCAAGTCTAATAAAAGTTGCTAACAACAATAAGATAATTAAATATAGACATATAAATTGTCTGTAGCGTATTTTTCTACATTAGTATCTGTATCATAGTAACTAATTCAGTATGTTGCACAGGAATCTCTGGCATCAGCTTATCCCAGAATCCTTTTTCCTCTCGATGACGTAGCTACAGAGATATCCAATATCCAAAGAGTTACTGCTCCTTTTTTCTGTGACACCAGTCATCCACCGCACAGAAGTATCCAGCAATCTACATCATTTCAGGAGCCAATCCTTCTTCTATAGTAAATGAACCTTTGAAGAGAGCAAATTGTAAGTCAATATGAAGGATGTGACAAGCACAACGAGCATAACAAGCATAACGAAAACGTAGAGTCAGAGGAGTACAAACAACTGGATATTAAAGATTTTTGTTGCCTTCATGATTTAAAATACTGACGAGGACTTTCTATGACGAGGTGTCATTCTGTGCATCCCAAAAATATCTATTCTTGTTTATATTATTTTTATCTCTTTGAAGGAGAATTGCCATTTTGCCAACAGTTTGTGTAACAGAGGAATGACACACTGTATAAATGTTGTTCATATTAATTCAATCTTGGAAACGAGTTATGGGGCAGGGTGTAGATGGAAAGGAGTTTGGGAGCTTTGCAAGTGTGTGCATGCAATATGTTTCAACACCAGAGAACATATGGATATTAGGCCTTTACACTCAGTTTCAGTTTCAACAGTAATAATTCCACTAATACAGTAAATCAAGAGACTAAAGCAATATGTTTCTCCAACAGAAATACAATAAATTTATCTTACAATGAGAAGCAGTAATATGTTACAAAACATACACTAAAATACATCTGTGCATAATACAAATAAAATAATTTTCCTTTAGGCCAGAATAACTATACTGCAGGGATGCAAAGGAAAATGACAAATTGTTTCTGCCTGTTATTAACTTTACGAGACGGCACCAGTTTAAAGAACACATTAACTTCTGCCAGTTAATAACTTAGAAAAGTGCACCGAAGTAAGCCAGAAAAACAAACAGTGTCTTTATAATTATCTGCAATGTACTATTACCACCACCTCGCCACTGCAGTCAACACAACCACACATAGCTAAAATTACTGTGTCGGCTACAAGAAAAACGAGACAAGCAAAGATGGACTAACAGAAAATGGAGGTAAGCAAAGGACGTAACAAACTTTCGTCAATACACTGGTATCAGACAATGACCTCACCACACTCATCATTTCACAGGAATGTTACGCTGTAGACCCCCACCGTCTCGCCTTCCAAAACGATTGAGAGTAGCTTTAGAACAACCTAATTCCTTGTGGCATTGACATATTTTCATACAAGAATTTGAGTCACCCGGTTTTACCTCTCCTGGCACACATCACCACACTGTGATCTAGCTGGCCTAGCTATGAGAGCTACCACTGTTTGTCAGTAGAAAATATGGCCCACAAAAGGGCACACCACTTTGTGCTCGGCGCTGACTTGCAGAAACCAGTTTTTCTGCAGTTCCTTCTCACTGCTGTAATCCATTTTTTCCTCCTGGACACTGACAAGAAGGCACTGTGTGTCACGCTAGCACGACGCTGTCTGTGTTACAACCGGTCACGCCCCATGTGACAACTGTGGTACACTGCTGCTGTTTCCATGCCGCTCACGGTTCCATGGTGCTTCCGCTCCCAATTTGTCTTCTTTTGTGGCTATCCACAAACTTGAATTGTATGAATTTGTGGTGTCTTCCCTTTCAGTCATGTCCGAAAGAACAAACACCACGCCGAATCTGCAGCTGTTATACCTATGATTTAAATTGAAGGGGGGAGGGGTGAGAAGGGAACGGAAAGTGAAGGGAATATTGATATCAGGACTTCGTGAGGCATCACCAGCGACGAGTGAAAATGTATGCCAGACCGGGATTCGAACCCAGAATCTCACGTTTACTAGGAAGTTGTGTTGATCACTGCACCACCTGGACCCAGTCTGCGCAGTTGTGATAAACATTATCTCCTCACGCCTCACGGACGATCTACATTACCTCTGAGTACCATCCATCCATACACCTGTCCACGTCCTCCATGCTCGCTGCTCTCCCACAGGAGGTCCGACGTAACTGTGCTTCCGCAATGAAGGTGGTAGGTTCATAGACCCAAAGGCGACTCAATTATATGAATGTGTGGTGTCTGTTCTTTTAGACGTGCCCGAAAGGACAGAGGCAACACATTCATGTAATTGTTCTTCCTAGATGGGCCATGAGTCCACCTTCTTCACTGTGGGTAGCCACGTACGACAGACTTCCTGCGGGAATCGCAGTGTAGCGAGCGTGGATGACATGGAGGGGGACTGTGGATAGCTGCCGCTCGATGCGAGCGTGGGTCGGCCATGAGGCGTGACGAGATAATTCGTGCAGTTGCAACGAGCACTGTATTCAGGTGGTACAGTGGTTAACACAAATGCCTAGTAAGCACGAGATCCCCAGATAGAATCTTGGTTCGGCACATAATTTCACTCGTCACCAGTGATGCTGCACAATCTCTTGATGTCACTGGTATCAACACTCCCTTCCTTTTCCGTTTGTTTCTCCCCCTACTCCTGCCATTTCTCTGTGCCACGCCTCTGGATATTGGCCAGAGGGGTGCTTCTGTTGGTGCCCAAGGTCTGTGACCTAGGGAGGGGTGCACAACTTCAACATACCAGAGACCGGGAAATTTGCCGCAATAAGGGACACAGAGTACGAAAACCGTTTCTCAGCTCGGCAAATGAGCCGATGTCTTAATGGTAATGTGTGTTCCATAGGGGCGTGTACATAAAGAATACCGAATGAGATGCTGAGAAGATCTTTCGACGAATACGTTAAGAAGTGGCAGACAGATTCGAGGTAGTGAGACAGCTCGTTATATATCTCATCAAAAGTATCCGGGCACACCTGTGTTATGTCAGACGACCACTAGATATGGAGAGCGTGCCGTGCTGAGACCGGTGCTGAATGATCCACGAGCCCAGACAACCGAGCAACGTAAAGCCAGCGGGCAGATGGACAGCGCGCGCCGACCGCCCTAATTGGCTGGCCTGCATCTTGCATCCCGAGCCGTTCAGGCACCTGCCACCGCTGCCCGCACAAACTCTGTCCGGTATCCAGAACGAGGAAGTTCCTAGACATACGTACCACAAAGAAAAATAGCCAACACTCATTCGGCATGTCCAGGAAAAGTACCACATCACAAAAACTACTACACCAATCATCTGACCATCTACAGCCCCGAAAAGATGCAGCTCATAGTTCTGTCCTCCAAAGACTACACATAGTACCATTTCACAAACGCAAATATAATGAGATATAATAGTTCAGACACCAAAAAAAAAAAAATAACGGATATCAAGGATCTCTAGTTACAAAATCGGGTAAGAAACTCAGAAAAACGTAAGAAAGAATAAAAAACAAAACATCCCACAAATGTAGATAACTTTAACGCCCACACACACACAACACCATCACTACACAACAAGGGTACAACACAGAAACTCAACAGACAAGCTGGTACATACACGCATACAAAAGCAAAGTTACACAATTGGGAACATCTTCAACAAACAAGGAATAAAAACATTCCTAACCAATAACTCACTTCAGAAATGCCTGAACGAGTAAGATAACATTTACATACACTAAAAATCAACCATTTACCAACGTCGGTGTAACAACTGTTATGTTCTACACTTAAGGCAAATCAGCAGAACTTTTGAAATGAAGTATAAAGAACGTAAAAGAGCATGGAGATATGACAACCGTCATTCAACATTTACAGAACAACCCCAACGAGAAAGCCACCAACCTACTGCCATACATACAGATGTGATAATAGTCAGATACAATAATAACAAAAGTCTCCTAATTATACGTAAGAATTTTCGATCTAAAAATCAATAAAAGTAAAGAAACACATGATAAAAGACCAAAAAAACATCAGGAACCACACGTTATTCAAATAACGCAAAATGCAATAGATAATGGAGAACCCCCATAGAAAACACAAAATTTTATCTCATTAACAAGGTTTAAGTAGTTCTAAGTTATAGGGGACTGATGACCTGAGATGTTAAGTCCCATAGTGCTCAGAGCCATTTGAACCAACATCTACTGACCATCATGGAGTCCCGATCTCAACCCAATGGAACACATTTAGGTTAGGTGTCTAGTCTACCAAGGCCAATGTCGATTTCAATTAAATCATTCTGGTTGTTGGTCTTCGTCATTATGAAACTGAAATGCCACAGTTTTGACAGACATTGCATCTGTGGCACTGAAAAAGATCGCTGCAAGATCAGTGGAAACGACGGCACTTTAAATGTTTAATGTTTAATAATGACACGGGATAATAGTCAAAATGATTTTATTCAAATATTTGGGACGAGCTAGAACGCTGACTTCACTTCAGCCCCCAGTGTCAGATCTTATCTGTTTTCGGATTTTGAGAAAGAATGGGCTGCCATTCCCCCACATTCAGGCACCCCATTGAAAGTATCCCGTGCATGGTTTAATCCGGCATAAAGGCGAAAACGTGACACCTACTTTGTTAATATCCACTAATGTGTCCAGATACTTTTGACGAGATGTTATCTATACTGGTAAGGAGGTTACACTCGTTTGCTAATTTTTTCATCATCTGCACATGTCTTCTTTCGAAATGTGATGACAAATCATTTGTGGAAATCTGATGGGATCTCCGTTCTCTGGTGCCAAAGATATTCCACTTACAGATAAGAATGGCGCAGAAAGATACGGCAGCCGCGTTCGCAGATGGAACAGTGCATTGTTATCCCTGCGCCAGCCACCTGCCGCCTGGGGGAACGTTACGGAGGTGGCGATCTGTGAGCCGCGCGCCGGTTTCCAGTGTATCCAATCTCCGCAACAGCGGTCGACTCTCAGCGATCATCCATATTCATGGGCCGCTGCTTTTGGCGACGGGTTTCACCTCGACTGCGACTCGCGAAGCTCTGGTAACGGACGCGTACAGTTTCAAAGCGGGCGGTTTCCACCCGAAACCTAAATCAAGTGTCACTGTAAAGCTCTCTAAAGGGTAAATGTAGAGGTTTTTCCTTCATTGTTTGTCGAGAAGCCACTTTATAAGCTGCCCATAAGGCAGTTTTGACGATGCCATTGATAGTGGAAACGCAAGTTTCGAAAACTTAAGGCGTGTTCATAAGATTTGTCGACCCTAGAAACACCTTCGACTTTGTAAGGTGGTGCAATTTATTAGGACATCTCGGACAAGTAAGTGTAAGCTGCAGGAAGAGACGGCTATTATAAACTACGTGGGACTTTTCCAAACTAGGTTTCATAGGCAAAGGTCCCGAGTTCGTGTCTCGGTCCGGCACACAGTTTTAATCTGCCAGGAAGTTTCATATCCACGCATACTCCGCTGCAGAGTGAAAATATCAATCTGGAAACATCCCCCAGGCTGTGGCTAAGCCATGTCTCCGCAATATCCTTTCTTTCAGGAGTGATAGTTCTGCAAAGTTCGCAGGAGAGGTTCTGTAAAGTTTGGAAGGTAGGAGACGAGGTACTGGCAGAAGTAAAGTTGTGAGGACGGGGCGTGAGTCGTGCTTGGGTAGCTCAGTTGGTAGAGTACTTGCCCGCGATAGGCAAAGGTCCGGAGTTCGAGTCTCGGTCCGGCACACAGTTTTTATCTGCCGGGAAGTTTCAGGTTTCGTAGTTGTTTTTGGCAGGTTGTAAGACAATTCCTTGTATCGCTGGGCACCGAGTTTTACCAGGGTGGTTTTTTCAAACTGATTGAACATTACGACAAGATTCTGAAGGTAGGTGACGAATATGTCGCAAAATGGTCAAAGGCCTATAGCTCATGATCTGCCATGGTGTATGTGTTTTTGGCACTGAAGTAAGCGTGTGGAAAACAATGACAAAACTTAGCTTCGCAAGGCTCCTCGTATGTATAAGAACCAAGAATATGAAAGAAACGTTCGTCATTCGTTATGATTAAGGAGAAGGATTAAAATTCAGAGAGAGAGTGATCAGAGACGTCGGTGACATTGGTATCCTCAATGTATCTGTGTTAAAACTGTAGGAAAATTTGAACAGAACGGACAGTCCATTGACCACAGAATATGGATTGATGGTGAACTGAAGAAAGACGAAAGTAATGAGAACAGTGCCTACCGAAGTAGATGTAGAGAACGAATTCTTATACTTTGGAAGCAAATAAACGTATATGATGGACGAAGCAGCAAGGGCATAAAAAGAAGACTAACGTATGCAAGAAGAACATTCTGTCAAAAGACGACTACTTGTTCTCAGCAGCCCTGGAGGCAGTTTTCAGTTCCCGGCACAGAGAAACAGAAGGAATACAAGTTAACGATAGACACCGAAATCATCTTTGGCTTACAGTATCATTACATTATTTGCCCTAGTGGACACGTTCTTTCACAAATACCGGAGGAAATTAATAGAAAAAACTGGAAGCATGCTTAGAAATTTATTTTAAAAACACTGAAGCATATATGATCAACACGTTGGAAAGGGATTACAATAAATTAACAATAATGTCATAAAACCAAATTATGATTTTTTAATACTGTTGAAGACAACGACTGGTAGGACAGGAGGGTAAATGAGTGGAAGAGAAAAATGGTCTGATGTTCACTTGGTAAATTAAGGTCAGAACTATCTAAACAGGAAAAGATTACATCGTTTATTAGCAGTTCTGTGCTACTGCTGTCAGAGAGCCACCGTTAATGTGAAACTGAGCATTGGACACCGAGCTCTTGAATGGTGCACAACGTGTTACTGGAAAAGACAAGGAAACGAATAAGTGAGGAAAGGAACAAGTCGAAGACGCTATAACCGCTGTAATTAATGTGGCTGTGTGAAAGTAGGGATAAATTAGTCAGGAAAATGGATGGTAGATGGATGAAGATAGTACTGTGCTGAATTATAAGGGATAAATATAGATAGAGGGAACAAAATAATAGAATATACCGGGTGGTTATAATTAAATTTTCCCTACGGAACTAATTACTGTACAAGTACCAGACTTGGTAGCATTAATGTCCAGAGTATGGGGTACATGATTTCCATGCGTCACAGCGCCATCGTCCAGTTCCAACTCTGACCACCAGGTGCCGTGATCAGTCATCGTGATTCATAGTCTCACACACCTAACCAGTCGCACTGCACTTGTTGAGGTGTCCAGTTTTTAACACGCAGTTCAACGAAACCCGACTTTCTAATTACAAGGAATGAGCATATGGTTATTGAGACTGAATGGTTCAAATTTTTAGGTGTTCAGATTGATAGTAAACTGTTGCGGAAAACCTATGTTCACGATTTTGTTCGAAGACTTAATGCTGCCAATTTTCTATTAGAACAGTATCTGAAGTAAGTGACAGTTCGACACGAAAAGCAGCCTACTTTGCTTAGTTTGATTGGCTTTTGACGTACGGTTTTATACTTTTGGGTCACTCTTCTCAGTCTCAAAGGTTACCTTTGGCTCAGAAACGGGCGGTTCGGGCACTAAGTAGTGTAAGTTCGCGAACATTTTTCGACCCCTGTTCATTAGTTTCTTGTTAACGATATCAGATTATTCCCAATAATTAGCAGCGTTCATTCAGTTAATCAAATCCAGTCTGTATTTGGATCGCACCCCCTCGGCTACTGTGCTGACAGGCGTGCAATATTCTGCTGCATCCATTTTCAGTAAGCTACCACAAGAACTAAAAAATCTTATCAGTTATCCACGTGCTTTCGCTTAGACAATCTATGAGTTTCTTGAAAAATTAAGGTAACTGCTTTGTGTTACATTTCTGATAACGTTTATACTGTATAAACTTATAGCTTATTGTTTTTTTAGGATTCACAAACGTTTTACTTTATCTATTATTACTTTTGTGTTGTAATTTCATGTCCTAACACGTTCCATTACCATGGAGAATTGCTCCTGAAATTGTACTTATGGAATTAGACGTGTAAAATAAATAAATAAATAAATAATGGTGTCTAATTTACAATTTCATCGTACCAATCACGTTGAACGTTAGCGCGTCTCCTGAAGAGGTATTTCACTTTAACAATGTCAGTTTTAAGGTCAAAAGAAAATAATGCATAACAGCGCTGCTGACAATCAAATAAAGTTACGCTACTCTTTCAATGACACACTCATTCGTTACTTTGATTTGAACTGAATTTTTTAATCGCGATATAAAGTCGTTCAGAGCAAAATCATCTCTGGCACCATCTGCAGATTAGCAACGTCGCACTTTGACACAGTTACATGAATCATTTACTACACTGCGCCGTGTTTCACACCCAGGTACTTAGCAGATACTATGAGGAGGAGCGAGTGGCTAACGGTGGACGCGCATATGAAATAGCTGCACGTAGTCACAACTGCGTACGATCACAATTCTGGCCCAAAGTTTCGAGATGGATCGACCAGTGGGGTTGAAATCATGTAAGTGTGCTTCTCTCTTAAGTGTGCTTCTCTCTCCTTAATATATGAGGTCAAGTTGGAGAAGTTACCTCGTCAGCCACGCAGACAGCAGGAGCTGGGTATTTCACGTATTGTTCCGGTATCACATATATCTAATGGTCTTTTCTCATCGCTGTGGAAGGCGGTTTGAGGGTTTTCAAGTATGGTGACATGATTTTCCAGCCGATTGTCTAGCCCCACAGTCAACATTTCGCTAATGATAAGTGTTTCACGAGGTGAAGACGGCGTGCTCCTTCGAGGAGACAATCATCCGAATAAAATTACTTTCGTTAACTGATAACATCGGCTGGGCATGGTTGGAGCAAGCAGAAGCTTGCGTTTCTTCATCTCATTACACCTTCCAACACCCTGGTGACCTCAGGAGCGCCGTCATCGAAAGCAGCAATGGTTCCATCCTTATAGACAGCATACCGAAGAATATCAAAGCATGTTAAAATGCATGGAATAAATGAACGATACCATACAGCAGAGAATTTTTTCTTCCTCGAAATAGTAATTCCACATCTACAATCTATATCAGAAATTTTTGTTTGCTCCTATGCTACTTCTTTCGGCTTCATGTCCCATTTCCAGACATACATTCTCGTTTAAATGAGCGAAACCGTCAAGCTGCAGCCTATAAGTGACAGTCGTATGTGGGCAGTTATTGTACTAGCTCTTAATGTGACAGCCTGGCCGTTTTAAAAGAAAATATGGGCTTGAAACAGGGTCTTCATCTCGGATCTTGTAGCAATGGAACAAATACATGTAAAAATGGAGTTTAGCTGGGTACTGTTTTTCCCAGGGCAATAATTTTGCATGCCCTTACACAAAACGTTCTCCTCCTAAGATAATGAAGAAAATCATGAAATATTTTATGTGCAAAGTTTTCCACTTTCCAAGAAAGTCCAGTTTCTTTGGATATTTGATTTTATGTCTGAAATATCACTGCCTTATACGCTCTAACACAAAAAATAAACTACGCACGACGAGGGACACATTCGAATGCGATGGAAATCCTTAAATCAGATGAACATGTTGAGAGGAACAAATAATTACAGTTTCAGAAAAAAAAATTATTCAGTACAAAGAGCTTTGCAAATTGAACAAATCAATGACGCGTTGGTCCACCTCTGACCTTTAACGCAAGCAGTTTACTGGTGTCTTGGTACTGACTGATAGAGAATCTAGATGTCCTCCTGAGCGATATCGTGGCCAATTGGCATGTTAGATCGTCAATATTCCGAGCTAGTTGGGCCCTACCCATAATGCCGTAGTGATTTTCAATTGGGGAGAGACACAGCGACCTTAATGGCCAAAGTAAGGTTTGGGAAGCGCGAAGGCAAGCAGTAGAAACTCTTGCCATGTGCGTGGGGAAATTAACTTGCTGAAATGATGTAAGTCCAGTTTTGCTTGCCATGAAGAACAACAAAAAGGAGTGTGGAATATCGTCGACGTACCGCTGTGCTGTAAGGGTGCAGCGAGTAGCAAACAAATGAGTCATGCTGTGAAATGAAATGACACCTCAGACCATCGATCGTGGTTGTCGGCCCTTAGGTGACCAACATTCAAGTTGGTATCCCAGTGCTGTCCGGCGCATCTCCAGACACGTCTTCGGCCTGGATTCTTTTTAACTTGAGTAGAATCGTCTTCAGTGATGAGCCCCACTTTCAATTGAGTCACGATGACTATCAAAGACATGTCTGGAATCCGGCACAGATCTTATACGTTCCCCATTTATTAACTTCAATGGTCATTAGCAGTTAATGTCATCATTCCTTTGATTAACTGCCATACAAATTCCGCAGAATCAACGATGTTGTCTGTTCTATCAGACATGCACAGGATGTCTATCTTAAGAGCTGTCAGCTTCTCAACTGCTTCGGCAGATATTTGCAATTTAGTTTTCACATTGTGTATCACAAATGGTGGTCCTCAAATCTTTCACGCGACTTCCAGCGCCGACGGAAAACCTCGGTCCGATTCCCGTTACAATAATTATCTCCGCTGACACCAGCTACACACTGCTGAGAAAATGCGCTTGACAATTGTTAAGAGGGCGAAATATCTCACGAAATAAGCATCACACGAAAAAACTAGAACGAACGAAACTCGTCTAGCTTGAAGGGGGAAACCAGATGACGCTATGGTTGGCCCGCTAGATGGCGCTGCCACAGGTCAAACGGATATCAACTGCGTTTTTTTTTTTTTTTTTAAATAGGAACACCCATTTTATTACATATTCATGTAGTACGTAAAGAATTATGAATGTTTTAGTTGGAACACTTTTTTCGCTTTGTGATAGATAGCGCTGTAATAGTCACAGACGTATAAGTACGTGGTATCACGTAACTTTCCGCCAGTGCGGACAGCATTCGCTTCGTGATACATTACCCGTGTTAAAATAGACCGTTTACCAATTGCGGAAAAGGTCGATATCGAGTTGATGTATAGCTATTGTGATCAAAATGCCCAACGGGCGAGTGCTATTTACGCTATCCTGGACGACATCATCCAAGTGTCCGGACCGTTCGCCGGATAGTTACGTTATTTAAGCAAACAGGAAGTGTTCAGCCACCTGTGAGACGTCAACCACGACCGTCAACAAATGATGATGCCCAAGTAGTTGCTTTAGCTGTTGTCGCGGCTAATCCGCACATCAGTAGTAGACAAATTGCGTGAGAATCGGGAATCTCAAAAACGTCGGTGTTGAGAATGCTACATCAACATCGATTGTACCCGTACCATATTTCTGTGCACCAGGAATTGCATGGCGACGACTTTCAGCGTCGTGTACAGTTCTGCTACTTGGCACAAGAGAAATTAAGGGGCGATGACCGATTTTTTTGCACGCGTTCTATTTAGCGACGAAGCATTAGCCGGTATAATATGCACTATTGGGCAACGGAAAATCCACGATGGCTGCGACAAGTGGAACATTAGCGTCCTTGGCGGGTTAATGTGTGGTGCGGCATTATGGGAGGAAGGATAATTGGCCCCCATTTTATCGATGGCAATTTAAATGGTGCAATGTATGCTGATTTCCAACATAATGTTCTACCGATGTTACTACAAGTTGTTTCACTGCACGACAGAATGGCGATGTACTTCCAACATGATGGATGTCCGACACATAGCTCGCATTCGGTTGAAGCGGTAGTGAATAGCATGTTTTATGACAGGTGGATGGTCGTCGAAGCACCATACTATGGCCCGCACCGTCACCGGATCTGACGTCCCCGGATTTCTTTCTGTGGGGAAAGTTAAAGGATATTTGCTATCGTGATCCACCGACAACGCCTGACAACATGCGTCAGCGCATTGTCAATTCATGTGCGAACATTACGGAAGGCGAACTACTCTCTGTTGAGAGGAATGTCGTTACATGTATTGCCAAATGCATTGAGGTTTACGGATATCATTTTGAGCATTTATTGCATTAATGTGCTATTTACAGGTAATCACGCTGTAACAGCATGCGTTATCAGAGATGATAAGTTCACAAAGGTACATGTATCACATTAGAACAACGGAAATAAAATGTTCAAATGTATCTACGTTCTGTATTTTAATTTAAAAAACCTACCTGTTACAAACTGTTCGTCTAAAATTGTGAGCCATATGTTTGTGACTATTACAGCGCCATCTATCACAAAGCGAAAAAAGTGGTCCAATTAAAACATTTATATTTCTTTACGTACTACACGAATATGTAATAAAAATGGGGGTTCCTATTTTAAAAAATGCAGTTGATATCCGTTTGACCTTTGGGAGCGCCATCTAGCGGGCGAACCATAGCGCCATCTGGTTTCCCCCTCCAAGCTAGACAAGTTTCGTTCTTTGTAGTTTTTTTCATTTGACGCTTATTTCGTGAGATATTTTTCCCGGTCACGATCAATGGACCACCCTGTATACGAATGACCACTTTTAAGTTGGACAGGAGCAGAGGAAAACCATGAATATCTAGTAATTAAAAAGGAAAGACAAATAGTGGAATGATTACTCCTTGAAACTTTTTGAAAGCGAAACAAAGCTTTAAGTAAAGAACCCCACGGTGAAACACAAAAGACTGTTAGATTTCCTGGTTACTTAAAAGCAGTATTTCGAGCACGTGCTCTCAATGAATGTGTACAGGTTCTGCCTTGTACATACATTCATTATAAATTCAACATGTGGCTAAGAGGCATATATGTAGTTGAGCCCCAGGTTTTGATTGTGCTGAAGCATACTTGACTGAACCATAATGTCAGCTTCCCGAAGCTGTGAAGTTTCAGTTATGATATTGCGTATGAAAAAGAAGGGGAAAACCAAACACAAACTTCATGAAGAGCTGTAGAAAAATATTGTGCACCGAAGTTACTAGAAATGAAATGTATTGAGAGAAGTAAATTGCTACTTTGTGAAAATATAAGCTTTAATAATGAATGACGTACTGCCATGAGAGCCGCTGCTACTGTATATTTTTAAAGATATTTTTGTAGTAGCCTAACTTACAATTGTTTTAATTTGTGACAGCTTGCAGATTATACTACAAGTAACATTTTTGGACATTAGAATTATCTGTTGCTGACGTTACATCTATAGCTCCGTGTTCTTTTGCTTAGTCTGTAATAAATAATTCCGAAGACGTTACATTTCAAAAAACATGAACTATTGAAGGTAGTTATACTTCAGAATTGTTTTAAAATCCGTAGCCACGAAAGAGTATACCAAATCTTGTTTAAAGAAATTATCCCCTTCTTAATCCCGACACATACAGCGTGATTTTTCTAAGTGGGGACAAACTGCAGGAAACAGCTCTTGACAGATTTTTTTCCCATCATTCTTCTGACTGGTTTGATATAGACCGCCACGAATTTCTATCACGTTGCCATTTTTCGGGTTGCACTCAGCCTCGTGATGCCAATTGAGGAGCTACTCGACCGAATAGTAGCGCCTTCGGTCAAGAATACCATCTTACGTCCGGGAGAGCGGTGTGCTGACCCCACGCCCCTACTACCCGCATTCTCCACCGAGGATGACACGGCGGTCGGATGGTCCCGGCAGGCCACTCGTGAGTAACATTTACAACCATCTTCCTCAGTTATTTGCTGGATGTATTCCAATATCTGTCTTCCTCTAAAGTTTTTACCCTCTACAGCTCTCTCTACTACCGTGCAAGTTTTTCCATGATGTCTTAATAGATGGCCTATCATCCTGTACGTTCTTCTTGTCAGTGTTTCCCATATATTCCTTTCCTCATCGATTCTAAAGAGAACTTCCTCATATCTTACATTACCAGTGTATCAAATTTTTTTACATTTTTCAGTAGCCCAACTTCCAAGGGACTGTGCTATAGAGGCTATTGAAATACGAGCGCCTGACGGGCTGATAAATAGAGGCACTGGGTTCACTCCCTCAAGCTTGGCACCAGGCACTCTGTGAACTAAAATCATAACGTCGGCCAAGAGAAATTTCCGCACCCGACGTAGGCCGCAGGACTACTGAGGGAACTAGCATCCGGCGTCGCCGTCCCTCCCCCGCAATCCCCCCCCCCCCCCCAGACACACCCTTCACACGCAGTGGAAGATGGGGTGGGGGGACGATCAGATTATAAATGAGGAGGGATGTAGCAAAGATCCTCATTCTACAAGTATCACCTGAAGATGAAATTAAGGTACTCTGTCGAAATATCGTGTTGCGAGAACGACTGCAAGCGCCTGAGCACTCAACAACAGTACAGGAAAGGGCGAGAATACGCGTCGTTTTGCGGCTAGGATCAGTATGGTTGATTCAGGTGTCATTATCATCAGCCGGGAGCCGGATGGTGCATGATCTGAAGATGGGCTACTACAGAGGCCGAAACCGGTCATATTTCTTATAAATGACTATGCGATCGAGATTGTTCTTTGCTAATTTTACTTAACTAACAGATAGCTGTTTCCGAATAATATTATTTAAAACAGATCTCTGTTCCTGACCCCCCCCCCCCCACCTTGAACTACAGAATCATACATATACATATTTGAAAAAGAATACTATTTTCTCTCTGATGTTGGGTATTGTGTCAGCTGTCATCTCAGCTAATAAAATATCATATTTACACCTCAAATGTTTTCGTTTTTATGCTTATACATTTACTCTCCTCTTGTTAAGCTCACATTCAGTATTCTCACATCCTATTGATGACGCTGTCTAATAATTCTGATTAATTTACTAAGTCTTATCAAATCGATTATACTTCGTCCAACAAAAGAGAAATTCTACAAGATGAGACGGAGATAAATTAGTTTCTCGTGGCTAGTAATCATAGACTTGTAGGATGTGAACTGCGAACATACGAGACACAACCTGTAAACTAGAAATATTGATTATCAGAGTTTTGGAAGTATAGGAGCAACGTCAAATTATATTAAGGTCAGAATGTTATAAAATGAAAATTATACAGCCGTAGATGAAGCAGTAAATAATTTAACATACCATGTCAAGCAATCAGGAAATACGAAGAATAAATTTAAAGATACGTAAAATAACACAGGACTGGTATTAAAGAGAAGGTAAAATATTTCAAGCAAACGATGATAATCGTTTTATTATAACAGAAACATGCATCGTCATATTCCTAATTAGCTTAATACAGCTTAGTCAGGCACTACAATTTTATATCGATTATTGTTATAACACACACTATTAAATCGAGCTCCGTAAATAAGTTGATTGTGAATTTCTGCTTCTGTGATTTCGTTCGTATTTAACGCAAATAGAGGATTTAGCACGCGCGTTGCTAACAGATAATCGAACTGAACGAATTTCATATGTGCATTGCAGCGAATTTGCACTTGGCAACGGCAGTGAAATTCGTTTGTGTACCGGGCCGGACTAATCCATGTAAAGTGCATATAAGCGAACACACAAGCGAACACCAAAAGGGGCCTGTGCAACTGGCGTGCAGATGTGCTGCTAACCGATTTATCTAACAGGGGAACTGAGAGGATAGTAGCTAAAATTAATGTTTTTGTCCAAACCACTAAATGTTTTTTGTACTTGTTTTATATGTTTGCTTCAAACGCCATACTCTTCGTTTTAATTATTTTTTACGCTCAACAGTCTTCATGTGGATATTTACAAAACACTGAGGTATCCGGCCTTCTTTCTTTCTTCGTATAGGAATCGTCGAAGAAAGAGGTAACAATTACACTACTGGCTATTAAAACTGCTACACCACGAAGATGACGTGCTACAGACGCGAAATGTAACCGATAGGAAGATGATGTTGTGATATGCAAATGATTACTTTTTCAGAACATTCACACAAGGTTGGCGCCGGTGGCGACACCTACAACGTGCTGACACGAGGATAGTTTCCAAACGATTTCTCATACAAAAGCAGCAGTTGACCGGCGTTGCTTCGTGAAACGTTGTTGAGATGCCTCGTGTAAGGAGGAGAAATGCTTACCATCACGTTTCCGACTTTGATAACGGTTAGATTGTAGCCTATCGCGATTGCGTTTTATCGTATCGCGACATTGCTGCTCGTGCTGGTCGAGATCCAATGACTGTTAGCAGAATACGGACTCGGTGGTTTCAGGAGGGTAATACGGAACGCCGTGCTGGATCCCAACGGCCTCGTATCATTAGCAGCCGAGATGACAGGCATGTTATCCGCATGGCAGTAACGGATCGTGCAGCCACGTCTCGATCCCTGGTCAACAGATGGGGACGTTTGCAAGACAACAACCATCTGCACCAACAGTTCGACGACGTTTGCAGCAGCATGGACTATCAGCTCGGAGACCATGGGTGCGATTACTCTTGACGCTGCATCACAGACAGGAGCGCCTGCGATGGTGTACTCAGCGACGAACCTGTGTGCACGAATGGCAAAACATCATTTTTTCGGATGAATCCAGGTTCTGTTTACAGCATCATGATGGCTGCATCCTTGTTTGGCGACATCGCTGTGAACAGACATTGGAAGCGTGTATTCGTCATCGCCATACTGGCGTTTCACCCGACGTGATGGTATCTGGTGCCATTGGTTACACGCCTCGGTCACCTCTTGTTCGCACTGACGGCACTTTGAACAGTGGACGTTACATTTCATATGTGTTACGACCCGTGGCTCTACCCTTCATTCTATCCCAGCAAAACCCTCCATTTCAGCAGGATAATGGACCACCGCATGTCGCAGGTCCTGTACGGGCCTTTCTGGATACAGAAAATGTTCGACTGCTGCCATGTCCAGCACATTCTCCAGATCTTTCACCAATTGAAAACGTCTGGTCAATGGTGGCCGAGCAACTGGCTCGTTACAATACACCAGTCACTACTCTTGATGAACTGTGGTATCGTGTTGAAGCTGCATGGGCAGCTGTACCTGTACACTCCATCCAAGCTCTGTTTGACTCAATGCCCAGGCGTATCAAGGCCGTTATTACGGCCAGAGGTGGTTGTTCTGGGCACTGATTTCTCAGGATCTATGCACCCAAATTGCGTGAAAATGTAATCACGTGTCAGTTGTAGTGTAATATATTTGTCCAATGAATACCCGTTTATCATCTGCATTTCTTCTTGGTGTAGCAATTTTAATGGCTAGTAGTGTAGTTTGAACCACGACATGCACTAAACAATCTTCCCTTATGGCGATATCTTCAAATACAGAAATACAGCAGTCACAGCGGTTTAACTTCTGATCTTGAGTGAATGACCTGAGGATCAGTTGTTCGTGACTGTGGTAAATGGAATGATTGCGTGGCGTCAATGGCCGTGAGTTCTCAGGCGGGAAGTTCGGCCGCCAAGTGAAAGTCTTATTGAGTGCGACGCCACATTGGACGACTTTCGCTTCGATAGTGGGGATGAAATAATGATGAGGACAGCACAACAACCAGTCCCTGAGGGGAGAAAATCTTCCACCCCAGCCGGGAATCCAACCCGAGCCCCCGCTCATGGCATTCCAACGCGCTGTCCGTTCAGTTATTGGGGCGGACACTGTGGTGAAATACGACAATCAGATATGCGCTCATTAAGATAAAACTGTCCCCAAAGAAATGTAAAACATTATACGTCGATGGGCTAATTTTGTAGTATTCCTCACCAAAATTAACACTTGCTCTTGAATTACTGCGATCAGAATGGAAAAATAGAAAATTCTATCAAACTGGCATTTTACCTTGAGAAGCTTAAAAGAAACGTGAAGACAACTCTTTTTTATAGGAAACGAGAATCGTAATCTTGCTTGCAGATTAGACACCAACAAAAAACAACAAAAACATTACTGCTTGCGCGAGTAACGGGATGCAGAGTATGAATTACCAAGTTCTTGATGCTTAACTGGAATTATCTACGTCGTTAAGGAAGTTAACTTTCCGCTAGTCTGCACTTGGATAACTGCTGAAATTTTTCCGTGTAATAAAAGAAGAGATTAAGACGGAGCTGTGGCTTATCTCTTTCGTTCTTAAAGCTGACATAAAGGTAACCTCAGGTATCCGGTACAGCACCAATGTGGCAGCGTTGAAAGAGATTGAGATTATGTGACTGTGGCATCTCTGTTAAACTTCGTTTGGCCTTCCACATTAGCTTATTGTTGACTATAATGCTCTGCAATAAAAAATGAATTATCTGTGCATTATGAGAACATTCAAAATGTGTTATTACATGAACATTCCAGAAAATGTGTGAACTCATAAGAAGATCTTGCTTAAATTATTAGCAAGCCTATGCACAAATTTCTCTGAGACATGATTTAATATTTGCGTGCCGGAAATATCTACGCAGATCGTGGAATATACGTACGGAGAATAAAACTGTATGAACTGAGAGAAAAACTGGAACTGTGAATTCATTGGAATTGGAGATGCAAGTTCTCTGCAGGATCGCCGAGCAGATGAACACGACTAGCAGAGGCCATGGTATGACAGAGCGTGTGCTGACACATCCGGAAATAATGGTACTGGAGGGAGCAGCAGAGGGATAAACCCATAGGGAAAGAAAAAAAATTAGAACACGTCCAACAAATAACCGAGATATATACTTGATATTCTTCACTACGGAGGCGATCTAGATCAATACGAAGTTAAATGAAAGAACTTCTGATTACTAAGAGGGTTACAATACATAATTTATTTTGATTACTGGTTTCAGCAGGCTATGTTTCCACCTTGTGTAATGCATCAGATCCGAAGATGGCAACATAGTTTATTGAAACTGGTAACCAAAGCATTGTTCGCAGTTTAAAGCTTAACTTCTAGTTTCAAAACGACTGAGGAATGCTCGATGCAAGTTCTACTCTGTATGAAAAGATAGGTATGCGAGAGGCACTGTGGCGAGCCACATAAAAAAAATCAGAAGACTAGTCGGAAAGTAAATTTTTCGGTACCACTAATGCATTCGTACATGTCGGCATCTTGCAGCTTCACGTCTTGCACTGTAGTGTTTTTATCATCCTGAACTTCTGGTTGTGACGTTGTTCTGGAAGCTATTCCCGCTGTTCGACAGCGACCCCATCATCCAGTCTGTAGCAATTCTGGATGTTTGGGGTTTCGCATTGTCCTGCAGGAATTGCTCAAGTCCGTCGGAATGCACGTTGGTGATGAATGGATGCAGGTGATGAGACAGGGCGCTTACGTACGTGTCACCTATCAGAGTCGTATGTAGATTATCTAGGGTCCCATAGCACTTCAACTGCAAACCCCCCGCACCATTACAGAGCCTCCACCATCTTGAACAGCCCCCTGATGACATGCACGGTCCTTGAATTCATGAGGTTGTCTCCAAATCCGTACACGTCCATCCGCTCGATACAATTTGAAACGAGACTTTCCTACCAGGCAACATGTTTCCAGTCATCAACAGTCCAACGTCGGTGTTGACGGGCGCATGTGAGGCCTAAAGTCATGTGTCCTGCAGTCATCTACACGAGTGGGCCATCAGCTCCGAAAGCCCATATCGGTGATGTTCCGTTGAATGGTTCACACGCTGACACTTCTTGATGGCCCAGCACTGCAATATGCAGCAATTTGCGGAAGGGTTGCACTTCTATCACGTTCAACAATTCTCTTCAGTCGCCGTTAGTCTCGTTCTTGCAGGATCTTTTCCCGGCCACAGCGATGTCGGAGGACTGATGTTTTACCAGATTCCTGATACCCACGGTACACTCGTGAAATGGTCGTACGAAAAAATCGCAACTTCATCGCTACCTTGAAGATGCCGTGTCCCATCGCTCGTGCGCCGATTATATCACCACGTTCAAACTCACTTAAATCGTGATAATCTGCCACTGTAGCAGCAGTAACAACTGCGCCATGAACTTGTTGTCTTATACAGGATTTTCCGACCGCAGCACCGTATTGTACCTGTTTACATATCTCTGTATTTGAATACGCGTGTCTATACCAGTTTCTCTGGAGCTTTAGTGTACTTAGAAAGCTGTAAGAGTTTTCACATAACGAATGCGGAGGCATTGCTTATCATGGTGCACTTGGAAGTGAGGCAGAAACGAGTGGAGACTCATTCTAGTGACAATGCAGGCCGCGAACGGAGAAGTCTACTGATGTATGCCATTTCCACGAAGTTTTATGCAATTTCCACGAAGTTTGGGGAGTCTGGGAGAGAGAACCTTGAGAAAGGTGAAGCTGATTGGCTGTTCGCATGCTACTCTCGTGTGCATCTTTGAGAAGCGGCTGAGGGATTGTGGAACATGGAATAGGCGACAAGATGTTGGATGTCCACGCCTCATCTCGAAAGTGGAGTTTGGTGGCTTACCAACTACATCTACATCTACATTTATACTCCGCAAGCCACCCAACGGTGTGTGCCGGAGGGCACTTTACGTGCCACTGTCATTACCTCCCTTTTCTGTTCCAGTCGCGTATGGTTCGCGGGAAGAACGACTGTCTGAAAGCATCCGTGCGCGCTCGAATCTCTTTAATTTTACATTCGTGATCTCCTCGGGAGGTATAAGTAGGGGGAAGCAATATATTCGATACCTCATCCAGAAACGCACCCTCTTCGAAACCTGGCGAGCAAGCTACACCGCGATGCAGAGCACCTCTCTTGCAGAGTCTGCCACTTGAGTTTGCTAAACATCTCCGTAACGCTATCACGGTTACCAAATAACCCTGTGACGAAACGCGCCGCTCTTCTTTGGATCTTCTCTATCTCGTCCGTCAACCCAATCTGGTACGGATCCCACACTGAAGAGCAATACTCAAGTATAGGTAGAACGAGTGTTTTGTATGCCACCTCCTTTGTTGATGGACTACATTTTCTAAGGACTCTCCCAATGAATCTCAACCTGGTACCCGCCTTACCAACAATTAATTTTATATGATCAATCCACTTCAAATCTTTCCGCACGCATACTCCCAGATATTTTACAGAAGTAACTGCTACCAGTGTTTGTTCCGCTATCATATAATCATACAATAAAAGATCCTTCTTTCTATGTATTCGCAATACATTACATTTGTCTATGTTAAGGGTCATTTGCCACTCCCTGCACCAAGGGCCTATCCGCTGCAGATCTTCCTGCATTTCGCAACAATTTTCTAATGCTGCAACTTCACTGTATACTACAGCATCATCCGCGAAAAGCCGCATGGAACTTCCGACACTGTCTGCTAGGACATTTATATATATTGTGAAAAGCAATGGTCCCATAACAATCCCCCGTGGCACGCCAGAGGTTACTTTAACGTCTGTAGACGTCTCTCTATTGAGAACAACATGCTGTGTTCTGTTTGCTAAGAACTCTTCAATCCAGCCACGCAGCTGGTCTGATATTCCGTAGGCTCTTACTTTGTTTATCAGGCGACAGTGCGGAACTGTATCGAAAGCCTGCGGGAAGTCAAGGAAAATAGCATCTACCTGGGAGCCTGTATCTAATATTTTCTGGGTCTCATGAACAAATAAAGCGAGTTGGGTCTGACACGATCACTGTTTCCGGAATCCATGTTGATTCCTACAGAGTAGATTCTGGGTTTCCAAAACCGACATGATACGCGAGTAAAAACATGTTCTAAAATTCTACAACACATCGACGTCAGAGATATAGGTCTATAGATTTGCGCACCTGCTCGACGACCCTTCTTGAAGACTGGGACTACCTGTGCTCTTTTCCAATCATTTGGAACCTTCCGTTCCTCTAGAGCAGGCTGTTCCAGCTCGTCGGCTCCGTTGTGAGCCGCAGAGCGCTCCCTGCTCCAGGGAGCCGCGTCGCTCGCTGTGACCGAATAGTGGGCCGGCACGCCGGCACGTGGCACGGCTGGCTGAGGTAGGCGGCAAGGCAAGCGTTTTGATGTGCCAGCTGCGTCTTACAAGATCGACAACCTCATACTCTTAGATGCTAAGACGTGGTGACGTGCTACACCAGGAAATACGATGTTCAGGAAATAAATAAGGAACAACTGTTTTACAAGAAATTGCATACTAAATTTATTGGGCCTCTGTAGCTTGACTTTTCTTTTCATTACAAGATCGAAAATATCAGGCGTCAAAGTGTTCGCGGCGTTAATGCGGAGGATGGCCTTCATTGTTGCATCCTGGAGAAACGATCGTCCCTTACCTATTGCTCTTTTCATTGCTGAGAAAAGCTGCTCACAACAATGTGTAGATCCAAACATGCCCATGATCTGAGCAGCATTGTTGTGAAGCTTGGTAAATGTTTTTTGCTGTAATGAACGATACCATCATGACAAATCCAACGTGTTGTTGCACCTGTCTGTCAACAAAGTTGAATTTTGCTAATCAATAATCTCCAACTGAAGTGATGACGACAAGTCATCGGGGGAAACTGAAAAAGGAGTGCTGAACACCTTAAGTCCCATTTCCAAACTAGTGAGGTCTCGGAATCGTGTTTCAAACGACGTGATGAGCTGCTTTAACTTTGCATGGTAATCGCCGAAAGTAGTACCTTCAGGTAGTTATAAAGAAGCAAGACGATTGAAGAACGTTAAATGTCCATTAGTCATATGCCTCTCAAATAAACGTAACTTTTGCACGAACGCTTTGATCTGGTCGTGCATGTCAACGATTAGCTGCCCTTTGCTCTGCAATGACAGATTTAAATTATTCAGATGCATAGTTATGTTAGCTAGGAACGCCAGCTCTGATATCCATTTTATATCTTTTAGACAACGCATTTCTTCCCCTTTCGTTTCGAGAAAAAGGGTTATTTCCTCACGAATGGCAAAGAAAACATGAAGAACTTTTCCCCGACTCAGCCAACGAACTGTACTGTGGTAAGGTATATCCCCATACTCCGCTTCCATATCTTTCAGGAATCCTTTGAATTGGCGATGATTCACACCGTGACGCCGCACAAAATTCACACACTTCACGACATCTTTCATTACGCCACCTAGCTCTACTGTTTCAGCGCACAGTGCCTCTTGGTGAATAAAACAATGAAGAGTCAAAATGTCTTTCCCGAATTCGTCCCTGAGTTTATTTTTCAAACGACAAGCATAACCTTGGTGACACCAGATCATTTGTGGTGCACCGTCTGTCGCTACAGAATGGAGCTTATCCCATGGCAAATTCAAATTGTCCACTGATTCACAAACAACGCCAAAAATGTCACGTATTGGTGCGGTGTAATCGAGTGGTACCACATCGAAGAGTTCTTCAGTTACTTGCGGCTCCATGTCGACACCACACACAAAGACTGCAAGCTGAGCACAGTCCGATATGTCGGTGCTTTAGTCAAGCGCTAGCGAAAATGCAACAAAGCTCTCCGCCTTTTTCCTGAGCTGTGTCTCTAAATCCGCTGCCATGTCCAGGATTCGACGAGATATTGTTTGCTTCGACAGGCAAACCCCTTCAACTGCCTGCACCTCCCCTGGAAATAAACTTTCTGCAACTGCTCCCATGCACGATTTTACGAGTGGTCCTACCGAAAACGGCTTGCCACTCGTCGCAATGATGTGAACGACCCTGTAGCTTACTCGAATTGCAGATTCAGTAGTGTTTTCTCCGCTGTCATTCACCTGAAAATTATAAACGCATTACAGAACAGGAACTATGTTGCATGTTTTGATACCCTCCGTATTACGAAACCGTATTTAAACTTACGTCCCCTGGTATGTAGTCTCTAAGCCTGGCGATCAGTTCTATGCGTGCAACCCCTTCTACCTGATCGTAGTGCGCTGCGTGAAGACGTGTATAATGTCGTTGTATATTGTACCTCTTCGCAGAATTAAATACTTTATGATATACAAGACACTGTGGACGACTATCCCTCTCAATGAATAGAAAGGTATCCTCCAATAGAGATACAGGGCTCCCGCGGCTAATCATCGGTGTCATTGAACACGGATAATTGCGTCAGTTGCGGCTGCATGCGGCCAGGGGGCAGTGAGTTCGCTTTCCCCCTCCACACGGGCTCCGAGCTGCCGCAGTGAGCGCTCCGGAGCGCTCCGGCTCCCTGGAGCTCGGTTGGAACAGCCTGCTCTAGAGAGTTGCGGTACACGGCTGTTAGAAGGGGAGCAAGTTCTTTCACGTACTCTGTGTAATCGAATTGGTATCCTGTCAGGTTCAGTGGACTTTCCTCTGTTGAGTGATTCCAGTTGCTTTTCTATTCCTTCTGTTTGTCTGAGAGGTTTTGGCTGCGTTTAAACTTGGAGTGGAGCTCTCTTTGCTTTCGCAGTAGTTTCCTAACTTTGTTGTTGAACCACGGTGGGTTTTTCCCGTCCCTCACAGTTTTACTCGGCTCGCACCTGTCTAAACGCATTTTACGATTGCCTTGAACTTCTTCCATAATAAGTGTCGGAACAGAAATTTTCGTTTCGATCTGTTAGGTAGTCTGAAATCTGCCTTCTATTACTCTTGCTAAACAGATAAACCTTCCTCCCTTTTTTTATATTCCTATTAACTTCCATATTCAGGGATGCTGCAATGGCCTTATGATCACTGATTCCCTGTTCTGCACTTACAGAGTCGAAAAGTTTGGGTCTGTTTGTTATCAGTAGGTCCACGATGTTATCTCCACGGGTCGGTTCTCTGTTTAATTGCTCGAGGTAATTTTCGGATAGTGCACTCAGTATAATGTCACTCGATGCTCTGTCCCTACCACCCGTCCTAAACATCTGAGTGTCCCAGTCTATATCTGGTAAATTGAAATCTCCACCTAATACTATAACATGCTGAGAAAATTTATGTGAAATGTATTCCAAATTTTCTCTCAGTTGTTCTGCCACTAATGCTGCTGAGTCGGGAGGTCGGTAAAAGGAGCCAACTATTAACCTAGCTCGGCTGTTGAGTGTAACCTCCACCCATAATAATTCACAAGAACTATCCACTTCTACTTCACTACAGGATAAACTACTACTAACAGCGACAAACACGCCACCACAGGTTGCATGCAATCTATCCTTTCTAAACACCGTCTGTGCCTTTGTAAAAATTTCGGCAGAATTTATCTCTGGCTTCAGCCAGCTTTCTGTACCTATAACGATTTCAGCTTCGGTGCTTTCTATCAGCGCTTGAAGTTCCGGTACTTTAACAATGCAGCTTCGACAGTTTACAATTACAATACCGATTGCTGCTTGGTCCCCGCATGTCCTGACTTTGCCCGCATCCTTTGAGGCTGTTGCCCTTTCTGTACTTGCCCAAGGCCATCTAACCTAAAAAACCGCCCAGTCCACGCCACACAACCCCTGCTACCCGTGTAGCCACTTGCTGCGTGTAGTGGACTCCTGACCTATCCAGCGGAACACGAAACCCCACCACCCTATTGCGCAAGTCGAGGAATCTGCAGCCCACACGGTCGGAGAACCGTCTCAGCCTCTGATTCAGACCCTCCACTCGGCTCTGTACCAAAGGTCCGCAGCAAAGCTGAAAGGCAGCGATCTTTGCCAGGTCTGGCAACAGACAAAAATGCTGGTGCTGACATGATAGTGACAAGTGTTTTGGTGGCCACAGTTCAATTCACGTCTTTGAACATGGAGCTCCTTAGCAGAGACCCCCCACCTCTCTAACGTATTCTGCAATAATATGCTGTGAATTTTCAATTCGGGGTACATCCTTTCCCTCCACGCCTAATGGCGGTGTCAGTGCGAATCTTCTTCCTCTTCTCAGCTTGAGAGGGCACATATAGGTAAGTTTGACGGACGTAGCACCACGCCAAGGTTAGTTGTGGTGGTACGACACAGCAGCCGGATTCGGCCACATCGACAGATCTGGGAGCAAGCGACTGCGGACCGTGGGCATTGACAGACAAGTGTCCGGTGCGCCCGGGGATCAGGCGTGGCATGTCTATACAGGGTGTTACAAAAAGGTACGGCCAAACTTTCAGGAAACATTCCTCACACACAAAGAAAGTAAATATGTTATGTGGACATGTGTCCGGAAACGCTTCCTTCCCATGTTAGAGCTCATTTTATTCTTCTCTTCAAATCACATTAATCATGGAATGAAAACACACAGCAACAGAACGTACCAGCGTGACTTCAAACACTTTGTTACAGGAAATGTTCAAAATATCCTCCGTTAGCGAGGATACGTGCATCCACCCTCCGTCGCATGGAATCCCTGATGCGCCGATGCAGTCCTGGAGAATAGCGTATTGTATCACAGCCGTCCACAATACGAGCACGAAGAGTCTCCACATTTGGTACCGGGGTTGCGTAGACAAGAGCTTTCAAATGCCCCCATAAATGAAAGTCAAGTGGGTTGAGGTCAGGAGAGCGTGGAGGCCATGGAATTGGTCCGCCTCTACCAATCCATCGGTCACCGTATCTGTTGTTGAGAAGCGTACGAACACTTCGACTGAAATGTGCAGGAGCTCCATCGTGTATGAACCACATGTTGTGTAGTACTTGTAAAGGCACATGTTCTAGCACCAGAGTTAGAGTATCCCGTATGAAATCATGATAACGTGCTCCATTGAGCGTAGGTGGAAGAACATGGAGCCCAATCAAGACATTACCAACAATGCCTGCCCAAACGTTCACAGAAAATCTGAGCTGATGACGTGATTGCACAATTGCGTGCGGATTCTCGTCAGCCCACACATGTTGATTGTGAAAATTTACCATTTGATCACGTTAGAATGAAGCCTCATCCGTAAAGAGAACATCTGCAGTGAAATGTGGATTGACACATTGTTGGATGAACCATTCACAGAAGTGTACCCGTGGAGGCCAATCAGCTGCTGATAGTGCCTGCACACGCTGTACATGGTACGGAAACAACTGGTTCTCCCGTAGCACTCTCCATACAGTGACGTGGTCAACGTTACCTTGTACAGCAGCAACTTCTCAGACGCTGACATTGGGGTTATCGTCAACTGCACGAAGAATTGTCTCGTCCATTGCAGGTATCCTCGTCGTTCTAGGTCTTCCCCAGTCGCGAGTCATAGGCTGGAATGTTCCGTGTTCCCTAAGACGCCGACCAATTGCTTCGAACGTCTTCCTGTCGGGACACCTTCGTTCTGGAGATCTGTCTCGATACAAACGTACCGCGCCACGGCTATTGCTCAGTGCTAATCCATACATCAAATGGGCATCTGCCAACTCCGCATTTGTAAACATTGCACTGACTGCAAAACCACGTTCGTGATGAACACTAACCTGTTGATGCTACGTATTTATGTGCTTGATGCTAGTACTGTAGAGCAATGAGTCGCATGTCAACACAAGTACCGAAGTCAACATTACCTTCCTTCAAATGGGCCAACCGGCGGTGAATCGAGGAAGTACTGTACATATTGACGAAACCTTTGCAACACCCTGTATAATTGATGCAAGTCGTTAGTCTGGTTCATGTGTCACCGGAGACTGTGAATGTTGCCCGTACTGTCCGTCCGTATAAGCCTAAGGTATTGGTCACAGTGTGTTATTCTTGTGCTTCCTTTCTGACCAGTGTGTTTTCCAGGTTTCCTAAAGTACCCTTAGTTTTTTAGTTTAAATCTTCCATAGATCATCTAAAAGAGTCTTTTACCGAAATGATATGGAACGAGTCACTTTACAAGATATGTGTACGTAATTAATATTAACATATATGAACACTTCATTATTTTACTAGCACTCATGCACCGAGCAAGGGCCGGCCCGTATGGCCGAGCGGTTCTAGGCGCTTCGGTTGGAACCGCGCGACCGCTACGGTTGCAAGTTCGAATCCTACCTTGGGCATGGATGTGTGTGATGCCTTAGGTTAGTTAGGTTTAAGTAGTTCTAAGTTCTAGGGGACAGATGACCTCTGATGTTAACTCCCATAGTCCCCACAGCCATTTAAACCATTTTGATCCGAGCAAGGTGGAGCAGTGGTTATAACACTGGTCTCGCATTCGGGAGGACGACAGTTCAAACCCTGCGTCCGGCCATCCAGATTTGGGTTTTCCGTGATTTTACTGAATCGCTCCAGGCAAATGTCGGGATGGTTCCTTTGGTTTCTTTGAACAGGCACGGCCGGTTTCCTTCCCTATCCTTGACACAAGGCGAGCTTTTCCTCCGTCTCTAATGACGTCGATGTGGACGATACCTTAAGTCCGATCTTCCTTCCTTCCTACTCATGCACCTGTACTTAAAGCACAGTTTTCTTACTGACTACCAGTTCTTATGTAGAAATTCTTCAGTGGAATAGAAGGAGCTGTTCAGGAAAAATGATTTACAGTTGGATTTAAAAGTTCCTTCTGTCACACATTTTATTTTTTTGGGAAAAGATCAAAAGTTTTGTTCCTGGGCACTGAACTCCTTTTTGAGCCACTGGCAGCTATAATAATAAGTAATAAAGGTCATTTTTCGATTTAGCGTTGTAGCTATGGGCATCTATTCAAATTCTGATGGATTGTGACGAATTTCGCTAGCAAATATATATACACCTGCCTCCTTGAAGAGGCACGTACTTGACGCCCGTGGGTGAACGCCAGATATTATTCCTACTGCTCGCTTTTGTGTAATCAACACTTTGTTTCTAGGTAATAGGTTACCCCAGAAAATTATTGCACGTGATATTACGCAGTGAAAATACGCAAAGTATGTCAAGAGTCTGATTCCCTTGTTTCCAAGTCTAGCAATTATACGAAGAGGAGAATTAGCTGAATTTGATTGTTCGAGGTGCTCAGTAATATGCTTCTTCCAGTTAAGGTTTTCATCATTGTGTCTACAGAAAAATTTTAAGCGTATTACTCTGCTCATACGCTACATTAATTGTTGGTATAATTTCTTTGTACAGATTTGAATATAGTGGGTTTTTAGCAGGTACAATGACAGCCAACCAGCTGAAAAAATGGTGGTTTTCTAAATAACCTTAATCAGGGCTTCGACCGCTTTCAACCCCTCTTCTTCAGGAGCACAAACAAACTTCACATTAGCAGTTCATTCAGCTGTCTCCACATACCATGTATCGGCAACGGTCTGTATGTTCGTATGTAAAAATCGAGGCCCCTAGAATCAAGCGCTTGTCACATCAGTAAAACCAATCACTTAAAATAACAAATCTTCGTACATCCATATTTAAGGTGGATGATGATGGAACACAGCTTCTAACAACCCTACCACAACAAAGGTCAAAAAATTAATTATGATTGTAGTGTTGCTCACGCTGCTAAATATTGCATTTTATGGGAACAACAAGGTTATATTATGTGGCAGGCGTCCTTAGAGCACAGTTAATAAAGTCATTTCTTGAAATAATGTATAAAGTAGGCACTCATCTTTTCGCGTTTCCCACGCTGGTCTCGTTGTGAACTCATGGCTCAATCGTCGAAAATCTAGGTAGTGATGATTCCAAGCTCGGATGCAAAGAGGCCTAGGTGTTATTCTAAGATATTCAAAAGTTTTATAGATGTGTTTCATAAACCATTCTTGAAGATTAAACTTTTGCAAGTTAGGACAATGGTGATGTAAAAAAGTAATCAGCACTCCGAATTTAAGTTACACTTCTTTTTTATTACTTTTGTTGCAATATCACGTAACTCGTTCCAAAACATCACTTCACAATATAAAACATACTTGGAAATATCTTCCTCGCTGTTAAAGTTCACATTTCTTAAACTGACTACAATTTGCGTCTTTTAACATGACGACCAAAACTTGACTCTCTAATAACCGATTACGCGCCCAAAAATCAGAGTTACAAGTACGTCAATGATCATAGTGACAAAAGAAAGAATACACATAAGAACAATATCATTGCAATATATACATATCGATGTATCGAAGTACCTCTACATTAATGAAATCAAATCTGAATATTGTCACAGAAATATGTTAACTATTTTACAGAAACACGGTAGAATATTGCTGGTATCGAGAGGTTGAGGTGAGGTGCCATAATGGTTACGTAATTCAAGTACCATTACAAGCTGGTATAATTTTTATTAAAAATTAAACTCCTCCAGCTATACTTAAGATTTTATATTTATTTGGCTAATACTTTCGACGTTGCGTCCCATCTTCAGACCTGTACACTTTGACGAAATCAGTTGTGTGTGACTGAGTACTAGAAGTCCAGGGTGAGACCGATACGTGCTGCACATGGATGGCGGGCTGTTACTGCCCGCCGTCACATGATGCCTGGCAGTACATGACAGCGAGCAAAAGATAGCCTCCAGTGCTGCCAGAGCTCGGCAATAAGTGTCTCAGCGGTGGCACCTTGATGACTCCATATACAGCATGGAGGTTCCCAAACGTGGTCCAGCGAACAATGTGTTGATTTCCTTATCTGTGGGAAGACCGTAACTGAAGCCGCGCTCTCGCCGACACTCCTCCACTTCCACTTTGACCATAGATAACACTCTCCACGCGGAAGTAAAGGCAAGCGCCTCTGACATCGACAGCACAGACGTCCCTGGAGTGGTTCAGATTGCTCTGGAATCTCCGTTTTCCCAGGCTGAAACATGCCTCGTCAATGTAGTGTGTGATCTGTTGAATTGATATGACAGATAAAGTAGCTATGAACAACCATCATACGTAACATTTCCAGCTAGTTGTGAGCTTAGAAGAATAACTTTGCGGAATGTGACGGGTGCAGTACAATGCGTAGACGGACATGGGGAGCAGTGTGTGTGGGTGGACGAGGAAGCAGGAACTGAAGTTTCAGGTGGTCATCTGTGACAAATAATACGTATGGGTTGTGTTTACATATGATGCAAGAGGTCCATGACTAAGGAATTTATTGCTAGCGCACTGGAGCAGAGGTAACTTCGATGGATTGCTCACGCGCTGCCTGCGATATGTAGGCTACAACAGAATCGCAGACCAGGGAGCAGTGTCGGCAGCAGAAGTAGTAGTAGTAGTAGCTCGCAGTCGGGCGGTTGGGACAGGTCGCCCGTAGAGAGCAGTTGTCGAGTTGTATAGCTCACAGAGAGCACTTGTGTCCTGCACGGAATTACCAAAGCCGGTTGTGGAGAACGATGGCGGTGCCAGAGCGATGTAGTATAAGGTAAAAGCAAAATATTATTGTTCTTTATTGCCGCGTGCGTATGTTAATTGCTATAACTGATTTTTGTACCATTGTTACATCAAAGTCCAATGTAAATTTTTTCAAACATTTTTCAATAATTATCTTTCTTATAAAGATAACTTTTGACAGTTATTCATCTGAATTTTTACTGATTTCTCCTATGCATAACCATGCCGACTATCGTAAAGAAAACCAGTTGTTTTTCATACATAACAAAATCTAGCGGCCAGCATTGCACTTGGCTGTGCCAGAAAAATTTCTTACAGCAGCAGATATATACGCGTTATCCGGCGACATCATTGAGGTAAGAATTTTCCGTTTATTCCGAATCATTTTTCAGGGCCATGACGCAGCACTGCTGACGTCCAGATTTACCAGTTTAGATTCACGGTCAGTTAATTATTGAAAGGTTACATTACGAGATTTCTTTTGAATGGTTATATATGAGTTGCATTTTTATTGGGAGGTTACTCACTTTTTTATTGCAAGTTTACGGAATTTAACTGTTGGGAGGTTACAATGAACAATGGAACTAATAAATCACTGAGAATTTAACTGCTGTGAAAATAATTTCAACTATCAACTCTTTCTCCTTGTGCGAGCTCTCAATCCACAGCTGCGTTTTAGTGATGACGCTGAGCGGCAGAAATGCCAGACAGTAAATAACACTGACTGTTCAGTTTGTGAGCGACGTGGTACCGGAACCTACATGTAAATGCGTCTGAGAATCGGATGGACCGTTTGCAGAGAGTTTTGAATCTTACTAATAGGATAGAACCAAGATACATGTAGTGAATAAAGATCAAACTTAAGCTTGTCACTACAGTCAAATGAGAAAACGAATGAACTCTTCAGTGGCACAACTTTCGCTTACATATTAAAACAAGCTCCTATTTTCCACCTTGGCTGTATTACGGTGAAAGTCATTTATTTCACACTGTGAGCTGTTTCCGCCGATGAGGCATTTTCAGCAGTTTACTCATAACCTTGTAATTTTACACAGTCACTGATGGTGTGTGTGTGTGTGTGTGTGTGTGTGTGTGTGTGTGTGTGTGTGTGTGTGTTTGTGTGTGAGAGTGCGTTTGTGTGTGTACATACAGTGTACGTTTGTGAACTCAATATATAATTGCTCGCGTAGTAAGCTCGAACAAGAACAATGTTCCATACTCGTTACCAATTTAAGTAAAACTTCTGTCATGCGTATATGAACGTAGGAGGTCATGGAATATTACATAGAATGTTGCTCTCCATGGAATTATTTGACATTGTGATAGTTTTTCAGTATAAGTGGTTAGAATTAGGCAAACAAAGGTACAAAACTATGGAATAGCGATGCTGTGTATTTAAGTTTCTAATTTGCCTACGTTCGTATTTTTACCAACAGAATATTTTGTAAATTGACAAATTGCTTACCAAATACTGAAGAATACAGCTCAACAATAGTTGAATAATCCAGTAATTACTATACCTAAGAAAAATGGGAACGGGCAAGGTATACAGGCTGTATCGTATTTAATACCGGAAACTGACACGAGAGGAAATAGACGAAAAAGCGTTTCAGTGAAACTGAATTTTGAACGCCCTAGAATTAATGACGTCCTTTTACAGCTTAAAATATGTTTCTGAGTTAACATTTAACAATTTTTGTGAGTGAAATTCAACACCATGTGCGTGTAACGACGGTCTTTGGACTGTAGAACCATCGATGTTGTGATTACTTTCTACAGCAGTTTCCTCTGGCGCAAGCACTCTGCGTTTGGTCGGCGGAAACATACAGAGCCAATGTTGGACTTTGTGGAATGGAAAGGCTTCAGAGTTGGGCAGAAGGGAAATAAGTGATTGGCGTGCCGCAAAACCTCGGGCCTGAATATTTATACCTCTCCCTGTAAGCTTGTGAATATTCATGCCGGACGACGTGCTCACAGGGGGTAGTTGCAACCTCAGAGAACGCTCGAGGCAAAATAAATAATGGGTATTAGTTGTCAGGTGTGTACTCTCGCACTGAGAGAGCTAAGGGAAAGTTGCTATCTGGAAATCATGCTGCTGCACAAAGAATACAGTGCTATTCGCGCACATTTCAACAAGATCTCATATGACAACGGATTCTGAGAGCACATTACAATCATCAATTACTGACGTAACTATGGCAGAGGGCAGGCTTATGAAGGTTTTTATGATCGAAACTTTGTCATATACGGCAGTATAACACTTCAAAGCGCTCCTCTGAGATTCGCGTTATTTTTTTAAGTGCTCCACCATGCCTTACAGAAATATACCTTTGCGATAATATTGAAAGACGGGCGTTCTAAAAGTCACAATTAGCTGTTTTCTTTAAAATCCGCCACTTGATGACTGCTATTTTCATGAGAGGCTGTACCAAGACTTCTGGGGCTGCCTTGGATTGCACTCGCATACGTCTGCATCACATTCACAGCCATGTATGCCTATCAAATTAATTAGGTTCGAGTTAGTCAACCGGGACAATAGTTAAAGTTATTCTATTATTATTACGCGTAACGTATAAATAAGATGAAAATGGTTTACTCTCGGATACGCATATGAAGGAGGACGAAGGTGACATTACAGACGATACGTGGCTCTCAGTCCCTAAACTGCTCCTTTATCGCTGGCTCCCCCTCAACGTTAGACTCACAATTAGGCGTCCTGTACATCAATAATTTCGGATATCATAGAGACGGGGACGCACTAGGAAGTGAGGAAGTGTAACACAGGATACGCCTTGAAAGCAGGGAGGTTCTGTAGTCACAATATGAGCTTTTTTTTTTTTTTTTTTTTTTTTGGGTGTCATCAGTCTTCCGACTGGTTTGATGTGGCCGCAACGAATTCCTCTCCTGTGCTACGCTCTTCATGTCATATAGCACTTGCAACATAAGATCTCGATTATTTGCTGGATGTATTCCAATCTCTCTCGTCTACAGCTTTTGTCCTCTACGGCTCCCTCTGGTACCATGGAAATCATTCCCTCATGTCTTAAAAGTTGTACTGCCATCCCGTCCTTTCTCTTTGTCAGTATTTTCCACATACACTCCTGGAAATTGAAATAAGAACACCGTGAATTCATTGTCCCAGGAAGGGGAAACTTTATTGACACATTCCTGGGGTCAGATACATCACATGATCACACTGACAGAACCACAGGCACATAGACACAGGCAACAGAGCATGCACAATGTCGGCACTAGTACAGTGTATATCCACCTTTCGCAGCAATGCAGGCTGCTATTCTCCCATGGAGACGATCGTAGAGATGCTGGATGTAGTCCTGTGGAACGGCTTGCCATGCCATTTCCACCTGGCGCCTCAGTTGGACCAGCGTTCGTGCTGGACGTGCAGACCGCGTGAGACGACGCTTCATCCAGTCCCAAACATGCTCAATGGGGGACAGATCCGGAGATCTTACTGGCCAATGTAGTTGACTTACACCTTCTAGAGCACGTTGGGTGGCACGGGATACATGCGGACGTGCATTGTCCTGTTGGAACAGCATGTTCCCTTGCCGGTCTAGGAATGGTAGAACGATGGGTTCGATGACGGTTTGGATGTACCGTGCACTATTCAGTGTCCCCTCGACGATCACCAGTGGTGTACGGCCAGTGTAGGAGATCGCTCCCCACACCATGATGCCGGGTGTTGGCCCTGTGTGCCTCGGTCGTATGCAGTCCTGATTGTGGCGCTCACCTGCACGGCGCCAAACACGCATACGACCATCATTGGCACCAAGGCAGAAGCGACTCTCATCGCTGAAGACGACACGTGTCCATTCGTCCCTCCATTCACGCCTGTCGCGACACCACTGGAGGCGGGCTGCACGATGTTGGGGCGTGAGCGGAAGACGGCCTAACGGTGTGCGGGACCGTAGCCCAGCTTCATGGAGACGGTTACGAATGGTCCTCGCCGATACCCCAGGAGCAACAGTGTCCCTAATTTGCTTGGCAGTGGCGGTGCGGTCCCCTACGGCACTGCGTAGGATCCTACGGTCTTGGCGTGCATCCGTGCGTCGCTGCGGTCCGGTCCCAGGTCGACGGGCACGTGCACCTTCCGCCGACCACTGGCGACAACATCGATGTACTGTGGAGACCTCACGCCCCACGTGTTGAGCAATTCGGCGGTACGTCCACCCGGCCTCCCGCATGCCCACTATACGCCCTCGCTCAAAGTCCGTCAACTGCACATACGGTTCACGTCCACGCTGTCGCGGCATGCTACCAGTGTTAAAGACTGCGATGGAGCTCCGTATGCCACGGCAAACTGGCTGACACTGACGGCGGCGGTGCACAAATGCTGCGCAGCTAGCGCCATTCGACGGCCAACACCGCGGTTCCTGGTGTGTCCGCTGTGCCGTGCGTGTGATCATTGCTTGTACAGCCCTCTCGCAGTGTCCGGAGCAAGTATGGTGGGTCTGACACACCGGTGTCAATGTGTTCTTTTTTCCATTTCCAGGAGTGTATTACTTTCCTCTCCGATTCTTCGCAGAACCTCCTCATTTCTTACTTTAACAGCCCACTTAACATCAGACATACGCCTGTAATACCACGTCTCAAATGCTTCGATTCTGTGCTGTTCCTGTTTTCACTACAACACAATGCTGTGCTCCAAACGTACAACCTCACAGATTTCTTCCTCAAATTAAGGCATATGTTTGAACTAGCAGACTTCTCTTGGCCAGAAATGCCCTTTTCCCTAGTGCTAGTCTGCTTTTGATGTCCTTCTTGTTCCATCTTTCATTCGTTATTTTGCTGCGTAGGTAATAGAATGCCTTAATTTCATCTACTTCGTGACCATCAGTCCTGATGTTAAGTTTCTCGCTGTTATCATTTTTGGTACTTCTTATTACTTTCGGCTTTCTTCGTTTTTTTCTAGTCAATATGGCGTACTCATTAGACTGGTCACTCCATTCAGCAGAACCTGAAGTTTTTCTTCACATTCACAAAGCATAGCAATGTCATTAGCGAATCGTATCATTGATATTCTTTCACTTTAACGTTAATTCCACTCCTAAATTTTTCTTTTATCTCCATCATTCCTTCTGCGATGTACAGATTGAGCAGTAGGGGTGAAAGACAACATCCCTGTCTTACACGGTTTTTAATCTGAGCACTTCATTCTTGTTCTTTCACTCTTATTACTACTCTCTTGGCTCTTGTACATATCGTATATTACCCGTCTCTCCCTACAGCTTCCCCTACTTTCCTCAGAATTTCGGCCATCTTGCACTATTTTACATTGTCGAACGCTTTTTCCAGATTGACATATTCTATAAACGTGGCTTTATTTTTCTTTAGTCTTACTTCCATTATCAATCGCAACGTCAGAATTCACTCTTTCGTGCCTTTAACTTTCATAAAGCCAAACTGATCGTCATCTGGCACATCCTCAACTTCCTTTGTCTTTCTTCTGCGTATAATTCTTGTAAGCAACTTGGATGCATGGGCTGTCAAGTTGATTATGCGGTAATTCTCACAGTTGTCAGCCCTTGCTGTCTTCGCACTTGTGTGGATGATATTTTTCCGAATGTCAGATCGTATGTCGCCAGACACATACATTATACGCAGCAATATAAATAGTCGTTTTGTTGTCACTTACCACAATGATTGTAGAAACTCTGATGGAATGTTATCCACCCCCTCTGCCTTACTTGATCTCAAGTCCTCCAAAGCTCTTTTAAATTCTGAATCTAATACTGGTTCCCGTATCTCTTCTAAATCGACTACTGTTTCTTCCTGTATCACATCAGACAAATATTTCCCCTCATAGAGACTGTCAGTGTATTCTTACCACCTGACTTATTTATTTGATATGTTGTTGTTGTTGTGGTCTTCAGTCCCGAGACTGGTTTGATGCAGCTCCCCATGCTACTGTATCCTGTGCAAGCTGCTTCATCTCCCAGTATCTACGGCAACCTACATCCTTCTGAATCTGCTTAGTGTATTCATCTCTTGGTCTCCCTCTACGATTTTTAACCTCCACGCTGCCCTCCAGTACTAAATTGGTGATCCCTTGATGCCTCAGAACATGCCCTACCAACCGATCCCTTCTTCTACTCAAGTTGTGCCACAAACTCCTCTTCTCCCCAGTTCTATTCAATACCTCCTCATTAGTTATGTGGTCTACCCATCTAATCTTCAGCATTCTTCTGTAGCACCACATTTCGAAAGCTTCTATTCTCTTCTTGTCTAAACTACTTATCGTCCATGTTTTGCTTCCATACCTGGCTACACTCCACACAAATACTTTCAGAAACGACTTCCTAACGCTTAAATCTATACTCGATGTTAACACATTTATCTTCTTCAGAAACGCTTTCCTTGCCATTTCCAGTCTACATTTTATATCCCCTCTACTTCGACCATCATCAGTTATTTTGCTCCCCAAATAGCAAAACTCCTTTACTACTTTAAGTGTCCCATTTCCTAATCTAACTCCCTCAGCATCAACCGACTTAATTTGACTACATTCCATTATCCTCGTTTTGCTTTTGTTGATGTTCATCTTATACCCTCCTTTCAAGACACTGTCGATTCTGTTCAACTGCTCTTCCAAGTCCTTTGCTGTCTCTGACAGAATTACAGTGTCATCGGCAAACCTCATAGTTTTTATTTCTTCTCCATGGATTTTAATACCTACTCCGAACTTATCTTTTGTTTCCTTTACTGCTTGCTCAATATACATATTGAATAGCATCCGGCCGGCCGAAGTGGCCGTGCGGTTAAAGGCGCTGCAGTATGGGACCGCAAGACCGCTACGGTCGCAGGTTCGAATCCTGCCTCGGGCATGGATGTTTGTGATGTCCTTAGGTTAGTTAGGTTTAACTAGTTCTAAGTTCTAGGGGACTAATGACCTCAGCAGTTGAGTCCCATTGTGCTCAGAGCCATTTGAACCATTTGAATAGCATCGGGGAGAGGCTACAACCCTGTCTCACTCCCTTCCCAACCACTGCTTCCCTTTCATGTCCCTCGACTCTTATAACTGCCATCTGGTTTCTGTACAAATTGTAAAATGCCTTTCGCTCCCTGTATTTTACCCCTCCCACCTTCAGAATTTGAAAGAGAGTATTCCACTCAACATTCTCAAAAGCTTTCTCTAAGTCTACAAATGTTAGAAACGTAGGTTTGCCTTTCCTTAATCTTTCTTGTAAGGTAAGTCGTAGGGTCAGTATTGTCTCACGTGTTCCCACATTTCTACGGAATCCAAACTGATCTTCCCCGAGATCGGCTTCTATCAGATTTTCCATTCGTCTGTAAAGAATTCGCGTTAGTATTTTGCCGCTGTGACTTATTAAACTGATAGTTGGGTGATTTTCACATCTGTCAACACCTGCTTTCTTTGGGATTGGAATTATTACATTCTTCTTGAAGTCTGAGGGAATTTCGCCTGTCTCATACATCTCGCTTACCAGACGGTAGAGTTTTGTCAGAACTGGCTCTCCCAAGGCTGTCAGTAGTTCTAATGGAATGTTGTCTACTCCGGGGCCTCGTTTCGACGTAGGTCTTTCAGTGCTCTGTCAAACTTTTCACGCAGTATCATATCTCCCGTTTCATCTTCATCCACATCCTCTTCCATTTCCATAATATTGTCCTCAAGAACATCGCCCCTGTATAGACCCTCTATGTACTCGTTTCACCTTTCTCCTTTCCCTTCTTTGCTTAGAACTGGGTTTCCATCTGAGCTCTTGATATTCATGCAAGTGGTCTCTTTTCTCCAAAGGTCTCTTTAATTTTCCTGTAGGCAGTATCTGTCTTACCCCTCATGAGATAAGCCTCTACATCCTTACATTTGTCCTTTAACCATCCCTGCTTAGCCATCTTGCACTTCCTGTCGATTTCATTTTTGAGACGTTGGTATTCCTTTTTGCCTGCTTCACTTACTGCATTTTTGTATTTCCTCCTTTCATCAATTAAATTCAGTATCTCTTCTGTTACCCAAGGATTTCTACTACCCCTCGTCTTTTTACCTACTTGATCCTCTGCTGCCTTCACTATTTCATTCCTCAAAGCTACCCATTCTTCTTCTACTGTATTTCTTTCTCCCATTCCTGTCAATTGTTCCCTTATGCTGTCCCTGAAACTCTGTACATCCTCTGGTTCTTTCAGTTTATCCAGGTACCATCTCCTTAAATTCCCACCTTTTTGCAATTTCTTCAGTTTTAATCTACAGTTCATAACCAATAGATTCTGGTCAGAGTCCACATCTGCTCCTGGAAATGTCTTACAATTTAAAACTTGGTTCCTAAATCTCTGTCTTATCATTATATACTCTATCTGAAACCTTCTAGCATCTCCAGGGTTGTTCCATTTATACAACCTTCTTTCATGATTCTTGAACCAAGTGTTAGCTATGATTAAGTTATGCTCTGTGTAAAATTCTACCAGACGGCTTCCTCTTTCATTTCTTAGCCCCAATCGATATTCAGTTACTACGTTTCCTTCTCTTCCTTTTCCTAGTCAGCCATGACTATTAAATTTTCGTCTCCCTTCACTGCCTGAATAATTTCTTTTATCTCATCATGCATTTCATCAATGTCTTCATCATCTGCAGAGCTAGTTGGCATATAAACTTGTACTACTGTAGTACGCTTGGGCTTCGTGCCTATCTTGGCCACAATAATGCGTTCACTATGCTGTTTGTAGTAGCTTACCCGCATTCCTATACTCCTATTCATTATTAACCCTACTCCTGCATTACCCCTATTTGATTTTGTATTTATAGCCCTGTATTCACCTGACCAAAAGACTTGTTCCTCCTGCCACCTAACTTCACTAATTCCCACTATATCTAACTTTAACCTATCCATTTCCCTTTTTAAATTTTCTAACCTACCTGCCCGATTAAGGGATTTGAGGATGAGGTACAGTATAAAATGGTCAGGAACACGGATCTCAAATGTCGGAACTTAACATGTGGTGAGCCGTAGGCCGAGATTCACACTATCTCTAAATTCAAAACTGAGGAAATTAAAAGATATTAATTTCGTTCATATGTGTTTATTTGAATTTATGTTTTACAATTTGATCAATGCAACCAACTTTTGGAGACGTGGTGAAGTTATCGGTCAAATGATAACCCACCACACACGAAGACAAGCACTTCGAATTATTCGAAAACCACCACTCATAAATCAACACGCAGATAATGAAAAAATGAAATCCTATTAATAACCAATACACTGGAGATGCTTTAACGTTATAGGGCATGAGTACGTGTCCGGTGGCTCAACTATTGGAGCAAACGGTCTGATTCCACATACACACGCTATTTTCGTGAAAATACGCAAGTGAAACGGAATCATGAAACACTTACCTAATCGCTATAACTGAAATAAATGAAATGATCCATAATCTAAGATTTATCTCGGTAGCACCAATGCTATTGTACCTTTACCAGTGTGAATAAAGTATCACCTTCACAGAACACGAGAAATAAATAAGTTTCAGTTATTACATGAAATACTGAACGCCCAAAGATAGTTTCCAACCACGATGAACAACATAATTTCACCATTTAATTGGGTGGCCTGGCTGCAACCGGCGCAATATTCAGGCGGAGTACCTCTGCAGCGGCTACACACAAGAAAGTGTGTCGTCAGATACCTAGGTGATCCTTTCGGACACTGGACTTGTGCACTTGCCAGTGCAACCCTCTCAGAGACCCAGGCATGGACGCTTGATGCAAGTACGTATGTTAAAAACTGGAATGAGAGGCAGACCTAGGATACAAAAACTTATTGGTCGACATAAAAGACGGAAAACGTGATTAACTGTACAGAGGTGTAGGCCAAATTGGAACTACAGTATGAATACTAAACTTTCTTTAGCAAAATATTGCACCAGGTCTGCACTCTTGAGAATGTCACAAATTTTGCAGTCGCCTTGCCATCTTGAATCCTCAGTATCGTGAACAAGGTTACAAACACGATAAAATGCAATTAACCGGATGATTAGACACCGTAAGAAATTTACGGAAATCTTAAGGACATAATTTGCAATAAAATATTAGCTAGTTCACACATTTACATGAGCAATACTGGCAGTGCTGCGCAGCACTCTACACGAAAAGTTTCACAAATTAAAATAAGGCAAATTAAGCTTCAATAACTTACATTCCACAACAGTTGCAGCAATGAGCCAACGAGTAAATGGAAGGTCATATATACACAGATGAACAAAGATCCACTGACGAAATCATGGGTTAAACGTAGCAGTCAATGTAGACAGTACTAGAACAAACCAAGATTTTCATCAATTTTCAGTAAAAAGAAACGCATGAATTTAGAACAAATCTCTCACATGCAAACTTAAACAATAACACATTACGCAGTACAGTAGCCATAGAAGTTGAAGGTAGTCATTTAAAAACATAATCTCAAGCCAGCTCTCTGCCACGCTGCCAATAAAAATGCAGGAGGAAGAGTTTACAATGCTTGGGTCCAGAGTTAGGAACAGTAACACCTTCACTTCCAGATGATCAGTTTCATTCTTCGCAATTTCTGGTCTAGAGGACAAATGGAAGGTCCCAAAAATCGGTTCCGTCCATCGGCGAAGGTGTAACCAAAGAATGGCACGACCATCAGGATAGTGACCAGTGCAAAAATTGGTGCCAGCACCAACAACCCAGGGAGCGACCACTGGCGTGCAACACGCCCAATAATACAAACTTCCTTGTAAACGATCTTGCCAGGCTCGGTGCTCTTGCCTCAATGCTGCTAAGCCAACTCTCCCTCGCTACTTGCCTATAGCTCAACCTCTTCCACCAAAACCAGAAATTCCCCCCCCCCCCCCACCCCTCCTCTTTACAGAAGAGGATCGGACACGAGAGCCTTATTCACTCACCTTTACGTGATTAATGTAGAATCTGGACTTCTTCTCCTTAGCCAAGTTACGAGCTGGAGGACTGACAGTACGGAAAAAGCTTAATGTCTCACACGGGCCTCAAAAGCGAACGATCAATTTGGTAGAGACACCAGCCCTGCCTTTCGTCCCAATGTTGAAGGTGGAAACAAAAACATGATCACCAACTTTGGTCTTAATTTGCATTTCCCTTGATTTTCATTGACCAATCTGCCTGCAATGCACCAACTCACTGTTGCATCTGCCCCTTCTCCACTTACACACAGCAGCCTGTTGAGATGTCAGGAAGGATCTCATTTACTAACCGTAAAGTGACCATTGAAGAATTGAATGGTTTATCAAACACTGACGACCTAAGCATTGCCTTAAGCACTTCATGCTGAGTGGAATTAAATGTGAAGTCGATCCCAAGAATTGAACTGACATGTCCCATTCTATGAAATATAATTAATGTAGACTTAAGATTGCAGTTCACCCTCGCCACGAAGGATGGCTGAGAGTAAGGGACGGCAATCTCAAAAGAAAATCTGAGACGTTATAAACAAAGCCGAGAGCATTGTCTTCACCTAGCAATGGGCAGACCAAATAAATATATTCTGGAGAAGAGGAAAAAGGCAAGATAGCAGCTACCCATTGGCTCGGACTTAAACAAGTGAACTTAGAGAAGGCATCCATGATGACAAATGTTTAACGATCCACAGCCTAAGTACCAAGAACGAAGGAGGGGCTCCACATAATCAATTAATAGCTTATACACAGGACAGCTCTTCCAGGCTGTCTGTTAGATGTCCATAAGTGAGATGGAGTTGGGTTTGACATATTTACATAATTCACACTGCTGCACCAAAAGTCTAATATCGTTATACATGGAAAGCCAAGATGCATGCTCTCTAATCTTGGTAAGTGTTTTGTGAACATCCAAGAGCGCATCAAGCAAGGAATTTCGGAATTAATGGAACACGAGAGGTATCAACTCCTTAGGTAAACAAGTCTTAAAATTCTTTCACCCAGGTTCTTACAACAGACAACACCCTTGTTTAAGATATACTCAGAAACCTGCTCCTTTGCTAACTTATCCTTAGTATACCTAATCAAGCGGTCCCCTTCCTGTTTGTTCTCAAAGTCATCAAACAATTCTGGCACCTCCAACAAGATGCCAGGACCCATGCAACCTGTTGGGCTCTGTCGTCATAATACCCACAGTTATCTTCTTAAAACGTGAGGCCTGATATTTCTGTGATCCTGTTCTCTGGACCTTAAATACGTTTAACCATAAACTCTAAGGTGAAAATGCAGACAGCCCTACGCCAGCCTGCCTGTTTTCCTGAGGAAGGCGAAAGCACATTTAAATGCATGGTTGTCTATAGTGAACTCTCTCTCTCTCTCTCTCTGTTCCGGATGAAACCTAACTTCTCCAAAGCGAAATGTCTTGGCAGAGCGTTCTATTCACACACTAAATAATTATGTTCAGGTGGTGCTATTCACCTCGACATGTAAGTGAAAGGCACTCACTCTGACGATACTGCAAGAGAACAGTCACATCTCCCAAATTAGAGGCATCCAATTGAACTACAAACGGATGTTCAAAGTTGGGAACTGCCAAAACCAGAGGGTTGCTGAGGGCCGCCTTCATGGCTTCAAGGAATGCTTGCTGGTTTTTACACCATACAAGACCTTGACCCTTCTTGTGTCGTTAGTTGTGAGGACCCACTAATTGGGCCAGATTTGGCCTAAATCTGCGAATGAAGTTGACCATATCTATGAATTTGGCCACGTTCTTCTTATCTTTTGGAGGGGGGAGCTTCCACAAATCATGGCATTGCTCTTGGTCAATACTAACCAGATAAGCCGAAACTAAATGCCCCAGAAAGGAAATTTCTGAATGGGTCAAGGTAATTTTCGACAGTTTAACAGTGGACCAAGTCCATCTAAGGTGGATCAATACCTTCTCCAAATGCTGAAGCTGCTCAGAACATGTAGCACTATAGTGCTAGAATAGTTATAAACTGATCTGAATTTGAAATGGCCCAATACATTGTCTAAGAGATATGACAATGCAGCATCCGTACCGTAGAAGAGCCCGAAAGGAACCTGGTTAAATTCATATAGGTTCCCGTCTGTACAGAAGGCAGTCATGTGCTTAGGGCGTCAGTTAATGGGATCTGATAATAGGCTTTGTTAAGACAGAGGACAGTAAAGAAGCACACACCACTGAATCAGGTAAAAAATTATGGAGATTAGGGAGTGAAACACATTCCAAAACAACTTTATGATTTAATTCCCCGAAATCCACGATGGCCCAATAGTCGCCATCGTACCCCTTAGGAACGAGAACTGTGAGGGAAACATATTGTGACGTGAAAGGTCGAATCACCCCAATCACTAACCTCCAAAAAATTTTCATCTTTAGAGGAGAAAGTCCACAGAGAACCTCAACAATTATTCGGATTTTGTACTTAACTTTATTAGTAACGCCCAGTTTGTTAGTGAGCACATCAGGGAAATGATCAATAACTCGCAAATGTCGGGTAGCCTGAAGTGGCACCAAAAGACCAGCCTCAAAATCAGAGAGTTCAGGCTGAACACTGTTCACCCTCTGGTTGGTTGGTTGGTTGATTTGAGGGAGAGGACCAAACAGCGAGGTCATCGGTCCCATCAGATGACAGAAGGATGGGGAAAGAAATGCCCTTTAAAAAGGAACCGTCCTGAAATTTGCATGAAGCGATTTATTGAAATCTCAGTAAACTTAAATCAAGATTGCCAGACGCGGGCTTAAACCATCCTCGTCTCGAATGCGAGTACACTGTGCTAACCACTGCGGCACCTCGCTCTGGAAGACTTGACAAGAAAATAAGGCTATCTTTTCACAAGAATTTCAAAAAATAAAAAAATAAATCGTAAGAAAGCTCTCCACCAGTGTAATACAGAACCAAGCCAATCCACTGCGTAAAATCACATCTCAAAAAAGGTTAATGAGCAAATTCTTATTCAAAAACACATCAAAAAATCAAGAAATATCGCATGTAATATGCTTGCCCTACAACTCCCCTCACCAGAGGCAACATTTGTCTGCTGGCAGTCCGAGGTTTCTGACAGGAAATGAGCAAGGAAGGAAGCTTACAAATGGTCGTAAACTCAAGGTAGCAATTATAGTCCAATAGGGAAATAGTGTTACCAGAATCGAGCAATGCGCAGACTGGTTTGCTATTAAGCTGATCACAAATATATAGGAGCATCTGGCCAATATCTATCCTAATATTGTTGCAGCGCCTCAGTGGCACAGGGGCACACCAATTTCTTCGTTGTTGAAGTTATCAGCTGTCCGGATGTGGGTCAAGCCTTACTGGACAGTCACGAACAAATTGATCCCTCTCCTTCAGCTTGGATTTGTGTGAAGCGATACTCATAGAACTCCCCCGCTTCACCTGGAGATGAAGGGGAGATCCACTACCATACCATCGCTGCTCATCCTTAAACCTAAGGCCTTTGATGTAAGAGACCAAAGCATTAAGCTCCACAAATGAAAACGATCATCAGGAATCATGCCCTCCAATAGTACGTTAATAATTTCCCTATCAGTAACAATTAATTCTACAGCAGAGGCCACCATCAGAATCCCTTCAATTTATCTTGCCAGTGTTTCACTTGGGGATTGCACTCACCAAAAATGTCTACATTCAGGTTCACTTCCGACGTGGGGATATAATTTTAACTCAATAATCCGCTTTCCGAAATTGCTCAAGAGCCCTTACAGTGTTAGACCTCCGAAAATATCCTGTTTCATAGCCCTTGGGTTGATGGGTACAATATCTGGAGAATTACATGATGTGATATTCCCAAGGCGTCAGTATGGAATTCAAAACGAAGTGTCATATCATACGATAGTCTCAATCGGAGCAATCTGCTCAACAGAAAGGTCAGCTTTTCCCTGAAGCAAATGAACAATGGGATTAGGCAATTAAGCGAAAGATTCATTACCTGATCTACTTCCTGCTACCTCTCTTTCATCACGTCTACGTTGCGCTGATTGACCCACGGCCGAAGCACTTTTCTTGCTACTTCCCATAAAAAACACTGACACGCTTCTGTAATTCTCTAAACAGATCGAGCAATTGATCAATAGAAGTAGTCTATTTGACATTCACTCGCCGTTTCTTTAGATCAACAGGGCGATTAGCTCAATAAGTGAGTTTGAACCTGAATCATATACAGCTGATTCTCAGGTAGGTTGGCTAACCACTAGGGACATGATATTAGGACGTAGCACTGGAAGAGACGTTGAACAATCACTGCACCTACCTCACGAGTGCTCTCAGGGATGAGCCTCAATGGTAGTACGAGATGGGCAGCTAACACTACAGTATTATCGGCCACCTGCAGACGAATTCTGAGTTCATACAGCAACTGCTCTTGCTGAGCTACCACCACACCCATACTTCTTCCCAGAGTAATCACGCTCTGAGACAACCATTTGAAATGAGCAACTTACGCCCCAAGGAATTTCTAGGAAAACTCTAGCATTGAGGATCTTGACATCAAGGTTGTTCAACAGCATGCATCGTTCAATTTAAAACCATTCAGAAAATAAAATATAATTAAACACTTCATAAGTTAGAAGAAGGTTACTTAAAACAGCAGGTAATCCAAAATCTACTTTACGAATCTCAATATTACATAATGAGACTAATAAATAAAACCAAATTCAAGATTCACAGCTTGACTTATGCTCAGAATAAAACTGTACAAAATTTGTTTAGAAATAAATTAATTTACCGTGGGTAACCAAGCCCTTAAGCACAACTAATTGAATAATGAAATGCCCATGTTAACAAAATTAACTGGATCAAAATAATAATAATAATTATCATTTTAAGAATAATATTGCCTCAGAGCAATAAGAGTCAGAACAGTAAATAATTAAGGAAAGACGAGGCCTGTAAAACTTTTAATCAACAAAATAAAACACCAGATAGAAGAACATTAAACAGCAACATAACCATCTTCTCGGAACATGGAAAAAAGTTTCAGGTATTACATGAAATATTAAAAGCCGAAGGTCAGTATCTAACCACATTTAACAACATAAGTATTGTCGTTTACTTGCGTGGACTAGTTGCAGCAGGCAATACACATACTGACTCCCTCTGGAATGGATAAACTCGACAGAATGTGTCACCCGGTGTCACCAGACCACCTCAGCGCACCACGTATGGACAATTAACGCAAGTATATTAACAACTAGAATGGAAGGCAGACTTAGGATACAAAACTTATTAATTGGGATACCAGAGGAAAATTCACATTAACTGCTCAGAGGGGTAGGTCAAATTGGAACTTTACTACGAAAAATTACCTTTAGCAAAATATTTCACCAGCCCACTACACTTGGGACTGACACACATTTAAGCAATCACCCACATTACCTGGCCCTAAGTACCGTACCTTGAACCCTCACAAACCTTCAACACGAAAAAGTGCACTTAATCGGATGACTAGACAGTACAAGAAATTTACAGAAATCTTAGCGATATAATTTGCAATAAAATATTAGTAGTTGACAACTTTATAGCAGCGATACCCGTAATGTCGAGCAGCAAGCTACACGAAGAGTTCCAGAACATAGAACAACGCAAATTAAGCTTCGTTAACTTAAAGTTTACAACAGTTCTAGCAGTGGCCCCACGAGTAAACAAAAGGTCATATACTCAAACACTCCCAATTGACCTAGCGAGGTGGCGTAGTGGTTAGCACACGGGACTCACATCAGGCAGGACGACGGTTCAAACCTCCTTCCAGCCATCCTGATTTAGGTTTCCCGTGATTACCCTAAATCGCTTCTTCCATAACCCGATGGAACCGATGACCTCGCTGTTTGGTTCCTTCCCCCGAATCAACCAACCAACACCCAGCTGAATAAACTTCCAGGGACGTTACTGAGGTTTAAACTTAGCAGTCCATGTGGACAATACTACAACACACAGTTTTTAGTACAAATAAGTGCACGGATTTAAAACAAATCGCTCATGTGCAAACTTAAACAGTGTCATTCCGCATAACTGTATCCACAGCGGGTGAAAGAAGCCATTTAAAATATAGTCTCAAGCCAGGTCTCGGCCACGCCGCCAAAACAAATGCTGAAAAAAACACAAATCTGAATTGTAATACCGACCCTTCCAGAACATCGTTTTCATTCTCCGCAAATATGGGTTTAACGGTCAAATGGAAGGTGCCAAAAACCAGTTCTGCCCGTCGGCCACATGCAACCAAAGTACAGCATGATCACCGGGATAGCGACCACTGCGAAACTACTGCCAGCCCCCACAATCCGCGGAGCTATCACAGGTGTACAGCACGCCCAGTAGCGCACAGTTCCTCATAAATGGGCTTCTCAAGCTCGATTCACTTGCGTCACTGTTGCTAAGCTATCTCTCTCTCGCTTAGCTTGCCTCCCAGCCCATAGCGCCCACTAGCCAACGGCGCAACAGCGAACCAAAGATACGCAAGCAACGGTAGATCGACTAGAAACGAGCTGCCGCGGCAAACACCCTAATAGTTACATGGCCCGGCGAAACAAGTGCCAGATAGCATTTGAATTCGGACCGTCCACTGTGCGGTCAGTCGTGTGGGAGGTTACCGTTAGCATCGGCGGAGTACAAAATGCGTTTCTGTGGTGTTTTAGCCTGTCTCTCGCCCTGTCACCGATCGAAAGAGTCTCTTGTTTCTACGCTCCCCCACCTATCAAGTTAGGTTGGAAATAAAAGTCCACATGTCTATGAACTCTGGCTATACTGAAATCATCTTCAAAATATTCTCATGTTCGCATTCAGCCGCACACGCGTAAAACAGGGAAGAATGGGAATAAACCAAGCTGTGCAGAGGTGAATAAACAAACAAGCCTGCTCCTCCTTTTTCCAGACGCTACATGTAGCAGCGTTCATGAAGGGAATCAAATTGACATTGTTCAGCATCTACAGACAGTTCGACTTTCTTTTCGGCACCCATTTTCTTCGAAAATGTTATTAAATAGTCAGTAGAAACCAAACTCTAATATACGTAATGACTGCATCAGAAGAACAATAAGCACTCTCGCACATGTTATACAGGGTGGTCAGAAACGGTCTGAAAAGCCTGTAAGGGTGATGCAGGATAGTCTGCTATGAGAATTAGTCATTAAGAAAAAATTCGGTATGTTGCACCGCCACCAAGTTAATTAGAATTGTTGTTAGACAATCTAGCCGTTCCGCTAGCAAATTCAAGGTGCTCGTCAGTGACGATGTCGCCAAACACGTTCTTCGTCTGGTTTCCTCAAAAAGAACAACACAGTGATACAAATATTCTACATGGGACGTTAGTAAGGAACGTTCATATGGTTCAAATGATTCTAAGCTCTATGCGACTTAACATCTGAGGTCATCAGTCCCCTAAACTTAGAACTACTTAACCTTAACTGACCTAAGGACATCACACACATCCATGCCCGAGACCGGATTCGAACCTGCAACCGTACCAGCAGCGCGGTTCCGGAATGAAGCGCCTAGAACAGCTCGGCCACAGCGACAGGCTTAGTAACGATGGAGCGTGAGCCAAAGGCTGCTCAGTCTATGAGAACAACTGACACTAATTTTATCTGGAGGGCCGCTAGAATTTGCGGGCCTAACGGCCTGATTGGCTAATTTCAATAATAATTATTTCTCAGCACAATATACCCGTCAACACCATTACAAACTTATTAGACTGTTTGTGTCTACCCTCAATATTTCCTACAGCTCAGGCTGACCACTATTTCTTAAAACTGAATAATGACCTGTAATTGGGAGAGTTACTAAAGTAGTGAAATGAGCTGAATTGACTGATGTTTCGAATTTCTCATCTCCACAGCTTCATCGTTTTACACTACGAAGCTCTGTAGTTAGACTTTTCCGTGGCGTTCTTATTACTTTATGTAATAAACCTGGTGGCCATTTTAAATTATTTGTAGCGGTCTCGAATTGCCTGAGCTACTGTTGCTGTTCGAATGCAACAAAATACTCGTACCTCTTCTGCTCATCTCCTCATCAGCTGGGCATTATATCCTTAATGTTGGAATTTAGATGTAAATAGGTGTTATTTTTTTCTTTATAAATAGCACCAACGCGAATTTCGCCATCATTGGAAGCAACAGTCACTTATATTTTGAAGAAATCCGCAAGAGTTAAGAGTCTAGGTTCGTGTTTGAATCCAGTTACACTTTTTAATCTTGTTATAAGTTTCCCTTCTTTCCCTGACTACGTTTTGCTACTGCAATACATTTTTTAAAAATATTTCCAGTAGGAAAACGTAGGAAGAGGAAGAAGGGAAAATTACAACAAGGTTAAAATTACTAATTGGACTCAGACACGAATCTAGACCGTTAACTTTTGTGGATAGTGTTCTTAAGGATTGATTTTACAAGTTAATCCACGTCGATATTTCAGTTTGCCGGTGAATCTCTCGTCACACCCACTACACTCTCATCCCTGGAGAAGCTGCATTACAAGCCATGATCCATTTGTTACTGGTGCAGTTCTGCTGAGATGTAGCAAAGCTGGTTTGTAGGTTGCTTTTCAAGAGCGAATCTTTCATTCTGTCCTCTACTCTGTCCCTTGTGATATCCATGTCAAATCCTTTCAGGCATGGTACCACGAGACAGGGCAACATAAGTACGCAAAAACATAACAACCTTTCGTTTCACACTTATTTAGTTACCAGTAACCACAGCAGATTCCAGTTTCTTTCGGCCCACACTGTGACCAAATCCTCTAGCTGTACGTGATCCACACTGTGTTCCTATAACAGCACCGTCTGATGATGTGCCTACAATGGTTCTAAAACTAATGTTACAGAAAATAAATTGCACAGGATAAAAAATATATATAAAAGAAAAGAAAACTGGTAGCAAATTTTACCCATATAAATCTCCAGCTTTAATCATAGTTGTAGGTCACCAGCCGCAACGGATGACCTTGCCTTCCTTCAGCCTACGATAAATCATTTCCTTGGACACATGCTGACCTTTCCCAGATCGCCTTTTACCAATTTTCAATTTTTTTGTTGTAAATCATATATCTACTTTGCATGCAGGAGTTACTAAACTGATGAGTGGGTGGTATTCACGCTTGTCAGCATCAAATTCTACGCTCCGCAAGCCACCCTGTGACGTGTGACGGAGGGCACTACGTGTACCACAGTCATTTCCCACCTTTCCCGCTCCAGTCCGGAAGTCTGATGGTATGTCGCCAGACTCGACTCAAGCATTCTGCACACCAAAGTGAATAATCGTTTTTTTGGCACTTCCCCCAGTGACTTTAGAAATTCGGCCTTATTTGATCATAAGTCCTCCAAAGTTCTCATAGTTCTGATTCATACTGGAGCTCTCGTCTCTTCTAAAACGACTCCTGTCTCTTCTTCTATCACATCAGACAAATCCTCCCCCTATTAGAGCCTTCAATGTACTCTTTCCACCCATCAGCTCTATCCCCTGCATTTAACAGCGGAGTTCCCATTGCCCTCTTAATGTTAACACCGTTGCTTTTAATTTCACCGAAGGTTATTTTGACTTTTCCATATGCTGATTCAGTTCTTCCGACAATCATTTCTTCAGATTTTTCATGCAACCATTTCGTCTTGGCTTCCCTGCACTTCTTCTTTACTTCATTCCTCAGTGACTTGTATTTCTGTATTCCTTCTTTCATCGTTCAACTGAAGTCTTTCGTCTATAACCCATGGTTTCTTCGCAGTCACCTTCTTTGTACTTACGGTTCCCCTTCAGCTTCGGTGATACCCCTTTTTAGAGATGTCCATACCTCTTGAACAGTACTGTCTATTAAGCTATTCGTACTGTTGTCTATGTAGCTTTAGAGAATTTCATGATTATCTTGTCATTCCTTAATACTTCCGTATCCCACTTCTTTGTATATCGATTCTTCCTAACCAATCTCTTAAACTCAGCCTCCTCTTCATTACTACCACATTTGTGATCTGAGTCTGTATCTGCTCCTGGGTACAGTACACATCCACAGAGTCTTGATTTGTCTAGTGGATAGGCAAGACGGTTTCAGTCACATTCAACTTGGATACGGTCGTTTCATTTATTACCGAAGACTAGGGCCCAAATCTGGTGGGCGGGTGGTGACCGCTGAGCTCACGATCCTCAGTGCCCGAAGATATCAGTCAAGAAGGTGCCGCACATGCTATGCTCAGTGTGGCTGAGCGGCAGGGAGGCCCTGCGTGGCAAGAATTCTTCAGTGGTGGTGTGGGCTGTGTTAGTTGCAGGTATCGTGGTCTCACCCCGCTACAGTGCTAGCAAGACACATGGGAGACTTGCCCAGCCTTGGAAAGTGACAGAAGAGTAATCTGGGGTGAGATCACTAGCCGTAACCTCTAGGTTTTAGCATCTGGTGTAGGCAGACATCCAATGGATCAGTGGCTGGGAAGCTTCAGTTCGACATTTAGACAATCGATTTTATTGCGGGTCCTCAAAGAGGTGATATTGTAGAATGGCGAGCGCAGAAAGCTTCTCCAGCTGATGGTGAGTGAAGACGAACATCTCATACAAGTAGTCGTCTCTACATACAGCGGTCGCCGATTCGATGGGACGTGCCGGCTGTTAGCCAGTATTTACGTGGCAGGGTAGGACTGTTGACAGGAAGACGCCCAAGGTGTCACGTACTCCACTTGCTGTAATGGTGTCGACGCATCACAGGTTTCAGTTTTATTTAGATCCAATTTCTTTCCTGCACTGCTGGCCACCGTAAATGCAACACCAAGAAAGACAAGAGGTAGCACAACAAGGTTTATTTTGTAGATAACATGTTGACCAAGTATCAAATGATTACGTTTACAGACGTCTGTGACATGTGGTTCCTGCCAGAATCAGTAGCCAGAGTAGCCGCCATTGTTGGAGATCACCGCTGCCACACGTCTCGGCATTGAGTCAGAGAGACGTTGGATGTGTTCCTGGGGTACAGCAGCCCAAGCAGCTTCCACACGTTGCCAAAGATCATCTGGTGTGGCAGCTGGGGATGTAATCTGGGTCACTCGTTGAGCAACCATGGACCACATGTTTTCTATCGGCGAAAGATCCGGAGAGCGAGCCGGCCAGGGAAGCAATTCAATCTGGTTATTGACGAAGAACCTTTGGACAATGCGTGCCACGTGTGGTCGCGCATTATCCTGTTGAAATATGGCTGTGGCCGAGCCCTGAAGGTAAGGAAGGACAACTGGCTCCAGCACCTCGGATATGTAGCGCTGGCTATTTAAAGTACCGACAGTGCGTACTAGAGGCGTGCGAGAGTAATATCCAATACCGCCCCATACCATAATACCCGGTGCAAGACCAGTGTGGCGGTGCATAATGCAGCTGTCCAGCATCCTCTCTCCACGGTGTCTCCACACTCGAATCCGACCATCGTGGTGCTGCAGACAGAAGCGTGCCTCGTCAGTAAAGACAACGTCATTCCATTCTGCCGTCCACATCCGTCTGTCATCACACCATTGGCGACGGAGACGTCTGTGGTTCTGCGTCAATGGTAGACGAAGCAATGGACGTCTTGCGGACAGACCACTCTGCTGTAAACGGCGTCGAATGGTACACGCAGACACTGGATGATGCGTTACAGACGCAATGTGCTGAGCTATAGTTCGGGATGTCACTGAGCGATCTGTCACTGCCATGCGCACAATTTGCCTATCAGCACGTGCAGTGGTGCACCGAGGTGAATGCGATCGACCACGTCGGTCCGTCGTACCCTCCTGCATCCAACGGTCACATGTCCTCATTACAGTTGTTTGGTTTCGTCCAACACGACTAGCGATTTCTCTGTATGATAATCCACAATCTCGGTAAGCCACTATCCTTCCTCTGTCGAACTCGGATACTTGATCAAAAGATGTTCGCTGTTGTCTACGAGGGATAACTGATCGTCTTGTGAAACAACCACAAGGTAAACACACGTGCCGAATGTACACTCGTCGAAATCGCCAAGCCTTAAATGGCGCTATGAGGTGGCGCCACAGGCGCGCGTGATGTGCGTCTGCGCTGAAATTCCAATCAGTTGCATATCTCATCGCTGCAAACCCATGGTGTAAAATTCACTTGAATCGGATGCTTCCTTCAGGGTGTTGCATTTACGGTGGCCAGCAGTGTATAATTGTCTGTTCGTGGCTGCAAACCCATGGTGTAAAATTCACTTGAATCGGATGCTTCCTTCAGGGTGTTGCATTTACGGTGGCCAGCAGTGTATAATTGTCTGTTCGTGTCATTAGCCGTGCGGCTATGCCGGCATGCTGAGACGACAGTGATGGAGTAAATGCTGAGCTGGCTGATAAAATCAGGCAGTGTTCTTACGGGAATGGGCACCTGCACACGCCAGCACCGTAACACCAGTGGGTCGAGTGTCGAACTGAGGCCCGTCAAGCTGCAGATTGCGACGCCTCCTATTGCTACCTACTGGCACTTCCAAGTTCCGATCGGTAAAGGCATGGAAACCACTGTGCCAATCTAATAAAGCTTTGCACATATGTGTTCGACAGTGTCTCTAGTATGCCTGTCGCTTACATTACTTCGCTCTTGTGAGTGCGTGGTGAGAACATAAAGACGGTTAGAAAATAGTGTCTCCCGCCACGTATGAGGGTCAGTTGAGAGATTTCTCCTGATGTTATGCAGCCCATGTTACAGAACTGTCATCCGGTTCCTGATTTGTTACAATTCTCAGTCGCAATCAGCAGCGCCAATGAAAATGCTCCTTCAGCGTTTTAGATGGGAAGTGTTTGATCACCCACACTACAGCCCGTGATGGGCTCCCTCTGTGTTTCATCTCTGCTCACATTAACTACTGGCTATGAAGACAACATTTTCGCACAGACAACGAGCTATAGATGAGCGTAGAGAATTGGTGGGAAGCACAGGCGGCTGCCTTCTATGACGAGGGTATTGGAAAGTTGTTGCAACGCTAGGACAAATGTCTAAGTACGAGCGGTGACTATGTAGAGCAGTAGCTGGAAGCTGATAAAATATTTCTGATTTTCAAAATAGTTTCCATTTCGCGATCAGTCGGAACTTACTTTCCGAATAGCCCTAGTATAATGTCCTTTTCTATGCCCAGACAATATTCTTCCCTTCGTTGAGATCCGTGAAAGCGAGGCGACACAACACTACCTGTCATTGCGGTCAATATTTATTGATTAACAAGTTTAAATTCAAATTATTACGATCAGCTAGCGGCGTTTTTAGCGACTGCCACCGAAGATGCTTATTTACAGTTACTAGGTGGCCGATTCGTGCTTCAAAATGATTTGATATCTTTGAATTTACATAGCATATGTACACCGAATTAATTCTCTCAAAAGTCACAGGTTTCATTTAACACAGTTTATTTGATACGACAGTTGAATACATGTACCGTTTATTGTGTTGCGAAGAGTGTAGGGTTGCTAACTTTCAAAGGTGGTAGTATGGACGAAGACAAAAAAAATTTCCAGTAAACGTAGGCTCAAAAACGCATACCTGAGGAGCTACGACCGTTCGTTGATTTTGACTAACGTGAAACACATCTTCTCTATTGAGCAAGTGTTCATAGCTGTTAACGTACGCACTTTAGAGCCCACGTTTATAGGATATTTTTTCTTATTTTTGTCCATACTACCACCCCTGAAAGTTACCAAACCTAAATTCTTCGCAACACAAGAACCGGTACATGTATTCAACTGTCAGACGTATAAGAACGGTTTTCGTTTATGACGTTCGACTAGTTCGTTTCCGGTACAGGGATCTTTGCGTTATTCATCATCCTAGAAAGTCTGTAACATCATCACGGAGTCACCCCGTGTATACGTACATCTGCTGACGCCCGCGCCTATAACTTTGACGCTCTGCCGGCCAGGGTGCCCGCACGACCGCTACGGACGCAGGTTCGAATCCTGCCTCGGGCATGGATGTGTGTGATGTCCTTATGTTATTTAGGTTTAAGTAGTTCCAAGATTTAGGGGACTGATGACCTCAGAAATTAAGTCCCATAGTTTCCAGAGCCATTTGAACCATTTGACGCTCTATAGTCTCGTTTGGTGACGTTTCCGGACATGGGTACCTACTCAAAATAGGATGTACTCACTCGTCTTACAAGCCCTAGAAGTCTGTAACGGGAATTTCCGACCACCCTGTATATACTAGGAACCTCTGATACCACCTGACGCTCTACCAACTCACCTACCACATATGAAGACATTTGTAGCTCACAGTTGCACTTTTGCGATTCTCCGTAGGTCTGGTGTTATTTTCAATTACCATTTACACATGTTCTACGGGACGACAGCACACGACACGAACTGAATGGGAGTTTTGGTTGATACTCTATCGACACACAACATTCGGTACCGATCTGAGTGTCTTACATCCGGAGCTTTTGGTGTAGGGTATGGCGCATCTGCATTGGACGAGAATTGCAAGCCACCATCCAACTGCAGTATTAGTGGAGGGAGTCATAAAAGTACTAAACCGAAGGAGAAAGAGCCGAGAAACAGTGACTGTATTTTTTTTTAATCCGTGGTGCGTGAGGCCATCACGACAGCATTATGGCGAGGATACCTCAATTTAAGTCGGGCAGGTGGCGCAAAACGCCGCAGAGTTTCGCGCTGCGGCCGTGGGATTGTGGCTGTCGCGCCGGCGCGTCAGGAATTATGCAGAGGGCGAGGTGTGGCGTCGAGGCCGGCGCTGAATGATCCACGAGCCGGCCACGCCGCGCCGCGGGGCTGATGGACGCCACGCGCCGCCCACGCTAATTGGCTGGCCTGCATCTTGCATGCCGCGCCGGGTCGCGCACGCACCTGCTAGGCCGCTGCTGCCCTGCTCTGGCCGCGACGTGGACAAACTGGGCCAGCTCTGGCCGGTCACCACGACCCAGCCACTGCCTCACTGTGCCCTGCTCTCTGAACATCCAGCAATGGTCGTCAGTTGGGTGGGTGGGTGTAAGAATGTGGCACTCGACACCGTGGTATCAGTGCCCTTAATGTAATACCAGGCCTATCTAAACGGGTTAAACAAAAATTCGAAAACACCGTGAGCAATGCTTCTTGAACACAAACGTAGATGCTAGCAAACCTGAGGGCTGTGATGTGTATTTGACCACAAGTGGCAACCCTGCAATGTCTTCAATACTGTAAGCTTTGTGTGTAACTTACTTAGGTCTGAGATACGGAATATTCCTTTTTTCAAAAACTTTCTTTTCGTGTAACGTATGCTTTAGATATTTAGGTACCATATTTTACTGCTTAGCAGTACTGAGTGTTGGTTGGCCCTGTGTTCCGCATGTGAACAGATTCGTCAAACGAGACTTACATCTTAATCAGGTACTGAATCTAATTAAATCAGAAAAGGAACTAATTCTGTTCAACTGACACTTGACACAGAAGTGCAATACGAAAGTTACCTAACATGAAGTGCAGTGTCTGGCTTGAAATGTCCACAAAATAAAATATTGCTCAATACGGAAGAAAATAACTGTTTAATACAACCTACACCGCTCATTGTAAACTAAGCTGCTTATACAGTACAATACCTGAAAATTCTGACGACTTACTATTTGCTCACAAGAATGCAAAATGAGAGCTTCCGTGGAAGAAAAGAAACGTACCTTTTACTCAGATTGCTGTGTCTGGTGTACTGACGTTTTCGAAAGTAAACTGGAATTAGCAAGTACGGCAGCTAAAGAAAAATAATCTACTCTATATTTTTCTTTGCTTGTCAGAAACGATCCGTGGCTGCGTTCCGCATAAGGTGCAATACACAAACAGAAATTTATATTTTAAACTTTACAGAGAATGATACAGGAGGGTTTTACTTTAAAGAAAAGCATTTTTGAAAAATTAAACTCCGATTATTTTCAAAAAGATTATACAGCATATGAAGACTTTACAGTTACGAAATCTCTCATTGCGTAATTAGTGATTTAATGAAAACAAAGAGATAAAATTAATCTAAATCAAGAATATTGTTAGTTATCTAAGGCACAAAAATTTGCTTTGGTTGATAGTCCTGACAAACAAACATTTCATTCACGCAAGTTCTTGGGTTACCTTGAAATACCCTCCCAGAAATCTTCTCTATCAATACAATCTATAAAATAGATTCATATCCAAGTTTTCATCTCCCTAATGTAGTATTCCGGATAATTTCTTTCAGATTCCCGAATATTCCTTCTCTATAACTCAAGTGCTCGCTACTATGTCTCTAATAAGAATCCCCTAACGTTGCATAACTGACGAGCATCTAAGGGCACCAAGAGTATATTAAAGACAGAGTCAAGGGTCTTATCTGGCCGAGCGGTTCTAGGCGCTTCAGTCCGGAATCGCGCGACTGCTACGGTCACAGGTTCGAATCCTGCCTCGGACATGGATGTGTGTGATGTCCTTAGGTTAGTTAGGTTTAAGTAGTTCTAAGTTCTACCCTTAGAACTGATGACCTGAGATGTTGAGTCCCATAGTCGTCAGAGCCATTTCAACCATTTAAAGGATCGTATCCACTACTTCTGGAGCTCGCCATCATCTTTCTCCCAGCACACTATAGGTGAATTATTGTTAATTACAGTAAACTTACGAAAACCTTACAATAAGTGGAAAGTGTCACTCGAGCCCAGAACAATGTTCCGTGTAGTTGTGCATTGTGTCGGAGGTAAGTGAATTGCGGGTGCTCGTACTGTGGATCCTTACGCTACCAAAGTAGCAGAAGTGTTTGGCTTCTCAAGAGACACCGTATCGAAGATTTATACTGTATACAGCGAAAGCGGAAAAACATCATGCGCATCATGGAGCAGATTAAAATGTGTGTTGATCGTTTCGGACGGTCACAAAAAGACGAATGTCACAAGAACTAGGAGAGCGACAGCTGTAAAAGTCGCTCCAGAACGTTATGTCACACTCGAGAATTCTATCAGTTCCAAAAGAACGAGAAGGGAATTACAGAGCAAGCTACAATTCCAAAAACACTCATCAGCAATGCAAATGTCAATAACAAAAACCATGGTGCCGAAGCCGTAAAATCTCCACTGCGGAGCAATGCAAGAATGCCATTTGGTCGGATGAGTCTTGTCTCACACTGTTCACAACTTCTGGGCGAATTTATTTCCCAAGAGTGAAACATGGAGGAGGTACGGTGATGATCTGGGCAGCCATATTCCATGGGTCTCGTAGCCACTCTGCAATGTCGAGTTACCACCAAGGCTTACGTGAACATTTTGGCTGCCAGGCCCATCCCAAGATACAATGCTTGTTTCCCAAAGATTATGATTCGTTCCAAGGGGACAGGGCCCTCTGTTCAAACAGCTCGGAGCGTCAGGGCCTGGTTTTGTGAGCGGCAGTATTAATAATCGCATCCTCCCAGGACTCCAAAGTTACCGTATGTCATTATTATAGAGCCTTTGTAGTTTACTTTGCAGAGAACGCTGCGAGATCTCCAGCCGCCTCCATCATCGTTACTGGAACTTGCCATTATTTTTCAAGAAGAGATGATGTAAGATCGAGAGAGTTGGAAATTGTTTTGAATACGGGTGGTTTTCCTACACTGAGCTATACGTGGTAATGTGTTTTTGGTGTTTCCATATTTTTGTTCACCCCATTTACGTGCATTGCAAAGCGCGCTGAAGTACATGGCAGAGAGGGTTTCACATTGCACCACATGATATTCTTTCCATAGTTGTTGTTATACAGCTACTGTCCAAAACAAACGGCTGATTTGGGTTGTTTGCCATTTTCAAGTGGGTAGTCCAATAGTCGTAAGATTATCGCGGTTGTATACAAATGAACAGCTGTCATTTTAACACGTATAAGCTGTCTTAGTGAAGAAGAGCGAAAATAGCGCTCTATATTCGTCTACGCTCGTCTTTACTACGGTAGCAGTTACGTTTGAAAATGACATCTGTCCATTTGTATACACCTGCAAAAGGATGACAGTATTAATTCACTAGAAGAGTACGTGATTGAAAATGGCAAACAGTCGAGATCAGCTGATAGTGATATAAATAACACTGACTGTGTAACAAGCCTAGTGGAAAGTGGAATTTTTTTGAATAAACTTGTGAACGCGGCGCTCTAATTGAAAAGAAACAGCGATTTTTCCTGTTCATTTCTCTTGCGGAGGGCTTCAAGAGAGATTGATAAATACCGCTGTGATCGCTGTGAATAGTTTAACCTCGTGTTTCCGGTCCTACAAAAGCCATTCGTAAGGAAATGTATTCTTAGATTTATCACATATTACTAGCACTGAAATACTGTCAGTGGGTTTTTGCGAGGTAGTTTACGTCTAATTGCATGCCACTGCGCCATTTAAAGGTATTCAGAACTCCGTGAGGACCCGTAGAGAACCAAACAAACCTGAGTCCAATCGTGCTGTTCTTCGTTGTATACAAGAAGTATCCATGTTTATCTTGTGTGTTATGTGTCTCGCAAAGTTCAGCTATATTCTAGGGCAGAGTTTTGTAACCAATTTCCGTTCCTGACTTATTACATTTTCCTTAATCCCATCAATGAGATGACGTATACTACCTGCTTTAACTGAGAATAAGCCATCGTTGTCACTACGTTTTTACAGGCAATTACATTTATGAGTTGACTGGCTAAAATTGTGATTCAGTGTCGTTTATTGTCACGTAGCACCCTCTTAAAATTCGTAGAATACTCGACGTTTAGATCTGTCAGTTCTCAGTTCTTCAGGATTCATTGGCTGCGGATGGCAGATCAGCCAGGAACACCAGAAGACCCCTGAATATGACTCCAGTAGAGTTCAATATGTTGAGTATTCTTGAGGTTTGATGAAAAACACGACGTGGCTTAACAACGCAGAAGATTTTACCAATAACTATTAACGATTTCTGTCCATTTGTTAACACACCGTATGAATAAAAAGGACTCTCATACATTTCTCTGAGGCACACCTCAAATTACTTCCATACCTATCAAAGATAACATGCTGCTTGCTCCATAATAAAAAATCCTCAATGAAGTCAATTTTGTTTGATTTGATCGAACTTTCGTTAATACTAGTAAACTTTGATGCGACACAGAGTCAAACGCACATAGCACGGGAAAATTCATGCACTATGTGACATTCTGAATGTCTCCATCCTACTATATTACTTTAGTCATTTTGTTGTTTATCTCTGAGTTATATTCCATCCTACGTATGCTGTCTATCCTTATATTCCAAACTACGTATGCTGTCCATCCCTTTCAATAGATACACGTCTTTCTTATTTGCTTACATCCATCCACAAGGGCTATGTTATCTACAGATCGTAGAATTGGTATCAGCTCTGCTCGCTCTTTTATCCTTCTTCCGAAATTTTCGTTCTCATTCTTCATTGCATCGACAGTGGCGGTCCAAGTTGCATTCCCACTTTACACCTGTCATATCACGAATAATTATAGTTCTTTGTTAGTCTTCCACTTTTTTTACAACCACTTGGATTCTGTATATGCTATAGATTACTCATTTGGCTCCATACTTTAGCCCTAGTTTTGTAACGACAAATATTGTAAAATGTAAACTTTGGGAGCCGGAAACGTCTCACTTATTCAACATTAAATAATATTATGCCGTACTCAGAGGAATTTCGTAATGAAACCCAACGTTTCGTCTCCATCTGCAGTTTTCAAGGGATTTTTTTTAGCCTTATTGAAAGTCCGATGCACACCCTTGCTTGCTATTGATCAAAGTAAAATTTCGTTTCCACGTGCTTCAATGCAGAGCCGTTACACGTTTTGAATACTCGGACGCAGTTGGCCATTGACGATTGATCCGCTGTTGTTACCACCACATCGAGATAGGCTTAAGTTTCACCCCGTACTTCTTTCCACTAAAATATCTCATTCTTTACCTTATCAGTCCACCTAACTTTCAACATACGTCTGTAGCACCATATCTCAAATGCTTCGATTCTCTTCTGTTCCGGTTGTCTCACAGTCCATGTTTCACTACCATACAATACTGTGCTCAAAATGTACATTCCCGGAAGTTTCTTCCCCAAATTAAGGCCTATGTTTGATGGTAGTAGACTTCTCTTGGCAAGGAATGCCCTTTTTGCCAGTGCTAGTCAGCTTTTGATGCCCTCCTTGCTACCTAGGTAGCCGAGTTCCTTAACTTCATCTACTTCGTGACCATTAATACTGACGCTAAGTTTCTCGCTGTTCTCATTTCTGCAACTTCTCATTACTTTCGTCATTCTTAGATTTACTCTCAGTCCATATTCTGTACACATTAGACAGTTCATTCCATTCAGCAGGTCATGTAATATATCATTGCTTTCGCTCAGGATAGAAATGTCATCAGTGAATCGTATCATTGACATCATTTAACCCAGCAGGTCATGTAATATATCATTGCTTTCGTTCAGGATAGAAATATCATCAGTGAATCGTATCATTGACATCATTTAACCTTAAGTTTTAATCCCACTTGAACTTTCTTTTATTTCCTACACTCTTGTTCGATATACAGATTGAACAGTAAGGGCGAAGGACTACATCCCTGTCTTACGCCCTTACTAAACTGAGCACTTCGTTCTTGGTTGTCAAATCTTATTATTACCTCTTGCCTCTTGTACATATTGTATACTACTCGTCTTTCCCTACAGCTTACCCCTATTTTTCTCACAATTTTGATCACCTTGCACCATTTTACATCGTCGAAAGCTTTAGTCAGGTTGACAAATCCTATGAACGTCTCTGTTCTTTGGGCTTTCTTCCATTATCAACCGCAAAGTCAGAATTGTCTTTCTGGTGCCTTTACCTTTCTTAAAGCCAAACTGATCTTCATCTAACACATCTTCAATTTTTTTCTATCCTTCTGCATATTATTCTTGTCAGCTGTTAAGCTGAATGTGCGATAATTATCGCACTTTTCAGCTCTTGCGGTCTTCGAAATTGTGTGGATGACGTTTTTCCGAAAGTCTGATGGTGTATCGTCAGACATGAATAATCGTTTTGTTGCCACTTCCCACAACGATTTCAGAAATGCTGAAGAAATTATATCTATCCCTTCTGCCTAATCTGATTTTACGTCTTCCAAACCTATTTTACATTCTGATTCTAATACTGGATCAGCTATCTCCTCTAAATCAACTCTAGTCTCCTTTCTCATCAGACAAACATTCCGCCTCATAGAAGCCTTTAAAGTACTCTTCCCACTTATCCTCTCAGCATTTAATAGTGGAATTCCCATTGCACTCTTAACATCACCACCCCTGCTTTCAATTTCATCGAAGGTTGTTTTGATTTCTCTTTATTCTGAGTCAATCTTTCCGACCATCATCTTTTTTTTGCGATTTATTCACGTTTTTGAGCAGCCATTCAGTTTTAGCTTTCCTACACTTTCTGTTTATTTCGCTCATACGCGACTTTTATTTCTGTATTCCTGAATTTCTCTAAATATTTTTGTACTTTCTTCTTCTACAAATCAATTGAAGCATTCCATCTGTGACCCATGATTCCTTTGTAGTTACGTTCTTTGTACCTATGTTTTTCTTCCCAGCTTCAGTGATGGCCCTTTATAGAAATTCCCTATCCTTCTCAACTGAACTACCTACTGTGCTATTCCTTATTGCAGTTTCTATAGCCTCAGAGGACATCAAGGGTAAATCTTCAGTGCTTATTACTTCCGTGTCCAAATTCTTTGCGTGTTGATTCTTCCTGACATGTCCGTTGAACTTTAACTTACTCTTGATCAACAATAAATTGCGACCTGTGACTATATGTGCTCCTGTGTACGCCTTACAATCTAAAATCTGATTTCGGAATCTCTGCCTGACCATGATGTAACCTGACTGATATCTTAAAGTATCTCCCTGCCTTTCTCAAGTACACCTCGTGCTCTTGTGATTATTGAACAGAGTATTGCTATTACTAGCTGAAATTTACTGCAGGTATCATTTAGTCTATCTCCTCTCTCATTTATACTAGCAAGCCCATTTTCTACTGCAACCCTTTCTTCTACGCCTTCCCCTGGAACTACATTTCAATCCCACATTACTATTAGATTTACATCTCCCTTGACGTACTGGATTACCCGCTCAATATCCTCATACACTTTCCCTATCTCTTCATCTTGTGCTTGCAATGCCGGTATGTATACCTGAACTGTCGTTGTCGGTGTTGGTTTGTCGTCGAATCTGATGAGAAGAACCCTATCACTGAACTGCTCATAATATCTGCCTCTCTGCAGTACCTCTGTAATCATAACGAACCCCACTCACGTTATACTATTTTCTACTGCTATCGATACTACCTTACACTCATGTGACCAGAAATCCTTGTCTTCTTTCCATTTCACTTCACTGACGCCCACTGCGTCTATATCAAGCATTACCATTTTCCTTTTCAGAATTTGTAGCTTGCCTACCACCTTCAAACTTCTGACATTCCACGCTCCGACGCGTAGAACGTTATCCCTTCGTTGTTTATTCGATCTTTTCCTCACGATCACCTTCCCTCTCCTCGCGGAGATCCAAAAGGGGGACTAGTCTGAAATCATTTGCCAATGAAGAGATCAGCATGACACTTCTTAAATAACAGACCAGCGACGCTACAGAGACTGGAAATTATAGGTGCTGGCGCCTGGAAATATATGTATATACAGGATGATTCCATGTTGGTGTCGGGAACTTTCAAGGATGATGAATAAGTGTGGCACAGGGTACGGCCGCATCGAACCAGTCAGAAGACTAAAAACAAGAGCGTCGTTGGATGACGTTTCCGCATATAGATCCCTATTTAAAATATTATATAAACACTCCGCTTAACAAGTACTAGTATCTGGTAACGGGAATTTTGGATCAAACCGTATTTGGTGTGCTTCGTGAAATGAGTGTATTATTAATGAGAAGGGAATTGTGAAAATATATTTAATCTAGTTCCGAAAGCTTTCGTTTTATGTAATGACAAATAAGGGATGGTACATGTACCTTGCTACCATGAAGGTCTGAAGGAAAGGGGCGCGGAGATATAACTAAGCTTATTTGAAAGCAATTGTAATTGTATTACAATATTTCTTGAAGAATTTATCGATGCATGGTCTCGTGACACTATGCATTAATAATCTCTTCTCATACTTCCAGAATAGTGCCAACAAATGCTTAGCCGTCAATGGGTCGTTATCATGTAGCTGTCCACAATACTTCACCCGATTTTACATTATAACCAGCATTTCTATCTGTATAATGTATATAGATCAGTACAAGCACTTTTCATTTACACACTCTTTTTTTCTTCAAAGCAGTAATCTACAACTTTATAAAGGGATCCGTGAACCAATGAAGAAGTCCTCAGATCGAAAGCGAATAAGACAGGCTAGCAGTTTTTTCTTCAACTGTTCATCCTACAAATCGAAACAAGCAATGAAGGAATTTTTTAACAATTGATGCAGAACTAGGATTAAATCAGGGTAAAGGATATGGGTTAGAGAAATCGCTAATAAACCTGCTAACTTTATTGAAAGTGAGAAAGACTTACAGGCATTCTTGACCGTATAGTCTACCGAGCTTACAGGCATTCTTGACCGTATAGTCTACCGAGTGCTTAGTCAACAAACTGAATAATTACAAAGCTTATGACACAGCAGAGGCTTTACAGCCATTTGACAAATGTCTGTCACTCTTATTTATTTCTGTCCTACTGTGACGTCGGATAAGCCACTTAACTAGTTCCCACAGGGGAGAATCTTTCGGAATTCTTCATGAAATTATTTTACCCTTACGCCAAATCTCTATAAACACATTGTTCGTATGGGTAGTATTTCTTTTCCCTGACTTCAGGACCTGAGATGGGTCCAGCTGCTCGTTGCTAATGGGGGTATCTGCACACGCAAACTGCCTGTAACCTTTCATTCCTTCCTTGCATCAGACTTCCAGACACTTCGTGAGGCCTCGCCATGGTTACTTGCTTGTTACTGGACATTTGTCTGTCCACCACGTGACAGTGGTCGCTTTCGGCTCACTACACGAAACTGTGATTCCAGCACTTAGTTATAATCTGAAGACCTCATGATCCAATAGGCGGATGCGATGCGGTTTAGACAAATCAGTCTTAATTCAAAGTAAGCACACTTACATGTTGTATTGCATTCTTCTTTATAATCTTAGTCGAATGACTTGTTTACGGAACATAAGAAATCGGAAATGAGAGTGGTCAATGAGATATCATGTCACTATCATGTGTCAATGTAGTGTTACAGGGGCTACGAAATGCACGGTAGGCTGACAAAATAAGAGATATATGTCGTACCGGTTCTCTACACATTTCGAATTTGCCTCTGGGCCGATATTATGAGTGTGCACCACGCCATCTGACGCGCGGGATTAACCGAGCGGTCTCAGGCGCTGCAGTCGTGGACTGTGCAGCTGGTCCCGGCGGAGGTTCGAGTCCTCTTTCGGGCACGGGTATGTGTGTTTGTACTTAGGATAATTTAGGTTAAGTAGTGCGTACGCTTAGGGACTGATGACCTTAGCAGTTCAGTCCCATAAGATTTCACACACATTTGAACATTTTTGAACCACGTCATTTGCCAAGAACTGTGTGCACAGGCCGCATATTGCAGCGGCGCGCAGGCTAGGTGAATACAAGACTAGAGGTCTCGGCAGTTTACTGTGGACGGAGGTTGTGTCACATTATATTACTGTGGCTGTTTTCTTATGGACTGTGGGGCACGTTGTGTGCCTGATACCCATAAATTTCAAGGTACTGAACTGTGACTGTTCTCTGCTTCCCTTAAATGAAATCTATGTTTGAAAGTCTATTCCGGGTTACGGGTGCTGACGGCAGTTAAAAGATTGGTGATTCATGCCTTTGTTAGTGAAACGTATTACAGAGTTGCTCTGTTTTGCAGTTTGTTATCCGAGCTTTTGTGGTTGCCTTCCCCTCCCTATTTTGAGCCGCAGGAGCTGTTTGCTGCATACTTACTTTGCATAGCATGTCCTGTTTGGACCGTTATTGCACCCTCACTATCTACGTAGCGAAATAGACGGTATGTGTGATGCCGGTAACCTGTCATGTTAAGTGGGATGCAACCGATAAGTTTTTAAATGTTAATCAGTTAATTTTCAGGTTGGCACGACATTAATAAGTATCAGGTTACCTTCCATTCAGATAGCTGTTGCAATTAGCGACTGTTATATTGACTTGCAAATAATAGATTTCAGCTATCAGTCGTCCTTTTTAAATTTTATTGGCAGATCTAGATTTCAGCTAGAAACTAGCCATTCTCAATGCACTACAATTTTTGATCAATGCATGTAATGTCTGTAGGTAGGGCTTCATTGAACTGTGGACGAAGCCCGACCAATAGCCATTACATGCATTGATCAAAAATTATAGTGCATTGAGAACGGCTAGTTTTTAGCTGAAATCTAGATCTACCAATAAAATTTTAAAAGGATGACTGATAGCTGAAATGTAGCATTTCCAAATTAATAAGTATGTTCAGCTGGGTACTATAGAGAATTACTAATTCTTGTGATAAAAGTACATGCTCTTATTAAGTTTAATTGGTTTTTTTTTCAATAATTGTTTCTTGATTGGGATCGGACTGTAATTCTGGAGGTCGTTTACCACTTGAATTTTGGCGTTGTAATAATATTGAGAAATAAATGGGTAATGAAAAGTGCAACTTGTACGTAAATTATTCCTGCCAATCTTACCATCTGCGCCTACTAAGTCTGAAACTTTGAGTTGGTATTTTGTTGCCCCACTCTTGGCAAGGAACGATTTCAATACCCAGGGAATCACTGAGGAGCGAAACATATGGAATGTAGAAGATGGGACAAGAGATAACACGGGATCCCTGCAGACTCGGCGAGAAAAGGAGTATCTGGAGAACACCAAATAGAACAAGAATATAATGATGGGGCATGTGTTCAAGGTACTAGCTGAACCATTGGAAGGCAACAATTATAGAGAAAGACAAATATTTTAATTTATTTAAAAATACTTGTGGTTATTTGGCATAAGTGCTACTCTTAATTGAAGAGTTAGGCGCATGAGAAACGGCGGTAGTCCGCATTAAACCATAAGAAATCTGATGACTCATAATTCACGTGCTATGAACAATTACTATATACTGTTATTACCATTTACTGTTAAGGATTCGTGAGTATTGAGGTATCAGGGGTTCCAAAGATAATATGCACCGTTTCCTACGAACAGTAGACGTGACTCTCGTTTCGTAGGTGAACCTTGAAACTTTGTAGCACAGCCAATGCAGCGACTCTCCAGACACTCTATTGATAATAACAATCCACTCGAAACTGGTAACGCGACAATATATTGCGTGTTATTGATATTGCTAGCTCTGATATTCGAAAACTACTTCAATTTGCTATCCCACAGGCTAATACAATTCAAATACTTATTAACACTATGATAAAAGGTCATGGGGTTCCGATATGCACATATACAGGTGGTAGGAATATCGCGTACACAAAGTACGAAAGGCACTGGATTGACATTTGTACTTAGGTGATTCGTGTGAAAACATTTCCGACTTGATTATGGCTGCATGAAGGGATGGTAGTTGGAGGTAGACGCGTTTTACATTCAATTTCGGAAATCGTTAGGGAAATCAATATTCTGAGATCCATAACATCAAGAACGTTCTCATAAAATCAATTTTCAGTCAATACCTCTCACCACGGGCAACGGATTGCTCGATGGCCGTCACTTGACGACCGAGAGCAGTGGCGATTGCGTAGAATTGTCACTGCTAACAGATAAAAAAACGACACTGCCTGAAATAACAACATAAATGAATGTGGAACGTGCGACGAACGTACCCGTTGGGACAGTGCTGGGAAATTTGCCGTTGATGGGCTACGGCGGCAGACGACAAACGCGGTTGCCTTTGCTGACCGTACGACATCGCCTACAACGCCTCTCCTGCGTCGTGACCATATCGGTTGGACCTTAGACGGCTGGAAAACCGTGGCCTGCTCAGATGAGTCCCGATTTCTGTTGGTGAGAGATAATAGTAGGATTCGAGTGATTCAGATGGCTCTAAGCACAATGAGTCTTAACATCGGAGGTAATCAGTCCCCTAGACTTAGAACTACTTAAACCTAACCGAAGAACATCACACACAACCATGCCCGAGGCAGGATTCGAACCTGCGACCGTAGCAGCGCGGTTCCGGACTGAAGCGCGTAGGACCGCTCGGCCACAGCGGCCGGCTGGTAGGATTCGAGTGTGGCGTAAACCCCACGAAGCTATGGAACCAGGTTGCACTGCGCAAGCTGGTGGTGGATCCGTAATGGTGTCGCCTGTCTGTACATGGAACTGAATGTGGTCCAACTGAAACGAACATTGACTCGAAATGGTTATGTTCGGCTACTTGGAGACCATTTTTAGCCATTCATGAACTTCATGTTCCCATACAACGTTGGAATTTTTATGGTAGCATGCGCCATGTCACCGGCCCACAGTTGTTTGCGATTGATTTGAAGAAAATTTTGCACAATTAGAGCGAATGATTTAGCCACCTATATTGCTCGACATGAATAACATCGGACATTCATGGGACATAATCGAGAGTTCAGTTCGTCCACAACAAGCTGCACTGACACTTTCTCAGTTATGGACAGCTACAGAGTAAACATGGCTCAGTATTTCTGCAGAGGACTTCCAACGAGTTGATTCAAAAAATGGTTCAAATGGCTCTGAGCACCATGGGACTTAACTTCTGTGGTCATCAGTCCCCTAGAACTTAGTACCACTTGAACCTAACTAACCTAAGGACATCACACACATCCATGCCCGAGGCAGGATTCGAACCTGCGACCGTAGCGGTCGTGCGGTTCCAGACTGTAGCGCCTAGAACCGCTCGACCACCCCGGACGACCGAGTTGACTCCACGCCACGTCCGGTTGCTGCATTACGCCAGGCAAAAGGTGGTCCCACACTCAAGTTTTCCTAATCACAAAGCAGTTAACCACTTAAGTGTCAAAGTGAAAATGAACGAGCATTAATACCATTGATTAACATTTTAAAACTTATCGGTTATACCCCACATGACAGGTTGGAGCTACATTGCAAAACACTTTTTCTTAAAATTACCTTGGAAAGTTTTCCTTACAAAAGAAAATTAACGACATCATTAAATGCTGGATGGAATACAATTATCCAACAAATGTACTTTGCTAATGACAAACACCCAGACTGATAATGTAGGGAATGGAGTTTATTGCTACCGCACAGGTTATCCACATTTTCAGTATTTCAAAATTTTCAGTCTCTCTAATGTTTCTTTCTGACGGTTGTAAATCGGAGAACTTGAATTTAACCTGACACAAGAAATTAAAATCAAATATGTTTGGTAAATTATATTATTAATCCATGTATAAATTTGTTAGTTACACGCAACTACGCTTTTATATATGCATAGTACTACCCTTATCATTACACACCTAGAAGGAGTGTAAATTGAATACAACCTTTGTACAGAGGGAGTAATGTTGTTTCACTTTAGGCCGCTATCTTCCACAGACTTTGAAACAGACATTGTATCAAATGTAATACATCGTAATGAAATTTGGGGACTAGACTTGTCCTGGTAAACTAGTGACTAACACTTCTAGATCGAAGGTTCTTGTAAGTGCGAGCTGTTGTCCAATGATGTTCCAATCGGTCCTTGATTGGGGACAGATCTGGTGATCGTGCAGGCCAAAGCAGCAGGCCGACATTCCGTAGAGTTACAACATGTGTGCGAGCTTTATGCTATTGGAAAACACTGCTGTTCATGAATGGCAGCACAACAGAGGGAATCATCAAACTGACGTACACATTTTTAATCAGGGTGGATGAGATAACCATGAGAGTGCTCTTACTGTCACACTAAATCGGACGCCAAACCATAACTCCACATGCAGGTCCAATGTGTCTAGCACGTAGACAGGTTGGTCGTAAACCCTTTGCTGGCTCCTCCGAACGAACACAAGGCAATCAGTAGTACCGAGGTACAACAAGTTTAACAGCACTACTAGCGCCACTCAACGTGACTGGTGCAGAACTTGAGTAGACTTCATCTTTCAGAAGTACAAACACGCCTACAAACTTTCATTCATGTCGCACAACTTCTTCTTGGTGTTCTATTTTTTCCGTCAGTGTATTTACTGATCACTATAAAAGGTATGACTTCCAACAATATGGTAGTAGCTGCTCGGAAGATCCTCGAATCGTGTTGTGTTAATAATTGCAGGAAGGTAAACATAGCGTTGGTCTCCTCTTGCATTCATCGGAAATGTCTTCATCAAATTGAAATAAAATTTGTGAAAATATATATCATCGCACCATCGAAAAAAAAAGCAATGGCAAAGTACAACATTTCTTGTCATGCATTAAGAGTCTCGATTTCGGCTTTGCAACTCTGATCATTTCCAACATCTTGTTACCCCCTTCGATTAAGAGTATACGACACATTTAACGATGCAGAGGAACGTGAAGTTGTATCTGTCCTAATGGTGTTTTCTTCAAATGTTTTATTCGCCACAGGTGCAATCTAAGTGTGCCCACAAGTGTGAAGATCGTCGGGAGGGCTAGAATGGAGGCGTCTTCTATTCACCAGCATGTCCTAACTTTTTGTGACGTTTTAAGACAAAAAATAAACGTAAACGTAAAAGTTGACACCTTGGAGAGGCATTTCTTCGTTGATACTGATATAAACTTGCACGAGGTGCGTCATTATACCTATAGCAAGAACAGAAAATCTCAATTTAAAATTTATTTATGCTCCGCAGTTTCTAGCTGGATGTATAACATAATGGTAGCGTTCAAAGTGTGCCTCTCCCTAGCTATTTGTGACGTCATTATTTACGGATTCAGTTTTTATGACATTAATTTTTATAACTTACATTAAGCAGCCAACAAAGAAAGAATAATTATGAGATAAATATCATACAACAAAATATTAGTTCTGCAGACACAAGGTATATCTTGTGTTTTCTTTTTGCGAAAAGTAGTAGAAGTCTTGGTGTAGTTATCATGGTGAAGTCTTGGTGTAATTATCATTTTTCACCACAACTTATTCGAAAAATCGGTTACGTTGTTAATACAACAGTCAGCTGAAGCTTCTGCAGGATCAAAGAGTTTGTTATGAAATTTTAATTCTCACTGCGGCTTTTATGTACTATCTAACTTTTACTAAATAAATAAAGGTTTATATCTGCATTCTTCCTGTTTTATCTGAAGAAGTGTTCGTTGCAAAGAACTGTGAGGATTTTTATGTATCTCAGGAATTAAAATATAATACTTATAACTGTGCAACAGGTTAGAGATCACCCCCTCGTCACATCGTAACAGCAATCATACGGGCACCCATATTATTTCTGAATTTGGCCAGCTATGGACCGCATACAACTTAAGACATAGGGTGTTTCTTTTCTTCCTATTTTCCCATTACTTCTTCATTTCCTCTCCAACTGCTCGTCTCTGCTCATCTGTCCACACTCTCTTGGGTCGAGGTATTGGCTTATCTTCTTTATAAATTTAGTTTTCTATCAGCAGCCTGAATTGATTCCTGTCACGTATTATTTCTTTCGTAACACGCATTTTGTTGGCATCTTTCTTTATTGCTTCTATCCATCCTACAGTTTTTTCAGCTTATTAACGCAATTAAAATTTTCTTCTTAATCTGTGTTTCTTCCATTCTTTTTAATGTGCATAAAATTTTAGCCATCTCTTCCTCGTTGTATCTGTGATCTTCCTTGTATTTTTGTACAAATCTTCATTTCTCCTTTCATCCCACTTATTTTCATTGTTTTTCTCATGATCTAGAGTTTTTCTTAATATTTATCTCTCTGTTCTTACCCGATGTTATACAGTCTGATCCACATGTTGCTTGTGTCCTAATAACTGAATTAAATGTCTAATCTTCCCTTTTATGAATATTGATTTCTTATTGCATTAGTTATGTGTTAATTTATATGCAGATTTTAACTTTTATATTCTTTATTTATTTTTAGTGTTATCCAATCGATTGGCTTGACTCCACTCCCCAAGGTATTTGAATTTATTAACTCTTTTAATATTTCCGCACTTTGCTTCCATGCATTGTGTTTGTGTTCTGCATACTCGGTTTTTTCATAGGATATTTTTAACCCAGTCTTTTAAGCAACCTCGTGTAACAGATCAAGCATAACGGCTGCGTCTGCTCGTTTTTGAGTTATCAATGCCATATCATCCGCAAGGCCTAATTGTTTTGTTTTGTTTTTTTCCTTGGCCTGTTCTTATACCCTTTGTGCCTCTGTTTCTAAATGTGCTTTCCCATATTTTTACTATTTTATCTAAAACCAAGTTAAAGAGAATTGGGGACAGTCCATTGCTTTGTCGAACTCCTGTTTTGATTTCGAATGGTTCAAAAATTTCTCCTTGAAACTTAATCCTTGATGTTGTATCTGTGAGCGTTTGTTCAACAAGTCTTGTGGTGTTTTCATCTATCGCTGATTCATAAAGTATCTGAAATAGTGTTTGTCTGTCAAATGAATCGTAGGCCTTTTGATGTCTACGAAAGTAACTAATCTATTTTTATTTTGTGTAGCTCTCACTGTCAAAATTGTTTTCAAGTTAAGAATATGTTCTGCACACGATCTACCTTTTCTAAATTGTGCTTGATAATCTCCTGTATTAGATCATGCTTGTTAAAAAGCACTTGTTAAAAAGTGCTTTAGACAGTATTTTGTATGTTCCTGGTAACAATGATATACCCCTGTAGTTGTTGGTGGCTGTTTTATCTACTTTTTCATGGAGAGGATGGCTCAATGTTTGTTTCCAGTCACTGAGTATAATTCCTTTTATCCAAATGTCTTTAATTACTTTATGAATTTTCCACCATGCGGATAAACCCCTACTTTCCATATTTCTGCTACTATCCCATCCTCTCCTGCTACTTTGTTATTCTTCAATGCTTTGATAATCTTTTATATTTCTTCTACTGTAGGTGGTTCAGAAGGTGGATTTTCATTTTGTGGTTTTTGAAATTGTAATCTGTCGTTAGGCTTCACAATTTAATAGATCTTTCAAAGAACGCAGCTACATTTGGCAGTTCTCTTTATAGCTTAAAACCAATTTCAATTTTTATCCTTAAAATGTAAACTTCGTGACTGGAATCCTATTAAAACTTCTTTGAAAGTCTTATAGAAGTCTCTAGTGTTGTTCCTTTTAAAGTCTGAATCCATTTCTTGTAATCTGTCTTTCTCACACTTTCTTTTCATTGATCTGACGAGTTTTGCTGTATTTTTTTCTTTCTTCATTAAACTCTTCCCAGTATTCATGTTTCTTATTACTGTCCCATTTTTTCTATGCCTTTAGTCGGTTGTCAGTTGCTTTCATCACACAGATCGCTCCACCATCTGCGTCTTAGTAATCTTCATGGTTCTCCCATTTCTTTAACTGACTCTAGAATTGTTTCTGTAATTTCTTCCCAATCATCCATTTTTCTTATGTTTAATATATTACAGAATTTGTCCTGATTTTGCATATGAAACTTAGTGTTTACTCTTGAAATTTTTTTCTTTTTTTGTTTTGGTTTAGGTTCGTTCTGTTGGAACATGGTGTGCATTTCAGTCAAATAATGGTCTGAGTCTATGTTTAGGCCCATCCTCATTCTGGCATTGAAAATTTCTTTGTAGTTACGAGTCGTTATTGCCACATGGTCTAACTGATATTCAACTTAATTTGGATTACATAATACCCACGGTTTTTTTATTTCTTGCAAGTTTCCTGAAAAATGTCGACATTAGTTTCAAGTTAAATTGTTTACAAAAGTCTATGAGTCTTTCCCCATTTCTGTTGATTCTTTCATCTACTGCATAATCTCCGACTACTGGTTTAAATGTTATTTCTGGGCCAACTTGTGCATTAAAGTAGCCCACTAAAATTTTGATGTGTTCTTTTGGTAATTTGGATGTTTCGTATTCCAGCATTTCCCAAAAATCTTCCGCCTTTTCAACATTTCTTCTGTTATGTTGGTTGATAGTTGCATGTGCATTTATAATGGTGTAACGTTTATTGCCTGACTTGAACGTCAGACATGAAATACGTTCTGATGGGGAGCTAAAATTAGTTATTGATTCTGTAGGTTGCTGTTTGACTGTAAATGATGTCCCTAATATATTATTATTATTATAGGAAGTCTTAATGGCTGGTTTTCCTTTGTAGATCCTGTTTCCATCTAACTGAGTGGCATTTTCATCCAGATACCTTGTTTCTTGAAGCGCTAATATAAGTATGTTGCGTTGATTGAGTGTGTCCATTAGGTGTGTATATATAGAATGTACATATGGCCACGTTGGTTGCATAAAATTGTTGTCAAATTGACCATGGTTTCGATAGCTCTACGACGGTCTTCATCAGAATAAAAATTACATAGGATTACCTAGAAAATATAATGACATGGCTCAAAAAATACAATATAATTAATTACTTCCATATACTGTACAATGAGTGTACTTTCATGTAGTCACACCATAGGTGAAAAATATCTGAGCAAAAGGGCTCTTGTCAAAATGAAATATTGTCAAGAATAAAAATTAAAATGTAGAAATATAACATTTTTGTCAACTGGAATAAAATGTTCCATCGAAATACAATGGCAGACCGCCTTAGAGCTGTCGAAACCATTGTCAATTTGACAACAATTTTATGCAACTGACGTGGCTATATGTACATTCTGTAATTAAGTTAACGCACGGTTGCTGGTCTTCAGCCTATAACAATGTTTAAAATTTCAATATATATACCAGATTTGCGAGAAAACTTTTATCATCGTATGCCTAGATTTGTCCAGTAGATGTAGATGTTAAGATTAGTTAATTTAGTTCACGATTGTAACATCAGAGAAACAAATTATCTGGTATTCGATGTACGAGAATGATTTTAATACAGACAGGCGTTGGGAAGTGATTGAGATGTGTGCCTATTAAAGGTACTAAGTAAGGTGGCTTCTGTTATCTCCCTGAGAGCGTCACAGCAAAATTCATTATCAATAATTTAGTGCGATTCACTGCCGCGGAGATAACTGTTTCTAATCCAGGTGAGTAACGAATTTGTATCACAGGTGTTGGTCTATCAGCAGTCCTAAAGTTTGGGGAAGCACTTATTACTCAGATTATTACACAGATTATTATTGTTGATTAGGTAATAAGTTAATCTCATGGCTTTTAATTACTGAATCCATACACAACCTCAGATCGTTCCTGTGATGTACACTTTGCCACAATGGACTGCGTTACAGAGAACAAAACTTGTAAAAACACATGTAATGGGAGTAGTAATTTACTTTTTCAGTGTGAAACAAAGGATCGATAAAACTTTCCACTGCATATTAGTCAAGTGTTCATTGTCCTATATTTCTGTTCTCTTTTCTTCTTAAGGCATGTAATACAAGACCAGGTAATGGTTAGACGGAAGAGACCACGGTAGCACAGTGGAGAGCAAATCAAAGGATAAGAATGGAGACCTGGCATTGACTTTGTGCAGAAGAAGGAAAGGTTGTTAGTGTGGCGTGAGAGGAATGTGGTCAAGGAAGGGGCCTGGGGTGCTGAGGGGTTGGATGAGCAGCCCAATGTTGAATGGAAGTTTTTTAGGCGAGGGTGATTACACGGGAAAAGATGTGGGATTGACTTTTAGAATATGTAGTAGTGCCATGTAAATGAAATATAGAATGGGCTGCCAGGGTGACCTGAGAGACGATATGTGGACCCTAAAATAGGAGGATGCTTTGAAAGATAGTAGCGATGAATTGTCTTCATCAGTAGGGTTACAACATAGGGAATTGCTGGAGTGAAGTGGTGTATCGATATTGCGGATTGGGACAGTCAGGCATGTGAGGGTTTGGCTGTACACTTATAGGAGTAAGTGGGGTAGGACTTATCACACGTGTTGCAGCTGGTTGGGGGTTCTTGACTGGGACAAAGTTGGTAGAGGTGGTTGGCTTTACAGTGGGGTCAGGTACGAGGGTTTTTACCGCCTGGACTTAAATGATCATTGTATAAGAAGGCAGAGTTCGTATTACAATCAGCAAATAATTGAGGACATAAGCTGCAAGTGCTAGTCTGGTATAAATAGGTTGGCACAGGAGATGAATTCGTGGCTGGCTGCATTAGAGAAATCAGGAAACTGATGACCCAAGAACTCAAGAAAGGCATTTGTGTCAACATTAGTCTAGAGCTTGGGATTGGGAAGTCTCTACTTTGTGGTTTATGGTGGTAGATGACATCTCCATTCTGAAAGAGGTAATTTATAGTTAAGGGATCTTCAGAAAATGTTTGAATGAGGAATGTATGACCAGAATGATGGTGAACGTGAAGGGCTTTACAGATGTGAGATTTGGGATTGGAACTTACCTCCCAGTCAACTTCCCCTACAGTGATCTGATGATCTGATGGTCAACTCCCTTGACCACAGCAGTAAGAGGGTTGTGGTGGGCTGAGTGGGAGTGTGTTGGTATGTGGAGAGTTACAGGGACCAAAAGGTGATGAAAGATAGTCGTTGCTGTAGGCGAGTGAGGTAGTAGGTGAGTTAGGTAGTAGGGATCAGAGGACTGATCATCATGGAGTCTTGTTGGGAACAAGTTCTGACATGTTGAGGTTCAGAAGGTACTTTTTTATTTTGACAGAAAGTGTTTTAGGATTATGGAATCTGTGGATTGAGACACGATTTTGTCGGCTCTTTTTATTTTCCTTTCCTAGAGTTGGTGGGGTTGAAGGTGATGCAAGTATGGCTGTGTGGTAACAACTTCAGCGTATGTTGATGATGTAGGTGTGGTCCTTTGTAGAACAGGTGTGTCTCACCTTCTTCTGGACCCTGATGCAATGATTATGGCAGTGGCAATGGAGCAGTAATGAGAGATGATGGCACTGCTATCTTGCGCAGTTCTGATACTGGGGGCAGGAAAGGCAGTGGTGGCGTTAGTGGCGACAGAGGAGGTGGCAATTGAACTGCAAGCCACACTAGTGTGTTGTCATCTGCAAATGAGGAGGCAGTCCAATATAAGGATGTACAGTGCATGTAAGTGGAAAGGCGGGTGGAGTCGTCCGAGTAGAAGGGAAGGAGAGAAAGTAGGTAAGAACAGAAGGGGAGGGAGTAGGCTGTAGGTGAGTAAGTAGATATGGAAGTGGAGTGCAGGTGCGAGTAGATGACAGCGGACGTTTTAGTTGTCGGTTGATACGTCGTTCAAAGGTGTCAGCGGCGACGATGAGAAGCACGTGATGGAGGCGAAGACTGTCAGCGAATATGTAGGCTGGTGATCACTGGCGATGACCTGCGGCGAGGGCAAGCTCTGGTGGCGAATATGATAACTGGCAGCGAGGACTGGCATCAGAAGCGCAGACAATGACGGACATTGATGAGTGGTAGCGGAGGAGATGACTATGACGCCAGCGAGACCTAACAACATTTAATGACGTAGACGGCGGCGGCTGGAAACTTTTTCCTATCTAAATTCCAACTCTGAGGACGCCCAGACAGCCTTTATTCTCGAAGGGGAGAGTGGTTACAGTCCTCGATTTGTCGGCTGTCGTCGGGTTGTGCAGCCTACTGAACAGGTGGCGGGAGGAAAGACCGTGAGTTCGATCTAATTTAGCCACGTGACTGGCACTGTAAAATAGGATAAGTCCGACACCGAGTGCGGTGTCGTCTCAACGTTTACGCCTGCAGCTTAGGTATAGCTCCTGACTTGGCTGTACCGCGTAGTGCCTCTGTGCCACATGGGTACAGCTGAAATTACCCAAACTTTCATGGAAAGAAATCCAGATGACTGTTCAAGAACTGAATCATCAGATAGATTGACCTCTTGACTGTACCCATCATGTTTGCTGAAACAGGAATATAATGATTCTTCTTGAAACGTCCCCTTAGAAAAATTATACAAGACTGTGCATAAACTGACACACAATATTTTTAGCGCAACGCAATCTGACTTTCAAAAATCCCTACAAAAAATGGCCCTGACTATACCTTTCACAAATCACTTACCTCACCAAAAATCTTCGTTACTCTAACTACTGCAATACAGCGAGCGCCACTACTGCCAGCTAAATAAAAGATTCAAACTACTGAAGGCACTAACTACTAATAGGCATAGTTAGCAAATGAAAGATTTTAATAGAGAACAAACAATGTATTTACCTTAATAGTGTTGAAAAATCATAATATATATAACAGATCATGACATCCAGTCTTAGAAATTTCAAAACTCCGCCATTTCTCTCCCCACATCCACCACTGCTGGCGGCTCACCTCCAACTGCGCAACGCTATGCGCTGTTAACAGCCAACTGCCCAACACTACAATAGCCAACAACAATGCAAACCAGCCACAGACTGCACGCAGCACAGCCAGTGATTTTCATACAGAGCGCTACGTGGCGTTACCAATAAAGAAACCTAAACAGCCTACTTACATAGCCCCCATGCTCCCCACAAAAAATTTTACAAATTGTTTTAGGCAGTGGCCAATACAGATTTGAAAAAACTTTTCATAATTACAATAACAAAGAAATCAAATGAACACACTTATTGATACAATGTTGGTCAAAAGCTAAAATTTTCTCAGAGTCCATAAAGACAGTCTTGATCGTTCATCACAGTAAAATTGCAGTGCTTTTCTCCAAGTCTGAGCAGTAAAAGAAAATGTACATTGAAATAGTGGAATTCCATGCAGTCTTGAAGAAGTAGTGTTGTCCTTCCAATGGAAAGACAGTTCTGGCTCTTGACATGCAGACAGGTAATGGGCCACAACAGAGCAAACCCACAGCAGAGTCAGTCAAAGTTTTGAAGAATATTGGTAGGTAGGTCATCACAGAGCAGACCAACTGTAGTCCTGGTAGAGATTACGGTATTGGTGGGCCACCAGAGGTGCAGATCCACTGCAGGTACACAGTCACCATCGAAGAGTCTTGCGGAGAATATAGCAAGTCCATAAACCACCACATGTGCACTCACAAAGTTTTTGGAATTGTCCTTAGAACCAGCAATGCTGTTAATCAGTCCCTTGCTGAATTATTAACACACGTCCAAACATTAACAGTCCCAACTTCTCACATATTTTGCATATACTATGGCCATCAGAAATTTGATGAACTGGTGTCAATTACAATTTTATAACATGAGAATGCAATAACAAAGGTACAAAATACATTATTAAAGAACATAACAATACAGATAAATTTGTAGTAGTACAGGCTTTACAAAAGAATAGAAATAAATAGATACATCAGTGTTACAGGAATTATGACATAAGTGAATACATAAAATAATGAGAATAGTTTTCGAGACATTAATTTCACACATGGGCATTAAAACAGAACAGAATTAATAATGTCTAAACATCTTTACAAAGAAAATAACATAGTATTTGAAAAATTCTACAACATAAGTCTTATTAGTTAAACACATAAAGACAGGAAAAAGACAAATACACAAGGATACATAAACACATAGCGGAATAATACGAAAGGAAAGACAGGGTTCGTTTTCAGGGTAACATTTGGTACTGCAGTCCAACCCAAAACTTCATCCCATAGATCTTTCGACTTATTTCAACATTTGTTTCCATCAAAAAAATCCTATCTAAGCATGCTTTCTGTATTTATATGTTCACACTTTCTTACCTCATTATTTATTTTCCATTATCTTACCTCATCATTTATTTCCAAGAAAATTCTACCTATACCTGCTTTCTGTACTTTTTTCGTGTAACTTCTCAATGCATTTTTTCCAATTCATTGCAAATTGTTCTCTTATATAGTCTACCTCCTCTTAAGCTAACTTAAATTTACTGACCTCAGATGCTAAACTGAGGGACGAGGCAATGCAGCAGCACAAAACAATTAATACAAACAGCAATGAAAAAAAAGGGAAATTGTCAAAGCAAGCAGCAGCAAATCTAAAGTAGCAGAGCAAATGCAACATTACAACTAATATGAGCCAATATGCAGCAACAAGAAAAATAAATCATTAGTAAAACTGGCTTAACAGAGTAATACAAAGTGACATTCAGTAGCACTATGCATGGTAAACAACAGCAGCAAATGCTATTACTTCTACCTAAACATGACAAAGCTCAAGCAGAAAAAATGTTACACTAAAGACAAAAATGCTGATAAGGGTAATGCCTATTCATATCTTAATATCTATGTAATTAAAGTGGTGCACCACACCTTATTCTACGAGAAATATTACCAAATAGTTGAAAAGAAAATTATGTATGCAAGTCCTGTGAAGAGAAATGTCTTTTTGTGCTCCGTTTTTTTTAAGTGGATCAGAAAGTTGTTATTTACTGGATCTGTAGGCATAAAATATGTATATTAGTACATCTATAAAATTTTATTTTAATCAATGCTGCAGTGCAGCTAGAAACTAGATATTAAACAAAATGAGCAAACTCTCAACTAGAAAGACAATATATGTAAAATGTTTCTCATCATGTCATTAGGCATTTTAGTAAACATCATAAATTAAGATCTCCAAAGTATAATCATATGTTTTCAAGTTTGAGTGTGTCGTATTTGCGATGCTTTCTACAAAGAAATGTCAATAGCGAGGATAATGGCCTCTCTTTTTTTCTCCACCTGTGCCTCTGAAAGGCACACACTAATGGCTTTTTTCTAGGCGACTGTCGCGCAGCTGGGTGCTTACAGTGACCTACCTTCCTTACCGAAATATTTAAGACATCAGTTTCTGCTACAGTGACAGTTTGATACAAATAAAATTTCACAGGTCGAAATATTTGCGTTACAAATGTGTAGAAACAAAATGCTGTAAATATAACAGTATCCAAAAAATTTTCGCCAGCATTGTGGTACATTCACCCATTTACACACAATTCATAACTCTTAAAGTACGATTCTTGGTTTCCAACGTCCTTTTTCACAAGTCAGAGTCCCTAACCACTACTCATTATTCCTTACCTTATTACACATATAAATATTGGTTGACACTTCTTCAATATTTCATCATAATAAATACATATCATAATAAACATTCCTCAAAAGCATAATACACATCGCCGTCGTAATATTAACATCATAAAAACTCCGCCAAATCTCAAAAACGTTGTAGTTTTCTGCAATAATTTCAAACCCTAAAAAATATTATCTGCTAATTTCAATAGTTTCATCTACCTCAAATGTACTTTAAAAATCATGATCCCATACCAAATACATCATTCAAAGCTCTCGTAGTATCACTATGGTTCCGAAAAAATATGAACAGTTCACAAAGTACAGACAAAATACAGTTTCATAAGTGTGAAGTTATTCAACTGTGTAATTGTTTCAAATGGGTTCAAATGGCTCTGAGCACTATGGGACTCAACTGCTGAGGTCATTAGGCCCCTAGAACTTAGAACTAGTTAAACTCAACTAACCTAAGGACATCACAAACATCCATGCCCGAGGCAGGATTTGAACCTGCGACCATAGCGGTCTCGCGGTTCCAGACTGCAGCGCCTTTAAGCGCACGGCCACTTTGGCTGGCAACTGTGTAATTACGTAAACATCTGTCACTCATGTAAAATAAATGTTTGTCTCTCCCAGTTAAATGATCAGATAGCTGTGTAATTTATGTGTTAGAGAAATATGGTACCGATGTGTTAAGTTGTATAAGCAAATACCATATTAGCTGGGGCTCCTTGTGCTTGCCAAACACATGGTACACAAAGTAAGCGTGTACCCCCCTGAGGATTAATGAACAATACCCTCAGGTGTTACAAATTGCAGCAATGGAATGAAATGTATCACGGAAGATTATACAAGACTGTGCTTAAACTAACACACAATATTTTTAGCGCAACGCAATCTGACTTTCAAAAATCCCTACAAAAGAATGGCCCTGACTAACATTAACCTATACCTTTCACAAATCACTTACCTCACCAAAAATCTTCGTTACTCGAACTACTGCAATATAGCGAGCGCCACTACTGCCAGCTAATTAAAAGATTCAAACTACTGAAGGCACTAACTACTAATAGGCATAGTTAGCAAATGAAAGATTTTAATAGAGAACAAACAATGTATTTACATTAATAGTGTTGAAAAATCATAATATACATAGCAGTTCATGACATCCAGTCTTATAAATTTCAAAACTCCGCCATTTCTCTCCCCACATCCACCACTGCTGGCGGCTCACCTCCAACTGCGCAACGCTACGCGCTGTTAACAGCCAACTGCCCAACACTACAATAGCCAACAACAATGCAAACCAGCCACAGACTGCACGCAGCACAGCCAGTGATTTTCATACAGAGCGCTACGTGGCGTTACCAATAAAAAAACCCAAACACCCTACTTACATTCTTTCCTATAAACTTAGTTACAACCCCCTTGAATCACACTCAAGCTTCTGTTTCAGGCACAGCCATATTTTATTCAAAGCTTTGCTAAAGTATTGATACAAGATAGAATTTCCTCCTTTTGGGTGAGGTTTTCAGAAATGCAGTATCTCCATCTTATTCTGCAGACGCGAAATGTGTTCGCATTTGCGAATACAGGCAACCAACAGTTGTGCAATGGGATGACAACAATAAAAATTTGTGACGGACCTGGACTTGAACCCGCATTTCCCGCTTATCGCGAGTGGTCGCTTTATCAAGAAGCTATCTGAGCGTTGTCCAGGGGTAGACTGAAACTTCCACGTGTCGTGAACTGTGTGTCTACAGTGTGCACTGCTACGTTCGTTGTGTGTATTCCCGTACACGACAGATACTTTAGTTGAAATTCGCTTGCCTGGTGTCCGCGGACGAGTACAATATTGCAGTGCCTGTGTTGTTCAGAAGTACGATGCAAAGATCCTTCTGACATCGTACATATCTGATGGAACCTTACAGCGTACTTTTCAACAACACAGGTATTGCAATATCGTATTATGTGGAGGTGATAATAGAGCTTGCTCCGGATCCTTGAGGTTGTTGCGCAAGCAGAAGAAGAGAAAAAGAGCTTGTCATAGTACTTTCGATACACACTGAAAACTGCACGCACTACCACGGTAATTTATGCTTCATATTATTAAAATAACATACAATATACTAAAATAACAACAACAATCTATTTTTAGACAAAATGTTGATTGTTCGTTGGCCTGTGTTATGTACCGCCAGTCCAATAGAGACAGTAGATTTGGCTGTTGTTTTGCTGTTACCAACAATGAATGAATTTTATGTCTCTTTTGAATGGCTGATATCGACAACTACACACTGAATATTCGAAGAGATCTCAAAAATGTGCACGTTAAGGAAACTAGTGCGGCTGTGTTTATCTGTTGATGTGAAATAAATATGACACTGAAAATTGCGTGCGGGTGAAACTCAATGTCTACCAAGTGGCTGTAGAATATCAGTTACAGTCAGTTCCAAATGCCAGACGCTGTTGCAATACGAGTATTACATGCAGGTCGGAATCCGTGACATGTGATCTGTAACGCCTCAATAACTATTTTCTGATCTGTAGCGGTATGTCTGTTTCACTTTACGGTTTCAGATGTCTATATGTGATACAAATACTGCAACTCCCAGTAAGGTGCACCGAGGAAGAAGAATTTTTGAATTTAGAGAAAGAAAATTTGTGTTCCACTATCATAGCTTTGGCAGTGAGATAATTACAGAGCTTATCAGAGGTCGCAGTAATGCGTTTACATTATAACGCTTCTAGGTGGCGCAGCTAATAACGTCATTAATTTTCAGCTTCAGTTATGTCGTGTTTTATCCAATTAGCATTGTAATTTATAAATAAACGAGGCTCAATAACAAATACAAATAAAGAAATAAAGCCATAACAAATAACTAATAAATAAACGAAAACTACTACCAAACACTGCTGCTATTATTTTATACGATATTACGCGTAATTCGACGAACCGATGTTGGGTGGTAGTGAAAAGTTGTTTTTCGCCTATGGTTTCTGACAGCTGGTTGATGAAATCCTGAAATGCCAAGTATATTGACGGAGTATGTGAAACATTAACTAGTAATTTCTCAAAAGCCTTAGTTAGCTAATAAATATATATCAGTGGCAGCGTAGAGTTTCGCATTCTAAAACCTCACTCACAAAAAGCAAATATTCGATCTCCATAGTTAACAAGAAAGGGTATTTCCAATAAAATGATCAACAGACGGGACGAGAGAATCTTCTTGAAGGTGCAGTTACTGTCCCCTATAAAGTACAGGTCACACATTCGCGAAACAGTCAGGGGAAAGATTGGTCTTCTGGTCTGCACGTCAATTGCTTTTGACATCTTAAAAGAGAGCTGGTGACTACTTCACGAGGCACAAGGATTGGTGTTTGCTAGCTTTGCCCACATAATGATGTCATAACATTTTGTAACAAGAAGCCATCACTCACAATTTTCATTATGAAAACCAAATGAACATGGCGCAGTCGGTAGTAATAGAACGAACATGACGCTGATGCTCACCCTTAGAAAATGTGTCTAATAGTGTAAGTTAAATATGACAGTATGCCATTTTAGGCACTGTATAACAATTAAAACACTTCATAATGGTATTTTGAAGCCGAATCATGATCGTGTAAATGGAACACTGCAAATAATAAACAGTCTAATGGCGGTACTGACTTCAAAGAAATATATTATGACTGTGGAACCGCATTGTGAAAAATTATTTATTAAGGTCGATCTGCAAAAAACTCCGACTACATCGCCTATCCTATTCGCCACAATCACGCAACGGCTTCGAGGAAGTGTACCTTCACCATCAGAAGCCGTGACTGAGTTGTTCCAATGAGACGCCTCACGCCCGAATCGGAAGTGGACGTACTGCATCACGTTGAAGAGAATCCGTCAACGAGTATATGAGCAATTTCTTTGGTTATTAATGAGCATAACTGTAAATAAGTGATATACTGGGTCAGAACTAATAAGTTACTTGTAAAGGTGGTCGCGTTACGAACATGTTTTCAAATTATTTTAGCACGGAAACAGTACGTTTTCGGATACGTATTCCAGATCAGAATGTTATCTAATCTCTTTCCTCGACAAGCCCTAAACGTCTGCAAAGGGAATATCCAAACACCCTCTACATAACATTAAAAATGAAACAAACCAGCAGTGCTGGCTACTTACTGTTTTGTTACTCTTATACGAACATGGAACTGCACATAAATCATATCAATGTAGGCTACTGCCCTCATTGTCCTCCGTCACGGCGGTCAGTGAATATTCCGACTAGTCGATCACCTGCTGGATGACACGGTCATCGATAAAGCAAAAAAAAAAAAAAAAAAAAGAAAAAATCTATCAGGCGGCACGTCTGGATTCATCCATGGTCCAGGTTCGATTTTCCCGTGCCGACCGCAATCGTACTTGACGACGCTGCTGGGCCAACGTAGTGCCACCTTCCCAGCTTCACAACCTGCAGCCAAGCGAACAGCGTTCAAAATTCCGCTGCCAGAGGCATAAATGTGCTGAGCAGACACGGCAAGTGCCTCTGGTCTGGCACCGTGGCGTTATCACACCCTGGACCCGGACACTTGCTGCCTGGAGCCCATACGTGACGTAACGCAGTGCCTTTTGAAGACAGCACCATGGCGAGCAATTATAAATGGTATCCACCTAGACGGTCAATTGATGCTTACACTGAAACTGCTTTCATACCAACAGCCAACGGAAAGTGGGTCATCCCGTCTCAGCCACAACCAACCGCTACCTCAGTTATCCGCGCCAAGTCCTGATGCTACTGGGCCTTCAACTGGCGTCTTCCAGTTAGGCCAGGATGACTCGACCGGCTCCTGGGTGACCATAATGTATTTACAGTGCACATTTCTCACCTGAATGCTTCCTGCAGCTGACCCAATGCGAGCTGCTAACTGGTCGCTGTCTTTACACCTAAAGGCATGGCCGATCCGCACATGAGAATGCTGCCACTGCGCGCCTGAGATCTGTAGGCCTTTTTTAGCTGCGCTCTCGGAGAGGTGTTGACGCGTTCCTTTACGGAAGCCGTCTTTCAGATCTGGCGTCCTTGTAGCTGTCCTATGTTGTCGCCTGCTTTGCTGAGCCTGGGCGAGTGCCGCCGCACAGTTGGCCAACTCGCTTCAAACCCTGGGCAGAAATAAAAAGAAGCGCGTCCCGACTTTAATCCCGCGAAATCTATGAAAATTTCACTGCTGCATACTTGCACAGTGCTGCGTAACCTTGCAGTCTGAAGTCGACGTCATAGCTATTCTAACAGGTAACTGTAATCAGTGTATTGGACATCGACACATTTTTCACATACTGTTTGTGTGGCCTTTTTAATATATGACTGTGATCCCGCATCGTTGTCAGGACAAAATTAGTGATTTCTTTATGTGATTATTAACCGGTGTAATGACGTATCTCAGCGTTAAACTACTACCGTTATTATCCGGAATTATCAAATGGTTCAAATGGCTCTGAGCACTATGGGACTCAACTGCTGAGGTCATTAGTCCCCTAGAACTTAGAACTAGTTAAACCTAACTAACCTAAGGACATCACAAACATCCATGCCCGAGGCAGGATTCGAACCTGCGACCGTAGCGGTCTTGCGGTTCCACACTGCCGCTTCGGCCGGCTGCGGAATTATCGGCTACAAAATTTTCACAGCGTGGCTTCACTTCTGTGTATAAATTTCCTAGATAGTTCAAATGTATGTTGTTCGTGGACGATCATTTTTCTATCATGCGGTAGTGCCACATAGATAAAAGCGGTTCCCTCATTATCGCAATTATCTCATAAACTATCATCTGCACAAAAATTTTCATTCGGATTTTCTATAGAATTCTTCACGAACAATTAGGAACCGCGATCCTAACTTTTTCACAAAATGGCAAATAATTTTATTTTGTAGGGTTAAAATTTCTCTGAGTAGTACTGTTTCTTTTTTCTCGCAAAATGCTGCAGAGCCATTCAGAGAACCCTATAACTCGAACATATCTACGAACGAGTTTGAAAAAATATGTAAGTAGGTATTTCTCGAAAGTCTGTGCCAACTTCACCAGAATCACATTATTCTGCAATAACACCCGGTGCCGACATCAGTCTACATACAGGGTGACAAAAATAGAAGTGGCCTGGAAGTGTGGATACGACTGAACGTGAATGTATGCATATAACCACAAACCGTGATGCACAAACCACGTGTACATTCACCACGTAATCCACACCTGGTCCCTGGAACGCATTCACACAATCTTCACGCGTCTTCCAGAACAATTAACAAATTATGATGTGGAGTTATATGGCATTCTAATGGCACTGGTGAGGGTTCACAGGCATCACCGTACGAGTTTCCTTGTCTGTTTCGACTCTCTTGGTGCACTGCAAGTGCTTCACCAAATGTACCCGGTAGACCCGCTGATTCAGCTCATCCGCGACTGCTTATAGCGGCTCCAACGCCGTGGCAAGGAGGTGAGCTTTGCTGCGTACCTGGCCACGTTGGGATACAGGTTAACGACGTAGCTGATAAAACTGCCAAGGAAGCATATTGGGATGGTGCTGTCCATCAATGTCCCTTCCCGTTGCATACCATTATCTCATTTTCTGACAGGCGTATCATGCGTCAGTGGGATGGTTGGATGGTTGGTTGGTTTGGGAAAGGAGACCAGACAGCGTGGTCATCGGTCTCATCGGATTAGGGAAGGATGGGGAAGGAAGTCGGCCGTGCTCTTTCAGAGGAACCATCCCGGCATTTGCCTGGATTGATTTAGGGAAATCACGGAAAACCTAAGTCAGGATGGCCGGACGCGGGATTGAACCGTCGTCCTTCCGAATGCGAGTCCAGTGTCTAACCACTGCGCCACCTCGCTCGGTCGTCAGTGGGAGACTGAAAGGTTGCAGGTGTCGGACAATAAACTGTGGCCACTCAAACCGACCACAAAGGCTTGGCAGACTTCGTGTCAGCATTACCGCTGGAAGGAGGTTTTGCTTACCAGACTGCGCATCGGGCATAGCCCTTTCACGCATAGCTTCTTGCTCTGGGGGGAGGATCCACCTTTCTGTGAAGTTTGTGGCGTGCCGTCTTCAGTTCAGCATATTGTGGCTACGTGTGTCCTATATACTGATAATAGGGCAGCCCTTGGTCTCGCTGGTGATCTGCCCACCGTCCTCGCAGATACCGATACCAGTGTTAAGAGTGATGAAATTTTCTGAACTATCAGGCCTCTTCCCTAAACTAGTGGGAAAGGGTGGCAGACTTCAGTACGTTATAAACTGCTCTACATGTGGGGACAGCCTTCGTCCGCACCCATGAGATTTCCTGTTGATTTTCCGTCACGACGCTGATGACTGTGATGTCGAGCGCCCCCTCAACCCAACTCATCATCACAATCTTCACGCCTGTCAGAGTTGTTGGCAGAGGTCAGTCTAGATGCGGCCCTAGCTGGCCCCCCAGTTCACCCAATCTGTCAGTGTGCGGTTGTTTTGTGCGGGGAGTTCTGTAGTCTAAGGCGTATTGCAACAACCCGAATAGTCTTCAAGAACTGCAGTTCAGCTTCGATCTGCCTTCAGCAACTACCTGGCCATAGTCCAGAAGTGCCAAGAGATGAAAAGTGGTTACTTGCAACATCTACTATAGTCCAAGGTCGATACGGTGTTTCCTTTGCTGTGTTTCTTTGTATCCTGGAACTCTGTTCTCTGGGCCACTTTTATTTCTCCACCCTGTATGTTTGGTGCATTGGTGTGCCATAATTGAAACTGCTCCATTGCCGATCGGTCGGCTATGCGCTCGGGGTAACGATACCCGGAGTTATCGAGAACATTTTACACACAAATATTCCCGTTAGATAACGATGCGCACCGTATTCCATCGGCTTCTGCCATCGTCGGATACATCCATCTCGGGAGTCCATAAAACGATAATTGAAAAACATAAATAGATGCCACCTGAGATAAAGGATTTTCTTTTCGAACCATATCCCATTGGACAACCCGACAACAACTGATCTGAAAGCAATAATGACAGAGGCGACGGATGTGACTACGATATCTATTGAAAAATGTAAAATATCTAATAAAACATTTCAATATGTCAATAATGACGTCTAATTCGTTATCAGCTATTCGAATCCGCTAAATTTATAATTTCTGTTCCATCAAATTGGATCCGCGATTTTGAATTTTGAAATTCCTATATTCCTAATCAATTACCCAAAGAATATAAAAACATATTTTTTGGTTTTTATATCCATTGTTCTGTTATATCCATATTTTGAAGTTATAAGTAGGTTGTTTAGATTTTTATGTTGGTAACGTCACGTAGCGCTCTATATGAGAATCACTGACTAATCTGTGAAGTCTGTGGCTGGTTGGCATTGTTGGAATAGTCGCAATTGTAGTGTTGCGCAGTTGGATGTTAACAGCGCATAGCGTTGCGCAGTTGGAGGTGAGCCGCCAGCAGTTGTGGATGTAGGGAGAGAGATGGCAGAATTTTGAGAGCGGACGATATGGACTTGTGTCCGTCAGAAAGAGTAAATTTGTAAGACTGGATGTCATGAACTGATATGTATATATATAATGACTTTTGAGCACTATTAAGGTAAATACACTGTTTGTTCTTCATCAAAATCTTTCATTTGCTAACTATGCCTATCAGTAGTTAGTGACTTCAGTAGTTAGAATCTTTTAATTAGCTGGCAGTATTGGCTCTCGCTGTATTGCAGTAGTTGCAGTAGTTCGAGTAACGAAGATTTTTGTGAGGTAAGTGATTCATGAAAGGTATAGGTTATTGTTAGTCAGGGCCATTCTTTTGTAGGGATTATTGAAAATCAGATTGCGTTACGCTAAAAATATTGTGTGTCAGTTTAGCGATGATTCAATTAAGTAAAGAGAGATATGTCTGAGTACGTCAGTTTTGCTCAGCTGTTTGAAAATCAAATAACGTAAGGGGTTTGTCAGCACAATCATTCATTAATTTTTCTAAGGGGACGTTTCAAAGTGAATTGACCGACTTTTCGCCGCCGAGGTTCGTCACACGCCACTGGGACACTGAGTACATCCACTGTAATAGTTTTGCTGAATAACCACGTTTTGAAACCGAAGGTAAAATCTTATACGTTGTTAGGACACGTCATGTTTCTTCTACACCATGAGACTCATATAAAACGCGTTGTAGTTACCACTTCATTTATGATTCCGCGACAACCGGACAACTGTTTCTTCATAAATGTTACTGAGCCAACCATCCTACAAAGTCATCCTGACGTTTAGCGTGAGCAGACATAGCCTGCAGTGGAGAACAGCGAGCGTTAGCAGTTGAAATTGTTGGGCAGCCACAAGCCAAATATAACTTTCCATTACTGACATGAAAATCAAATACTCCATTTTGCGTATCATGGTGGTGTATACACAGCCAGATACACAGTATATGTCAAGAGGAATGATCGGAATTCAGCGATATTACAAGAACAATCACTCGAAGCAAAAACCTGGTAAACATGGTCCCTAAAATGAATACCTTAATAGCTAATAGCTATGACCACTTCTTCATATTTTATATTCTGAAACAAATCTGTTCTACTGTGAGCTCTTTGCTTTCAGTTTTCTGAAAGTTGGTAGTATGGACCAAAACAAGAAAAAAAGTCGAGTAAACATGACCTCGAAAGTGCATACCTTAAGAGCTATGATCACTTGCTCATCTTCTCCAATCTGAAACAGATCTCGCCTACTGAACAACATAACTTTTAAAGTATGCATTTTGGAGCCTATGTTTACAACACTTCTTACTTCAAAAAAATGGTTGAAATGGCTCTGAGCACTATGGGACTCAACTGCTGAGGTCATTAGTCCCCTAGAACTTAGAACTAGTTAAACCTAACTAACCTAAGGACATCACTAACATCCATGCCCGAGGCAGGATTCGAACCTGCGACCGTAGCGGTCTTGCGGTTCCAGACTGCAGCGCCTTTAACCGCACGGCCACCTCGGCCGGCTTCTTCTTACTTCGAATGATCGTTCCTGTGATGCCCCAGAATATTGACCATTCCTCCTGCGGAACATTGCTCCCAAATTTCTAAAGATGCTCTTGTCTATCGAGTGAAACATGTAAATAAAGGAAAGTTACATGCGACTTGTGGATAGTCTACAATTTTAATTCCTTTTAGGTGGGGCACAGCCAATAAAACTCCCTCCACCATCCATAAGAACAGAAACAGGCAGGATTCGACTGCAGCGGAACCCCGTGTTCAACTATTTGCGCTGAACAGTACGCCCCGAAACGTGTCTGCGTCAGCATTGTACTCTGTAGTAAGATCTACCGGGATCGCCACCTATCCTGCTTTACAAAGTAATCAAAGTTCCGACTTCCACATTTTTTCATGAGACGTGGACGTACAACACTTCGTCGCTCACTCCTCGTTTCACTGTCAAACCAATTAGTACAGATGCTCACGGCAGTAGCATGCTAACAGCTGACGGTCTTCGAAGTTCATCAGATGGTCGTCTCCGAGCATCGGGGCATAAGATTAAGCCTTTTCTGAAAAATCCCTTATGTCAATGGATTTCACCACTTTTATAATTTCCTTATCGCGCTACGTGGCTTCCTCGCTACCAGGTGACATTTAATATCGCGATGGCCAGACGTAATAATGCTTCGTCTCATCATACTCAGTACTCTGCCAGAAGATTCCATTTGTTTTTAGTTAAAGTTTTCGTGATAACTTACATCGAGATTAGCAGATTCTGAAACGATTGATAACAGTTTTCTATTCCATGGAAACTTATTTTGGATAAAATTTATTAACAACCTTTGTATCTTAAGCTATCTGAAGAATGTGTCCTGTCACACTTAAGAATAGCATTTTACTCGTTAAAATCGTTTAAGGTGTAAAAGGAATAAGCAACCAAAACAAATGTCTAAACAGATATAAGACATTTCTTGAACATAAATCCACAATTCATAGTAACAACGTGTGCAACAAATTAAACTTTAAATTGTGCAACCTACAAAAATGTTGTACACAAAGCCAACCACGAATTTAATTTTACTGTTGCTGATCGTACGATGAAGAATGACAGTAATTTGATAACTGTGTGTATTTGTAGCTGTTAACATTTTGTCGTTAACTATTCTATGTTTACGAGAGCATCATGTTCCTATGAGTACACCAATGCGAATAAAATTTCGAGCTACTGCATTTACATGTTAGAAACGGCTTCCCACGGTGTTAAGTACGCCACAAATTATGTAGGGACACAGATATTGTTGATAAAATCAGAATTTTTGCTGTTGGAATGTCGTCACCAATACCTTGTCTCCTCAGTAATTGAGCTATCAATTGAGTGTTAAAAGTTAGAAATTGACATTCTAATATACATACATAAAAAAAGTTTGGCGTCTCCTCGGTTCCGAGAGTTCCGGCACCTGTACAGAAAAGTAGAATAGAAATCAACATAAACATCATTTCCGCCCTTCTTATTGCTCATGAAAACCACACCTTGCGTGTAGTACCACCATACAGCGAGACCTTCACAGGTGGTGGTCCACATTGCTGTACACAACGGCATCTCTAATACCCAGTAGCACGTCCTCTTGCATCCTTTACGCAGGAGAATGTACAAACATACCGTCATCTGACCATCGGACAGACGGCCGTATAGAAGACATAATGCACACATTAAAAAAAGTTTTGCATCACCTCGGCTCCGAGAGTTCTGGAATATGTAAAGAAAATTGGAATAGAGATCAACATAAACATCATTTCCGCCCTTTTCATTGCTCATGAAAACCACGCATTGCATGTTCTACCACCATACAGCAATATCTTCAGAAGTGGTGGTCCAGACTGCTCTACACACCTGTACCTTTAATATCCAATAGCACGTCCTCTTGCATTGATGCATGCCTGTATTCGTCGTGGCATACTATACACTGTGCACAAGTTCATCAAGGCACTGTTGGTCCAGATTGTCCCACTCCTCAACGGCGATCCGGCGTAGATCCCTCAAAGTAGTTGGTGGGTCACGTAGTCCATAAAGAGCCCTTTACAGTCAATCACTGGCATGTTCGACAGGGTTCATCTCTGGAGAACATGCTGGCCACTCTAGTCGAGCGATATCGCTATCCTGAATGAAGCCATTCACAAGATGTGCACGATGGGTGCGCAAATTGTCGTCCATGAAGACGATTGCCTCACCAGTATGCAGCCGATATGGTTGCACTAGCGGTCGGCGGATGGCATTCACGTATAGTACAGCTGTTACAGCGCCTTCCATGACCACCAACGGCATACGTCGGCCCCATATAACGCCACACCAAAATAGCAGGGAACCTCCACCTTGCTGCACTCTCTGGACAGTGTGTCTAAGCAAAGAAGGGAAAGCAGAAAGGTGGAAGGAGTATCTAGAGGGTCTATACAAGTGCGATGTACTATAGGACAATATTATGGAAATGGAAGAGGACGTAGATAAAGATGAAATAAGATATATGACACTGATTGAAGAATTTGACAGAGCACAGAAAGACCTAAGTTGAAACAAGGCCCCGGGAGTAGACAACATTCCATTGGAACTACTGACAGTCTTGGAAGAGTCAGTCCTGACAAAGATCCACCATCTGGTGAGCAAGATGTATGAGACAGGCGAAATACCCTTAGACTTCAAGAAGAATATAATAATTCCAATCCCAAAGAAAGCAGGTGTTGACAGGTGAGAAAATTAGCGAGCTATCAGATCAATAAGTCACGGGTGCAAAATACTAACACGAATTCTTTATAGACGAATGGGAAAAATGGTAGAAGCCGACCTCGGGGAATATCAGTTTGGATTCCGTAGAAATGTTGGAAGACGTGAGGCAATACTGACCCTACGAATTATCTAAGGAGATAAAGGAAAGGCAAATCTACATTTCTAGCATTTGTAGACTTAGATAAAGCTTTTGAAAATGTTGACTGGAACACTCACTTTCAAATTCTGTAGGTGACAGGCGTCAAATACAGATAGCGAAAAGCTATTTATGATTTGTAAAGAAACCAGATGGCAGTTATAAGTTCAATTCAAATGGCTCTGAGGACTATGGGACTTAACATCTCAGGTCATCAGTCCCCTGTAACTTAGAACTACTTAAACCTAAGTAACCTAAGGACATCACACACATCCATGCCCAAGGCAGGATTCGAACCTGCGACCGTAGCGGTCGCGCGGTTAGAGATTGAAGCGCCTAGAACCGCTCGGCCACCAGAGGCCGGCGCAGTTATAAGTGTCGACTAGTATGAAAGGGAAGCATTGGTTTGGAAGGGAGTGAGAGAGGGTTGTTGCCTATCCCCAGTGTTTCAGTCTGTACATTGAGCAAGCGCTAAAGGAAACAAAAGAAAAATTTGGAGTAGGAATTAAAATCGATGGAGAAGAAATAAAATCTTTGAAGTCTGACGACGACATTGTAATTCTGTCAGAGGCAGCAAAGGGCTTGGAAAAGCAGCTGAACGGAATGGACAGTATCTTGAAAGGCGGGTGTGAGATGAACATCAACAAGAGTAAAACGAGAATAATTGAATTTAGTCGAATTAAATCAGGTGATGCTGAGGGAATTACGTTAGGAAATGAGATACTTAAAGTTATCATATTTGGGAAACCAAATAACTGATGTTGGTTGAAGTAGACAGGACATAAAATGTAGACTGGGAATGGCAGGGAAAGCGTTACTGAAGAAGAGAAATTTGTTAACATGGAGTATTGATTTAAGTGTCGGGAAGTCTTTTCCGAAAGTATTTGTATGGAATGTAGCCATGTATGGAAGTGAAACGTGGACGATAAATAATTTAGACAAGAAGAGAATAGAAGGTTTCGGAATGTGGTGCTACAGAAGAATACTGAAGATTAGATGAGTAGATCACGTACAAGAGGGTAGAGGAAATTGTGGCACAACAATTTTCTTTCTTTTTTTTTCCCAAAGAGGTGAAGCCCCTCCACGTTCACACCGGCATGATGGCCAACTCAAAACGTCTACTGCCATCTCTGCAGAAGTGTTAGTTTTCACTACAGTGTGGTGTCGCAGGGCGTGGGTACTGCGATGTTTGCGTACGTCTGGTTAAGGTTAACCAGTAACACGCACTCATCTGTAGACAGATTGGGTCGAAGTCGAACGAAGTGTAACGGTTTGAAGGGCAGAGGAAAAAAGTGCCAGGGCAAGAACCAAGGGAAAAAATCCTCTGCGATAGTTAAGTTGCGTAGTAAGAGCAGTAGCGGATGTCTTGCTGCCTGCGGTAGATCATGCAAGGGTATGATTGTTTGTAGTGGGTATCGTGCAGGTCGATACCTTTGACGTTCTGCGGTGCTGTTGCTCGGCGGTTGCCGCTGGGTGCCGGTGTTGAACACTCGATCATCGTCAGCAACCTGCAACAGTTAGGTTTATCATTGTTTTTGTGCCCGATAGGTTATATATCGGATTCACAGTGTATGGTGATGCTGGCGATTTGTTTGTGTGTCAATGGGCGAGCTCGTCGGTTTCCTTGCTGTGGCCTGTTGGTCGGCCCTAATAGCAGCTGGTAATTTCCAATCAACGTTGCTGATATGCAGTGGCTTGACGACGTTTGTGGCTTTCCATAGGTGGCTATTCCCTAGCTAGTAGTGACTTTGGCCGCTTATGCTTCTAGGGTTGTGACCGCAGTTTACCAGAGTAAGTATGAAAGGATTGTTCGAGTGTCTCGAGTTCCTGTATAGTTGTGTGGCGTGTTTTTTGAATACTTCCTTGAGGGTTTCAAGGCGGTATCCTTTGTGAAAATCCACGGTACGTGTGTAGCGTGGAGCGTTGCTAGTGATTCGTAGCACTTTGTTCTGTATGATCTGCAGGCGTCGCAGTCGTGTAGGAGCTGCATATCCCCAGACGGGAACTGCGTACTTCATCAGAGGTCTAATCAGTGTCATGTATATGGACCGCGATACCACTTGACTAGAAGAAGGGATCGGTTGGAAGGACAAGTTCTGAGGCATCAACGGATAAACAATTTAATATTCGAGGGCTACGTGGAGGGTAAAAATCGTAGAGGGAGACCAAGAGATGAATACACTAAACAGATTCAGAAGGCCGGCCGGAGTGGCCGTGCGGTTCTAGGCGCTACAGTCTGGAATCGCGTGACCGCTACGGTCGCAGGTTCGAATCCTGCCTCGGGCATGGATGTGTGTGATGTCCTTAGGTTAGTTAGGTTTAAGTAGTTCTAAGTTCTAGGGGGCTGATGACCACAGCAGTTAAGTCCCATAGTGCTCAGAGCCAAGATTCAGAAGGATGTAGGTTACAGTAGGTACTGGGATATGAAGAAGCTTGCACAGGATAGAGTAGCATGGAGAGCTGCATTAAACCAGTCTCTGGACTGAAGGCCACAATAACAACATAGATCGGTTCCATGACAGGGAGGCATGAATTACAAAGAACGACGACACACTGCTTTCAGTGCTAAATCGCGGATCTGTACTACTCAAGATGATCTTCCTCGGCGAGTATAGCGACTGCCTGGGTGAGAAATACTTCTCCCAATGTTTTTGAGAAGTAGAAATGTGTTATTCGTGAGGTCGTGGTGAGAGAAGCAGTCGGTTATGTCTTAAGATGCTGGTAGTGGTTGAGGAAATTCTAACGGCACCAACGGTGCAGCAGGGACGTCCTGCATCGTCATGTGTTAACTCTCTTTTGACAGTGTCAAAGTGTCACTTTCCAATAGGAAAGTGCTCACCCACAAATGGCACGTGCCTCTACGAACTTCGTGATGTTGAGGTATTCCTGGTTCCAGCAAGATTCTCATATCTTCCCCTGATAGAACTTGTGTGGACCCACCTCGAGCGTCAACTCCGTCTGATAGCCAGTATGCAGGTTATCAGTGACCAATTATAGAAACTGCGTGCCATCTTGCCTCGGAAGAGGATACAACTACTTTACGGTACCCTTCCGAAATGAATCAGTACATACATCTATCTCAGAGTGGATTCAGCATCATATTTTTAAGTGGACTCATGCTGCAAGTTCTTTGTAAACTGGTCTCAACATTGTAATCACTGATGTAACATCACATGGCCTCTCGATCGACGAAGTTTAATTTTGCTCCTTCCCCCCCCCCCCTCCCTCCCCCCCCACGCCACCACTCCCTGCTTCTCCTACTTTGTCAGCAGTGTACACACATTATCGCCATACATTAGAATATTTATCAGCATTACATGTACAGGTACAGGTTTCAGTCACCAATTTGGGAGATTTTCCGTGCTTATCAAGAGAATGACGAAACTGGGAATCCCCTCGCAACAGTGTTTCTCCTGCTGAGACAAACACCTCAACATTTCCAATTTATGCAGCATTATTAGATATTGTTTAAGAAAATATTACTTTTACAGTGAAATAGCTCTTTACTTTGTGTGGCAAAAACTTCCTAAGTTGTGTGTCACGTGACGGAAAGATAGTGTTCATTCGCACGGAAAAGATGCTTGAAGTTATGATAACCAAAAGTACGACACGCAAAAAATCCACAGCTGATCCACAGGCCACATGGGCGACGTACGAATGTAAGGATGACTCTCATAAGTTGATGTCGAAATAAGTAACAAAAGTACATTTTGTGAAGATAAAAACAAGAATACTAACGGTAATGGGTTTACGTGCTCTTTGGAGGGTCAACCTGTACTTTTGAAAAATACGTGACGTTATAAAATGTTACAAGTAATACAACCTACATTATTTCTACAAAATGTTGCGCAGATGTCTTCAAACTAGTCAGTAAAACCGTTTGTAGGCCCTGAAACAAGATACGGGCGTCAGGGCACAGCGATAAAACTGAGCTGTAAGCAGCTGGTCGCTAACTATAAGCGTCGTGCATCGGGCCTGGCCCAGACCTAAATAACGCTCAATCTCGATTCATCTTCTGGTCCGTAACAATAAACGCCACCTATTTCTGAAACAATGACGTGAGGCACCATTTCGTAGCAATGTGAATGATAACTTTGCTCGTTAAGGTCATGGAAATAGCCCGACTAATGCACCGTAGAAGCTTCAAAATATTTAATGGACGCAGTAAATTATTGGGCTTAGACGATCATAAGGAATGTGGGGCAAAGTTAAATAAAAAAAAAACCTCTGAAGATGGTGAAAGAGAAGAGAATAAATTGTCTTTCTCTCAAAGTAAAATATTTGAAATTTACATTTAGTGGGTATAGAGCGTCAGGTGGTACGAGAGACACACAACGGTAGATTTTGAACAGCAAAGCTACAAATCCTCCAACGAATGGCTGTGTCCAATCATTCATTTATTCTCTGAGTTATACGTAGTCGTGGAATGAATAGTAGCGACATGCGAACTGCGTCCTTGTTGACCGTTTCAAATCACGATAGCCCCCCTTTGAAGCAGCTGAAAGGACGTTTACTTAGTCTGAAGCTTTCCTTCCTCTGGGAAATGAATCATCTCTGTAGTGTAATTTTTCCAATCAAATTTTATTTTAAGCCACCACGCCTTTTCCCTATGGATATGTGCCAATCATTAGTCTAATTTGTGTGGTGCTGGTGTGCTCGTTTGTACACCCATCGTGTTCTTTATTAATTTCTTCAATAAATGAAGCAACAGTCTTAGTTGCAGGGTTGTAATTATTATTTATTTAATGAAGAGGCGTTTTGCCTGGATCAGGTATCTTCAGATTGTCTGATATTACATCGTATTAGGCACATAGGATACCCAGAATACAAGACGTCCCAGCAGATAACAACCCCTGTAAAACATTCGGAAACATTGCGCGGTGTTCTTGTAGTGGTATGCAACGTATTCCAATGAGTACACAACAGGTTCAGGCCTACACAGATCCGCCACCATGTAAATATGCAGGAGACGTAATTGCTTATATTCGGAATACTCAGATAGTACTAATTGCTCAGTCTGAATATGAGCAACTACACCTTCATGCTTCTATATCTGCATCTGCATAGATACTCCACAAGCCACCGTACGGTGCCTGGCGGAGGGGACCCTGTACCTCTATTAGTCATTTCCTTTCGTATGCATCCGTATGATCCATAATTTCTTGTACCTTATCTTCGTGGTCCTTACTCGCAATTTATGTAAGCGGCAATAGATTCGTTTTGCGGTCACCTTCTAGCACCGAATCTCTAAATTTTCCGAAGCATCTCCGTTACACATACGTGTGGTTCGAACGTGCCAGTAACAAATCTAGCACGCCCCTCTGAATTGCTTCGAAGTCTTCCTTCAACCCGTCCTGGTACGGATCCAAAACACTCAAACAGTACTCAACAATAGGTCAGACCATCGTGCTATATGCGGTCTCCTTTATAGGTAAACTTCCAGTAAACCAGTGTCGACCATTCATCTTCCCGACCAAAGTACTCACATGTACGTTCCATTTCATTTCGCTTTCCAATGTTAAGCCTAGATATTTAAACTGCTGACTGTGTCAAGAAGGACACTAGTAAAACTGCATCCGAACGTTGCTTTTTTGTTCTTCCTATTCATCCGCAGAAACTTACATTTTTCCACATTTAGGCCAGCTGCCATTCATCACACCAACTGGAAATTTTGTCTAAGTCGTCTTGTATCTTCCTACAGCCACGTAACTTTAACACTTTACCGTGCACCACGTTATCATCAGTTAAAAACCACAGGATGTTGCCCATCCTATCCGTCAAATCATTTATGTGAGTAGAGAACAACAGCGCTCCTGTCTCACATCCCTCGGGCACTCCTGACGATAACCTGGTCTCTGACGAACACTCGCCGTCCAAGACAACATACTTGGCCTATTACTTAAGAAGTCTTCTAGCCATTCACGTATCTGAGAGCTTATCCCATATGCTCATACCTCCGTTAACGGCCAGCAATGTTCCACAGTTCCAAATGCTTTATGGATATCTAAGAATATGGAATCTGCCTGTCGTCTTTCATCCTTTGTTCGCAGAATATCATGTGAGAAAAGTGCAAGCTGAATTTCGCCTGAGTGTTGCTCTCTAAAACCACACTGATTCTTGGACATAAGCTTCTCAGTGTCAAGAAAGTTTATTACATTCGAACTGAGAATATGTTCAAGGATTCTGCAGCAAACGGAAGTTAGGGATACTCGTCTGTAATTTTTTAACTCCGTTCTTTTACGCATCTTATATACTAGAGTCATCTGCCCCATTTTTCATTCGCTTAGTACATTATAGTTAGCGAGAAATTCACGATAGATGCAGGCTATGTAATGGGGCCAATGCGTTAGAACCCTTTCTAGAAACGAGTTGGGATTCCAACCGGACCTAGTGACTTATTTCCTTTCAAATCTCTCAGTTGTTTCACTACGCTAGGAATACGTATTACAGACACCAAAAAAAGTTTTACATCACTGCGGTTCCCAAAAATACTGAAGACAGACTTTGACTGTGGATATTGTATCACAGACACAGTCCATTTGACTATCGCTAAACCCGCCCAAAGATGTAAAAGCCATGCATGAGCTACGCCTGTTAGACAGAGGGGATGCGACAGCCGATAAGTCCCAGTCATTCCACCAGAAACGAGGTACACGGCTCGTGTAGTCTGTAGTTGAACCACGTCTGAACGGTCAATACTTCTGTTCGATTGCCTCTACATTGTTGCTTTGTGTAGGGAGGGCTCTCAACAAGGGCAATGTCTATGCATCTCGGAGTGAACCAAAGCGATGTTGTTCGGACATGGAGGAGATACAGAGAGACAGGAATCGTCGATGACACTCCTCGCTCAGGACGCCCATGAGCTACTTCCGCAGTGGATGACCGCTACCTTCGGATTATGGCTCGGAGGAACCCTGACAGCAACGCCACCATGTTGAATAATGCTTTTCGTGCAACCACAGGACGTCGTGTTACGACTCAAACTGTGCGCAGTTTTTTTTGTTTTTTGTTTGTGGTTTTTAGGGCGCAAAACTTCTATGGTCATTAGCGCCCAATAAACTGGGCGCTGTAGGCTGTATGACGCCAGTGGTGGGGTCCATCTTTGCAACCGCGACACCATGCAGTGCGGTACAGATGGGCCCAAGAACATGCCGAATGGACCGCTCAGGATTCGAATCACGTTCTCTTCACCGATGAGACGTGTTTGGAGGCAACCCAGTCAGGCTGAATGCCTTAGACACATCCTCCAGCGAATGCAGCAAGGTGGAGGTCCCCTGCCGTTTTGGAGTGGCATTATGTGGGGCCGACGCACGCCGTGGGTGGTCATGGAAGGCGCCGTAACGGCTCTACGATACGTGAATACCATCCTCCGACCGCTTGTCCAACCATATTGGCAGCATATTGGCGAGGCATTCGTCTTCACGGACGACAGTTCGCATTGCCCCCCCCCCCCCCCAAGTGCACATCTTGTGAATGACTTCCTTCGGGATAACGATATTGCTCGACTCCAGACATGAACCCTATGAACATGCCTGGGATAGACTGAAAAGGGCTATTTATGGACGACGTGACCCACCAACTACTCTGAGCGATCTACGCCGAATCGCCGTTGAGGAATGGGACAATCTGGACCAACAGTGCCTTGATGAACTTGTGGACAGTGGATAGTATGTCACGATGAATACAGGCATGCATCAATGCAAGAGGACGTGCTACTAGGTATTAGGCTATCGGTGTGTACAGCTATCTGGACCACCACCTCTGAAGGTCTTGCTGTATGTTGGTACAATACGCAATGTGTGGTTTTCGTGAGCAATATAAAGAGCGGAAATAATGTTTATGTTGATCTCTACTCCAATTTTCTGTACAGGTTCCGGAACTCTCGGATCCGATGTGATGCAAAACTTCTTTTGATGTGTGCGTTCTGTCGTCCATACGGGCGTCTGTCCGATGGTCAAATGAGGGTATGTTTGTACGATTCTCCTGTGTAAAGGATTTCTTGAAGGTGAAACTTAAATCTTTGGTTTTCATTTTGCTATCTTCAACTGCCACGCGGGGCTGAACGGAAGCCTTAGATCAGCTTAACGATTTTACATAAGACCAAATTTTTCTCGGATTCGCTGCCAGATCGTTTGCTAAGGTGTGACGGTGGTAGTTGTTGTATGCTCCGCCTGTACTTTCTTTTCACAGACGATCGAATCTCTGCTAACCTTCGCTTGTCATCGTTTATGAGTTCCCTTTTTAGCGAGAGTGCAACAGCCTTGGCTTCCTTAGCATCCTCCAAATTTTGTTATTAAGCTGTGGCAGGTCTTTTCCATCCTTTAGCCACTTACTAGTCACATAACTCTCCAGACGAAGATTTATGATCTGCTTAAACTTTGCACATAATTCTTCTACCCGTCCAATTGGAATAAAGTAATACCTATTCACTGTCGAAGTGAAATGCTAACAACTGCTTATCTGCTGATCTAGCAGAAATAGTCTACTAGCCTTCTTCATTGATTTATTAATTTTCGTAATCATAGTCACGATAATTACATCATGATCGTTAGTCCCTGTTTCTACACTGAAAAAGTCGTTAGGGTCCGTCGTCCGTCCTGTTAGTATCTACAAAGTCTAAGATATTCCCATTGCGTTTGGGCTGCCGAGCTAGCAGCTCAGGACAGTTTTTAGAAAACGTGTTCAAAAGTATTTCTCAGGACTGTCTGTCTGTACCCCCGGCATTGAATTCATTGACATCACAGTCTATACTTGGTAAGTTGAAGTGCTTCCAGCTAGTATTGCATAATCTAGGTATTTACGCGCTACTGACCGTAGACTTTCCTTGAATGACTCTAGAACCGTCAGAGCGGAATCGGTATCTTGGTTTCGCCTACATGTAACTTCGCTGTCACACTCAACTTTGACAACAGTAGAGAAAACTGCAGTGAACACTCTCCCTCCTAGGACCTTCAGTCTGTCTTTCCGATATACGTTCGACGAGTGGCTAAGTATCTCCACTCGGCTCCAGATCAAAGCATCCTGATCAACTGGGAATAATGCGAGCTCTGCTTGCATCCAACGTGTGAAGCCAGCAGTCTTTACCACATCTGCCATCCGCCTGTACGAACAGAGGATGGCCTCAGAACCCATGCGACAGGAGTCGCTGACGCCAACGTGAATCATAACATGCACGCAGGCCACCTCCACGTCTAGGATGAGGCTCCCTGGTGGTTACGCCGTGTGCATGTTGACTCTCTTTCCAGCCCTGAACGGTTATCTACTTATTGGACTCCATTATATGACTTGTATTGGAACTCCCAATAACTAGTTAACACTTTCCCCTGTCGCCTGCTCAGATCCTTCTGAAGACGCGGCCACCTGTCAACTCACAGGGTGAATGGGCAAGGCCATGCACCAGTCTTCTCATTGGCCATACACCTCGAGCGCCTAGAGCTCGTTACCGCCTCCACTCACCCTACTGTGAGGGTGGATCCCCTGCGACAGGTGGCATAGGACGTGCCTCGGAAGCAGAGCCCATGGGCAAAACAAGCGACATCTGAGTCGTCCCATGCGACGCGCCAGATTCTCCGCCACCGCTACACTCCGAGGCAACAGCCTTAAGGTGACTGACCGTAGCTAGAAGTAAAGCCAGCTGTTCGCGAACTGCGGTCATCTCCTCTTGCGACCGCACTCAGCACGCACACGTCCTAACCATCCTAGCAGGACTAACTGAAGAAGTAAACCATAAAGCCAGACAGAATCGTAGATATGCTACCCTCCTGATGTGTTGTCAATGGATGCCGATGCGTCAATGATCCATGTAGCTGGCTGTTCAACGAACCACAACGTCGCTACAAACTGAATGAATTTACTCTCACAAACGCAAGATTAAATCTCTTAAACAGAAAAACACGCACGAAATTAAATAAATGTACACTGAAACTTGGTGGCACATTAAGTTGTTCGCTGGTCTGGGACGCGAACCTAGGTTTGTTGTTTTACGTGAACAATTCCCCTAATGACAGAACTACCCACCAGACAAACCTAGGATCATTGTCTTAAGTGGGCACACAAACCTGGGGTCATTCTTTTATGCGGGCAAATGTCCTACTGACAGAGCTACCTGGTACGCAAACATGGAGTCTTTGTCTTATTCGAACAAGCGTCATACTAACTAAGCTACCTGAGACACGAAACTGACATCTTTGTCTTACACGGGCAATTGCCCTACCAACTGGGCTATCCAGACACGAATCACGATCCCCCATCACAGTTTTATTTCAGCCAGTACCTTTCAACTACATTCCATTCCGTACAGGAGTGCTGATTCTGTTTTGCAGTGGAAAGTATGAGAGAGAGGCTGGACAAAGTGGAACTATCAATCCTTATGGTAATTCGTACGTGGATAGAACAGTCTTTGGAGAACTTTACTGCAAAAGCAAAAGTCCCCATCTCCGAATCTTGATTTGAGACATATTTTTAATATGTCGGGAGAACTGCAGTCAGTGTACACTCCACTGCAGTGGTTCAAATGGCTTTGAGCACTATGGGACTCAACTGCTGTGGTCATCAGTCCCCTAGAACTTAGAACTACTTAAACCTAACTAACCTAAGGACATCACACACATCCATGCCCGACGCAGGATTCGAACCTGCGACCGTAGCAGTCGCACGGTTCCGGACTGCGCGCCTAGAACCGCGAGACCACCGCGGCCGGCTCCACTGCAGTGAGAAAATTCATTCTGTATATTAATGATGTTTGTTTTCTGGAAGAAGATCCCTTTTGCCAATGTTCAAAGACGAGGATGACACGTAGTTTTGGCTGTTGCAAAAAGTGGAATCTGAAAAGTCTTGAGAGAGTAAGTCAGAATAACATCTAGTGCCATTAATAAATAGAAATGCCCTAAACTCTCATTTAAAAAAAAAAAAAAAGTGTTCAAATGTGTGTGAAATCTTATGGGACTTAACTGCTAAGGTCATTAGTCCCTAAGCTTACACTCTACATAACCTAAATTATCCTGATGACAAACCCATGCCCCAGGGAGGACTCGAACCTCCGATGGAACCAGCCGCACAGTCCATGACTATAGCGTCTTAGACCGCTCGGCTAATCCCGCGCGGCAACTCTCATTCAATTTTTTAAATAACTGCGTAAACCAGCAATGTGACAAACTGCAGCCGCTGCTTTGCGTTCGAGCAGCACCCCAAAAATCCCATTGTAGTAGGTCCCACGAGGCTGTCTCAATTCGTACAAGGGGTGCCGACGAGGTTCACGAGACAAGTGGGCCCCTCTTCCGACGGAGACTGACCTCCGAAACCACGGTCAGGGGGAAACAAGTGAAGGGCCAAGTGGGAGGCATCGGGCCTTTAGCCGGTCGGTTAGTGGGTCGGGCGCCGCCGCGGACCCTCGGGCGCGCTCGCCGAGCCTGTGGAGGTGGTGGGGGAAGGCAGGGGGCGGAGCCGCGCCGCTCGCGAAGCCAGCCGGAGGAGCAACAGTTCGCCGGCAGCCTCGGTCTCGGTCCCGGAAAGCGCGCAGCCCGGCTGCCGCACCGCACCGCCAAGCTGGCAGGAATGTTCGGCGGCAAGAAGCGAGGTGAGTCCAGCCGGGCCCACGCGCTACGTCCTCACCCATGAAGCTCCGTCCAGCACCGGCCGTGATGAATATTCCTGAAACGGTGACATCGTCACTGAGATGTAGAGCTCGCAATATATTTAGTGATAGAGAAACTTTCGTCATGTTCGCAAAGCATTTTCATTAATAACCGACCGGTGTCAATGCCGTTTGCACTATCATCAGATCTGAAATACTTCGCTACGATTTGCGCGTGAGCGTGAACTGTAGTTGGTAATCAGATATTTCATATCTGATGGTGGTGCACGAGCTTTGAAACCAGTCGAATGTTAATAAAAATATCTTTGTGAACAAGACGGGAATTTTCGTATTGCTAACCTGAATACAAGCAAACGTAGGTGTCGTGACAGGGTATTCACAGATAGTTAGAAATTAACGTAAAGATAAACCGCCACAGATGGAATATTATTTGATTAATTACTAAATTCACTTACCGGGCTCGAGCTCCCAGAGTGATTCACGGCACTGAAAGGCCCTTCAACGTGTTGCCATCAGGGCAACGAACATCTGAAGATGCTAGTGTCTTGATGAACAAAACGTACATTAATAAAATTTCAATGTTCTCCAAGTGAAGGAGCGAACTGCACTATAAAAGACGTCGTATGTGTTGCAACCAAAGCATTCTCCCTTCTTAAATTAAGCTATGATACCTGCATTGATGTTTCCTGTGCAAGAACAGCATAATAAAAACGGGTAATTAGAGCACGTATGGTAACAGAGCAATTGCAGCAATTTTTCTTTACTTTAAACTCTTTTAAACGTTTTCAGACCGTTTCTACATAATGTTCTGTACTTAAGTGGCAGTGAGGTCACTGTAGATCTCCTGTTTCTATTCAGACAAATCCCTATGAATGGAATGGGAATAATGGAATTTTAATTGGGATGTTGTAGCACTGTTATAGAGTTCAGACACTTGCGTCGCAGCCACTCAGAAATTCCAGGAAACCTCGACGTGGACAGCGGCTAGGACCTCTTACGTCTATAGGTGTTGGAATGGCGTGTTCGAGCAAACATAGAGTAAAATTACTTTACAAATAACTACACGTTGGTGACTGACTTCCTCGCTCATAAAAAAAGCACAATAATATGAAAGAAGGATGTTGCAGTGTTATCTTTCTTTCATTTAGAAATGCGAGAAACCGCAAGCATCGAGGACGCCTTTGACATTTTATAAACTAATCGATACACCGAAACAAGGTTTTCATCAGATGACATCACACTTAAATGGCAAGTATCATATATGGACACCAAACAAACTATTTTGTAAACGTAGGGACTAGAGCAGATACGTGTCTTTACAAAATTTGCGAAGGGGTAGTTCTTTCTTTTTCCTTTTCCATTCAAAACTGCATTCGATATCTCACGAAAATAATAGTAGTACAATCCATTTGTTGGCACTAAAATCAGTACAACCAGTGGGGAAATACGATGCGGTCCTTCCATAATTTTGTCTCCAACTGTCGCGTAAGCACATCATAACGTGATCCACTCTGACTTGTCGCAGGATTTACTCCGATATTTAATTAACTTCCAGGGTACTTCGGTGAAGCGCTTCAGTAAGAATGTTGTGTGTTCTCACTCTTCTCATACAAGAATTGCCAAACAGCACGGTAGTTTCAAAACAAAATACGCTTCTGAGTACAACCGCAAGCCAAAAGCGTCCAAAGCCTTTAATTGCTTGTGAAGTGCTAAGAGTTTCCACGCAACGTACGACATTCATATATACACAGGTAATGGAAACAGATGAAATAGGAAAGAAGTGACACGAAATTGGACATGCTGTTACATTAGTCACGCCTTACGCAACTATTACTATTGCTGGTAACAATAGTGTGTACATAGATATGTACATACGTGTCTGGAATTTACGGTGTTGTTTTCAGAGGGCAGAAGTTCATTTTTAGAAAGAGGTCTTTATCGCCAATTTCACAACGGTAGACACCAGCTACAGACCTCTGTAATGCGAAAACACAGGCATTTTATATTGGTCGGAGTATCAGCTGCAGAGTGACTGGTAAATAGAGGGGAACTTCTGTGAGCACCACAACTAGAAAGTTAAGTTTCCGGAAAGGTCGATTATGCAATGGCGAAACGGGCCGTAGAGTCTTTACTTGTAGGTAGTTATATGTTTCAGTAATGTTATAGAATATCTGATTGGTGACAGAGATTACAGATATAAAAGGGGGGGGGGGAATCTATTTAAGAACATTGAATTCCGATACGTGGATTTTCCTTTCTAGTCATTTTATCTGTAATTCCTGTGTATCCTGGCGACGTTACCTTCTGCGCTAAAAGTTACATGGTAGCATAAGGGCAACGTACGAAGGGAGACTGTGTGGTAATTAAAAAGCTACAATTTCAGACCTATTGAAATGTAATTCAATTTCTCGTGAATTTTATAGGAACTGTCGGTTATTTATTTAAATCACTGCCGAGCTGACATTTTTAAGTGTTTATTTCTTAGTGAATTTATCTATAAACAATTAGCAAAATGTAGAATCTGAATAAACATTCAGCTTCTACATTTTGCTAATTGTTTATAGGTAAATTCACAAAATCGCGTAATACTAATTTTCACTCACATCTACCTAGATTACTTTGTTGCCGCTGCTTCTAGCTTTAACACCCAACAGGAAGGCTAATTAATTTCTTTGTCAAACATCGACCCTTTTCATCACACCGTGCGTTTGCTTCAAACGCATTTTGACACTAAAGCTCGCTATCAGTTTGGTTAAAAATGCTGCAACAGAATATTATAAGTGGAACCTAATATCAATTTTACCTTGTAATACCAATGTGTTTCAATCTTTTGTGTTAATTACGTGCTAATCGTTTGTAAGGTTTATGATACAAAATGTACTGTCGTGATTCTTTCGTGCAGTGTACTTCATATCAAATAATTAATTACTTAAATAACTGCGTTTCAGCAAATAACGTAATGTGTACTGATACTTCTTTCGGCTGCAGCACAAACCATGTATAACATTAATGGACTGTTTGATTTTCCCACTGCTGCGATACTTTGTATTCAGGACATTTCACTGACCTCTAATCATCAGTGCAACGAATAAATCTGGAGAGAGGTATTCAATGTATGGTCGACAGTGAATTTCCAGGGAATCGGGAGACGGGAGCAAGAGATAAAACTGAGAAACAATTTGTGACAAAGCAACGAAAATGGACATGAAAGCAAACTTTCAACGGACAGAACATTAGATATCTCGGTGTCACGGTTCTTCACCTGTTCTTCTCAGAACTTAGTAATAATGGTCTGCTAATATGTCTGCATAAAGCGTTAAGGAACAATGAACAGAAAGCAATGAAGTGATCGTCCTCTCAGAAAGCGCTAACTCTCGTCAGTAACTTGGAAATTAGTTCTTGGAGGAAGGCGAGTGGGTTCACAATCGGGTTCACATAAAGCAAAGAAATTTGAAACTAGATTTGGAACTAGCAGGAATCTTCTACGACCTCTGCAACCACCTTAAGTGGTGCTGTTCCCACATACTGCAGCCAAGTGACACCATCTCATGGTATCATCGGGAAATCATAGGTGGAAACATCAGTTTGTCAGGCCTGGAGACATGCTCCCCACATATTCATCACATGGCAAGTTCAGTGGTTCAAACTGATATCCTCTCATATCTTCATATCTAGAATAATTTCATCCCCACGTACATTCATTGACTTAATTTCAGTGCACTTGACTCATCTCTACGTTGTTCACGATTTGCGCCAAACTCTTCTTTATCAGTCACAGTGGACTACGTTTATTTCAATAGTTTCTGCTTTATTTTCTTCCACATTTCTCTTTTTTTCCAATATTCCTCTCCTCTTATTTCTGCCCTTGTGGCTCCAGCCTGTTTACATAGTTTTTCATGGAAACCTTTGGAATCTTACATTTTCTGTCTGAGTCTCACTATTTCTTATTATCTTGTGGAGTAATTTAACGTTCGTGTGACCCTTTAATTTCCTTGCACCGTCCGTTATCCATTTCTAATGTACCTAAATAAGTGAACAGTCGTTTTGTCAGTCTGCGGGATTCATCCCATGGATGCGATCATAGAAAGCTATTCTTCTTTTCCAAATCACGTCTGTAATTTTTTCAATAAGTATGTGAAGTTCGCTATTACGACGTCTTATATATTGTATTTACTCTTTAACTGGTCGCAAATTTTCCTTTGTATTTTTCTTCCTGTCATTTTCAGTGCTTCAATAATCGCCTTTTTGTTTACAGTTGAACGTCCTGCGGCACAGGGCGCTTCTGGCTGAATTACAGTAAACTAGCGCATAAGTTTGGCACTGAGGGATACTAAGTTTTTGTTAAACAGATCTTAGTGAGCTAGTATAGCGTTTTCTTCTTATTAACTCTTGCTTTAATGGCTTCAACCTCTGATACGTCTTGTTCAATTACTTTCCGTGTGTATCAAATTTTTCCATATTTAGTTTTCAGTATTGTGGGGACTCCCATAATGTTCGTCATACACTTGGCGTTCTCAAAGAAGATTACAAGTCGTCGTTTTAGCTCTTTTTTTCAGAAATTCTTCCTATCTTTAGCTGTTTCCATTGACTCGGAAAAAAGCTACGTTGGCTGCAAACGCTAGATTCCTTATTTGTAGGTTGTCTTTTTTGTAAACTTATCTAAATCCCTCACTGATTCGAGTTTCACCTAATGACGTTTTCCATTCCCCTACTTTTTCGAGAACAGCAGTGGAGAGAGACCATCTCCCTGTCTGATTTCAGTTTTATTCTCATAACTTAGAGAAATTTCACCTCTGAATTTCAGTTTAGAATGGATGTTTCTTAGTGCTTACTTAAACGTCTGGTTTTACCATCTAAGCTAGGTTCGCTCAGAATTGAAAACAGGTTGGCATAAAATATTGATAAATATTTACGTTATTTCAGTCATAACAAGTCCACATAATCATATTTCCTATGTTTTTCGTCCCTCATGAAGTGAATTAATTCACTTCACCGTACGAAATGCGTATTTCCCTCCCACGACTGCGGCACCAACGAATAGAAACAGCACCACCACTTGATATGAAACTTCCGATGAAATAAGGCACGAGCCTAAATGCTTAGTTTTCTAATACACGACATGCAGTATGCTAGTGTGGGCTGCCTAACACTCTCGGTACGTTTTCAATTCAAGAACGTGATTTCTGCATTAACGATGTGGACTAAGCCTTACTACGAAGCACACCTATTTCATTGGCTCTTGCCTGCTGCTTGTTAGTACGTAATATAAACTTCCGTAAAGTCCAGGATTAAGAATTTATCAACGAATCTAATGTACCAATCACTGTCTCATACACAGTCTTCGCAAGGGTATAACGAGTGGTAACATGGCATGCGAACATCTGCAAGTGAGCGAATATTTCCTGGCGAGAAACTCTCAAAACTCAGACTGTATCCCTAAATTGTTTCATATTTTGCTGCTTACGCCAAGGATTCTCCTGGCGGTAGAGCATCGGATATTAATGATACTCTTTATTCATAAATAAATAATGTTTCATGCCAAGGTGGCGCCTATAACGATTATCATTGAACAAGTAAGCTAAATCAGCTGTAGAAGTGCCTATAAAACTTTACTCACCGAGATCTGTTACTAAGGCAAGATTTAAGTATTGTTGTTTGCTGCCTAGAAATGTATATATATTTTCTTTGTTTAATAAGAGTACTGTCGCTTTTTCAATCAGGGGTAGTCTTTGCGCGATAATCTCCTGTAATCCAGAAAGTTACTGTACTCATGGTGTATTTCCTTGCATCAGGAACCATCTCGTACCGACAATAACGGCCTCTTCAGGGATGAAGCGAAGCACATACATGCTTGCCTGCTGTACGCTTTGAGAAACGAGACGCTGTTTGCGGTTGGTGGATTATTGGAGCTGCACTGACGCCAGGCGATGAAAGGTGCCTTGTAGACTCCCATTATATCTGCCTGGTTTATCAAGTAGTGATCTTCCGTATAACTTTCTTACTACTTTATTGCTCTTTTTAGTCAGATCGGCACTCGTTTCTGACATATGTCAACTACTCCAGCCGACTCTTTGCTCTTATACTTGCATGAACTCCATTTAGCTCTTTGCTCTACAGTAAACTGTGGTCTAACTGATCGAATGATATAGTCAAAGAAAGCACGTAGTTCTCCGCTCTCTTCACTTACGTGCATTTTGAGTTGATATACCAACTAAAATAATTTAGTATATAAAATATTATATCGTGTAGTTTCATAGGATCACCATTTCGACCAATATTGGTATCAGGAGTAGGTTCCATCTATTACCAAGTTTTCCATAATTCTTCACGAGTATGAGGTGATAGGTGGACGTTTAAATACAACGCTCACGGTTGGAGAAGTATTGTTTGATGAATTTCGTCAAGACTGAAGATGGTTGCGTTTATACATAATTTTATAAATATACTGGTTAAAAGTAAAAACATTTCGCCTGTAGTACCGTACCATTCTATAAGAATTAAACAGCAATTAACTTCAACCAAAGATTTATATTCTGATTTGGCGTCTCTAATACGCAACATAACTGTTGTCACTCAGACAGTAGTAGATCGTGGTACGTGGTCAGTTAAAGAGATACAGGTCGAACACATTCGCTATTCGCGATACTTAATACGCTTCGAAGAAGTCTGTAGAAAGTGAATGGAAACCGTTTTGTTACACTTTCTGTGCACCACACAAATTTCTAAGAATACGATTCGGTTTGACGCTACACATGGTAACATACTGTCTTTTACGTCTTTGGTAGAAAAGGAAGAGGTACATTGCTAACAGTTTGGAGGAAAAGCTCGAGCCTTCATTATTTTTCTTTTTTCTTAATTTTCTTCCATTACTTGCTCGCTTGTCCCGGTTAAATTCTTGAAGCTAGTGTCGTTCGTTAAGTCACTGCAAATATTTTATGGCTGTCAAGTGAAATAATGTACTTTTGTGTTGGTTTGCTGCTCATTTAAAAAAAATCTTTAACTTGATAATCCTTAATTCTTCACGTAGTGAATTGTTATAAGTATATATTACAAACAAATGTCGGGTGGGGTGAATGACTGTTTTCTATGCTACTAGCACTCGTAGAAAATTGTTTGTTGTTGTTGGGGTCTTCAGTCCAAAGACTGGTTTCTTCCCTCCAACACTTAATTGGTGATCCCTTCATGCCTAAGAACGTGTACTACTAAACGATCTCTTACTTTAGTCAGGTTGTGCCACGAATTCCTCTTTCCACCACTTCTACTCAGCACCTCCTCACTAGTTACATGATCTACCCAATTAATCTTCAGCATTCTTCTGTAGCATCACATTTCAAAAGCTTCTATTCTCTTCTTGTCTAAACTATCTATCGTCCATGTTTCACTTCCATACATGGCTACACTCCACACAAATACTTTTATAAAGGACTTACTGACACTAAAAGCTATATTCGGTGTTAACAAATTTCTCTTCTTCACAAACGCTCTTCTAGCCATTGCCAGTCTACATTTTATAACCTCCCTACTACGACCATCATCAGTTATTTTGCTTCCCAAATAGCAAAATTCATTTACTACTGGAAGTGTCTTATTTCCTAATATAATTCCCTTGGTATTACGTGATTTAATTCTATTGTATTTCATTATTCTCGTTCTGCTTTTGTTGAAGTTCATCTTATATTCTCCTTGAAAGATACTGTCCACTCTGTTCAACTGCTCTTCCAAGTCCTCCGCTGTCTCTGACAGAATTACAATGTCATCGGGTAGCCTCAAAGATTTTATTTCTTCTCCCTGGTCTTCAATTCCGACTCCAAATATTTCCTTTGTTTCCGTTACTGCTTCCTCAACATACAGATAGGTTTCTGTACAAATTGTAAACAGCCTTTCACTCCTTATATTTTACCCCTGCGACATTTAGAATTTGAAAGAGACTATTCTAGTCAACATTGTTAAAAGCTTTCTCTAAGTCTACAAGTGTTACAAACATAGGTTTGCCTTTCTTTAACCTCTCTTCTACGAGAAGTCGTAGGGTAAAGATTTTTAATCTTAATAAGAATTTGGAACATGAACTCTCAATATCAACAGGGTGTAATTTAAAAATTTCTCAATTTTGTTAGTTATAATTGAAATATGTTAAATCAAAAAGTCAAATCTAAAGACAAATATAAAATAAATGTCTGCCTTCTGCAGTTAATATTTGAGTATAAAGATATAATAAAACAATAGAAAATAAATGAAAAGTCGAATAAAGATTTCCATCGTAACTGCTAACCTAATTGCTAACTTATGCCAATTTATTAGTGAAAAATATATAATTTTATTGTTAATAGAATTTTCTACTCAGATCATTATTGTTGATTGTTGCAAATTAGTTATAATATAAATTATTGAGGTGAGTTTCAATTTGTGCTCTAAACTTAGCATTTAAATATAGTTGCATTTCTGTACTATACAAAAGAGACTTTCTTCGCCCTTATTGCGGGCACGTTACTAATTTGTCTACAAAAATAATACTCATAAATAGTCGTTCCCTCACACAGCCATATAATTAGTTCTGAATCTGGATACAATATAGAAAAGAAACTTATAACATGCATTAGTATAATGCAACCCAGCTGATTTTGTGAAAGTAATTAACATTTTTACCTCAATAATAATAATAGCGAACAAGAGATGAGTTTTTCATGTAGATCATTTGTAGTGTCAAAATTTAAATTGTGAACTCTGTTTTCGAAAATGATTGTTTGGAAGCATTTTGTTTAGCTACCATAGGAAATATTTGATATCTCCTAAGACTGACAGAGATTCGACCAGATTACTGTGGACACAGAAGTATTTTCCTTCGTGGCTTACATCAAAACTATACGAAAATACACTAGATTTTGTTCCAGTTGTCATCGTTTTTACGAGACTAAGACGATACCCTCGTAACTGTTGTAAAATGAAGAAACCACATGCAGCGATTAACATGCTATTCTGCACTGAAGCACCAATAAACTGGTATAGCCATGCGTATTCAAATATACGGATATGTAAGGAGGCAGAATACGGCGCTGCGGTGGGCAACGCTTATATGAGACAACAAGTGTCTAATGCAGTTGTTAGATCGGTTACTGCAGCTACAATGGCAGGTTACCAGTATTTTAGTTTGAACTTGCTGTTGTAGTCGGCACACGAGCGGTGGGACACGGCGAGGTGGCGATGAAGTGGGGATTTTCCCGTACGACAATTTCATGTGTGAACCGTGAATAGCAGGAATCCGGTCCGCAGCTCGTGGTCGTGCGGTAGCGTTCTCGCTTCCCACGCCCGGGTTCCCGGGTTCGATTCCCGGCGGGGTCAGGGATTTTCTCTGCTTCGTGATGACTGGGTGTTGTGTGATGACCTTAGGTTAGTTAGGTTTACGTAGTTGCAAGTTCTATAGTCGCATAGTACTCAGAGCCATTTGAACCATTTGAACCAGGAATCCGGCAAAGCTGATAAAGATCCGACATCGCTGCAGCGGGAGAAAGATCTTGCAAGAATAGGACCAACGACGACTGAAGAGAATGGTTCAACGTAACAGAAGTGCAACCTTCCGCGACTGCGGCAGATTTCAATGCTCGACCACCAACAAGTCTCAGCGTGCGAACCGTTCAACGAAACATAATATGGGTTTTCGGAGCCGAAGGCGCACTCGTGTACCCTCGATGATTGCACGACACGAAGCTTTACGTCTCGCCTGGGCCCATCAACAGCGATATTGGACTGTTGATGACTGGAAACATGTTGCCTGATTGGACGAGTCTCGTTTCAAGTTGTATCGAGCGGATGGACGTTTAGGGTATGTAGACAACCTCATGAGTCCGTGCATTCACATTAGCAGCGGACTGTTCAAGCTGGTGGTCACACTGTAATGGTGCGGGTCGTGTGCAGTTGGAGTGATATGCGACCCTTCATAGTGTAGATACGACTCTGACATCTGACACGTACGTAAGCATACTGTGTGATCCCATGCATCCATTCATGTCCATTGTGCCTTCCAACGGACTTGGGCAGTTCCAGCAGGACAATGCGACACCCCACACCTCCAGAAATGGTACAGAATGGCTCCAGGAACACTCTTCGGAGTTTAAACACCTCCGATGGCCACCGAACTGCCCAGACATGAACGTTATTCAGCTTATTTGGGATGCCTTGCAACGTGATGTTCAGAAGAGATGTCCACCCTTCCTACTCTCATGGATTTTATCATTGGCAGAACACTTACAAGGTGCAACAGGTCTATTAAACTGCTTAAACCGCACTTGTCCACCCTGTTCTGGAATATTGCTCTGCGGAGTGGGATCCGCATCAGGTGGGACTGACGGATGACATCGAAAAAGTACAAAAAAGGGCAGCTCGTTTTGTATTATCATGAAATAGGGGTGATAGTGCCACAGACATGATACGTAAATTGGAGTGGCAATCATTAAAAACAGGCTTTTTTCATTGCGATAGGATCTTCTCATGAAATTTCAGTCATCAGCTTCCTACTCAGATCGCGAAAACATTCCGTTGGCACCCACCTACGTGGGCGTCTGGGGTCTTGTCCACTCGTCTCGTATAAGGGGCATAAAATATGCTGCGTTCTTGGACTGGCTATACAACAATTCAAGCAATATCGCATTAATAGTTTTTATTACAAGTAAGAAGAATGACAATACTTGTATTTTGCAACGGTGCCGCAGTCGATGGATGACATGCAACATAACTCCTAGTCGTTTGCTATATACAGTGTTCATGCAAGTTTGACACACAGTTTGTGGATCACTAGTAACTGCTATCGTAGTGTTCTCTGCTAGGCCTGTCCGTACACTGTCCTAATACTCTGCGAGTAATGAACCGATACTGACGGACGAGGCTGTCAGGTGCGGCGGTTATATTCTCCTCTTGTAGAGGGCGCTCTTGTCGTGATGCGGTCCTAATCAGCATATCATTGGCTGACGTTTTACCGCCTTCTATTCTCTTGTGTTCTTCATATTCGTTCCGGCGCTTGTGATTGCGCCAGAACGTAGGGATAAATGATTAAATAAGAGAAATCTGGGCTCGCACAGAAAAATGTAAGTGCTCGTTTTTCCCTCGCGCCGTTAGTGTGGATTGGTACAGAGGCAGCTTGAAGGTAGTTCATCGAACCTTGTGACAGGCACTTTATTGTGCAAAGCAGAGTAATCACATAGATGTAGATGTGTAGATTTATGGACCGCCCTGCAGGACTCAAGGTGTCAGTTCCCTCCAGTACTACTTCTGACATTAGTCGAGTCCGTGCCACGTCGTGTTACTACACTTCTGCGTGCTCGCGGGGACCCTGCACGATATTACGCAGGTGTGCCAATTTCTTTGATCTTCAGCGTATATCCGGCAAACAAAAAGATTATCACTAAAACAACACTAAATAAGCAATTAATAATGACTTATAAGGTGATAAGATTTATATTTCCTTTCCATCGCATTGACATTTATTCGAGAACATGTGTGTAACAGAAGACCACACATAATACTAGGAGACGAGGTACTGGTGAGGACGGGGAGTGAGTCGTGCTTGGGTAGCTCATTAGGTAGAGCACTTGCTCGCGAAAGACAAAGGTCCCGAGTTCGAGTCTCGGTCCGGCACACAGTTTTAATCTGCCAGGAAGTTTCAACAAATAAGACGAAAATGTGCAACCAACAGTAAACACCTTGCAGTTGACTTCATTGTGCTAATTACATGCTACTTACAGTGGACGTCATTTTCAAACCAACGCACCTGAGCTCAGACTTTTTAGAGGCTTATTAACGAATAAATAGTTTTAACATGGTCACCGGCAATTAACACTTTGCCGTCCGACGAAACCACAGTGGTGTCGTCTGCATAGTATCGCTCAGTGGCCGGCGACATCACTTTAGTATCTTTTTCATTCTGTTTGTGTTTTGTTTAGGTAACAATAAGTTACACACGACAACAAGTATTTTGTTTTTATAAGTATTTGTGCACTTTCATCATGGCAGACGAAAGAGACGATACAATAAATGGTTCAAATGGCTCTGAGCACTATGGGACTTAACATCTGAGGTCATCAGTCCCCTAGACTTAGAACTACTTAAACCTAGCTAACCTAAGGACATCACACACATCCATGCCCGAGGCAGGATTCCAACGTGCGGCCGCAGCAGCAGCGCTGTTCTGGACTGAAGCCCCTAGAACCGCTCGACCACATCGGCCGGTGACGACACAATTATTTGCGATGAATGCGCGGTCGTCTTGTCTGACGTTCCGGAAGACTTGGCCGATTGGGAAGAAGACATTGGATATCAAACAAATCAAAATTAAGCAAAATCGTCGGAAGATAGTGAAATACGTCCATGAAGAATTCGGCGAACGCTACGGTTGCCAATTGATTTGGATGACTCAGACGAACAAGACAGACTATGATTTACTGAGGACCAATAATAAGTTTGAAGGACTTCCTGGTCCACACAGATTTCCCAAAGATACACAGAGCGTCGTGGGTATCGTAGAATTACATATTTGGAACGTTCTGTTTGAATATATTAGCAACGAAACCAACAAGTATTACAGCCAGAATTGCAATAGGACACTGGATAAAAAAAATGCCAAATTTGTCGACGTTACGAGACCCGAACTTAGAAAATGGTTTGGGCTTGCTATTCTTATGGGAACTGTGAAAAAAACGAGGATCGATGATCATTGGCCAACGAATCCGGTGATAGACATACCGATATTTTGCAAAACGGTGTCTCACGCCGATTCAGACAAATATTTTCATTTTTATATTTTTCCAACAACATTAAACCGGATAATGCCGACCGGCTTTTCGAAGTGCAAATCCGAAAAGTTTAAAGAAACGTTTAGTCTAAGACAGAACATCTCAATTGATGAAGGAATGATACCATGGCGTGCACAGTTAATTTTTAAAGTTTATAATCTGTCGAATATTACGAAATATGACATACTCATTCGGATGCTGTCATTCGAGTATGGGATACATTTCCTCATTCAAGATATATTCCGGCGTTGGACAACCTTTAGCAAAAACAGTAATGGAATTATTGACACCTTCTTATGGAAATTGGCATCACCTCTACATGGGTAATTATTATAACAGTCTAGAATTTGCAGAGAAGTTACTTGAAAAGAAAATTAGAGTTTTGGTAACGATACTTCAAAATAGAGGATTTCCGGAAAAATTAAAGCTCGCAAAAGTCAATGTGTTTCAAGTTGTCATTAACGGAAAGGTGATAAGCAGCCGGCGACAAGCCAAGTAATCCGAATTAGCGCTGCCGGCGCCAAGCGAATACATTTTGTACGAGACGTATGGACGGCAAAGTGTTAATACTGCTACCAATTCATTACGAACTTCGTATCGATGTCACTACATATAGGAACTAATAGATAATGCCATCATCAGACAAAAAACTTCTATAATTTGCTACAGTGCTAACCAAACAATACTGTTGGTTCGTTAATTTGTGCATCATTAATGAGGAAATGGTCGAAAGACGAAAAAATATCAAATTCTACATTATGGTACCTTATATGTGGTTATACTTACTAGGCACAAGTTTGACCATGAACGCTCGGAACGGCACAAAAACATCTTAAGACTAACACGAGATCAAAAAAACGACAGTGATCTGTGTCATATCTATGTAAACTCTGCACTTGCCTGCTAGCCCCATCAGGCTGTGGCATGTTGTAGATACACAGACAAGTGCTGGAGTTGCGTGAATGGTACATATGCAATACGAAAGTGTCTCTTGAAGTGTTCGCATACGGGTTACCGTGTAGACTGAGTACAGTCATATCACGAAGAGAATTAATCCTACGAATGTGGTCCAAATATTAGGGACAAAGTTGCAGCGTATTGAATATGGGAAAGACAGGGATCGAAGATAGGGAGTTCGTGGATATGTTACATAACATAGTAATTCAGAAACCTAATCGGGATGACACAGTAATACATGCTCCTTTGCCGGATTGATACGCTGACTTTGAAGGACAGGAAGAACCTGAACATGAAGGTGGCTGAAACTTCCTGGCAGATTAAAACTGTGTGCCCGACTGAGACTCGAACTCGGGCACACAGTTTTAATCTGCCAGGAAGTTTCATATCAGCGCACACTCCGCTGCAGAGTGAAAATCTCATTCATGAAGGTGGCTGTTCAACCAGTCAAATGCGTCCATCTCCAAAGCAACAGGAACCGTTCCGTCAATGTAAGACCCAGCTATCTACGCCCAAAGAGTTGAGGCCCAGTGCTCTGCTAAATACTGATGACAGTCGACTGGAGAACATTTATGAAGACCACTACAATCGTGACTCCATTTTCCATAGTAAACTAATGAGGCGCATTAGTGCATTTAAAGTATACTCTGTGATTTACCATCAGTTTTCTGCACCATAGTACACGCCTATGTTGCGATATGCATGGCGGAAGGCAGGTTATGGCACTGACATACCGATATCACCATTTGAAAACGTAATTAGTGTGGCTTTGGATATTAGACTGCTTGAATGCAAAAGTGATTTTGGACGTAAAAACGTGGCTGTAGTGAGGTGTGCCCATTGTACTCCTCCACTTCATCGAAATTCCGCATCTGCACTAGACTACTTTAAACACTGTCAGGTTTGTAGGATATGTGCTGTTTTGTGCTATTATAATTGCTTTAAGCAGAGGGTTTTTGGCACTCTTGACTAAAAACGTAGTGATACGCTGACGCCATTGAATTACGTATAATTTCCCCCCTACGGTACTGGTATATTGTTACTCAGTTTCTCTCTATTATAATGTCACTTCTACTAGAATGCAACGTTTTGTATGGAAATTGTGGTATCAACGTTCGATACCATACCTGTTAGGGGTTGCAGATATCGACCGCGGTCCGTAATAGATATCGCTAGACCCGCGAGTCGCGACGAGCACCGCTCCGCGGCTTGTGTCAAGTATCTAGCGAGATCTCGTCCACTCTTGCTCGGGACGTCAACTAGGAATGTAACACAGCCTTCAGCTGATAGGAAGCAACCTCTAACAAGGCGCTTAGTTAAATTCTGGCCTATGTGATGCCTCTCTACATATGTTTCCAATTATATATATGCAGCATATGAAGAAGCCCTTAACACAAGTTTAGTACAATAAATATTATTCTTTACCAACGACTACTAATAATTTGTCGTTGCAGATACAGGCTATGCAGCCAGCTTCTTACTGACTTCACTGCCAAACCTGCAATATATGTTTCTATTTAGCATTCGCCACCTGTCATCATAACAACCGACGACGAGAATCATAACAGAAATAACACTGAACATTGTCTTTTTTTATTATAGAGTGTTTTTCTAAGCATGTTTTCGTGCGATTCCAATCATTCTATTTCAATTACATCTGTTACTTCCGCTGTGGTGTCCTGCCCACTAGTCTCTTATAGTGTGTCTAAAGGACGCCGCTTTCTCGGATAGCTATACAACAATTCAAGCAAATCACATTAATGGTTTTTATTACAATAGAGTAGATTGACAATACTTAACGTTGGGTCGCAAGAAATTGGCGACATGCAAATAATCAATGTCCTTCGCTGTATATAATGTCCATATAAGTAATTCGCACAGGTTCATATGGCTCACAAGTAACGGCTCTTGTAGTGCCTCTCCTCTAGTGCGTGGTTTCTAGTCCAGGTCCGCTAGTGCCCGTCTTCTTTTGTTCGGCCTAGTCTGGCTTATATTCTTTTCGGATAGAGGCCGCTCGTTTCGTGGTGCGGTCCTAGTCAGCTTACTATTGGCTGATGTCGTCTCACATCCTTCACTGCTGTTACATTCTTGCTCTTCGTACCGGCGCTTGTTTTTATGTTGGAACATCCTCCATATAATATATTCCCAAGGCAGTGACATCTTCTTCTATATCTGAATGGAACAGGTATGGAAAGTGTTTATTATACGTACTAAGTAAGTACGTGGAATACAAAAGAATTGAGTTACCGGTAACAACGGTGTAAGCAAAACAAGGTGATAGGAAATATTACTAGGGTTGTGCAAACAGCCAAAAGAAGCCTTCACACAGTTTTCTCCGGCAGAAGACCTGCATTCTGTGAATAAAAATTTTACTCAATAATGACTTCCGTAGTAATATAAGCATATCAGTATATATTATAGCGGTACTGCAAAACACATTCATCCGTTCAAAACCGCCAACTGCATACAATAGTAGTCGGTTCCCTTCAAAAGCATCTAAGTGAAGTTAAAACGATTTCATGAATAAGTAATTACAATTTTATCTGCCAAATAAGGGGAAGATTCCGTAGTAAATGGTGAACATCTCCGTTCATTTATCCAGTCGTTTTACTAATCTGATATATGACGACGTACAATGATAGTTTTCATATTTAATGAAGCTATGTAAATAGAAAATAAACAATTTTTTCTGCCTTCAGTTGCAAGGTAATTTTTACTCGTTTACCTAGGTTTCGATTCCAGTAATGGAATCTTCTTCAGAACCTATAAATTAAACCACATACGGACATATATTACTCACTGAAATGCATCATCAGTCTAATGATTGAATAATAAAGAAATCGTGACACTCACAAAAAATTAAATTATTTTGAGAGTCAAACACTGGCATTGTCACAGATTAAAAATTAAAACAATAAAGGCGCATGATCATAAGATTATGTCTGTCAAAATTAAAACCATTAAGGCGAACGTAGACGAAGCTACGCCGGCCAGAAATAAGGACCAAATGTGAGCGGCACGGAAACTAGGCGTCGCGAGCAAATGGCTCTGAGCAGTATGCGACTTAACCTCTGAGGTCATCAGTCGCCTAGAACTTAGAACTAATTAAACCTAACTAACCTAAGGACATCGCACACATCCATGCCCGAGGCAAGATTCGAACCTGCGACCGTAGCTGTCCCGCGGTTCCGGACTGAGCGCCTAGAACCGCTAGACCACCGCGGCCGGCGTCGCGAGCAGTTTCGCGGCGAGGCTCGGCCGCGGCCAAGCGCACGCGCGAGCGCAAGTGCAGACGCGAGAGAAAAACTGTCTCAAAATTATTTAGAGCAAATATACATACAAACAAAATGTGACTGAAAGCCGTCTTACAAATGGACAAACCTATCTATTGGTATGGCAACATTAAACAATTTACCTGAGAACAAACTACAAAGCCCAGGTATAAAAAAATAATTTTTTTTACATTTAAATATTATAGTAAGAGGGCGAAGCCCCGCTACAGTAACTAAAAAAATTAGTGTCGAAACCATGCGTGCTAAGCATAAAAAGTCTTTAACATAAAAACGCCTTAGCAACTATGTGACATTACCAAGTATATTATGAAATACAAAGACACACATGTACAATCGCACTATAATAAAGGGACAAAGCAGATAGGGAAAACTTCGTAAGTATAGAATCACCTAGAATGCAGTGCCTATATGAGTCTACGGAAAATTAATGTTACTACGTTTCCATCAGGCAGAGAGGATGTAGTGACATTGTTTTGTTTCAAGTGAAATTAAATAATCGCATGGCATTTATGGGCCGGGATATCCCCTTTCGGGGTTCGGCCTCCTTAGTCCTAGTCTTTTTAGTTGGCGCCACTTCGGCGACTTGCATGTCAGTGATGATGGACAAACGCCCAGTCACCTGCCGGGAATCGAACCCGGGCCCCCTTGCGTGATAGGTGGCAACGCTACCGCTGCGCTACGGATGCGAACTTGATTCAAGTGACCACCCTTGATCTGGAAGTCTGAACGAGATCGGAGCGCATTTCTTCCTGCATCTGCAGTTTTGAGTGCCCTTGAAGTGCGCGGCAGTGGGCATGGACTGATTCTGGGAAGGATGATGTTCATGCATAACTGTACGAACTGCTATTTGCATGAACTTTCTGCACCATCTCTACATTTTGATACTTAATCGTGGACGTTACAGTCTGCTATTAACCCGACTATTGGTTATTTCCTTTGTCACAGTTATTAAATCATGTCCGCCCCAGGAATGTAAACACACACGTGAAACAGCGTTTTCGAATCAAGCTTCCCGAACTGACGCGGCCGCAGGGATGACTATTGGTCAGCTGATTGCAAAACTGTAAGTATGTTGACACCAGAGACATACTGTGGAAGGCGGAAACAGAGTTTCGGAAACAGACTACCGCTGTCGTGTTTACATGTCACAATTTTTCTAGCCGCAGAAATCAGGAAATTATCATTGATTCCGGTATGTTACTGATTTTTCTTAGGCTATATACGTTTTAAGCGTAAACTGTTAACAAAAATGGATTTTCAGTCAACGAAATTATTTTCACTCGCCTGGTTGTTTCGAAACCTCGTGTGCCTGGATTTCATCTCTTCACGCTTTCTTTGGTCTGCCAAGTAGTCTCCTCCCGTTGAAAGAAAAAGCCGCTGATTTCAAAGGCCGTCGACACGATGAGCCCATTCGATCAGTTTGGTTGTCGTCGGGCCTATAATATTTTGTCTGTTGTAGGTATCATTCAGTTCACAATTACACCAGATCTTTCATTCCCCAGTGATCTTTCCTTGTACAGAACTTTCCGCTCGAAAACAAATCACAAACGGACAGCCAGCCGCGGTGTCCGAGCGGTTCTAGGCGCTTCAGTCCGGAACCGGTCGACTGCTACGGCCGCAGGTTCGAATCCTGCCTCGGGCATCGATGTATTTGATGTCCTTAAGTTAGTAAGGTTTAAGTAGTTCTAAGTTCTAGGGGACTGACGACCTCAGATGTTAAGTCCCATAGTGCTCACAGCCATTTGAACCATTTGATTTTTGAACAAACGGACGTTTCCACAGGGGGCATCCGCGAACGATAGTTCTGTGTGTCCAAATCTGTGAATTAAATTATTCGCTGTCCGCTGCAGACACTTTCCGTAAATCCTTCGGCCATCTCACCCCTCTCCACACACACACACACACACACACACACACACACACACACACACACACACACATTTACTTGCGCCGCTCCCGGCACCAACAGCCACTTTCATCAGTCGACCAGTTAGCTTTGAACTGAAGAGTTGTTTGCTTGATTCTGTACACACGCCCTTCTTTGTTTTGTTTGCACTGCGGAGGCTACGCGAAAAATATGCACGCCTTCGCGGTGGCCGCCGCTGAATAACCTCCAACGGAGAGGCTGATGGTAACAGCCCATCACAACAGCTAGATGCTGTTTTCAGACTTTGCACCGCAGGTTGCTCTGCACTAACACCCAGCTTGTTCAGGGCGTAGTTTCACGTCGCCGATGTTGTATTTCATTCTGATATCGTCATAAATATTGACGGGAAATTTTTATGGTGTGACCCACAGCTGTAATAAATTTAAGCATGCTGACAACTATGCTGCTAAAATCTTTTTTGTGTTGCAACTTGTAGCACTGTACAGCATCTGTCAGTTTTCAGAATTTTAAAGTTTTATGTAAACTGTTTCCATAATTTTAACATATATGTTGTTTCCACAAATAGAATTATTTCTTATTTTTCAATTGTATGTATGAGTCGTACTTCATTTTAAAATTCTGAAGTCTGCCTTATAATTTATACCTCCGAAACCAGTTGCAAAAAAGCAAATATTTTTACTGCTTTGTTCTTTGGTGGTTACACATAAAAACCGGGATACTGAGTTTCTTCACGCAAAGATCCCATCATAAATCAGGCGGGACCGTTTGAAAACCGAAAATCCCTTAGACATGAGTCCAGTGGCTAGATTTGATACTTAACAGAGCAATGAATATTCACAGAACGAGCGTTCTATTTAATCGGGAAATAGGTATGGCCCCTGTAGGATACATTCACTATTTTAACGTTTCACGGAAGTTCTCACCTGATGAAACACCTTGTCAATCCCACACTACTCTGAAACAAAATTTAAGACAGTCGCAAGTTTTTCACCCGCAACTGTAACTAGGATTTTTATGATACACGAGTGTAGGGGCACTCGACTAGGAGATAGCTGGTTCGGACCTTGGTCGTGGAAGAAATTTTTATCGACTATTTTTATCCCACACCGGAACGAGAGGTATTCTGGTACTGTTCCTGATCACAGAACTTTTTGCCGATGTTCTGAGTTACATTCCTAACGTTTCCGCGCTGTCTTATGGAATGAGTACACGTGAGATTATAGATGGTGATTCGTTCATTGGAAAGGGACATTGACATCGGCATTCGCTTTCATACTGTTAGAGAGAAGTAGGCTGTGTGCTTGCAACGGTTTATCTCTTCTTCCCTCCATATCAGTCGTTCTTATGAAAGATACACACTCGACATTTCTCATAACAGGCAATGGAGAACCACTTTCGCTCAGACCCTGCCCACGACGGCACTGCCAAATTCCTGCATCTGGCCCTACCTTCCTTTTCTGATTATGTGACTTAATTATGATAAATTTTGCAGTAGGTTTTTCTGATTTTTGGGTCCTTTCGTTTTCGTGAAGTTGATGAATTGAACGTGTCACATAACGATGTCAGAAGTTTAATTCGTAATGCTTCAGATGTTCTTTGTCGAGAGATTTTGAAGATATGCTTCACCTACGCTGCACTTAGGATCTTAATGTGCTGAACTTCATTTGGAACATTAATACAACAGTTCGAACGAGACATTCTGTACCATCTAAAATTATTACAAATTTAATCAATCGTAGCTGAAAACGGCATGGGAAGCTGCAACAAATGTATTCAGACAAAGGCGGACAACGTGAGAGAATAGTTCATTCCGAAACGCACAGAGGGTGAGGCGACTGCAGTGTGGCCGGCCAGAGTGGCCGAGCGGTTCCGGGCGCTACAAAAAATGGTTCAAATGGCTCTGAGCACTATGGGACTTAACTTCTAAGGTCATCAGTCCCCTAGAAGTTGGAACTACTTAAATCTAACTAACCTAAGGACATCACAAACATCCATGCCCGAGGCAGGATTCGAACCTGCGACCGTAGCGGTCGTGCGGTTCCAGAATGAAGCGCCTAGAAACGCTCGTCCACTCCGGCCGGCGTCAGGAGACAAATGCGTCATATCATCAATGTGTTTGGCGTTGTAATGACGTTCGAATAAGTGTTACTCCAGCTCATAATAGTGCGATGACATATCAAGCATATTTTAGGGAATTTAAGCGACAGGAAATGTAGTGCAGTTGATTTCGGTATTGCACGTTGTGGCTTCTCCACTTATATTCCGTTTTGAGAAAATACGTAAATATCGTAGTAATCCTATTGCAGAAAGTAAATCTAAGTTAATGCAACGGTATTGTCAGCAAACTGCTTAGCGTCTGATATGCTCTAGCGGCGTCCGGCTGCAGCCATCCTTTAGCGTCTCACTCTCACCCCTTAGCCACACTTACCGCTGCCTGCGGAGCGCTAGCCAGGAGCGCGGCGCTGTTTGGCCAGGCCAGGCATAACATCATGGCGAGCAACAAAAATTATGGTAGAGATAATTTTATATAAAAAATCCGGTTCATGCACTAGACGGAATGAAATGTTATACGTTGGAAGTCGAATCAACTTACAGAAATCCTTGACATCTTGCAGTGCTTTTCGCAGGTTTCAGCTGCTAAACGCAAACAGATGTAGGTAAAAATAATAGCCGTCTATAGAACTATGAAGAGGCATTGCCACAGAGGCTCTCAGAGACGTTCACTCTCTCTCTCTCTCTCTCTCTCTCTCTCTCTCTCTCTCTCTCTCTCTCTCTTTCTCCGTCAGGTCATCGGAAGGCCCAACGGCATCGACCGACCGTCATGTCATCCTCAACCGGTAGGCGTCACAAGATGTGGATTTGTGGATTTGGAGAGGCATGTGGTCAACACACCTCTCTCACGGCCGTTGTTAGTTTTAGTGACCGGAGCCACTAGTTATCAATCAAGTAGCTTTCCAGTTGCTCTCACATGACGTGAGTGCAACCAGAGTTGCATTATAGAGACGTTGACAAAATCGTGTTGCAGACAGGCGAAGCAGTTGTACTTAAGCAATAGCACGTTATGTACCTATATATTTCCTTGTACGACTGTTTCAAACATGGAAACGACAATTTTTCGATATTACACACCAAATGCAATTTATTTTTTGTTTCCGTTTGTAATAGAAAATTGGTAAAATGGATACAAAAGCAATGCCGGATTCGTCAGCTAGTGAGCAGGTAAAATAAGAAAGTTCTGCGCTGAATCGCCGAGTAATGAAATATGCGTAAAACACTGACAACGACATATGTGTCAACAGTGAATAACTTCGGTATTACTAGACTGACTTGCAGAGAGCAGAACTGTAAAGATGGGAAGAAATTTAGCAAATGCATGGAGAAAACCAGATTGGAAATGGAGAGGTCACAACAAACCAAACAGAAGCCTGGTGACGATAAAAAACAATTAGAATTCAGACTTTACACTCTGTTATAGTGTGAACATTTCAGTGATTGACAACAGGGAACTTCGTTAGGCATTTTGTCCAGTCTGAGTTTATAACCACTACAAGAATCTCGTTCGCCGTTTCAGAAAATTCTCCGTAATTTCGTAGAACTCACAGGCTTATTACATGAGCCTGGTATTCTCGATTTAATGTTCAAAATGGTTCAAATGGCTCTGAGCACTATGGGACTTAACATCTGAGGTCATCAGTCCCCTAGACTTAAACCTACTTAAACCTAACTAACCTAAGGACATCACACATATCCACACCCGAGGCATGATTCCAACCTGCGACCGTAGCAGCAGAAGCGTGGTTCGGGACTGAAGTGCCTAGATTAGCTCGGCTACAACGGCCGCCTCGATTTAATGCTCCGCGTTTTCGTATCTCAATGTTGACACCTGAAATCTTTATTAATGTGTGTCCTGATTCAGATATTCGAAGTTAGGGTGTGGAATCCTCTCCATAAAACGATGATAGAAACATAAATAAATAAAAATATAAAAATGAAATAAAGTTCCACTTCCGGTCTGAAATCGGTTGATTATACGAGGGCTATCCACAAAGTACATTACGTTTTGGAATTAAAAATAAAGAAATTATTGGAATTTTTTTTTATTATATACAGATGAAAGCCACACGTAAATACTACTTTTTTACATAGTTGCCATTTAAATTAAGGCACTTATCGTAGCGATGGACGAGCTTGGAAATTCCTTCGTCGTAAAATTCGGCTGCCTGCGCCTTCCTAACATTTTGTCCGTTTCTTAATGTTCATATTAGGGACATGTGAGGAAGGCCATTCTCTTCAGTGATGTCGCCATGCCTTGTTACTAGATGCGTGCTATGAGAGAATCTTGTGAAGTCAGGTGTAACTATATGATATACAGAGTGAGGCATATAAGAACGGCCACTACATATACATCCAGAATGAATAAATATATAGAGAAGCGGTTTACTCCAAGTTATAGCGAACAATATGGCGAACTTTCTGACGTTCGAGAAGCGGTTTACGCCAAGTAAAAGTGGATAATATGGGGAATTTATTGATGGTCGCAAGTAACATTTATTTTTTATAGTCGTCAAATTACGATACTGACTTCTTTTCTAGTGGAACTATTGGTTGGTTTGTTCAAAGAGGGGGTGGCGGGGGGGAAGGGACCAATATGCTAGGTCATTTGTCCCAAACGAACTATATATTTCTTTCTGTGTGATTTGGATGAAGCGTCCAAGAGAACTTCAGCGACATAATATATACGGGGCTTCATCAAATACACTCCTGGAAATGGAAAAAAGAACACATTGACACCGGTGTGTCAGACCCACCATACTTGCTCCGGACACTGCGAGAGGGCTGTACAAGCAATGATCACACGCACGGCACAGCGGACACACCAGGAACCGCGGTGTTGGCCGTCGAATGGCGCTAGCTGCGCAGCATTTGTGCACCGCCGCCGTCAGTGTCGGCCAGTTTGCCGTGGCATACGGAGCTCCATCGCAGTCTTTAACACTGGTAGCATACCGCGACAGCGTGGACGTGAACCGTATGTGCAGTTGACGGACTTTGAGCGAGGGCGTATAGTGGGCATGCGGGAGGCCGGGTGGACGTACCGCCGAATTGCTCAACACGTGGGGCGTGAGGTCTCCACAGTACATCGATGTTGTCGCCAGTGGTCGGCGGAAGGTGCACGTGCCCGTCGACCTGGGACCGGACCGCAGCGACGCACGGATGCACGCCAAGACCGTAGGATCGTACGCAGTGCCGTAGGGGACCGCACCGCCACTTCCCAGCAAATTAGGGACACTGTTGCTCCTGGGGTATCGGCGAGGACCATTCGCAACCGTCTCCATGAAGCTGGGCTACGGTCCCGCACACCGTTAGGCCGTCTTCCGCTCACGCCCCAACATCGTGCAGCCCGCCTCCAGTGGTGTCGCGACAGGCGTGAATGGAGGGACGAATGGAGACGTGTCGTCTTCAGCGATGAGAGTCGCTTCTGCCTTGGTGCCAATGATGGTCGGATGCGTGTTTGGCGCCATGCAGGTGAGCGCCACAATCAGGACTGCATACGACCGAGGCACACAGGGCCAACACCCGGCATCATGGTGTGGGGAGCGATCTCCTACACTGGCCGTACACCACTGGTGAGCGTCGAGGGGACACTGAATAGTGCACGGTACATCCAAACCGACATCGAACCCACCGTTCTACCATTCCTAGACCGGCAAGGGAACTTGCTGTTCCAACAAGACAATGCACGTCCGCATGTATCCCGTGCCACCCAACGTGCTCTAGAAGGTGTAAGTCAACTACCCTGGCCAGCAAGATCTCCGGATCTGTCCCCCATTGAGCATGTTTGGGACTGGATGAAGCGTCGTCTTACGCGGTCTGCACGTCCAGCACGAACGCTGATCCAACTGAGGCGCCAGGTGGAAATGGCTTGGCAAGCCGTTCCACAGGACTACATCCAGCATCTCTACGATCGTCTCCATGCGAGCATAGCAGCCTGCATTGCTGCGAAAGGTGGATATACACTGTACTAGTGCCGACATTGTGCATGCTCTGTTGCCTGTGTCTATGTGCCTGTGGTTCTGTCAGTGTGATCATGTGATGTATCTGACCCCAGGAATGTGTCAATAAAGTTTCCCCTTCCTGGGACAATGAATTCACGGTGTTCTTATTTCAGTTTCCAGGAGTGTAGTATCAAAATAACAGCACCGCAAACCGCCTTGAGAAAAGGTTACACAAACGTCTGCCCTATTATACCAAAGCAAGCACGTAACTCTGGTGCAGTTCGTGTGTTTATCATCATAGCTGTCATACCAAGTACTCAAAATACTGACCGTGAGCATTGCTACACGCCGCAAAGTGATTCTACAGAAGCAATTCGGCGTGTTTAATTTCGTCAGAAGTTAGTGGCAGTACATGCACGTGTTAGAAGGCCTTTCATGTGTTTGAGTCGTCGATGTTTGCTGATAGACATATTACTTCAATTTTTGCCACAGATAAAAGTATAGAAGTTTTAATTTGGAATATGTAGACATTATGCTTTTCCTCAACGACTGCTCCAATACTTTCCAGGTGTTCAAGAGCGTCTCTAACTAAATGTGCGGAATGCGAAAGATATCCATCATGGTGGTACCACACTGATTGCCTTACGTCCAGTGATATGTCTTCTGATAACAGCGGTAGCAGCATGTTTTAGGAACTCAAGATACTTCGGTGTATTTATATTTACATCAGAGAAACAGGGACCAGTGGTGCAAATCTTGAAAAACACACACCAAGCGTTAACAGAAGAAATGCGTTCTTTTTATCCAACTTCTGTGAGACAGCGTCGATACGCAACTGACGATTAGTGCATATTGCGAAGATTGGCTTGCTCACGGTTTTTAATCTTCGCATTTCCCTTAAATGAAATTTTGCATTGATATGCAGCATAACTTTGCACTTTTCGTAGATAATGTAGAATGACTTCAAGCACATAGGTAATCACAAGAACCTTACCTGAGCCACGTGTTTGCCTACGTTTGATATAATACGGCAGACATTTGTGGAACGTTTACTCCCAACGGCGGGACAGTGGTTCGTGGCTCTGTTGCCTTGATAAAATTTGATCTTCAAAAATATCCTTTGAGGCTGTGCCATAGAACCAGAATATGGTTAGTTCTATTGTTCAGAAAAATTGTCTGTGCCGTAATTCGACGACTATAAACGGTAAAATTAACAGCCGCCGACCGTGTTGCACGAAACAGAAGTTGATGTCTCGTCTCCCTGCGTGATAAATATCTTCTGGTTACGACTTTTCGGAGAAACCATTCCACGGTCCCGTTGTGGCGGTGTTCGATTTTCGTTTGACAGCCCAGATTTTTTACAGAGCTATAGTTTAGTTTCCTACGTATTGAATCTTAAAGGGAATCTTACTCAATGAGAAAAGAAGTGATTTATGAAAAAATGTCGCATTTATTTCCGGCTGATGACCAAGCAGGCGATTGTGTCGAGATAAAGGTGGGCTGAAGTGGAGGAAGAAGGGAAGCAAAGAAAAATTAAAACTAAAAAACCACCTTTTTTAAAAGGGGGCTCAATCGGTATGAACACCGTCCTTGAGAGACAATGTTTCCTCGTTTAGAGTCGTTGTTTGGCACACAGTTAAGAGAGAAATTTCCAGATTTTTTTCTGGTGAAACGTTTCTGTCACAGTGACCCTCACGAATACAGACTAGCAGTCCTAAAATATCAAGGGATGAAGTAACTGAAGTTAGAAAGTAATTATATTCTGGCTACAAGGATGGTTTACAACTTCAGTATTGCACTATCGATTTGGGGACTACACGAACACTGACACTCCGTTGGTTAGCAGCTAATATGTCATTTTTGTGGAGGGTTACAGACATAAGATTTTTGCATGTATTGTTGTTCGATGATGATAACAAGGTGCGAACCCCAGGATGTTATACATCACGTAGATACGGTGCATCTGAAGATGTGGCTGAAAGTCCAGAAATCGATAATGTAATAAAGAAATTGAAAACCATCTTTGCAGCCAAACGTTAATTCATTTCTAATTTCAAGTCACTAACGACCGCGTTCTCGCTTTTCTTCATGATAGAAAATTCAAATAAATAATTAGGCCGGCCGAAGTGGCCGTGCGGTTCTAGACACTGCAATTTGGAACCGCGAGACCGCTACGGTCGCAGGTTCGAATCCTGCCTCGGGCATGGATGTGTGTGATGTCCTTAAGTTAGTTGGGTTTTACTAGTTCTATGGGACTAATGACCTCAGAAGTTTAGTCCCATAGTGCTCAGAGCCATTTTAACCATTTTTAAATAATAAGATTATTTGTTTGTTACGTATGCTTGAACTCACATTACCTTTAATTCCTCTGAAATTTCACTGGGATAGCTGTATGATACATATTGCATTACCTAAGGCTAAAAGAAAACTTTACCGAACCGTAGGTGTTCATGTTCATTTTATTTGAGATGGTTAGCAGATTTAGAGGTCAGAATATATGTAATTCCATTCAGTAGTGACCCAGCGAGACTGATGGGTGCATTCGTGAACTTCACCACGTCGGCAGCTACAGTAATGAGATGCGTTACCATTCGAGGACATTAGCATCTATTTCGACTCCACAATAGAGTTCAGGTCGAAATTAGCATACATGACGAACTCATCCGTCGAGGTGATTGATATTTCTGCTTCCCGTGGACATTGGCCAACAGCATCAGACACAGAAACTCGGCGGCCTGGTTGCCGGTTGCCGACAAGGCTAGTATGCCACACGAGCACGCATTTTGTTTCCGGAAATTCTGGAAGGGAGCCACGGGCTCTCCAGTAAAGGGAACAATAGCTAGCACGGCCGGATGATGCTCTTCTTTCTCAGCAACACAGACATTTTCTTTCCTCCTGATTAACGAGGTCAGTCTGTGATGTGGTGGGTAGTTATCAACGATTGCATGCATTTAGCTTCTTGAAACAGTACACTAATAATAGGGTTAAGTATATATTGTTATTAATTTATTTCGTCGTGTTACTGTTGTTCCCTGAGCCATACAATTGTGGGATTTTTTAATGTACAAGTGGTAAGTTTTGTGTGCTATTACAGTTTTCGAAGATGTCTAAAGGGGTACTGTGGCTTTCTGAAGCCGCCTTAATTAAATGAAAATTGTCAGTGTAGTGATAAAAATTAAAATTTCCCACTCACGACAGCTGAAGAGATCGTGTAATTAACAATACGTGCACTCTGGTGCCCTATGGGAATATTGTTCATTCGTACACTTTCAGAAGAATGTTTGCCTTTTTCCGATGGAGGAGTAAGGCGCCGGAAATTACAGTAAGTAGACTGAGCTGACTTGATTTTTATATTTATGTATGGCCGTCTACATAACTTGATCTTATTTTATGTTTCTAATGAAACAGAAATGCAGAGAAAAAGACAAACTTTTTAGTCTATGGCCATCATTTGAAGAAAGGAGTAGAATATTAAAATTCATAACAATAGTTGGATTAAATGCAGCTGGAATTCAAACGAAGGGCTGTTAGGGATGTACTGACACGAAATGATATCCGTGCAGGCCGTTCAAAATTGTTGAACTAGTCATTTAGTGATTATGTCGAGCCAACTGACAATTTGCGCCAAACCGAACCTTCCGAAACGAGAGACTGCCTGGATTTCTGTTTTTATCAAGTTGTCGCCTTAGTCACAAGAGTTGAGTCATGTTCAGACAAACTAAGCGTTAAGAAAATAAGACAACTGGTCACGAATTGGGAGTGAAATGCATTTTCTTCACGAATGAATTTAAAATAACAGAAATACTGTGTCGCGGAGAGCACAAAAGTTTCCAGTGCGTGAGTGCAAAGCAAATACGCTATGAACCTTGGAGTACAGACTTTTTCCATGAAAATTAAAAATGAAGAAAAAATGGCAGTGAGAAATTGTGATCAAAAATGGTTCAAATGGTTCTAAGCCCTATCAGACTTAACATATGAGGTCATCAGTCCACTAGAACTACTTAAACCTAACTAACCTAAAGACATCACACACATCCATACCCTAGGCAGGATTCGAACCTGCGACCGTAGCAGCAGCGCGGTTCCGGGCTGAAGTGCCTAGAAGCGCTCGGCCACACGGCCGTCAATTGTGATCTCACACTGTTAGTGAAATCAAAGTAACTGTCCAATAATAGCCATCTTCACCCAATATTTATTTCAACCAATATTTACGGTTCTTTACTTAAAAATCTGTCATACATTTTGTCATTAATTCGACATATCTAAAGATAATGAGCCTGCCGGTGTGGCCGTGTGGTTCTAGGCGCTTCAGTCTGGAACCGCGTGACCGCTATGATCGCAGGTTCGAATCCTGCCTCGGGCGTGGATGTGTGTGATGTCCTTAGGTTAGTTAGGTTTAAGTAGTTCTAAGTTCTAGGCGACTGATGAGCATAGATGTTAAGTCCCATAGTGCTCAGAGCCATTTGAACCATTTTTAAATATAATGGTCTGCAAAACTTACGGACGAAAGTAACTTACACAGAAAAGGCCACTGCGAACTAACATAGCTCGATGAAATATGGATTATATATTGAAAGAACTGCTACAGTATATTACAGAAAGTAACTGAGACGAGGGGAAATGACACTTTCATCCAAAGACAATTGCACTCAAGATTCCGCAATTTATGATTGTCCCCGAGACATTACAAAGCGGGGCACGTTTTTCATATGGCACGTGATCATCAGAACGGCAAGGAACGCTCTGCAACATGCTGCCATGCTGGCCACAAGGTTGTCAAGGAGTTCTTGTGGTAGCGCGTTCCATCCCTTAACCAGCGCGGTTGAAAACAGCCGGCCGGCCGTTGGTGTGTGTGCACGTGCTCCAATACGTCTGCGCAACACATCAGATACCTGCTCGATGGAATTTACGTCGGGGGAACGACAGGGCAGCCATTCGCTGAATATCCTCCGGCTCAAAGAGCTGCTCCATCTGCGCTGCTTCATTGTCGTCCATGAAAGTGTGATCCGAATGCACCCCTGGTAAGACGCACATGGGGAAGGAATAAGTGCCACAATAAAATTTACCGGTGTGTTTACCAAGTTCAAAGATTTAGGGGTCGGTACACCACGCAAAATTACGCTTCCCCGTACCATAGCACCTAAACAACCAAAACGATCGACGCTGATGGACGTACCTTTATATGGAGAGAAGTGGGAACACGTATTGCAGCCACGAATATTGACGAACATTTGCATTTTGATGGTCCAGTTGTTATATGTGGCGAGACCTAATGTTGCATGGGTGTGCTAATCTCCAAAACTTGGAACTCGTTGCCCTCACTCACACATTGCTTTGTCCTTGTACTGCCACACTAAAGCGAACCCACCAGTCATGCCGTCATGTCAACAAAACTCACCCCTTCACCCCAGCTACCTGTCGACTGCTAATTTTCTTACAAAAAACATTCAAAAAATTGAGATGAAACAATTATATACGCATTGAGGTATTTGTAATATTTAAATGAAATGAAATATTTAAATGAAATGTAGTATTTAAATGGAATGAAAGGACACCTCCGCTGTAGTCGACATAATCTTCTATCACACTTGATGTCAGATCTGAAGATGATTCAGAGAGATAGAAGCATGTAATATCATTAAAAATATGCAACTGATAGGAAACAATAAAAGGCAATTATCTTGAAAGACATTTATAATTAAATTTAAAGAATAAAACAAAATACGCATATCAAAGAAGTTTTACACATCCGCGGTTCCCAGAACTCTTGTTGATAGACGCTGACTGTGAATATTTTATCACAGACACAGGCCCTTTGACTATTCAGAGATGCTAAACCTGCCGAAAAGGAGGAAAAAATATTTATATAGGCTGCCTGGAACACAGAGTGTGTCTTCGTGAAACGGCTGTTTCTCAATTTTCCTAGAGCCTCCTCAGACTATGGAAATTCACCACGGAGCGCTGCAGTTGGTAATTGCCAATACGCTAGTGATTTCCACTTCGAGCTAATGGTCTTCCCTTGCACAACCTCTGACCGACATCAGATTCAGCAGTAGAAGAGATAAGCACTCCGGTTGAAATTTTGGTTTAACGCATCTCTCAACAGCGTCCGTTCACCAACTGCAATCGGAATCATAAAACATTCGACCGAGCGAGGTGGCGCGGTGATTCGAGAGGATGACTGTTCAAACCCGCGTCAGACCATCCAGATTCAGTTTTTGCGTGATTTCCGAGAATCGCTCCATACAAGTGTCGGCATGAGTCCTCTGAGAGGGCACAGCTGATTTCCTTCCCCATTCTTAAGATAATTCGAGCTTGTTACCCGTCTCTAATGATTTCGATGTCGACGGGACAATCACCCTCCCACCCTCCCACCCTCCCACCCTCCCTCCTCTCCTCCTCCTCCTTTCCTCCTCCTCTTTTCCTCCTCCTCCCTCCTCCTCCTTTCCTCCTTTCCTGCCTACCTTGTATATGAAATTTCCACATTTATATCATCTATACTCCACAAGCCACCTGTTCGAGTCGTGAATCTTCTGCAGGACCAACGATTGGTGGTAAACCTCTGTGTGACCTCGAATCTGTGTTTTTACCCTCATGTTCTTTTCGTGAGATGTACTCAGTAAAAAGATATATACCGGTTGACTCACCTGGGAACACTCACACTCGAAATTTTAAGTCAAACGCATCGTGATGCAGAACGACCCCTTGAACTATCCGCCACTTGAGTTGATTGATCGTCATCGCAATCATCTTACTTTTGCTAAATGAACCTGTAACGAACTGCGCTGTTCTTCTTTCGCTCTTCTTTATTTCCTCTATTAATCCTGTCTGATACGGATTTCGGACTCACGAGCAATATTCAAGTATTAGTCGTATGAAGGTTTCGTATGGCATCTCTTTGGCGCGCGGACTACACTTCCTGAGAGATTTTCCCAGTGAATCTCTGTTGCCGTCTGCTTAGCTTACGATTAGCGTCATGTGATGGCTCCACATTAAATTACTCTGGGGTATACTCTCAGATATGTGATATGACTACGACAGCCGCGATGGCCGAGCGGCTCTAGGCGCTTCAGTCGGGAACCGCGCGACTGCTACGGTCCCAGGTTCGAATCCTGCCTCGGGCATGGATGTGTCATGCCCTTCGGTTGGTTAGCTTTAAGTAGTTCTAAGTTCTAGGGGACTGATGACCTCAGATGTTAAGTCTCATAGTGCTCAGAGACATTTTAACCATTTTTGATATGACTGCTTCCACATATTGTACCTTAATCGTGTAGTCATTCAATAAATATTGTTTCCATCTGTTTATGTATGGTGCGTCAACTTTTATCCCTGCACCAAGTGTCGATCCTCTGCAGTTCTTTCTACATTTCAGTAAAATTTTTTAACGCTGTGACCCCTCTCTGTTTGTAATTTCTATATATTGTGAAAAGTAATGGTCCTATCAAAACACCTTGCGTACGTTCGAAACTATTTTTGTGTCTAAAAGATTTCCCCCCTTTAAAAATTACGTGCTGTGTTCTGTTTCTGGAAAAACTGGTCTGGTCTGATATTCCATACTCCAGTTGTTTGCTCATTACGAACCATAGTGAATGCATTCCGGAAACTATTTTTGTGGCGTCTCAGCGGTTTTAAAACATTGATTATACATTTCATATTGAAATATTTTAACGTAATATGGATTAAAGTTAATCTCAATTTGTAATTGTTTATTAATATTTAGAATGGGACTGATGTGAAAAGGAAGAGAGGGCTGACAAATAAAACGTAATTCATCGTGTGAGAATATTCAACGATCGTGGAAAGGTAAACTTCAAATGAGGTATGACTGTATACTAAGTGATATTGTTTTCTGATTTATCATTCTAAAATTCGTACATAAGCAATTATATCTGAAAATAGCAAAAGTTTTGCAAATATATGGGGAGTTGAGTACAGTAGAACGAAAATATGTAAACCCCAAAATCTTGAAAACAGCAGTACAAGCCACGACTGAGTAATGCCATCTTAGAAGACCCATTAGGTTGGTTGTTTGGTTGACTTTGGGGGAGGGGACCAAACAGCGAAGTCATCTGTCCTACTGGATTAGGGAAGGATATGGAAGGAAATCGGCCGTTCCCTTTCCAAATGTTTGTGAATTCCTAAGGGACCAAACTGCTGAGGTCATCGGTCCCTAGACTTCCACACTACTTACACTAACGTAATCTGACTTATGCTAAGAACACACACACACACACACACACACACACACACACACACACACACACACACACACACACATCCATGCCGTAGGTAGGACTCGAACCTCCGGCAGGAGAGGCCACGCAATTAGTGACATGGCGCCACTAACTTCGCGGTCATTGCGCGCGGCCGTGCCCTTTTCAAAAGGAACCATCAGGGCATTTGCCTGAAACGATTTAAGGAAATCACTGAAAACCTAAATCAGAATGACCGGCTACTGGTTTGAACCGTCGTCCTCCTGAATGCGAGTCCAGTGTGCTAACCACTGCGCCGACTCACTCGGTCCCATTAGGCTTATCCATAAAGGGCTTGACCTCAGGATGAAGAAAGACAAACTAATTTTTATACATTTGTAGACTTGGAAAGGTCGCCGAAGTTCATGATGAAGTAAACTCTGCCGATAAAATATCCGAGGTTTATCAGGGGTTTTGTTAGTAAGTGCTCTCTGTCTCCGGTGGCTCGTTACAAAGTAACTAAATCCCTTTGATCTGTTAGCATTATAAATCTTTCTGTCTGTATTTTACATAAAACAGCTGCACTACAGTCCAAATGTCAACCGTACGCAAAACGTGTATTATTTGGACGCAACCTCTTTTCACTCACTCAGGCTAATTGATGACAACAGTAAAGGCCGCTTTACTCTTCACCTTCATACTTGCGTTCAGTACTGCTCATTCTGTCCTGGGTTTGTTTCTGCAGAGGTACTGGTTGTAAGTTATCAGTTCTGTACAACACTAAATATTGGTTTAGTGATGAAGAACTCGCCTACATGCAGCATCTGTACGGGTTCACTAAATACAGTGGAAGACCTGCACGATAGCGATTTGCTGAACTGTTCTAAGAGTGGTAACTCTGTTTGGTGCAGTATGTTTTGGTGATTGCATATTACAGGCCTTTTCCTGTATTTCCACAGAAACTAAGATCAGTGGATTTCCAGACTGAATAAATCACAGCATCGTTATTACTCCGCAACAAGCCACTGGAGATAACGGGCCCGGTATACAAAAATACTCAGGAAATGTCCGTGTGTAGCGTACTCAGATTTTCAGCCTGTATATTGCAGTAGTTATGCAGAGATGAAGAGGATTGCATAAAATAGACGAGCCTAAAGGCCTACGTCGAAACATTCTTGAGACTGCAAACCCTGCATACAAACATGGACGTTAAAGTGTAAATCAGCGTGTAGCACAGCAGACACATTTAAGAGCCTCATGTATATTACAGTGTGTCTACTTGTCCAAGTCAAAGACATGAATGGAGATATATCATGACAGAATACTGCGCGGTGTAATCGCTGGCAGAGGAAGTACTTTGTTAATTTGGCTGTGTTGGTGGGATTTGTGTCGTTTGGAGTGGAACTGAGTTTGGTGACCTCCGTAGCAAGTGCGGGGGGGGGGGGGGGGGGGGGCGTGAGGGCAGGCAGCCTGTGTCAAGAAAATTTCCAGGCACTCAATTGGGAGGCCGTGATCGATCCAGAACCTTCTGAACAGGCGCGCGAATAACTTCCGCCATCGCGGTGGCTTTGTGCCTGTCTGAGGACGACAATGGTCCGAGACCGTAAGAGGAGCATTGGTGTTGTTGAGGGCCTCTCGCAGAAGTTCTGTTTATTTGCAGTGGACTGCTCAGCATACTACAGGGTAAGGTGAGGACGTGAATTATTTTAACTTGTAAGAATGAGTGAGTACGGTACCTAGGATTAATAGAGATGCAAAATGCAAACGTAGTAAGTTAAGGGATATGTTGATGGATCTGAGCGTCTGTTAAATGGCTTTACCTGGGCCGCGGGGTACAGTCTCAATTAATAATGTCAATGACAGGTTTCCTCGTTCGTTTCAGCTGATTGATGGTCTGCGGTCTGTTTGTAATCAAACTGGAACGTCCGTAATATTACTTCTACCGGCGATTATGCTGACATAAAAAAATTACTGAAAAAAATTTATCTTTCAAACTGAAGCATAATTTGATCCAAAAACACGCTAGAAGTAGAGGAAACCTTATAAGCTTCCATCGCAATTAGGTCGCTAACATGTAATCTTAGAATAACTGTTCGTATAAACATAAAATTTTGACTATTCCCGGAACTGGTTGAATATTACTCATTCGGACTTTAACTATTACTGATATTCACCACAACAGATAAGCTAAGTCCGACAATGACTTTGCCATACCGTCTTCCACTGGATAAAGCCTTCCTAAAAGGTTCCAAATATGAATGGTTTCGTTCACTTGTGCTGTATATGTATGACAAAACTGATACAAGTATACTAAATACGTAAGTTACGTGTTGAGGTAACTGATCGACTGGTGGGGTAACCCCCCCCCCCCTCCTCCTCCTCCGCCACCTCCAAGACAGCAAGCGCTGTTGTGTACAAGAAGTCGCAGGTGTGGTTAGAAATCTGAGCTGGGTCTATGTACAAATGTTTGAATACAAATTCGTACTCAAGCCGAGAGTCGTCCCTTCCTAGTGATGAACACCATACGAAATGCATATTTTACTAGCACACTGCGTTTAACAACAGGTAACTTGACATGCAATATGGACAAACTGCAAACGAAAAGAGTTAGACAAACGTTGCAAATACACGTTTCAGTTAAGAGAAAGATGAAGAAAATATAAACGAAAAATATCACTGCAGATGAATGTATGTAAATCCTACAACAATGAACGAAATATCAAAAGAAAGTATTCAGTTTTTTTTTTTTTTTTGCTATGAGATACCGTTTAATAAAATAAATTGAACGACTGAATGAATGATACCGAATGACGGAACTCGGTGTGAAGGTCAGAATATGAAGTCATAAATTATGTTTATTAGAAAGTATTTTTGAAAAACTTCACGAGAGCAGAGCTTCCTAAGAACTACAATGCCCAATGAAGGGACACTTAACTGTGGCTAATAGCGTGTCGTCATGCCACGTTGACACCCTATGAATCAGAAGAGTAGTCCTTATTAAGCGTTACCACTACAACTGTCCTCTTGAAACTGGCCATTTGTATAGTGAGGATAAAGTGAGTGAGTTATTTAGTCACCTCGTTGACTGACGTATCTGTAGTCAGCGATACAGATCAAATATGCGCCACATTTGTACCAAATGTCCTTCTTCCTGGAAGAATTATCATTCACGAATATTACAGGAACGATTCTTCGAAGCAAACTGAACTAAAGGCGCAACGGGGCCGACCGACCGCCTTGTAGTCCTCAGCCTAGAAAATGTAAACCTTAATAGCTAGGAGCATTTGCTACGTTCAAGAGGTACTTTTCACAGTAGGGAAGGCAAACAAGTGCTGATATTTGTTAACTTACGCAGTTTACAGCCCATCTTTCCTAACTGTTTTTGATACGAATGGTTGTTATTGTCATATCCCTGAATATGGATTATTCCTCCTAGGATACCCTGTGTTCATGGTTTAGAGGACATGCTGAGTGTAAAAAAAGTCCACTTACTAAACAGGTTACTCCACTGCCCTAACTTATTAGCTTTCGAATTACTATATGAAATGCTAGTCCATGATCAGAGGCATATCCGTGCTTCAATTTCATAGTACGCACTGTCTACTGAAAACGGTACACTTGCCAAACCTCTGTCTTCACTACTCCGATTTTGTAGCTTTTATAATGTTACTTTCTGATAAAACTGTTTATAACGAGAATCACTTTGATCCAGGCGTCCATTAACATAACAATCTGTACTAAATATTGAAAACGATTCTCTTAACGAACATAATGACTCCATTGTCCGTACATCGCAATTTCCAAGCTACTTCGGCTGTACAGTCTACCATTGCAAGAATTTTAAATTTGTTGGTATTTTAATTTCACTGCCTACAGAAATGCGTCGACAACAGTCCGCGTTATACAACGAAAATACATTCTGAAACTGCTGTTATAAACACGACATTCCCTTGCTCGAGCCCAGACTCCTTTGTTAGCGTTTCACACAGAGACCCTGGGAAGCAGTTAAATGCTCGTCTCTCACAGAATTTTATATAAATTACAATTTTTTAAACTTTTAACCAAAATTTTGATTTTGTGTTGCACATAAGCTTATTTGAAGCACTTAACAGAATACGAAGGATAAGTTCCATATACAGGGTATTACAAAAAGGTACGGCCAAACTTTCAGGAAACATTCCTCACACACAAATAAGGAAAAGATGTTATGTAGACATGTGTCCGGAAACAATTTCCATGTTAGAGCTCATTTTAGTTTCGTCCACCTACGATCAATGGAGCACGTTATCATGATTTCATACGGGATATTCTACCTGTGCTGCTAGAACATGTCCACAACATGTGGTTCATGCACGATGGAGCTCCTGCACATTTCAGTCTAAGTGTTCGTACGCTTCTCAACAGCAGATTTGGTGACCGATGGATTGGTAGAGGCGGACCAATTCCATGGCCTCCACGCACTCCTGACCTCAACCCTCTTGACTTTCATTTATGGAGGCATTTGAAAGCTCTTGTCTACGCAACCCCGGTACCAAATGTAGACCCCCCAGGGGGTCCACAACTCTTTCGTGGATACGTGCGTGGCGAGCACGGGGCCCCGAGCCATTGCAGCCTTCTTTCTCTCCCGGGCTGCATTTCCTTTCCCTTCCCCTCCTTTCCCCTCCATACCCCTTTCCCCTCGCCCTCTCCTCTCCCTCTATTAGTGTCCTTGCTTGTGTTGGCCCCCGCTATCCTCCTGGTTCTGTTGGTTTTACACTCTGGCTTTGTTGCGTAATCATCTCCTCCTTTTGGCATTCCTTGGTCCCCCTCTGGGGTTTGACCTCCATTCCAAAATTTCTCTTTCCGTAGTGTGAGCCATTTGGGGAAGAGCACCTTACCTAGTGTCTCCGACGTGTGCCCTCCTAGTATATTCCACCTTTTCTTCTACGTCGTTGTCTGATGCTAGGGTGCATAGCCAGCACGGTAGCCAGCCCGTGTGGTGGGGTCGCTATGTACCCTTTTGGTTGAGCCCCCTGAACACACAGGGATCACACTTCTGATACCTGAGCTGTGGCCTCCTCATGCATGCCTTGGAGTGGTTGCTCGTCATCCTGGAGCATCGGAACTCCCGGCAATGGCCGCCGTGCCAGACGGCCCTTGCTGTGGCTGGGTGGCGCCCGTGAGGAGAGCCCCTGATCGGAGTGGGTGGTATCAGGGCGGACGCTATGCAGATGAAACGCATAAGGGTCCAAACCTCTGGCCGCTCTTCTGCGGCCGTCTCTCTGCGTGGTACTGATTCCTCAAGTGCTGCTTCTCTTGCCCCTTCGGCCTTCCCTTCCGTGGCTACCCCCTGGGAGGAGGGTCAGGCCCGTCGTCTAGGGGCAAAACCTTTCCCCCGTTATCTAGTTTGCACCAGGACTGATGGAGATACTTTCACAGGTGTCAAACCTTTATTCTTTGTGGAACACATTGAAGACAAGTTCGGCGAAGTGGACTCCCTGAGCAAGATGCGGTCGGGTTCATTACTGATAAAAACTGCTTCGGCTGCCCAATCTGCGGCCCTTCGTGCCTGTACCCATCTTGGCACAATTCCCGTGTCCATTACCCCTCACCAGTCTCTAAATATGGTACAAGGTGTGATTTTTCACAGAGACCTCATCCTTCAAACTGATGAGGAACTTCGGGACAATCTCGGACGGCGGGGTGTTCACTTTGTTCGGCGTGTTCAGAAGAGTCCTAAAGATAATCGTATTGATACTGGTGCCTTTATCCTGGCCTTTGAAGGGGATACCCTTCCTGAGAAAGTCTTCTCGCTGTACCCAGGACCCTCTCTGTGGTGACTGTGGACGTCCACTCCATGAGGGGAGTCCCTGTGTTCCCCCTCCTGTATGTGTAAATTGTCATGGTAGTCATTCTCCACGTTCAGCAGATTGCCCAGTCTATAAGAAAGAAAAAAAGATACAGGAGTATAAGTCTCTTGATCGTTTAAGCTACACAGAGGCCCGTAAGAAATATGCGCGATTGCACCCTGTGTCCATGACATCTAGTTACGCCTTGGTTACATCTTCATCCCTTCCTCCCCCTTCCTTACCCCCGTCCCGGACCCCTCTCCTTCCCCCCTCCCCTGCGGCTCCCACACCTTCTCCTCTGGGCGCCGCTCCCCCACCCCAGCCGGAGAAGTGTCCCACTCCTTCGGCGTCTGCCGGTCAAGGGCGCCTCTCCCGGGATGCCCCTTCCCGGCACCTTCCAGGTCAAAGGTCTGCTGCAGCGCGGCGACCGCGAGAGCCGCGGTCTATCGGCCCCCAGGTCGCCCGGTCTCTTTCTGTTCCTGATCTTGCTGCAGCTGGCTCCATTATGCCACACAGCCCTCCTCGATCTCAGCCTGAAAAGAAGAAGAAACATAAGTCCCGGGACAAAGAGCCTCTGGTGTCACCGGAGGTCCCTTCCCCGGCTTCACAACCGAATTCTGACCTGTCGTTTATGGATGTCGCCCCCTCCTTGTCGGTGACAGGTGGGGACCCGGCGGTATGACTGGATTTAGCGTGTTCAGCCCTCATTTAAACCATCGTTCTGTGGTTCTCCAATGGAATTGTAATGGCTACTATCGTCACCTTCCGGAATTGAAATCCCTTCTTTCGTCCTACTCAGCAGCTTGTGTGGTTCTCCAGGAATCTCATTTTACTGATGCTCACTCACCGACCCTCCGTGGGTTCCGTGTTTTCTGTCGAAATCGGGTCGGACCCTTGCGGGCTTCTGGTGGCGTTTGTACGTTGGTCCGTACAGACATTGCTAGCACGTGGATTCCTCTCCAAACTACATTGGAAGCAGTTGCTGTTAGGGTCCACTTAGACTCTGCAGTCACAGTATGCAATCTTTATCTCCCTCCTGACAGGACTCTTACACCTGCTGCCTTAACCACCCTTCTTCAGCAACTTCCTCCTCCCTTCCTCCTCCTTGGGGATTTTAATGCTCATCATCCTTTGTGGGGCAGTGCCTTTCCATCTAGACGAGGTCTTCTTATCGACCAATTTATTGCAGACCACGACCTGTGCCTTCTTAATGATGGCTCCCCTACTCATTTCAGTGCTGGTCATGGTACCTTTTCTGCCATTGATCTTTCTCTTTCTTCTCCCTCTCTCCTCCCTTCATTACACTGGTCGCCACACGACGACCTTTGTGATAGTGACCATTTCCCGTTGATTATCACGCTCCCTTCCCGCTCCCCGATGGAGAGGTTACCTCGTTGGTCTTTCCACCGCGCCGATTGGCCTCTATATACTGCACAGGTCGAGTTTTCTCCCTCTTTGTCGGGTTGTATTGATGACGTCCTACGTGACGTGTCTGACGCTATTGTTCGCGCTGCTAACCTTGCTGTCCCGCGCTCATCTGGACAATTTCGTCGTCGGCAAGTCCCGTGGTGGAGTACGGCCATTGCCATTGCCATCCGTGATCGCCGTCGAGCTTTGCAACACTTTAAGAGGCACCCATCTGTAGCCAGCCTTTCTACCTTTAAGCGCCTTCGCGCCAAAGCCCGTTATTTAATCAAACAGAGCAAGCGGATATGTTGGGAACGATTCGTTTCTTCCCTTGGTTCCACTGTCCCTCTGTCACGGGTATGGGCTACACTTCGCTCTCTCCAAGGTTGCCATCGGCAGTCCACCCTCCCAGGCCTTCACCTCCCAGATGGCATTTGTACGGACCCATTAGTTCTCGCAGAACATCTTGCGACCCATTTTGCAGTGGCATCAGCGTCGGCCTTCTATCCAGCTGCTTTCCTTCATCAAAAACAGCAGGCTGAAGCTGTCACCTTATGTTTCACCACTTGTGAGTCAGAATCTTACAACGAACCTTTCACTGAATGGGAATTTCTTTCTGCTCTATCTGCTTCTCATGATACGGCTCCTGGCCCAGATTCCATTCATAACCAGCTGCTTCAACATCTCAGTGCTCCACAACGGCACCATCTTCTTCGGGTGTTTAACCGTATCTGGCTCCAGGGTGACTTCCCTTCTCAGTGGAGGGATAGCATTGTGGTTCCTGTCCTTAAGCCCGGTCAGAACCCCCTATCTGTTGACAGCTATCGGCCAATTAGTTTGACCAATGTTGGTTGTAAGTTACTTGAACGGCTGGTAGCCCGTCGACTCACTTGGGTCCTCGAATCTCGGGATCTATTGTCCCCTTACCAGTGTGGCTTTCGAGAGGGACGATCTCCAATCGATCATTTGCTTCGCTTGGAATCCGCAGTTGGGCAGGCTTTTTCCCAGCGCCGCCATTTGGTTGCAGTGTTTTTTGACCTTCGCAAGGCCTATGACACGGCCTGGCGCCATCACATCTTACTAACCCTTCATCAGTGGGGTCTTCGGGGCCCACTCCCGATTTTTATCCGCCAGTTCCTGATCCATCGGTCATTCAGAGTTCGAGTTGGTACTGCTTTTAGTTCTCCACGGACCCAGGAGACGGGCATCCCACAGGGTTCTGTCTTGAGTGTCCTTCTTTTCCTCATTGCTATCGATGGACTTGTGGCCTCTGTCGGTCCCTTGGTCGCCCCTGCCCTGTATGTGGATGATTTCTGCATTTGGGTTAGTTCCTCCTCGATGCCATCTGCAGAACGGCAGCTCCAGGTGGCTATACGGCGTGCCTCTGCATGGACCCTCTCCCACGGGTTTCAATTCTCTCCTTTAAAATCGCGGGTGGTCCACTTCTGTCGCCGTACTACGGTCCACCCTGATCCAGAGCTCTATCTCACTGCACAAAGATTGCCTGTGGTTCCACAGTTTCGTTTCCTAGGTCTTCTTTTCGACAACAAGCTCACTTGGCTGCCCCATATCAGACTCCTGAAGGTAGGATGTTTCCGTAAACTCAATGTCCTTCGCTTCCTTGCCCACTCCTCCTGGGGTGCGGACCGTTCCCTCCTCCTCCGTCTTTATCGTGCTCTAGTTCTGTCACGTTTGGACTATGGTTGTCAAGTTTATGGTTCAGCTGCTCCTTCCACGCTGCACGTGCTGGATCCAGTCCACCATCGTGGTATCCGTTTGGCCACCGGTGCCTTCCCTACTAGCCCTGTTGATAGTCTCCTGGTTGAAGCTGGGATCCCCCCCCTTTCTGTTCGGCGGTCCCAGCTTCTGGTGTCTTATGCCCTTACTATCCGTTCTTCTCCCGCTCATCCTTCCTATTCTATGCTATTCCCAGACCATGGGCGTCGCCCGCCTGACTCCCGCCCTCGGGCGGGTTTACCGGTTGGGCTGCGCCTTGCGTCTCTTACCCGTGATTTTCGGCTTCCTTCTTTGTCCTGTCTTCCTCGCTCCCTCCCCTCCACCCCTCCTTGGTTAGTTCCTCGGCCTCGAATTCGGATGGATCTCCGCCGCGGTCCGAATGATTCCATCCCCCCGGTGGTGTTCCGTTCCTTTTTCCGCCAAATTTTATGGGAGTTTCGGGATGCTGTTGTTTTTTACACTGATGGTTCTAAATCTGCTGATCATGTTGGGTATGCCTTCACGTCCTTTGTTGGAACGGAAAATCATGTACTGCCACCCTCATGTGGGGTGTTTACTGCGGAATTGATGGCAATTTCCCGGGCCCTTACCTTTATTAAACAATCCCAACACAACCGCGTTTTGTTATGTACGGACTCGATGAGTGGCCTTCTTGCTATTGACCGGTGTTTTTCGCGCCATCCCTTGGTCTCTGCCATCCATGACCATCTCGCTGATCTTCACCGTGCTGCTTGTTCCATTGACTTCCTATGGGTCCCGGGCCATGTGGGTATCCCAGGTAATGAGCTCGCTGATCGTTTGGCTGGGGGAGCAGTTACTTACCCCCCGTTTTCTGTAACCCCTCCTGCAGCGGATTTACGGCTTCACATCAAATCCCACTTTGCACAGTCATGGGCCAATTCTTGGGAGGCTACTCCACTGTCTAATAAACTTCGTGCCATTAAGGTGAATACAGGCCCATGGCGTTCTTCCTTTAGCCTCTCCCGCAAGGACTCGACCACACTGTGTCGTCTCCGCATTGGCCATACCAGGCTGACCCATGGTTTCCTTTTGCGTGATGAGCCACCCCCGCTATGTGGTTGTGGAGCCTTCCAGTCAGTGGCCCACATTTTGGTTGAATGCCCCCTTCTTTTGGCTCTGCGTGCCAAGTACAGACTCCCCCACACTTTACCTTTGATGTTGGCTGACGATTCCCGGATGGTCTCTCTGGTTCTAGGTTTCCTCCGGGAGAGTGGTTTTTATTCTCAGTTTTAAAGTTTTTAATCTCCCTCTGGTGTTGGGGCAGGGCGATGAGTGTTTGGGTGTCTCCCACTGTAGGCAGTGTTCAGAGATTCCCGATTCACCTCCCTGACCGGAATCCTCTTTTCTTTCCCTTTTACTCTGTTTTCACCCCTTCTTTTTAAGGCTTGGTTAGTTTTTCTATTCCCATACGTACTTTCTGCATTATAGCAGTTGTACCTTTTAAGTCACAGGTGGTCTTGCCTATGCTGTTTCAGCATAGTGTTGGGTTCGTTCTCTTGCCAACTTCCCTCATTTGTTTTTACTAATGACAACGTGACTGCCCTTTTACGTTTCCCCTTTATCCGTTTTATTTTTCTGACTATACTGAGATGTCCCGTTAGCAGAATGGAGTCTATTTGAAACAAGGGACTGATGACCTTGCTGTTTGGTCCCTTTAACCTCAAACAACCAACCAACCAACCAACCAAATGTAGAGACTCTTCGTGCTCGTATTGTGGACGGCTGTGATACAATACGCCATTCTCCAGGGCTGCATCAGCGCATCAGGGATTCCATGCGACGGAGGTTGGATGCATGTATCCTTGCTAACGGAGGACGTTTTGAACATTTCCTGTAACAAAGTGTTTGAAGTCACGCTGGTACGATCTGTTGCTGTGTGTTTTCGTTCCATGATTAATGTGATTTGAAGATAAATAATAAAATGAGCTCTAACATGGAAAGTAAGCGTTTCCGGACACATGTCCACATAACATCTTTTGTTTCTTTGCGTGTGAGGAATGTTTCCTGAAAGTTTGGCCGTACCTTTTTGTAACACCCTGCATAGACATATCAGAAGCACATATATGAAATAGCAATTCTTATCTGGTGACTATTGCAGTTCTCGTCGATTGTGCTCTGTCGATCCGTCTGTCAGAAAATAAACATGAGTTGTTGTTGTTGTTGTTGTTGGGCTAGAATGCAAGATAAACATTTGATGAACAGAAGTATGTAGATTGGGGGGGGGGGGGGGGAGGGAGAGAGAGGTGCGCACACTCACACACACGCGCGCGCGCGGGCACACACACACTCACACACACTCACACACACACACACACACACACACACACTCACACACACACACACACACACACACACACACACACACACACACACAGAGAGAGAGAGAGAGAGAGAGAGAGAGAGAGAGAGAGAGAGAGAGAGAGTTACCGTTGTTAAATAACCCGTTGTGTTATAGCGACTCGCAAGTAATTAACCGAATTTAATAATTGCTCGTCAAAGTATTTGACTTCCCTATTCCTTTGAGGCTTCGGCAGTGGAGCGTGTTATTGGTGCATGTGACGTGTCGTTGGACTGCATCGATCAGGGAAGCGCGAGATGTCTGCTCGAATCCCAGCTGAAAAGTGAACGTAGTTTTTCTCCTTGGTTCCAATTTCAGTACTACGATTCGTAAAGAAAACTGGCGACTCACGAAAATTGAGCTACTTTTTCTGACCATCTTTTCTTTCTGCAGCAAACTGTGGGGGGAACAGGTTTGCGGCGCTTGTAGTGACAATTTACTTTATTAGTGTATCCCTGTCCAAGAGGATAAGCTCCTACCCACAATAACTTCGTTTTAACGTAACTAATCGACTTGCAGATGATTTACAGCTTAATGAAACCAATACTTATTGATCGCAGAAGGTAAAGGAAAGTGTCCCTGTAACAGATTTCTGGCGGTCGCCTCGAGAAAATACAGAAGAGCAATATTTCAATTCCAATAGTTAATAACTGAAATTGTTTTCCTATTCATTTACAATTTCCACTTGTTTTTTATGTTCAATGTAATCAAAAGCACGCTTTGGGGGTGCAGCATCAGAATTCAGCTTTTCATCAGCTGTTCTTCCTGCTACTTGGTAACAGAAGGTTACTCGGTTACACAGTAATGAGCAAGTGAAAGATACGTGCCAATGAAACCAAGGACGGACTGAGAAACCTGGTAACAGAAGACATGGAGAGTAAGGTCATTTTGGAGCACACATGCCTGTTGGATCGCATTGCCTACTCAATGCATTTGTCTGAAACGATGATGGTTTCTTACAGTCCTTAGCATTCCAGCTGTCACGTTACAACATGTACCTTTCAACAGACACTTCTGCCACTATGTATTATTTACGAATACTGTTAGTGAATATACGCCTGGATGTGATGTTTTAGAAACTTTTAGCCAAATCTGTGTATAACTGAACTGCAGGACACCTGAGGACGTGCCTATAGAATGAACCCTGTTGTGTCTTAATAAACTCATAAAAACCTACAACTATGATGGTTTTCTTAACATCCATTGTTACAGTAATTCGATAGGGATGCTTTTCTGTTTCGACAATCTTGAGAAATGATTCTCAGTCGCAAGAAGTGATAGTCATCCCTAAGAGTTTCCTGTCTGATTATCCTAGTGTAATAGCCCGCCATGCCATTACTTTTTATGGATGAATCTGTATGATCCAAACGACGGGCACTTAACAGACGTTTTATCGTGGGAACTATTGTCGAAAACGCTAACTTTCTGCTATAACATTTCATTGGGTGATCAGAAACTGCATGTTGTATGCTCGTGGAATTCTTCTTTGCAAAACAAAACTGATGTGGTATCCAGCAGATATGTTGGAAGTTAGTCTTCGAAAGAAATATTTGTGTTGATTATCTACTAAACAGCAGAAATGAATCTTGTTCTTGGAGACTCCCGGCATCAGTTTTTGTTACTGTGAAATGCATTTGAATTTGCAGATTTATGGTAAGGACTATAGGACCAAACTGCTGAGGTCATCGGTCCCCTAGGCTTACGGACTACTTATCTAACTTAAACTAGCTTACGCTGATGACAACACACACACACACACACACACACGCACACGCACACGCACACGCACACGCACACGCACACCCACACCCACACCCACACGCACACGCACACGCACACACGCACGCGCGCGCGCGCGCGCGCACACACACACACACGGCTGAAGGACGACTCGAACCTCCGACGGGTGAGGTGGGGGGGGGGGGGGGGAGCCGCGTGAACCGTGACAAGGCGCCAGAGACCGCACGGCCACGCTTCGTGGCAGACCGATCTGAAACCTGATGTGTCAATTTCGTACATCTAGAGGCTGTAATATTACGAATGTGATATTAACGGAATAGTGACGCCTGAGTAGCTAATAGTCATAATATTCTGCACTTTAACAAGTATAATTTCATTATTATATACGATACACAATAAGTGTCATTATTTTCTAGTGCTGCTGCTAGTTGTAAGACCATCAGTGTAATTTCTTAGTCATTATGCAGAAATCTGTAGGGCCGAATCAGTAAAACAGCGTCGAAACCTAAAACTTACTGATAAATTTAATAGCAAATATGATACGAAATCTAAATAGCGACGTCTTTAAACTAAGAGGCGAGCGATGGAAGCACTTCTCAATGAAAACGGATTATTCTTGTGGTTTTTAGAGTACTCAACGGCAGTATAGTAAAAAATTGGTATCAGTTCCACCCCTCATTTTATGTAATTATTATTACGAAACTAAATACATTTTACCGTCACTGTATTACATCTGAGATGAGTTCGTGGTTAAACATAATATCAACGTAACAAATTTCGTAAAGACAGTATACGTCTCATTCGTTGGTAATAACTTTGATCACCATTCGTTGTAGGCGCCGTATAGGGTATTAGATGTGTGTTAAAGATCTCATAAAATTATAACGAAAGAAAAAAAATCAGACGTACAAATTTGCTATTTTAGTTACGTCAGGAACATTTAAAGTATCTTTCAGAAGTTTCTTCAAAATCGTAAGTGAAATTAAAAGAACGCGTTTCGTTTTTTTTTTTTTAACCTGGCCAATTCTTAATTTGAATAAAAAGTGACTGGGTGAGAAAGAAGCTCAATTATCATTCAGGAAGGTTGTTACTAGGCACTTAAAAACTAACTACTCCCCGTTCGAACATGTCTTGGAAGACTCAACTCTACTGACCGAGCGCCGTGTCATCCTCAGCCTACAGACGTCACTGGATGCGTATGTGGAGGGGCATGTGGTCAGCACACCGCTCTCCCTGCCATTGTCAGTCCTCATGACCGGAGCCGCTATTTCTCAGTCAAGTGGCTCTTCAATTTGCCTCACAAGGGGTGAGTGCAGCCCGCTCGTCAGCAGCGCTCGGCAGATCGGACGTTCACCCATCCAAGTGCTAGTCAAGCCCGACTGTGATTTGCCTCGAAGATATGACGAGAACCGGTGTTACCACTGCGGCAAGGCCACTGTCCGTTACTAAGTACTTACACAACCAAAAGTACCCACATACGTCTAGAGTAGCGAACACTGTAAGAAAGTTAAAGTAGTTGGACTGTTCGGTTAGCCCAATAATCCACTTTTTGAAAAATGACCTTGCTCTTTCTCCTTGTCTTATTTCTCCAAATTTTCGAGTGCTTGCATCAGCAAAAGTCTGACACTTCGTATGAAACAGCCATGTTAGTAATTTCCTATACACATCGGGGTTAAAGAGTAGCGTACTTCGTGGAGCTGCTCTATACGGTAAATTCGACCTCTACGTGTCCCATAGGTCGAGAAGGAAACTTCTGAAATGAACTAGACACATGAGGGAAGTTTTTGCAGTTACAAGAAATCGGCCGAGGCGACAAATGGGGTATGCTTGAGATGTCTCGTTAAAACATAGTGATGTTAAAACATAGCGATATCGAAGTTGGCTTGCAGCTATTACCACGCTCTTGCCCGTAACAACTGCTCGCGCTATGTTAGATCGGCACCACTTTACCGCAGAGGTCGTTGTGCGTCTCTGTCCAAGTTAATGAACACTAAAACTGTAACGATATTCTGGGTGACAACTGCCTGGAACCGAATACGGTAATCGTTGGCATCTCCTGAACGTGCTATCTTGGTGTAACCGCTGGAGGCAGAATAATGAGAACGTAGCGATACGACTGCAATCTCGGAATGTTATGACCTTAAAGCGATCGGTCCGCAATGAGCCTCCTACGTCAAAAAATAAATCTCCTACCAACTGCTGAGAAAGGTAATGAGATACAAAAAGCACATAACGCCCTCGTTTCCGACCGACATAAAGTAGGGAGTTTTCGGTATGAACACACCTTTTTTAAGGAGCTCCATCCAAATTTTCAGTGAACTGTAAAAGTTCCCGTCGTTTGGAGAAATACTAAAGTTCGTACATGATAATCATATCGTAAAGGTTGGAAAAAATAAATCTAAACTGCAAAAAATTTCACGTATCTTCAGCTAGACAACCCAGCTTCCATCATCTGACCCACACGCAGAAAATGTAAGCTGGGTTATGAACTCTCGGTGCATGAAATATTTTTCAGGCTAGTATTATGTTGCTTACTGATTACTGGATACCGTTCTGCAGTAGCTAAGCAATCTGGCTCTGATTGTCTCTTTATTCAAAAAAATGTTCAAATGTGTGTGAAATCTAACGGTACTTATCTGCTGTCATCAGTCCCTAAGCTTACACACTACTTAACCTAAATTATCCTAAGGACACACACACACACACACACACACACACACACACACACACACACACACACACACACACACACACGCATGCACGAGGGAGGACTCGAACCACCGCCAGGACAAGCCGTCTCTTTATTCACCCGTCTTAGTGTTCTGCATCTTGCAGTACTACTGCTATTTAGAAAACAGTATTGTTCTAAATATTTTTAATTACTTCTGCTGGTGGTAAAGCTTCTGAAACGATAGAATTGTACATAGAAAAATTTTACTTGCTTATTAATTGATTTGCATTCCACCATCCAGCATCAGAATTCCATCAAACCCACAAGAACTCCATTGTTCAGAGGCCAGTGACAATCACAAAATTAAGCAGTTCGCGTAATTACATTGCCCGGATGGTGATAGAAAAGATCGGCAAAAAGAGCTCAGGGACGCTGAAATAAAAGTTTGATAAAGTAAATGGCGATTGAACAGTAGTAGCGTTCGGCTGTGGCCACCAAACAATCCGTTATCAACTCTCGTTCCCTGGAACCTGAAAGGGTTCTAAAACGCATCTTACTGAATTCAGATGTGGCATTAGTAGAAAAGTAGCTTTCTTGAGACACACACACACACACACACACACACACACACACACACACACACACACACACACACACACACACAGAGAGAGAGAGAGAGAGAGAGAGAGAGAGAGAGAGAGAGAGAGAGAGAGAGAGAGAGAGAGAGAGCGCCCACAGCTCCTGCTTTTGTATAGTCCAAAACAAATTACGGTGACTGCCTTAAACTTGGTTTGCAGAGCGTAAAGTTTCAATATACATAAACATTTCTCTGGAACATTCCTTATCGGAACATTGCAAAACATATCCCCATATTAAATCATGGCCTTTTCTCCAGAGTTTACAGGTTTATTTACACAGAAAAAATTTATTCTTAATGTATTTTGGCCTTAATTAAACGTTTGGGGCATATTCTATTAAATAATCGAAAACCAACATTTCAAGCTCAATCTGTACAAACGGAAGCTTTACAGAATAACTTACTTGTCCGCCTCCTATCTGTCTGGCCGAAACCCTTAGTCTCAGGAATGGGTTCACGTATCAAGCTGGAATCTGTCATATATATGAAGGTATATAGTCGCTTGTTACCGCAAAAAAGCGAAGCTTCTAAGTCAATGCACTCAAAAAATACTGCCATTTAAGTCATAGATCTTAATACTTGCAAACTCGTGTTTACCCTTAATGTAGAATCACAAATTTGGCAAGAAGATTTTTTTCACAGTACAAGTAAAGGAGAAAAATCAGAATTTCTTATTTGTAATCAGTATAAATGTGATAATTTATAATTATCACACCAAAATATTTCTATTGTCATCCGTTACCCTACATTAAACCTCTGGAAAGTCTTATACTTCACGGTACCGATAGCTGCAAGTATCAATATCGATAAGAGGCAAAAATCGAAGAGATCCTGAATTCCCGAAATGGAACAATAAACCCTCAGTATTAGAGTCCTGCTAGTACTTCCTCAATTTATTTTTATTTATTTATTTATTTATTTATTTCTGTGAATGTGCGTGTAGGGTTATACAGACGACGAAATAAAATTTCATTAACAATTATATACATCAGAGCATTAGATACAATGAGGGGATCACAATTCCGTGATATATTACTGTAAGTTTTATTAATTAGATACTTTCGCTTTATTATTTGACCTCGTACGAGCTGTCATGTACGCCACTTCCCATGTGGCAAGGTTGGATTCAGTTCCACACATTCAGCTGCCCACCCCTCCTCTTCGGCGAAACAAACGTACCTCACCTTGCAAAAGGCCACTGGCATCTATCTAATTGGTAAATGTGAACACTATTGAAGGCTTTGGCCATTGAGCCTGTTCCAACTGACTGCTTCCTCCCTATCAGGCTGCAGGAGAAGCGACCTACCACGGTGGGACTTGTGATTGTCATGACGCCAGTCTCTCCAGCCATTATTGCCAGCAAATGAATGGTGATGATGCCAGTGTTTCGTCCTTCAGCCTCACGAGGATGACTAGACTCCTTTACACACCTTCGTACCTCATAAAAATCTGAGGAAGTTCGGGAATCGAACCAGAGTCTTTACGCACCGAAGTCGGCTAGGAAAGCAGTCTTCGTAAAATGCATGAGAGTACTCCTGTGTCACCATGCTACACGCCCGATGAGTGATCTCACGTGGCGCTGTGATGAAGCACTTGTGTGGAGGGCACAAGTGGACTGGAATAGCGTTATTACGCTTGCGTCAAGCAGGCTGTCGGCGGCTTTCAGAGGTGAGCATGACTCTTTCGTACACAGGAAAGACCGTGTCTGCTCGCGCTCAGCCCCTGCGCTAAAGCACGGCGGGCAACGTGCAGGAGGGCCGCTCATTAGCACGGAATACTTTCAAAAGACGCCAGGCCACGGCGCCAGGTAGCGGCGCCACGCTCACAAAGCGACAGCAGGCGGCGCCGCGAAAATTAATCACAGGCGGCGTGGAGCGTGTTAGCAAGCGCTCGACTCGGCGGCACGCTCCCCGCTGTACTGGGATGACAGTTTGCAGACAGCCGCACACGGCGACCGAGGGAAACGAGAGAGCGATGCGGCGGCTGTATATCACAGTTCACCCTCTGTAATCTGCACGAGGGACGTCAGCGGCTTAGTGCATAACGAACTTTCTTTTCTTCTTACTAGACGAGATTTTCAGAGTTGCATATTCGTTTACCTTTCGGAATTAAAAATTCGTGTTACATAAAAACAATTTCTTTACACAGCGCGTCACGCTATACTGGGATGACAGTTCACTGACAGCCGCACTAGAGGGAAGAAAGGGAAACGAGAAAGCTATGCAGTGACTATGTATTAGAGACGACCCTTTGTAACCGATATGACCTATGTGAGCGACTTAATACGGGACAAACTTACTATCTTCTTTACTAGACTAGCGTTTTAAATTTAGGTTTTCGCCAAGCTTTTGGAACTAACAATTTCTATTCTATATAAGTAAAGTTTTGTACAAAATTAAAAATATACTGAAGAGATACAGAAACAGGTACACATGCCTCATATCGTGTAAGGCCCCTGCGAAGACGCAGAGGTGCCGCAACATGACGTGGCATGGACTCGACTAATGTCTGAAGTAGTGCTGGAGGGAACTGACACCATGATTACTGCAGGGCTGTCCATAAATCCGTAAGATTACAGACTACGAAAGGTGAAGATCTATTCTCAATAGCACGTGACAAGGCATCCCAGATAATCTCTATAATGTTCGTGTCTGGGCCAGATGAAGTGTTTAAACTCAGAAGTTTGTTCCTGGAGCCACTCCGTAGATATTCTGGACATGTGGGGTGTCGCATTGTCCTGCTGGAATTGCCCAAGACGGTCCGAATTCACAATGGACATGAATGGATGCAGGTCATCAGGCACGATGCTTACGTACGTGTCACCTGTAAGTCGTTTCTAGACGTATCAGGGGTCCCATATCATTCCAACTGCACACGCCCCACACAATTACGGAGCCCCCACCAGCTTCAACAGACCCCTGCAGTCATGCAGAGTCCATGGATTCATGAACTTGTCTCAGTACCCCTATGCGTCTATCCTCTCGATACGATTTGAAACGAGATTCGTCCCGCCCAGCAACATATTTGTCTTAGACAGTCCAATGTCGGTGTTGACTGGCCCAGGCGAAGCGTAAAGCTTTGTGTCGTGCAGTCAAGGGTGCACGAGTGGGCCTTCGGCATCGAAAGCACATATCGATGTTTCATGTAATGTTCGCACGCTCACGCTTGTTGATGGCAAAGCAGTCAAATTCACAGCAGTTTGCGGAAGAACGTTGAACGATTCTCTTCAGTCATCGTTGGTCACTGGACTCGCATTCGGGAGGACGACGGTTCAGTCCCGTCTCCAGCCATCCTGGTTTAGGTTTTCCGTGATTTCCCTAAATCGTTTCAGGCAAATGGCGGTATGGTTCCTTTGAAAGGGCACGGCCGGTTTCCTTCCCAATCCTTCCCTAACCCGAGCTTGCGCTCCGTCGCTAATGACCTCGTTGTCGAAGGGACGTTAAACACTAACCACAACCATCACCATCTTTGGTCCCGTTCTTGCAGGATTTTTTTCCGGCCGTAGCGATGTCGGAGATTTGCTCTTCGAAACATCCCCGTTTAATTCCTTTATTGGATTTTGTGTAATTTATCGAAGCCGCCAAACAGTTAATTATTATGATTATATGACCGTGTGCTTAATGGATGAAAGGCTATCGATTTTCCTGCTGTGATTTCGGGGGTATTTCAACCGAGTGCGGCTGTTCTGAGACTGAATAGTGGAATGATTGAAAGTTTGTCTATTAGTAAGGACCATAAAGGTGCGATGTACAAACTGATATATATATTTCCTACTAACACACAAATTCTGAGGCAGTTACTACCTTCGCCTTACACGTCTAATTACAGTTATATCTTTTTATTGGTTGCTGATTTTCAGTACTTCGTCACACGCAATACTGACGGTTTACATTCACTACAATCCTCACTGCAATCCATGGTTGTCGCTGGCCCACGAGGTTGACGCGAAACACGTAATTCGGCACTTGTCACTTTTTGTTTCATACCACTCGCGAATCGGTATCTGTGAGGGTCAACCCCACGACGATCAGGGGGACGTGCTCACTCGTCATACTCCGGTTAATTTTACCATTTACAACTCACTCGACCACGATTCTTGCCCGTCTCTCCAACAGTACTTCTCACTCGACACTCTCCAGTGCTACTTCGCACTCGACACTAGTCTCCCTGCCTCCTGCAGCACTCCACAGTCGACTCCTTTCTGCTATCGACCTGTGCGTCGGATACTAGCATCTATTTTCATGGGATCACGGATCCCTTACATCTTCTACCGGATTCCTGATAGTCATGGTACGCTTGTGAATGGTCGTACTGGAGAAGTCCCACTTCAGCGCTACCTCGGAGATGTCACACCGCTCGTGCGCCAACTATAACACCACGTTCAAACTCACTTAAAGCTTGATAACCTGCCATTGTAGAAGTACTAACCGATCTAACAATTGCACCACACACTTGTCTTACGTAGGTGTTGGCGACCACAGCGCCGTATTCTGCCTGTTTACATATCTTGTATTTTTGTATATGCTTGTCTATACCAGTTCCTTTGGCGCTTCTGTGTACCTTAAAGGAAGTTTCTGGCGGTCTCAGTTATATTTCCTTACAAATTTGTTCTTGCATTACACTGTCAGAATAGGACCACACAATAAGTAAATTATGAAATAGTTATCAATTTACAGTGACTGCCTATTTGTGAATGAATTATATCATTGACTCGTGTGGTGAAGTCGATATCTCGAATATTGTCAACTAAGTCGATATATAGAATATTGTGAATCAAGTCAATATACGGAATATTGTGAATCATGTCGATATACTGAATATTGTGAATCAAGTCTATATCTCGAATATTGTGAATCAAGTCGATATCTCGAATATTGTGAATCAAGTCGATGCCTCGAATAATGTTTATCAAGTCGATGCCTCGAATAATGTTTATCAAGTCGATGTCTCGAATCTTGTGAATCAAGTCGACGTCTCGAAACTTGTGAACCAAGTCGATGTCTCGAATATTGCGAATCATGTCGATGTCTCGAATTTTGCGAGTCAAGTCGATGTCTCGAATATTGCGAATCAAGTCGATGTCTCGAATATTGTGAATCAAGCCGTTGTCTCGAATATTATGAATAAAGTCGATGTCTCGAATACAGTGAATAAAGACGATGTCTCGAATACAGTGAATAAAGACGATGTCTCGAATACAGTGAATCAAGTCGATGTCTCGAATACTTTGAAAAAAGTCGATGTCTCGAATACTGTGAATCAAGTCGATGTCTCGAATACTGTGAATCAAGTCGATGTCCCGAATACTGCGAATCAAGTCGATGTCTCGAATACTGTGAATCAAGTCGATGTCTCGAATACTGGGAATCAAGTCGATGTCTCGAATACTGTGAACCAAGTCGATGTTTCGAATACTGTGAACCAAGTAGATGTCTCGAATACTGTGAACCAAGTCGATGTCTCGAATACTGTGAACCAAGTCGATGTCTCGAATACTGTGAACCAAGTCGATGTCTCGAATACTGTGAACCAAGTCGATATCTGGAATACTGTGAACCAAGTCGATGTCTCGAATACTGTGAACCAAGTCGATGTCTCGAATACTGTGAACCAAGTCGATGTCTCGAATACTGTGAACCAAGTCGATGTCTCGAATACTGTGAACCAAGTCGATGTCTCGAATACTGTGAACCAAGTCGATGTCACGAATACTGTGAACCAAGTCGATGTCTCGAATACTGTGAACCAAGTCGATGTCTCGAATACTGTGAACCAAGTCGATGTCTCGAATACTGTGAACCAAGTCGATGTCTCGAATACTGTGAACCAAGTCGATGTCTCGAATACTGTGAACCAAGTCGATGTCTCGAATACTGTGAACCAAGTCGATGTCTCGAATACTGTGAACCATGTCGATGTCTCGAATACTGTGTATCAAGTCGATGTCTCGAATACTGTGAATCAAGTCGACGTCTCGAATACTGTGAATCAAGTCGACGTCTCGAATACTGTGAATCAAGTCGACGTCTCGAATACTGTGAATCAAGTCGACGTCTCGAATACTGTGAATCAAGTCGACGTCTCGAATACTGTGAATCAAGTCGATGTCGCGAATACTGTGAATCAAGTCGATGTCTCAAATACTGTGAATCAAGTCGATGTCTCGAATGCAGTGAATCAAGTCGATGTCTCGAATGTAGTGAATCAAGTCGATGTCTCGAATACAGTGAATCAAGTCGATGTCTCGAGTGTTTTGAATCAAGTCGATGTCTCGAATACAGTGAATCAAGTCGATGTCTCGAGTGTTTTGAATCAAGTCGATGTCTCGAATGTAGTGAATCAAGTCGATGTCTCGAATACAGTGAATCAAGTCGATGTCTCGAGTGTTTTGAATCAAGTCGATGGCTCAAATGGCTCTGAGCACTATGGGACTTAACATCTGTGGTCATCAGTCCCCTAGAATGTAGAACTACTTAAACCTAACTAACCTGAGGACATCACACACATCCATGCCTGAGACAGGATTCGAACCTGCGACTGTAGCAGTCGCGCGGTTCCAGACTGAGCGCCGAGAACCTCTAGACCACCGCGGCCGGCAATCAAGTCGATGTCTCGTGTGTTGTGAATCAATTCGATGTCTCGAGTATTGTTAATCAAGTCGATGTCTCGAGTGTAGTGAATCAAGTCGATGTCTCGAGTGTAGTGAATCAAGTCGATGTCTCGAGTGTAGTGAATCAAGTCGATGTCTCGAGTGTTGTGAATCAAGTCGATGTCTCGAGTGTTGTGAATCAAGTCGATGTCTCGAGTGTTTGAATCAAGTCGATGTCTCGAGTGTTGTGTACCAAGTCGATGTCTCGAGTGTTGTGTACCAAGTCGATGTCTCGAGTGTTGTGTACCAAGTCGATGTCTCGAGTGTTGTGTATCAAGTCGATGTCTCGAGTGTTGTGTATCAAGTCGATGTCTCGAGTGTTTGAATCAAGTCGATGTCTCGAGTGTTGTGTACCAAGTCGATGTCTCGAGTGTTGTGTACCAAGTCGATGTCTCGAGTGTTGTGTACCAAGTCGATGTCTCGAGTGTTGTGTACCAAGTCGATGTCTCGAGTGTTGTGTACCAAGTCGATGTCTCGAGTGTTGTGTACCAAGTCGATGTCTCGAGTGTTGTGAACCAAGTCGACGTTTCGAGTGTTGTGAACTTTAGAATCATCTTTGTGTTTCTTCGGAGCTACCACTGTCTGAAGAAGGAACGGTGGAATGCCACTCGGAGGAGGTTTTGGAGAGTCTTGGAGAGGACGGCGCAAGAAGCAGAGCGTAATTGTTTTTGGGTTACCGTGACCAGCTTTCCCGGTGTGCTGGTGCTGTTGGTATAGAGCTTTGCGGCATTTACTGCGGCGTGCCACTCGTTTGATGAGCAGTTTGAGCGGATATATGCACGGCTTGCTTGACATGTTTGGTGCAAGACAGAGCTTAAGATCTGCCGCTACTTTTGTAATGGTGAGCGTTCTGTGACATTTGTGTGACAGTCGTTTCGGCCGTTGGTTCTTGCGGGTGCTGCACCGCTATAGTGCTTAATGGCTGCTTGGTTTTCAACTCTACGCCACCCATTTTGCAGCCCTACTTTGGTAATCTCTGTTTCTGAATTTTCGTCACGTGTGCTTAACCCTCTCCCTAGTAGGCAGGCTACTGCACTATTATGGCTAGTTCCTCTTCAACCAAAAAGGCGAATTCCGAAGTGAGGTCAGTTTAGGTTAAGTATTTTAGTGCTATTCGCTTTCAATACTTTTAGAGTCTTGCGACATTTACCGGTTGTTTTAGTTTAACTGTTCATCTTCTGTTTATTAAGATAGGATCTCACCTTCAAAGTAATAACCATTATGCGGTAGCATTGGTGATTTGTAACTGTTGTACTGATGTGCTTGTTACCTGTTCGCGTGTTTAACTCAAAAATCTCTAACCGAGCGATTGGTACCGTTGAGCAACAGATAGCAGATACGTTTCTCTCTGAAAAGAGACCATGCGTGGTTTGGCACACTTCAGTAACTTTAATAGGTAATTTCCTGGAGATCAATGTTCGTGTAATGATACTGTTAAATTTCTCGTGTTGGCTTCTGCTATAGCGTTGAATGCTGTGTTTTTGACATCGGCTAATGTGCCGCTGCTGTTGGCTACTCTGAGAGTCAGCACCAGCACAAACAAGGAAGGAGGAAAGTTGCAGGGATCCAAAGTAATCTGTACATTAAACCTTTTACTTCATAGGACACTTTATTTCTAAAATGAAAAGAAAGATAACTTCTTATTGTTATTGGCTTGCTATACTTCCAGTGCCTCCTACGTGCAATTACATTTACTCCCTCTTACCACTCGCAGATCAGTGGCTAAGTATCACCTCCCTATTGCTCTGTTTTTGTGTTCTTGAAAACTGCTACCGAACTGGGGCCGACCGGCGATGGGCTCATGTTTGTCAGCATTGACAGGTGGAGCTGAACTCTTGTAGTCCTGTAGGTGTGGCGCTGCCCGCTCTGTCCATTGGCGAAGATGATGGGTACGAAACTCATCGAAACGTTGCGACAAGACGGCGCCACCACTCGGCTGATAAACCAAGAAAAATTCATCGATGATGATGATGATGATGATGATTATGATGATAGAACAGAGGTAAATGTGCAGCTAGCCCAAAGGCTACTTCCCTCAAATACTACCAATCGGGCAGCCGAACTCAACATCCCGATCCGATGAACGGATCACGATTAGGTCCATCACGCTGTGACTGCTTCAGTCATGGCGGAGAAGTTTGAAAAGCTGGTTATCTGTGAGCTACAATACTTCTGCTTTGATGGTCAAATACTGGCAACGAATATTTATTTCAATATCAGGTTCGGACGGGTTATCTTCGAATCGAGAGCCTCAATCCAAGTTTGCTTCAGCTGCAGAGGGGGATAATTTTTCCAATTGTAATGCCTGGAGCTCCAGATTAAAGTGTACCGTAACGACGGGGATTCTGAGCGCCAGGATCAGTATGTAGTGTCTGAGCAGTAAATGGCAAGTGGACAGGATGTTAGAAACTGCTTCCACATCAACACACCTGACTGCGTGTGGAACTTCATGTACCACTAACTGACCACCCCGTTCCTCTTCCACTCGTGAATGGCCTTTAGAAAGAACGACTGTCAGTAAACCACTGAATTAGTTCAAATTTGTCGAATTTTATCGTTTTGGTCCTTTCGAAAGACGTATGTGGCAGGAGGCTGTATGTTGTCCCATTCTTCCCGGAATGTGCTCACTAACAATTTCAACAGGAAACCTCTCCGTGTTGCACAACCACTATCCTGTAGCGTCTGCCATTGGAGTTTCTTGAGAAATTCTGCAACGCTCTCGCGTCAACTGAACGGTCCCGTGATGAAGTGCGTCCCACTTCGTTGGATGGATCTTCTCTCTCTCTCTCTCTCTCTCTCTCTCTCTCTCTCTCTCTCTCTCTCTCTCTGTGTGTGTGTGTGTGTGTGTGTGTGTGTGTGTGTGTGTGTGTGTGTGTGTGTGAGAGTCCCGCTCATTTCTATTGGACCATACATAGTGGATGAGTTAGATTTCCTCAACATTAGTCCTAAAATTGTGTGTGGTATCTGCTTTTCCTGCTATCTGTTTTACGTGGTCGCTCCTGATGTTAGTCCCAGATATTTTACGGTAGACGATGTCTCCAGAAATTTTTCATGAATGCTGTAGTTGTACAAAAGTAAATTTCTTCTATGTATGCGCAATGTGTCATATTTATTTGCATTCACGGTGAACTACAGTAGATTGCACCACTCTTCAGTTCTCTGCAGGTCTATCTGCAAACTGTTACTGTCTTCTAAGATCTTACGAAACATGTTATAGGCAACAATATTATCTCTGAACAGCCTAATTGAGAATCCGAAGTTTTCTACTGGATCACCTACATTACACTTCCTTGGGGTGCTCCTGATATTCCATTGCATCTTTCGATTTTGTTCCGTTAAGAGTTACGTGTTGGGTTCTGTCAGCAAGGAAGTCTTGAATCCATTCGCAAGTCGGGAACGACACTCGATAAGTTCGTGTTTTTTACAGGAATGTGGATTTCATGGAAGAAAAGAGTGAGCTTCACCAGCTGCTACATGGTAGCGAATATGAGCACTGATCCAATACTGTCAAATGTTTTTTTATGCCAGTCTTTGATCACAATGTAAATTCCTTCGACGATGACCGGTTTTAGTCAGTAACGACCATCTTCAGATTTACTATATATACACTCCTGGAAATGGAAAAAAGAACACATTGACACCGGTGTGTCAGACCCACCATACTTGCTCCGGACACTGCCAGAGGGCTGTATAAGCAATGATCACACGCACGGCACAGCGGACACACCAGGAACCGCGGTTTTGGCCGTCGAATGGCGCTAGCTGCGCAGCATTTGTGCACCGCCGCCGTCAGTGTCAGCCAGTTTGCCGTGGCATACGGAGCTCCATCGCAGTCTTTAACACTGGTAGCATGCCGCGACAGCGTGGACGTGAACCGTATGTGCAGTTGACGGACTTTGAGCGAGGGCGTATAGTGGGCATGCGGGAGGCCGGGTGGACGTACCGCCGAATTGCTCAACACGTGGGGCGTGAGGTCTCCACAGTACATCGATGTTGTCGCCAGTGGTCGGCGGAAGGTGCACGTGCCCGTCGACCTGGGACCGGACCGCAGCGACGCGCGGATGCACGCATGAGCGTAGGATCCTACGCAGTGCCGTAGGGGACCGCACCGCCACTTCCCAGCAAATTAGGGACACTGTTGCTCCTGGGGTATTGGCGAGGACCATTCGCAACCGTCTCCACGAAGCTGGGCTATGGTCCCGCACACCGTTAGGCCGTCTTCCGCTCACGCCCCAACATCGTGCAGCCCGCCTCCAGTGGTGTCGCGACAGGCGTGAATGGAGGGACGAATGGAGACGTGTCGTCTTCAGCGATGAGAGTCGCTTCTGCCTTGGTGCCAATGATGGTCGTATGCGTGTTTGGCGCCGTGCAGGTGAGCGCCACAATCAGGACTGCATTCGACCGAGGCACACAGGGCCAACACCCGGCATCATGGTGTGGGGAGCGATCTCCTACACTGGCCGTACACCACTGGTGATCGTCGAGGGGACACTGAATAGTGCACGGTACATCAAAACCGTCATCGAACCCATCGTTCTACCATTCCTAGACCGGCAAGGGAACTTGCTGTTCCAACAGGACAATGCACGTCCGCATGTATCCCGTGCCACCCAACGTGCTCTAGAAGGTGTAAGTCAACTACCCTGGCCATCAAGATCTCCGGATCTGTCCCCCATTGAGCATGTTTGGGACTGGATGAAGCGTCGTCTCACGCGGTCTGCACGTCCAGCACGAATGCTGGTCCAACTGAGGCGCCAGGTGGTAATGGCATGGCAAGCCGTCCACAGGACTACATCCAGCATCTCTACGGTCGTCTCCATGGGAGAATAGCAGCCTGCATTGCTGCGAAAGGTGGATATACACTGTACTAGTGCCGACATTGTGCATGCTCTGTTGCCTGTGTCTATGTGCCTGTGGTTCTGTCAGTGTGATCATGTGATGTATCTGACCCCAGGAATGTGTCAATAAAGTTTCCCCTTCCTGGGACAATGAGTTCACGGTGCTCTTATTTCAATTTCCAGGAGTGTATAGGCTGTCCACTATCTTTCAGCACAAAACAGCATTTCATATCACAATACAATATCATACAAATCGGGAAATGTACAGATAAAATAAGGTAAAGCGTACCTGTTCTACACTATGTTCTAATGTGATAAAGCCGTAATGGTTCGTCAAAACATATAAATACACTCAGCATAGCATCGTCACATAGATCTAAAATATGGTGTAAAATAGGCCACAACGTCCACACTGTCATTCTGCAGCTGGAGTTATTGTACAAAACCTACTGAAGTGAGGCAGCTACCAAAAATCTCTTTACCTACATCCTTCATAGACGTCGCTACTGCGGGCTTAGATGTATTCTTTATTTACATAAGTACCATGATCAGATAAACACACATTAGGTCAAATACATGTTGCAGGCTTTTAAATTGTGATAACTATTATAGAAACCAATTGTGATAAAATAAGACGAATACAGTTAAGCATATAAAATTATTAAAAGAAAAATATATAAAGATAATAGTTCTGACGCTTTTACGTTGAATTTGCGTTCAAAAATAAAATATACGCAATACATTTCCTATAGCAACCGATAAATTACCTATGAAAGACAAAATGTCAATGTGGCAAAATAAATGAAGAAAGGACAGACCAATGATCAGCGCCCTCCGTGTTCTCGGCCGCCAGGATGTTACGTAGGCGCGCGGCGATCGTAGGAACTTAACCACTAGAGGGCTTTTCGTACATCGTGATAAGTCTCACAAAGAAAACGTTTATACAACATACTAACAGTCTATAAATAAAATTATAGTCTGGCCATGGAATCCACGAATAGGTAGGATGTAATCAGTTACAGGATTAGAGCGAACGAATGTAGGGAAGTAAGGCAAATTCGTACTGTTCTCAACATAAATCAGCAAGAAGGCAAGGTATAAATAAGCGAGGCATTGAGTGGTTATCGTGGTATGTTAATAGACAAAGAGAGCAAAGTAGGCGATGGTCACAAAATCGCTTTGTTCTCCAGGGAGTATCCTTATGGGCCCATGCTTTCTCGCCTTGTATATCTGCAACTCCTCCAAGTTGAGAGCGCGACCCTTCTCTGCACGTTGTAGAATAGGTATACAACTCTCAATATTGCCTATAGTGTTCAGTTTCTGGTAAATGCATTACCAATGCAGTTTTTTCAAGTGCCTGCAAATGATCCCTGAATCTTATTTGAAAGGAACGGCCAGTTTGACCGATATAAAATTTGTCACAACTGCTACAATCAATCTCGTAATTCCCAGAACCATCAAATTTATCAGAATTATTACTCAATTTATGTTTTACACTGAGTTTGAGTGTTGTTAACTTGAAAACCAAATCTAACCTTAGATTTCCTCAAACAGTTTTCTATTTGTTGGGATATTTTTTCCGTAATATTTCACGGGAATACTTTGCAGTTTTTCTGTATTATTTCATGTTTCTAGGTGATTGTGCGTCTGCCTATTTAATTTGTTTTTTTTATCCTGTTGTACGGGCGCATAACATCATTACCTTCCATAGGTAATTTATAGGTTGATATAGAAAATGTATGACGTATATTTTAATTTTGACCGTAAATTCATCGTAAAAGTGTCAGAACTATCATCTGTATATAATTCCCTTTTAATAATTTGATTTGTTTAACTGTATTCGTCTTTTATTTTATCACAATTGGTTTCTATAATAGTTATCATAATTTAAAAGTCTGCTACATGTATCTGACCTAATGTGTTTTCATCAGATTATGGTGCTTACGTAAATGAAGAAAACATCTAAGCCCACAGTAGCAACGCCTGCGAAGGACGTAGGCAAACAGATTTGTGGTAGCTACTGCACTTCAGTGGGTTTTGTACAATAACGACAGTCGCAAAATGACTGTGTGGACGTTGTGGCCTATACTACACATGTTTTAGATCTATGTGACGATGCTACGCTGAGTGTATGTATATGTCTTGACGATGCCATAACCACTTATCACGTTAGGACTTGGTGTAGAAGAGGTACGCTTTACCTTATTTTATCTGTACATTTCACAGTTTCTATGATAGTTCATCGTGATACGACTGAAACTGTTCATCGTCAAAGGAATTTATATTGTGAACAAAGACTAGAATAAAAAGCATTTAAGAGTGAGCTGATTTTCGCAAGGTATTTGTTTGTGGGTGCATGTTGATTTTTAGAGAGGAGGGTTTCGTTCCCCAAAAATATCATGATACATAAGCACAAAACATATCCAAACGTCAACAAAATCGGCCTGCAATTATGACGTCAACGAAATCGTCCCACAATTACGTGCATCTGTACTACGACCCTTTTTGAAAACAGGAATGACCTGCGTTTCTTTCCAGTCTCTATGTATCCTTCGTTGCTCCAGTGACCAGCGATAAACTGTTCCTTAGAGGGGGTAATATATTTCGCATCCTCTGTGCAGAATATTAAAGGTATCTCATCTGGTCCTGATGCCTTTCCAGTACTCAGCGATTGTAGTTGCTTCTAGACATTCTGGTTCAGGTCTTAGAGACGGCTGGCTGGATAAAGTTTCAAATGGGAAGATTATATGGCATTCTCAGGTATCCAGTTGGTACTGTACTGCTGCATACATTGTAATTTTCAGCAAAGTGTACCCAGAATATTGAAGTATCTTTTCTGTAAAGATTTGGACAGTTACAGAATTTCTTACTTCGTAGTTTATCAACATTAATTAATGTAATTCAATACGAGGATGTTAACGAGATTTAATTCAATTATGTATCAGTGTATCGAAAAGCTTCATCCCATTTCAAAATGGTTCAAATGGCTCTGAGCACTATGGGACTTAACTTCTGAGGTCATCAGTCCCCGAGAACTTAGAACTACGTAAACCTAACTAACCTAAGGACATCACACACATCCATACCCGAGGCAGGATTCGAACCTGCGACCGTAGCGGTCGCGCGGTTCCAGACTGTAGCGCCTAGAACCGCTCGGCCACTCCGGCCGGCCCCATTTAAAGAACAACATCCTCTGCGTGAATAATAATACAAGTTTTAGGTATATTTTAACTTAAGTATCGAATCCTAAAGTTTAACTCCATGAAAGTTATAAGTTGCTGGTTCATGCGGCTCCCAGTAGAGGTCTCACTAGTGTAGTTGCCTCGGCTGTTGTTCATTACCCAATATGCATCGAATCTAGATGTCTCAAACACTGCTTCTGAAGGCGTTTCGCATTTTCTGTTCCAACAGATACCATTTGCAACTATGCGTCGTAGTTTACTTATGGAGTGAGGTACGCCATCTTCTATAGCTCAAAGCTTACGTTCGCACTACTAGTTGAATGGTTCAAATGGCTCTGAGCACTATGGGATCTGTGGTCATCAGTCCCCTAGAACTTAGAACTACTTAAACCTAACTAACCTAAGGACATCACACACATCCATGCCAGAGGCAGGATTCGAACCTGCGACCGTAGCAGTCGCGCGGCACTAGTTGAATGGCACTGCTTATTAATTTAGAGGGACACCCACAGTTCGCTCTCGTGTGCTCATTCAAGACCTATAGTATATTCAACAGACGTTGATACGTAGTCCGCAGAAGTCTACTCTTGGTGTCAACTGAAGGAAGACTGGGTTTAACGTCGATCAACATAGAGGTCATTAGAGACGGAGCACAAGCTCGGATTGTGTCAAGGATGGAGAAGGAAATCGGGCGTGCCCTTTGAAACGAACCATTCCGCCATTTGCCTGGAGTGATTTAGGGAAATCACGTAAAACCTAAATCTTGATGGCCGGACGCAGGTTTCAACCGTCTTCGTCCCGAATGGGAGTCCATTAACCATTGTGCTACCTCGCTCGGTGGTAACATCCGAGGGTTAGCTTTTCCTCACGTGTCTTGGCTTGCTTCTCAGCAACATATGTGTTTCAACAGTATAGCTTTCAGTAGCTACTCCATGTGGGTGATAGTTCCGTGTACAGTTTCCTGAATTTGTGAGTGTGCAGATGGGAACTAATTTCTTTTTGCATTATTGTTCAATTCAAGTGGAAAAATAAACCTCGAGAATATAAGAATGTGGAGAGCCCAGCAGTCACGTACCACAGTTGAGCAAGGCGAGAGAAACCCTCTAAAATCTTCGTTTTGCACAGTTTCTCGTGTAGAGATTTGCAGCCCGTTCTTTCCTCCGGAAAAGCCGATTACAAGAATCGCATGTTGGAGATAAGGATTTCTGCACAGTTGCAGGTACATTCATGTTTCAGTAGGACAAAACACCATCACATTTTAATTTGCGTGCAAGAGCATTTCTTAACAATGAGTTGCTCGCCAGCAAAACGCACCTCTGGTACGGTCAATATTCACTACACAATACTTAGCACTGCCCAACAGTACTGCTAGTCTGATGTCAGTATAATGACAGTTTGTGTAAGATATCGAAGACTACAGAGCTTTAAAAATATTGTGCAACTTATTGTACTCTGTAATGGCGGTATTGAGCAATACGTAGTAGTTTCTGCCTAGGCCGAAAGAAATTCAGTTTGCTGAGAACTAATTTCCAAAAAATAAGTAAATTACTAGGGTCGGGCAGTAGGCTGCATCCTATTCGTAAATAAAACTCCTAATTAATCACAAAACGCAAAGTACTCCTTGTTCACAATGGTAGAGAAAAGTAAAGATCATACTGACATGATTCTATATATATTTTATTTATAACAGTTACCAAAACTGACACCTAAGATCATGTCTGCTGTTCAGTCAGCATAAACGTTGATTTTCGTTTCATTTTTCTATCAACAATTGTTATACTGCAGACATTCGATGGTATATGCCTTCAATGAGTAATCAGTAATTAATTGTTCTACTTCGTTTTCAACAGAGAAGTAAACAGGAAGTCGTTCTTGGTCGTAGACTTCTGCCCATTTTATTGACGCAATATTGCTGTGTCAATAAAATACACCTTATGAGGTCCACTTAAAGGATGTGCGTATCCCGCATGGGACTATTGGCCTCAAGACTCGCTTGACATCGTGGTATGTGATATTTTCTTTTATAGAAGGGAATGCGGGAGGGGGCTTGCGTAATTACCGGGCTGTACGTCGCAGTACATACACAGCAGTGAATGTAATAGCTACGGGCATGCTCACAAAAATATAGGACGAATTTGACTATCATCTGTATGTTCGAAGTGAACTCGCAGGAAAGCACATTGGAACACATGTGTACGTTCGGCTGTGTTGGGCTAAACGTAACTCTAAAACTACCCCAAAGTTCTACGTGTATGCATGTGAAACATATAACCCTGTAAAATCGGATGTGGTTATTGAAAATATATACTTTGTAGACCCGAACAGAAGCTATAATCCAATCCAAGTTTGCGTATTCATGTGTGTAGAGGATATGATCTTGTGAAACGGGGTAAATGATTTTGAAATATTGTGTAAATTCGATGCTCCGAGCAAACACCCACAGAAGGTGCCATTAATGCCTTCAGTAGATGTAAGATATTCCACCTGCTTTGTTACACATTAATTGCATCCCGACCTCGGGACCCACGTGAGTTTAAATTTCAACAGCAGCGGGGTTTCGTGTTCTGACCTCAGCCAGTGTAACCAGTCTGTTGTATTACAATACCGAAACACTTGAATAGACCTCACGGTATGGCGATCCCTCAAAACCTTAGCATAACTGTAATATATATTAATTAAGGATCCAACAAACTGGTAAAGTAACAGACATTTTGGCCCAATGTTTTAGGCTCTTGGTTTGTTTCTTTAGGGAAATGTATGTATTTTCTTCCATCTAGTATGCTGTGTAGTGTGAGTAGTTTAGATACTTACTGACAGATTAAAGCTGTGTGCCGGACGAGATCTCAAATTCACACTCATGCCTTTTGTGAGCAATGCTTTTACTGATTTAGTTGCCCAGAGACAAATTCGTCGCTGTACTTATGCCTCTGCCTCTTGAAACCTGTCTGTTAGAAATGTCGTTAATATGAAGTATCAATCGGCACTCATTTGCTGCATGCAAAGACTACACATTGTAGAATGAAGGCTTTCACGACCGGATGACATGGCTATTGATATACTTTCCGGGATGTGAGGTCGTGGTCCAAGAACTTTTCTGCTCCTTACGTTTCGTCCAGGACTGCGCTGGACTTCCTCAGAGGCGCTGCTCCGCTGAGTCTTGCCGAATCGGCAAGACTCAGCGGAGCAGCGCCTCTGAGGAAGTCCAGCGCAGTCCTGGACGAAACGTAAGGAGCAGAAAAGTTCTTGGACGACGACCTCACATCTCGGAAAGTATATCAATAGCCAAAGACTACACAGTCGATGCTTGCGTCTGGTAGTGCAATCTCATTTCTGGTTATGCCTCCCGAAATCACTTTTCAATTTTACGACATTCTACCGCCAATTACACGTGTGATGCAGGGTATAGACGTCAGTTTTTTATAGCTCAGTAGGGGCAGCGGTTTCTGGGCCACTGGATCATACTCCCAAAACTGTGGCAAAGTGTTTGCTGTTATGGCGTGGGTCAACAGAAGCCCGTGGATCGCGGCCCGGCGCGGCTGTTACAGCGAAGAGTCCAAGACCGTAGTGGACACAGATTGGGCGCAGTGAAGTTGCACAGATGACAGAAGATGAACTGGTTCGGTCGGGTTTAAATGCTGGAGCACCCTGCTGCCTTAGATGTGGTAGCAGCATATGTATGTTACACCGAACGACCTGGAACAGAGAAAATCACCGGCTGTCGTAGTCAACAGCTGATCGGTCCGTAGTACTTCCTGGAGACTGGTACACCAACGATGCATGTGGTCTGACGACACAGGGGTTTTCACATTCACTGATTACGCAGTTAAATGACCAGAAAAGGCTGACACAGGCCGTGGCCGAGATTACTACTCTGGCTTCTGCTTTAGGCCATCCCGTTTCACCAGGGCACGTAGCAGAGCCAGCATTCCTGGAAGAGAGGATACCGGAAAAAATGTTGATACTGCTTAATGACTGGGTCTTCGAACTGTTTCCAGACCGAAACTTCCTTTCTGCAGCAACAGCAGCGTGGATTCTTGTTTTGCTCTCATCTGGCGCAACCAGTCGGTGCAGTATCACAAACTGGTTTTCTTTTTAATCCTAAGAAACAAGTCGACAGGAATTGCTTGCTGTACTATATCATATAAATCTACAGAAATAATTACCTGTGTTGGCGCATTCAATAACCAGGTTCAAAAATCACTTTTGCTACTCATAAATTGTAGGCACAATGGCAAGAATATGAACCGCATGCAGTTCTAGACAACGAATTCTTGAGCCTGTACATGAACGAGGGCATTGCGTATCAGCGACAGCAGCCATTTCGAAACAACTACCGCTAGCAGTCAATGTAGAAATTAAGTACTAAGGCTATGTGAAAAGAGGAGGGAAGGTAACGTGGCGTACTTCTTAAAAAACCATCTCTGAGACGACACAGAACTTACACGAATAAATTATGATAAACTCATTGTTAATACACTAATACTCTAAAACGTTTTTAAGTCGTATGTCTATGATATTCATTACAATACCCTTTTTCGCCATCAAATTAGAGGGGGCCGATCTAACAGAGGTACAACGTGCATCTCATCAGCCACAAGAAATTTTAGTCATACAAATAGTTTTACGTTATTATTCGATAGTATTTACACGTTTCAAAAATTAATAAAGCACTGACTACATTGATGATACGTAAGTTATGAAGCATTTTAGTGCAATAAAAAGGAAAGAACTGCACGAGAGAGCAGAGAGAACTGACCTATTCGGAAATGTTCCACGGGACATTCACACCTCAGAATTGCTTCCCTCCACACTCCAACCTGTCTCCCAATCCCTTATAATTCTTTACTGTAGGATGTACAGTATACGTTTCCTAGTCAGTCCGCCCATTCCAAAATGTAAGCTGGAAATAAGTGTCTGAAATGCCGTCCTGTCCTGGAGAACAAAGGTTCAAATCCTCGTCCAAACTTTGAAATTTTAATTCCACAGATTTCGCAATATCTACAGCGGCGAGCGACAAATGTCTCATCAGAAGGTTACTTACCCCTTTAATCGAATTACATCGTTCCCTGCCTCTAACGCCCTCGTCGTTGACGCGACATTAAATTTCAATCAACCGTTCTTTTTGATATAGCGTTTTGTCTTTTTTTCTCTTCAGCCCCTGAAGTGCGCAAACTAATACAGAAAAACCAATCTATCATCAATTTACTTCTCCAATTTCCCTTGCAAATTAAAAAACAAATTACTGCAGCGGCTTCGACATCATTCAATACAGCAGGCAACTCATTTGTTTGCGTTAGAGCAACGCCGTAACGCCACTGACGCAGGAAGCGTATACATGAACAACGAATCGTCTCATTATGTTACAGGGAATTAGTACACAATCACGTTTTCCACAGTGTTTAGATTGCATAAGCTCAACGGAAGACCTAATCTCAAAGCCTTAGGTGCATTTTCCATGTCAATCACGAGTTTTTGTAGTATGCCTTCATTCTATAACATTTTAACAGCCAACACAGAAATTTATTTGGTTCTGCTTGAGTTTTCAACTCTTGTAAGGACATTACAATTTTTACAGCTAAGCGTACATACAGACGTGAGCAATGCTAAAAAGAAAGGTCGTAAAAGGCAACGTCCAGGCAATCGAGGAACTGATTTACACCATCGCAAATTTTCCGACGACGAGGACGTAGACATAGAGGTTCTCGAATGGCTCCATGACCAAGAAGCGGACTTATAAAAAAAAATCCTGTCCGAACAGCCGAACAGGCATTGAAGGCTCAACGGTAGCGACCCACCGCCATGTCATCCTCAGCCCTTAGGCATCATCGGTTGCTGATACTGAGGGGCATGTAGTCAGCACACAGATCTTCCGGCCGTTGTTAGTTTTCGTGACGTCTGCCTTTCTTCAGTTGGCATCACAAAGGCTGAGTGCAACCCGCTTGCCAACAGGGCTCGGGAGACTCTGACGGTCACCCATCCATGTACTAGTCAAGCCCAAAAGCGCTTAACTTCGTTGATAAGACGGGAACAGGTGTTACAATTGCGACAAGCCGGTTTAAGAGCGGATTGCAATCGTCGAATAATTCGAATGACTGCTGGAACGTTCCAACTGTTGTTTACAGAGAATCGCTAACGCAGTTTAAAAGTATTAAAAATGTGTCTATGCCACTATGAAGCGTAGCGCAGCATTCAATAAAAGTTGCTTCAGGTGCCATAATAATGTGTAACTTCTGATCATAGAATAAAGGCTTTCACGACTGGATGACATAGCTGCTGGTAAACCCTTCGGGATATGACGTCATGGTCCAAGAAACTCCTCTGTTCCTCACGTTTCGTCCAGGACTGAGTTGGACATCTCCGATAAGTCTTGCCGACTGACTGGTCGGACGTCCGAGAGAGACATGCATACTGTGGGAAAGGGGGCGTGGCAGAAGTAACACGTGACGAACAGAGGTAATCCTTGTAAAAGATTTAACTTGACTATCGATTGTCGTCTTGTCAAAGATAAAACTGTCTACCGATTCTGCAGATCTTCTGTCAATATGTCGCCAAATTTCACTGCCTCCTCTTTGCTAATAGAATTTTCCTGATGCTTATAAATTTCAATGGCTTCTCTGACATAGTCTTGGATACCAATTTGACATTGTACATAACATTTCTGTTTCAGAGAACCTCACCTAGTGGTTTCCTGACAGAAGAGCATGTTCTGCTACAGGGGATTTCTCTATTTTCCTATATAGAATGTTCAAGGTCGGCAAAATAAAACTAGCCTGGAAAATATTTCATTAACCTCAATACAGACAACATTACTGGCATAGTACTCGCCGGGTGTGAATGGCAAGTTGGATTGGCTATATTAAGGTGCGTGAAAAGCATTGTTAACGCAAATAAAGGGTTATTTTTGAAACACTTTGTCTCCAGGCTAGCACTGGAAGAAAGGGCATTTATAACGAAGAGGAGTCAGCTAGTATCGAACATAGACCGTAATTTGACAAAGAAATTTCTGAGACTGTATGTTTGGAGCACAGCATTGTACACTACTGAGACATGGATACTGGGAAACCCAGAACAAAAGAGAATCGTAAACTTCGAGATGTGATAGTACAGAAGAACGTTGAAAATCAGGTGGAATGATAATGTAAGGAATGAGGATGTTCTCAGAAGACACGACGAGAAAAGCAACATACACTATATGATTAGAAGTATCCGGACACCACCAAACATACGTTTTTCACATTAGGTGCATTTTGCTGCCACCTGCTGCATATCAAGGACCTCAGTAGTTATTAGACATCGAGAGAGCGGAGAATAGGGCGCTCCACAGAACTCAGGGACTTCGAATGTCGTCATGTGATTGGGTGTCACTTCTGTCATACTTCTGTACGCGACAGTTCCGCACTCCTGAACATCCCAAGGTGCAGTGTTTCCGATGTGACAGTGAAGTGGAAACGTGAAGGGACACGTAGAGCACTAAAGCGAACAGACTGACCTCATCTGTTGATTGACAGAGACCGCCGACAGTTGAAGGGGGTCGTAATGTGCAATAAGCGGATCTACCGAGAACATCACACAGGAATTCCAAACGGCATCAGGCGGGAGGTGAGAAAACTTGGATTTCAAGGTCGATCGGCTGTTCATAAGGCACACATCACGCTGGTAAATGCCAAACGATGCATCGTTTGGTGTGTGGAGCGTAAACATTGGACGATTGAACGGTGGAAAAACGTTTTGTGGAGTGAAGAATCACGGTACACAATGTGGCAATCCGATGGCGGGGTGTCGGTATGGCGAATTCTTGGTGAACGTCATCTTACAGTGTGTGTAGTGCCAACAGTAAAATTCGGAGGCGGTGGTGTTATGGTGTGTTCGTGTTTTTGATGGATGGGCGTTGCACCTCTTGTTGTTTTGCGTGGCATTATCACAGCACAGGCCTACATTGATGGGTTAAGCACCTTCTTGCTTCCCACTGTTGACGAACAATTCGGGAATGGCGATTGTTTCCTTCAAGACTATCGAGCACCTGTTGATAATGCACGGCCTGTGGCGGAGTGGTTACACGACAATAACATCCTTGTAATGGACTGCCCTGCATGGAGTCTTCGCTCAAATCCTATAGAACGCCTTTGGGATGTTTTGGAACCCAGACTTCGTGCCGGGTCTCAGCGACCGACATCAGTACCTCTCCTCAGTCCAGCACACCGTGAAGAATGGGCTGTCATTCCCCAAGGAACCTTCCAGCACCTGACTGAACGTATTCCTGCGAGAGTGGAAGCTGTCATCAAGGCTAAGGGTAGGCCAACAACATATTGAATTTCAGCATTACCGATGGAGGGCGCCTCGAACTTGTCATTTTCAGCCAGGTGTTCAGATACTTTTGATAATATAGTGTATGGAGAACATTGAAAGAAGGGAAAGGATGATAAGACATTTGTTAAGACATCACTAAATAACTTCGAATGCTCTATTCGGAGCTGTTGAGGGTAAAAACTGCAGAGGCAGACATATTTGAATACATCCAGTAAATAATCGAGAATGTACGTTGCATTTTCTACTCTGATATGAAAAAGGGTGGCACAGGAGAATAATTCGTGGAGGGCCTTATCAAACCAGTCAGAAGACTGACGACCAAAAGATGTTGTCCCGTTTTGACAAAGAAACTTGCAATTTGGCTGAAAGGTGTCTGCAACCTTCCTCTGTAATGGTGTAAAAGGTTGGCGCCATGCAATGTCGGTCTCAGGCTCGATGACGCTTCAAAAGACGAGGTATCAAAAAAATGTTCAAAAGTGTGTGAAATCTTGTGGGACTTAACTGCTAAGGTCATCAGTCCCTAAGCTTACACACTACTTAACCTAAATTATCCTAAGGACAGACACACACACCCATGCCCGAGGGAGGACTCGAACCTCCGCCGGGACCAGGCGGGACCAGCCGCACAGTCCATGACTGCAGTGCCCTAGACCGCTCGGCTAATCCCGCGCGGCGACAAGGTATCGACACGCGCTAAAACGACATGACCTCAGACGTTCATGCGTAGGGTGAGTTAATGAAGTCACATTAGCATCAAATTTCACCACAATTCTGCCCATTGCCACGGTGGACGTGTCACACGATGGGAAGGTTGTCACACCCTCTCTTACCCACATTTCATCCCGTCTTTTGATGCCTTTCCGATGTAGGTTGGACGTGCGATGTCCAGAGTTAACATCACACAGTTGTCTTATGAGTGGCCTATAAAAACATTTCAGAAATACCACCGCTTAGAATCAACACGAAAAGGCCTTCGTCCGCTATTCAGCTGAGTGGCGTTCCACCGCTGCTAAAGAGCCATGTTGTGGGCTTGCAGAATCTAAAGTGTACGGAAGGACTTGGATGCCCTAAGGCGCTAGAGCAGCAGCGGAACGCCACTCAGTTGAAATGTGTCGAAGCCGATAATGATAGTGATTCATCTGTCGTATGGGATATAAGACTCGGAGGATACTTTTATGCTGTTGTGAAGAAGATATCTCCATTTTGCCATTGAATCTTACATTCTCCCTCCTGTCCGATCAGCTGCAGCACACATGAGGCTAACTCTATGAACACTACACTTAAGACACAGGGCTTACACTTCACCAATGATAAGTGTCATTGTCGAATACGACAAGATGTTTTCCATCAAGATCGTTGCACCTTCCTGTCCAGGCCTACCAGTCCTATACACGAATATTCCTTACGTAAATAAAGCCGCCTTTTTCTTGCTGCAATGTATTTTATTGTTTTATGTATTTCGTATTTAAGTTTAAGCCCTCATTAGTGGAATCTAGAAGGATACGGTTTTGTTTTGAAATACGATAATTTTTATTATATAAAACAGCTGAAATCTTCGTTTCCACGTAAATAAAAAAATTCATTACAGTTACTTGAAGTTTTGATTGGTATATGCTTTTCCTATCATCTGGTCACTCAGACCGTAAGTAATCACTTATTTATGTGAAAATAAGACGTTAACTATTTTATAGTGCACAGATATCATATATCAAACAAAACTGTATCGTTCTACATGACCGCGCAAAAAGTTGTTAATCCTGTTTAGTTTTTCCTTTATGAAAGTATTTCGAACTAATGCTTGCCGTCTATGAACTAGTACACTCTATAATGTTTTTCGTAAGAAACTAAACACCAACAGACTTACGATGTGAGGAATACCGTGCGACATTGCAGTTGCCACCATGACATATCTTACACAGGTATCTTGAGCGCAAGATGACCAGGACACGCTCATAGGCAGAAGCCTGTCGGTTTCCTTTGCTCAGTACGTGGATACAACAGTAAAACAGAATAGAAACTTGGTGAGCAGTGGTTCTAAATGTATGCGATCTGATGTTTCTCGGCAATCTGTTGTTCCTCTCTCAAGAGTTGTCGGTCGTCCACCTGGGTCACGTCATAAGTTCTTCACGATAACTGGCAAACAGACTCGTTGCCATCTTCACGTGATTCCTAATGACTTTCGCTCCGCACTTGTCGGCACCCTACGCGCGTTAGATTTTATGGAATAACAGCCAGAGTAAAGGGGTGGTCAAAAATATGGAGACACTAAAACCACAGCATGTAGTCAAGCGTAATATGGTGTAGGAAACCCATTGGCATTCAAAACAGATTCCACTCGGCATGCATAAATAGCGTTTTAAATGATACTCTATACCATCTTTGCTGCAAAATGCGGGCAAGTTCAGTAACGATGATGGCAGTGGATAGCGACCAAGCAACCTTCTCTCTACAGTAGAACACGAAAGCCCAATAACATTGAGATCGGAAACAGTAATAGCAATGAGATATGGGACATGCTCGTGCTCACAAAACCAGCCGTGGGTGATGCGCGATGCAAGTTACGTGAGTAGTAGTCCGGACGTCTTGGAGCGCAGCATGACCATTGGGGAACAAATATTGTACCATGGGACAGACCTTATCATTTCAAATGGTCAAATAATTCTTGACAGTAACACCAGGTAACACCATAGAGTACCAAGATATCACTGCCCAAATCGTCACCGATCGCCCGCCACGTTTCAACCATGGGTCGTAAACTCTGCCTTAATTTGGAAACACTGTGAAACAAGAATCATTCTAACAAATGACTTGCTTTCATCACAGGATCTGTGAGCTCGGCAACACGTTTTCCTGGTACAGGAATTGGAAGAATCCTAAGGAAATGCAATCCGAAAACAAAGAAAGTAGGTTACAGCACACTTGTTCGCCCACTGCTTGAATATTGCTCACCAGGGTGGGATCCGTTTCAGATAAGGTTGATAGAAGAGATAGAGAAGATCCAACGGAGAGCAGCGCGCTTCGTTAAAGGATCATTTAGTAATCGCGAAAGCGTTACGGAGCTGACAAACTCCAGTGGAAGACACTGCAGGAGAAGACGCTCAGTTGCTCGGTAAGGGCTTTTGTTGAAGTTTCGAGAACGTATCTTCACCGAGGACTCAAGCAGTATATTGCTCCCTGCTACGTATATCTCGCGAAGAGACCATGAGGATAAAATCAGAGAGATTAGAGCCCACACAGAGGCATACAGACAATCTTTCTTTCCACGAACAATTCCACTGGAATAGAAGGGAGAACCGATAGAGGTACTAAAAGTAACCTCCGCCGCACAACGTCAGGCGGCATCCGGAGAATGGATGTAGATGTAGACGAGCAGTTTTGGAATTCCAGCGCGATATGCGATCACCTGCCTATTGTGCCTTATGGCGCTCCCTTCCTGTTGTTTGGTGCTGATAGGATTTGCAATGTCTTCTGAAGCTCTCGTCTCTTTATTTTTCTTCATAATCCAATGACCGTCCATTATGATCATTCAACATACATTTTAGTTTACATTGTGAGTAAGCGGATGACGTTTCTTCGCTTTCCCTGCATGCGTCGTAAATCGTCAATACGGTGCCCGTTGAAGCACTAAACGCTTAGATTTCCTTGGTTACGAAAGCATCCAAATAACGAGCACCAACAATTTGGCGACCTTCGAATGTTCCGAGCTCCGACGCAATGGCTCAGAGCGCTATGGGACTCAACTGCTGAGGTCATTAGTCCTCTAGAACTTAGAACTAGTTAAACCTAACTAACCTAAGGACATCACAAACATCCATGCCCGAGGCAGGATTCGAACCTGCGACCGTAGCGGTCTTGCGGTTCTAGACTGCAGCGCCTTTAACCGCACGGCCACTTCAGCCGGCCCGACGTAATGCACTCACAGATACACAGAATACCGTTCTTACCCTGACTGACACAACTTATAGAAGAAATTGCACTTAAAACAGCAAAGTTGCAGACTTGGCCAGCATCTGCATTCATGTTGAAGCGCGTATGTGTCACTCTGATTCCAATTTTTTCTCCAGCCCCTGTGTATAGGATGCCGACAGGAGAGCAGCAGCAGACATCATGACTCACATGAAGCGATCTTCTTTGCCGACGTACGTATCGTGGAGAACTTGCGACGTGACCCGGGCGTGCGCGTAAGAATTCTAGAAGTGATTTAGTTGTCAGAGGTCCATTATCTCTTACTTGAGAGGAGAACAGTGTAATTGCCACATTATTTCCTAAAAACTTTGCTGAGAGGAGGGGGGGTGAAAAAAAAAACGAAAACTTGTAACAGCTTATGCGTAGATACTCCGTGAACCGTGATTTACTTTCAAAGAATATTCTTAAGAATTTATTTTATTTACTAGCGATTCATCAAGAACATTAACACATTTAATCACACTATGTAAGCATGGAAGTAGTTACCAGGGAGTAACTGATGAAATCATAACCAAATTCCTTTTAACAAACGGGAATTTTATTCACTTTAGCAATGCCTAAAAGCATTTTTTAAAAAAACAGCTTTAAAATTATACTCAGAAAGCACCCTCTATATATCAAAGTTACAATTCATTCAGAGGCAGAAGGAAACAAGTTTTGACTGTATGAGCTTTCGGACACAGAACCTTGCCGCTCCCTTTTGACACGGCCGAGGTTACGACCGCTCACAACAGCCTCTGAAAGACTACACTGGTGCAAATCTGCAACACACCAGATAACTTTAAACTAAGAGTTTTAACAATGTATACAAGCACACAAACTATGCCTCCCCCCCCCCTCGCAGGAGGGGTGGAAATGGTACAAAACACTAATTAAAATATTAACTTTGCCACCGAAGGTGCAACTTTATTTTAACTTCTAAGAAAAGTCTTACGGTGAAAGGGTGGCAACTTAATATACTAAAATGATCATTTAAATAAAAACCCGTGAAATGCAGTCTTACATAAAATTCTACAAGGTAGGTATTAGGCCGTTACACTCCAAGCAATAAATTCGTTAACACACCAAATCCGACAAGCAGGACAGAGGCAGCTACTAAGGTACGGTAAATTGATAGGGAGATTACCGAACAACCCGTACCCCAGGTTGCTCTAACCCGCCCCTACTCCACAAGGGAAAAACGGACCACCCAATTTATAAACAACCACCTTCACGCGGGTGGGCAAACGGAGAAGAATGGTGGGACGACCGCAAAGCAAAACGGCCGGTGACCTCACCAAGAAAACAAGAATTTAACAACAGTAAATCAACAACATATCACCAATCACTTAACTTCCAATAAACTGCGATTTCTCGAGAAGACCTGGCGCAGCACCCCCCAAATCGCTCTCTCCAACCGTCCACTGCCAGCCGCTTCAACGGTCGCAGGAAGGCACTCCGATATCCCGTCGCACGGCGTCGCAGCTCGCAACGGCCAGAATGATGTCGTGGGTTGACTCCTGTTGCTCTTGTGTCGGCCGCAAAGCCACTACCCCTCGCTATACGCCGCGGCCCACTGGACTGACGTGCTGACCTCATACGCGCCGACGCTCAAGACGGACAAGTCATCTTGTGTTTCAGTGCGCGACCGACCAACCCATCGATCCAATCGCCAATGACCATTGCCTGAGCAAATTCGAGCAGACTGGCGGCCTAACGCGCAGACTCAGATGCAGGAACTAAGCCCCGACCGGGCGACCACTCGCTCGAGGTCTCTTACTGCCTAAGAAACGCGGACGAGAGACAGACTAGCAAGCTGGGGAAGAGAGACTGACCCAGACTGATCGACTGGCAAGCTCATAGCGCCCGACGACGCACTTGAACAGGCAACCTTTCCCCTTTCCCACCAGAGGCAGACACCAAAGCTGCCATTGCCACGGCGGCGCCACCGCCAGAAACGGAGGGCGACTGCTTCACACTACGCGCTGCGGCGTGCTCTTCAAAACAGCAATTTTTACCACGGCTCACTCCGCTATTTCGGAGAAAACAACTGTGTGCTCGAGGTACTTTATGTAACTTTTAGTGAGGAAATAGGTAAACCGAAACGGTGGCACTAACCGGTGGCACAGTGGTAGTCGTGGCTTCACACTTTCGTGCCTCGTGCTGAAAACCCGATTATAATTTTTGTTTCGTTTTTCATTTATCTAATCATGCCCGTAGAAGATCGTTACACGAATATTCTTCAGTATATATTGAAATAACGTTGTCATTATTCGTCTACTATTTGTATGTCTCGTGAATGAATTAAAATAAATATAATGAATGAGAGAAGTACTTCAAATTGTTTTGGGTGGAATTCGTGTAATGTATCGTGATTCAGAATCCATTGCGCCAGTTTTCAGTTAAGTGATCCATTATGCATGGTTTGCCGCGAAACCATAGCCAACATGTGAAATCTGCAGGAATGTTAACGACATTCCTTCAGAGAATGTGATTCATACGGGGGGATGGTACTACGGCAAACCTGCATTAACGCCACGCTCGTGGTGTGCGGAATTGTAATGTTTAAAGTGTTTCTACGACCAACGTCATCCAAGGAAATGCACCAAATCTTCCTGAAGGATAAACTTAAGAATAAAATATTACGGTTAATACAGGAATTGACATAAGAATGAAACTTCAGAATATCATAATTTAAAGATTTACTGAAACGACGGTACACGCGCATATTATGTAATAAACTTGTGACATTGTGAAATGCAGTTCTTATTTTACAATTAATATAGCATTCTTGTATCCCTGAACTTCAAAAGAAACTCATGTATAGTAATCTTCTACAGACATAATTCGATAAATAAACGATCAAAAATAATTAAAATGATTAAAAAGAAAAATCTGATTTCGAGCATGTAGTGCGAAAGTGAGAGACTGAGGCGCTAGCCACAGTGCAGCCTTTCGACTGAGATAATGACGCTCTAAAACACAACAAAATTACGTCGAAAACTTCGACGGTCTTTTTCTCATAAACTGTCGAGTATCTACGGATAAGCCCATTCACATGTCTCCTTATTTTGACTCCTTAGAGCGAAGCTTCTGAAGTATCGGATTATGGCACTTGCCGTGTTCTCGTTAGCGGGGTTTCCCTGTTTATTCGCACAGGTTACGAGTGGCTACAGTAACCGACTGTGGATGTCGAAGCACAGAGAACATTGTGTTTTTCTGGTGGTGGTAGAGTGACAGGCATAGTACGCGTAAAACGCCGTGTCCGTTAGATGCGCAGTCGGCTGGGGAAGCGCGAGGAGAGCGGCAGTGGTGGGGGGTCGCTCACAAGGGTACCTCCCCATCACACCCCCCTCAGATTAAGTTATAAGCTGGCACAGGGATAGGCCTTGAAAAACTGAACACAGATCAATCGAGAAAACAGGAAGTAGTTGTGTGGAACTACGAAAAAAAAAAATAAGCAAAATATACAAACTGCGGTAGTCCATGCACAATGTAGGCAACATCAAGGAACTTATGAGCCTATGAGCGCCGTGTCCCCGTGGTTAGCGTGAGCAGCTGCGGAACGAGAGGTCCTTGGTTCAAGTCTTCTCTCGAGTAAACAGTTTAATTTTTTATTTTTAGACAATTATCAAAGTTCAGGCACTCACACATAATCAACTTCGCTCTCCAAAATTCCAGGACATGTTCAAATTTGCTTGGACACATGCGGGATATGACGGTCTACACACGGAAACATTTGAAAACGTAAAAAACATATGTTTTGACAGAGCACAGAGAAAACTGTGCGACTGTGAAACTGTTACATTCACTTGTTGTAGTTTATGTGACACTTTTATGTTTTCATCCATTTTTTGGGAGTGATCATCACATCCGCAAGAGAACCTAAATTGGGAAAGGTAGAAGAATCTTTTTATCCATTCGCCAAGTGTGAAAGTTAGGTGGGTCGACAACATACTCCTGTCATGGGACGCACATGCCGTCACCAGTGTAAGAATATATCAGACGTGTTTTCCTGTGGAGGAACCGGTTGACCTATGCCCTTGCGATCAAATGTTTTCGGTTCGTATTGGAGAGGCACATCCTTTCGTCTACTAATAGCACGGAGGTCGCAAAACACAGACACTAAACTTATTACAGTGAACAGAGACGTCAATGAATGGACAGATCGTAACGTTGAGAAAATAAAGAAAGTAAAATTTTCACTCGAGGGAAGACTCAAATCAAGAACCTATCGTTCCGCAGCTGCTCACTCTAATCACGGGACCACGGCGCTGCTCAGTTCACGATCTCCTTGATGTTGCCTGTCTTGGGCATGGACTACTCAGTTTGTATATTTTGCTTATTTTTTTCATAGTTCCACACAACTTTTTCCTGTTTTCTCGATTGATCTGTGTTCAATTTTTCAAGGCCTATCCACTGTGTCAATTTATAACTAAATCTGAGGGGTGTGCGATGGGGAGGTACCCTTGTCAGAGCGCTGCAGGGGAAACGCAGACGGCTGGAGAGGAAGTGCCGTTCTAAACTCAAGCCTACATCCACATTTTTTGTAAATATTAAGTGGAGCTCCTCCACGCCCACACTTTCACAGTGATCATTCAAAATGATCTACTGTCACCTTCGTTTCCGTTAGAATCTAAAAAGAATTCCTCCGAAAATAGAGCGATTTATTTTCGTGTGGCTTGTTAACCATTTGTAACTTTCAGAGACCCATTATGAGTGGTGAATTTTGAGTAAACCCTACACATTTCTCTCGTTGTCATGTGAAAATTTGCTTCTTTTGCCAAAACACAGCGGAGTTACTGTCTCATCTCACTAACATGTTTTGGAGTCACAATTGCGAGAGAATTCTGAAGCAGTGGTTTATTAAGTGAGAAACTGACGAAAAGTAAAGTCAGTAGCTAATGAAAAAGCACATCCTCGGTACAAAAAAAAGGGGAATGTCTTCACAAGTGTTGTTCCAAAACCCATAGTATTTCTCGTTTCACCAGCTATCTGGAGTCCTTAAAAATTAAATTCTTTTACATAAAAAGTCTGTAGTTACTGGAGTAACGCGGTAGATAATGAAGTTGTACATTTATAACTTACCGCTACCTCTTCTACTGCTCGCTTTTGATGGCGGAGACTGGCCATGGGTACGTATAAATGATAATTTGCACAACGGGTATTTTATGATACTGAAGTCGCTCTGATACTTATACGTCCCCCAATAGAAGTACGTTATTTTCAGTACTCAACTAACTTGTCGTGTGATAACCTGACTGTTTCCTAATCGTATCCTGTGGATCAGATTGAATATTAGATTACGCTAACAAATCCATTTCTCTTTTAATGAAGAGATTATAACAGGTATAAAAATGTATATATGAGGCAGGATTAAATGTTACAGGATATACTATTTACTAAAGGATAAATGCAGTGATTTTAATACATTTACTCATTACAAACACAACTCAAATACACTCTAAAATAATTACAAATCTCATGTTCTACTTGCATTAATATTGGCACTTCAACTGTCTGGCTCTGCCTTATAAGATACGCGTGATATGTGGCTAGGTGCGGAGTAACTGACATCCCCCGTTGTACGGAATAGCAAGAAGGAAGTACTACCTCAATGAGCAATACGAGACCTCAGTTCAGAACGGAGTAGAACACGTAATTTAACAGAGTAAATTTACTTTCTTACAGATGCATAAGCACGATCATCGTAGTGATCAGAACCTCTAGCTGTAGAACGTATCGCCTCAGCGAGATAATAGTAAAATTGTACTTCACCAAAAGTACAGCCGTGGACCGCCAAGACGACCCTCTCGTTCCACGACCCAGCAACGACTCTCTCGCTCCACGTCCACGGACGACCTCCCAGCTCCACGTCCCAAGAACGTTAGACCTAACCTTCACTTTTTCCCAGCTCGATGTCTTCCCCCCCCCCCCCGTCCCCCCCTTAAATTCGGCTGGCGAATCATCTTTCCGGAAGGCGCTCGTTTCCGAGCGCCGACCAATTTCAGTTTAGAATCCAGACCGAAGTTTCCGGAAGTTCTTTCTATGTCCGTAGGGAAGTTCGTTAATACTTGCTTCCACGTGTTTTTGGCGGACCCGCTGCTTTCTCACGCCTGCCCGCCTGACACGTGTTCCCGTTTAGCAGGTGGTTCAGCTCCAGGGCATCCCGAGAAGAGCCCCAGAAGCGGCTGCGCCGTCCTATGGTCCGAAGGAGCGTGTGAGCTCCTCGTGTCCTTCCATTCTACCACGAGTTTCACAGCTCTGCTCGTACCCCAGTTACTCAACATGCAGACATTCTACAATAAATAACGTGCACTTGGCAATGTCAGTCACATACACGTTTTTACTGAATGATCACAAACCTGTCTTCTCTATCATTGAAGGGGCTTACTTGTCAAATTGGACGTAACAAGGTTTGTAAGATGACGCCGCCTTACACATTATCACTATGTGGTAAAATTCTCTCCCCTTTGCGTGCTATCATCGGATAAAACTTTCATTTCCATATCTGAACCATTTATGAAAAAGGAGGAACGTTGAGGATATTTCACTCTGGCTTTATAGCAGAAGCGGCACGATCGCAAATGAGTGTCCTACATCATATCAATTTTCTCGAGATTAGGGACGGATAGATACCTCTACCCAAGTCTAAAGAAAAATTCAGTACTTAGCTAAATTTCATACGCAGCAACATATTACGTAATAAACACCAAATTCAAAATCATAGCACTCTGTTTTTCATTGCACAATTTTCTGAAGTTTCTTACTTCCACGTAAATATCACAATAACTATTACCATTAACGTAGTGATGGGCGCATCAACATGAACCTCATATTTAAAGCTAAAAGTGAAGCAGAAATGAAACTTTTTTACCGAATAGTTTGTGTATAATCGTTTGAGAAAGATTGTGGGTTGCGCGCCCCGATTCTGTCATCGCTGACCGGCCGAAAGGTTGAAAACACTTATCGACCTCCCATTCCGAACAAACGAATGAACTCGCTCAGCACTTTGGACGATAACTGCTCACTGGGCATAGGCCACCGTATCCTGCGTGGGCTATAGCAAGCCGTTGAGCGTTCCGCCTTCGTCGTAGACAAACTCTCAACAATAGTTGTGTTGCAATTATTAGCGAGAAAGTAGATTTTCGTTATGAGTCTTCGTACAACAAGAGTTGTGTGGATATTATATGACAGTATTAAGGCAGTATTCTCACTACTGTACGGGTCAACTGGACTGCAATGTGTCTTACTGAATATGTATCGGTCATCAGCGTCGCATATGAATTTTCATATTTCATTTTGATCTCTCCCACGATTAAGCATTATAAATTTGTTAGAGTAAGCGCTACTACTTCATTCTTTTCTTAAAAATGTTTTACAGTGACTGATGGCTGTCGTGTCCAGAGAGGGAGTGAGATTGACACGAATTAGATTCAGGGGTCTTACCTCGATCGATCTTCTCGAAGAGTAGAAGTAGGCGCTGGCAGCTTCTGCAACTCCGACAGCTAGAAAGAGCAAGCCAATGCAAAGGTGCATAATACGGAACTCTATGAGGAGTGATTACTGGTTCAGGGTAGAATTCATAAGAACGTTTATAGTTTGATAACTGAGAATCCCTACTGGCACTATCTTGCACCACTTTCTCACTTGAATCTCTTACTCTGGAATCTATCTCCCTGGTTGTTGCGGAGCAGAGGCTAGCGAGTCGTACTAAGTTCCCACTTCTGCCATAGAACGACACGGAGCTCAGCAGATCTCGACTGAATATAGCGTCCTCCTGACCCCCAATTTATACTACCTTCGTGTGTCACAGAAAGCTTCGACAATGTTCTGTACCTCCTCCCTGGAGGGTAACCACGTAGTTGGTATATTTCCATCACCATGTGATGTGAGAAAGCTCCTTTGATCCCTGTTATGCATTCGGCTACAGCGTCCAGCTAGTCACGTAACGCTATTTGTCTCATGGCGCCGCTTCGTTAACGCTGGCCGTATCATCGACCAATACTGTTGCAATGCTTCCATACCAGAGTGTACGTCTAGCTGCCTCTCCCGCTGAATAAGTCCTAATACGTTGAATTTGTACTCGTCGCTGGTTGAGATTCGCAACACAGTAATGGAACCTCAGTTCACACAAATATTAGTATGCAGCCCTAGAATAAGTACCAAAATGTTCATTTCCTGGGTGATTGTCGTTGCCTGTTAACCACTGTCTCGAACTGACTTCAGGTTGATTTCTGCTTTGACAGGGTCGGAAAACCAACAGTGTTACAAGTTGTATAAGGCCACAAAAACACAGCCACACACCGAAAGACCAGCAGTTGTGCTTTACTGAGGTGGCCACAGCCAGCTTCCTTTGTCTTGTGCAGGAGCTGTATTTGTATTCTCATACACTCGCCTCCCCATCCATTATCTGTCACGAGCAACAGTCTGTTGTGTCGCAGTCATGTTAAGCATTGCAAGTTCTTGTCTTGAGTTCCAAAACAGAACGACTACTCAGGCTTACGACAAAGTTCCCTACGTTATGACTGAGTTTTACACTGTGAAAAATGCCATATTACACTTCCCCAGACGAGGAAAAGTACCTGCCGACGCATCACGCCTTTTTCATTCCAGTTCTGTATCTCCCATTACCCCCTACTCATCCTCCTCCTTCCAACCTCACAGACACACACACAAAAACTGGAAGAAAAAGCGAATAGGTGGCACAGCAAAGTTGCGTCCACCCGGGGTGGCGTCCCGCAAGTTTGTGACTCGCAGACCTGGTGGTGCGTCCCCTTCCCCGCCGCCCCCAGCTTGCCTGACAGATAGCACCACTTGGGACCAACTCCGGCCGCTCGTGCTCACTGCAGAACTTGAGTGCCGCCAAGTCGGCCGCGCAGACTTCTGGAACCCGTCCGCGTGGCTGTAGGACGGCGCAGTCTCTCTCTCTCTCTCTCTCTCTCTCTCTCTCTCTCTCTCTCGTAGTACGCAGTTGCACTCAATGTGCATCGTAGCTTTATGAGGATTATTCCTGGATATAGTGTTGCTTCCATAGATAACAGCAAAATAAAAATCTGTCTCCAGCTGCACAAAGTTTCTGTTTCACGTTATCAGTTAAAACAGACTAATCTGTCACCACACGTTTCAATCATGGGCAAGCCCATGTCAAATAGGGATCGGACGATAAGGATGTTGTACAAGGGATAAGAAAAAATATAAAAAAGTTGGTTAAAATCATCCTATAGTTGAACATCAACAGTACAGAAGTCCAGCATTTGAGCAATAGAAAATCACATATCTTGGTTATAGAGCAATAAGCTGTGCCACATTGCAAAATATACTAATACAGGGTAAGGCAGCTAAGATGGGCAACACCGAAAATAACTGGATTAGGTGCTCCAGACATTTGTTTCGGTCTCTTATCGTCCATCCACCCATCCGTATCTTACGGCGTCTACAAAGTTCTCCCTTTCCCGTTGGCCGATAATTCAATACCTTTTTGGCAATCTGTTTCCTTTAGTTTTATCAACATGATTCATTTCATTCTATTCTCTTCTATCTTGTCGTTAATTAAAATGGATTTTAAACCTGGTCTTATTGTTTCATTCTTTATTTCATCCATATCTCATAAACATCATGCCTGTTGACGGTATACGTGATTTTCCTTTCTACGTTACTATCCAAAATTCTGGTCAATGAACAGTAGTGGGTGCTGCCGTAACTCCATATAATTTTACTTGCGTTCCATTTCTTGTTTCTCTTCCCAAATTTTTCTCAACTGTTCCGCAATTAGTTGATATTTATTAACATTCTTCTCAATGTTTTCGTCATAGTTGAAACTAATATCACCTCCTGGATAATTGAACTGGGATACTTTCTCAAAAACTTTCTCATTCGTTATTAGTTTGGATCTTACTGGATTCTTTCCTCTCAAAGCCATTATCTTTGTCTTATTTTCAGACGTAGTTAAGTTGCAATTTATCGCGCTTTGGCTCGATCTAGACATTGCTCTTCCGTTTCCTGTATAATCATCTGGTCATTATAGCAGAGCATTTAATGATACGTTAGATCCTATTTCAGTTCATAACTGTATTTCATCTTTCCACTTCATATCTAAGTCGTTAATATATAAATTAATAAGGATGATGGGCTGCGCTCTTGTCGAACACCTTGATTTATTATGTGACCTTTTCGAACCTGAACTGATAAATATCAGTAAGGCTCTTATGAAACGATTTTATTTCCAATATTTCCTATAAAAGGGGTATTTTTACCTTGTCATACGTTTTCTCATAATAAATAAACGCTACATACGTTTCTAAGCCAAATTCCTAATTTCTTTCAAAATTGTATGTTATTATGTAGTAAATATATTACGATTACACAAAAACCCCTTTCTGAATCCTAATTGTTCTTCTGAGACTGTTGCATCAGCAAAAGTTTGTGATCTTTGATTAAGAACTTTTCCATATATTTTATAGCTTGCATTTAGTAAACTTATTTTACTATAATTTACTTTCTTTCTAATTTCCTCTTTGAAATATAGATGCAGCTTTTGATGTATTCCCTTCTTCAGGTATGGAACTGTTCTTTTAACACACATTTGTATTTAGAATGAATAAAAGGATTGAACTACAATTATCACCAAGTTATAGCGGACAATATGGCTAATTTTGACATTCGCAAGCAGTTTTTAATCTTCTATAGTCGACGAATTTCGATACCGACCGTTGCACTTCAGAAAAATTTCTAAGAGAACGTCAACGACGTAACAAGAACTCCAGCTGACCAAAACGTATCAAGATAACAGCGCCGCAAAGCACTGTGCCGCCATCTGTTGAAGAGGTTCTGCAGTCATCTGCCGTATTGTACCGAATGTAAACGAACACATATCTCAGGTTCGGTTCGTGTGCTTATTATTACGGCTGTCACACCAATAGCTCAATATGTTGGCCTTCAGCATTCCTACACGCTGTGAAGTGATTCTGGAGAAACAATACTGCACTTTGAATTTCATGTAGAGATAACGACAAAAAAATGTTAACTGCTAAAATCATCAGTCCCTAAGCTGACACACTACTTAACATAAATTATCCTAAGGACAAACACACACACACCTTCGCCGGGACCAGCCGCACGGAGATAACGACAGCACAAGTCCGTGGTATAAGGAATTTTATACCTTTGAGAGTCAGCGGTATTCCGTAATAGACCTGTTATTTTAATTCTCGCCATAGAGAAAAGTACAGAAGCGTTGCGCTTGTAAGGTGGCTATAATTTCGCACCTTACAAGCATACTTTGTCGTAATCTACAAACACAATTAGGTATCATGTGATAGGTTGTACGTCCTATATATGAACGTATAAAGGAGACTAACATTGTCACCTACAGCTTATTGCATGAAAGGTTTTTAGGCTTTATTATCAAAATGGCGTAATGAATGATTGCCTATACTAGCAGCGGTTGGAACGCAGGTGGAGATGAAACGGCAGACAGAGCTCAAGCTCTGGATGGAAGGCCCGCACAAGTTTTGGTCCTGCTTAAACACAGGAAGTAGCGAGACGGACGTCGTGGCACCTGAGCTCTGGAGCACAATAGGGTGACGGCCGGCCGCTATTGTAGTAGGGGCCGGAAGGATAACTGGATAATACTTCCGAACGCTGAAAATCTTGATCGCAGGCGAGATGAAACAAGAAGCGGCACCTTAGAAACCACGCAGGCTGGATTATTTCCGCAGATTTTTACTCAGAAGCGTACCATTGCACGAGTATAAGTTTTTCCTCGCAAACTTTCCGCGCTGGACGACGAAAGACTAAAATATGGTTGGTCGGCATTAGGAAGCATCTGTAGAGAGGGGGAATATTCCGCGGTTTCGGGAATATGATTCGTTGTTTCCGGAATTTGCGATGGTGGGGAGCCGAGACTTGCAGGGAAGTCAGCAGTGGAGAGTAGAGCTCTTCCGTTGTGAGCGCCCATGTGTAACGGTCGCTCGATATTAGCTTTGTTGGTAGAGACGGACTTGCTGTCTTTGCTCTCAAGAGAGTTTATAGTTCGAACGGTTAGGCACTGTACTGTTGCGAAGCTATACAATTCTGGACTTCACCTCCAGGTTGGAAGACGTCGTTGAGTACGCAGTTCATAAATTGAGAGCACTTCCTCTGCCTACATTTACGTTGAGACGTTGTATGAACTCTGTCCATATGGCCGGGAGTTCGCGTTTCTCTTCTGTAGAACACAGAGAGAAGACAAGACAGTATTAGAGTATATTAGTCAGAGGACCGTCTTCTGCTTCCAAGTGTTTGAAAGAGTTTGTGGCTGGAGTTCTTCCATCGTCGTAGACGAGTACGAGAACATCACTTCGACGCACCTACAGTGATATCGCAAATTGCTTCAGCTTATTAGGGCCATAAAAGCTAAAGAGCTGTGATCACCTCAGTTTATTTCGTCTGAGGTTCCATACCACCGTAGATCACCTTGAAAGTAGTGTCTTTAGTGTTTGGTACGTAGCTGATGTCAGTCATTTCGCGTTATTGATATTAGATCGCGCAATCATAATAAGGGGAGAGTTGGGCAATTGATTAGTAAATTTACTTAGGAAATGTAAACTTTGTGATATGAAGGTTTTTTTAATCTACAATAAACATATAAGCAGGAACAACGTTTATCATTTAGTAGTATTACTTGCCGTAATCATTCATTTATATTTAGGTCGTAATTTGTGTATTAAAGCCCATTAAGAGATCCTAAAATCTGCTTCAGAGGTAGTCAGAAAGGGCCAGATCTTCATTTTAGCGTTCACTTTACACCCGCCTGGAGTAGTATCTTGTACGCTTTGTGTGTGTCCAGACCATTTGGCGTTTCCTGTACAGCCACCCCACTGCCCGCAAAATTTACTGTCACTACATGTTCAGAAATTGGGAGGAGGGGGGGGGGGAATGTGGTCTTCCGACACGTTGGTACGAGTCTGCGTTGCCTTATGTCCAGTGGGATGTCTTCCAATAGCTGCAGCAGCAGTATATTTCAGGAACTCGGAATGGCCGTCAGTACAACACGGACCATTGATATGTGTCTTAAAAAACGTGCACCAAACGTTAACGGACCATGAGCGTTGGTTTTATCTGCTTCTTTGACTCAGAATGGATTTCAGCTGACAGTTAATGCATAATTCAGAGACTGAGTTGCCCATGGTTCGTAAGCGATGCTTCGTCCTTGAACAAAATTCTTCATTGATATACTGCATCACTTCGCGCTTTTTGTAGGTAACATTCTAAGAACCGGTACCAGTTTTGCAAGTCATGGCCGAGAAGCTGCACATGGGTCGAAATTTGAAGAGGACGAAATGCGATGAAAAGTACTGTTCGCAGAACTCGATCGGTTGATCCCTCTCGTACTTCCTAGACGCCTCTTATTGACATTTGCATTGTGTAATAATGCTGCTTAAATGTCGGTTTCACTTCTTTCGTGAGTTATTGGTCTTCCTGCGAGGCCTATTTTGTTCTCCACTGAACCCCTGCGCGATAGGTTGCCCGCTCAACGTCTCCTGGACCATGATCTTTGACGCGGATGGTGCATGCTACGTTTGCCGGTAGTGGCGTTGTGACCGGTGTACGGGAGAGACAGTGAGTAAAGCAGCACGGACAGCGCAGGTCTGCGGGGCAACGGGCTGCTGTTCGTTCTGACACTCGTGTCACATCAAAGTTTGTCTGGCTGAGCACCTTCCGGACACGGGGGACATGCGCCAGAAACAGGAGTGGACACACAATAGTCCTTTGCCCCACCATATCTGGACGAGGGCGGTGGATTGTCGTTAACGCATCTCCTGGCGCCTCCAAGCTTTTCCGCTCTTCGTCAGCGCACAGAGGTTTTGTATGCTCGGTGATCTGCATTTGGTTCGTTGCTTCGGTGCCGAGACAACGCGTCAGTCGTGAAGACTGATCTTGCTTCCCGCTGTGAGCGTGGTAATTGTGAGTGGTTCGGTTTCTGAGCGTCTTTGTGTCATGCTGCTCCCTCGGATTCGGTTCAGTCTCGAGTTCTTGTTCGTCCCTGTTCCTATGTCTGGTCATGTGATTTGAGGAGCGTGTCGCTCGTATGAAAACATATCTGCTTCAAATTGGTAATGGTCTAGAGTTGCAATTTGACTGCATGTTTTAAATTATTTCGGTTTTTGGGCCATGCTGCGGCTCACGTTGGTGCTGTTTGTAGGTTTCCGCCCTCTGTTGCACGCCAGACGATATCGTTTAGTTGGCATGGTTGCGGTTGTTTGTCTTCATCTCGTGTTGACTGGCGCCAATCGGTTTCGCAAGTGTTGCCTCTTCACTAGTGACAGCAGCGGTGGTTATCAGTATGTAGTGACTGTTGCCCTATCTTTGGGGCGACATCGTTATTCCGGGTCGAGTCAGTGTGCAGTTCGGTTGGCGACTCAGGAGGGGCAAGGTCCCCGCAGTGCCAGAACGTGCTGGGACCACTGGCGGCACTCATAGACCGCTGCATCGAAGCCCTGTAGTCATGAGGATACACAACCTCGTCGTAGACCGGATCCTGCAAGCTTTGAGTGCATTTGGATTCAAGTAGAGAAACCTCCAACATTGTGAGACCTTGCAAATGTCCAGTCACTTGGGTTTCTATTGCTGCTCGAATTGTTGCCGACGCGAAGAGCAGCGAGTGGAGTGCTTGGGAAGGTGAATCTGATTAGCTTTCCTCGACTTCTTATTACTTTTTACTGCGTTCAGTTTCTTAAAGTTTGTTAAGTTCAACCAGCGCTATTTTTCCTGCCTGAAGGCCGCTATCGCCCCAGGTACTTGCTCTGGGGGTTAGTGTATGCAACGGCCGCTGCTGTCCGGTGAGTAGTGTCGTTTTGACACTTTCTTGATTGTAGGTTGGTTTGCGATTCTTCTACTCAGGTGGTAGTGATTCCTTTCTAGTTCCAGACCCTCTAAGCACAGTATTCTGCGGGTGGAGTCCAGACACGCCCGGGTTCCCGGGTTCGATTCCCGGCGAGGTCAGGGATTTTCTCTGCCTCGTGATGACTGGGTGTTGTGTGCTGTCCTTAGGTTAGTTAGGTTTAAGTAGTTCTAAGTTCTAGGGGACTGATGACCATATATGTTAAGCCCCATAGTGCTCAGAACCATTTGGTGGAGTCCAGACCGCTATTTCCGGCTTTGGTGTATTTTTAGACCTTTGCATTTGGTTATTGGAAGTCAGCTAGCCTCAGCAAGATTATCATTAGTCATTCTTTAGACTGCCACTAGCCTGAGTCACCATCTCGTCAAGTGAATGCTGCCTACTTGATCGCTTGCGAAATTGTTCTCAAATGTTCAAATGTGTGTGAAATCTTATGGGACTTAACTGCTAAGGTCATCAGTCCCTAAGCTTACACACTACTTAACCTAAATTATCCTAAGGACAAACACACACACCCATGCCCGAGGGAGGACTCGAACCTCCCCCGGGACCAGCCACACAGCGCGAAATTGTTTTCTGATGGACCTACTCAGAGGTCGAATCCTGGTGCACCAGCCGTGGCTGGCCCTTGTGTTTTATTATTGTATTTTCTGTTTTACTGTATGTTTTTTAAATTTTTTATATAATTGCCATTCTTGCCGTTACAGCAGGTTGAAATGGTTGTGCTACCAAGTTTATCATTTTGTTTTACACGTTTGATGATCACTTGCCTGTCCTTTTAAATTAACCTTTGCCATTGCATTGCTGTTTTGCGGTATATTTGTTAATTTTTTTAAATAATTGCCGTTCTTGGCGTTAAAGGCCTTTAGCCGTGATTATGGTTGCTTGCCTTAAAATTCTAATTGGGATCACAATGGCTTGTTTTTGAAACATTATTTGCTGTGTCTGTGTTTTATGCTCATTTAGTAAATTGTAATGCACTGAAAGCACTATTAATTACACAGTTGTTTATTCCTTCATTAATAACGTGTGATATCTTTATTTATTGCCGAGTCTGGAATTACCATTTTAAAATGAATGTGTGTAATTGCTAAAGGAACGAATAGTAACTAATTACGGCCCCGTCCACAATCGTAATCCTTTATTACCAGGTTTCAGTTTTGTAAATTTTTTATGATCAATGTGTTTTTATTCGTGTCATTCAACTCCCTTTGCCAGGTACTTTGTACACTAAATCTCAAAGTCGTTTTCTTCAGTTATTTAGTCCCCCAAGCTTATGCGTCTTACTGGGCAGATCTTGTCGCATATATTTTGATGGGTTGCATTTCCAAGCCGAGCTTTTAACGTACGTGAGTCCGTTTGCATCTTCCTTGCACCAACCCCAAGCGACGGTTAAATACTTACCGTTTCCGCCTTCTGGCATGAAGCCGAATTTCGGTTGGCCGCTGAACTTCTTCACTATTAGGTGTTAGTGTGGGTTGTTACCTTGGTCGATTACCTTTATATCTCTTAGCGACTTCTCACAAGTGTTTTGTCTACGCTGCCACCGTGCAGTATGACAACTTGAGATCTTTCCGCGTGGTTTCCCCCGTCAGAGGTTTGAGTCCTCCCTCGGGCATGGTTGTGTGTGTCGTCCTTAGCGTAAGTAAGTTAAAGTTAGATTAAGCAGTGTGTAAGCTTTGGAACCGATGACCTCGAGGTTTGGTCCCATAAGCCCTTACTACAAATTTCCGAAATTGGAGTTCTTACTTGTTTTACTTCAGAGTTACTTCTCTGTTCATCAGGCTATAGATGCATGTTTGTGTCTTGGCATGTGTTACCACTGGTTATTAAGAAAAGGAGTAGTGTGGCGATCAGCGCATGGGGCCTAATTTCGGGGATGTTCGTCCGGACCACATTGGCCGATGCGTCTTTAATTATTTTTCTTCAGTATTAATGAACTCTCGTTAGGTATACCTGAATTGTTTATTGTATTTTAGTCAGTCACTTTCTTAAGATGTTTATTGCTTGCCTGTTTTGAAGATTGTTTTCCTGTCGTGTTAAACTTCTCATAAAACATTATGTGGGGCATTCTTGAGTTTTGTACTTAACAACCTTCCACGAGATCGTTTTATAAATTATCAGTCCTTAAACTGTTTTACTTAAATGGGTGGTATTTTCGTATGTCAAGGTCCTGTTGAGCTGATTGGTAAAATTACTTTTCCTGAGAAATGTTGATAAATGTCTTGATAAGAAAGTAGCTCAGTCCTTATTTTTCCCGGTCTTTCCACTCTCAGGAAACTCTACGCCCGCAGTACAGTTTGTAAGGCTTTTCATCTGAATTGAGATGATTGGGTGTTTGTGTTGTCCTCATCATTTCATCATCATTCCTGAAAGTGCCGACATTGGCCTGAGCACAGGTTGCGAATTTGTACGGGCGCTGATAAACGCGCAGTTGAGCGTCCCACAAACCAATCATCATAATCATCATCATCATCATCATCATCATCATCATAATCATCATCTAAGACTTTTTATAAGGTTTGCAATGATAGACCGTGAGCACTTGGCACAATCTGGGTGCTCTTAAGCATGCAATCACTTGGCTTCTCTAATAGTTTGAAGACATTCACCTTAAACGATATTAATTTATTCGACTTTCGTATACACTGTGAATGTCTCAATACCTAAACGAGCAAGCCTCACAGAACACACACAGATGGGCTTGATGAGAACAGGTATTCACAATGACCGCACCTGAGTTACGTGTTCGCTTACATTTGTAATAATAAGGCAGACGTTTGTGGAACCTCTTCCCTTACGATGGCACAGTGGTTCACGGCGCTGTTATCTTGATGCTATTTGATGAAGTTTCACACTTTTTATGTCGTAGAAGTTCTCATAGGAGCTTCTTTCAAATGCCACAAAAACGTATAGTTCCACTAGCAAAAAAAAAAAAAAAAAAAAAAAATCAGTCCTGTGATTGTTGTCGAACTTCAGGAAATTCACCCTATTGTACGCTGTAACTTGCCGAACACCATTCCTCGTGGTATTTATACGTTCTGGATATTTGCGCAGTGGCCTATCTTTGCCGCCTCACCCTTTGTACGGGATGAATATAGAGCAACATATAGCTTAAAGTGATTCCACCATGCCTACTCAACAGGCAAAGCCGCAGCGTATAGAACCTCATAAAAGCATACGAATTGGTTAGCGTAAGCATATAAAATGTTACTAACAAATTAGATCAAATACTCAGAGGTCAGTAAAGTACAAAAATAAAATTACGTATTAGGACACGACATAAAAGAACGTAAAGAATTTTATTGGCAGCTGATGGTGGCGCCAACGGGTGTTGGAGTGTCGGAAATTTGTTGTACTTTCTTTGTCCTGGAGAGGGGCATGGCAGCTGGACACGAATTGGCGGAGACCGAAGGTAAGACTTCTGCACCCAGGTCACCGGAAACCGCCGATCAGTTAAGAGTGCGGGGGTCACAGCGCACGTCTAGGAGTCGAGATCACAGGCGGAACGCTAGTATATGGCTCATGAAAATGTTGTTTATAATGTAGCGTACAAAATGAAACATATTAAAACTTCATAATACTCGCTTAATACAGGCATTTTCTCTAGTTTGCGTGTGACGGTTATAGACTTCACCGATTGTAGACCGAGACTACAAATTGAAATCATGACTGGAATAAAAGGTGCGTGATACAACATTAGGCACTAGTGCATATTAAATTGAATATAATCTCGGAAAGAGGCACTTAAAATATGTGGACTTGCTGGACAAAGAAAGTGAAAATTTATATAAGTCAATTTTCACACATCACTCCGAACTGAAGAACACACTCTTTCCCGGAATATTTCTTTACTACGGGAATTTTGCATGTAGTGCTTGAAGTACAGATTGGCTCAAAAGTCTGTTAACATTTGAAAACCCACTAATTCACGAAATAACGTAGGTGGAGAGGTAAAAATTGATAGACGTGCCGGAAATGACAATGAGTGTTACAATAAACAATTGCAAAAATTGCCCGAAGACGGCCTTGAACAACAACATGTCAGTGATGCCGCATGATAATCACGTATAAAATGAGCTGCAGTGAGAGAGGAAATCACGTCATCCCTAGCTGGGCTGATAAACACCTGCTGGAAGGTACGACTTCTATGCAGGATGGCGCTCCACCCGACGTAGCTACACGTGTGAAAGACCTCTTACGCATATCGTTTGGTGAGGATCGCGTACTGAGCCACCAAGTCCTTAATGCTTGATAACCCACATCCTCAGACTTCAATCAGTGTAATTATTCGCTATGAGGTTGCCTGAGGGAGCAAGACCAACTCGATCGTGCGTCCCCATTAGGGATGCCAAAAGACATCATCTGACGGCAGCTTCTTATCAGAAATGGTTCAAATGGCTCTGAGCACTATGAGACTTAACTTCTGAGGTCATCGGTCCCCTAGAACTTAGAACTACTTAAACCTAACTAACCTAAGGACATCACACACATCCATGCCCGAGGCAACCAGTACGTACACCACCATCTGGGACGCAAATTACTGGATGACAGGCTGTGAACCGTCACTGGCCAGAGCCTCGCCACACATTGCCCTCGGATTGATTCGCTTGAAGCCGCCGGGGAACGATGCGCGCCTCGTGAGCGGCCGGCGCTGCTTGACATTAGCATCTTATTTGGCGGCTCGACGCCGCGGGGGCGGAAGGCGGCGCTGGTTCCCGTTCGCCTCCCACCCCCGTCATCCCTCGCCAACTCCCACCTCGGTCGCAGCATGAATAATGAGGGCCCCGCAGCAGACATCCGCTTACCCACACCCCGCAGAGCAGCGGAACGGAATTTTTTGCCGGCTCCTTCGCCGAGAGATCACTTCATTAGTTCTCTCCTTTTTATTCAGCACTACCCACCCACGATGGCGCCTTGTTATACGAGGGAAGAAGTGGGAGGAAGACGTCGGCAGTCAACATGGCCAGGTGAGCCCGGCACAGGTGAGGAGGAGATTACCATACTGCGTCAGTGGACTTCTGTGGCACAGAAATGCAGGGGTAGTGTCGCTGTCGCTCTGTATGATAATAAAGAATTTTTGCCGTTATGAGCGTTTTCATCCGAACTTACAAAGAGAAACCTTGCACCTTTCTCAGCGTGCTGCCTCTTTTCGAATGCATCACGTAGTAGTTCGTGTAGGTAATGAACTCTAGAATGGACCACGAGTTTCTTTGTTTGGGACTCCTGATAGGGGCCTCTATTTTTCATAAGCGAATGAAAGGCTGTTTCGTTCAGAAAAGGTCGTGCCTGGGTTCTTTCCTTATTGAATTCTTCTACGGACGCTCAGCCAGGTGTGTGAATATCGGTAGTACTGAAACTAGAGAAGGTTGTGATTTTTGACTCTAGGTTGTGGAGCGAAGTCAGCAGTCTACCTCATCCCAGAGGTGTTAATGCCCACAACATTCAGGAATGTTATTGCCCACAAACTATTTCCCTACAGATGTTGCTTGATTACAGGTTGCATTATCATGTTGATGCAACAAATACAAGAAAATGGTTCAAATGGCTCTGAGCACTATGGGACTTAACATCTGAGGTCATCAGTCCCCTAGAACTTAGAACTACTTAAACCTATGTAACCTAAGGACATCACACACATCCATGCCCGAGGTAGGATTCGAACCTGCGACTGTAGCCATCGCGCGGTTCCGGACTGAAGCGCCCAGAACCGCTCGGCCCCGCTGCTAGCAACAAATCATAGTCTACGATATGTACCTTCAATGTTTGCAGTAAATAATGTGAAATGTTTTCATATCTCTCGGCAATCAGCCTTTCCTTAAGCACAAAAAGGGGACCACACACTAATCACGAAAAATACGCTGTCTTCACATCCTCCGTACATCAGTGTTGGCGTAACTCAAGAGGGCAGCTAATGTTCTCCAGTCATTCGTCAAGCCAAAAATTCTTCAGTCGGGTCTTACACATTACTTAGCACTGACTACAGAAATGCTTGCCTTATGAGGAGCTGCTTGAGCTTTTGTACCCCAATCTTTTAAATTTCCAACTCTGTCATTGTGCCAACTGAACTGCTGATAGTACTTTGGAACTCAAGAAAGATTCCCACTGCTGGTTTAAGCTATTTCTACACCGTGGTCGACACTTTCTGTCCGTCAATATGTTGAGTGTGCCTGGTCTTGATTTAGCGATGATGGTTCCTTCTCGTTCCCACTTCACAGTCACATCACCAGCAGTCGGGCAGATTTAGAAGGGGTGAAGTGGCAGTGATTGATTAATTACTCAGGTGACATCCAATGTCTTGTTCACGTTGAAAGTCACAGAGCTCTCCTGAGCAGCCCACGCTGCTGTTACTGCTGAAAATTACTCTCCAGTTCCTTTTATAATTTCGGGTCAGATTCTATCGTAATCACTTCGCAATACGTCCGCGGGAGGAAATTCTACGTCGCTAGACTGCTCCTGAAAAGCAATGTCGAGCGGTTCTAGGCGCTTCAGTCCGGAACAGCGTGACTGATACGGTCGCAGGTTCGAATCCTGCCTCGGGCATGGATGTGTGTGATGTCCTTAGGTTAGTTAGGTTTAAGTAGTACTACGTTCTAGGGGACTGGTGACCTCAGATGTTAAGCCCCATAGTGCTCAGAGCCATTAGAACCATTTGAAAAGCACTGTCTCGGAATTTCAATAACAAACCACGATGCACAACGCCTCTCCCGCAGCGCCTGCCACTGGAATTCGGTGATCAACTCTTTAACGGTCTCGACCCAAGTAAACCGATTCGGGACGGAAAGTGTCGCTCTTCGTTGGATCTTTTCTCCCTCTTTTATTAATCTCGATTCGAAATGGTAAAAGACGCATGAGCAATACGCAACAATCGGTCAAACGAGTGTTCTGTAAGCCACTTTCTTCACGTGTGAATTACATTTTCCGAATATTCTGCCAATGAGTTTGTCTGGAGTTTACTTCACCTACCAGTTTTATGTAACTATCCCACTTCAGGTCCCTCCGGATTATTACTACTAGACATTTTTCATTAATTACTGTTCCCAGTGATTTGTGGCCAGAATTGCAATTGTACATTTTGTGCACAGGATCAACTGCCAGTCCGTGCACAAATCGTCGATCCCCGGTCGGATGAGTATCGGGTAATATCAACAGCAGCAGAAAATGATATAAGAGGTGTAGGATTCGTTATGCATAGGAAGGTAGGACAGAGGGCGTGTTACTGTGAACAGTTCAATGACCGGGTTGTTCTAATCAGAATCGACAGCAGACCAACACCGACAACGATAGTTCAGGTATACATGCCGACGTCGCAAGCTGAAGATCAACAGATAGAGAAAGTGTATGAGGATATTGAAAGGGTAATGCAGTATGTAAAGGGGAACGAAAATCTAATAGTCATGGGCGACTGGAATGCAGTTGTAGGGGAAGGAGTAGAAGAAAAGGTTACAGGAGAATATGGGCTTGGGACAAGGAATGAAAGAGGAGAAAGACTGAGTTCTGTAACAAGTTTCAGCTAGTAATAGCGAATACCTTGTTCAAGAATCACAAGAGGAGGAGGTATACTTGGAAAAGGCCGGGAGATACGGGATGACTTCAATTAGATTACATCATGGTCAGACAGATATTCCGAAATCAGATACTGGACTGTAAGGCGTACCCAGGAGCAGATATAGACTCAGATCACAATACAGTAGTGATGAAGAGTAGGCTGAATTTCAAGACATTAGTCAGGAAGAATCAATACGCAAAGTAGTGGGATACGGAAGTACTAAGGAATGACGAGATACGTTTGAAGTTCTCTAACGCTACGGATACAGCAATAAGGAATAGCGCATTAGGCAGTACAGTTGAAGAGGAATGGACATCTCTAAAAAGAGCCATCACAGAAGTTGGGAAGGAAAACATAGGTACAAAGAAGGTAGCTGCGAAGAAACCATGGGTAACAGAAGAAATACTTCAGTTGATTGATGAAAGGAGAAAGTACAAACATGTTCCGGGAAAATCAGGAATACAGACATACAAGTCGCTGAGGAATGAAATAAATAGGAAGTGCAGGGAAGCTAAGACGAAATGGCTGCAGGAAAAATGTGAAGACATCGAAAAAGATATGATTGTCGGAAGGACAGACTCAGCATACACGAAAGTCAAAACAACCTTTGGTAACATTAAAAGCAACGGTGGTAACATTAAGAGTGCAACGGGAATTCCACTGTTAAATGCAGAGGAGAGAGCAGATAGGTGGAAAGAATACATTGAAAGCCTCTATGAGGGTGAAGATTTGTCTGATGTGATAGAAGAAGAAACAGGAGTCGATTTAGAAGAGATAGGGGATCCAGTATTAGAATCGAAATTTAAAAGAGCTCTGGAGGACTTACGGTTAAATAAGGCAGAAAGGATAGATAACATTCCATCAGAATTTCTAAAATCATTTGGGAAAGTGGCAACAAAACGACTATTCACGTTGGTGTGTAGAATATATGAGTCTGGCGACATACCATCTGACTTCCAGAAAAGCATCATCCACACAATTCCGAAGACGGCAAGAGCTGACATGTGCGAGAATTATCGCACAATCAGCTTAACAGCTCATGCATCGAAGCTGCTTACAAGAATAATATATAGAAGAACGGAAAAGAAAATCGAGAATGCGCCAGGTGACGATCAGTTTGGCTTTAAGAAAAGTAAAGGGACGAGAGAGGCAATTTTGACGTTTCGGCTAATTGAAGCAAGGCTAAAGAAAAATAAAGACACTTTCATAGGATTTGTCGACCTGGAAAAGGGTTCGACAAAATAAAATGGTGCAAGCTGTTAGAGATTCTGAAAAAAGTAGTGGTAAGCTATAGGGAGAGACGGGTCATATACAATATGTACAACTACCAAGAAGGAATAATAAGAGTGGACGATCAAGAACGAAGTGCTCGTATTAAGAAGGGTGTAAGACAAGGCTGTAGCCTTTCGCCCCTACTCTTCAATCTGTACATCGAGGAAGGAATGATGGAAATAAAAGAAAGGTTCAGGAGTGGAATTAAAATACAAGGTGAAAGGATATCAATGATACGATTCGCTGACGACATTGCTATCCTGAGTGAAAGTGAAGAAGAAGTAAATGATCTGCTGAACGGAATGAACAGCCTAATGAGTACACAGTATGGTTTGAGAGTAAATCGGAAGACGAAGGTAATGAGAAGTAGTAGAAATGAGAACAGCGAGAAACTTAACATCAGGATTGATGGTCACGAAGTCAATGAAGTTAAGGAATTCTGCTACCTAGGCAGTAAAATAACCAATGACGGACGGAGCAAGGAGGACATCAAAAGCAGACTCGCTATGGCAAAAAAGGCATTTCTGGCCGAGAGAAGTCTACTAATATCAAATACCGGCCTTAATTTGAGGAAGAAATTTCTGAGGATGTACGTCTGGAGTACTATATTGTATGGTAGTGAAACATGGACTGTGGGAAAACCGGAACGGAAGAGAATCGAAGCATTTGAGATGTGGTGCTACAGACGAATGTTGAAAATTAGGTGGACTGATAAGGTAAAGAATGAGGAGGTTCTACGCAGAATCGGGGAGGAAAGGAATATGTGGAAAACACTGATACGGAGAAGGGACAGGATGATAGGACATCTGCTAAGACATGAGGGAATGACTTCCATGGTACTAGAGGGAGCTGTAGAGGGCAAAAACTGTAGAGGAAGACAGAGATTGGAATACGTCAAGCAAATAATTGAGGATGTAGGTTGCAAGTGCTACTCTGAGATGAAGAGGTTAGCACAGGAAAGGAATTCGTGGCGGGCCGCATCAAACCAGTCAGTAGACTGATGACCAAAAAAAATAAAACTATAAAGGTGTTCGCTTCGGTGACTGTGGGTCAAGGAAACAGAGCCACATCATCCTCACCGTTACGCTAAATCCAGAGAGGCGGAAGTTAGTCATTTAACTAGGGACGAATATCGATCCCCCCATGACCGGTTGGTCCCGTCTTGATCGAACATGAAATTCTGGGCGTCTTCAGTCAGTTTTGGAAACAGCTGCAATAAACGTAGATAAAACATACCGGTGACACTTTTCTCAAAGAATAAAATGGACCCATGCAGCTTCGTCTGTGACATGGCACAGAAAACATTAACTTCTGACCAATCTCTTTAGTGCGCCACAATTTCATATGGATGTTCAGTCTTCGACACTCTGATTGTGACAGTTAACTTTTCCACATAAATGGAGTGTTGTTTCGTCGCTGAACAACAGCTTGGAGACGAAATGTTCATGCTCAAGTGCTTCTTGCATTGTGAAGCAATACTCACGGTGCCGGCAGTAATATTCAGGTTTTAATTGTTTCCCGAGCCGCAGATGACGTGGTTTGAAATTTAACCGCCGTCTCAAAATTTTCCACGTATTTGCCTGCGGTATTCCTAGTTCGTGGATTGCGCGGAGGTTTATATTCTTCGACTGCGTAAGACACTTTTCCTCACCTTCTCCCCGGTTGCATCTGATAGTCTTTGTCGATCGGTACTTTCCTGTTTACAGACCCAACCGGGGTCCCTAAATTGTCCATATAAATGCACAGTGCCCTGTTTACATGGAGGTTTTTTCCATAATTGCTTTTGAATGTCTACTGTGCTGTTGCGACACACAAATAGCTCGCTAACTCGCACACAAATACTCTTTTCTTGAATTGACGCCATTTTTTCAAGGCGATGCAGAAGGTGGGTACAGCGCAAACTCTGAGTGTACATCTCTACTCTTGCTTTACTCAAATTTGTACACGTAATACTTCGTAAAACATGATTTTTGAGAACGGATGAATCACTTACAGTAGCTCTGCTTTATTCTGACGATATCTGCGAAAGTTATCGTGAGAACTTCGTAGCGCATTTTAAAAAGATTCCTATTCTTCTCTGAGCAACCTACTTACACTTTCATATCGGATACAAAGGCCTGTCAGGGTCATAACTGCGCATTTCTCATTGCGTTCACCTTCTACTACAATTCTTAATTAACACAAACTCCAATTGCTCTGCAACTGGTTGCCCTAGTCTATTTTATGCATTTTACAGAAGCTCTGCACGTTTCCAAAACTCTTCCACAAATACATGTGCAACATAGGCACTTTCCAAATTACAGATTTTATATTTTAGTGCCTTTTTAAATTGTATTTCGCTAATATAGCATCTAAGTATTCATACGATATGATGAGCTTCAGTTACCCATCATTAAACTCGTATTCTGATTATGTCGGGTTCTTCCTCTTCATTCCGCGCATTATCGACCACTTACCAGTGCTTAACGCCGGCCTATGTGGCCGAGCGGTCCTAGGCGCTGCGGTCTGGAACCACGCGGCCAGTACGGTCGCATATTCGAATCCTGCCTCGGGCATGGGGGTGTGTGATGTCCTTAGGTTAGTTAGGTTTAACTAGTTCTAAGTTCTAGGGGACTGATGACCTCAGAAGTTAAGTCCCACAGTGCCCAGAGCCATTTTTTACCAGTACTTAAAGAAAACTGCCATCAATTTCACGGAAAGAAATACTTGGCAAAGTCTTTCTGCATTCTTTTATGATGGCCATAAGACTACATTTTCTCGCAATCAACAGCTTCGTTAGTAACAGCTTTACGTGCTACAGACCTCATCTTCTAAATTGTTTACATATATTGTATTACATTTCGTTAGAGGAAAGCAGATGTTTCTTCGGACCTTATCATTTTGTGTTCCACAATTAAATGATGTGCATGTTAATGAAAAGACGCAACACCCGTATTTCGGCTATAATGATTTTCATTATCAATTTCTTCAAATTATTCCAGTAGATATACTCATATGTTCAACTTAGCGTAGGTGGTGAAACACAGAATTTCTACGAAAAGTACACTACTGGCCATTAAAATTGCTACACCACGAAGAAATGCAGATGATAAACGGGTATTCATTGGACAAATATATTATACTAGAACTGACATGTCATTACATTTTCGCGCAATTTGGGCGAATAGATCCTGAGAAATCAGTACCCAGAGCAACCTCCTCTGGCCGTATTAACGGCCTTCATACGCCTGGGCATTGAGTCAAACAGAACTTGGATGGCGTGTACAGGTACAACTGCCCATGCAGCTTCAACACGATACCACAGTTCATCAAGAGTAGTGACTGGCGTATTGTAGCGAGCCAGTTGCTCGGCCACCATTGACCAGATGTTTTCAGTTGGTGAGGGATCTGGAGAATGTGCTGGCCTGGGCAGCAGTCGAACATTTTCTGTATCCAGAAAGGCCCGTACAGGACCTGCAACACGCGGTCGTGCATTATCCTGTTGAGATGTAGGGTTTCGCAGGGATCGAATGAAGGGTAGAGCCACGGGTCGTAACACATCTGAAATGTATCGTCCACTATTCAAAATGCAGTTAATGTGAACAAGAGGTGACCGAGACGCGTAACCAATTGAATCCCATACTATCACGCCAGTTGATACACCAATGGCACCCCATACCATCACTCTGGGTGATACGCCAGTATGGCGATTGCGAATACACGCTTCCAATGTGCGTTCACCGCGATGTCGCCAAACACGGAGGCGACCATCATGATGCTGTAAACAGAATCTGGATTCATCCGAAAAAATGAAGTTTTGCCGTTCGGGCACCCAGGTTCGTCGTTGAGTACACCATCGTAGGCGCTCCTGTCTGTGATGCAGCGTCAAGGGTTACCGCAGCCATGGTCTTCGAGCTGATAGTCCATGCTGCTCCAAATGTCGAACTGTTGGTGCAGACGGTTGTTGTCTTGCAAACGTCCCCATCTGTTGACGCAGGGATAGAGACGGGGCTGCTCGATCCGTTACAGCCATGCGGATAAGATGACTGTCATCTCGACTGCTAGTGATAAGAAGCCGTTGGGATCCAGCACGGCGTTCCGTATTACCCTCCTGAACCCAAAGATTTCATATTCTGCTAACGGTCATTGGATCTTGACCAACGCGAACAGAAATGTCGCGATACGATAAACCGCAATCGCGATAGGCTACAATCAGACCTTTATCAAAGTCGGGATCGTGATGGTACGCATTTCTCCTCCTAACACGAGGCATCACAACAACGTTTCATTAGGCAACGCCGGTCAACTGGTGTTTGTGTATGAGAAATCGGTTGCAAACTTTCGTCATGTCAGCACGTTGTATGTGTCGCCACCGAGGCCAACCTTGTTTGAATGTTCTGAAAAGCTAATCATTTGCATATCACAGCATCTTCTTACAGTCGGTTAAATTTAGAGTCTGTAGCACGTCATCTTCGTGGTGTAGCAGTTTTCTGTGACGCGAACATCACCACCACCATCAAAGACGCAATTGGACAACGCTTCTCCATAAATTCATCAAAATTTCAAGTGGATAAGAGCTTACTTGTAGTTGGAATGTCTGAAATTATCAACAAAGCATTGTGGTCGATTTGTGGCGTGGTATTTTCCATGATCACTTTGAATCAGTGAAGGCTATTCGGACGACTAAATCGACCGGACTCCTTGACCACCTCGAGCGACGCTATGCCTGACTGTTGCAAAATACCTTATCCCACCTGTTCATCGTGACATGTTGTTCACGAAGTTCTCTGTATGTAAGCGGTGACTGGCACCATGAACGCCACGCTCATAAGCCAAAACTTATTGATCACTAGTTCATAAAAAGCGATCTAAATCACAATGAATAATTTTTTATTCTGGTAGCCACTTTTCGGGATACGTCACGTTGAGACACCCAGGGGGCTCGCCGCTCTTTGGCGGGTTCGTGCATGGCTATCACGGGACCCCAGCCTTTGCAGCATCTATTCCCTTCCGTGCTGCACGTCTATCATCCTGCTATTCTTTTTCCCCTCCCTTGGGGAACATGTCTGGGATGTTCTTGGGAATGTTCCACAGAGTCCGTAGTTTACATTCGATCAGTTCATATGGTTCGAATGGCTCTCAGCACTATGGGACTCAACATCTGAGGTCATCAGTCCCCTAGAACTTAGAACTAGTTAAACCTAACTAACCTATGGACATCACACACATCCATGCCCGAGGCAGGATTCGAACCTGCGATCGTAGCGGTGACGCGGTTCCAAACTGAAGCGCCTAGAACCACACGGCCACACAGGCCGGCCATTCGATCAGTCTCACCAATGATTTTTAGTTCCTTTTTTCTTCCTTAGTTCACCTTCTCCTATTTTCCCTCGTCCACCTCTTGCTGGACTGCCCACTTTGAGTCGCTCTGCAGCGGACTTTAACTTTCCCAGCCCCTATCTTCGGGGTTTGGCGACAATGCCTCAACAGCAACTTTAGTTTTACGTTTTACTCGTGAGGGTGGGTTTTATCATTTGATCTGAGTCTTAGCGCATGTCCTTTGTCCCTCTGTGTCCTCCACCTTAATGCTTTTAGGGTGGAGGTTTTAATGTGTTGCAGGGTGGCTGGCTTCTCCCTTTTTCTCCTCATGGCCAATGGGCCATGGTCAACTGCTTTCTTGTTCTTAGTCTCTTCTCCCTGTTTCTTGCGTCTATCTGTGGTTTTCTTGTCCTCTGTTGTCCCTCCTGTTATTGTGCCGTATGTCTTGTTTGTTTCCTTCTTTCTCTTGGATAATTTTTCTACTGGGAACAATGGATCGACGACCCCGCCGATTGGTCCCTCTCTCCCCCTTTTAAACCAACCAACCTTCATTCGCTTCCTAAGGACACTACTCCAGTTTCATGAAGTTTCCATGGAACTTTGCGAGAGTGCCTTTGTGTACACTGATGGCTCCCAGGCTGGTGTCGGGTGTGCCTTCGTTATTCGCGCCGACGTTTTTCGTTAATGACTCCTAGCACACTAGTCAGTATTTACATCAGAGCGCTTCGCCCTGTATGCCACAGAGTACATCCGGCGGCATAGGCTTTCCAGTTGTCATCTGTTCAGTCTCTCTCAGCGCCCTTCAAAGCCTCCGTGCGCTACACACCGTCCATCCCTTAGTTTAACGGGTCCAGGAAAACTGTCACATGCTCACTTTTGCTGGAGCCACTGTGATGTTTATGTGGGTTCATGGTCACGTCGGTCTGGCAGGAAACGAGGCTGCTGAATCTGCTGCCAAGGCTGCAATCCGCGTACCTCAGCCCATTAGTTTTATTATTCCCTCTGATGATCTCTGTGTTGCCGTCTGTCAGCAGGTAGTGTCACTTTGGCATCGCCACTGGTCCTTCCTTCATGGGAATAAGCTCCGGCTTATTAAGGCTCTCCCACCTTGGACGACCTCCTCTCGGCCCTCCTGCCGCGATGAGGCCAATTTCAGTAGGTTTCGTATTGGCCTTTTTAGCCGTCGCCATTTGTTATGTGCTGCTCTCCCACCACCTTGTGCACGTTGCGAACTTTTAACAGTTGGCCATCATTCTGACGGAATGCCGTCTTTTTAGCCGTTTACGTTCCCGTTTGAGTTTGTCGTCTGAGTTATCGGACGTATTAGCGAACAACGCACGGGCTGTCAACCGCGTTTTACTTTTTATCCGTCAAAGCAATATGGCAAAGGCCATGTAATTTTTAGTTCTGAACTTAAGTTCCTCTATTGCGTATTTCATTGATCTCTCTCCACGTCCCTGTTGTTAGCTGTCTTCTCTTTGTCTATTGAATTTGACGCATAGTTGCTTATAACTCCTCTCCTTGTGTTCGTGTTTCACAGTTTTGACGCAGGCGCGTATGACCCTAGTTGTTTTTGCGCCCTAAAGCAAAACAAACAAAACATCACTTTGAGACTAGAGGCTCTTACACGTACACAAGGGTGTCAGAAATTATGACCACTGCCCACCGAGTGACTGAATTCTGCATTATAGCGTTGTGGTCACGTGGCACTGGGACGTTGTGGTCGCATCTTAGTGTACGGAACGTATATAAAGGGAGCAGAGCTGAACAAGAAGTCTTTATACGGGAAACAAATCGGGAAACGCTGACACTATCGACTTTCACAAAGAGCAGACTCCTATGGCCGGGTGCCTGGGAACGCACATCACGGAGATGGCGACGCTGGTCAGCTGCTCCCGTACTACTTTCATGATCATCTATGGAAAGTGTTCAAAGGACTGTTAAGCCACTGATAGTAACAAAATGTTCGACGTGCATTCGACGCGGACGTCAAATCACAGAACATTGAGGTTGGGGGCTTGCGCTCTCAGTAAAGATGGACAGGCTACAATTGTAGCAGACTTTATGGGAGGGTATTATGCTGGTGGATGCACAAGTGTTCGGAAACACGCAGTTCAGCGCACATTGTTGAACATGGACCTCCACAGCAGGTGAATCTTACATGTTGCCATTCTGTCCCAACGATACTGTTTTTTAGATTGCAGTTGGGATCTAAGGTTCGAAAATGGAACGTGGATAAGGAAAAGAAGGCGGCTCGCCTGGTAAGATGATCGACGTTCCTTTTCACAGGTGGTCAATAGTCATGTCCGCAAAAGTCGTCACCCTGGAGAAAAGCTGCTCGAAACATGCACCGCTCCACGGACGCAGGCTGGTATTTTGCTAGGGCGACATTCAAACTGGGCTCCTATGGCTCTGCGGTAGCAATCTGACACCGCGACTGCTGTGGAGTACGTGAACATCATGGGTATTTTACAACAGGGTAACTGTCTGCATCACAAGGCCAGAACCGTACTACAGAGGTTTCAGGAGCATAGTAGGAAAACTACGTTGATGTCTTGGTAACAATACTCGCTTTTCTTTAGCCCGATAGAACAATTGGTACTCTTGCTCCGCGTCCACAAACAACTAGTCCGTAATTTATCGGAACTGCATGACGCATGCCTAGACATCTAATACTTTCCAAGAATGCGTTGAGTCCAGGATTACTAGTGTATTTCGTTCCAAAGAAGGACCTATAGCCGTCGGCAATAGGTCACAATGTATTGGCTCATCAACGGATTCATAAGCTGCTATGTTATGCTGCATTTTTTCATAATGTACTAGATGAAATCCAGCTGGCCTAAGAAAAAATAGCATTGACCAGGACAGTAATAGCTTGCTGTTAATACAGTATACAGACTACGTACTTATTGCTTGTTTGTCTTTCGCTGATACGTACATTGACCTTCACACACCCATGAATGTTCACTTTCTTGATGGGATCTGCGGAAACGACGCTCGATGAATTGAACAAAATTGTTACTTATTATACTGGACGCGGATTCGCGAGGACGACTGTTCAGATCCGCATCCGGCCATCCAGAGTTAGTTCTTCCGTGATTTCTCTAAATCGCTCGAGGAAGATACCGGGATGGTTCCTTTGAGAGGACGTGGCCGATTTCCTTCCTCAGCCTTGATTTATTCCGAGCTTGAGCTTCGTATATAATGACCTCGATGTTAGCAGATCATTAAATCCTAAACTTCCTTCTTCTTTGCAGTGAACATGAGGTAACGGAAATAGCATCTTCATAACGTCTATGTAGCACCCAGGTGAAGCTGAAAAGACTCTGCTGGTCAGTTATGGGGCTTTCCAGGAATATATATAAAGGATAATTACGATATTCATGAAGGATTCTAAGAAATTCGATATCGATGAATGGCAAAGTGGAACTTAACAAATGATACAGTGTATGAAATAAAAACCCACAGTTATATTTGCAGTCTCTGTAAACGTTCTGTATTTTCACCCTTCGTCGAACGTCACACATATAATCGGTTGTCCAATTCTGCCGATACCCGGCCGGCCAAACATCAGTAGTGACGCTAAGAATAGCGCCTGCTATGCGACGAGGTATCACAAGTCTTTGACGTTCCGCGGTAGAGGTAGAACGTAAACAATATTCTTCTATAATCACACAAGAATGAATAGTGCGACGTGATGTCCGGCAACCGTGATCACCGCTCGAGTAGCGTGACAAAAACGCGGTCACCACACGGTATTTCGAGGGACTTGGCACCCTATTGGATGTTCAATTCTCCATTGGTTTGATAGGTAGACTTTTTAAGACTTCACATCGCGTCCCTCACGCGGCCCATTGTTTGACACGTCTGATCAGCCATAGAGTTCTGCATCACACAAACAACCATCCTCTTCACTTCATTGCGCTCGTGTAATGTGATATTCTGAAACAGAACACTGAAAGCTTTTTACACTAACTGCCGATTTGTAACGGGTGTATTCTAGCATACACAATCTTTCCCTGAACAGTATGCCACCATCCTCGGCTGCATGCCAAAGTAACCTTCAGGCACCATATTCGAAAACTACTTTTAGAGTGTTTTTCACGTACTTCTCTTACATGTTATGTTGAGTCTTTTACTTATAACAGTTTTTTCAAAAGTTTCATGGACTTTTCAATGCATATATACACGACCGCAAAAAAAAAAATCATTGCCGTCAAGAAAAGTGATTATTTTAAAACGTGAGGTTACACAAAGTTATAGTTCAAATGGCTCAAAGTACTATGGGACTTAACATCTGAGATCATCAGTCCCCTAGACTTAGAACTACTGAAACTCGACTAACCTAAGGATATCACACACATCCATGCCCGAGGCAAGATTCGAACCTGCGACGGTAGCAACAGCAGCGCGGTTCCGCACTGAAGCGCCTAGAACCGCTCGGCCAAAGCGGCCGGCCACAAAGTTCATCATTCTAGGAGTATATGATACCAAATTCAGACCAAATGAAATACACGTGTGTGTGTGTGTGTGTGTGTGTGTGTGTGTGTGTGTGTGTGTGTGTGTGTGTGTGTGTGTGTTACCCGTTGTCGGACATTTCCGTAAACAAACTCTCAACACATTTCTGTGTTATACGGAAATTAGAACTAGACTTCTTTCCACTGTTACGAACGTCGTACCGTCTGTAATACGTCGATTTTAAAGGAGGAAACGGTTCCACAGCTACTACCGTAATGCAGAGAGCGACGGTTGCTGCAGTAGGCTTCAGGAGAATGCAGGCAAACCGCATTACAGCATTTTGGCAGAAAACATATGAACGAATAGTGTCTGTTCTTTAGAAAGAACATACACCATATAACTGATCTGCCTCGAGTGACAATGAATCCACCACCTTCAGTGCGGACGCATATTTACATACGACCTCCTGTGGGAACCTCAAAGGAGGGAGTATGGAGGACACGGACAGATAGGTGGCGCTATGTGGGAATGTGGATCAGCTGAGAGGCGTGCCGAGATATTCCAGGCAACTTCGATGAATACTGTTTCCTGGTGGCGCAGTTGTTAAGACAACTGCCTGGTAAGTGGGAAATCCAGGCTCGAAACCTGGTTCCTCACCCATTATGACTCACCACATCTGACTACGCACGAAGTCCCGACGCAGGTGACGCCTCTGACATAAGACGTTCCCTTCCCTTCCTCTTTCTTCCCTTCCTCTTTCCATTCCCTTCCTCTTTCTTCCCTTCCTCTTTCTTCCCTTCCTCTTTCCATTCCCTTCCTCTTTCCTTTCCATTCCCTTCCTCTTTCCTTTCCATTCCCTTCCTCTTTCCTTTCATTCCCTTACTCTTTCCCTTCCCTTCCCTTACTCTTTCCCTTCCCTTCCCTTCCCTTACTCTTTCCATTCCCTTCCCTTCCCTTACTCTTTCCATTCCCTTCCTCCTCCCTCCATCTTCAATTCACATAAACTGGCAGAAACTGCGACGCCGTTTCCATTACTTAGCAAAAAAAAAAATTAAATTTGTGTTGATATGATATTTGTAAGGATCGGGCATTCCGGCCCATTGTGTGAACACTTCACGAAGTTGCGTCCCTGGTCAATTGCAATTGTCACACTTTGTTTCATTTCAGATGAGGTGGCAAAATTTGGTGGAGCATGATATATAGGTAGCGTTTCTATAGGCTTGGTAGCCAGACATGATTCTTTAAGCGGGAATGCACACCAGGTTGCGTTTCCTCTCCCGGGAACGCAGGTTGCGCTGTGAGCGAGGGTACACGGACAGAGACGCTGCATTGGCTGTGACGAGTTGGGAATTTTGGTCGGCTGCAGAGGGTGTGTGGATGGCCGTTGCGGTTAAGGTAACTGTTGTAGAGACGCGAAGCATCCGGGTTCGAGTCCTGATGCAGTATAGATTTTAAACTCGATTTCTGATGCATTAAAATTTTTAAACTCTCATCATTGGTTAATTTCAAGGCCATAATGCGGCCGCCGTCTGAAAAAGAAAAGGTTCCCTGAATACGAACAATAGAGAGTATCCGAACTGTCGCATCAATTCACAGCTCACCCAAGTGTTGCAGCAACGCAGGCTGGGTTCTCACATGCAGACCATCAAAAACTTGTTAAATTGCATGCAGCCACAGATCGTCGCAATGATATTGCTGGTTTTGTTGCAATTCGGTAATAGTTCTTGCAGACTCAGTATTTGGTAATAGTTCTTGCAGACTCAGTATTTGGTAATAGTTCTTGCAGACTCAGTATTTGGTAATAGTTCTTGCAGTCTGAGTAGAAAGAGTAAGTTTCTGCTCCATCATGCCTCGTATGTGTTAAATTGGTAAGACCTCTGGAGATCTTGATGACCGTGGTAGTTGTTGTGCACCACATAGCCTCGTAGCAGCCGAAACTTGACATTCGATGTCGTACTGAAAAAGCATATCGCTTTTCCGCCGAAGAATTTGCAGTGACGCGGGTTAATAGCCTGTGCAATGTAGCGACACTGTTTGCTTTAACCTGCACGTAGACCAAATACGACCATAATTTGTAACTAATGGTCCTCCACACCATCGAGCCTGGGATGTGACCTGTGTGTCATGGGCCAAAGTACTACGGAACAGGCCGCCCGCCAGGTCTACTTCATATACGTGCACCTCCATCACTCGCATCCAAGCAGAACCTACTCTCATCGCCGACGACAACAGAGCGCTGTTACATTCTTTAACGACACTACAGTAACTGTAATTGCGGTTGTCGTGGTGTTACTGGTCGCCTGACTAGAGGCATACGTGCTCTTAATTTTGCGGCAACCAAACACCTCCCAATGGTCACTGATCGCTAGCAGGTGCCACAGGTGCCAAGATTTCTCGCCCGGATGTTGTCTGATCAGCCACCGCCACTCGCAGAACGCGTCGATCTTGACGTGCATCTGTGCTACACGGGTGCCCAGAACCTGGTATACAGCGATGGGATTTTTCCACATACCGCTGCTGGAAGCAACGACACACCGCCAATGTATTCTGTCCAAAATGTGCAGCAACTTGTCGACACATCCATCCAGTTTTCCGCAGGCCCCCAATGCGCCTTCTTTTACTATCGTCCATCTATACGAATTCCGGGCCCACTTCACTACGCAATGACCGCACAAGAGGTCTCAATATATCGTCACGATACCTGATAGCAATTAAACCTTGTCCATTCACCCGTACAATTTCATGAGAAGCTGTTCGAATGGTCAACATAATCCCTGCCAATACCATTAGGGATTGTCCTCGACATCGGTCTATTTCCATAATGTCTGTGTCCCGAAATCGTGGGGAACGTTCCCTCAAGATGCGAATCCCTCGAGAATTACTCCTAAGGCCAATTCTAGGTTCATCTTTCCGAAGAACATTGGCCCACTGCTCGGACGTCCTGGCGACACCTTGATGACTCCAGTCTAGATGTTCCCTTCAGTGAAGACGCATTAGAGGTACGCTTACAGCAAGTCTCAGACGATAAAGACCACTCCGCCGAAGCCTTCTGTACACCGTTTGCCTCGATACAACAGGTCCACTGGATGCTGTGAGGTCAGATGCCTGTTGCCGTTTGGCCTTACGGTCAAATAACGGTCTTCTCCTTCTGATGTCATACATGGTCGGACCTGCTCTGGTCTTCGGGATACAGTTTCGGTCTCTATCAACTTGACCAATCTGAGAAATAACAGGACGGTTCACTTTAAACCATCGGGCCACATCTGTTTGCTACTGTCTCGCTTCCGCTCGTCCAATGGCTCGCGACTGCAGATAGTCTTGTCTTCTATGTGCCACACTGCATCGTCTGTAACTGTGTGCACAACGACTTCAGATGAGGAGCTACCCGACAAATATTACCCAGTTTGATGGGTGTCGTGACGTCATCGCTGGTGTGGTTGCCCGTTGACCGTAATGCAATCTGCCGTGTGGAACATCTGTTGACAGTTCGTATTATTATATTGTAACATAGACACAGGAAGGAGAAATAGCGGTTTCTTGCTTCAATTTTGGACACCAGTGTAGTACACCTAACATCTTATGTACGCCATTTTGACATATGTTGCTCCCTTGAGCGTCGAATTAATAGTTCCTGTATATAGTATCAGATGCCAGAGCAACATATCCCTTACTTTTTCTCACATTTTCGTTTCACTACATCTTCGTTTCGTAATTTATTTCTCAACCTAATTTCTGAAATTCTCCTAGAGCGCCTCGATTCAGACACTTCCAGTTCCTTCTTCGCCAGATTTCCAATGGTCAACGTTTCACTTACGTACAAGGCTGTATTCTAGAGATAACTTATACTTTCAGGAACTTTCCTCTGTCCTGTATCTGTATAGCTGTTGTTAAGTCGGCCATTTACCGCTTTGATTACTGCAGGGGCAGTTGCCTATATCTGTGACATTTACAGCACGGATGGTTTGAAAATGGACACTGGTGTCCGGAACTAGTCACCATCAAAAAATAAAAAAGATACTTCTCAATGTAACTTATGAAGAAGCTGCAACCATTTATTTCTATTAAAAGGCATATTGCAGAACTATTTTTCACCTGCAGCATGCTGCAAGTTGTAACCATGGATTATTGGCAGCACTCTTACTTCATGGAAATAATTTTGTAAATGGACGCGCAACAAAAAATATGCGAATTATGATTAATACGACTTTGTGACGTTTAAGGGGAAGAGTGCAACAAATTATGGTGAACAAAATTTCGGTCGCCAGTACAAGACGGACGTACGCTATTTTGAACAATCTTATTACTGCGTAAATGTTGACTTCGGATAAACCTATTTTTCATTCCTAATGAACAGTTCAGTAATTTTCCAGTAATTAACGTCTTCTGTTATTTAACAACGAAAAGAAAATTGAGTATTCACCTCATAATAAGACAGTGTCGGAATCTAAAGATCAATTATGAACTAAGTGTTTGAACCGTGGAGGTGGAATTCTAAAATGATAAAAATGAACAGAGTTCGCAGCTAATACTCAACAATGACATCAAAGTTTAGTGAAGGATTCGAAAAAAGAACCTATACTAGGTAGTATGTACTAGGTAACTCACATTGCATTGCAAAACACACCGAACTCAGTATATTGAAACCAAATAAACTAAATGATTCCCAGCTTTGCAACACTAGCTAAATCAGAAATCACACTGAGCCAAGGAAGCAGAGAGATGGTTCGTAGTTGTCGGTCGTAACATGGGTGTAGTTCCAGTATTTAAGTAATTCACACAAGACTCGTCTCAATACGAGGGGCCGTTTGTTGAATGCTGCACTGTACTTAAAAAATGATGCGGATAGACACTATTCTTCAACATAGTCGCAAAGTCTGTGTAAACAAGTGTCGAAACTTTCTACCAGTTGTTCATTTCCTTGATGCCATAAAACATTTCCTTGATCATGGAGCCATTAGAGAATACCCCATCACCTCATCACCTCCCCCGTCCCCCCTCCCCGTCCCCCCCCTCCTCCCCCGCCTCCAGATTTTCTTCCAGCATGCCGGAAAAACGGAAACTGCATGCAAAAGATCTGTACTTCGCGAGCAGCATTGATCATGTCAGTTCGGCCTCGGACAAATTGTAGACACCACTTCATTATGACTGAACGTGGCATTGTTTTAGTTCCTTATACCTTCAGAATTTCACGGTGAACCTGTGTGTGGTTTAGACATTTTGTCGGCATGAATAGTACTGTCAAATGGTTCAAATGGCTCTGAGCACTATTGGACTTAACATCAATGGTCATCAGTCCCCTAGAACTTAGAACTACTTAAACCTAACTAACCTAAGGACAGCACACAACACCCAGCCATCACGAGGCAGAGAAAATCCCTGACCCCGCCGGGAATCGAACCCGGGAACCCGAGCGTGGGAAGCGAGAACGCTATCGCACGACCACGAGATGCGGGCAATAGTGCTGTCCCGCATACTTCAACTTCGGAGCATGTTTTCAGTTTCCATACCATTTGAGTCGTTTACTATCGTGCAACTGCTAAACGGCAGAGCTGTGTCTTCAGCAAGGCGGGAGCATGTACTCCCTTGTAACAACACGCCACTCCAGTTTTGCAGCGGTATAGCCTGGACGACATGTGCATCTTACATTCTGAAGTCAATATATATTTGCAGTATGCCTTGGAGCTTATGTTGCACTTTCCATTTCCCAAGACACAGAATCACTCATCATACGAGACCTTTTCCTCAGCTTTGAGCACCTATGAGCTATGATAACTCGCTCTTGCAAAAATGCTTACGGCTTGTCGGTTCCTGTAAGACACCTCAACCGTACCGTATTGACAGGTTTTCTTTCTCCTCAATCCCCACCTTTTGCATACTATCTTCATACCAAAGAACGACATCCCACCGCTTGTTCCGTACCTTTTTTGCTTATCGATTCCTATAAACGGATCGTCGGTTTAAATGCAAAGTTTCAAACTAGCTATACAGGGTGTTACAAAAAGGTACGGCAAAACTTTCAGGAAATATTCCTCACACACAAATAAAGAAAATATGTTATGTGGACATGTGTCCAGAAAATCTTAATTTCCATGTTACAGCTCATTTTAGTTCTTCCACCTACGCTCAATGGAGCACGTTATCATGATTTCATACGGGATACTGTACCTGTACTGCTAGAACATGTGCCTTTACAAGTACTACACAACATGTGGGTCACGCACGATGGAGCTCCTGCACGTTTCAGTCGAAGTGTTCGTACGCTTCTCAACAACAGATTCGGTGGCCGATGGATTGGTAGAGGCGGACCAATTCCATGGCCTCCACGCTCTCCTGACCTCCACACTCTTGACTTTCATTTATGGGGCATTTGAAAGCTCTTGTCTACGCATCCCCGGTACCAAATGTAGAGACTCTTCGTGCTCGTACTGTGGACGGCTGTGATACAATACGCCATTCTCCAGGGCTGCATCAGCGCATCAGGGATTCCATGCGACGGAGGGTGGATGCATGTATTCTCTCTAACGGAGGACATTTTGAACATTTCCTGTAACAAAGTGTTCGAATTCACGCTGGTACGTTCTGTTGCTGTGTTTCCATTCCATAATTAATGTGATTTGAAGAGAAGTAATAAAATGAGCTCTAACATGGAAAGTAAGCGTTTCCGGACACATGTCCACATAACATATTTTCTTTCTTTGTGTGTGAAGAATGTTTCCTGAAAGTTTGGCCGTACCTTTTTGTAAAACCCTGTATATAAATTCAAGAAAACACAAAACAGCGTGGTTCATTTACAGATTTCAGCATAAGCAAATTAACATATTTCGATTAAAGTATTACTTGTGCAGTAGTGTAGGTATCATGTGAAGTATTGTTACATGCTACGTACCATTTCTATACCGCGCCTCCAGGCAGCTGATATTCCTCTCTTTATATTTTCTTTTCTTTCATGCTTGTTGTCAACGTCAGGTGGTAGCCATTTGATGCCCTGTAACTGAATTCCGCCGTTTTTGTTGACATTACCAAGTGTAATTTCAGCTCGACGTTCATCGCCAGCCTGTATCCATTTGCAGACGCAAGTGGTCTACGTAACGAAAACAACAGTGGAAGTTCTTCCGTTGCCACGAAGCGCTGCTACGAAGCCAGCGAATAAAGACCGCGCTAGGCGGCGGGGAATTGAATGTCACGCGAGCCACAGGTTGGCACGTGTTACGAAAGCGCTCGGGAATGAAGCCATACAGGTACATACAAGTGCAGCTAGCTTTAACTGGCTACGACAATCACCGGCTTCATGGTTATTGTAGCGCTTTACAAGACACGTGTATGACAGTGGTGGTTTTGACAGTCCTGTTTGAGTTGCTGATGGGAAATTTGAGGTGTCTAACAAATAGAAAGTCTTCCGCAGGCAAGAGCCACAGAATCCATAATCTGATTCGTGCCGATATGTGTGTTTCAGTTCAAAACATTTTTGCATGTCGAAGTCCTTTAAGTGATTCCAAATTTAGAAACGGTGGATACATTTCGTACTGTTGTGGAGAACGGGGTGTATTGCTTAGATTTCCGCACAGTGCTTTCAGAATATAATCAAAGAAAGGTTGCTGCCTAAAAGTGATGATATAAAATTGAAGCGCGATGTTCTTTATACAGTATACAGGGTAGCTCATTTTGTTTGTCCAGATGCAAATTACAAAATGTTTCAAGCAAATGTTCTTTAGCCGTCAGGGGTACATCAGTCATGATTGTCATCGTTGAAGCTTTGTTTTTTTACAAAGATATGAACACCGGTATGACTCTTTTAAATGGCACCCTGTATTTTTTATTCGGTAATTCATTTCTTCTCCTAAAGGCCTATTCAAAAATGTATCACAGTATACCATTCACTGAAATATAACGTTATTAGTTACATAATACAACACTGACGTTGACGCTCCCAGCGCTTAGAGCAGGTACTCGGGGTAATGGAACACATCAACTTGCTGACGTTGACAGAGCACAAATGTAAACTTAAGTCAACTGCACACCCGTCATTCCGTCAACCATAGTCAGTTGCAGAGTTGTGTGAGTAGAATGTGCACCAACGAAGAGACTGTAGAAATGATACCCATCTACGGGGAATGTAAGTTAGCGGAACAGTAATTGCAGTGCTGTTTTCTTATGTACGGTACATTTAGTACATTAGTTTACTCCTTCTAATTACTGTTGTGTCGAGTAGGCATACAGTAAATGCTTTCCTTCCTGCAAACTGCAACGACATAACGTTTCTTATGTTGTTGTTGTTGTTGTTGTTCAAAAATGGTTCAAATAGCTCTGAGCACTATGGGACTCAACTGCTGTGGTCATCAGTCCCCTAGAACTTAGAACTACTTAAACCTAACTAACTTAAGGACATCACACACACCCATGCCTGAGGAAGGATTCTAACCTGCGACCGTAGCAGCAGCGCGGCTCCGGACTGGAGCGCCTACAACCGCACGGCCACCGCGGCCGGCAGTTGTTGTTGTTGTTGTTGTTGAAGGTAGGCGAAATGCTACACAGGCAGCGGAACTGTACAGAGAGCGATATCCTGACAAGAACCCACCTTCCCGACGGATGTTTTCTCGTCTTGTTGCGACGCTTCACGAAACGGGAAGTTTCAACCCACGACAACGCAATCCTCGTAGCACTGGCACAGACGAAACTGCCGAAGTTACTGTTCTCGCTTCCGTTGCTACGAATCCACATGTGAGCACACGACAGCTTGAACACGAGATTGCCGTTCCTAAAATCAGTGTACATCGTATTCTTACACGTCACCGGTTCCATCCTTACCATGTACACCTACATCAAGAATTACACGGGAATGATTTGCAGAATCGTGACAGTGGGCACAGCAGCAAATCCTCGCTAACCCAAACTTTTTCACCAATGTTCTATTACCGATGAATGTCCTTTCTCAATCAGAGAACAGGTAAATACAAGGAACATGCATTATTGGTCCAGCGACAACCCACGATGGCTTAGACAGGTAGAACATCAGTGTCAATGGAGAGTTAACGTCTGGTGTGGGATGATTGGCACTACAATTATTGGCCCTTATTTCATCAATGGTAGTTTAAACGGCACAGCGTATACCACCTCACACGAATTCTTCCTTCTCTTCTAGATGATGTGCCGCTAAGATCCAGAATGCTTATGTGGTATCAACACGGTGGATGTCCAGCACATACTGCTTTGCGTGCACGTCGTGTTCTGGACCGAAGGTATTCTGCCAGATGGATTGTTCGAACAGGAACAGTTATTTGGCCTGCTAGGTCTCCTGATTCAAGTCCTGTAGACTTTTTTCTTTGGGGATACATTAAAGACGTTGCCTATCGCGATATTAAAACTACTCCAGAGGACGTGCAGGAACGTAGCAGCTTGCTCGTAATACTCTTCTGCAGGCAACAATGGAAGCAATAAAAAATTCTTTCATTAAACGAGTGCACCAGTGTATCGGTGTCCAGGGTGACTACTATGAGCGCCTTTGAATGGTCTACTCCTGGGCAATGGTACAGTAGAGTCAAAGTCAATTTTGTGTAATGCTTTTTACTTGGTTTTTATTTATTTTCTGATAACTCCAGGAAGTGGGCGAGTTTGTGATCCTGGGCTTAAAGTCAATGTTGTGTTATGTAATTAATAACGTTGTGTTTCAGTGAATGGTACATTGCGACACATTTTTGAATAGGTCTTTAGGAGAGGAAATGAGCTACCGAATAAAAAATACAGGGTGCCATTTAAAAAAGTCATACCGCTGTTCATATCTTTGTAAAAAGCAAAGCTACAAGGAAGGCAATCATGCTGATTGATGTCCCCCTAACGGCTAAAGAACATTCGCTTCAAACTTTTTGTAATTTTCATCTGACAAACAATTATTTAAGGTGGTCAAGATAATATATTAGGCAGATGTAGGAACCAAGACGACCATTAGTCTCCTATAACAGATAAATTGTCTGGGCTGGGAACATTTTTTCCATTTCCGAAGGAGCCCAGAAAAATCTGACCGTGTTGAGAGGGTGAGAACCGTAAATGTTATCGTAAGACCTTAGTGCTATCACCGTTCTAGACGACTACCAGCGAAGACAATGAACAATTTAAGATGAAGTTAATTGTTTTGCTAAGGTTGTTCAACTTCAGTTAACATATTACGAACATTTACAATTTGGTTAGCTGTATTTAAGTATCTAGCGTAATCATTTTAGAAGATCACGGGGATTATGAAGGTCGCTGAAAGAAATTTTATCACTGCTTGCAGCGCATTAACATAGGTGGTTTATTCATGCAGTTAAAATTATCAACTCTAAAATATCAAGTTGCTTTCATTAAAATTGGTGGTTGCCTTACGGTGATATAGTTGTAGATGTCTGCATTTTAACTGTTCAGAAAACGTGTCACTTACAAGATTAACTCTCCTTACTCACGAAATGGTTCCACGCATGTCTCTCTCAATCAAGGAAAGAGGAAGATATCATTAGGCGCCCTATCAACAGGCTAGGAGTTGAGAGAAAATTTGATCGTTCACAGGAGCAACGCGTTTGAGTATGTGCTGAGCAGAATGATTTGAAGCTTCGTCTTGACAGTTACCCGTAAACTTGCCAGGTTTCCGTAACATACTCCAGCGATGGTGTACCCCTTACGAGCAAATTCATGTTAGCAATACTCCATGACAGCCCCAAGGAACAGCTAGTATTACTTCTCCCGACGATGGTTTGGTTTTCCCTTTTTCCGGTGGTGTTGAATGCACACGTTTCCACGGCCTACTTTTCTTTTTTGTCAGTATTTCATAGGGGTAAGCCCAGTAGACGTCCAGTGTGAATAGGCGGCTGAAAGAGTCATCTGGCTTGGCCTGAGACAACTGCAGCATGCCTGCTCCTGCCTCAGCCTGATATACGCACTTCGTATCCACTCCTACCTTAAAACATTGGACTTTTAGGTGTAAGCAGCTACTGAACCCAATGGGCAGTAACTACATGTTCAAAATTAGGTGCAGTATGTCAATAAAAATACCTTTTTCCACTGTTCCCTCGATTATGACAGGCCAGTCTTAGAGCATCAGTGCCTCCAGCTCACTTGTGAGACTGGTTCTGTTCTTCACCTTTTCATTTGTTTGACCTCACTGCAAAATTCAGCGCCAGTGTGTCATACGATGGTGAAGCAGCGTTTTCCCTCTTCAGGCGCAGAAAACTGATTACTGTGCGGTAGTCCACTTTATCACTGTGCTGCCGTATTTACTTCCGACGCCTCTTGGACTGTACTGCGATGGTGTGGGGACTTCAGTGTGTACGATAACTTTAGACGTATATCTGCATAGAAACAAACGATTAATTACGTAATTTTAATTTTTAGTTGTGGCAATTAAAACTTTGACTGCCCATACGTGCAATATACGGGATGTAATGGTTGTAAGTGTAGATAACCTTACTGGATCGTTAGGATGGTGTACTGAACAACATTACATCAGTATTCATGCCACTTGCAGACTATTTATTATAGCCTCACAAGCTGTTTGTTTTTAGGTTGGGTAGTATCTTTCAATGCATGTGGCAAGGGCAACCTATTACTGCTTATGTTCCCCTGGGCATCACATCAGGTGCTCAAGAATGGATGCGTGGACGCAAAACGTTTTACCGAGCGAGGTGGCGCAGTGGTTAGCACACTGGACTCGCATTCGGGAGGACGACGGTTCAATCCCGTCTCCGGCCATCCTGATTTAGGTTTTCCGTGATTTCCCTAAATCGTTTCAGGCAAATGCCGGGATGGTTCCTTTGAAAGGGCACGGCCGATTTCCTTCCCAAACCTTCCCTAACCCGAGCTTGCGCTCCGCCTCTAATGACCTTGTTGTCGACGGGACGTTAAACACTAACCACCACCACCACCACCACCGCAAAACGTTTAGTCTATCCTGACAGGCATAATCCACTTAGTGGTACAGTTACAGCTATGTAGAAGACATCAGGTAGTAAAGAACGTGGTGTGTTTGTGTGAAGACTGTTTGACGCAAAGAGAGAGGGAGAAAAAAGGAGAGCCAACACACTGGTGTGTGTATCTATTAAGATGCCAAATACAGAAAAAAATCTGCACTTGCGCCCCTTGCACAATTTATCTCTGATATTTGTTTCATCTTGTCTTCTAATCCAGTAAGGCATTCGGAAAAGTTATTGTAAATGTCAAAGTGTAGGGAAGAGAACTGAAGGAACGAACCTGTGAGGGGGGGGGGGGGGGGGGCGGGGGGTCCTGAGCTATACATCGATAGTCCACTAGGTAAAAGGACTGTGCGTTGAATTTTCGGTTTTAACTGTTTCGAGATCTAAGTAAAACAAAACACTTAATTTATCGAATTCACGAACTGATGTACATCAGCTTTCCTGCAGCAATGTATGGAACGGATAAACTTCAAATTTTTACAGTTCTTACTGTACTGGACATTACAATCGCCCAATTTTAAAATAAAGTTTCATTCGGCGTGCATTATGGGAAACATCTTTGCACAAATTCGCCCGGAGCAATTGTAAATCAAATACAAATAAAAAGATACTTTTGAATGTATGAAAATTGTCCCGTTAGCGCTTATCGTCACTCATACAGTGTGGCCAGAACTCAGCCTACTAACTTTCAGAGGCAGTAGTTGAAAAAAAAGCTAAGTCTAGTAAGCTAGGGCTCTAAAATGCATACCTTAAGAGCTAGAAGCACGTGTTTGTCTTCGCTACTGTGAAACGCATCCCTTCTACTGAACAAGTCCTTGTAGTCATTAAGGTACGTATCTTAGAACCCAAGTTTAATAGACATCTTTTTTCTTGTTTTAGTCCACACTGTCCCTTCTGAAAGTATGTAGGTGGAGTTCTACTTCACCTTGTATGAGTGACGATTGCAGTGTCTTGTAGCGACAATGATACAGACTTTGCGGGATGGAAAACAAGTTTCATTTAGCAGTTAGCGACTAGCATACACATGAGTCTATTGTTCACAGCTAAATGTGTTGCAGAATAACAGTGCCGTTGTTACTGAGAGCCTTTACGGTAAATTGAGTTTTAATGTACCTGGTTGCTAGCTTCCTAGGACTGGCAAATCCCATCAGCATGCTGGCATACATGCTCTGGTTGAGAGTGAAGAAACTATTATTCCTTTGAGTTTCAGTAATATAACAAGAAATTAATTTATTTATAAAAATTGAACTTTATCATCAAAGCAAGCAATGAATCGAAGAAGAAATTAGCAAAAAGTGAACAATAATGTTTTACTAATGTGTTTTCACGTTGTAACCTACGAGACATGCAATTTCAACCACCCATCATTTCACGAGATATATTTGAAAGAAATTCCAAATTTTGCCTAGGCACTGTCCCACATCTGGGAGCTTCCATTAACTCCTAAGCTGCCTAGATAACAAACAAAAATGAGCCAAAAATTTTATTTTATATTGAAAGAACATACTGCTGCTGGGGTTTCATTTCTAAATCACTCATAACAGCAGTAGTACAAACTCAAATTTATGTGATTTTAAATATACTTACTTTCACTATCAATAATCTTAACATGATTACTACAAAACAAAGCCATGTATATCACTGTCCTTTACAACCACGTTTTGAATGCTGTAAGTTACTACTACAACGCATTACGTTCATAGAAGCACAGGTAGTGTACCATTAGGCGTGTCTGTCTTCCAGTGATTTCATGCGAGAGGCACTAGTACTTCAGAAAAATGACAAAAGGGTGGTTTCAGGAAGAAACCACTGTTGGTGGTCTGGACACGACATGGTCCCTGACGTTAATGTCCGACATGAAGGGCTGACAATAAAACACAGACACCAGTAATTCAATCAATCCTAATGAAATGACGTTGTACCTATGTACAGAATTATCACATATCTTTCTCTTGTAAGGACAAGCAAACGGAAACTACAGGGTTGCTGGCATGCTGTATGGTGCCAAGTACCGATGTGGGGACACGCGCAGCATGGCATGTTTCTAAGACTTGGAAGTTCTCACAGCAATATCTTTGTCTAATACGTTGTTTTTGTTCACACCGTGTCAAATCAGAGCTAAAACTACAGTTTACCAGTTGAACAGTTACTGATTTCCCGTAACTGCAACTCATCTGAGTTCCTTTTGATGAAAAAATTCAGAGTATGACCTGCATTATAATGTGAGTTGCAATTGCCCAACATTTATTGTCTGAATTAAGAAAGAGTGAATGAAGGAAAGAAGACTGGAGTCTAATGTGAAGTTAATGAGATACAATATCAGCTAGAGTTCAGATAGAATGATGAAAATAATCGTACGTGAACACGTCAAAGAAACCACACTGTTACCGGCCTTAAGTGATTTATGGAAAATACGAAAGCGCTAAATTCGGATGGCTGATTGGTGGGGAATTTTATCCGTGCTCCTTCTGAATGTTTTGTCGTAACCTGTGATAACAGCCATCACTATTAATGTCAAGGAAACACAAAGGCGAAACCAGAAGCGCTAGTTGATAAATGAGGGCGAACAGTAAAAATGCAGACGCTCTCACTGTGTGTTCTGCGCTCAAACCTGGAACTGCACGGTCTGGCAGCTGCCACCTAAACCGGGATCGTCTGTTGGTCACCTCCAGATTTTTCCCGTTCCACGGTCTGCTGTGAGCAGAGGGGAATTCGTTTCCCCCTAATGCAACTGCACAGCACAGCTGTCTTTTAGGACTGGCAACGCTGAGCGAAGACTTACGAACTGGGAGCCCACACTGTCGATGATGATGTAACGAGTCAGCCCCACCTCTACCCTCGGATATAAACTTTGCTAAGGGACAGTCGATGAGAAACAGAGTTATTGCATGTAAAACATTGTGGGTGGTGTTCTTTATTCATATGAGTTGATAGTTCCACGATAAACTGCGAAATTATACTTTGCTCTCTAATTTCAGATTCTCAGGAATGAGTATTGGGATATGTGCATGTAAACAGTAGTAAGCGCCAAAAACATGGCTGCCTGTACTAGTACCGCGTATGGTGTTCGTGCCAGGAAAACTATTTTCAGGGACGCTTTATGCTGATTAGTGGATGAACTGGATAACTACGACTTCGTTAAAAATCCTGATTATGTTATGTAACGTAAATGGTCTCAAAATTTGTTACTAACTAGGTAAATGTGCATAATTATTTTAAGCAAGTGAATAATGTTCTGTTCTTTCCCTTAGTATGGTTTACGCGAATTTAGGTGATAGTGTGATGGCAGAAATGTTGACGGCGATCCTTAACGTTATTTACGATCTGTATTGAAGAGACAATAATAACTTTAAATTGTGCTGAATCATTGATTGATTAATTAATAAATATCATTTTGTTGCCTTTCCTAGTTTTACTGGCTAATGTTCTACTTATAGTGCCGCTGCCACATATACTTTCACAGATATCACATCTTGATGTAATTTAACATTATTTTACAGCATACTGGTTATTTTCCTTTATGAGTCATAACTTCCATTATATTAATTAAAATGTCGACATTTAAAAATAAACTTTTTATCTCTTTTACTAAACATTTAGGATGAACTCGTCTTCCTATTATATACCACAACATATACTTATTTATACAATAGAAGCCTTTCTGATAATCTAAAACTGCTGTATTAATCGCCGCATTATGATCTCGTTTTTTTTCGATTGTCATACGCCCTGTTTTAATATTGTCACTGCATGACCGTGCTTATTAAAAACCATTTGTTCCTCCAGGAAGAGGACGTCAGGTTTATCACCTCAACTTTCAGCGTTAACCTAGAGAAATGTGTTGACCGCTCACACTGTCTCAAGCCGATGTACACTTCGGGTCACAAAATTTCGGCAGCTTCTTAACCACTGCATTACCTCTCTCGACAACTCTGCATTCATGTATTATGAACACTATTCTTAGACGCAAGCCCTCATAATTCTATATCTAATTTGAAAATGCTCTTTTGCCTTTATTTCGCAAATGCTTATTGCACACGATCTAGGTTTTCAGCGTAAACTATGTAATGGTGTGCTATGAAACAAAGAATCTACAATCAGCAAATAAGTAAGTGCTAAGTGAAAGATACATTGGGATGCTGCTAATCACAATGTAGAATGTCAGAGCTAATAATAATTATAATTCCTGTTCTGTTGCCAGTGGAGTCGTGTTTCATGTACAACGAGTGGAAAGTTTCAAAAAGCTGTAAAAAAGGAACCGCTGCTCAAAATAGTCCAATTTGAACTGAATAACATGAAACACATGGGAAACTTTGTGGAAACAAAACAAAATAAACCAAAATTTTACCGGTAGATGGCGTTTTAATTGTCATAACGTAAATGGATTCGGCTACAAATGACAGATGAATCGCAGTATGACGGCTGTGGTGTGAGTCGGACATCAAACCAACAATACTGTGCAATGTGCATGACCGCACAAGTTTGGTATTCTACATCTATGGAAATCTTAGTAATGTAAGCCCATCCACCACGGCGAGGTCGTACCACATCGGATGGGAAAAGTTGGTTCTTAATTGTGCTGATTCAGAAAACCCCATAAAAAGCAACAGGCCGGCCGGAGTGGCCGAACGGTTCTAGGCGCTACAGTCTGGTACCGCGCAAACGCTACGGTCGCAGGTTCGAATCCTGCCTCGGGCATGGATGTGTGTGATGTCCTTAGGTTTAAGTAGTTCTAAGTTCTTGGGGACTGATGACCTCAGATCTTAAGTCCCATAGTGCTCAGAGCCACAAAAGCAACAATGACATCGGTTTTTAGTTGTCCTAGGCAAAACAGCAAGTAACAAGCAACCACTAAATCGGTTTTTAACTGTTGTGAGACAGTTGCAAGACATCTTTAGTATACTGTCCGCTGTTTTCTGCCACAGGATGAAACATGTTCTACAGCAGGTCGGAGTTCCTGAGGGGGTCAGTTTCTGAAGATGTTGTGCAGCGCGTGCCTTCAATTCATCTATCTTCGTAATCGGAACACTGAACACATCATCTTTCAAACAGCCCAAAAGCCAGAACTGAGACAGATTAAGACCAGATGAGATGGACAGCCAGGCTTCAGGGAAATGACGACTGATAATACTGGTGTTCCAAAACGTTTCTGTAGCAGCAGCTGCACTGTCTATGCTACGTGCAAAGGAGCACTGTCTTGCATAAAAATTATCCTACCCACACATCCATGCTACGAAAGGATTGGTGTGACACTGGTGTGCAAAAGACTGTCATAGCTGTTACCAGTGACAGTACAGGGAATAAGACCGGCAGGACCCAGCCCTTCTAAAAAAATATGGCCCTACACAGCTACCATTGCAGACTGAAGCGATAACGGTTAATGTGCGAGTGGATTCTCCGTTGCTCGTATTTTGCGATTATGTGTATTAACATCTCCTCGGAGACTGAAATGGGCTTAATCTGCCCACAGAATGTTGTATGCCATTCATTATTCACTTCCATCTGAGCAAGGTCAGCATGAAGCAATTCCTGAAAGTGATTAATATTGTATAGACAGCAATGCCGAATGTTTCGTATAATTTTGAAACTGTGCTCACAGGCATGTCCATAGTTCGGGCAGTTCCTCGTGCACTGCATGTTTGCCCACCACGTCTTGACCCCCTCCTGCAGTGCAGTGACCACCTCTTTTACTGACGTCCTCCACCGCAGCGGCAACATCTACTTGTCAGATAAACTATTTTCCTCACTCTGCCACAATGCACGTTAAAAGACGCAGTCCTTTCGAATTGCGTAATGTAATAATTTTCTCGAGACCCTTGACAGACATCGAACCAGCACATTTTTTCATACCGTTGAGTGTTTGGAAGTTCTGCAGAGTTACTTGTGCACGGCCATCGTGATGGTAAAAAAAGTTTACCAGAAGAGCAGTGATCTTGCATTGAGACAATCATGAAGAGCGTCTTAGACACTGTTTTCAATATTCTCCTGTCTACACCACCATCTCGTGGTAAAATTGTCGTTAATTTTTTAGTTTTCTTTATTTTTCTTTTTTAGTATTTTTAAACTATAACTTTAATTTAATCACCATTTATTTTTCCCAGTTATCCTGAATTTACCTCTGGAAGATGTTCAGTGGCACTTTTGTTCAAAGTCCACGCTAAATTTTATGTAGCGCTGTAGCTCGCTAAGTCACTTCAAAAGTCGGGGTAGGGCAACAGCATATCACCTCTGAAGTATCAGCTCTAGCAGAATAGAAATGTGGAAAACACAAGTCCGAAAACAACTTATTGGACTCACCAAAACGACACAATAATACAGTCTCAAAAGAACAACAGATTCAATCCCAACTGCGGATCGTCACCAATATACAATAAGAAATAATAATATAAAAGACCCGACTGTTCATGGGGAGGGATCACAATCAAACAATTCTAAAATGTCCATAAGTTCGTTGATCATAAAACGTCCATCCGCAAGATATCGGCCAGGTAGAACAGGCGTCTGGTCATGGCTGCAGGGGTGGCAGTTCTCTAGACTTCCAAGCGGTGCGTCGAACTGCCCTTTGCCGGCAGCGCGCCGCCCTATAACGCCCGTTTGGCGGATATATATGCCGGAACTATTTGCAAAAGGGTAGCGGTCTCTGGCGGCCATTGGTAGAGACCTGGTGTTGTGGCCCCCGGTAAATATTTGTGTTTAACACAGACGACGTAGATTTCCCTGGTGAATATACATCCTGTGTTGCGAGCATCCCGTTTTGGTTGGATGTGAAGTGGGATGCCGATAAAGTAGGCGCTACGATGTCAGCAGTTTTCGGTCACAGCAGCTTCCGATAGGATGATGACTATTAAAGAATACTGCTGTTCAAATTAACATTTGGGTTGATGACGGCTATATCTTAGCAAAGTGGATGATAACGCCAACAGATTTTCCTTTAATTATTTAGGAAATTTTGAGGACTGATGACTCAGTTCGCTATGTACTTCAGACTGGACTTTCACACTTTTATAATTTAGTTTTCTTGCTCTATCGGCAATGTGTAACTTAAGCTTTTATGTCTTATTTATGTCTGGACTGTAGTCTATAGTCCAGTGAGAAATATCAATGTTTAAAACTATCAGTAACTTCCTCTGATACATATCATAAGACCTCACAGTGTCTACTATTAGGTCTATATTTCTTTGTTAGTAGCAGATTCGTAAGTTGGTAGCACACCACAAAGCAGCACGCCTAAGCATTGTGAAGACAGATGAAAGTCTTCGAATCCTAATCCTAGACGGAAAGACAAAACGCTCACACGGCTTACGTCTGGATGATGCCTTCGACAGCCACAGATTTTTCGATGGACCCCCGTCATTTCCAAGGCACAGATGCAACGAGTGAATCTGTACAAGGACATTTAGAACCTCGGTATGCAGAATACAAGACAAAAGACTGCACACACCACTGTAAACACTACGCACCAGTACACAAACAAAGACAACAAACTTCAGGAGCTACCGATAGTGAAAATTACTTAGAGGGGAGGAAATAGCTTTAAGTTTCTTTAAAGTCAGTACCACCATTAGACTGTTTTTTATTCGCAGTGTTACATTTACACGATCATGATTTCGGATTCAAAGTACCGTTATCAAGTGTTGTTATACAGTGCCTAAGGTCACATACAGTCGTATTTAAAATACACTATTAGACACATTGTCTAAGTGTCGATATTCTGGTAAAGCCAACTGCTTTGTTTTATCACTGAGTATATCGACCCTTAGAAAATGTGTGTAATTTTAAATAAGACATTATGCCACCTTAGGCACTGTATAACAATTAAAAAACTTGATAATGGCACTTTGAAGCTGAAATCACGATCGAGTAAATGTAACACTGCAAATAAAAAACAGTCTAATGGCGGTACTGACTTAGGAGAAATGTGTTACAACTGTGGCCCCAAATTATGAAAAAAATTACTAGCTTTAAGTTGATCCCTCCCTTGTTTGACTAGGGAGAGAGCGGGATAGCAAGCAGAATTTAACAAAATCGTCCACTTCCATTTATAATGTCACTTGATAACTCCATCTCGACTGCTTCTGTAACTACGGCCCCAACAACCGGAACCTCCATTCCACAGAATGACGGGTGCCAAGCCAACGTTTTGCAACAGAAAATTTGCTAAGCTGTTATAAGCTTCTGCGACACTTACGCTCCGTACACTGGCACTCCATTATACTGATGGTGTCGTGATTTTATGAGATGCCACAGTTGCAAGGCATGTGGTAGACACCAGTAGGTAATTAATATTCACTATCAACATTAACTGACATTGATCACCTTTGGCTGTGTGGTGGCTCTAGTACTTACAGTGTGTATTTTGTCTTTCTTATGTTAAGCCTTTCGAAGTTTTAAATTACCTTGTGCAGCTTTCTCTAGTTATATTTTGCTTTTGGACTGGCATAGTGCACACCTTTAGACATATCGATGTTTGCTGAGGACGTCACCCGGTTACATTCCCACACGTTGTCAACATTCTGCACTTCAGGAGACACTCCACAAAAACAGGTGTTTCCCTTGTATAATATACACGATCTTTCGCTAAGAGCATACGGTCACATTAATTAAATTAAGACGATGGTTCACTTTTTGTAACCAAACTGATCACATAGACTCTGAATACTGGTAGCCTCCAATTATAATCCCTATGGCCAGTCAATCGCAGCCCTCTAGCTTACATTGGAAGGATCAGGTTTGCTATGATCTCTCTCTCTCTCTCTCTCTCTCTCTCTCTCTCTCTCTCTCTCTTTCTCTCTCTCTCTCAGCTGCAGATGAAGCGCGGGAGCTGTCAGCCGGTGGGGCCGTTTAATTAAAACAGGTTTTGCGATCGCGGCTTAGAGCAGCGGAAACAACGCTGGCTGAGGGAGTTGCAGCTGCGCACGAGATTAGCGCTCGTTAGTCGGTTGTCATTCTCAAATAGCGCTGGCTAATGACTACGGCTGAACCCTGTTCTCCGTGCACCTCCTGTATGCAGCACACAACCCTCGACGCAAAGAATATAGCGTTTTCGTTCCACCTCCCTCCCCACACTCCTGCACCCAATCGCGCCCCCGCCACGAACGAAACAACATCGCACAACGCCATAATCAACTCTAGGATTCATTCCGGGCGCGCGTTTGTGTGTCTGTGTGTGTGTGTGTCTGTGTGTGTGTGTGTGTGTGTGTGTGTGTGTGTGTGTGTGTGTGTGTGTTTTCTACGCATAGGTATTTCTCCATATATGCACAATTTATTTTTTAACTCTCTCTGTAGCTCGACGTCTATAATTCACCTAGTCTTTCCGTCATTCTAGGTGTTGGCGAGGGGGACGGGGGGGGGGGGGGGGGAGAGAAGATATTCTACGACCATTTACAAGCTGCCCTTGAAACTCTCCATCCTCATTTGCTCAGAGAAAGCGGCTCTTGGTATTAAGACATTACTGGCTGAATTTTACGTCTTTGTCTTGCTATCGGCATGCAGTAAAATCGCGTAAGAAAACTCTTACTTTAACCGCCGTAAGAAACGTTAAAGTCTGGTGTTAGTTCCGTCGCAGTTCGCCGCCTGTCCCGTTTTACTGGTCTGCCAAGCCTACGACGTCGGACATCTGTAATGAGGAGTGGCCGCCCAGTCCCAAGAAGTCTGGACATGTTTTGATCTTCGTTTTGCCACGTGCTGAAGACACAACAGCGCTCCTCGAACATCCGATAGGTCGCGCTATTTCAGAAATGCTCGTGCCGACCTCGAGGCCATCACAATCCTGCGGTCCTCTAAACTCGCATAGATCGCGCCTATTTGCCATTCTGCACGTGGACAGCACGATCACTGATACCACACGACCTTGGGGGAGTTTGAGTAACCGTTACTTCTCGCCAGGTGACGCTACTATTGCCTCGACGGGTTTTTATCGATAGTAGGCCGGTGGTATAATATTCTGGCCGATCGGTGTATATTCTTAAAAAATGACGATTGTTCTTTCCTTCAGCAATTTCAGGTTTAAGATATGCCTTTTGGGATTAGAATATCTCATTCGTTTGGGTGGTTTTCGACATATGCATATTTCTTGCATTCGTCTTTATTTTGTACATTTACTTCTGTTCAACGATTCATATACAACGTGCTTCAGTTACCACTCCCATGTCGCTTTGTGCAACTGTCTCTAAAATTTGTGGTAAAACAGGGTTCGTAGTAGAACTGAATATTTCGTAGTACCTTCCTCTCTCTAACTTTGATAGATTAATCAATGAATAAAGACGATAATCCTAAAGTGCCGTTAAAGGCGCTGCAGTCTGGAACCGCAAGACCGCTACGGTCGCAGGTTCGAATCCTGCCTCGGGCATGGATGTTTGTGATGTCCTTAGGTTAGTTAGGTTTAACTAGTTCTAAGTTCTAGGGGACTAATGACCTCAGCAGTTGAGTCCCATAGTGCTCAGAGCCATTTGAACCTAAAGTGCCGGCCGGTGTGGCTGAGCGATTCGAGGCGCTTCAGTCTGGAACCGCGCGACCGCTACGGTCGCAGGTTCACAATGCTGCGCCGGCCGGTGTGGCCGAGCGGTTCTAGGCGCTTCAGTCTGGAACCGCGCGACCGCAGCGCTTCAGTCTGGAACCGCGCGACCGCTACGGTCGCAGGTTCACAATGCTGCGCCGGCCGGTGTGGCCGAGCGGTTCTAGGTGCTTCAGTCTGAAACCGCGCGACCGCTACGGTCGCAGGTTCGAATCCTGCCTCGGGCATGGATGTGTGTGATGTCCTTAGGTTAGTTAGGTTTAAATAGTTCTAAGTTCTAGGGGACTGATGACCTCAGATGTTAAGTCCCATAGTGCTCAGAGCCATTTTTTTCACAATGCTGCCTCGGGCATGGATGTGTGTGCTGCCCTTAGGTTGGTTAGGTTAAAGTAGTTCTATGTTCTAGGGGACTGATGACCTCAGATGTTAAGTCCCATAGTGCTCAGAGCCATTTGCACCAACCTTACGGAAAACTTGACGAAGTTAATTTTGCTCTCTTGAACGTAAGCTAAATTCAGGAGAAAACTTATTTTTGAGAGTTGTTATAACGTCAACGTTCGTTAATGCTTGCAGTCAAAGATCGTATGCCTATGTTAACTTTTCCTTCGATTTCGCTAAAAAAAATTACGATTTCTGCAGTGGACTGCGTAATGTAGCGATCGAAAAAAAAATTGTCACAGTTTCAGTCCTGGAATAGTTTCTGTCCAGTGAAACTCGCTATCTCACTTCCCTGAATTCTCGTAAAAAAAATTATTACTCCTTTTCAACAGTAAAATTTTGCCTCTCTCAAAGACAATTACTACCAGATAATGTGGAAGGTACTTCTGAAATTAAAATTTTGAATACCTTCTCACTAAATATTTTCACAGTAAGTGGTCACACGAGCTAACACAGTACAAACCACTTTAGACAAGGTTAGCTGAGATACAATGACAAAAAGAGTTGGAAAAATTGTCTCGACTATTTATAAACTTACGCAAAACAAAAGTTAACTTAATTATAACTTCTTACGCTTGGACGTTCTTAGTACACTATTTATTGTTTTGAAATGTGTATCCTTAAGTAATTCACAACTACACAAAAGAATAGTAACGAAATTATTTAAAATCATGGTTACGGCCGTATAAGAGAAGATTCATTAGCCCTTCGGACTGCAGGTAGTGAATAATTGTTTTGCTGGCCTCTGTTCAGGAGCAGCAACGATATCATACTCATTGAATTTCAGGCCAAACTTTCGAAGTTATTTGTGAGCCTAACAGTTTGCTGTTTTAAATAATTTCATTCCTTAATCAGTCTTAAATATTCCAACCTAAACATTCAGTGAGGCTGACAATGTTTGCTCACTGTGAACTTAAATTACTTTAGTTCTTAAGTATGGTAGCTTAAAACTAGATGATCCTAACACATTGTTCACTATACACTTCAGTTATTAAAATTTTACTGATAATTTTAAAATTTTCGTTTATATCTCTTCTTGTTCTGTGTTCTTTCTATAGCCAGGTGGAAGATCACACGAATTTTGAGTGCACATATGTGACAACCCACTAGGTCTACAGCTGGCGGTTTAAGAACCGAGCCCAGTGAGATGTTTTCTCGATGGCTTCTGTTCGGCCAGGTCGCAACCGGCTGTATAAGCGTCAGCCTGTGGTGAACAACTTTCAGTATTGCAGCATGTGGACTTGTAACAATCGAACATAGCGTAAGACAATTTATCAACACTCAGAATACCTATACATACATAAATTCTTGGAGTAGTCTCTGTTATTCCAGATGTGCCCTTTCTCAGTTTCATAACATTTATGACGACGAAATAACATCTAGATGCACTCCATTCAATGCTACAGTATTTTTGCATACACCAGTCTCGTACATTTGTCGTGAACACTGTGATTACAGTTCCTTCACTTTGTCACAGAGATTTGTTTTTGCGTTTCTCGTGCGCTATCGCGGACCAACGACACACTTATTGTTGCGTTTTTTATGTTTGTCAGTAAAGTCCTTTTCATAGGGAATGGTGCGAAGTTTATCAACGAGTCTTTTTACAGTATTGTTTTCAAATGTCTTCACAATCACTTTACACTTGATATTACAAGATTCTGACTATAAATGATTAAGTACACATGATAAAAGACAGTTTAATGGTTATCGAGAGCTTAGTAGGCGCTGGTATTTGCCGTTAGGCTTATCAATACACACCGCGAGCATAACTACTAGCTTCTGTCTGCATAGGAAAGAAAAATCTAACCTTAATACACGTTAGTTCCAAGCGACCACCCTTGATTTTACGTTCTGATTTTGTGATGAGTAGTCAGTCAGTTTGTCAATGACAATCCGATACAAAAGGACCTTTTTCACTGCAACAAGCGCAATTTATAGTCAGTTCTTAGTTATATATTTGGCCCATAGCATCATCAGGTTATGAATACTTACTAGCATAGTTATATATTTGGCCCATAGCATCATCAAGTTATGAATACTTACTGGCATAAATGAAAACGGAGGCCCTGGTCAATCAGAGACGCATGCTCAATATCACATAAACTTTAATAATTTACGTGACAACAGATAAATATACCAACTGCGAGAGAACAGTTCACTATCAGCAAAACCCTGTATATGAGAGGTAGGCTGAAACTTCACGAAAATTTCGCTTAACTTAAGGCTAACACATGGGATAAAATGTTTTTTAGAAAACAAATGCCTGCATCTAGATACAAAATGACAAAAAATTTTACGTTGAAACTTACTCATTGCTAATCACTACATCTGCAACACAAGTTAATAAACATCTTACTCGTAATTATTTTTGATGCCTTTATGAGGTATAAATCCTTTTTCTATTTACTTGCAAAAGTAAGTAGCTCCTTTGATGAGGGATGTATAGAACAATGCATAGTCAAGAATAAAGCACTTACCACTTTTTGTTTCATTTTTTCAATAAAACACTTTACGATGACTTTGTCCAGAGAAGATGAAAACTATATTATTTCTCTAATTTGATCTGTAAGTAGGATTGTTTTGAATCTACTGAGGTTAAATATTTCACTCCACAGAGTTTATGCAGCAATTCTTCTGTATTCTCTGGTCACATACAGACAGGTTCAATAGTTTTCTTAATGTCCAGTGCATCTGGAACGAAGCAGATATTTCCGTCTGATAATGGAACCACCAATTCTGCCTGTAGTAGTTCGCTGTAGCCAATACAACGAGCAGTGGACTGCTACGGGCAGAATTGGTGGTTCCATTATCTGCCAGTTTAACATGTTACGAATTTCTTTAGTCACTGCTTCTGAATGAGCCGAACGACAAAATGTTTTGTGATGGCACTCCTCTGTGTGATACAAGAAGTCCTTAATAATCCCAGCCTTGTCGTCCAACACTTTAACAGAATTTTTTAACAGATTACACAGTTACCTGCGTTGTCCATAGATTCAGCTGCTTTAATTGTGGTAGGGTCAGTTATCTCTACTTCTTCTCTTTATTTTGAATCATACAAAGTATTTTCAGTTGCTATGTGCAGTACCACTGGACTAACACATCTTACATTAATTAGCTGACAATATTCATCGTTAAATTTCAGCAGCTTCACTAGGTTCAGTTTTATATGGTTACTATTACTTACTAATACTAATATTCCTGTCTTGAGGTCCACTGTTATTTTCCTCTTGCGCAGGATATCCCATCCCCAAGTACATAACCGACAATTTACTTAATACCAAGAAGGTGCTTTTTAGTACTTCCTTCTGGATCATAACGTCGACCTGCATTTGAAGTATTACAGTCTGTGACTGCCAGCTCAAAAGCTGCAGTAACATTGCACTTCTGAATGGGGAAACCGGAATACGTCTTCGACTATTCTCATACTGTGATTATTCTCTGGCTAAGATTTGGACGGGCCTGGTATAGGTGTAGGATTATTTACATGACTGTTCCTCTTATGGTACATTTGTAAATGCTATTCAGCTGCTAAAGCAGCAGCAGAAGTCTGCAAGAAGCTGGATTGTTATTGTTATTATTATTGTCACTGAGGATTCATATTTCGATTATCATTATTGCATGTACCAGCGTTTTTATTGTCATTGTACCTTCTTTATCTCGGATTGTTGTTGTTCTGTGCATACTGATTTTGGTTTTGGGGCAGTACGGATAGTAGTTACAACTGAAATTCACAGTCTGGCCTGAATTATACGTAAAATTTCCATTCCCATTCCCATTGCCATTACCCAGATAATTTCAATTTCTCTTGTAATTCTGATTATTTCTATCGGAATAGGAACCATTGTTGATGTTATTATGATTCTCATAATTATTGTAGTTATCTTTAGAATTTCCATAATGGTTTTGTTTATTTCGTTTTCCATTCAATTATTTGAAATCCTCTTGAATCACATCAAGGAAATCTAGTAGTGATAACAAATGTTCGAAATTGTTATAAGGAACATAGAGGAGTTTCTTCCTGATGTTGATCGGTAATTTAGCTTTCAAAATTCTCAGTTGTTCTCGGGGAGAAATTGGTTCATCCCAATATCACGTTTTACTTCTGTAGCGCTCAAAATATTTTCGCAAGCTAGCTTCCTTCTTGTTCGTTAGGAAACCAGAATCTGTCGATAAATCTACGTTAGAAATCTTCGTACGTACTGCATAATTCCATGACTCCAGTGGCCACATCGCGGAATCGCCGTCTACGTGTGAGATAAGAAACTGGTTTTTATGGTACCCATTCCAGGATCGAGGAGAAATATTCTCCAACTTTTGATGAACACTACAGGATGCGTAACGTCTTTCTCTGAAGAGTACATCTGGAATTGCCTGTGTTTGATTATACTTTGCTCAAGCTTCATTAATGGCGGAGACGAACACCTACTTTTTGGATCGTCATTACTTTCAGAATTCGGTTCGAACATTTTGTGTTCATTGCCATGTCTGTAACTAGTTGAACCATTTCACATGATTTGTATAGATTTGGAAACTTGCTCAGTTCTTTATTAGTTGCATCAGAGACATTATTTTCGTATGCGGTAAAATTACGACTAAAGCCACCCTGTCGTTTCCGGAGTTCAAGTATGACCTTATCTTTTATTTGTTTGAAATCTGCCTTCATTTCTTCGATCAGTTCCTGCGTACTGGTATTCCAATCTTTACATTCTGGTTGAATTACTGTACCTATTTCGGAAGAGACCTTAGCATTAATTTCGGTATTTTTGGCATCCATCCATTCGAACACATCTCCTTCCCATTTTTTTAGAGTGTTTAACCAAATATTCATGTGTTTTTTATTATCTACTTCCAAATTTTCGATCGTTTGCATAGCTGATTATACAGCATTTTAGATCTTGGTTTGATTTCCCTGGAAACTTTCTTATTGTAACTTTAATTGAACGACCTGCTCAGGCACCCTCATATTTACGGTTACGTCGGTCAATCTCATATCGATATGTTCCAAATCATCAAAAATCATTCTGCCCCTTTCTGCTAATTTTATCGCTCGTTATTTTCTCCTTTCCTCAAGCTCATCGATTAATCCCTTATCCCTTTCCGCCTACCTCTGTCCTAAACTGAAGAAACTACAAAAAGGTGGGAATTTAAGGAGATGGGACCTGGATAAACTGACTAAACCAGAGGTTGTACAGAGTTTCAGGGAGAGCATAGGGCAACAATTGACAGAATTGGGGGAAAGAAATACAGTAGAAGAGGAATGGGTAGCTCTGAGGGATGAAGTAGTGAAGGCAGCAGAGGATAAAGTAGGTAAAAAGACAAGGGCTAGTAGAAATCCTTGGGTAACAGAAGAAATATTGAATTTAATTGATGAAAGCAGAAAATATAAAAACGCAGTAAATGAAGCAGACAAAAAGGAATACAAACGTCTCAAAAATGAGGTCGACAGGAAGTGCACAATGGCTAACCAGGGATGGCTAGAGGACAAATGTAAGGATGTAGAGGCTTATTTCACTAGGGGTAAGATAGATACTGCCTACAGGAAAATTAAAGAGACCTTTGGAGAGAAGAGAATCACTTGTATGAATGTCAAGAGCGTTGATGGAAACCCAGTTCTAAGCAAAGAAGGGAAATCAGAAAGGTGGAAGGAGTATATAAAGGGTCTATACAAGGGTGATGTACTTGAGGACAATATTATGGAAATGGAAGAGGATGTAGATGAAGATGAAATGGGAGATATGATACTGCGTGAAGAGTTTGACAGAGCACTGAAAGACCTGAGTCGAAACAAGGCCCCCGGAGTAGACAATATTCCATTGGAACTACTGACGGCCGTGGGAGAGCCAGTCCTGACAAATCTCTACCATCTGGTGAGCAAGATGTATGAGACAGGCGAAATACCCTCAGACTTAAAGAAGAATATAATAATTCCAATCCCAAAGAAAGCAGGTGTTGACAGATGTGAAAATTACCGAACTATCAGTTTAATAAGTCACAGCTGCAAAATACTAACGCGAATTCTTTACAAGTGAATGGAAAAACTGGTAGAAGCCAACCTCGGCGAAGATCAGTTTGGATTCCGAGGAAATATTGGAACACGTGAGGCAATACTGACCCTACGACTTTTCTTAGAAAATAGATTAAGGAAAGGCAAACCTACATTTCTAGCATTTGTAGACTTAGAGAAAGCTTTTGACAATGTTGACTGGAATACTCTCCTTCAAATTCTAAAGGTAGCAGGGGTAAATACAGGGAGCGAAAGGCTAGTTACAATTTGTACAGAAACCAGATGGCAGTTATAAGAGTCGAGGGGCATGGAAGGGAAGCAGCGGTTGGGAAGGGAGTGAGACAGGGTTGTAGCCTCTCCCCGATGTTATTCAATCTGTATATTGAGCAAGCAGTAAAGGAAACAAAAGAAAAATTCGGAGTAGGTATTAAAGTCCAAGGAGAAGAAATAAAAACGTTGAGGTTCGCCGATGACATTGTAATTCTGTCAGAGACAGCAAGGACTTGGAAGAGCAGCTGAACGAAATGGACACTGTCTTGAAAGGATGATATAAGATGAACATCAACAAAAGCAAAACGAGGATTATGGAATGTTGTCGAATTAAGTCGGGTGATGCTGAGGGAATTAGATTAGGAAATGAGGCACTGAAAGTAGTAAAGGACTTTTGCTATTTGGGGAGCAAAATAGCTGATGATGGTCGAAGTAGAGAGGATATAAAATGTAGACTGGCACTGGCAAGGAAAGCGTTTCTGAAGAAGAGAAATTTGTTAACATCGAGTATAGATTTTAGTGTCAGGAAGTCGTTTTTGAAAGCATTTGTATGGATTGTAGCCATGTAGGGAAGTGAAACATGGACGATAAATAGTTCGGACCAGAAGAGAATAGAAGCTTTCGAAATGTGGTGCTACAGAAGAATGCTGAAGATTATATGCGTAGATCACATAACTAATGAGGAGGTATTGAATAGAATTGGGGAGAAAAGGAGTTTCTGGCACAACTTGACAAGAAGAAGGGACCGGTTGGTAGGACATGTCCTGAGGCATCCATGGATCACAAATTTAGCATTGGAGGGCAGCGTGAAGGATAAAAATCGTAGAGGGAGACCAAGAGATGAATACACTAAGCAGATTCAGAAAGATGTAGGTTGCAGTAAGTACTGGGAGATGAAGAAGCTTGCACAGGATAGAGTAGCATGGAGAGCTGCATCAAATAGTTTCAGGACTGAAGACAACAACAAAAACTCTCCTACCTTTCCTTATGTTCATTTTATTTCATTGAAAGAACAGTAAACGGGTCAGAAGTCTTTGTCCAACTTTGTACTTTCTCCTGTTTTACTATTGATTCTCATTATCGTATGTACCGGCGTTGTTATTATCACTGTACTTTCTTTTTCTCAGATTGTTATTCGGTACATGCTGATTTCAGTTTCGGTTTCAGTACGGACGGAAGTTTCCATTGCCATTGTCCCGATAATTTCTGTTTCTCTTGTAATTCTATTTATTCCTACGTGTTTCCTCAACAAGTAGAAGCAAAATTCAGGACATATTTCTCTGTGCTCAATAACTGATTCAGAGGCAACTACGTTCGATGACTCAACACTATCAGATCTGCTGTTCACTGGCATTGGAATATTTTCTACTTCTATGTCGTATAAATCGGTTAAATTTTCACGTGATACCAGATCCGCCAATCTATCAGATGCCATTGTTTCTTATGTGTCCTTACTACTGCCGATAAAAAAGGATAACTTTAGTTACACTAATGGGATAGTCTTAAAGAGACTCTACCAGTAAATGGAGCTCCCTACACAGTTGAATGCACCCTAACTGATGAAATCAAGAAAACTACCTACTATTCAAATGGTTCGAATTTCTTTGAGCTCTATGGGACTTAACATGTGAGGTTATCAGTCCCCTAGACTTAGAACTACTTAAACCTAAGTACATCACACACATCCATGCACCAGGCAGGATTCGAACCAGCGACCGTAGCAGCAGCGAGGTTCCGGACTGAAGCGCCTAGAACCGCTGGGACACAGCCGATAGCTCTGCCTACTATTGCGAACTACAAAATATCTTGACTTAGTTAGCTAGACTAATTTAAATTACTGCAATATCACTATTAAAGTGCTATCAGAAGGAAAGATCACAAATATTAACGTGTTTACCTTTTCGTAGACTTTAGTAGTGTACATTAATGCTCAGACAAGGCCACAGTGATAAAAATTTCTCTCAATGAGGCTTGATCAATAAAACAGGTACATGCAACAAAAAATCACAGGTTAGTCACAAACACAATAACACCAGTGTTCAGTTAAGCACATTTTCATAATTATTGTTCAATAATCGATAACACAATGAAGTCTCTTCTTCGTTTGAGTCTCATGTTAATCTGCTAATTGTAATCTCCAATTCTTGTCCTTCGTTCGGGCCCCACGTTGGTTTGTACCGTACGTGACGGCTCTCGTTAATCTTGATACTCCTTGACTAATTGGTAGTGGTTAGTCAGCGTTAATGTTTTATTCTTTCTAGTCTCAGGGTGTTGCAATAGTTAATTTTCTTAGCGAGAAGACACCACAAATTACAATCTTTAAAATTTGTCGCAAGACAAACTGAATACTTCGTAGTGTCTTTCTCTTTTTACCTTTGATGGATTAGTCAACGAACTAACTCTATAATCCTTAAGTCCTGTCCTAATTAATTTCGCACCCTTACAAATAGCTGAATGCACGTGAAAAATCAGTGATCATTTAATTCTGGCAGTCGAAGATACTGTGACTGTTAATTTCTCGTCCGATTATATTTAAAAATTGCCTATCGCTGCCCTCGGCTGTGTAATGTAGCGATCGAAAATAATTGAGTTTCTCACGGTTTAAGCTTTAATTTAATTTCTTTCCACTGAAACTCCATATCTCACTCCCCTAAAATCATTCAAAGAAACTGATTATCATATATTTTAATATTTTTTTTCTTATGAAGATCATTACTTTCAGATAAAGCGGAATGTACTTCTGAAATTGAAGTTTCATATACTTTCCCCCTACATATTTTCACAATAAGTGCTTTCACGAGCTAACACAATACGGACAACGTTAGACAAGATGAGTTGAGATAAAATGACAAAAAGAGATCAAGACACCGTTGTCTCGACTATTTATAGAACTATACAAAACACAAGTTGACCTAACTGTAACTTTTCACGCCTAGATTTTCTTAGTACACTACTTATTGTTTTGAAATTATTGTTCTTAACTAATCCACATTTTACAAAAAAGTAACGAAATTATTTAAAATAATGGCTTGTAGCCGTATAAGAATGGCTGCAGTAACACCTGGTTGCTATAATATAGTCCGCAGCTCGTGATCGTGCGGTAGCATTCTTACTTCCCGCGCCCGAGTTCCCGGTTTCGATTCCCGGTGGGGTCTGGGATTTTCTGTGCCTCGTGATGACTGAGTGTTGTGTGATGTCCTTAGGTTACTTAGGTTTAGGTAGTTCTAGGGGACTGATGACCATAGATGTTAAGTCCCAGAGTGCTCAGAGCATTTGAGCCATTTTTTGAAACTATAATATAAAGAATCGAACCACTGTGCCTGTATGTGCTTTTAGCCGCATTTTAAGCAACAAGTACGCGATCTGTTAGAGATGTAACGACTATATCGGGAGCTGAAGGCCTGACTACAGTAACGATGCTAAAGTTGATATAGGCTACTGTAGTTGTACGGAGATGAAAGCGCTTCTGCTGGTAGAGGAGCGCACAGTTATTGCCCTTTAGGTAAGAACTAAAACATTTGTGAGGATTACGTACCTAATTCAAGAAGCTGAGTTCGAAGACATGAATAAATGTGCCACAAGGAGAAGAAAGTGTGGATTGAATGTTCATCTGAAAAACGGCAATAGCAATCGGGAATGGGGTATATTAACGAGTGCAATACCATGGGGGTGGCGGAGCATAATTTCTGCCCACCTTTTGAATACGTTATGTACTCAGTTACTTTATTTTTTGAAAGATGTATTTGACGAGTTCGTCCACCAGCTACCATAAATACTTCAAACTTTTCACACAAACTTCATGCAGCACTTTGAGTCTTAGTAGTTTGTATCACTTTTCCAACTGCCAATATTTTGTGGTTCGAGATCCATCTTACGCGTCAATATCTCTTTAAAAATATTCTTGGGTAGTAGTCAACGCATATTAACGAGATTTGCTTTTTCCTTAGTGCAGGCCCCTTGATAGAACATCTTATTCAGAAAGAAACTAACATAGCTATACATCTTTGAAAAATTTGCTGTTAATATAGGTCAAGATCAGTTCGGAATATACTTTTTCCAGTTTATTTTAGAGTAAGCATTAACTTCCTTCCCAACTCCCTGTTGGTAATACGCGTTATGTAAAATGCGTTGGTATTGCTAGGGTTAATGTCTGCTTCATCATTAAACGAGTGAGTTAATTTTCATCTTAGCTGTTGTTTATTTAGTCCTAAAATCTAACACAATTGGCAAGCCACTTGGTCTAATTTGTCCCACATTCTGCTGAAACTATCCGGAGATAAAATGAACGAGTAGCCTGCCACAGCGTTTGAGGCTTGGCGCATTTGCCATGTAATCACACTGCTCTTTGCGCTACGCGTCCTCGTTCTGACGTCAGGGGCTAAGGCAAATAGCAAGCGCTTCTGTCAGAATACCCTCCCCCCTTTCACCGAGGCACAGGATCTTATTCCTCACACGCACCCCGTCAGGCAGGCGCTGTGCTACAGTAAAGTAGTGAACCTCAGCGGTGCAGAGCCGGGTGAAGCTTCCATTATTAAATCTGGCGTTGAGCTCGGATTAGCGGACAGAAGCAGGCTGCGCTGTCAGGCCACAGAGCCGTGCGTCACGCGCGGCCGCTGTTGCTGCTGCTGTTGCGGCCTGTGACGTGTGACGTCACGCGGCGGCGGCACCTCGCGAGCGAGTGCCGGGACGGGCCCGGCGGTGTTTAAAGCTCGGGCGCTGGGGACCGCGTCTGCGCCGCCAACTTGATTGCCGACAGAGCAAACACCGGGATCAAAAGGCCGCTGTGGCTGCCGCTGCCGGCGAACATCCCCTCCGCTAACTCTGAGCAGTCCTCGGCAGCGAAATTGCTAGTGGAAAAGTCGCAGCCTCAACTCTGTCTACATGTAATGCTTCCAGTGACTGCGAAATCGTTTGTCAACGGACGCTGACCACTAGATGATTTCAGCAAGATCACTAATGAAACGTGTACTTTTAAATTTGTAAAATACAGCTCCTCAGGCCGTTCAGCTTTGCAAACAACAACAAAAAATTGGATATGCAGTACGTCTATGCAAGTAACTCAAAGGTTCGAAGGAATTGCTGACACAGGCTGCAAGTGGGCGTTGACTGATATCAATGAAACCGTTGAAACTTTTAGCCGGACCGGGATTGGAACCCGGGTCTCCTGCTTATTAGGCAGATGAGCTGACATCATTTTTTTTTTAATTTGTTCGCTGTTGATCGTTGTTTGGTCGATTCGTAGATCACGTGACAGCCGTCAAGTTCGTTTGTTGATCCTTCCACTCAGCTCTTTTATTTCAGATGCCAACTAGCTCTCTGACCGAACATGCTGAGCTACCGTGCCAGCTACCATCTGCGCCATCTGGACACAGTGGTCATCGCAGCTACCTGGACCACCCTAGCATGCATCTCATCCACATACTGCTAATTTAGTGCTCATTATCCTCATGACTTGCTGCATTTCGCTCTTTCCCATAAGAGCTGGAGCCTGGTGTGTATCTGCACTGAAGGGGTCACTGGCCGTCTCGCCTTAAATACTAATATTGATCATCCAGAATATTATGACCATCTACGTAACACCCAGTTGGTCCATCTTTGACACGGATAACGAGTCGCGCCATGGAAGTAGTGAGGTCTAGGTAGGTCGTTGGACGGAGTACGCGCAACATCTGCACACCAAAGTCACTCAGTTCTCATAAATTCCGGGGAGGGGGCCACGTTCATGTGTGTCCGATCAGGTTCAGATATGGGGAGTTGGTGGGCCAACACATCAATTGGAACTCGCCACTGTGTTCCTCGAACCAATCACACTCCTGACCTTGTGGCATGACGCATTATCTTGTTGCAAAATGCCACTGCCGTCGGGTGTACGTGATCTTCAAATAGTGTGCGATAGTCCTTGGCGGTGAAGGTGGTTTGCACGAGCTCTGCTAGACTCATGAGTGCCTTGAATGTTCCACAGAGCTTAATGGAGCCGTCGCCAGCTTATTTCCATTCTACAGTACAGGTACAAAGAGCAGTTCCCCTAGAAGACGACGAATTCGTGCCCCCCGCCCCCACGTCGGCACAATGAAGATAGCATTGGGATTCATCAGACCATGAAAAGCTCTACCACTGCTACTAACGTCCAGTGGGGGATGGTCACATGCCCACTTCAGTAGTCGTTGCCGTTGGCGTGGTGTTAACATTGGAGCATGCGTGGCTCATCGGCTTCAGGAATGTTCGGTGCACTGGTGTTCAGACCCACACTTATTATGCCCAGCTTTAAAGTCTGATAAAAGTTCTACCACATTTCGCCACTCGCACTATTTTACCAGTCTGTGCCCAGTCTACGACGTCCGACACCTGTAATCAGGAGAGGCCACCCATCCCCATGTCGTCTGGACGTGCTTTCAGCTTGGTTTCTCCATCTGTTGATGATAATGACCAGAGCGCTCCTAGAATACCCGACAAGTCGTCCAGTTTCTCCAATGCTCGTGACGACGCTCCGGGCTATCTGTTAAACTCAGATGATCACGCGCTTTCCTATTCTACACACGGACAGCTCGCTCACTGATACTACAAGCACAGTGTGTGTGTATTTGACTAGCAGTGATTTCTCGCCAGGTGGCGCTGATGTTGCCTGGACGGGATTGCATGGATAGTAGGTCAGTGGTCATAATGATCTGGCTTATCAGATCAATAGGAACTCCAGCAGAGCGGGCTTCTGTCACAGTGACTACTATAATTTTTGAAAGAGAAAATCTTAGAACGATCCTTTGCTTCTGTTACTACGTCAATTGAAACTAAGTGTATAGTCGTCACTTCTAGACGTCTTAATTCATCAATGAGTAATTGCAGCAGGGTTAATGATTACAATAATGAATGATTTTCTACCAAAGGCAAGCACAAAAATACGAGTATGTGCTAAAAGTAGTGCTTCCAAATTTTTTATTTGAATGTTCTTGAAGCTAATTAAATAAAACAAATGTTGCTTCCATTCTACACCCTTATTCCTCATGTCTACATACTTGTTTCTCTACATAATTACCCTGGCAATGAAAACATTTCTCCCAGCGAGAGACAAGTTTGTTGGTACTGTCACTGCAGAACGTTAGTCTTGGGGGAGTCACAACCACACCTCTGCCTTCAGGGCCTAGAATGTGTTCTTTAAGTTTTGAAGAAATGAAAATCGGATGGGGCCAAGTTGGGACTGTATGGAGGGTAATCAATTACATCGCTGCAGATGTCACAGCACTCGTTTGTGTTAAAGTATTGTCATGTTGAAGGAGAGAGTGCTCCATTTGCAAACGAACTCTTTGAATTCGAAGCTCGATTGCAGTGCGCTGTTTCTCACGTACCGACAGAGTTACGTTACCCACCGCCAAGTTACACGCTACAAGTCGGAATCCTCTAGCGACAGAGAGCTGCAAATATGTACGCATAAAGAATAAAGATGTATAATGTTAATAACGTTCATTTTACTTTAAAGGCTTTAAGTGTTGTCACATAATTATTTCGGAGACATTTCTTTCACCACGCCTAAGGTTTTTTTTTTAAATTTCACCCCGTTAAGTTCTGAAATTTCTCTATCAAAGAAAAGTAATTTCAAACAATACTCAGCGTGTTCTTTTGTTACTATGGTATTTTTATATAGCGTGAGACTGGTTAAACAGGCAACGGCCTTGCCGCAGTGGATACACCGGTTCCCGTGAGATCACCGAAGTTAAGCGCTGTCGGTCGTGGTCGGCACTTGGATGGGTGACCATCCACGCCGCCATCCGCTGCTGCCATTTTTCGGGGTGCACGCAGCCTCGTGATTCCAATTGAGGAACTACTCGACCGAATAGTAGCGGCTTCGGTCAAGAATACCATCATAACGACCGGGGGAGCGGTGTGCTGACCCCACGCCCCTCCTATCCCCATCCTCCACTGAGGATGACACGGCGGTCACATGCCCCCGGTAGGCCACTCGTGGCCTGAAGTCGGAGTTATATTGGTTAAACACAGTTAAAAAAATTGAAATTGATGTAGTCTTAAGACACATCTTACCGTAAAGGAATCTTACAGACAAGAGAGAGCTAGGTACAATGCATGATACTGAATAAAATTACACAGGTGTTTCCGTAAAAAGATAGATTACCTGTCAATCTCAGATACTGATGAAACCTCCGTTGATTTTATCCCATTCTAGAAATCGCGCCGTTGCCTGTCTGTTACACGCCTGACATTTGGTGTCAGAAAAAGATACTGATTGGTTCATGGCAAAGACTCTCTGATGCACCAAAACCCTTATGACAATTTTCTAAACATGAAAATTTTCTGAACATGAAAATATTCTGAACATGAAAATTTTCTGAACATGAAAATTTTCTGAACATGAAAATTTTCTGAACATGAAAATATTCTGAACATGAAAATATTCTGAACATGAAAATATTCTGAACATGAAAATATTCTGAACATGAAAATATTCTGAACATGAAAATATTCTGAACATGAAAATATTCTGAACATGAAAATATTCTGAACATGAAAATATTCTGAACATGAAAATTTTCTGAACATGAAAATTTTCTGAACGTGAAAGGGAGAAAAATACACGATCAGTATTTTTTCTTGTCAGCTTATCCCTACATTTAAATGTTTCAAGGTTTATAATTTATATAAAGAACAGCTACCAGCCACATGTATGGTTTAAAAAGGTTTATTATCTTCAGACCACGACCGGTTTCGGATTTTTCTTTACAAATCCATCTTTAGATGGCAGATTACAAGCATTCTTAGTTGGACATAGTTTTGTTTGTGTTATTCGTTTGGTGCACTGGGAAAGGAAATAAATATTTTTGTTATCATATCGGTAATGGTACTTTACGAAAGATTTACTTCTTTTACAAGATCTAATTGCTCATGAGATGGTTTTTATAAACATTAGTAAACTTGCAGGTTAGTGTACTTACGAGCTGTGTAGTTCTGCCTGACAAAATATTCGTGCGTTTATGTTTTCGAACGCAAGCTTAATACACTTTTCATTATGCACTATGTGAGTGCTATTCCAGTCAATGGACGTCACTTTCAACCTCATCATCTTAATTACACACGAATAACGTTTACAAAACGTGGCCCAGCTTCACATTACAAACGAGAACAATATTTGCAAAGAGCTTACAGTCATAATGGTGTTAACTTACAGATGCTGTATAGTCGATATGGGTACAGTGAAATATCTCTTTGCTATTGTATGAAATTAATCTAAAACGGAATAAATAAAATTACATACAAATAAAATTACAAACATTATATGTAGTACAGAATTACTGTGTGTTACTAATTAGTTGTTACAATAGTAGGAGATGAATTCTAATATATGACATAAAATGCAATGCAGATGTTTTCATTATGCAATTTTTTTCAATGACATATAAGCAGTTTTTGGGGCCTGTATACTAAATGTTTTTGATGGAATATTAGGCTTAAGTTATTTTAAAAAACTGAAAGCTTCTTCAAAGTTATTTAGGAAGGGGGTGTTAACTGACTGTCTGTTCATTCAAAATGAGATCGGGGAACCTATTTTTATGTGTATGAATCTCAATCTCCTCTAGGAGATTCAATGTGAAACCTTTGTCTTTGAGGTGTAATATCTGCAGATTGTTTTCTATATTCTCAACTGTATGATTGTTTTCTGCAAGATGGGTGGCAAAAGCAGATTTGCTTAGGTTTTTCAGACGTAGGACATCAAGGTGTTCCTTGAATCTTGTTTCAAAAGCTCTACCTGTTTGGCCAATGTAGTATTTAGGACAGTTGTTACACTTGAGTTTATAAATTCCAGATCTTTTGTGGGGTATGCTATTGTGTGGGAGTGAGTGTATGACTCTTTGTTGTAGTTTGTTATTGGTAGAGAAACTGATTTTGACATTCTTCTTGTTGAATAAGTTGGAAATTTTATATGAAAGTGGGCCTATATACGGTAAGGCTACATATTTTACTGATTTTTTGTCTTTCATAGTTATTGTGGCTGTTGCTTGTTGCAAAGGCCTATTGCTAGCCATTTTTACTTTAGTTTTTTGAGAGTGTGTGTCTATGATTGAAGCATCATAGCCATTATTTTGGGCAATTGATTTGATTATGCTGATTTCTTCATGCTGTTCAGTGGGGGTGAGGGGGACTTAATGCATACGATGTAGCGTTTTTCTCATGACACTTAAGTCTGGCAGTGTCACATGCCAGTTTTGTAGCTGCTATTAGGTCTTTTATGTTCTTATTACTTAATCTGGGGGCAATATATGCTTGAAGCCTTTATCTAAGAGGTTAAGTTCATTGGGATTGAAAGAAATATCTGTTGTGTTTACCACTCTGTTATATAATATGTGCTTCTGCTGTTCACCAATGTTAAGTGGTACCTTTAATTTGAGTTGAATGAGGGATTTTAACTTCTTCTTGTGCCTAGAGGAGATTTGTTGCTGTTCCCTGCTAAGAGCATGATTAATATGGTGTGTTACATATATGAACTGTAGAGGTGTGAGACTATTTCCTAATTGTAAATGCAGCTTGTACATAGATCTATTCAGCTTATCTTTCTTCTTATATTGTAATTTGATTTCTGTTTTTATCCATATAGTTTCACATCTTACTAGAGCAAGCTTAGCAGCTTTTGTTTGACTATTGACTATTGGCATATAAAGCCAACAAACTCATCACTAAGCACATGCTTTCAAAAAATAATATAATTAATAATGAACAAAAAATTCTTAAAGATATCAATGATAAACTTAGTGCTAATAAAGCTCTCATGGTAAAGGCTGATAAAGGAAATTCAGTTGTTGTTTTGTATGAATCAGAATACATTGAAAAAACGCTTGAATTTTTTCAGTCCAATAACTTCACAGAACTAGAATCAGACCTCACAGCAAAATTTCAAGCTAAACTTCGTAAATTATTCAGCAGTTTTGAATCCCTTTTAAATAAATATGAAATTCGGGACTGCATTACCATGAATCCAACTGCACCGAAACTTCGGTCACAGCCTAAGATCCACAAAGAAAATTCCCCCATACGCCCTGTTGTGAACTCAAGAAACAGCCCAGCATACTACATAAGCAGAAAATTGAAAGATCTCCTTACCACTTACTACATGTTAGAACATAGTTATACAGTTAAAATACAGTTATACAGTGGATCTTATGAACACATCAAAGACATCCACATACCACCAACAGCTAGATTTGCCTCACTAGATATTGTAAACCTATACGCTAACATCCCAGTAGATGAAACAATTAACATAATAAAAGGTAACATTTTAAAACAAAAAAGATCAATCTACCAGTAATATATGAGTTAATAGAGATCCTCACACTCATTTTGTCTAATAATTACTTCACCTTCAATAATAAAGTCTATAAACAAAATGATAGCCTTGCAATGGGTAGCAGTCTTGCTGGATTATTAGCCGATATTTACATTAACCATCTTGAGCAGAAGTTCTTCTTATCCAATAACCAAATGAACAGTAAGATAATTTACTACAAGGATACATAGATGATATTCTATTACTTTTTGATGGTAACAGCAGCGAAATTGATGCCTTAGCTGAAGACCTGAGCAAATTACACAACAACATCAAATTTACAGTGGAGCATGAAATAAATAATAGCATCAATTTTCTGGATCTCAAAATATCAAACATACATAACAAACACCATTTTGGTATCTTTCGAAAACCAACAACCACAGATGTTACCATCAGTAACACATCCTGCCATCCGAACCAACGTAAGATGGCTAATTTACGGTCAATGCTACATCGTATGCATAAAGTCCTCCTCACCCCCACTGAACAGCACGAAGAAATCAGCATAATCAAATCAATTGCCCAAAATAATGGCTATGATGCTTCAATCATAGACACACTCTCTCAAAAAACTAAAGTAAAAATTGCTAACAATAAGTCTTTGCAACAAGCAACAGCCACAATTACTATGAAAGACAAAATATCAGTAAAATACGTAGCCATACCATATATAGGCCCACTTTCATATAAAATTTCTAACTTATTCAAGATGAAGAATGTCAATCAGTTTCTCTACCAATAACAAACTACAACAAAGAGTCATACACTCACTCCCACACAATAGCATACCCCACAAAAGATCTGGAATTTATAAACTCAAGTGTAACAACTGTCCTAAATTCTAAATTGGCCAAACAGGTACAGCTTTTGAAACACGATTCAAGGAACACCTTGATGCCCTACGTCTGAAAAACCTAAGTAAATCTGCTTTTGCCACCCATCTTGCAGAAAACAATCATACAGTTGAGAATATAGAAAACAATCTGCAGATATTACACCTCAAAGACAAAGGTTTCACATTGAATCTCCTAGAGGAGATTGAGATTCATACACACAAAAATAGGTTCCCCGATCTCATTTTGAATGAACAGACAGTCAGTTAACACCCCCTTCCTAAATAACTTTGAAGAAGCTTTCACTTTTTTAAAATAACTTAAGCCTAATATTCCATCAAAAACATTTAGTATACAGGCCCCAAAAACTGCTTATATGTCATTGAAAAAAATTGCATAATGAAAACATCTGCATTGCATTTTATGTCATATATTAGAATTCATCTCCTACTATTGTAACAACTAATTAGTAACACACAGTAATTCTGTACTACATATAATGTTTGTAATTTTATTTGTATGTAATTTTATTTATTCCGTTTTAGATTAATTTCATACAATAGCAAAGAGATATTTCACTGTACCCATATCGACTATACAGCATCTGTAAGTTAACACCATTATGACTGTAAGCTCTTTGCAAATATTGTTCTCGTTTGTAATGTGAAGCTGGGCCACGTTTTGTAAACGTTATTCGTGTGTAATTAAGATGATGAGGTTGAAAGTGACGTCCATTGACTGGAATAGCACTCACATAGTGCATATTGAAAAGTGTATTGAGTTTGCGTTCGAAAACATAAACGCACGAATATTTTGTCAGGCAGAACTACACAGCTCGTAAGTACACTAACCTGCAAGTTTACTAATGTTTATAAAAACCATCTCATGAGCAATTAGATCTTGCAAAAGAAGTAAATCTTTCGTAAAGTACCATTACCGATATGATAACAAAAATATTTATTTCCTTTCCCAGTGCACCAAACGAATAACACAAACAAAACTATGTCCAACTAAGAATGCTTGTAATCTGCCATCTAAAGATGGATTTGTGAAGAAAAATCCGAAACCGGTCATGGTCTGAAGATAATAAACCTTTTTAAACCATACATGTGGCTGGTAGCTGTTCTTTATATAAATTATAAACCTTAAGTACAACAGTCACGTTTCTCAACATGTCGACTTTCGACAAAATAGCGTTAAATGTTTCAAGTTTTTGTCTTTGGCAATGGAGCAGCATGAGTATAAAATGAGGAGCTAACGGTAGAAAACAAAGAGCAAGCAAAAAAGTAAAGACTTCTATACCGACTGAGTAGTTTGTAAAGTTAAGAACTACGAAGCAAAAGTCTTACTAAAAGCTGTGCTTCAGAATATTGCAGGAATCAACAGTTACTCAAATCGCTCAATATGGGATATAAAGAATCTCTCAAAACTACATCCGTAACCTTCATTACTTCTAAAAGATGCAGATTGTCAGGGGACGGATACACAATTTCCACATGACACGTTTATTGATCTGCATTGTCAACATTGTTTGCCACAAAACAATTTTACCTTTTTGGTTTGGGAGACTTCTTTCCAGTATCAGCTGATCAATCCTTTTTTGTTTTGGATGATTCTTGGTTTTGGCGAACACTTTTTTCTGTACTCTAATAAGAAACACCTCACTTCGAAAGTGTGTAGTTGTCGAATTACTGGTTATACAGAAATACCTGTTAACAAGATCGTTTGCAGACTCTGTGTACAAGCTTAAAAGCTTAGCGAGATACACTGAGTGACTAGCTACCCTACGAGGCCCAGTGTGGGCTGTAATTATTGAATGGCAGCGAAACTTGGTAGATATTCTAATGTTATGTGGAACCGATTAAGGCTGGAAAAAATATTAGTTCCAATTTTGGCGAGCAGGTGCATGTATGATATGATGCAGCACCCGTCGATGTATTGAGTAAATTGTGTAAGCGGCAAGTTAAGAGTAAAATAAACATTATTATGACTTTCTTGTTTCATCTTTTCTAACCACGTCCCGGTCCTAATCCATTACATACGGAAATATTTCTGAAGTCTTTCTTCCATTCACAGCTCCAGTTAAGAGTCTGGTGGCCCTAACTGTAACTATTTCTTTCCAGAGTACATCGGTTCCGCATTAACGATTTAGAATGTCTGCAATGGTTTACGTCATACTATAACTGGGGCCCAAACTGGTCCTCTGTGAGTACATGCACTTCAAGCACCCGTTGGGTTTCACAGTAGAGTTCAACTGGCAAATAGTATCTTCGGAATCTCACGGTGGTCGTTCACAACTGCGTTCTCACCATTTCCTTCCCGACCGATGTTTGTGCAAGTACGAACCAGCGTAGGTTACTTTCTACGTGCTCTACAACAAAACTCACAGTGGTTGCCAGCGTGTGTGTTATGCCTACGAGGTTGGCATACAGAACATCAGTGTGGAGTATTAGCCTTCTATGGCAATAAATGGTTCAAACGGCTCTGAGCACTATGGGACTCAACTGCTGAGGTCATTAGTCCCCTAGAACTTAGAACTACTTAAACCTAACTAACCTAAGGACATCACAAACATCCATGCCCGAGGCAGGATTCGAACCTGCGACCGTAGCGGTCTCGCGGTTCCAGACTGCAGCGCCTTTAACCGCACGGCCACTTCGGCCGGCCTCTGTGGCAATAGATTAGGCAACAGATCCGCCTACGATCCAGCATTGGTTCCCGAGAAAACTCCTTCTAAATGGCAGCCGTGGCCCGTGGTTGTGGTTCTTGGACAATCGAGTTTCCTTTTGTCAGTCTTCCGACTGCTTCGATACGGCCTTCTACGTTTTTCCTGTCTCATTGCTACCTCACCATCACATAGGAGCTTTTGCACACAACTACTTAAGTTACTTGTTGTGTGTACTCTAATCTGTATATTCCACTACAATATTTGCCTTTGTGGCTTCTTCTGGTTCCATGGGAGTTATTCACTCACGTCTAAATCAAATGCTGTCATACCTTAAATCTCTAAATCGAATCACGAGGAGTCCTTTTTTTCCTCGTTCCTTTTTTCTCTCTGCCCGTTGCATCCTCATACAGCCTCTGAGACGGGCTTTTTCAGATAGAAAATAGGTCCATCAGCTCGACGGAAGAGGCACAGTTACAGTCGCAGGTTATCATCCCTAAAAGTAGCAGCCGTTACAGCGCAGCTGGGAAATACATGTAGTGTTGTTGCTGCTGAAACGACTCAGTCATACGTGACTCATTTGTATCTAAAGAACCTCCACGAGACACACCTTATTCGCCAAGCAGTAGAGCCCTGGGGAGCTTTTGGTTCAAGGGAACGTATCTTATTGAGTTGCTGAAATGCAGAGAAGCCACTGGAAGTACAGAAATGTGCATACAAAGACTGAGATGCGGTTAATGCCTGTGGCAGATATTCTGACATTTGAATGTCTTCCGGGACATTAAAGGCAGGCCGTGACGGTGCACCTGTTACACCTTGCCCGTACTGCAATTTATTCTTCGCCTCTCACCGCCCCACTCCCCCAAGGAATCTTACTAACAGTCGTTCAAACCCTCACCTCATAGTGACTGTGGCCAGCTGCTACTCAATGATTTGGCCACAATGTAGTCGAGCATTGGACCTACAGTTTGCGGCAGGAATTAACGAACAAAATGGAATACTGAAAGCAGAAATATAAAGGACGTGCTAAGGGAAATTACGATGAAACGTCCCTGCCACGATGAATTCATTAGATTATCGGCACAAGCCTGGCTGGGGAGGTATGGAGAAATGTCCAGTAGTGTATCTTTTCAAAGGTTCTGAGAAGAATGGGAGAGCAGAGACAAGTATGAAGTGTAATGGACAGGAGGATCCGAAATTGAATACCAAAGTAAACATATGAGATTTATAATAGTTCGACATCAGGAAGAGCAGAGGAGATGATGGAGGAAAAGATTGCAGATCATGGATAATGTGGTGGGCGACAGTACATATAGAACTCATAAGAAAGCGATCGAACACCGGAAATTGTGACGCGCAGTTCCTACCGACGTAGAGCAACAATAATCATTTCAACGGAATCGTCGTTGTTTTATGGGAGACAACGGAAACCTTGAAACTGGACGTCCGGAAGGGCACATGAGCTGCGTGAAAATTTTCCGCATCGTGCATGGCATTTATTACTTCTGTGCTATTAGCTCTATTTGCAACGCATTTTGCAGACAGTATCCCCATTTGCAGCTGAATGTACCTATACAAATACATCATTGAACGATGATTAGATCAAGAGATATTACGTCATAAACTGAGATGCGTGAAAACCATCGCATCTTGCATCAAGTTTTAAAACTTTATTCTTTTCTACTGAGGCATTTCTGCAGTTGAGTGAACTTACGAACGAATCTGACACCTGGCAGCGCTGTTGACAGCTGTCAACTGCGAAGCCAAACGGCTGTAGATGAAAACAACAGTTGTGTTTGTGGGTTGGGGGGGGGGGGGGGGGGCGGCGGCTATGAAGAGGAGTTGACATACGTTTACAAAATCGCGTTGTAGACACCCGAAGGAGCTGCGACCAGCATACAGGTACAGTCCGGGATATTACACTATCAACACAGTCCATTTTGTGTTTTCGCTCCTATATGCAGTTCTCTCAAAGCCCACCAAGATTATGGTGGTTGAAATTACCAGAACATATTATTGTACTGCACCTGAGCGTGACGTTTATACATTAAATAAAAAAAGTCACAATGTTTTAAACTGTACTTGGGTAGCTACTGCAAATTATGTAGAAGGACTGGGAATGGCAGCCGCTAGAATGGGTACACGGTTATTCAAATACAAATGAAAGATTATATTTACTAGCTAAAAGGATATACCCAATGCGATCTAAAGTATCAGGACACCTATCTGAAAATTACTTAAAAGTTCGTGGTGCCCTCAACGGTAACGCTGGAATTCAGTATAGTGTTGGCCCACCCTTAGCCTTGATGACAGCTTCCACTCTCGCAGGCATACGTTCAATCAGGTGCTGGAAGGTTTCTTCGGGAATGGCAGCCATTTCTTCACAGAGTGCTACACTCACAAGAGGTATCAATGTCGGTCGGTGAGGCCTGGCATGAAGTCTGATTTCCAAAACATCCCAAAGGTGTTCTATAGGATTCAGGTAAGGACTCAGCGCAGGCAGTCCATTACAGGGATTTGATTGTCGTGTAACCACTACGCCACAGGCCGTGCATTATGAACAGATGATCGATCGTATTGAAAGATGTAATCGCCATTCCCAAATTGCTCTTCAAAAGTGGTAAGAAAGAAGGTACTTAAAACATCAATATAGGCATGTGCTGTGATAGTGCCACGCAAAACAACAAGGGGTGCAAGCCCTCTCCGTCAAAAACACGACCACACCGTAACACCACCACCTGTCTCTGTCAGTCAAGAGACGAGGTCGGATTGTACGCTTTTGCGTTGTACTTGTCCCTTCACGTTTCTACTTCACTGTGATATCGGAAACAGTGGACCTACGGATGTTCAGGAGTGTGGAAATCTCGCATACAGTCGTATGACAAGTGACACCCAATCACCTGGCCACCTCTGAAGTCTATGGGTTCCACGGAGCGCCCCATTCTGCTCTCTCACGACGTTTAATGACTACTGAGGTCGCTGATGTAGAGTACTTGGCAGTAGGTGGCAGCACAAAGCACCTAATACGAAAAAAGTATGTTTTTGTTGGTGTCCGCATACTTTTGATCACATAGTGTAATGATTTGCACATTATGACTCACATGGTTCTCAGGGTCGTTACCGTGATGTTTGAATTATGGTTTCCATGTTGCAACCAGAACTGACATGCAGACTTGGATGTGAGTTGAACTGCATTTACCTGCTGGTTATCAGACTGATGTTAACGAAAGACGCGCCACACGCGGTTGGCAACGTCTTGTGGCTCCGCAAAAGGACGGGCAGTCGTGCTGCAGACGGCTGTCCATATCTCCCGGCGGCGCGGATAAGGCAGGCAGTGACATTTCGATCACAAGTGTCTTGTTTTCCTTTTTCCAACAAGTGTCTCTCCAATGCAGTCTCTTTACGGCGTTCAGATCGCTGTCTCTGGACGTAGCATAAAGTCGACAGGCTGGATCATATTCATCTCCAATCAATCAAATTATTGTTCGCCTCCATGTCAAACGTTCTGTGCCAACCATATTTCCCTCGGCTAGACGGCCACACGCCGGCTTCGTTATGGGTAGACTGCCTTCACTGGCCAGGCAAATTGTCGCCAGTTAAGAACACATACATTGTGTCCTGTCCATTCGTAATCTCCTCCACTTCTCCTAAAATCTACTTCCACTTCAGAGCGACCTTCGCCACGTATCTCGGCAGCAGAACACATGGAAATTCTAAATGGTACTCACAGGAAGCATTCTTTTCCTTTGCAAACCTCACGTCTTCCATTTCACATTGTTATCCTTTATCCCACAGATATATCCAATTGTCCTCTACTCCTTCATCCGATAACAGATTTCTATTCTTCTCTAGCTGCTCAAGGGGGGTTGGGGGCTCTGGTCAGCAACCATATAGGCTTACAATGATCGAGGTCAGGGGTGGCAAGGCCCCTAGCCTTCTGTCCATTCATTGTTTACATATATTGATACAGATCATCGGAAGAAGTTCCTGAAAGACTAAGTTTGAAGCGTAGTATAGTATGCAAGTTACACATGCGCCTTCGGAAGCACGGAAGGAGGAAGAAACCGGAAGCATCTGAAGTGTGGTGCTATCGAAGAATGTTGAAGACAGGTGGCTGTGGAAGACCCCCCAACTAGGAGGGGGTACTGGAAAGTTAGGGATCTGGAAACGGCATCCAGAAATAGTTCACTTGGCGATGAAACAAGCAGCAGAGAGGAAAAATAAGGTTAACGAAATGTGGAACATACACAATTCATTATAATCGACGTTGGGTGTAACAGCTATGTTTGAGGGTTTTGAATATTCCCGTTCTTTGTCTAGAGGGTGGGACAAATAAGTGGTCTAGAGAAAGAGTTCCATAGTACCAGGTAACACAGCAGAGGAAGGGAAATATAGTACTAAACTGACTATAGTAGATGCTGAAAGTGACCACCATTCACGTGTTGCTACCTCTGGGCCCTGGTCAGCAGAAGGCACATCAATGCTAGACCGCTGGAATTGCTGCAGTTTCATCCGAAATGTTCTGCTGCAGTTCTTGAAGACTATGAGCGTTGTCGCGATAAACCTTAGACTTGAGGGCTCCCCACACAATGCAATCGCACACTGACAGATCACGTGATCTGGGTGGCGAGAAAGGTTCGACTGGCTTTATGGGCAGTGCTTCCATCTTGTTAGAAGTAACTGAGGTTTTCCTCGCCTCCGTTAACGCTGCCACAAATTCACGTCCAGCAGTATCCACTCCTCCGGCCCATTTTCATTTGTCCCACCCTGCACTTTGTAGGCATAGCAAACCGACTCCATAACGTAATGGTAAGCTTTGCTGACTTCATTGCGCTAAGACCATTGTTGGATTCCCCGTAAATCCTCAGATTCTCTCTGGGCAGAGAGATGTACATCAAATGAGGAGCTCCTTGAAGAAAGAGGCAGTTGCATCGTCAGGACGTCCGTCCCCGGTAGCTGAATGGTCAGCGTGACGGATTGTCAATCCTCTGGGCCCGAGTTCGATTCCCAGCTGGGTCGGTGAATTTTCTCTGCCCAGGGACTGGATGTTGTGCTGTCATCATCATCATCATCATCATCCTTTCATCCTCATCGACTGCATTTCGCTGAAGTGGCGTCAAATTTAAAGACCGGCACCCGGCGAACGGTCTGCCCGACGGGGCCCCTAGCCATACAACAACATAACATAACATCGTCAGGACTCGTCTGCTGGCTTCAGCCATCGGCAACATGGTGGTCACATGCCCCACTACCACAGATAGTCCCTCGTACTACCTTGTGGGCAGCAGTCGGTTATGTTTACTAGCTTTTTGGCTGAAGATTCGCACGTGTACGCACATGACACGTATTTCACACACATATGTTGAACATATCTCCCACATACTTGTACACACATTTCATCCGCATCTAGCGAAGTTTCCTCTGCAGTTTCATCTGAAACCTGAGGAAACGTGTACTTCAGGCAGTAACAAATTGTCATTTAGATGAAAACAACAGTCATTGGCACCCGTCTGTGTGTCCGCTGTCTTACAACATAAGACGGTGTTATTAAACCATAGTTGCAATGTTCACTCTGAGAATGTAGTTGACTCACTGAATAACGTAAATAAGACACTCGTTTCCATATGTTTCTACAAGTCAGTCCTTCTCATAGTCACCCCTACTGCTAACGGTTGTAGGGTATCTTACTCATAGAGTATTTTTATACAAATAATAAGTCATGTGGATGCAGAATGACTGAAATAGCTACAGGCTTTCTTGAGTTACGCTTTTATGTCACACCTTTTCATCCCAAGCTCTCAGACGTAGGGGTGATAGTGGCCTCTTACTGTCAGAAAATTTCTCCAAATGTCAAGTGATAGCAATGCCAGTTTTCGTAACAATTTCTTCAGGCATTAGAGACAGATGCTGTCACTCTTTCTCCATTGCCCTTCTTTCAACAACCCCATGGACGAAATGTCAACTTGATTGTTGTCACCAATGAGTCCAGCAATCCATGAAACTTTAGATGTGATAGAATTATCGGTCGTCATCAAAAACTTTTACATATCACATATCTTTACCGCCATTTTCATGGGTGGTTGAGGATTATTACCCACCCACGATATTTTGTATAGGTTGTTACGCAGTTAACGAGTCAAGTATATGAAAAGATCCGTTGAAATACCTCTAGTCTTTCCCGAGTTAAGCTTCTAGGTCACGTCCTTTCCTTCCACTCTACTTACGCGGCCACTTACACAAGTACTCGCTAAAGCTTCATAGTAATCCGATGAATGATACAGGAACGCATAGAACAACAAGCGGACAAAAAATATTCTTCTTTAAGTATTAGATTTAATTTCACCAATTATGGAAGTGCTTAAACTGCATTAAAATTGTTCGAACTAGTGTTCAATTGTATACATTTTTCTGTAGCTACGCGGGAGTACACCGCGCATTAGTGTCCAGGTAACGAGTGTCTAGATTGTATGCAGAAATAAATAGGTAAGTAGAGAAAGAAAAATTGAGCACAAGATAGAATAAGACGGAAGGCACCGCCATCCCAGTAGAAAAACGGACGAAATAAGTAAAAGGAAAGAAAGTGAAAAGGAGACCTATAGCTATTCCATTATTCCAGCCGATATTCAGGGTTGCTTCTCTAATGATATCGCTACCTGCGAAAGATGAGACAGTGAGATATAAAGAAACGACTGTACAGTATAACGATTCGATTAGTGCAGACGATTTCTTCGCTGTATTAATGATAGCCATGGGACTGTTTCATGAAGTTCCCAGTTATGAAGCTCGTTACTGGCGGACACTTTCTTCGTCCCCGAGGATTTTCTGTCGCAGCAGTTGGCTGACTTCCAGTTGGAAAGAGTACAAAATTTTAAACCACAAGATCGTCATCACAACTAGAACTTAGATATATCTAATAAAAAATCTGACAATCACCGTATTTTCTCAATTAGCTTATGTGCCTTCGTTAATACAGTCGTTACGTCCTTTTCAATAAGAACTAAATCGCCAAGCGAATTTTTTGTCGCATTCTAAAATTGTGGTTTTAATTTTCTAGCTCCTTATCTTTCTGCTCTTACGACACGCTGTCTTCAGTGTTCTACTCGTTGATTTGCTCACACCACTGAACTGTCCCTGAGTGGACAGTACCTGTGCGTTATAAAGAAATAAAATTAGGTGGACCTCAATATTTAATTTGATTTGACATGGAAAAAAGCAGTCATGAACAGAATTGCTTCCTCCTTCTCCTCCCAAAAGCTTTTGCACGTTGGCATTTATTGATATTTTTCGTGTGGTGGTATCTCGCCGCTAAACACTGCAATGATTCGAAATAGCAGTTACCAAGTACTATTGTCTCTTTGTAGTATATAGGTTTTAATTTATTTGACAGTAACTTTGTTGTTTAGAATTAAGGTTACTGAAAATTCCTGACTGAATTTTTATGCGAACGTGCTAGATAGTTGAAGTACTAATCTCACATTCCTTTTTTATTGCATTTCTCGCATTCACATGATTTCCTGTAATTCTTCATTACTTTCATAAGACTGTTTACTTGCAGTATGTTACGGGTAATCTTTAACATTAGTATGCATCTCCATCGTACACATCGACGACTTTCACGCGATCAAGATTATTTCTAAACTGAAGCTCTCGGGAAAGTCTTATCTGTGAGCAATTCATTTGGCGCTCTGGTATGAACGGTTCCAAATATTGTTCTTGATACGGTGCCACTATTTTAGCAAAAGGATGACGAATATTAGAAAAGCTGCATTATTTTAGCTCTATTAATACAATGGAATTCGAAATACTGCGCTGCTCTTTGTCAAAATCATTCAACATTTATCTGGACCTCAGTTGTGAAAATTATCCTGGTTAGAAATAAACTTTTATTTGTTTATTAAAGATTTCGTTTTCAAACACATTTGTTGACCGTTGAGACCGCAAATGAAATTTAGGAAAAAGTTAGATGAAGACGTACGTAAATGAGCAAACCACTGTTACCTTTATTCTACATGTCCGCCTCAGTAGCTGCATGATCAGCGCGACGGAATGCCGTGCAAAGAAAGGACCCCGGGTTCGATTCCCGGCTGGGTCGTAGATTTTCCCCGCTCAGGGGTTGACTGTCGTATTATCATCATCTCATCCTCATCGACGAGCAAGTCGCCGAAGTGGCGTCAATTCAAAGGACTTGCAGCAGGTGACTGGTCGATCCGACGAGAGGCCCTAGCCACACATTTCATATACATCTTTATTACCAAACGGCTGAAACTAAACCACAGTAGCATGTTGTCTACCTAACGGTTTCCAGTAGGAACAAAAACTTGATTCTCAGTGGTTTTTATATTTATTGATCGAAAGCAAAAATTTAAAATGCTATCAATCTACAAATTAAGAAGTATGGTTTAACAAATAAGTGAATGTTAAAATTAGAACCTGTTCACGTGCCTTCAAGCAGCATCTCCTGCGGCTCGCCAATTACACGGATAACATTCGTCCAATATTTGAGAACGACAGAAGCTACCTACTTTCAACAAACTTAACAGGTAATTTCAAACCTCTTAGAAACTTTTCCTTGCTGATGCCTTTCAGGAAATAATAAATGGAAAACATTATCGCTTACTATAGTTTGCCTATGCACACAGTAAAATTTCAACATCAGACGTGATGTTTTATTTGATTACTTATGTACCAATTCTATTCGCGACACATTTTAGATACAGTGTACACACACATCACTGAATGTACTTGCATACTTGTATTATTATACGACACGTAGGTCAAAAGATGCGTCATAAACGGTGAGATGCATAACTAACTTTACTTAAAAAGGAACTACAATTACCGAGATTACACTCACCTACCGTCTGTTTTTATAATAGGAAATTTGATTCTTTAAGTAATCACAGGTGCGGGGACTACTGCTGTTGATATATTTCGCTACTGTAACTTTGCAACTTTAAACCCAGGCAGTGGTAATGTTCAATATTTTTCGGCAACATAGCCCGAACATGCGAGGTTGCTAAAGCACATTCTTATAGTAGTATCTGATTGAAGGTGTCCTAATCGAAACTGGTGCAATAATTTTACCTCTTTCGTATCAGGCCAACAAGATGAAGAGATGACAGCTTGTGGTTTCTTAGCACTCATCGCAGTGTACGTGAAAATCAGCACTCACGCTTTGGGATGTAAAATTCACGATGTGGGTGAGGAAAACAAACGGTTTCCGGTTCCAGCAACTCGAGGTTTGACCTGCAATAATTTCATACGAATTTTTGTTGGAACTCAGATAATTTCCATCATAGCTGGGACCGCAACGTCCATACCGGAAAATTAAGGCAGATAATTATTTTTATCTCCGGTTTCCTCTTTCCTTCTCCCGGATACTTCTCGCGACACCTGTTATAAATCTTGTGATATGATTCACGGTCTACCGTATTGCGATACAAGCAACTTTTTTGTAATTATGCTAAATGGTAACTAAAAAGTCAGCGAAATACAATACGTGCAGTAGCAGTAAACTGGTTTTAAAGAGGAGAGAAATACTGGTGCATCACACGCCCAGTAATTATCATGGTTGCAGAAGATAGTTTTTTGTTTCAGCAAGCAACAAGCAGATAAATTCCATTTCGCGCGCTAACGGTTCTCGTGTAAATCCAATACAGGCCAGCCATCTCATTACTGTTGCCTCACCAATAGCTGCTCGTGGCGTATTGAGAAATATACTCAACTGCACCGACGATGCTCTGCCTGGAACTGTTCCAAAAATTGCTGAATAATAATTGCAGTATTTAATAACACACTTCCTTGCAGATAAGCAAACAACGCGCGTTATTGATCCAGTGTCTAGTTAGTGCGTTTTATATGTTTAACACAAACGCTGAATGTATCTAATGTTCTAGTTATAGTTGTTGTTGGGTGGTGGTGGTGGTGGTGGTGGTAGTTTTCTTTGGACAGAAGATCGTTCTGACGCAGATCTGTACGCTAGCGTGCAAGACTCTTCGTTTTGCCTGACTACCGCAATTTACATCCACTTCATCCTGTATTTATGCCTTGATTACCCTGTACGACTTTTATCCTCAGTACTTCACTTTATGACAAAATTCTATATTCAGTGTTGTCTCAGGATGTGTCCAATGAACCCATAGCTTCATCTATTCAAGTTGTGACTAAATTTCTGCTTTCCCCAATTTTGTTCGCTACATTTTCATTAGTCACTGGATCTAACCATTTAATCATCTGTATTATTTTGTAATACGCATTTCAAAAGCATTTATTCTCTTTTGTCTATACTATCGTTCCCATTTCACATCCTTACAAGGTTTCAATCCTGATCAGTACTTGCAGAACTGAGTTCCTAGCACTGAAATTTACGCTGTATGTTAAAATAATTATCTTTCTCTTGAAAGTTTCATATTTTATTGACAGACGATATATTATATCCTCTCCGTTTAGGTCGTCGAAAATTCTTTTATACCCCAAATAGCAAAACTCATCTACGACCTCAGTACCTCGTTACATAATGTAATTCTCTCAGTATTGTGTGTTTCAATTCGATTTTACTGATCTATCCTTGTTGTACTGTAATAAGTGCTCAGCCCACCTCTTCAAGACTATCCGCAGGGGAGTTGAGGGCAGAACAGGAGAGCGGATCATAACGAGGTTTTCCCGCTCCCTAAACTGGAGAATGTTGCAGTCTATTGTAGTCACATGTAACTATGTGTCTGAATGGAAGGGAAGGTGCAACTGATATTTTGGCTTGGTTTTGACTGCGACTAGTAAAAACTAAACTAGAAACGCCAAGACAACCGTTCACTTACAACTTTTGGTGAAATTGAACGCAAGGTGACCCGTAATTCTTAACTGTACGCCCTTAAATGATATGTTATCTTAAAGTGCACCGCGTTCGCTATAATTAAGTTACATAATACAGTTATATCCGTCTGTTAATACGCTCCACAAAAGTTGTTAACCTGAAATGTGCTCTTGAGGTAGAATGGGACCGGGCAAAATGGGATAGTGTTCCATTCTGCCCCTTCTTTTTTTGATTCACTTAGATGTCAGACTATGTATTTCCATTTTTCTTTGCTTTTTCATATAGTGTGAACTTTCATTAGGAAGAGTGTTAGACAGCAATAGGATAATAAATCAATGGAAACAGCAGTTTCAGCCGTTTTATCTTCCAAATTAGGGGTTTTAAAAGCATTTAAGTAGCTTAACGTACCAAAATCAGTGTTACAAAGATACGTCGTTAGAGTTGATGATAATCCCAACTATAGAATTAACAAATCAGATGCAAGACTTAAAAATGTGTTCACAGCGAAACAAAACAGATGAGGTAGTAACAATGGAGAACAGACGTTTTAGTCCAAAGATGAAACAGAAAGACATGGCATACTACACAGATTTGACAAAGAAGTCGCCAGAGAGATAATGATCCTGTATCCAGTGAGTGGTCCCACAGTCGTGCTGTTGACGTACGAGATAAGTAGGTAACTTCACCTCGATTGTATTGCTCTACTTTGGTGTTCCGCTACCCAAGACATGTTTCGGATATCACGCACATTTTTAAATCACACTGCCGGAAAAGGGCAGACTATATTGAACAGTGGTCAAGCATCCGACAACCGTGGTGACAACTGATTGATGTAAAATTGTTAAGTATTCACGGCCTAAGCCGGCCGCTCTTGTTCAAATGGTTCAAAACGGCTCTGACCACGATGGGACTTAACATCTGTGGTCATCAGTCCCCTAGAACTTAGAACTACTTAAACCTAACTAACCTAAGGACAACACACACATCCATGTCCGAGGCAGGATTCGAACCAGCGACCGTAGCGGTCACGCGGTTCCAGACTGAAGCGCCTAGAACAGCACGGCCACACCGGACGGCGGGCCGTTGTGGCCGTGCGGTTGTAGGTGCTTCAATCCGGAAACATGCTGCTGCTACGGTCGCAGGTTCGAATCCTGCCTCGGGCATGGATGTGTGTGATATCCTTAGGTTAGTTAGGTTTAAGTAGTTCTAAGTTCTAGGAGACTGATGACCACACATGTTAAGTCCCATAGTGCTCAGAGCCATTTTGAACCACTGTCAAGCGGTAGCTGACTACCTGTGAAATCGGCTGTGTCGTCACTGGAGCTGAGGACATAGCTATAGAAGACGAAACTTCCGATTCCATACAATCTGTGAATGGCAGTTTCCAGACTGTACTGAGCTGCAAGCGCGGCGTATATTCAAGGTGGTATTCATTATGAGATGTGATGAGGGCAGCACGATTGCTCATGTGATGCCGAATGCATGATTATCTCCGATTGGTGACATCATTCTGTATTAAAAGTAATCGATCGTTACTCTATGGGTGCAATATTAGCATCACCATTTGGTGAAATGTTTAAGCAGACCGAAAACAACTCCTCCTTGGTGTATATTTTCCAGAATGGCTTAAAATGGTTTGTTCGCGTTGATTAATCAAAACTACTCCAATATGGTGAGTTGCCTTGTTAATAAAAGGGAGGAACACTTACGTCGTAGGCGGTTGTTGCTCCTCACTATCCCTGGAATTACGGCATTTCGGACGTTGTTCCACTACTGTCTGGGACAATACTGTACGTTCTTTTGCCATATCACAGCTCCTAACACAATCTCTTCTCAGAGACGTTTTGGCCTTCCATGCAGCATAATGCAACTTGAAAAGGTTCCTTCTTTCTTGGAAGGGAAGTCTGCTAGAGGCAGTCTGTCAGAGGAGTGACTATATGTAGGAAGAAATTATAAAATGCTTTCACCACTTTCAGTGACTCCTGGATAACCATTGACGCGGACGCAAGCGAATATCGCTGGAAAGGGCAAAGGTAGATGCAAAATCAAACAGTAGAAAAAAGCTGTGAGGCAGCGGAACACGAGCTGACGCGGGAAGACTTGCAAGTTGGATTTCGCAGTGGTCGTTAGGAGGCAATGTGAGGCAGAAGGGGCAGGGCGATGGGCGGATTCGTTGATGGGTTCTCCGGCGGCTCATTCGATCACAGCCCTCAATCCCGAACAGCCAGAGCGCAATCTGTGTGATTGCGGCGCAGGTGGGGCAGGGCACAAGGGCAGGTCGAGCCCCAGCCGGCCGTGCAGCCCACCTGCACGCGCTGATGCCGCTATTTATCCGGGCCGGCGCTCGCGCCCGCCTCTCGTTACCGCGTCGATGGACCGAAATAGCTGCGCGCCGGGCGTCCGTAACGAGACGCTGACGGCCGACTTGTTACGTCGTTGCGAGCTCTGCGCGTGAGCGTAATAGCGACGTCCGAGGGCTTCTCATTGTGCTGCGGTTCAGTCAAAAACTTTCGCCTGATGCCAATCTTACGAAGCGCTGTCAATAAATAATGCAATCCTTTTCTCTAAAAGCAGGATGCTTTTATGGAGGGTTCCAATACACTGTATTATATGCCACTATTTTGGCGATAAAACGATAGTTCTACAAAATTTCGGGCGAACTGCCGGATGTTTGCAACTTCCTGCCACAATATTTCGGCGCAGAGTCTTCTGCCAATCTTCAGGTGATACTGGCGAAAACTCATCGAGCTCTGGTATCTATGCCAGAGCTCAGATACCAGACCTCGAGGAGTTTTCGCCATTATCACCTGAAGATGGCCAGGAGACTCTGCGCCGAAATATTGTGGTAGGAAGTTGCAAACATCCGGCAGTTCGCTCGAAATTTTGTGGAAGAATATGTACTCCCGGAAAGTTTCAAATCTCACACAAACGATAGTTTTTAACTTAATCACAGTTCAATTGCGATACCCTTTCGCCACCTTGCTGGGAGAACATGTATTCCCGCATGGTACCACACAACTAGTTGACGTCGGAGACAACGTCAGTACCTCCCTATCATCCATGTACAGCTTGCCTGAGTGCGTCCCTCATTGGGCCAAAAAGATGGAAATTGGAAGGTGTGAGACCCGGGCTGTAGAGTCGATAAAAAATGGTTCAAATGGCTCTAAGCACTATGTGACTTTTCATCTGAGGTCATCAGTTCCCTAGATTTAGAACTACTTAAACCTGACTAACCTAAGGACAGCACACATATCCATGCCAGAGGCAGGATTCGAACCTGCGACCGTAGCAGCAGCGCGGTTCCGGAGTGAAGCGCTTAGAACTGCTCGGTCACAGCGGCCGGCGTATAGTGGACAAGGAGTGACAGGCCAACGAAAAGTTTGCAAGCTCATTTCGGGTGCGCAGACTTCAGTGAGGTATTGCATTGCGTTGGAGAAGTTCGTTTGAAGTTTTGCGAAGTCACTTCTTTGATTTCCGGACGGTAGCATAGCTGTGTGGGCCGGACTGCACGCGGGGGTAGGACATTGTTTACATACTTCGATATACTCTGTTTTGTGTCGTATGTGGCCGAGTCCATACCATTTTGATAAATTTCCTGAGATATACCACTATTGGTTGTTGAATTGTAGATAAAAAGAATTGTGCAGCTACTAGTGATCGACAAGTGAGTTACAACGTAATTTTTATGGTCTGTTACCACAGGCGCCATTCTGCATCTAAATCACTTGAGGAAAGGAATACAGGAATTAAAACAGAAACGTCTGTCATGTCGGTAGAGAAAATAGTTCAATCGACGTATAGAACACTGTGTTACCTACTTTATTTGCTGTGTTCTCTCTTCACCCTCAGGCTTTAACTGTATTTTGCTCAGTCATAACACAATGCTTCCGGCAGTGTAAGTTTGACTTAGGTGGTCTACGGTATGGCCGGGTTAACAAACCTGCTGGTATTTTAATTTTCATTGGCCTCTGGATGTAAATTCAGTCCTAATACACAGAGCCGCCAATATTTCGAATGATTTTTTTGTCTTTTCTAAAATTTCTAAGAAATCTAAAATATAATGTTCATTGACATGTTTAACAGCATGTAATTAAGTACATGCCCTTCATACTCAGTTTTTCTTTCTCCTTTGAGTCATCATATGCCTAGTTCAATGTGTCACAACAAGAATTCCTCTCTAGCATTTGCACCCTACGTCGTCAGTTATTTGCTGGCTGTATTCCAATCTCTGTCTTCCTCTACATGTTTTAACCTTTACATTTCCCTCTAGTAAAATGGTAGTTATTTCCAATGTCTTAACACATATCCTATTGTCCTGTCCCTTTTTCTTATCAGTTTTTTTCCATATAATCCCTTGTTCCTTTCCTCGCAGATTCTGCGGAGAAACTCCTTACTCCATCTTAACACACTACCTAATTTTCAACATTCTTCTGTAGCACCAGAGCTGAAACGCTTCGATTATCCTCTGTTCCGGTTTCCCCAGTGTTTACAATTCCGTACTGCACAATGCTGTGCTCCAAACGAACATTCTTAGAAATTTCTTGAAATTAAGGTGTATGATTGATAAGACTTCTCTTGGCCAGGAATGCCCTCTTTGAACTTTGTAATCTGTGTCTTCTGTTCTTGCTTCGTTCGTTACGGGTTCATAGGTCTACCTCGTGTCCACTAATTTGATGTTACTCGCTATTCTCATTGTTGCTCCTACTACTCATAACTTTTGACTTTCTCTGGTTTACTGTAAATCCATATTGCGTACTCATTAGGCTATTAATTACATTTAAAAGTGTCTGTAATTGTTCTTCACTTTAACTGAGGACACAATGTCATCAGCGAATCGTATCGATTACATCATTTCACCCCGAATTTTGTTATCAGTCTTGATCCTTTCTTTAATCTCCACTACTGCTTGTTCGATGTATAGACTGAGCAGTAGGAGTGGAAGACTGCCTCAGTGTCTCAAGCTGTTTATAATGCAAGCACTTGTTTCTTGGTCTTTCCAGTCTTAACGCTCTCTGCTGATATTTGGACATGTTGTGTATCACCCGTCTTTCCCTATACTTTACTCCTACTCTTCTCTGAATGTCGAATGTCTTGCACTATTTCACTTGTTGAACACTTTTTCTAGATTGACGAATCTGATGAGTTTATTTAGATTTTACTTCAGTGTTGCTTCCATTACTAACCGCAACATCAGAACTGCCTCCCTGGTTCCTTAACAGTTTCAAAAGTCAAACTAATTGTCATCTAATTGATCCTAAATTTTTTCCATTCTTCTGTATATTATCCTCGTCAGTATCTTGGATGCAGGAGATTTTAAGATGATTATGCCATAGTATTCATAACTATCTGCCCTTCAAAGTTGTCTGTAATATTAACACAGGCGAGGGAACTTCTTGAGTCATTTGAACCAGATCCGTAAGCAGCCAGACTAAATGTAGTTTGTAATGAGGGCAACCACTCAAAATAGATATGGTTGAGTTCTGGATCTCCCAAGTTGCAGCATAGTGACTGTGTGACTTGGATTCTATGCCGCGCGGTTAGAGGCGCCATGTCACTGGCTGCGCGGCCTCTCCTGACGGAGGTTCGAGTCCTACCTCGGGTATGGGTGTGTGTGTGTGTGTGTGTGTGTGTGTGTGTGTGTGTGTGTGGAGGGGGGGTGTGCGCGCGCGCGCGTGTGTGTCTGTGGGGGGGTGGGGGGGGGTTGGGTGTGTTTGTGGGGGGTGGGGGTGAGGGTGTTCTTAGCATAAGTTAGTTTGAGTTAGTTTAAGAAGTGTGTAAATCTGGGGACCGATGACCTCAGCAGTTTGGTCCCTTAGAAATTCACACACATTTGGATTCTTTGGAGGAATTATAGGTAGCAGCAGGGGTTGAATTTCAAGCTGACAACGCTTCTTACAAACGGCAATGTGTCCCATATGCCAGTTAAGTTAAATTTCATATTCCACTTTTCAGTGCGAATTTCACGAAATTTTGTGACAGTCTGGATATTTAAATAGCGACCTAAAGTGCACGAAGTACGGTTGCAAAGACTGCCTTTTCCTTCAGGTTGGAACAACATTGTAACTATCGGAATCGTATTAGTTACAGTATTGAATGACACTCAATACTTTAATATCCGCAGGGTCAAAGCAATACTTACGGTATAAAAACACCTTCTATGCAGCAAGCCGGAAAAATCCGTTGCAGCTACGCCCGGATCTTATAAGCTGTATAGAAAAATATTGTGCCTGGCAAAAGGCTGGAACCCAATCGGCTCGACTTTCACTCTTTTTCTCAGCCTCCTTCAGCCATCGTCGCATTTTGACCTCCCGATTGTGACTGAGTCGTCGCAAAGTATAGCTTGCTTTGTTACTATTCCCTTCTTCCCCACTCTCAGCATCTCCTATCTCAGCATAAAGAGACGCGAATATGTTCGGCTGACAAAATTTTTGGGAAAATTTTTGAACTTTCTGAGGAACGTGGGGTGAGGTAGCTGGTTCTCCTGTTTTGTTTCTTTAAACGGGAACATATTCGCCTTTTTTGTGCTCCGAGCGTTTCTCCACTGGTTCCATTCTGTTCTCTGAAACAACAAGGAAAGTAGCTCATATGGAAAGAACTTCATCGCTCAGTTACATTTGGATACTTCACTGGTGAGAACCCTTTCTGCGTCTGCGATTCCAAATGGCATCATTAAGTATTCCCGGCTTTTTTGAGCTTCCCAATGCTTCAATGATACCGTTTGGCATCGCTTCTCGTAGTTCCAAGTTTGGCCAACAGGTCACAGTGGCGTTTGCTTTCGTGATTCGCCGTTTGTTTGAAGTGCAGAACAGAGAAGTGTCGTGACTTGTGCTACTACATTTGTGAGTGAACAATAACTGTTGTTTAGTTTTATTCTGTGTATACTGAAATTCTTGGTTATGGAACCAACTTTACGTACTTGCTCAAGGGCAAAGAAAAGAAATACGGTAAGTTTACAATACAGTTATGTATGCATTTTTTGAGTAATTATTACATAATTTCTAATGATGCCATTTGGAATCATTCCTTTGCTAACCAATAGCTTCAAAAGAACTTTTGCAATGGATATGGCATATGCGCAACATATACAGTAAATATTCATCACAAAAAATTTTCCCCAATTTTTTTCTAAATATGATGCACAAAGGGTTAAAATAACTAGAATGTAATTTTACACTCCGACCGGTTTTTATGTGCACAAAAATTTCACATGTACTTTATTATTACAACATGGAGTTCCCCGAACGCTTCTGATGATAATGGAGACACATTTCTCCGTGTTACGTCTCTTTGTACACTACACTTTTGCTTCACGCCTGATTTTATGTGCGTGTAAAAAAGGGCAAGTTTGATCTTTTGTGTGTCGGAAACGTATAGGAGTCTTGAAAATTGTAAATATTGTTAGAGATCGGGACCTTAGTAATACCTGTATATCGAAAAAAATACGTCCATTTGCGTTCTTACCCACCTTGAGACGCGACTAGGTTTTGGTATCAAAAACAACGTTTTTTGGGAGTTCCTCGGTAACAGAAAAAGATATTTAAGAACAGGAAGATGGTGCTTCTCGAGAAATGTCTCGAGAATATATCACTAAAAGATGAGCGATATTCTGCTGTTCATTATTTACGTACCCTCCTCTGACGGCGAAAAAAGGGTGAAATAAGCTTTCTCTGGTTGCCTCAGGAACGATCCATGAACTTGGTGGTGTCTCTACAAACCCCTTACGGCGCCCCGTAGACCACGTTTGAGGAAAAAAATGTACCTAGTGATTCGCTCCATTTCCCTAAGCTCGTGGAAGTGTGTAATATTCTAACTATTAACCAATGTCGTAGAATAATTAACTCTAAGACAGTCGTTCTGTTAGGTGTATAATGGACTCCAGCTTAGCGGCTATCCGAAGTACTTTATCCTACCTTTGTATCACTAATATAACCAGAGGTATAAACTACGGAAAAATCTCGCTTTTGTGCGCCGCGTTTTGAGACATATTTCTAGAGCACAAATCACATGCGTAACAAGTCATCAGAAATTCTCAAACATCTCTTAGCTGCTTCTGTAATCATTATTATCGCATATGGCAGTTGTTTGTTTCTAGTTTTTGTGATTGAGCTAATTACCAATAAATGTATAAACACTAATTTAGTGTAACAAACGCAGGCATACTTTTTTACTGTGCAGTATGTCAAGAATGTGGGCAGGGGTGGAAAGCGCATTAGCCACCAATGTATACTCGAATAATTTTAATCAATGTTCATTACGTGAGTCTCAGTCTTTCGCTGAACATCGTAGTGCTTAAACATCTCTGATCAAACAAATCGTTCTGAAATGCGCGACACTTCTTTAACCATATTTTTAAATTCCTTCCCTCAATCTCAGTTTCACTAGCTTGCTCTTATTACTCAAGGATCAGTTCACTGAGAGGTTTTGACAAGACTTCCTTCCCAGATGAATTACAACAACTCATTACGTCAACTACGTCCCAAGAAATTGTCTTTAAGGTCTCATTTCTTGTTAAATCGTCTCTCCGTAAGTCACTGTTTCCTTCAGTAGCTCTTAGATGGCCAAACAATACGTAGATATTCCGTCAGTTTATCGGCATTGGATTTTACTTTTTCTTCTTGAGTAGTGGGTATTAAATTTTATACCAAGCGTTGAGTATCTCCAACGCTTCCTGTATTTAACAACAATTTAAAGCCACGATAAGTCCTTGATTACACATGTCATAATGTGTCGACAGCCTCTGAGATCTATCGGCATTACTGACCATTTGAACCCGGCGGAGGTTCGATTCCTCTCCCGGGCATGTGTGTGTGTGTGTGTGTGTGTGTTTGTCCTTCGGACAGTTTAGGTTAAGTAGTGTGTAAGCTTAGGGACTGATGACCTTAGCTGTTAAGTCCCATAAGATTTGACACACACTTTTTTTTTTACTGACCATTTCGTATGTAAATAGTGCTTAACAAGAGAACATACCGATAAGCTTCAAAGAGTATTGAAAGCTATTTTGAACAAATTAAGTACTGAATTACATCTTGAAGACTACGTCACAGTCTCTTTCTCCACGAGATGGTACCATCTAAGTGGTAGTGTCTACACTCTACAGCTAGCGGCATCTACCCGGCCTCGGCTCAGGGACTGGGTGTTGTGTTGTCCTAATCATCATCATTTCATCCCCATCGATGCGCAAGTCGCCAAAGTGGCGTCAAATCGAAAGACTTGCACCAGGGGAACGGTCTACCCGACGGCAGGCCGTCGTGACACGGCATTATTATACCTGCCCGGCATTGGGAAGCGCGGCCGAGGTGTGTGTGAGAGCAACGGCTACGCACCGGTACTGCTACCCGCGCAGCCGTGATGTTAGCATGGTAGCGGTACATCAGGGGACACGCGGTAGCACGGTGGCCAGATACGTCTGCTGTGTGGAACCTACATTGACGAGCAAAAACATTATGACCACTGGCTTGATGGCTTGTCAGTCAGTCAGTCTTTGGAACAAACTACGTCATTGATTCTGCGTATCAAGGATCCGAGTTTGTTTTTAGGTTTGTGGAGGTGTGTGACATTAGATGTCTACGGATGTCACGTAATTCGTGTAAATAACGGGCCGCTGATCTTCATAGACTGTGATGGCGCACTATAGCGATCTAGATGGTTACCGTATGATTTATATCAGGCGAATTTGGTCACCAAGACATCAACATGAATTCACTATAATGCTCCTCAAACCACTGCAGCACGGTTATGGCTGCGAGAGAAGAACAATACTGCTGACAGATAACATCACTGTCGGAGAAAACATCAAGGTAGAAGGGATGCAGAGGCTTCGCAGCTATCAGTGCGTTCGATTATTACCACAGGTCCCATGCAAGTGCAGGAAAACACCTCCCATAGCATAATACTGCTCCCAACAGCCTGCGTCTGTAGAACGCTGCACGTTTCTAGCTACTCTTCACCTCTATAACGGCTTTTATGAAGAAGACTATCGACCCAGTAGAGCAAAACAATGTTTCTCCCGAAGAGCCGAGACGTTGCCGCTAATCTAGGGTGGAACCCGAAGGTCCCGTGTCAACTGCAATCGTAACTAACGATGTCTCTGGGTCAACTGGTGAACATTTACGGGTGGTCTGCTGCAGTGCTCTATGCTCAACAATGTACCAAGAACGGTGTGCTCCAAAACACTTGTGCGTGCACTAGCATTGTGATCTTTCGGCGGAGATGCCACAGATCACCATCTATCCTACTTCACAGAGCAGACAAGCCTCTGAAACCCACCGTTCCGTGAAGAGTCGTGGAGGTCCAGCCATTTAGCGCCTGTCGTAGTCTCTCCGTAGATGCTCACGGCACTAGCATCTGAACTTCCGACCAGCTTCGCCGTTTTCTAAATATACATTCACAGGCTCTGCGTAATAATAATCGGCCCTTAGTCTCTTACCTCAATGGATTTCCCCATTTGCAGCGCATATCTTTGCTAGGGTGATTCCCCCCCCCCCCCATCCCCCCCCACCCCCCCCACCTACCCGTTCGTGTCTGCCTGCTCCGCTTACATACTTTCTGATACTTTCTGTTACCGCGTCACATGCCTGCAAAACGACTAGGCGGCATCGAACTTCGCGGTGGGCAGTGTTCGTTGTGTTTTGGCTCACTAGTCTATAAGGTGGCCTACGATAAACGGGTGAGAAAGCACCGAAGTGTGACCAGACACTGTAGCCGAGTCGCTAACGCACACCCTTGCGTTGGCGCTCGACTCGGAAGGTAAGTCGGTTCGATTCCTGGTGGTGCCTGAAATTTTCACTAGAAGTGTTTGGGTGGCAAGAGAGGGAAAGGAGCTTGAACAAAGCCTCTGATCAATATTATTGTGCCAATGTCTTCCATGAAATTCCAGATCCTTCTGCAGTGTTTCATGATGTGAAAGCAGTTAACACTGTTGACAGTGATATGTCCCTCGGAAGGTTACGTTAAGCTCTCTTGCCTCTTTGGTACTACTCGAAATGAGTAAGCTATTTGCAGGCACTGGGTTTCATCATAAAATACGAATATAACGCTACGTTATACACGCATCCTTTACACAAATCTACACTCTAAATACACGTACTAGACAACTCTCACATATTTGTAAGGAAAGGTATCATTGTACATCTAGTAAGAACTCTTCCCAACAGGCTGCTGAAACAAACCCGTGGGATATTCCAGCCAACAATATAATACGAGACTTAACGTTTTTAGTATTTAAAAGGGAAACACTTCCTAATGTTCTGTTGCTCACAGGGCTCCTCAGGCCGTCTCCGGGCAGCAACTGAATGTCGCAAACATAGGCAAACACGATGCGCGATTTACACATTCATTATTTGCACAGAAGATACAAAAATGACAGGGTTAACCGCAGGAAAAAAATTACATTCTTTGTCCCATGAAAATACTTACATTAACCTCAGAGAAATGGTAAAAAAGTTACACATTCTACAGTTAAAGAGACATAAGATGAATTTACAGTTTTAATATAGTAATTGTAGCGAAAACTTAGTTTAACAAAGGGGAAACTGGAAATCGAGTCCGATCATTTAATACACTACTGGCCATTAAAATTGCTACATCAAGAACATGACGTGCTACATACGCGAAATTTAACCGACAGGAAGAAGATACTGTGATATGTAAATAATTAACTTTTCAGAGCATTCACACAAGGTTGGCGCCGGTGGCGACACCTACAACGTGCTGACATGAGGAAAGTTTCAAACCGATTTCTCATACACAAACAGCAGTTGACCGGCGTTGCCTCGTGAAACGTTGTTGTCATGCCTAGTGTAAGAAGGAGAAATGCGTACCACCACGTTTCCGACTTTGATAAAAGTCTGATTTTAGCCTATCGCAATTGCGGTTTATCATATCGCGACAATGGTGCTTGCGTTGGTCGAGATCCAATGACTGTTAGCAGAATATGGAATCGGTGGGTTCAGTTGGGTAATACGGAACGCCGTGCTGGATTCCAACGGCCTCGTATCACTAGCAGTCAAGATGACAGGCATCTTATCCGCATGGCTGTAACGGATCGTGCAGCCACGTCTCGATCCCTGAGTCAACATTTGCAAAACAACAACCATCTGCACGAACAGTTCGACGACGTTTGCAGCAGCATGGACTGTCAAATCGGAGACCGTCGGCCGCGGTGGTTTCGCGGTTCTAGGCGCTCAGTCCGGAACCGCGCGACTGCTACGGTCGCAGGTTCGAATCCTGCCTCGGGCATGGATGTGTGTTATGTCCTTAGGTTAGTTAGGTTTAAGTAGTTCTAATTTCTAGGGGACTGATGACCACACATGTTAAGTCCCATAGTGCTCAGAGCCATTTTGAACTCGGAGACCATTGCTGCGGTTACCCCTGACGCTGAGCTGAGCTACTGCGATGGTGTCCTCAGCGACGAACCTGGGTGCACGAATGGCAAAACGTCATTTTTTCGGATGAGCCCAGGTTCTGTTTACAGCATCACGATGGTAGCATCCGTGTTTGGCGACATTGCGGAAACGCACATTGGAAGCGTGTATTCGTCATCGCCATACTGGCGTATCACCCGGCGTGATGGTATGGGGTGCCATTGGTTACACGTCTCGGTCGCCTCTTGTTCGCTTTGACGACACTTTGAACACTGGACATTTCATTTCAGATGTTTTAAGACCCGTGGCTCTACCCTTTATTCGATCCCTGCGAAACCATACATTTCAGCAGGATAATGCACGACCTCATGTTGCAGGTCCTGTACGGGCCTTTCTGAATACAGAAAATGTTCGACTGCTGCCCTGGCCAGCACATTCTCCAGATTTCTCACCAACTGAAAACGTCTGGTCAATGGTGGCCGAGCAATTGGCTCGTCACAATACGCCAGTCACTACTCTTGATTAACTGTGGTATCGTGTTTAAGCTGCATGGGCAGCTGTACCTGTGCACGCCATCCAAGCTCTGTTTGACTCAATGCCCAGGCGTATCAAGGCCGTTATTACGGCCAGAGGCGGTTGTTCTGGGTACTGATTTCTCAGGATCTATGTAACAAAATTGCGTGAAAATGTAATCACTTGTCAGTTCTTGTATAATATATTTCTCCAATGAATACCATTTTATCATCTGCATTTCTTCTTCGTGTAGCAATTTTGATGGCCAGTAGTGTACTAGGCTGGCGTTCTGTGTCATATGTGTGTTTGTTTCCAGTAGTTCTAATAGTCATCTTTCTGCTTTTCTTGACAGAATTTAAAACTTAACGTTCCAAATCAAATGAATGGTTTCCTGGAGAAAGATGATGAGCAAAAGTTTATTTTTTCCTCCTTAACCTCCAGATTCTCTCAACTTCACGGAGCCTAACTGCCACAGCTGTGACTGAGTGACCAGTACATACCTTCTCACACAGTTTTCAAGTGATTTTATGTACACCACTCTGCCAAGGGTTGCAAATTGTCTCTACTATAAAGTGAAACCTCTGTTTACCCCCATTTTCAGTTCATGCGACAAAAAATTTAATGTTTTACTACGTAAACACACAGTTATGTTTGTATCTTTTGAATAAATATCTCTGTAAGTAGCACACCACGTTCCTGTGTATATTTGGCGTCCAGTTGTCACCTTAAGGTGGCCTGAGAGGCCGAAAGCCTGCTTGTGATCAAATAAATATAATTTTGCAGAATATTAGGAAGAGTTTTTCCATGTTGTTATCACGCTCTGCCAATCACCGGCAGAAATGTAACTTACAGTTTTACCGTAGCATAACATCGCAAAAGACGGCGACGCCCTGGAATCTCTAACATGAAGCTGTATGCGTGCTGTCTCCTGTTAGTGAGTGTGCTGGTTGTTAGTTCCGCCTCTGCCCAGACTGGATACTGGAGAGGATATCGACTGAACTTATAACTGATACATTAGTGTTCCAAACTAAAGTGGGTTGATAGTACAATTTTGTACTGACTTCTTTAATTACTTAACTTCTGTATGATGTATTAATTAGTCAGCAATCTAACTGATTGCTGCTCAGTTTGATAAAAGTAAAAGAAGGTGTTTTCCTTTTATTATAAAGATTGGTTTCAATTCCTTCAATTCAAAAGTGAAAACTGTGAGTCGTAGAAAGATTAACCATAATTTCTGTGCTATTAAAGTAGTGCCCATTTTTAATAAATGCAACTTCCTTTGCTTTGTTACAATCATACTCCAGGCTTTTGACTCCACTGTGAGACTAAAATCCTGCCACTACAGTGTACCCTTCATTGAAACGTCGGGAGTTCAGGCTGGAGGAAACATGTGGCCGGCAGCTGTAGCCGAGCGGTTCTAGGCGCTTCAGTCCGGAACCGTGCTGCTGCTGCGATCGCAGGTTCGAATCCTGCCTATGTCATGCATGTGTGTGATGTCCTTAGGTTCGTTAGGTTTAAGGTAGTTGTCAGCCTAGGGGACTGATGACCTCAGATGTTAAGTCCCATAGTGCCTAGAACCATTTGAACCATTTTTGAACCAACGTGTAGCACTGCGCAAGCCCTTCTGCGGCAAGCTCTAGACGGTACACACCTAAGGTCTTGAATGCCGTCAGGCTACAGTGTCCGCGTATAGCATTTTGCGGAGCCGCAGGTTTAGCTCCGTTTCAATCTCAGATCGTGACTAGTTGCTGTTCGAGAGGAGACGTTGGAGCTTCAACTAGCTTGATGGAGCTGACTGCCTTCAGTGGACGTTAGATGCGAGACACATTTGGACAAAAATCTTAAGAAATTGGAGTGTTTGTGTGAAGTTTAGGTGAATCAGTAATGCAGAAAAGAAAACTGTCTAGATCTTAGGCCATCTGTTGAATGCCTGGGAGTAAACAGTCTTAATTCATAATAGCGATTGATATGTAAGGCTATCCTTAAGTTTAGCAGCACATAAGCACATTTTGTTGTGTAAAAAGATGAAATGCTAGAATAGTACGGAAAGGTTTTAAGACTCGAATTTCATTTCATAATAAAAGGAATATCGCTAGTTTTTGCCCGTGAAGCAGGGAAAACAAATTACAAACAAATACATATTTTGTGTAGGAAGAAAAAATTATTAGCTCTGGCCAATTAAACGGAAACATTTTACTGATACTAATCTCGTTCCAATTCGAATAATAGTCCTATCGCTTTCCCTTTTTTTAAAGACTACTATTACGCTCGCTCTCTTTTATTTTTTCCTTCAAATGGGAGCGTTTACTTTTCTCTTCTTTATTGATACTCGTTCGGAGTCCAGTAACCGTCTGTTAGCGTGCTATGCTTTGGACTGCCTGCTCCATTTCTTCAAGCCAGCCTCCATCTTCGTAGGTTCATGCCGCAGAAAACGTCACGATGCGCACTATTCGAATTTCCGATTGACTCGCCGCCTAGCCGGATCTATGAGGAACCCTAGCTGCATTTCAGACATTAGCAGAGAAAGCTAAAAAGACCGCAGTGGTCTGAGGAACGCAAGAAATAACCCAGCGAATTCGTGAAGAAGCCATAAGAACAAGAAAAGATAGAGGTCAGACCACGCCAACAAGTTCAAACGGGCTCTTCAACTGGACATAACAAAGACTGCATTGTTATGTGACCAACGGACTGCCTATACTGTCAGTATAAAAGAACAGCTCTGCAACTAATGAGTTTTTTTTGTGTGTAACCTACGAATTAACATAACACTGAGAAAAAATGTAACATTTGCTCTTGGAACTTAGTGGAAAGAAAGTTGTCCTGTAACACATAAGTGACATTTTATTCCCTTAACTGAAAAGCTTTTTCCAGAAGTTTTTACAAAAGTATTACTTGCATATGTCCCGGGTCCCACATCTACACAGCTTCCGATTTGTATATAGCGTTAGGGACACACCGATGAAATCCGTAATATCTGGCTTTTTGTGTTTTATATCAGAAAAGAAAATATTTTATTAGATAATGACACTCTGATTCATGCTTTTTGGCTGTCAAATGGAAATAGTTGTATGGACGGTCATAATTTGGATTAAATTTGCCTATGTTGGACCACCACGCCATATTCAATACTTTTTTCGCATATAATTTTTGCTCTTTTGCAGGAATCTTCCTACGGGATACCCTTCGCTTCCATATGCTTACCAGACTGGAGTTAGACTTACATGATTTCGTAAAAAAAAAAAAAAAATACACCTTATTTCACTTGAGCCTTTAGGAGCAGCAGGTAGTTCTTGGAGAGGTAAACAACACTGCTGATCAGTAAAGAAACCAAGGAGGGTCGGTGCTGTAAAATTACTGAAACTTTAAAGAAAACTGTAATGAGCAGAACTTCTGTACAAAATTAATAAGGGAACAGCTTGGCAGATCAGTATAGCAAACATATCTCGACACGAAGGAGCCAACAGATTTAAACACATTATTTGATTATTTGATACAACTGCATGGATGGCTTCCAGGTAGCAGTGAAGTTCAGAGGATCCATGTCCCCCACCTTTCCAATTAAAACAGGCTTACGACAGGGAGGCGCTCTTTCATGTGTCCTCTTCAACCTTACATTAGAGAAAGTGGTTCGGGTGAGTAATTTACATCTATACAATGGTCTCCGATTCGAACACAGTGAATTAAAACTTCTGGTTTATGCAGATGATATAGTGTTGCTGAGTGAAAGTGAAGAAGAACTGAAAGACATACACAGATCTTTCAGGCACAGTGCCTGCAAAATGGGGATTTTGATTAACCAAGAGTAAACCGAATATATGGAAATAGGTCGAGTCATAAACCTAAATTCATACTTTGAAATTGACCAGAATTCTAAATTCAGAAAAGTTCTCCAGTTTAAATACCTTGGATCACGTTTCAACAGTAACAATGGATATAAATGAAAGAATAGCCTCGGGGTCAAGAGGTTTCTACTAAGAAACCCACTCAAAAGTAAAGCTTTGTCAGTCAGCACAAGGATGAAGATATACAACACTATCATCTCCCCCATAGTACAGTACGGTTCAGAAAGCTGGACACTTACAAAGAATGAAAGAGAAAACACGTTTCCGAAAGAAAAGTAATAAGAAAAATCTTGGGACCTTTGTTGGAGAATGAGGTATAGAGGAGTCGAAAGAACAACGAAATTTATCAATTAATGAAGCAACCCACTATCATCAAGAAATTAAAAAGCAGGAGAATGCAGGTGGCTAGAATGGAAATCAACAGAATCACGAAGAAAGCATTTGAAGGACCTCTTCAGGCAACAAGACCATTGGGCCGACCACATACAAAGTGGAAAGATGACATAGGGGAGGGCATCGCAGCATTAGGTATTTCCACAGGGTGGAGAGAGGCTGCCCAAGAGATAGAGGGCGATGGAAGCAGATCGTTGATGCAGCGAATGGTCCACAGAGCCTGTGATCGCTGAGAAGAAGAGAGAGAGAGAGAGAGAGAGAGAGAGAGAGAGAGAGAGAGAGAGAGAGAGAGATATTTCATACCTAAATATAGGGCGTCCTGCGCAAACCCGCGATAGTTTTATAACTGAATGCCATTTACTCGCAATGTACAGCCACGTTTTTGGTGATTATCGATTTCAGTGTTTCGTAAACCTATACAGGAATCTACTTGGAAAAGTAAAAAATAAATTATGATCACAATCCGAGTTAAAATTCAGGGTCACACAGTAGAAACACTATCAAAGTGAAACGTACCAGATAGCTCCTTCACCTAATGCGGTAGCGAATCTATTCATTGTATGTTCCGCCATTACAAAAGTGATATTGGCAGTGGAGCCTACTTATATCCTGCAAAGGCGCCGTCTCCTTCGTTATGACTGTATCAGAAGCCCCAGAGCAATGAATATCATTTTATATTTTTAATACTTTTACTCTATTTATCTAACGTTGATTGTAAATGCTACTGTTTTTGCTAAAGAAAACCAAAATGAGTGGTAGCTAAGGTCTTGCGCGATGAATCTGACGACGCATAAATGCTGGGTGAAAGCTGTAATCTAGTAATACCCTGTGACCAACACGACTAACCAACGGCTAGTACAATGCTTCTTTCAGCACTGTGTATACTTCTTGCGGGCTTTCGAAATTATTAATGTGATGAGATGGCCTTCAGCTACGTACCCTCTGACTGGTTTCGCTGTCTAGGGACTGGGATAGGTAGTTGCCGCACTACAAGCCAAATACTGCTGAGTCTACAGTATACACTATGAATATACACATGAATCGAATGGTCGAAGGTTCCTATCACAGAAATTTATAAATGAAAGATTGCAATTACATAAAATCTGCAGGTACCATCTTAACGACTTTAAATGATGAGTACGATAGTAGAAGTACTTTAGAGAATGTGGTATATTTCTGCAAAACACTTATTCGTGTCAATAGTCCAGCAGTTAAATAAAATATAAATTGAATAACAGGGAAACAATAGATTCCCACTTCAAGTAATGGGTTACGAACAATAACATAGCTCTCGAGATATTCACTTCCAAACGCGTACCACGTATTCACTTCAGAAGCCACGGAAATCTCCCAAGTACACAATTCGGCACTTCAAAATATTTCTCTCTCTCGCGGTAATACGCAAACTGCTCCACTCCAAGTGTTTCCGCGACTGTCCGTCCGTCGCGCCGTCACATCCAGCACTCTCCAGTGTACTGTGCGACTGTCCCTCGCTCTGCACTGCTCCGAACTTCTCATATCCTGTCCTGTACTGCCCGTGTCCTGTGCCGTATTGCCCAGAACTGTTCTCCCGCTTCCATCCAGTCTCCCCATTCACGAGCGATGTGATTGGCATGTCTTCAAGCCAACGCACCCACACTAACATAATGAAACACATTCAAAATACTGGATTTACATTTAAATACTTGAAATTAAAGAAATACTCCTACGGCTGGACCATAAACACGCTCTAACACACATTACTAAATACATAAACAAATTAAATAATCATATATCAAAGGAATAGCAACAAAAGGTAGGCCAGTAGCCTAATGTCGCTGTGCTTTCTAAAACACAGTAAATATTTAACCAATTTCTTCATTAATAGTATATATGGGATAGAAACAAAGACATAGATGAATAAATATATTTATAAGCACGCTGCTATCATTTTTTCGTGTAATTGTGGAGTACTTATAGCCTGATACGATCGATAGTAATCAACCACTTGGACCTTCAATGACTCATGTACTATTCATATTACATGCCTGTAATTTATACCAATTTAGGTTTACACTAATAGCTTCCTAAAGACATGTCGATTGACGAAATCTGATGAAGTTTTCAGATTTTGTAAATTCGTTGCTGGGTGTTACTTGTATAATTCATCATCAGATACTAAACTTCAAACTAAAAAAGATATTTAAAATATGATTACACCATCAGAATCGTGGTGCAAATAATGGTAATGCACTTATTTCTTTTTGAGGTATCATCAATCATCTGGCTGCTATTAACTTCTATACGAACTGTGAAATGTCTGCCATTAAGGTTTCACAAAGTCCGCTATCTTTGGCACTCTTGGCATACCAGTATATTTCATTGACACAGCGTCACCAAGGAATTCCCAGCCGCGTGGGGCTACCCTACCCCACATGCTCATCTAACGTTCAGCACCACGTGGTTGCTGCCGGGCCGTGACCCGCCGAGAGCCCGCAGCTCGGCCACGCCAACTCCGAACTTAAAATATTTTCAGGGCGCCATGACTCGTCCATTACCTCACAGTCTCAACCCAATTTTTTACTGAACACGAACGGTAGTCTAAGTAAATGGAAGCTGCGGCTTAGAAGGCATCAAATGAAGGTACCAAATTCTACAACGGGCATTATTATACACTCCTGGAAATTGAAATAAGAACACCGTGAATTCATTGTCCCAGGAAGGGGAAACTTTATTGACACATTCCTGGGGTCAGATACATCACATGATCACACTGACAGAACCACAGGCACATAGACACAGGCAACAGAGCATGCACAATGTCGGCACTAGTACAGTGTATATCCACCTTTCGCAGCAATGCAGGCTGCTATTCTCCCATGGAGACGATCGTAGAGATGCTGGATGTAGTCCTGTGGAACGGCTTGCCATGCCATTTCCACCTGGCGCCTCAGTTGGACCAGCGTTCGTGCTGGACGTGCAGACCGCGTGAGACGACGCTTCATCCAGTCCCAAACATGCTCAATGGGGGACAGATCCGGAGATCTTGCTGGCCAGGGTAGTTGACTTACACCTTCTAGAGCACGTTGGGTGGCACGGGATACATGCGGACGTGCATTGTCCTGTTGGAACAGCAAGTTCCCTTGCCGGTCTAGGAATGGTAGAACGATGGGTTCGATGACGGTTTGGATGTACTGTGCACTATTCAGTGTCCCCTCGACGATCACCAGTGGTGTACGGCCAGTGTAGGAGATCGCTCCCCACACCATGATGCCGGGTGTTGGCCCTGTGTGCCTCGGTCGTATGCAGTCCTGATTGTGGCGCTCACCTGCACGGCGCCAAACACGCATACGACCATCATTGGCACCAAGGCAGAAGCGACTCTCATCGCTGAAGACGACACGTCTCCATTCGTCCCTCCATTCACGCCTGTCGCGACACCACTGGAGGCGGGCTGCACGATGTTGGGGCGTGAGCGGAAGACGGCCTAACGGTGTGCGGGACCGTAGCCCAGCTTCATGGAGACGGTTGCGAATTGTCTTCGCCGATAGCCCAGGAGCAACAGTGTCCCTAATTTGCTGGGAAGTGGCGGTGCGGTCCCCTACGGCACTGCGTAGGATCCTACGGTCTTGGCGTGCATCCGTGCGTCGCTGCGGTTCGGTCCCAGGTCGACGGGCACGTGCACCTTCCGCCGACCACTGGCGACAACATCGATGTACTGTGGAGACCTCACGCCCCACGTGTTGAGCAATTCGGCGGTACGTCCACCCGGCCTCCCGCATGCCCACTATACGCCCTCGCTCAAAGTCCGTCAACTGCACATACGATTCACTTCCACGCTGTCGCGGCATGCTACCAGTGTTAAAGACTGCGATGGAGCTCCGTATGCCACGGCAAACTGGCTGACACTGACGGCGGCGGTGCACAAATGCTGCGCAGCTAGCGCCATTCGACGGCCAACACCGCGGTTCCTGGTGTGTCCGCTGTGCCGTGCGTGTGATCATTGCTTGTACAGCCCTCTCGCAGTGTCCGGAGCAAGTATGGTGGGTCTGACACACCGGTGTCAATGTGTTCTTTTTTCCATTTACAGGAGTGTATAAACTGATAAAGTCAAATGTTTCGTAAGTAAAGTATTTGAGCACTGTTGATCTATTCATTAGTTGCTCTTGTTCGTCCGGTACGCACGCATTCTCTTCTTACTGAATAACGATTTTTTTACTATTGTAGCAAATTAAGCTCGTAATTTCGAACGTCTCACTTTGTCGTTAATAACTTTTTTAAACGAAAAGCTTACGAGGACACAACTACTACGTTTAACTCTCTCGGAAAGAACAAAAGGAACGTTAGGTTTTGGATTTATATGTGCAACACAGATAAAATATTGACACGTAAGCTGTTGTTCTTTGCCAACATGTTTCTGCGGGCGACTCCCTGCTTTTTCTCAAGTTTTCGCGTGCAGAGAAAGTTTGCAGGCTGAGTAAATGTCAGAATCGACCCGGTGGTGGGTAGCGCAGCAACTGGGAATTCGCCCACTTTCTATTTTCCTATTTGCTTACTTGTGAAGAATAAACAAAACTAAAGCGGAACTAAGCTAGTAGGTTCAGAGCGCATTACGTCGTTTCCAAAGCAAGGAACGTAATTCTCAGTTCATGTTTTGTTTCACCTCTTTGTGCTCTCATCTACTAAAGCGCTGAAAACGAACAAGATAGCGATACAGGTGATGTAAAGTTATAATTATGCAGCATAGAATTTTGTTAAAATATCATTTGTAACTTAGCTGCACAGCGAGATTGAAAATGTTCGCTTCTGTTTTCGCTGTTTATAATAGAACAGTCACAACTGAAGAGGATATTTGCAATATCACAATAGTTATACAGGATCTTCCACATTCATACAGGAGATCGTACGGGTCAAAATTAAGCAAATAATCCTATAAACCTATGTACCGAACAAATACTTCTTAACATGTGGACCACTCAGTCCTGTCATAGTCAATGAGACCACGGCCTGACTAAAGTAAACAGCCTTATATGGATGCAGTCATTATGAGTAAATGAAGAGACATGCGGAGTACAGTGGAGAGGTGCATCGATACAGTTTTTGAACCCACGGCAACAACAGCAGAAACCATAACCTCCAACCCATTTTTTTTTCCTGTAATGATAATGGCATTTCTTAACATGTTTAGGTAACAAATTACTGTACTGAAATTAACAGTGGCTGACAGTTACGACTGATCTGGCATGTAAAGAGGATATGATTTATCGCTTAAAGTCAACGATTGTACAGAATTTATGTGATTGGTCACCCTGAGTCAAGAGTTAGTTAATTGAAACATAAGTGGATCATAATTACAGCCTCTCGCTATGACGGAAACGCAAAATTAAATGCAATAAATTTCAAGTTGATGTATTAGGCGTTATACACACCCCTTGGTGCTTTGGAACTTCTTGCTATCTGTTCATCAATTGTTCTATCTTTCAAGATATCACTTCATTGTAATCTAATACATTATGTGGTATGGTTAGTGGTGCATCATGGTCGGAGGGACCATTCCCTACCAGTTCAAAATTTGCTTCATTAATTAAGCGCTCACCTACATAAATGTTGTGTATTAACGTAATGCCTTCCTGTGTAATTTTGGTGGGAAAATTAAGAAGAGAACACTTGTAAGCGTAAACAGGAAACCAAAATACCTTTTTAAATCGTTGCTTTTATCCGAATATTTCAGTAATCAAAATTATAATATGCATATTATATCTGTGAGAATATTTTAAAGTTTCCCATTTCGTGTCCATTTACTGTAAGAATTGCAGACGACTTTCCCAGTGGAAGTGATTGACAAGTAAAGGCTTCACAATTGTTTCTCTGAGCAGATATTCTGTTAGTAATCAGTGTTTCGACTGGTTTGATGTGGCCTGCCACGAAGTACTCTCATATGCCTACCTATTCATCATAGAGTAGCACTTGCAACCTACGTCCTCAATTATTTGCTCGATTTATTACAATCTCTAGATCTACAGTTTATACACTATACAGCTTCTTATAGTACCATGGAAATTATTCCCTCATGTCTTACGTCCTACCATTGTGTCCCGTCTTCTTGTTAATATCATTCCTTTCCTCGCCGATTCTGTGGAGAAGCTCTTCATTCCTTTCCTTATCAGTCAATCTAATTTTCATCTGTAATACCAAATTCAAATGCTTCGATTCTCTTCTTTTTTGGGTTTTCCACAGCCCACGTTTCACCACTATAGAATGCTGTGCTCCAAGCGTACTTTCTCAGAACTTCTTCCTCAAGGCCTATGTTTCATACGAGTAGAATTCTCTTGGCCAGTAATGCCCTTTTTGCTTTATATGTCCTCCTTGCTCCGACCATGGTGGCTTATGTTGCTGCCTAAGTGACAGAATTTCTTACCGTGATCTACTTCGTGCTCACCAATCCTGGTTCTAAATTTCTCGCTGTCCTCGTTTCTGTTACTTTTCATTACTTTCGACTTCCTTCGAATTACTCTCAATCCGTATTCTGTACTCATTCCATTCAGCAGATCCAGCAGTCATTCATATCCATTCACCTTGAATTTGGATTCCTATCTATAAGTTTTCCTTTATTTCCGTCGTTGCTTCTTCCATGTGTGGATTGAACAATAGAATAGAAACGCTACATCCCTGTCTTACACTCTTTCTAATCCGAGCACTTCGTTCTTCGCCTGCCACTCTTACTGCCATCTTGATTCTTGTACATATTGTTTATTACTCCACTTTATCTCTAATTTTTTTCAGAATTTCGAAAATCTTGGATTCTTTTGCATTGCCGGAAGACTTTTCCAGGTCGACAAATACTTCCAACGTGCCGTGATTTTTGTTGAGTATTGCTTCCATTATCAACCGCAACATCGTAATTGCCTCTCTGGTGCCTTTAATTTCCTATTTCCAAACTGATGGTCATGTAACAGATGTTAGCAAAAATTACTGGTGTCAGGAGATCTTAATATCATACTTTTTCCCCCACATACATGACAACTCCAATTTTCTCCACACAGCTCTACAGAAATTGGTTGCTAATTTATTGTCTTCTGTGTTAAAGTGTGTATTCCTGGATATACGAGGTGTGTAGACAGACGTAATACATTAACTTGCTTGACGTTCTCGATCGTGCAAACAGACAAGCAGATTGTGAACACCGCTTTAAGCCGTGTCATATTCTGATGCATAACGGTAAGGTTATTTCAATAAGTTTCTTTTGTGGGTCACTTCATTTACAAGGACGTCTTTCTAAGCAGTCCCTCTGAATGAGGCGTTCACCTCGTTTGTAAAAAGGACTTCTAGGCATCACAACGGTTCCCTCAATTTATGTCTTCAGCTGTCTTTCCCTTTTCCGTTAGGATTCAAAAATGGTTCAAATGGCTCTGGGCGCTGTGGGACCTAACTTATGAGGTCATCAGTCCCATATAACGTAGAACTACTTAAACCTAACTAACCTAAGGACATCACACACATCCATGCCCGAGGCAGGATTCGAACCTGCTACCGTAGCGGTCGCGCGGTGCCAGACTGAAGCGCCTAGAACCGCTCGGCCACTCCGGCCGGCTTTTCCGTTAGGGAGTTGGCCATGTCCTGTACCCCCATCTCCCAATAACAGGAACTGGCACAGTATCAATCTAATCTCCACCCAAAGTGTGCGGGAGCTCGAAAACTCTCGCTTCATGGTTGACACACTTGACTGTTTTATTCATCCAGGACCCATCGTGTCACTTCAGAACTTCGTGTGTGTGTGTGTGTGTGTGTGTGTGTGTGTGTGTGTGTGTGTGTGTGTGTTTTGCTCCAAGCTTTTGTCACTTTCGTTATTCTCCGTTTTCGTCCAGGCTATTGTAGGTTCCCCAACTGTAAATACCTACCCGTTCTTCATTCAGATCACTTGTCAGTATCTCACTATCATCTTTTACTTGGCCAAAGGTAGATTTTGCAATTCGTGTCACGTGGCACCCTGACCCAAATTTTCTATGCAGACGTTGGGCTACACCTCTCCCATGGCAGTTAGCTAGCAGTGTTGCCGTTCTTTTCCTTCTCAGTTTGGTTTCCAAGTTGTCTCAAGTTTTTATTAACAGTCCACTGCTCCCAGCTTTCGTTTATACATTAGTCTGCTGCAGAGTTCAGGTATTTGCCTATGATAGTCAAGTGATGAACATGAGAAACATTTTTGCCTCTTTGTAAAATCTCTGTTCATCCTGAGACTAATATAAAAATTTGTTGAACGATTCGAATTAGAGTATGCTCGACGAACGCTTCGCGTACCATATTTAATGCTAGCGGGACGATCCCCTGCCATAACAGTGTTAGGGAGGGTGACGTGCACCACTTTATATTCGTATTAAAACGTCAACGCGTGTCCATTTGCTGTATTTTCGTAGTTAGTGTGATCTATAGCCTCGGAATGGTGGGATTAAATCAGTATATCACGTCGCCTAGAGTATACGACAACGTATTGCAAGATTAAAACGTGTCATGTTCTAACTTAATGGTGATAAATTCATGACGTGCTTATATTAAATTCATCGTCGGCGCTATGAATAATGCTATGGGTAACGTTTGATGAAATACGCTGTGACAAATGGCTGTATTGGCTACATTCCAGCACGTCGTTCTACACATCATATATCCAACGCATTTAAAGATAGTGTAATTAAATTGTGGACTGTCAGAGAGCGTAATTTGTATTATTTTTTCAGTTAACGCACCTAAAATTCTGTTAATAAAAACGCAAAAATGAATCAGCGAAGTTCTTAGAATGTCATATAGTCACGGAAAGTACCACAGTCACACTTCCACCAATTACAGGGATATTCCAGAGTGAATTTTACGCTCTGCAGCGGAACATGGGCTGATATGAAATTTTCCATTATAATGAAACTGTATGCTAGAAATGGACTCGAACGTGGAACCTTTACACTGACATGCAAATGGTCTATATTTAGGTATCCAATCAGGACGCACGAGGCACCTCAGACATCTACTTCCACCTCTACTCATCTCCCACCTTCCAAAGACGCGCATACATGGAGGCTCAAACAGCCACTTCAGTAGAACAGTACATTAGAATAACACACAGTATTCTTCTCGTGTGCGCTGTTTCACACTGAAGTACGATTTCCAGTGAGAGGCAATAAATCAGACTAAAGTCTCCTATTTTGATTGAAATCGGCCAATCATGGTATGCAGAAACATGACTCTCTTAGTGAACATTTTTGTCAAGAGAATGAAATTAAATGAGGAATGATATTCTCGTCGTCTCTAAGAAAAAAAACTTAATTGGAAGGTATTTAACTGAATTTCGTTATCTTAGAATACCACCAAAGTTGACTGATATGTAAACAACTCCGCAGCCCGTAAATACTACAGGCAAGAATGGGGAAGTTAAGACATCAGTGACCTTAAACAAATGGCCTATGGAGATGCAGTTGTGCCGAAATGGGGACGCAAATTCGTCGTAATATACTGGTGTCAAAAGTTGCCATTCCTGCATCCTTAAAAAGACGTCATTTAGCTGCATAGGCTAGTTCTTTAATTGGAAATAAACATTTTGTTATTAGCGATTAGTTAACTTCTCTACATTGAGCACTAACGAGCCAGAGCACACCAAAATCTTTGGTATGCTTACAGCATGATATGGTCCACTAGCGTTGTGGGAAGGCGCATTTGAAGACGTTACTAAAAGCATTCAACACAAGTGCGATGGGTACGAGTTAGATTATCACGCCTCGAAGTTAATACGTCTATGGACCCATGCATACAAAAAGCTTTCACAGTTTTCGCCGTAACTGAATTAAGGAAATTTAATCATGATGGGCGCACAGTCGTTTCCATCTCACTTCGTCTCCTACATATACTAGCTTGTGTCCTTACTGCCGTTCGGACACCGGCCCCACTATCAACAGAAATATCTCTTTCGCGTTGTGATAATCACATACGGAATATGCGTAGCATCAATTAAAATCCTGTGTAATGTAAATGGATATAATGCGTAAACATCCTGGGATTCTGCTAAGCTCCAGGAATGTATCAAGTAGACAACATTATCACCAGACAAATATTTATAAATGGAATTTTGGCCATAAAAGTTCACATCGGTGTGGTTCTAAGTGTAGATAATTATGTAATTCCTATGCAGTATTTGCTGGTACTCAGACGAGACAAAAATGAAAATTCTAAGTATGGGTTAAATACAAATTAACTCATGAAACCAGAGACATCATACAACGGACGAACGAGGGTATGTCCTATCTACGAGATCATTTAGTCTGCTCTCACTTCGGGGCTCCGTCATATGGCAGACTACTGAAATCCTGACCACAGTGAGACGCGGATTACTTGAAGGACAACTGAAAGCGCTGATTTTCAGCTGGCCTCATCAAATAATACACCCGAAAAACCACGCTGGCACTATATCACTCCTCATGGACACCAATAAAAGTGGATGTTAACTATTACGAAAATGTGCCTTCACTACGGGGTCCTTCAGGTGATGAACTGATGTAGCGTCCTAACTGCGAAGTCCTCCGTAACAGACAGAGAAATGGACATAAGCCCTCATAAGCGGACCTATGAAAGTGTACCTGTGTAGCTCATTATATGAAAGACCAATCGAAGTATACCCTCATTACAAGGCTCATCATATATTAATGTAAGTATGCCATCATTACCAGTTCCATGTATGATACATCAATGAAAGCATGCTCTACATATGAGGCCCATCCTACGACGCAGCAATGAATAGGGGCTCTCACTAAGAGGTCCATGACAAGCCACACCAATAAAAGCAAACTCATACTAAGGTCCGTCGTACGGTGAACCAGTTAAAACTTGCATATCTAATCCCAGCTATTCCAATCAAATTAAAACATAACCAGGTTTTAGGGCTACGGATCTGGTTATTTAACTTCTTGATTTCCGATGATGATGAAATGGGTTGAGCATCTCCTCACAGCACTGGTCTACACCTGCAATTAAGTTTGTCCTCTTCGTATGTTGTACGTCAGGAACTATTTGTCAAGTTAATCAGATCAAAATGATGTGTTTGAAGAAGTTAGATGCTTTTAGAAAACATTTATTGCACTACAAAAATGTCGCAACATCGACCTTTACAAAATCTGAGACAATACAAGACATTTACTGCTACTGCTGCTTGTCCTTTGCATTTTGACAGTAGAAATGTCAGGACATTTGTTCTTTTACACACATTCTTCAAAAATTACCATTAAAATTTGTTTGCTCTTCGAAAGTAAGTTACAGGATTTAGTTATGGTATTTATTGCAAGGTTAACATGCTGAAATATCACAATTACTGCCGCCAAATTACATGAAACACCTTCCCACAACAGCGTCTGAATTATACTGTATTTCTTAATAACTTCAGAAATACAGGTTTCATTTTGATCCTCAAGTGAATCCTGCCTCTTTATGATTAGCTGAATAAAAATTACTAAGAAAATTCGCTCATAGAAAATTCATAGTACATTTTGTTTACAGCATTTTTGTTACTTGCTCTTCTATTTTTCCAATTAACACAATGAAAGTGTGCCCTCACTTGAGGCTCTTCATGTGATGGACCAATAAAATATTTGTTCAGAATTATCAGCGTAGTGTTACGAAATGTAACTCGTCTAAACAAAATTTTTTATTTTTTGCTTTTATTTCTTCATTTCAGACAATATTTTTCTCTTCTGGTCATCTTCCTGTTAATTTTTCTTCTTTTCCTAGAATGACTATTGATTTTGAATATATAAGGAGGAAAGGAACCTGAATGACAAATGAACGGATAGAATAGTCACTGAACCAACCATCATAAAATTTGCTAATGCATATTTGTTGTGAAGCATAGCTGGATGCTCGTAACTTATTGCATATTAACACCCAGACAGTAGAATAAATGCTCAAGAAACGAGATTTCCGAGAAGAGTTGAAGGACATCTAAGGGAAGATAATAAAAGAAATGAGGATACAAGAAAACTTTAAGGAATATTTAACCTAATCGAAAAAATGAAGGAAAATAGGAGAAAATGAAAGGAAAATGTAAGCAGTATGGGTGTATAAAGTTCTCCGGTAACAGCTCTCAATTACAAATGCACTGGAAGACTGTACAAGAGATGGAGTACCCCAATAAACAGTTTGTCAACGTTTGGACAATAGATGAAGTAAATAATAATAATAACAAAAACCATAATAATAGTTTTTATTTGAATACATACTTCTAACATACGCGGTACCACTTCACAAACCAGATCCGAAAGGAATGATGCTAAATATGTTTCGAGGTATCTGGTCTCATGTCACTGACAAATTATTTCCGTGTTCGGCGAAGCTCTCTCATGCAGACGATTTCGTACCACGTAAGATGACAAAGTATGGCTACTGCTAAGGTTAAAGAGTTAATCGAAGACGGAGACAAAATGCAAATAGCCTCTCGAACATGAAAAACTGCAGCATTTCCTTGTGAAAAATATGTTTCGGCCAAGAACAATTTATGAAAAAACAAAAATATCTAAATCGCAACTATTATAAAAGCCAAATTCATTTCTGGTTAATTAAATTTACTTCAGGTACCACCATCCGATAACCTCTAATTATCATGAGGGACGCAACCCCATGACAAGTACCAGTTGTGAAACATTAGTGCTGCAACGTGGAACGTTAAATACCTACGACAATAAATAAAGTAGGAAACGTTGACGGATAATGACGAAGACTGGACTTCTTTTTTACTAAAATGATTTCATTAAAAACAATCGCGATATGATGCAGAAGACAATACATCCGAAATTATTTAAATAATTATTTATCGGTGTCGTGCCTAAAATTATCGTGAATCGTTGAGCATAGGTAATTAGACTCTTCGTCTTCAGTCAGTTTCCACTGGTAGGTGCTTTAGTGTCTTTCACTAATGCGAAATACTTTCACATAATGGATAAATGTTGTATGAACAGTCTATACTTCTCGCTGCATGAATAAGCGTGACGATCAGCGTCTCCTGTAGTGTACTGAAAATATCATGTATAACGTGCGATTTGGGAAGATTATTGACGGTATGAGAGACAGGGGTATTAGAAATATCCGGACAGAATCTGCTGTTGTAATGATCAATGGTTGGATACTCCAACCAGCAAAGGCATAGGTTAAAAGTAATTTCCTACAGTCCGTTAAGAACTTTCGTAGCAGCATGTACTCTGGTTCTAAGAGCAATCTTCAATTTGGTTTATCCCACTTTAAACCAAATTTTAGTTATAACATATTGCGACCTATTTTATTTTAAAACATGTACAACTTTAACTGTGGATTCGATAGGGTACCTTCACAATATTCACCATTAAATGCGAAGAACATTAAACTAAATTAATTTCTATAGACTGACGCTGAATTCCGAGGCTCCGGAATATAATTGCAACAATAGTGTGCTTATGTCAGTGTTCATTTGAAACCTAGATACCGGCCACAACTAATCGTTAGGGATCTGTATTATTAGTCATTTTTTCAGTAGCCCATGTCGATGTTTTTTTGTTGACAGCTGTGGAGTTAGATATATATACACGTGGTTAGTGCATTCACATGGTTTTGCGGACAATGTGTTTTCTTCTGCAGCTTGCAAAATAATAAGACACTATTTATTTAGGTAAGCAAGGGTAAGAAAAGTCATTTCTTCTGAGAATTATGAATGCATTTTGTTTAGTAATTCATGGAGGTTTACAGAACTGAATTACAATTTCTTAAATGAATATTATATGTTTGTGGATTATGTCGCTCACGTATTTAAACCGTCTGTGTACGAATGAGTTTAAATCAAATTTGTATCGATTTCAATTATGGAGCAGGAAATTTTAAAAGTTTTAAAGGTGGATCCAACACACTGTAAGATATTGAGTTTGTTTAGATGGATGATCTAGTTGAGGGATGTTAAGTGAGATGCTCAGACGGGTACTCATTTTCCGCAGACGGCATCCCAAACTAATTTCATTAAAATTGTTTCACTGAGGGACTAAATGGAGAGGCTATCACTCTCGCCATTCAGAAGCTACTTGTGTAAGATAGATGTTTCTCTAAAAGTGTGCAGATCCAGTCAGAGGAGTCAAACTGTAGAATGAGGAAGTTATCACAAACACAGAAGGCAAAAAAGCGAAGGCAGAATCTAAAATCTGGAAGAACAAAGAGATGAAAGTGCGGTATTAGCACGGGAGAGTAGTCATTGGTCCCAAACCTGGAAAACACGGAGAGGCCCCAACCAAAACCGCCCTGTACCTGCGCCAAGAGTAAAGCAAAACTTTGTAAGTGAAACTAAAACTACTTCCACGTAGCAAACCGAAGACCAGTTCAATGATCCGTGAATCGTCTGCTGATATCAAAGATAAGGAATCTGGAAGGCTATACTTAGTACGAATGGCCAGTCCACCGCTGTATGGGATACCGTGAGTGTGTTTCCACAGCCACGTTGTGAAGGTGGTTCGTTGCGCAAGAGGAAACAGTGGGTGAAGCTAATATGTCCGACGCGTAGACGGCATAAGACAATGGACTCCTTTTGATATCAGCGGAAGGAAGACCACCAAACTGCAGTAGTCCCCTTGATTGTGCAGAGTTTATTACTGTGAGCAGCAGCACACCGGGTGTCATTCCATTGTTGGGTAAAGAGAGATTTGATTTGTATCCGCATATCTGCATCTTAAATCAAGAAAGGGAATTGGAGATAATTGTGTGCCAGACGGTCAGCCAGTTCATTTCCTGGGATGCCCACATGACTTGGGACTCAGAGGAAGACACGGGTGAGGCGGTATGGCCAAAGGAAGAGAGGTGGTCATGGATAGCAGTGAACACACTAGATGACCCCGCCAGTAAATGGTGTTCCATGCCAGTAGGAGACATAAGAGTATCCAGCCTTATCTGTCGTTTTAGATACATTATTGTAGAAGACGGTGGCACCATAGAACTCTCGAAGAATGGAAAGTGCAAGATGCCAGAATATCATAGAGGCTACAGAGACCTTAGGTCCCTCAAATAGATCGGTGATAATTCGCAGTCGAGGCACCATCCAGGAAGAGGGGGGGGGGGCGGGGGAAGAGGAAACTAGTGAGGGGGTACTTTCCAGTGAGTGGAGACTGGACATTCTGACGGGGCACATATTCCAAATCCCACCCGAGGGCGGGGGCGGGTATCAGGAGAGAGAGAGTCCTCGTTTGCCAGGAAGACAGGGTGTATGGTGTGGTCAGGGAATCGTTGAATGGTGATTGGGTAAGGAACCGGGAGTTGGCTCCGTCGTATTTATAGAGGGAGAATCCCCGCTTCTGCGATGAGAGTGTAGGCAGAACTCGTATGAAAGTCAACGATAGCCCAACGAAACCCTGAATGGTGGACAGAATCAAGTAGCTTCAGAGTGGAAGGAGTCGTCGAGCTATAAACTTGACAACCGTAATCTAGTCTGAATAAAACAAGAGTAAAGGAGAGTAAGATGTGTGGTTCAGGCGGCAGACAGCGTTAAGCTTTAGCAGGCAGTTCAAGTGGCGAGTATGGGCTAGCCACGTCATCTTTTTATCAAAAATAAGGCCAGGAAACAGGATTGTGCTACAAGTAGGCTCTGGTCACCTTAATCGGTAGGTCGACAGCAAATATGCATAACCTGCGTTTTAGAGGGAGAAACTGGAATCCCACGCATAGGCCCGTCGAATGGCGCTTTGGAGCGGGCTTTCAGCAGATTCTACCGAGTGGGAGCTGCACCAGATGCCAAATTGTCGACATACAACGCCGGGGTAATCAGAGGTCCAACAGAGGTGACAAGTCATCCCACAGTACCCTGTGGGATGCCGTTCTCCTGGATCCGGCGGGTGCTGAGTGAAGTGCCATTTCAAACCTGGATGAGCCGGTGAGATAAAAACTCGCGTGCAAAAATCTGACGGGGGCCGCTAAAGCCCCTGTCGCGGATGGCAATAACTAAAATATGACGGCACCAAGCCACGGCGTATGACTTAGATAGGTCAAAGAAGAAGGTGTGGCCGGTTAGTAAAAGTCTGTCGCATTGATGTTTCCAATTGGAGTAAACGGCCAGTTGTAGATCGTCCTTCCTCGAAGCTGCACTGATAGACAAAATGCCCTGAGGTTCGAGTACCCAACATAATCGGAAGCTAACCACCTTCTCGAGAAGTTTACGAAGTACGTTGGTCAGGCTAAGCAGGCAGTAGCTGTCGAGAGAAGTTGGGTTCTTGCCGGGTTTAAGGACACGGGTAAATACGGTATCTCGCCATTGCGAGGATAAGGCACCGATGAGCCAAACACAGTTGAAAACCATGATGAGATGTTGCCTCTGGGTAACGTCCATGTGTTGGATCATCTGGTTGTCGATGGAATCTTGGCCAAGGTCCGTTTCTTATAAGGGGTAAGAGTCTGTAGGATTTCCCATTCATGAAATGTTCGTTATAGGATTCAGCTTGGTGAGGCTGAAACTGAAGATTTCAGTGTTTCGCCAGAGAGAAGTAGCATCATAGGAAGAGGACGCCGAGGCTGTCGCAAAGTGTGTCGTGAGGTGCTCTGCAAGGACTGATGGATCAGTAAAGAGACATGTAGATTAAGATCCTCGACGCTGGCGGTCAAGAGGGTTACAGAGCTTGGACCAGACATGCGATGGAGAGTCATACATCCCCAGGGAGGAAACATAGCGCTTCCGGCACTCTTTTCTACTCTGCTTGATAAGGTAGATAGCCTTAACACAGAGATGCTTAAAAGCGATGAGCCTGATCTGTAAAAGGGTCGTATAAATTGTTGCAGCAGCCGTCGGCGTTCGTGGATAACAACTGCTACGTCCGTGGTCCACAAATATACCGGTCGACGACCAGGGGGACCGGTGCACAAGGAAATTGCAGTGCCAGCAGCATGAAGAATAGTAGCAGAGACGCCTTACAAGACTGCATCAATGCAATTCGAAATAGTCGTCAAAGTGCGCAGCGGACATATGTAAAGGCCAATTGGCTCTGCAGAATGCCCAACGTGGGGCCTGTCTGTCTGGCGGTCGAGGCAGAACGGTAAAATCACCGGAAAGCTATCCCTGTCGTAAAGATCATCATGGGGTCACCAATGTAGGGAAGCCATGAGAACAGAGGAGGAGATCGTGAGATCGGTAGCAGGAAAAGTGCCATTAGTGGCACTCAACTGGATAGTGGAACAATCATTGAGGAGACACAAATCAAAATCTGTAATAATTTTGATCAATTAGAAGACCCCTATCTATTGTGTCTCTAAATATCCATCTTTTCAGAAATGTTTGCGGGACTCGGCTGTTCGATACGGGACGTCCAATCAAACACCTACTTTCTGGAGATAAACAGTTACCTTCTGTAAATGAATCATATCCATAAACAAACCGCAACATAAACTATTCCCTAAGAAGAAGAACTGCACAAAACTATAAGCTATTCCTTCTGTATGAAACTTGATATTAATAATAATTTTATTATTTAATTTGTAGTTGCGTGTTAGCAAGATTCTCGAAAACTAGTCTGTGATGTTTCAGTTTAAGCAGTAATTAACTCTTCACACATAAAACTTCGTTTCATTCAACCTAATGTAATGGGACTGGACCACTTTCAGCCCCGCGCAAAGCCTTTGCTACGCTGTACATGTTAATCTGGTCTACTTGCAAGTACAAAGTGAATGCATAATCAAGGCCTTGCGTTCCATCAGTGGAATAAACTTTACGGCAAATCATATTTCAATGTAGGGATGCTAGTGAAGGCATGGAATTTCGTGGTTCCAGACATTGTGCGTCAATAATTTAGCTGTCGGTTACATGTTTTTGATTTTATTTATCAGGTTCTGTGGAATCGTGCGAGCCGAAGCTAATTCGTCATCAAACCAGACAGTACTTAATGAGTAGAATGCTGAGTAGAAAATGTATAAACAAAAGTATTAAGCTATTAATAAATCACTCAAACTAATGGGAGTGTATATGAGTAAACAGCAGACTTCAGAATGAGTTTTCATCGTGTAGAAAAGCTTGCGCTGAATGAAACTTCCTGGCAGATTAAAATTATTTGCCAGACCGGAACTCGAACTTAATACCTTCACATTTCGTGGGCGGAGGGCGAGCTGTAAGAGAGGTTTGTGAATAGCGCTTGGATAGCTCAGCTGATAGAGACGTTGGGCCGCCGGAAGGCAAACGACCAATTTCGAATGCGTGTCTGACCCATAGTTTTAATGAGGTAGAAGTTTCAAACAGCATCTTGCATAAAAAGTTTTCACCTACTGGAAGAGACTGCTGTAAAGAATATGGGTGTCCACAAGGAAATCTTTCAACTTGGATTTGAACGCTTGGGACCTTTTTTTTTCTGTTTCGCTGGAAGTCTGTTAAAAGTGAAACTTGCTAAGTACTATGATACACCGTTCTGCAACATAGTATTATGCTAATGTGTATGGTTCTTCCGGCTAGTATTCACTGAATAAATGTTGCAGTTTCTTCTGAATGAGTCAATATCGTCAACAAAAATGCCACGACGGATTATACACTGTCCAGTCACATTTAACGCGACCACCTGTCAAAAGCCTGAATATATTTTGCTAAGTGGACCGCTGCGAGATTGCAGGAAGAGTGTTATGTTCTGGATGGAGGAATGAGGAGCGATGCAGACTCCAGCTGAGCTAGGATTCTCGGTTGAGGATCCTTGATGGGTACAGCCCGAACAAGATAGTCGTACAGATTCACGATCTGGTTCAGATATGGGGAGTCCGGTGGCCGGGTGAGTAGCGTAATCTCATCCTAGTGCTTTTCGAACTAGGCATGAACCCTGCGAACTTTTTGGCAGTTTTCATTGTTCCGCTGGTAGATACCATCTTATCTGGCGGAACTGGTCTCAAAGGATAGAGCCATACTTAAGTTTATCCATTGTGCATTCCAGAATAATGGCATAAGCCAGGGAATTCCATGAAAACATTCCCCAGACCATAACGCTTCCTCCACTGGCCTGGGCACTTCTCACACTCCACCAGTGTGATGGAGCATAAAATCGGTACATCTAAAAAGGCCACCTGTCGCCACTCAGTGGGCGTCCAGTTAGCACATGTAGCTGGTCCGTGTGGTGTGGCTGTTATGTACCTATGTGGCTGAGCCCCTGACAACACAGGGATCACACTACTGATAGCTGAGCTGTTTCCTCCCCATGGATGCCTAGGAGTGGTTGCTTATCTTCTTGGAGCATCGGAACTCCCAGCAATAGCCACTGTACCCGACTGCCCTTCCTATGGCTGGGTGGTGCCAATGGAGTGAGGCCCTGGTTGGAGTGGGTGGTTCCAGGAAGGATGCTTGGCGCATGATGTTACATGCTACATGCAACGTGCGTATGCCTGACTGGCAGTCATTCCTCGCCTGGACGAGTAAATATCGAATTAGGTAGGTGGCCATAATGTTATGGGTGTTCAGTGTATATCAGTTAATTAAATTTATGAGAAGTGCGCATTTGAAGTAAGGATATGGGATTTGCATGGCATCATTATTGTTTCAGAACTACAAAAGGTTTACGTAGCTTAGATCGATTAACGTTACTCAAACACCTATTACTGTCACCGCTGTCACACTGAGGCCAGTCCGTTAACATACATTTAAAAAGGCGTCGAAAATATAAAAACTATTTGATTGAAATCTGGTTTCGCGGGACTGAGCGGATCAAGTTGTGGAAAGGGGCCAAGATCAACTACTGTTAGTTATAAAAGAACACACACAAATTTATTGCTCAGACCAATGCACAGTTCTCTCTTTAAAATAACAAAGACAAACTTCTCCATAATAAGTTTGAATGATTGCTTTTAAAACACCAGTAACTAGAGAAACAGCTGAAGGCCTTATTAAAGCAAAATTACAATATCTTCTCGGCTAAAGGCCGAAATAATATTTCAGATCAGCTAAGAAAATTCTTTAAAAGTCATGCATTTACAAATTCCGGCTAAAGGCCACATTAAGGAAAATTCAAGTTAATTCTTCGGCTGAAAGCCCAACAAAAAAAAAATTTTCTTCACATAATAAAATGGCTCTGAACACTCTGGAACTTAACCGCTGAGGTCATTAGTCCCCTAGAACTCGAACTACTTAAACCTAACTAACCTAAGGACATCACACACATCCATGCCCGAGGCAGGATTCGAACCTGAGACCGTAGAGGTCGCGCGGTTCCAGACTGTAGCGCCTAGAACCGCTCGGCCACTCTGGCCGGCTTAACATAATAAAGCAGAGGCTTTACAGATAAGCTTTTACACAGTATAACAGAAAAACGTCTTAGAAAAGTTGGATTATCTTCTGGGCTTAAGGCCCAAACAATCACTTAAGAATAATTACATACATCCTTAAGATAAACATTTACAGAATATGGCTGAGGGCTATTTCAAGAAGTCAAGATAATTAAAGAGAAACCTTACAGACAAGGATTTACATATTAAAGCCACAGATTCTGAAACCAACGCGGCTGAAGGCCTAATCTTAAAGTTGTTATGAAGTTTGGCTAAAGGCCATATACTAAACATAAAACAGACAATATTAATACATGGCTGAAGGCCTGGCACAGTACCTGCGACCAAATAAAATGACAATCACAAACAACAAACAGTGGTACTGAGAAGCGTTCCAAGAGTCGGCCTGGGGAGGAAACTCTAACCACAGTTTAGATGAGACAGACAGCCAAGCGTAACACTAAACAATCGGGTTCCAGCACTACCTACGGACAGTTGACGAACCAACCAACCGCCTAATCAATTGCCTTCCACCCGACCAACAGCACGACAACCAAAGGTATCAGCGAATACGAGGATCGCAGCAGAATTATGTCTTAATAATTGGCGTATAAACACACTCAAAGAGAAAAAGGGAACACCACCAAGCTGTCGAACTTCACGCCGTGCCGGACAGCATCAACATTGCGAGGAAAACACCCTGCCACGTAACTACCCTAACGACCAGGGCAGGTAACCGAAATGTTAACGGCCACAAGGCAGAAGATACTGCCGGTGCACTTCACTAGTAAATTATAATCATTTCAAAGATTAAACACCATACAGGGAGACGGCTGCCAAATTTTGCCGACTCCAACACAACATCACGTAGCTGCTTATGGGGACAGCCCAGGATACAACAACCAGCACTCAACGAAGAGATGTCACAACGGATGAACTTTCATGACGGGTTCACAGTATGTAGGTCTGGTGGGGGACGAACTTAGCAGTTCCCGCAGCTAGTGTCACACAACTCCAACCGCCTGTGCACACCGCCAGCAGCCCCGGCATGATCACACGCCGCAGAGACTTCCTCGCTGCTCCGCCACAACCGACCAACTGCCCACACACACCATGACACGGAAATATAACTGCCACACCAAAGAAGTTGCGGCAATACTAGTATCGATAAACGCTGCTGCTGGTGAGTAACTCTTTCAAATAGTAACTGAGGGAAGAATAAGACGCCACTCGATGCTGACAAAATGCCCAAAAGGAAAAATGGCATTAGCGCGAGCCGACCACGGCTCAGATAAATGAGGTATCGCCTTGATAAACCCTATCAAAAATCAGAAAAATCGCATATTCAAAACGGGATCTTCCTCACGTTGATCTTAACTGGGAGGGCCACTCCGCTACTCACTGTTCTAATGTAGCTCGCTAGATTATAAAGCAAAGAAATATGTTGCAAAAAAATGCATAGAGAGGAGATCTATTTGCTTGTCATAATCACTTCGTTAATAGAAGGTTTCAGGTATGGCTGCCTCTTGCCGGCCGTGGTGGCCGAGCGGTACTAGGCGCTTCAGTCTGGAACCGCGTGACTGCTACGATCGCAGGTTCGAATCCTGCCTCGGGCGCAGATGTGTGTGATGTCCTTAGGTTAGCTAGGTTTAAGTAGTTCTAAGTTCTAGGGGACTGATGACCTCAGAAGTTAAGTCCCATAGTGCTCAAAGCCATTTGAACCATTTATGGCCGCCTCACATTCTCACAGTATACGACTATATTACTTCAGCCACATTCGTCGCCACACCACATTACTCACGAGCAACTCTCACTTCCCATCCACAACAGCCAAAACGGAATAGATTGAAACAAAACTTCTTTTCCTTCAAAAAAGCAAGTCACGTGTGGCGACCAGACTATCGCTTGTCGTTAGGTGAAGCTACGTACACCTCTAAGTCCTCAAACAGATAGTTACAGGGAGTAGCTGAAGCAGCCGTGAACATACAGAAATCGATAAATGTGCCACAGACAAAATAACAAAGATATCTCGCGAGACGAAACTGCATAAAAGCATAATACTACAGGTAAGGTGGCCGTTAGGAAAGGGCACCTTTTAACCGTTTCTAAGAGACTTTTATTGAGCGTCGTTGTAAAAAGTTCTTGTTGTTTTTAAGCAGACGTAATAACATGTACATTTATTCGCATGTAGGATAGCGACGCCTGTTACCACTCTTATTGATTTGCTGCCTCAGTTTTCCGTTACTGAGGCAGCTTTGCTTTACATACAGTGGCAGTGGTATCAAGATGAAAACCGTGTCGTCGTAGAACGGAGGCAAAAAGTTTTCAGAACTGTGTAGTTTCTGATGCATGAAGCAAGATTCGTTTACTAAACGAAGTGATGCTATAAGGTGCCAAAGAAGAGTGCATTCTTATAGTTGTTAACAGACATATGAACGTCGAAATCATCACTAACTTGCGGACAGACCATCAGAACATGTACAGATTTTGTACAACTTCAGTGTTATGTTGTTTGTCTTTAGATCTGTAAATCTTACATGCATTGATCCCAATTAATTCTTAAAATTCCCCCCTCCTAAGACCTTCCCTACGGTATATACGTCTCGTTGCTGTTTTCTGATCACTGGCTCAGCTATGAGGACATTACCTACGTCCTCCTTGCCAGATGTAGTGGATCTTATTTCTAATTAATATTTGAAACGAAATTGATTTCATAAAGAAATTCTTTGAGCAACATGCTACGAACGAAATTTCTGTAATTCATTTTCTTTTACCAAATTAATAGCTAAAAATTGAAGCATTTTCATAGAGAGCACCTACGCTTCTTACCCTTCTTCTTGTCAGTGTTTTCCATATATCCCTCTCCTTCTCGATTCTGCGGAGAATCTCTACTTTTCCTACTTTGTCAGACCACCAAATTTCCAACATTCTTTTATACCATACATCTCAAATGCTTCGATTCTCTTCTGTTCAGGTTTTCCCACAGTCCATGTTGCACTGCCATTGATGCTGTACCTCCAAACATACATTTTCAGAAATTTGTTCCTCAAATTGAGTCCTATATTTAATATTACCCCCCCATGAACCATGGACCTTGCCGTTGGTGGGGAGGCTTGCGTGCCTCAGCGATACAGATAGCCGTACCGTAGGTGCAACCACAACGGAGGGGTATCTGTTGAGAGGCCAGACAAACGTGTGGTTCCTGAAGAGGGGCAGCAGCCTTTTCAGTAGTTGCAAGGGCGACAGTCTGGATGATTGACTGATCTGGCCTTGTAACAATAACCAAAACGGCCTTGCTGTGCTGGTACTGCGAACGGCTGAAAGCAAGGGGAAACTATAGCCGTAATTTTTCCCGAGGGCATGCAGCTTTACTGTATGATTACATGATGATGGCGTCCTCTTGGGTAAAATATTCCGGAGGTAAAATAGTCCTCCATTCGGATCTCCGGGCGGGGACTACTCAAGAGGATGTCGTTATCAGGAGAAAGAAAACTGGCGTTCTACGGATCGGAGCGTGGAATGTCAGATCCCTTAATCGGGCAGGTAGGTTAGAAAATTTAAAAAGGGAAATGGATAGGTTGAAGTTAGATATAGTGGGAATTAGTGAAGTTCGGTGGCAGGAGGAACAAGACTTCTGGTCAGGTGACTACAGGGTTATAAACACAAAATCAAATAGGGGTAATGCAGGAGTAGGTTTAATAATGAATAGGAAAATAGGAATGCGGGTAAGCTACTACAAACAGCATAGTGAACGCATTATTGTGGCCAAGATAGACACGAAGCCCACACCTACTACAGTAGTACAAGTTTATATGCCAACTAGCTCTGCAGATGACGAAGAAATTGAAGAAATGTATGATGAAATAAAAGAAATTATTCAGATTGTGAAGGGAGACGAAAATTTAATAGTCATGGGTGACTGGAATTCGAGTGTAGGAAAAGGAAGAGAAGGAAACATAGTAGGTGAATATGGATTGGGGGACAGAAATGAAAGAGGAAGCCGCCTGGTAGAATTTTGCACAGAGCACAACATAATCATAACTAACACTTGGTTTAAGAATCATGAAAGAAGGTTGTATACATGGAAGAACCCTGGAGATACTAAGAGGTATCAGATAGATTATATAATGGTAAGACAGAGATTTAGGAACCAGGTTTTAAATTGTAAGACATTTCCAGGGGCAGATGTGGACTCTGACCACAATCTATTGGTTATGACCTGTAGATTAAAACTGAAGAAACTGCAAAAAGGTGGGAATTTAAGGAGATGGGACCTGGATAAACTAAAAGAACCAGAGGTTGTACAGAGATTCAGGGAGAGCATAAGGGAGCAATTGACAGGAATGGGGGAAATAAATACAGTAGAAGAAGAATGGAGGGGATGAAGTAGTGAAGGCAGCAGAGGATCAAGTAGGTAAAAAGACGAGGGCTAGTAGAAATCCTTGGGTAACAGAAGAAATATTGAATTTAATTGATGAAAGGAGAAAATATAAAAATGCAGTAAGTGAAACAGGCAAAAAGGAATACAAACGTCTCAAAAATGAGATCGACAGGAAGTGCAAAATGGCTAAGCAGGGATGGCTAGAGGACAAATGTAAGGATGTAGAGGCCTATCTCACTAGGGGTAAGATAGATACCGCCTACAGGAAAATTAAAGAGACCTTTGGAGATAAGAGAACGACTTGTATGAATATCAAGAGCTCAGATGGAAACCCAGTTCTAAGCAAAGAAGGGAAAGCAGAAAGGTGGAAGGAGTATATAGAGGGTCTATACAAGGGCGATGTACTTGAGGACAATATTATGGAAATGGAAGAGGATGTAGATGAAGATGAAATGGGAGATACGATATTGCGTGAAGAGTTTGACAGAGAACTGAAAGACCTGAGTCGAAACAAGGCCCCCGGAGTAGACAATATTCCATTGGAACTACTGACGGCCGTGGGAGAGCCACTCCTGACAAAACTCTACCATCTGGTGAGCAAGATGTATGAAACAGGCGAAATACCCTCAGACTTCAAGAAGAATATAATAATTCCAATCCCAAAGAAAGCAGGTGTTGACAGATGTGAAAATTACCGAACTATCAGCTTAATAAGTCACAGCTGCAAAATACTAACACGAATTCTTTACAGACGAATGGAAAAACTAGTAGAAGCCAACCTCGGGGAAGATCAGTTTGGATTCCGTAGAAACACTGGAACACGTGAGGCAATACTGACCTTACGACTTATCTTAGAAGAAAGATTAAGGAAAGGCAAACCTACGTTTCTAGCATTTGTAGACTTAGAGAAAGCTTTTGACAATGTTGACTGGAATACTCTCTTTCAAATTCTAAAGGTGGCAGGGGTAAAATACAGGGAGCGAAAGGCTATTTACAATTTGTACAGAAACCAGATGGCAGTTATAAGAGTCGAGGGACATGAAAGGGAAGCAGTGGTTGGGAAGGGACTAAGACAGGGTTGTAGCCTCTCCCCGATGTTGTTCAATCTGTATATTGAGCAAGCAGTAAAGGAAACAAAAGAAAAATTCGGGGTAGGTATTAAAATTCATGGAGAAGAAATAAAAACTTTGAGGTTCGCCGATGACATTGTAATTCTGTCAGAGACAGCAAAGGACTTGGAAGAGCAGTTGAATGGAATGGACAGTGTCTTGAAAGGAGGATATAAGATGAACATCAACAAAAGCAAAACAAGGATAATGGAATGTAGTCTAATTAAGTCGGGTGATGCTGAGGGAATTAGATTAGGAAATGAGGCACTTAAAGTAGTAAAGGAGTTTTGCTATTTGGGGAGCAAAATAACTGATGATGGTCGAAGTAGAGAGGATATAAAATGTAGGCTGGCAATGGCAAGGAAAGCGTTTCTGAAGAAGAGAAATTTGTTAACATCCAGTATTGATTTAAGTGTCAGGAAGTCATTTCTGAAAGTATTCGTATGGAGTGTAGCCATGTATGGCAGTGAAACATGGACGATACATAGTTTGGACAAGAAGAGAATAGAAGCTTTCGAAATGTGGTGCTACAGAAGAATGCTGAAGATTAGATGGGTAGATCACATAACTAATGAGGTGGTATTGAATAGGATTGGGGAGGAGAGAAGTTCGTGGCACAACTTGACCAGAAGAAGGGATCGGTTTGTAGGACATGTTCTGAGGCATCAAGGGATCACCGATTTAGTATTGGATGGCAGCGTGGAGGGTAAAAATCGTAGGGGGAGACCAAGATATGAATACACTAAGCAGATTCAGAAGGATGTAGGTTGCAGTAGGTACTGGGAGATGAAAAAGCTTGCACAGGATAGAGTAGCATGGAGAGCTGCATCAAACCAGTCTCAGGACTGAAGACCACAACAACAACAACATTTAATATTAGTAGACTTGTCTTGCCTTAGAAAACTTCTAATGTTCTTTTAATGCACCTAATTTGTACTTAAACTATAAGTAAAAAAATTAGTATAAGTTACAATAAACATGTTTTTACTTGCACTGGGAAATGTAGTGCAGCAAAGAGAAGCATACACAAATGATTTTCCGAGCATTACATTAAAATGCACTCTTTTTACCTACGACCTGTATGGCGCACATAGCAATATCATAAAGGACGACAAAGCCGCAAAGCACAGCCCCAAATATTTTGGGAAGCATTTTCCTACGGACTGAATTAAAGTTCACCGAGTAATGGCATAGCGGTGTTATCAGTCTGTTAGAGTAATGCAAAGAGGTTCTAAGCAAATACGGTTTATATCGTTACAATATGTAGTGTAACGGTAGCGGTGCTCTGTCTACATTTGAGAACACAAATATTATTCCATGTCAATAGCTACTCAGGAAACAAAACAAATGGCAGATAAAATCACCAGGGCTATTGACGTGGCCGTGCTTTAACGAAAACATTGTAAATTAGTCCCGTCCGACTAACAGGGGGACATTCAGCTGTGAGTTACTGTGTTTCACTGCTCGGTACACTGAAACAGGTATACACAAATCTTTAAAAAGAAGCTATACAGTGTACTACACTCAAATCTGTCAGCGAAGAAATAAATCAATTTTGCTGTGAACCATTTCACAATAAGTATTGCTTAATAAAACTTTTTAAACTTTTTTAATTATTAACACTACTGATACTTATCCTACAATTTCTCATCATATTACAATAATGCGTTTCTTTTAGCTTCTTCAACAAGTTTTCTCCACTTCCTCTCGTAAAAAATGCTCCGTCGTATAACAGCGTAAGCCCCAGAAGAGAAAGTTAATCTGAACGAAATCCTTTACAACACTGCATTGAGTCATGCTACAAAAATACATACGAAGTACAAAGCGAAATTCTTTCATTGTTGTTCTGTGTTTGTCTTTCGGTTATATGTTCCCATCTGAAAGAAAAGTAATTAATTTGTCTCCATTCCATGACTGCGTTTCATTGCCAGACTCTGTATGGCGCTGACTGAGAGGTGAGTTTGGAAAATTCATTCCCAGATTCCATCTGGCCGATTTGATTCCAGACTCAGTGGTTTTAGTAAAAACCGCATTGTTGAAACCCAGCTTATTTTTTTTCTGATAAAGGTTTTCCTGCCCCTCTTCGATGACCCATCGTGCTACCACCTTCCCAGTCGTAACATTACGAGGGGAATACTCTCCCTACTGTGAAAGCCGCGTAGGCGAACGTTAGCCTTTAAACTTTCTACATAAGGTGTCTAACATAAATGTGTACTAACACATGAAGATAAGGCTTCAATAAGAAATTGTTTCGAAAAATGTCGTAAAGCTTTTGCCCATTTTACTTCAACGTTTGACACGATTGTTTTAAACAAACCTGTAAAAGTTTTCGGATAAAACAGACTGAGACAAAAAAATTACTGTGTATTCTGTCAAATGTGCGGTTTCGTTATCTTTCTGACAGTCAGTATTAACTTCGATAGCAGGTAACTTAAACCGTTAGGCAAACTGTTTCTCCTTCTAGCAGCTATTTTTGACAGAAAAAATAAATTTTATTTATGGCTTATCGGTTTATGATTAGAATCCTACTACTACTACTACTACGGAATTTGAGTCATCAATAGCTTTGTAGTCCTAAAACACTATGTAAATTACCGTCTATGGAACCTACTATCGTGATAGATTCAGCAGCTGGGAAGGTCTCTCTCATAACCCGTATACCAATGATCCCAACCGATTTACCCAATCATTTTAATCCGCTTCAATTTACAATCAAGATTTCGGTCTCAGTAACAATAAACAAATACAAAATTTTATCGGAATTCCTGCTGCGTCAAATTTTGATGATAACCTCCGTCATCGTCCTCAGGAACAGTTGTGTGTTCTGTAATAGCTGCTGACGTAGTCATATAACCGACGCAACTAACTGATCAGTGACAGTACATGGCCATAGTTCCGGTCGATGTCTGTGGTGTTTTGGGGGACCGCTGCAACTTACAGAATTCGGCGAACTTGTATATATCAAGCCTCCATGCACCGTTATCCTGGTTATGGTTCGTGCTGCACATACTGATCTCTGCAGCCCATTTGATGGAAATGTCATCCTAGATTCTTGCGTTGGACGTGACTGTAATTTCATCAAACATAGATTTACGTGTTTTCTTCACGATACTCTCAGAAACTGCAATTTTCTGTAACTTACTGTTTTTTATGTACCACTGGCGTTCTGCTCTACGTCCAGTAGCTATGGATTCATGTTCCGAAGTAGTTGCTTCTACATTGACAGTCGATGTTGCAACCTATAATAATAGCTGATAACAGTAATAATAATCACAACAATAATAAAAATAATAATAATAATTACAATAATAATTTGCAAGGTGTACCAGAAGTGTTGAGACAAACTTTCAGGAGTTGTGTAGGTTGTCTTGAACAAATCGAGTACAGGAACGCTTGTCTGGAAACATCCTCTAGCGCAGTTTATTTTTCTCTTGAAAGCCTCTCAAATTCACAACGTTTTTCGGTATACAGAAGGAAACTAAACTGCTGATTGAAACCCGTGTCCGTAACCGTCATACACCAAGGCAAAATAGCATCACGTTCAAATGCGAAAAGATCTAACTACGCAGCAGCTACCACCATGTTCTCCATTGGCGTCCGTGGCCGTTAGTCGCGATCTCTGAATAACAAATAACATTGCGAGACTTTCCGCCTACGGTCCGTCAGCGTACAGAGTCACTTCTGCTGCCGTAAGGGTGACCTCGTAGCAGGAGCCACAGCGTCGCTGTGTCTATCCTCGGTTTGTTTCGCAAGACACTCTCTCTACAGCCTCTCGATGTTTGTCGCAATATTTCTGGCACATCCTGTAAATAACTGGATGATCCGGAGATCAAGTCCTCCACATTGTCTGCTGAGGACATTACCTATTTCTACAACTGCTCCTAAATCCAGCGGACGCAATTAATAGTGTTGAGGACTTACTTTGCGGATCACTGTCACTCCTTCCCCTTTCCTCTTCTATTCGCATGTAGTCCGCGGTAAGAATGATCTTTGACAAGCCTCTGTTAAACTCGAATCTCTCATGGTGTTTCGGTGAGATGTACTTCGGAGGAAGGAATTTGTCGATCGACTATTATAGGAACGTTTGTTCCAGAAATTTTAACAGAAAACCACGCGGTGATGTGGAAAGCCTCTCTTCGAGCTTCTGCTACAATCTGAGCACCTATTTAATGAACATTTAACGAAAGTCACTGCTCTTCTCTACTTCATCTATCAATTCTACCTCGTATACTAATGATCGAATGACGGTTCGTATGGTGCTCTATGCTTTCCAGGGATTCTTCCATTGAATTTTAGTTCGGCAACTGTCGTACCGCTATAAATTCCTGGATGGGTATAATCTTAGTCTGTTAATGGATATAAAAAAAACTTTGTTCTGCCTTGCAGCAGGTCTTGTCATGGGGGAAGGCTCGTCAGAGATTTCCGCCGCATCAGCGTTTAGGGAAGTGATTCCAGTTGTAGCTTCCCGTTGCCTTACACTGATGATGATGATGAAATGATAATGTGGACAGCACCACACCCAGTCCCTGAGCGGAGAAAATCTCCGACCCAGCCGGGAATCGAACCCGGGCCCCTTGGCGTGACAGACCGCCGCGCAGACCACTTTTTTTTATGGTCCAACATCGCGACAATTTTTTAATTATTTTTTTTGGGGGGGGGGGGGGGAAACAGGAAGGCAGGGTAAACAAGCAATCTTTATTCGTACAACTGTGCTGTCCTAGCGATAAGAAAAGTATCGAGACAGCGAAAACAAAGCAAAAACCATTTGGAAACCATAAAATCAACGTAAAGGCCGCCCTTTTTTTTTTGGAACATGAATAAAGTAAATGACAATTGACAATCCTAGTCACGGGCGGGAGTGAAAATAAAGTTATCATCTGCATCACAATCCCTGCAGCACACGGTGTCGCATCATAAGTATAGCAGAAAGCCATGTAATCTTGACCATTTCTGCCATTGTGGGCGGCATGTATTTCTCCTGCGTCGACCATTCGATGGACCATTGTCTGAGGCGGTTTCGGTGTTTACCATCGTTGTGTGTGTGTGCGTGTTTTTGTTCACGTTAACATAATCCAGTCATAACTGGTGCCAATAGGTAGGGGCCAGTTTTCTTCTCAGTGGGCTGTATGCCAATATAATTGAACCGCGCAGTACTGTCTCTAGTCGTTCTGCTGCAGGAGTTTTCGCAGTTCTGGGACACCCCAGCTGTCGGGCCGATTCTGAAAAACACTTCCTAAAAAGTTGGAAAAGTGAGTCGTGTATTTCGTATGACTCCGTATGAGCTCGTGTTGTTCTTGTAAATACATCCAATAATCCATCACGGACTCGATATCGTACGAATACAAATATTTCGTCGCATGTCCAGCGATCCAATTGACCGCATACGTCTTTTGCTTGGGAAAAAAGGTCTTGTCCGGTAGAAAAAGTACATCTGATATTTGTGTGTAGTTAGTGCACCGAAGAATGGCCAGTATTCGACGCGTCAGCATCCAGACGTCCCTCGCTGCGCCACACACTAAACCATGTTCTTTCGTTGATAACAGACCACAGTTTGTGCAAAGAGGAGAATCGACCACATGAATTGTATGTAATCGACTCCTGGCCACATGTTTACGGTTTATAAGAATATACCAAATCGATCTCGTTGCTGTTGACAGTAATGGAGTATGCACTGCATACCAAATGTGGTTCCACGTTCTCGACGGGTACTTGAATTCCATTATGTTGCGGCCATGGTGATCCATCAAGCACCTATAGATCTCCCGAGTCGTGGGTATTCTCGTCGAATGTACTTTAAGACGAACATAACTGTGATCACCAAGAAATGAGGCAATGTATGCAAGAGAAGACGAAATATTGCCCACCGCAATAAGGGGATTCGTACCCCCCATGAACCATAGACCTTGCCGTTGGTGGGGAGGCTTGCGTGCCTCAGCGACACAGATAGCCGTACCGTAGGTGCAACCACAACGGAGGGGTATCTGTTGAGAGGCCAGACAAACGTATGGTTCCTGAAGAGGGGCAGCAGCCTTTTCAGTAGTTGCAGGGGCAACAGTCTGGATGATTGACTGATCTGGCCTTGTAACACTAACCAAAAACGGCCTTGCGGTGCTGGTACTGCGAGCAGCTGAAAGCAAGGGGAAACTACGGCCGTAATTTTTCCCGAGGGCATGTAGCTTTACTGTATGGATAAGTGATGTTGGCGTCCTCTTGGGTAAAATAGTCCCCCATTCGGATCTCCGGGCGGGGACTACTCAGGAGGACGTCGTTATCAGGAGAAAGAAAACTGGCGTGCTACAGATCGGAGCGTGGAATGTCGGATCCCTTAATCGGGCAGGTAGGTTAGAAAATTTAAAAAGGGAAATGGATAGGTTAAAGTTAGATATAGTGGGAATTAGTGAAGTTCGGTGGCAGGAGGAACAAGACTTTTGGTCAGGTGAATACAGGGTTATAAATACAAAATCAAATAGGAGCAGTGCAGGAGTAGGTTTAATAATGAATAAAAAAATAGGAGTTCGGATAAGCTACTACTAACAACATAGTGAACGCATTATTGTGGCCAAGATAGACACGAAGCCCACGCCTACAACAGTAGTACAAGTCTATATGCCAACTAGCTCCGCAGATGACGAAGAAATTGATGAAATGTATGATGAGATAAAAGAAATTATTCAGGTAGTGAAGGGAGACGAAAACTTAATAGTCATGGGTGATTGGAATTCGAGAGTAGGAAAAGGGAGAGAAGGAAACATAGTAGGTGAATATGGATTGAGGCTAAGAAATGAAAGAGGAAGCCGCCTGGTACAATTTTGCACAGAGCATAACTTAATCATAGCTAACACTTGGTTAAAGAATCATAAAAGAAGGTTCTATACTTGGAAGAACCCTGGAGATACTATAAGATATCAGACAGATTATTTAATGGTAAGACAGAGATTTAGGAACCAGGTTTTAAATTGTAAGACATTTACAGGGGCACATGTGGACTCTGACCAGAATCTATTCGTTATGAACTGAAGAGTAAACCGAAGAAACTGCAAAAAGGTGGGAATTTGAGTAGATGGAACCTGGATAAACTGAAGGAATCGGAGGTTGTAGAGAGTTTCAGGAAGAGCATAAAGGAACAATTGACAAGAATGAGGGAAAGAAATACAGTAGAGGAACAATGGATAGCTTTGAGGGATGAAGTGGTGAAGGCAGAAGAGGATTAAGTAGGTAAAAAGACGAGGGCTAGTAGAAATCCTTGGGTGACAGAAGAAATACTGAATTTAATTGATGAAAGGAGAAAATATAAAAATGCAGAAAATGAAACAAGAAAAATGGAATACAAACGCCTCAAAAAGGAGATCTAAAGGAAGTGCAAAATGGCTAAGCAGGCATGGCTAGAGGACAAATGTAAGGATGTAGAGGCTTACCTCACTAGGGGTAAGATATATACTGCCTGCAGGAAAATTAAAGAGACCTTTGGAGAAAAGAGAACCACTTGTATGAATACCAAGGGCTCAGATGGAAACCCAGTTCTAAGCAAAGAAGGGAAAGCAGAAAGGTGGAAGGAGTATATAGAGGGACTATACAAGGGCGATGTTCTTGAGGACAATATTATGGAAATGGAAGAGGATGTAGATGAAGATGAAATGGGAGATACGATACTGCGTGAAGAGTTTGATAGAGCACTGAAAGACCTAAGTCGAAACAAGGCCCCGGGAGTAGACAACATTCCATTAGAACTACTGACAGCCTTGGCAGAGCCAGTCCTGACCAAACTCTACCATTTGGTAAGCAAGATGTATGAGACAGGCGAAATACCCTCAGACTTCAAGAAGAATATAATAACTCCAATCCCAAAGAAAGCAGGCGTTGACAGATGTGAAAATTATCGAACTGTCAGTTTAATAAGTCACGGCTGCAAAATACTAAAGCGTATTCTTTACAGACGAATGGAAAAACTGGTAGAAGCCGACCTCGGGGAAGATCAGTATGGATTCCGTAGAAATATGGGAACACGTGAGGCAATACTGACCTTACGACTTATCTTAGAAGCTAGATTAAGAAAAGGTAAACCTACGTTTCTAGCATTTGTAGACTTGGAGAAAGCTTTTGACAATGATGACTGGAATAATCTCTTTCAAATTCTGAAGGTGGCAGGGTAAAATACAGGGAGCGAAACGCTATTTACAATTTGTACAGAAACCAGATGGCAGTTACAAGAGTCGAGGGGTATGAAAGGGAAGCAGTGGTTGAGAAGGGAGTGAGACAGGGTTGTAGCCTCTCCCCGATGTTATTCAATCCGTACACTGAGCAAGCAGTAAAGGAAACAAAAGAAAAATTCGGAGTAGGTACTTAAACCCATGGAGAAGAAATAAAAACTTTGAAGTTCGCCGATGACATTGTAATTCTGTCAGAGGCAGCAAAGGACTTGGAAAAACAGTTGAATAGAATGGACAGTGTCTTGAAGGGAGAATGTAAGACTAACATCAACAAAAGCAAATCGAGAATAATAGAATGAAGTCGAATTAAGTCGGGAGATGCTGAGGGAATTAGATTAGGAACTGAGAAACTTAAAATAGTAAATGAGTTTTGCTATTTGGGGAGCAAAGTAACTGATGATGGTCGAAGTAGAGAGGATATCAAATGTAGACTGGCAATGGCAAGGAAAGCGTTTCTGAAGAAGAGAAATTTGTTAACATCGGGTATAGATTTATGTGTCAGGAAGTCGCTTCTGAAAGTATTTGTATGGAGTGTAGCCATGTATGGAAGTGAAACATTGACGATAAATAGTTTGGACAGGAAGAGAATAGAAGCTTTCGAAATGTGGTGCTACAGAAGAATGCTGAAGATTAGATGGGTAGATCACATAACTAATGAGGAGGTATTGAATAGGATTGGGGAGAAAAGGAGTTTGTGGCACAACTTGACAAGAAGGGATCGGTTGGTGGGACATGTTCTGAGGCATCAAGGGATCACCAATTTAGTATTGGAGGGCAGCGTGAAGCGTAAAAGTCGTAGAGGGAGACCAAGAGATGAATACACTAAACAGATTCAGAAGGATGTAGGCTGCAGTACGTATTGGGATATGCAGAAGCTTGCACAGGATAGAGTAGCATGGAGAGCTGCATCAACCAGTCACAGGACTGAAGACCACAACAACAACATCGAAGGCGGAACAAGTACTTCCATCAGAGCTGACGTTATGGTATGCTTTCGTTGTTTCCAATTGTGTATCATCGCTTGCATGTAAAGCGCCAGAGCTTTGTTTCGCACATTTGTGAGGTTGAGGCCACCGTTCCGGAACTGTAGCGTTAACCTGTCATATTTGATGTTAAATAATATCCCAGTACTAACATAGTAACCAAAGGCAGCCATGAGGCGGTCTGCAATACCCTTCGGTAGTGGTAGGATCTGCGCTAAATGGGCCAGTCGTGAGGCTATGTGAACGTTAGTGTATGCCACACGCTGGATCATGTCAAAGGCTCTCAGTGAGAAGTTGCGTATCGTCAGACGAACATTCTGCAGAAGCCGCTGAGAACTCGGCGCCGCTGACCGCCGTGGTGAACGGGTAAATGTGATCCCCTGACATCTCAGCGATTCCAACGTCTGAAACGGTCCCGGTACGACTTCCAGACGCCGTCCAATGTCCACAATTTTGGATTTCGTCATGGTAACGACACTGCCTATCGCCGTCCCGTAAGAGTCTGGATGTTCAACAGCCTGACGCACTTCATGTCCTGATCTGACAAGAAGGATCAGGTCGTCCGCATATGCGCGACGAACGAAAGACTTCTCATTAAGCGCTATCCCAGTAAGTGAGCGCCTCATAACACACATCAGCGGCTCAAGCGCTATCGCAAACAACATCATGGAGAGGCCTGAGCTGTTAACGGGAATCGAGCCAGCTTCCCGACCGTTTACAATCACCTTCGATGTAGCCCCTTGTTCTTTTTTTTTTTTTTTCTTCATCTGTCTACTGACTGGTTTGATGCGGCCCGCCACGAATTCCTTTCCCGTGCTACCCTCTTCATCTCAGAGTAGCACCTGCAAACTACGTCCTCAATTATTTGCTTGACGTATTCCATTCTCTGTCTTCCTCTACAGTTTTTGCTCCCTACAGCTCCCTCTAGTACCATGGAGGTCATTCCCTCATGTCTTAGCAGATGTCCTATCATCCTGTCCCTTCTCCTTATCAGTGTTTTCCACATATTCCTTTCCCCTCCGATTCTGCGTAGAACCTCCTCATTCCTTACCTTATCAGTCCACCTAATTTTCAACATTCGTCTATAGCACCACATCTCAAATGCTTCGATTCTCTTCTGTTCCGGTTTTCCCACAGTCCATGTTTCACTACCATACAATGCAGTACTCCAGACGTACATCCTCAGAAATTTCGTCCTCAAATTAAGGCCGGTATTTGATTTTAGTAGACTTATTTTACTGCCTAGGTAGCAGAATTCCTTAACTTCATTGACTTCGTGACCATCCATCCTGATGTTAAGTTCCTCGCTGTTCTCATTTCTACTACTTCTCATTACCTTCGTCTTTCTTCGATTTACTCTCAAACCATACTGTGCACTCATTAGACTGTTCATTCCGTTCAGCAGATCATTTAATTCTTCTTCACTTTCACTCAGGACAGCAATGTCATCAGCGAATCGTATCATTGATGTCCTTTCACCTTGTATTTTAATTCCACTCCTGAACCTTTCTTTTATTTCCATCATTGCTTCCTCGATATACAGATTGAAGAGTAGGGGCGAAAGGCTACAGCCTTGTCTTACACCCTTCTTAATACGAGCACTTCGTTCTTGATCGTCCACTATTATTATTCCCTCTTGGTTGTTGTACATATTGTATATGACCCGTCTCCCTCTATAGCTTACCCCCACTTTTTTCAGAATCTCGAACAGCTTGCACAATTTTATATTGTCGAACGCTTTTTCCAGGTCGACAATTCCTATGAAAGTTGTCTTGATTTTTCTTTAGCCTTGCTTCCATTATTAGCCGTAACGTCAGAATTGCCTGTCTCGTCCCTATACTTTTCCTAAAGCCAAACTGATCGTTACCTAGCGCATTCTCAATTTTCTTTTCCATTCTCCTGTATATTATTCTTGTAAGCAGCTTCGATGCATGAGCTGTTAAGCTGATTGTGCGATAATTCTCGCACTTGTCAGCTCTTGCCGTCTTCGGAATTGTGTGGATGATGCTTTGCCGAAAGTCAGATGGTATGTCGCCAGACTCATATATTCTACACACCAACGTGAATAGTCGTTTTGTTGCCACTTCCCCCAATGAATTTAGAAATTCTGATGGAATGTTATCTATCCCTTCTGCCTTATTTGACCGTAAGTCCTCCAAACCTCTTTTAAATTCCGATTATAATACTGGATCCCCTATCTCTTCTAAATCGACTCCTGTTTCTTCTTCTATCACATCAGACAAATCTTCACCCTCATAGAGGCTTTCAATGTGTTCTTTCCACCTATCTGCTCTCTCCTCTGCATTTAACAGTGGTATTCCCGTTGCACTCTTAATGTTACCACCGTTGCTTTTAATGTCACCAAAGGTTGTTTTGACTTTCCTGTATGCTGAGTCTGCCCTTCCGACAATCATATCTTTCTCGATGTCTTCACATTTTTCCTGCAGCCATTTCGTCTTAGCTTCCCTGCACTTCCTACTTATTTCATTCCTCAGCGACTTGTATTTCTGGATTCCTGATTTTCCCGGAACATGTTTGTACTTCCTCCTTTCATCAATCAACTGAAGTATTTCTTCTGTTACCATGGTTTCTTCGCAGCTACCGTCTTTGTACCTATGTTTTCCTTCCCAACTTTTGTGATGGCCCTTTTTAGAGATGTCCATTCCTCTTCAACTGTACTGCCTACTGCGCTATTCCTTATTGCTGTATCTATAGCGTTAGAGAACTTCAAACGTATCTCGTCATTCCTTAGTACTTCCGTATCCCACTTCTTTGCGAATTGACTCTTCCTGACTAATGTCTTGAACTTCAGCCTACTCTTCATCACTACTATATTATGATCTGAGTCTACATCTGCTCCTGGGTACGCCTTAGAATCCAGTATCTGATTTCGGAATCTCTGTCTGACCATGATGTAATCTAATTGAAATCTTCCCGTATCTCCCGTCCTTTTCCAAGTATACCTCCTCCTCTTGTGATTATTGAACAGGGTATTCGCTATTACTAGCTGAAACTTGTTACAGAACTCAATTAGTTTTTCTCCTCTTTCATTCCTTGTCCCAAGCCCATATTCTCCTGTAAACCTTTTCTTCTACTCCTTCCCCTACAACTGCATTCCAGTCGCCCATGACTATTAGATTTTCGTCCCCCTTTACATACAGCATTACCCTTTCAATATCCTCATACACTTTCTCTATCTGTTCATCTTCAGCTTGCGACGACGGCATGTATACCTGAACTATCGTTGTCGGTGTTGGTCTGCTGTCGATTCTGATTAGAACAATCCGGTCACTGAACTGTTCACAGTAACACACCCTCTGCCCTACTTTCCTATTCATAACGAATCCTACACCTGTTATACCATTTTCTGCTGCTGTTGATTAATAATGAGCACTATCGGACTCAACTGCTGAGGTCATTAGTCCCCTAGAACTTAGAACTAGTTAAACCTAACTAACCTAAGGACATCACAAACATCCATGCCCGAGGCAGGATTCGAACCTGCGACCGTAGCGGTCTTGCGGTTCCAGACTGCAGCGCCTTTAACCGCACGGCCACTTCGGCCGGCTGCTGCTGTTGATATTACCCGATACTCATCTGACCAGAAATCCTTGTCTTCCTTCCACTTCACTTCACTTCACTGACCCCTACTATATCTAGATTGACCCTTTGCATTTCCCTTTTCAGATTTTCTAGTTTCCCTACCATGTTCAAGCTTCTGACATTCCACGCCCCGACTCATAGAACGTTATCCTTTCGTTGATTATTCAATCTTTTTCTCATGGTAACCTCTCCGTTGGCAGTCCCCTCCCGGAGATCCGAATGGGGGAGTAATCCGGAATCTTCAATTACAGGCCACATGTCTTGTGGATACACGTTACGTGTCTTTAATGCAGTGTTTTCCATTGCCTTCTGCATCCTCATGTCGTTGGTCATTGCTGATTCTTCCGCCTTTAGGGGCAATTTCCCACCCCTAGGACAAGAGAGTGCCCTGAACCTCTATCCGCTCCTCCGCCCTCTTTGACAAGGCCGTTGGCAGAATGTGGCTGACTTCTTATGCCGGAAGTCTTCGGCGGCCAATGCTGATTATTTATCAAAATTTAGGCAGTGGCGGGGATAGAACCCGGGACCGAAGACGTTTTGATTATGAATCAAAGACGCTACCCCTAGACCATAACGATGGAAATGAAAACAGGTGGAATCGCCATTCGGCTCATGACTGACGCCAAGAAGTCATGGTTTATCCTGTCGAACGCACGATCGAAGTCCACAGATATCATCGCTGCTCGCATTTTACACGTTTCCGCAAGGGCGATAACGTCACGGTATTCACTTAACGCCGAGGAGATGTTGCTTCGCACCCCTAGGCAAGCCTGATCAGGGGATATTGTCCTGGATATCGCCAGCTTGAGACGAGACGCTAGTAGTCGTGCAAAGATTTTATAGTCGGTGTTTAGCATAGTGAGAGGCCAATATTGATTAACACTGCGACTCCCCGCCATCTTCGGGATGGGAAGAAGAAAGCCAGTCACATAATCCGATGGTAGGCGCATGTCCGGATGCATCGCCTCATTGTATATCGACCCCAACTGTGGCGTCATCATGTCCACGAATTCTCGATAAAACTCTAGCGTGATCCCATCTGGCCCTGGTGATTTATGGGCCGCTCCTTTTGTGAGTGCCACCTTTATATCGTCTTCTGTGAGGTGCTCCATAATTGCTGCCTTATCCGTCTCTGTCAGTGTCGTTTGCAGATGTTGCAGTATGTCTTCCCCCACCCGACGGTCCGTCGGTGTACCGGCATAGAGGTGGTGGAAATGTTCTAAAAATTAATTTGCAATGTCCTTTTGTGTTGTCAGTTGACGGCCATCTAAACCGTGGAGCACTGTCACCAATGCCCGACGGTAACGTTCATGTTCCCGCGACACATGGTGCATCGAGGTACGTTCCCCAGTGATGGTGTCGAGACATCTTGCCCGTATTGGGATGCCACCCAGTCGTCGTCGCGTGATCAATAGGGATTTTTTCCTTGACACGATGAACTTCCGCATGATGTTCTGCAGACGGCACCTGGAAGGACAGCTCACGAAGCATGGTGTAATAATAATCAAGAGTGTCTCTTTTCCATCTCGTCTTATCCCGACCATACTGTATTAGAGCTCTTCTTATTGCCGGCTTAGTACTCTCGAGCCACCATTGAAGCACGGAGGTATATGTTGTTAGACGGCGTTGACATGTGGCCCATACTTCCTCGACCCTCTGACGACATTCGGGGTCCGCCAAAAGTGACGAATTGAGCTTCCATGTCCCAACGCTTCTCCACACACTTTGCCTAGGGAGTGATACGGTACAAATGTAAGCCAGATGATCAGTAAATGCCGCAGGCCATCGTTCCGCGTCGACCACGTTTTCCTGTAGGCCAACCGAAACGTATCTTCGATCGAGTCTGCTCGCCGAGTGACTGGTAAAGAAAGTATATCGCTCGCCGGCCGAAGTGGCCGTGCGGTTAAAGGCGCGGCAGTCTGGAACCGCAAGACCGCTACGGTCGCAGGTTCGAATCCTGCCTCGGGCATGGATGTTTGTGATGTCCTTAGGTTAGTTAGGTTTAACTAGTTCTAAGTTCTAGGGGACTAATGACCTCAGCAGTTGAGTCCCATAGTGCTCAGAGCCGTTTGAACCATTTGAAAGTATATCGCTCACGGTTCCTATGAATCATGTCCCAGGTGTCGCTTAACTCCAGATCCCGGCATAGCACATGCAGTTCACGACAAGTATTGTAATGTGGAGTCAAGTGTTTTTGGGCTAAAACACAATTGAAGTCACCACCTATAATGAAATGATCGAATCTGCCGGTAAATAAGGGCACAATCTCTTCCGGATAATATATCGCAAGCGCCCGTCTATTGTCTGTGCCAGAAGTGGCATAAACATTGAGAATGCGAATTCCATTAACAGTTATCCCCAGTCCTCGTGCCGAAGGTAGATAAGCCAGGTCGCGAACCGGAATCCCGTCCCGGACCAATATCGTTCCACTGTCGTTGCGCGAGTGCGGCGAGGTGTAGGAGATGTATCCATGTACTTCCTGGAACTCGGGAATGTAAATTTCCTGCACCATCAGTATATACACATCCGACGCGTATATCATTTCCCTAAACAACTGCTGTTTCACGGGCGATCAAATGGTATTTACATTCACTGTCCCTATTCTGTGTGCCTGGGGTCGAGTAGCTGTCATCTCCACATGATGTTAAAATGACAAAGTTTCACCGTATCGATAGTCTCTTTGCACATCCGCAGAGAGTCGCCCGAGGAACGTGTCCCTGCGGCATTAGGTTTCTTGAGATGCGGACGGATGCAAGTCTCCACCAATACAATGGTCCGCATCGGTGAGTTCGTCGTCTTGCTCATACCAGCTGATATTATTGGGGTGCTCCCAATTTTCCTGTGTGGCATTGATGTGTGACATCTGTTGTTCTTTCGCAGCTTTAGACTCCACCACAGAAGGGGTAGCAGGCCCCTGAGCGGATGCGTCGTCTGAACGACATAACATCTTTTCACTGTCTGAATTCATATGGTCTGCGACGTCCGAAACTTGTGGTTCTAAGTCAGACTGGCCCATAGTGTTAGTCATCTGGGATCCCAAGAATAGAAGGGAGCGTCTCCGCAGAGTTTAGTCGGCGTTTCTTGCGGCGCTTTGGCGAGTGTTGTTTGCGGGTCCTAACGTCGGCCTCTTTGTGTTGGCGAATCTTGCATCTCCTGCGTTCTCACCGCCGCCACAATGACCTGGGGCCGTTCCACTTCAGCTTCCAGGCCTATTGTGATGCTGTCATCCTCTTTCTGCACCACCTGTAGTGTCTGAGATTGGAGGTTGGTCGGAGCCATTCCTTCTTCAGTGGGGTCCGAAGGCGCCTCAATCAACTGCGGCGTCGGTTCGATAGTGCGCTCCGACCTCGGCGTCACCTCCCCGCGAAGCGCCGTCACGTAAGTCATCGGCAGTGACGTTGGTGTAGACGGATTCTGGAAGTCTCCGCTGGGGAGTTGCACGAGTCTCCTCTGCATACAGGCAGATCGAAGATGTCCTTCACCACCACACCCGGAGCATGTCCGGGGCTGTCCATCATAGATGACAATAGCTCTATAGCCGGCGATGTTTATGTACGATGGCACATGTTTCGTAAGGGCAATTCGCACTTGTTGGACACCATTGAGCACTGGATACGTGCTAAAACTTGCCCAACGTTTGGCCGTATGACTGATAACTCTGCCAATGGCTGGAGTGATTCATTGACCAATGATTCGGGTACCTCGAATGGCAGCTCGAAGATTCGAATCGTACGCATGCCCAGGCGCGAATGAGCGACTAAAACTTCGCCAATATGACCACCTGAGTGTCGGAACTGGACTCCTCGTTTGGCGGCTTCAATGATCCTATCGCATGCTGCGTCGTCAATCATATTTACGTAAAGAGTGCTGCTCACGATTGATAAATGAATTCCTATAATCTCCGTGTAATTGAGATGCACTTCGTCCCTCAAGAAACGTTCGATTTCGAAAGTCTTCGGTCTTGCACACTCGTTACAGAACGTGAACTGTATCGTGGTTTTTCGGAAATTGTGTGCCATTGCGTTCGATTCAAACAGTAACACACGCGAGTGACGACGGTGTAAACACCGCTTCTTCCGCGAACGTTCGCAGCCGGGACGTAAACAAATCCGAGCTGCTCCGCTATCGGGGCAGACTTAACGGTTATAACTGGTTCCAAAGATTGTTCTGTAAAGGTGCATAATGCAGTATTGGAACTTTCTGCGTATTTATACGAAATCAGTTACATTTGTATATAATGAGGGCTTACTGTGATTTCCTACACTGAGCGTCGGCCCTCTGTAGATCTTCCTGCATTTCACTGCACTGTCCTGCAACTTTCCGATTTCCCTATATACAAATGCATCACGCACGTAAAAACTCGTGTAACATCTTACATTATCTGCCTGCCAATTCGTTCAAACATTTGCTATTCCGACTCCAGTATTATTCAGTAGAGGGCAGTGCAGAACGGTCTCGAATGCCTTCTGGAAGACAAGGAACACATCATTAACGTGGGTACGAGTATATACTCACGTCCAGCGGTTCGCGGACGAACAGTTGGAGCTGGAGTTCACACAATCATTGCTGTCGGAATCTACGTAGATTCCTGCAGCGAATTTTAATTTTTTTTATTTTTTTTTATTTTATTTTATTTTATTTTATTTTATTTTTTTTTTTTTGTGTCTCCAGAACTTTCATTATACGAGAGAACAAAATTCTACACCAGACAGACATTAGCGATACGAGTCTACAGTTTTCTGTGTTCGACGACTCCTCTTGGAAACGAGAATGTTCTGCATTTTTCCAATCACTACGAACGCCTCGCTCGTTCAGCAACAGTCGCTACACTGCCGCTAGAAGGCGAGAAACGTCTTTCGCATGGTCTACATAGAATCGTAACTTTGTTGTCAGAGGTAGACCACAGAAAGGATGAGCGCAATAGATGAGTTGTATTGTGATAAACCAACATCTTCTCGCTTCCATGTCTTGGAGACCGGGACTTAATATCTCGCTACACATAGCCAGTCTTCCGCAACACGTAATTCATTTGTTTTAATTGGGAATTCAGGTGGTCCCTATCAGATACAGATGTACGTGTGTGGGAAAAAAAAAGTATGTAAGGCCACTCTCTTCGCCCTGAGTTTTGGAAATACTCCGCGCTGAGATATATTCAGAGTTTACATTTCACTGAAGTATCTGAAAACTGATACTTTAATCATTGTTCTATGTCTACAGTGAATGGGACGTTTAGCGAAATGGTACGGGAAATCCCATTTCATAGGAACTGTTACCTAAAATTTCCGAACGAGTTCTCAACACTGAAATCACAGCAAATGTTACTCTTTTGCTTTTGTTACGACACTCTGGAGGAAAAGTAAGAGTGAACGTTTATTTATTTATAATTCAACTGGACCGATTTAATCGTCATCCTCGCGCCTTTCCACTTCCGAGCGACTGGGTAAATAAAGTCTTGTCTGGAGGTTCGTCAGGAAGCCTGGTAGATAACCACTGCACCTCTCAGATTTGCCGACCTGACGCTAAATCAGAGCCGGCTGGAGATCTGCCGTTTCCGTTAAAGTACCTCTTAACCAACCTTGGGAGTAGGTACCATTTACACTGCTCCTTCACTTTGCAAGAGGACGCGACCGACGAAAATCACCAGCGATCCGGAAAACCCTGTTCCTAGGCTGATGACAGTTAGGTGGTGGCTCCTCGGACCCACTGCAGTTTGCGTAAAAATGCTGTGATACAACGCGGCCATCTGGATGCACTTTTAATAACTTTGCGTATGTCTGGATCACACTTTTATTTTTCATCAACTTACGCGTTTCGACTTTCCGTCATTTTCAAAGGCATAACTATGTCAGTTATATAAAAACATTATATACATTGTATCACGTCAACGTTCTCGAGCATGAGACAAGTGCACTGCCTTTGAAAGTCGAACAGCATAAGCTTGATGCAAAATAAGTGTGATCAAGACATAAGTAAAGTTATTAAGTCCTCGGAGCCAGATGGTATACTTGCGAATTGGGTAACGATTTGTTTCGTTTCACATGAAGTGTTTTTTTTTTTTTTATTTATTTTTTTTTTTTAAAGTTTGCATCAACAGAAGTGTCGATCGATAGTGTACTTTGGGGTTATATTTTCTGGTTTGTATTGTATTGTATGGAACTGAGGACCTAGAAACGACGGAGAGGCTTCATCCCCGCCGTAGCCCTCAGTGAATCACAACTCGACAACAGGCTACAACAGTCGACTCACCCCACCGCCGCCCCACACCGAACCCGGGGTTATTGGTTATTGTGCGGTTCGTCCCCAGTTTGGGCACCGTGTGTTCGGATTATAAACGTGTCGACGACATTATGTGTGGAGAGGTGCGAATTTTTGTGGAGCATTGCTCGAAATGCTCCATAAAGAAATTTGCCTATAGCGAAGAGCCATGGCAATTCCATTAGTCTTTTCATAACATTTTCCGCCACACAAAAATTAAGTGGTCGTCAATGTGCGACCAGTCAGGAACTCCGAGGATGTGTTACACGAGGAAGTCGTCGTGAGAAGCTGCATTGCCAGAAATATGTGTCGTAAACCCTGCGAAGAGGTACTCGGGGATTTTGACGCGTAAGGAAATACTGAACCTCTTCATGCACTGAGGGAGAACGTGACTCGACTACCGAAAGACAAGCAAAGTCGTTCGTGTACTAAACATTACACCAGAGAATACCACATCTTTTCACTTGAGGGAGGACATATATATAGACAGGGTGTTAATAAAGGTACGGCCAAACTTTCAGGAAACATTCCTCACACAAAAAGAACGAAAATATGTTATGTGGACATGTGTCCGGAAACGCTTACTTTCCATGTAAGAGCTAATTTTATTACTTCTCTTCAAATCACATTAAACATGGAGTGGAAACACACAGCAACAGACTGTACCAGCGTAACTTCAAACACTTTGTTACAGGAAATGTTCAAAATGTCCTCCGTTAGCGAGGATACATGTATCCACCCTCCGTCACGTGGAATCCCTGATGCGCTACCGGGGTTGCGTAGAGAAGAGCTTTCAAATGCCACCATAAATGAAAGTCAAGAGGGTTCAGGTCAGGAGAGCGTGAGGCCATGGAATTGGTCCGCCTCTACCAATCCATCGGTCACCGAATCTGTTGTTGAGAAGCGTACGAACACTTCGACTGAAATGTGCAGGAGCTCCATCGTGCGTGAACCACATGTGTCGTACTTGTAAAGGCACATGTTCTAGCAGCACAGGTAGAGTATCCCGTGTGAAATCATGATAACGTGTTCCATTGAGCGTAGGTGGAAGAACGTGGGGCCCAATCAAGACATCACGAACAATGCCTGCCCAAACGTTCACAGAAAATCTGTGTTGATGACGTATTGCACAATTGCGTGCGGATTCTCGTCAGCCCACACATGTTGATTGTGAAAATTTACAATTTGATCACGTTGGAATGAAACCTCATCCGTAAAGAGAACATTTACACTGAAATGAGGATTGACACATTGTTGGATGAACCATTCGCAGAAGTGTACCCGTAGAGGCCAATCAGCTGCTGATAGTGCCTGCACACGCTGTACATGGTACGGAAACAACTGGTTCTCCCGTAGCACTCTCCATACAGTGACGTAGTCAACGTTACCTTGTACAGCAGCAACTTCTCTGACGCTGACATTAGGGTTATCGTCAACTGCAAGAAGAATTGCCTCGTCCATTGCAGGTGTCCTAGTCGTTCTAGGTCTTCCCCAGTCGCGAGTCATAGGCTGGATTGTTCCGTGCTCCCTAAGACGCCGATCAGTTGCTTCGAACGTCTTCCTGTCGGGAAACCTTCGTTCGGGAAATGTCTCGATACAAACTTACCGCACCACGGCTATTTCCCCGTGCTAATCCATACATCAAATGGGCATCTGCCAACTCCGCATTTGTAAACATTGCACTGACTGCAAAACCACGTTCGTGATGAACACTGCCCGCATCTCGTGGTCGTGCGGTAGCGTTCTCGCTTCCCACGCCCGGGTTCCCGGGTTCGATTCCCGGCGGGGTCAGGGATTTTCTCTGCCTCGTGATGGCTGGGTGTTGTGTGCCGTCCTTAGGTTAGTTAGGTTTAAGTAGTTCTAAGTTCTAGGGGACTGATGACCATAGATGTTAAGTCCCATAGTGCTCAGAGCCATTTGAACCATTTGATGAACACTAACCTGTTGATGCTACGTACTGATGTACTTGATGCTAGTACTGTAAAGCAATGAGTCGCATGTCAACACAAGCACCGAAGTCAGCATTACTTTCCTTCAACTGGGCCAACTGGCGGTGAATCGAGGAAGTACAGTACATACTGACAAAACTAAAATGAGCTCTAAGATGGAAATTAAGGGTTTCCGGACACATGTCCGCATATTATCTTTTCTTTATTTGTGTGTGAGGAATGTTTCCTGAAAGTTTGGCCGTACCTTTTTGTAACACTATATATATATATATATATATATATATATATATATATATATATATATATATATATATATATATATGAGAGAGAGGTATTGGGTGGGGAGCACAGGGAGAGAGAGAGAGAGAGAGAGAGAGAGAGAGAGAGAGAGAGAGAGAAACAGATGTCGGAACTATGCGTTGTAGGCTTAAGCATTACTTATCTTTCAACTGGAGGAACGTACTGAATTAAAGTTTAACGATTTCAACGATAAATGAAATACGGATTTGTTCAGTGTCCTCTGGTTGAATAATGTCTATTATTATCCAGCCAGTTTTTTACAATCCCTCCTGTGAATAGGGATGATTTCTAAATTATTTATGTCGTAGCAGGAGGTAGTTAATGAACAGAATTGAGCTCATTTAATTCTCATTATCTAATTGAGACAGTATTGCAACATATAAGACGTACTGTCAGCACAGAAATAAAAAAAAAAAGCAAGCCATTACTGAACCACAAAATAATATCTAATAAGAACGATATATGCATGGAATTTGTAGAGGAAGACGTTATGTAAGTTTTAGCACTCCTTCAGAGGACAGGTGCAGTTATAACATTCTCTTTCCTCCAGGAAACAGACGGCTATGTGCACATATTGTTTTGGGAGGTATATTCACGACGGAAACAAGGCAACGCAGAAGAGACTCGTCGATAATGTGTCGTGCTGATCGCTAACACATTGACTTTTCTAATGACTCAGGGTAAACTCTCTACGTCGATCATGGCGTGAGCGCTTACGGAGGCGAACCACGGTATACGGGGCTCACATTTTCAGCGTCATAATAGAGCCTGAGACATTCTCATAAGATTTATTTTAATTCAGAATACCGGGTGCTTTGAACAGCGATCGCATTAACGATTTGTGTTCCTTTTCTCTCAACGTAGTACCATAGCTGCCATAAAACACTACAGTACTGCTTCATTAGTATTTTGTTAATGTCTGTCTCTCGACATAGCAGATGCCATTATTCTTTTATATGGCCACTCACATTAAATGTTGTGTATAGAAAAGGTTTCAAATTTTGGCACTCAACAGTTTGATCTTGATTTTTCGCCCAACAGTCATAAATTTCAGGATAGCATTTGCACAGGTACTATCTGAAATGGTATAGATCAGGGACATAATATTTTAATTAGAAGCCCATTCTCGGATTGAACTGCCTTTATACGTGTAAAAAAAATGGTTCAAATGGTTCTGAGCACTATGGGACTTAACTTCTGAGGTCATCAGTCCCCTAGAACTTAGAACTACTTAAACCTAACTAACCTAAGGACAACACACACATCCATGCCCGAGGCAGGATTCGAACCTGCGACCGTAGCGGTCGCGCAGTTCCAGACTGTAGCGCCTAGAACCGCTCGGCCACTTCGGCCGGCTTTATACGTGTAATCCTTGTTTACTAGCGAGTATATTAATTGCTTTCGTCACTATGGAACGTAAGTATTTCTGAAAAATAGTTACTTTCAGACTTGTATTATGAAGTGCCAAATTCGATGTGAAGTATCGATCTGGCAGTATACTTACAATAAGTGCTTTTAATGTTCTGTTCGCGAGTGTGTAACGTTCAACAAGACGGAAACGAAGGACGGAAGACTGGGGTTTACGTCCGGTCGAAGACAACTTCAACAGAGACGAAGTTAAAGCTCTGCTTGCGGAATGTAAACGAAGGAAATCATACGTGTTCTTCTCAAAGTGACAATCCCTGGATTTGCCTGTACCCTTTGAGTACCAGTGGTTTGTGCCTGAAACCAGCATTATTTTTTGTTTGTTTTTGAAATACCAGTATCTTCACCCTTGTTGTTGTAAGACCGAAACATCTAGAGGTGTACAGACGTACTTCTGTGAATGTAGTGAATTGTTGCAATCACAGCGTTCAAGGCAACAATCGCCGCCGAGGCTGTGTTAAGTGATTGTAGGACACTGGGAGACTAAAATGCAGTCCTTTTTATAGTACTATATTGAGATCAAGGACAGTGAACGTAGGTATGTCCAAAGGCATAGTAACATAAATTTGAATCTGTAGGCCTGCTTTTATGTGTGGTTGTGAAAAGAAACCACTGGGGCAATATGTAGTTTTGATACAAGATTTATTAAATTTCAGCATGATTTTTGTTTCTTGTTGAGGACTATAACTTCTTTATGCATATTGAGTTCATGGAAGATTCGATATGTGGGATTTCATCTAGGAAAACTGTGAATTGGCTTTCAAAAATGTTACGTGAAAGAATAGTTTGTTGAGGACTATATGTTCTAGTGCTTCACGTGAACCAACCTCCTCAAAAGAGTTCCATGTTTAGTTTTTCCATGCCATGTTCTACTTGTTTTCGTTGCTTTCTATGAAAATAAAGGCTAAATTTGGGACAATTATGTTCCACTGTTAAATTACCTTCTTCAAACCACTGGATGTTTACTGTTCGCCAGTTTCTTGTAGTGCTCATTGCATTGCTACAGGTTTTCAACCATTCACTAACGGCGCGTGAGAAGAAAGATAGTAAAGCTCCGAACGAAATCTAATTTCCTTGGTTTTCTGTTCGTGATCATTTCGTGTAATGGATACGAGAGGAAGTAATGTGGCCTAGAAATATACTCTATAAAGTTCAAAATGGACCTGTTCATCATGAACAATGCCTCTCTTCTAGCATTTGACACTGCAGTTAACGGTGCATCGCTTCAAAACTCTCGCGCCGTGCATATGATCCCGTGACGAAATCCACCTTATTTTGCTGGATCGTATCTTTGCTATTAAATCGGTCAAACAGGTGTTTTCCAAGTCACTTCCTCTATTGAAGTAAATTTACTTAAGATTCTTCCAATGAATATCGGTCTAGAATATGTTTCCCTAACACTAGCCTTTTCCGGTCATTACTCTTTACATCCGTCAGTTGCTGTTGTGTGTGTGGTTTGAGGTTTCCGGGCGCTAGTCAGTTGCTGTTACAGATGCGGAGAGCACACACTGTTCGAAAGACTTCTATGGAATTTTATTATGTGCATATACTTTTGGAATACCTCAGACGTTTGTCGTATGGTATGAACAGACGCTGCTGAGGCGTTGAAACTATTAATTTAAGTACTCTCTTAAAAAATAACGTCTGAAGGTACATGCACAGACAGAAAAAGTCGTAATACCAATAATATTAACGTAGAGTAATGAGATTATGGGAGTACATTCTTCTAGTTTACACATTTAAGTGATTAACATTGTAAGATCATAGGATAATATCAGTGCGAGATAAGCCATTGCAAATGCGAAATGCTGGTACATCAGTAACCGGTATAACAGCCAGACTGTTGAATGCAAGCATTCAACGTGCATCCAGCATCCACTGTGTTGTACAGGTGCCGGCTTTCAGGTTGGGGGAAGGAGTCGCATGCGTGTGCCGCTTGGTCTATGAATACACAGACGGATAATGCTGTTTCTAGGTGACGCTGGAGTTGTCGTCCGATGATGTCTCATATGTGTTCGATTAGAGACAGATCTGGTGATGGAACAGGCCAAGAAAACATGTCGACACTCTGTAGAGAATGTTGCAACAGCGGTATGTTGGCGAGCGTTATCCTGTTGCGCAACACCCCCTGGAATGGTAGTCATGGATGGCAGCACAAGAAGTTGCATCACTAGACTGACGTACAATCTTGCAGTCAGGATTCGTTGGATACCCACGAGAGTGTTCGTGCTGTTGTACGAAATCACACCCGAGACTCCAATTGTAGGTCCATGTGTCTAGCGCACGACAGGTTGGGTGGAGGTCCCTAAATGGCCTCCATCTAACCAACACACAGCCATTAGCAAAGTTACCTCCACCCTGGCCTCCAATGAGCTCTCTGCCGACACAACTGAAGTCGGGTATGCCGATGGTTTGGGGACAGCGGAACGCACGCTGCGGGGCATCTGGCTCGAGGTGTCCTTGAAGTAACAGGTTTGTAACAGTTTGTTGTGTCATTGTCGTGTCGACTGCTGCTAAAATTGCTGCTGCAGATGCAGTAAGATGGGACAGAGCCGTACCCCGAATGTGATGGTCTTCCCTCTCGTTAGTGCCACGTGACCGTCCGTAGCTTGTTCTTCTTCCGATACTACATTCTCGTGACCACCGCCGCCAGAAGTCATGTGAAGCGGCTACATTGCTACCAAGTCTTTATTCAGTACAGCAGAAGAAACATTCAGCTTCTCGTAGCTCTGTTACACTACTACACTCCTGGAAATGGAAAAAAGAACACATTGACACCGGTGTGTCAGACCCACCATACTTGCTCCGGACACTGCGAGAGGGCTGTACAAGCAATGATCACACGCACGGCACAGCGGACACACCAGGAACCGCGGTGTTGGCCGTCGAATGGCGCTAGCTGCGCAGCATTTGTGCACCGCCGCCGTCAGTGTCAGCCAGTTTGCCGTGGCATACGGAGCTCCATCGCAGTCTTTAACACTGGTAGCATGCCGCGACAGCGTGGACGTGAACCGTATGTGCAGTTGACGGACTTTAAGCGAGGGCGTATAGTGGGCATGCGGGAGGCCGGGTGGACGTACCGCCGAATTGCTCAACACGTGGGGCGTGAGGTCTCCACAGTACATCGATGTTGTCGCCAGTGGTCGGTGGAAGGTGCACGTGCCCGTCGACCTGGGACCGGACCGCAGCGGCGCACGGATGCACGCCAAGACCGTAGGATCCTACGCAGTGCCGTAAGGGACCGCACCGCCACTTCCCAGCAAATTAGGGACACTGTTGCTCCTGGGGTATCGGCGAGGACCATTCACAACCGTCTCCATGAAGCTAGGCTATGGTCCCGCACACCGTTAGGCCGTCTTCCGCTCACACCCCAACATCGTGCAGCCCGCCTCCAGTGGTGTCGCGACAGGCGTGAATGGAGGGACGAATGGAGACGTGTCGTCTTCAGCGATGAGAGTCGCTTCTGCCTTGGTGCCAATGATGGTCGTATGCGCGTTTGGCGCCGTGCAGGTGAGCGCCACAATCAGGACTGCATACGACCGAGGCACACAGGGCCAACATCCGGCATCATGGTGTGGGGAGCGATCTCCTACACTGGCCGTACACCACTGGTGATCGTCGAGGGGACACTGAATAGTGCACGGTACATACAAACCGTCATCGAACCCATCGTTCTACCATTCCTAGACCGGCAAGGGAACTTGCTGTTTCAACAGGACAATGCACGTCCGCATGTATCCCGTGCCACCCAACGTGCTCTAGAAGGTGTAAGTCAACTACCCTGGCCAGCGAGATCTCCGGATCTGTCCCCCATTGAGCATGTTTGGGACTGGATGAAGCGTCGTCTCACGCGGTCTGCACGTCCAGCACGAACGCTGGTCCAACTGAGGCGCCAGGTGGAAATGGCATGGCAAGCCGTTCCACAGGACTACATCCAGCATCTCTACGATCGTCTCCATGGGAGAATAGCAGCCTGCATTGCTGCGAAATGTGGATATACACTGTACTAGTGCCGACATTGTGCATGCTCTGTTGCCTGTGTCTATGTGCCTGTGGTTCTGTCAGTGTGATCATGTGATGTATCTGACCCTAGGAATGTGTCAATAAAGTTTCCCCTTCCTGGGACAATGAATTCACGGTGTTCTTATTTCAATTTCCAGGAGTGTACATTCAAACTCACTGAGATCTTGATAATGGCGTCTTGGTCCCCTTAAATGCTTTCTCGACTAATATCAACTCACCATGTCCAGTCTCAAAGGTAACTAACGCTCACGACCGTTACAGTGTGTAATTAAAGCAAACCTGATTTGCATCCTCATAGTGGCGCTACAACCACCACTCTCTTGCGAGAGTCGCTGAACTCCTATTTGCTACTGCGACTTCTTTGTGTCACTGCTGTTCTACAATAGTTCGACCAGCCGCTGTAACTCGCTCCACATTTTCGAGATAGATTTACAACGGATCGAATGCTTTTCAGAATTCAAGTAATACGTCACCAATCTGGACGCCTTAGCCTTCGGCGGTCTGGATCTTATGGACGACCGGAGTGAAGTGGCTTTCGTGAGATACATTTTTATCTATGTTGAGTTTCATACAGGAGATTTTCGTTTTAAAAAAGGTCATCACGTCTGTGTGTTCCAGGTGCATAATAGTTCTAAAACAGATTGACATCAGTTACGCAATTCAGTTATTTCTGCACCACGAGGTGCAACATAGACAACTGAAGCAGAAATATATTGGTCCTAGCGACTCATAAGATAATGTTCGCTGATAATTTACAATGTGAGTCGTGATCCTACGGATCAACGGAAAGAGTATTCTGATGAATTCTAAAGTAAGCTTCTATGCACTGATTTTGGAGAAAATCCTAAGAAATTTTCGTCTTATGTCAAAGGGGTAGGTGGATCAAAATAAAATGTCCAGACACTCTGTGACAGAAATGGTACTGAAATAGAGCATGACAGACTAAAGGCCGAAATACTAAACGTCTTTTTCCAAAGTTGTTTCACAGAGGAAGACTGCACTGTAGTTCCTTCTCTGGGTTATCGCACAGATGACAAAATGGTAGATATCGAAATAGATGACAGAGGGATAGAGAGACAATAAAAATCGCTCAAAAGAGGAAAGGCCTGATGGGGTATCAATTCGATTTTACACAGAGTACGCGAGGGAACTTGCCACCCTTCTTGCAGCCCTGTACTGTAAGTTACTAGAAGAGCGCAGCGTTCCAAAGGATTGGAAAAGGGCACAGGTCATCCCAGTTTTCAAGAAGGGATATCGAACAGATGTGCAGAACTATAGACCTGTATCTAACGTCGATCAGTTGTAGAATTTTGGAACACGTATTTTGTTCGAGTATAATGACTTTTCTGGAGACTAGAAATCTACTCTGTAGGAATCAGCATTGGTTTCGAAAAAGACGATCGTGTGAAACCCATCTCGCGCTATTCGTCCACGAGATTCAGAGGGTCATAGATACGGGTTCCCAGGTAGATGCCGTGTTTCTTGACTTCCGCAAGGCGTTCGATACAGTTCCCCACAGTCGTTTAATGAACAAAGTAAGAGCATATGGACTATCAGACCAATTGTGTGATTGAATTGAAGAGTTCCTGGGTAACAGAACGCAGCATGTCATTCTCAAAAAATGGTTAAAATGGCTCTGAGAACTACGAGACTTAACATCTGTGGTCATCAGTCCCCTAGATCTTAGAGCTACTTAAGCCTAACTAACCTAAGGACAACACACACATCCATGCCTGAGGCAGGATTCGAACCTGCGACCGTAGCAGTCGCGCGGCTCCGGACTGAGCGCCTAGAACCGCGAGACCACCGCGGCCGGCCCATTCTCAATGGAGAGAAGTCTTCTGAAGTAAGAGTGATTTCAGGTGTGCCGCAGGGGAGTGTCGTAGGATCGTTGCTATTCACAATATACACAAATGACCTCGTGGATAACATCGGAAGTTCACTGACGCTTTTTGCGGATGATGCTGTAGTACATCAAGAGGTTGTAACAATGGAACAATGGAACAATGGAAAATTGTACTGAAATGCAGGAGGATCAGCAACGAATTGACGCATGGTACAGGGAATGGCATTTGAATCTCAGTATAGACAAGTGTAATGTGCTGCGAATACATAGAAATAAGAGCCTTTATCATTTAGCTACAATATAGCAGGTCAGCAACTGGAAGCAGTTAATTCCATAAATTATCTGGGAGTAGGGATTAGGAGTGATTTAGAATGGAATGATGATATAAAGTTGATCGTCGGTAAAGCAGATGCCAGACTGAGATTCATTGGAAGAATCCTAAGGAAATGCAATCCGAAAACAAAGATTACAGTACACTTGTTCGCCCACTGCTTGAATATTGCTCAGTACTGCTCACCACTGTGGGATCCGTACCAGATAGGGTTGATAGAAGAGATAGAGAAGATCCATCGGAAAGCAGCGCGTTTCGTTACAGGATCATTTAGTAATCGCGATAGCGCTACGGAGATGACTAACTCCAGTGGAAGACTCCGCAGGAGAGACGCTCAGTAGATCGGTACGGGCCTTTGTTGAAATTTCGAGAACATACCTTCTTCGAGGAGTCAAGCAGTATATTCCTCCCTCCTATGTATATCTTGCGAAGAGACCATGATGATAAAATCAGAGAGATTAGAGCCCACACAGAGGCATACCGACAGTCCTTTCCACGAACAATACGAGACTTGAATAGAAGGGAGAACCGACAGAGGTACTCAAAGTACCCTCCGCCACACTCCGTCAGGTGGCTTGTGGAGTATGGATGTAGTTGTAGATGCTTTACATGTAATGACAACCAATGACGAAAGTAAATAGTGATGAAAGTAACGAGTAGCAAATAAAATGGTTCTAAGCACGATGGGACTTAACATCTGAGGTCATCAGTCCCCTAGACATAGAACTACTTAAACCTAACTAACCTAAGGTCATCACACACATCCATGCCCAAGGCAGGATTCGAACCTGCGACCGTAGCAGCAGCGCGTTTCCAGACTGAAGCGCCTAGAACCGCTCGGCCACAAAGGCCGGCTAGAGTAGCAAATACTTTCTAGTAAGTAACAGGATACACATCACCGAAAACACACAGTTAATTGTTACTCTGTAAGTGCTAAGTAACCGTGTATAAAATTATGTATAGCATGTCTTTAATGTTTCCTCTGTGATTCACAGGAAACAAGAGGCCTACACTCCATTCGTGGAGCTCAGATGTAGAGTTAGATAAAACGATTCCTCAAAAGGCACACAGGTCTTTCATTGGCAGTGATACCAACCACATTCGCTTTCAGAACGCTGCCGAACAGGGCCATTTGGTCGTTATTATTACCTGCTAGTATGCATAATCAACGAGTTTCCGCATGAATAATGTAATGACCCTTGCGGCCGGATGACACAGTAACCACAAATTACCACTGATTGAAGGCGCGATGAAGCCTGCGGTGCCCGTTTGAGCTTCCGCACTCATAGAGGTCGCTTTGGAACTCAGTCTATCACTGTAATTTGCTGCGTATGTGTTTCTTTCTGATAGAAACAACCTCTTTGTACGGTTTTCGGTTTCCATAGAACTGAGCCGGGTACGAAATTTTTAAATTGTCACACAGGTTTTATAGTAGCAATAATAACATCGAACTAATGTGTCAGTTTGATGTCAGTCATCTAGACTGTAGTAGACACACATAGTAAATGTCATTTTGATGTATATGATTAAGATATTTTCCAATGTTATTTACAAATATTTTAACTTTTTTCACGACAGCAATCAGTCTCGTGAAGGCTTTGTAAGTCAAAGTTGATTAACTAAATAAAATGACCATGTAAAATATACACAATATCGTGCTATGACGTTGTTATGTTAAGAAGCGACGGCATAATTAGTTAACCTAAACTGAGAAAGATACGCATTCTCTCTCCACCATACATTACTTCCCAAATCGTAATATAGACTTCAGCGAGTGTAATAAGACATTAAAATAACTGCAGTGGAGCAAGAAATAAATCTTGTAATACAGCGGCTAATACCCTCGGAAACTGCTGTCACGCAGAATAAAGTAACAAATTTTTCTCATAGCGATTTATCCACTTGGAGCTGCTGTGACTAGTACTCAGAGAGCCATTCTTTTCTGTCCAAAATACATTCCTAATATCGTACAATATGCAAAATACTTATACGATTTACTACTTGTATGCTGTCTCAGTGTATGATGATATCCAGTCAATCAACATTCACGTATAGAACAAAGTGTAATTGTACACACAATTTAAAAATAGCTATAATAATCGAAAGATAACAAAGGAAAGTATGCATCTGGACGTGTAAAGCGCTGGGTGATAGTTATTGTGACGTGATGTGGCGGTGTTGATGGTGGTCACAACAATCTGAACACAGTTATGGACACTACCTTGAAAAGGATCTGACTATAAAAATCACCGCCTGTTTCGCTATGCAGTTGTTTAAGAGTTCCACACACAGACAATCTTACTGCTAAAAAATGGTTCAAATGGCTCTGAGCACTATGGGACTTAACATCTGAGGTTATCAGTCGCCTAGAACTTAGAACTACTTAAACCTAACTAACCTAAGGACATCACATACATCCATGCCCGAGGCAGGATTCGAACCTGCGACCGTAGTGGTCACTCGGTTCCAGACTGTAGCGCCTAGAACCGCACGGCCACTCCGGCCGGCCAATCTTACTGCTGTAGAAGTTCTTTTTGCTTCCCAACACCTTAGTCTTGTCAGTGTATTTCAGATGTGTTCCTCAAGGTATATGGAGCAGCGACAACGCTTGTCGTCCGACGTGAAAAATTCGTAATTTTTCGAGGTAAATCCTTTATCCGTTGATGTACTGTTTGTGCTCTGCGGGGCATCATGTGTCAAGAATGATGACACTACAGAGACAATGGCTTGCGTATGGCACCCACATTATTTACGCTACCTTTGTGAAGTGAGTGGTTTCCTCAGAATGTGTTCATCTTACACTTATATACGCTTCATACAAGCCTTACGTTGATGGACACTGTCACTTCTAAAACCGTTGCAGTTGCAGGAAGACGCCTGATATCTTGGAATGAGGAGTCAAAGATCTTTCTATGTTTAAGGGAGCTCTGTCATCGTAATCAGTCCTGGCGTTTTTTTGTCTGAGTGCCAAGACAAAGATACCCACAGAACCTTATGGTTATAGTATAGCTGCAGTCCTGTGCAAATCTGTGAGGGAGTTGGAAAAGTGATGCGTATACTTCGAACGTAATTTAGGAGATTATTAGACGACAGAGGAAGATATCCTTGCAGTTGAGTGGGCAATAACTTTTGATAATATTGTTATAACAGTCTATCTACTGTTTCAATTGACCTTCATTCCTTACGTTATCTGACAAGCTTGAAGCACCTATTAGGACGATTGGAAAAACGCACACTAAATCGCCAGTATTATGTCTCGTGTAGCGGAGTCCATTGGAAGAACATTACACCGCTTGTGCTATTCCAGTCCTTGCTGCACTGACGAACACAACCAATTAAAGAGAAATTCGAGCAATACTGAAGTCAACAGTGACCCAGAGAAGGAAAAAGTGATATAGGAGAATGAAAATTGCTATACAAAACACTGGAATTATGACACAATGGGCTGGAAGTGTGTATTTATCATTAAAGGAGTACCACGCCGAATTTACATGATGCTCTAAGATAACGTTACCTGGGACTTCCATAGAACCTTGACAGATTCAAAATCTGGTTTCACTGACATTATGGAAAAGATTTTTGCGAATGCCAGGGAGAGAAGCATTTATATCATTTACTGCCAAACATCTTACACTTTCATATATCCCTACAATTTCATTTGACTGAAACTGATCGCCGGCCGCAGTGGCCGAGCCGTTCCAGGTGCTTCAGTTTGGAATCGCGCGACCGCTACGGTCGCAGGTACGAATCCTGCCTCGGTCATCAATGTGTGTGATGTCCTTAGGTTAGTTAGGTTTAAGTAGTTCTAAGTTCTAGGGGACTGATGACCTCAGATGTTAAGTCCCATACTGCTCAGAGCCATTTGAACCATTTGAAATTGACCTCTTGGGTATAAATAGGTAACAACTACGTAACGAACACATTTATTGTCCTTGTGTCATGTATTATTGTTATGCAACCACAATAGCCATCATTGTAAGAGTCTGAAGCAGGCACACCAACATCCAGTCTCATCACTTAACCAAAACACACTGCATTGGGAGAATAATTCCAACACTGATGAAGTTCAGCTCGCCCTGTTAGCCATGAGGTCTAAGGCACTGCTTTCTGGGCGGGAGGGCGTGCCGGATCCTGGCACGAATCCGCCCGGCGGATTAGTGTCAAGGTCCGATGTGCCAGTCATTCTGTGAATGGGTTTTAAGGCGGTTTTCCATCTGCCTCGGCGAATGCGGTCTGGTTCCCCTTAGTACGCCTCAGTTACACTATGTCAGCGATTGCTACAAAAACACTTCCTCCACGTACTCGTACACCATAATTACTCTACCATGCAAACATTGGGGCTCCACTCGTCCCGTGTGAGACGTTTCCGGGGGGTCCACTGGGGGCCGAATCGCACAATAACCCTGGGTTCCGTGTGGGGCGGCGGTGGGATGAGTGGACTGCTGTAACCTGTTGTGGGGTTGTGTACCACTGTGGGCTACGGCGGAGACGAAGCCTCTCCGTCGTTGTCGTTTCTCGGTCCCCAGGTCCGTACAGTACAGTACAGTACAATACAATAAAGTAAAGTTCAGGAATCACAGGTCTGTTTACGAAAACAAGATAATTTATCAACATATGTAATCCAGTCTCACTGTGGGCGCTTCTTTGTCCACAGAGAAATGATTGGGGTTGGCTTGTTTGGGGGAAGAGACCAAACAGCGAGGTCATCGGTCTCATCGGATTAGGGAAGGACGAGGAAGGAAGTCGGCCGTGCCCTTTCATAGGAACCATCCCGGCATTTGCCTGGAGCGATTTAGGGAAATCACGGAAAACCTAAATCAGGATGGCCGGACGCGGGATTGAACCGCCGTCCTCCCGAATGCGAGTCCAGCGTAGAAATGATTGGTATGGTGCAGAAATGTAGCGCGAGGTTCTCGCTTGCAACACCAACTGCAAGATCTTTACTGTATCTTCCTTTGGTAGGCTCTCCACGGTCATACTGTCCTCAGACAGGGATATGTGGAGTCGGGTATTTAATAAGGCAATGATCCCACATTCGGTAAGTTCCGTTCAGAGTAAACTGTGTGTATCTAACATTAACATCCAGTGTTTCGCCGGACCTAAGCATTGCTTATTGAACAACTCAGAGTTACAAATTTCTGTTAGTTTCTGTCTATTCCTTCAAACTGCCCCCCCCCCCCCCCCCACACACACACACAAACGTATACACGTCTAGGGGAACAACTTTCGTTAGAGAAAAATGTTTGTTTACACTTCCCAAGAATATCATGTGTCATTTAGTATTGTCCTGAGCCTGGGATGACAAGATGTCACCGAACTAGCGGGCTTCATAACCAGGTGTGCAGCATAAAACCTTGATGACTAGGAGAAAGTTCACTTCAGTGCTGCCTATGTCATTTCACGCATTACAGAAGACTGGATGGGAGGCAACACGTATTGCATGCAAATGCTGCCATTTTTACTATTCGAACGTTATCTGAATTAAGTGATCGTTCGAGGCGAAAGTTAGTCTGCTTTGCTTATTTTCATTCGCTTGTGTCATGGTATTATCTTTTGGGGCAACTCTTCATATTCTAAAACAATATCAGCTTATTCCCAAGAATTAACAGCTTTCACTCCGTTAATACTAGGCAGAAATCCAGTCTACATTTGGAACGCATTTCCTCAACTCCTGTGCAGTGAGCTGTGCAGTATACTGCTGCATCCATTTTGAATAAGCTACCACAAGAATTCAAAAATCTTAGCGGTAATCCACGGTCTGTGAAATCGAAACTGAAGAGTGTCCTCATGGCTGACTCTTTCTATTCTGTCGAGGAGTTCCTGGAAAAATGAAGCTGATTCTTACTTAAACGTATGGCTTCCCTTGTTTTGAGTTCATAAACATTTTATTTATTTATTTATCCATTTATTTTACTTGGCAAGATTAGGGCCTTCAGGCCCTCTCTTACACTTAACCAGGCATACTCAAATTGAACGAATTTCAGTTTGTACAGAACATTAAGGACATATAACGTGATATACAGTATTAATGTTGAAGAAGAAAAAAATATAGATTATGACAGTAGTACAATTATAATTATAACAATCAAAAAAATAATTTTATTTTATCTGTTGTTACTTTTGCGTTGTAATTTCATGTACTGATTCGTTCCATGGGACTGATGATGACCTTAGCAGTTAAGTCCCATAAGATTTCACACACATTTGAACATTTGAACTCGGTCCATGACCTGGGAAATTTGTTCCTTAATTTGATCCAACGGAGCTAGACGTGTAAAAATCATTAATAAAAGTAGTACCTACACTGTGCTGTCTCTCAGTCCATAACCAAGCTTCAGCGGTGCCTAGCGTTGCCAAGAATCTCAGCGAACATTTTTAACTCTAACACGAGTTGTTCATCAAGACGTCATCTATGTCTCCTACACGTTCGTTGAAAGACTTTGACACACTTCGTACATGTACGGAAGCTACCTATGAAATACAAACGACATATTTCTGCAGTGCACGACTTCCTTCTATGCTCCTTTTGTGTGGTTACGTGAAATAACAGAACTGAAATTGTACACATGGTTGCAAATACATGGTCTCTTCACTAAAAATCTCATAATTTTACACTCGAATGCCGTGCATATTTCATTGATGAACAATAATTGTAGCGTTACTGCGCACATGTTAATATTGAGCCTTGTGTTCTGTTAGCGAATCTAGGAGCGTTTCAGACATCATCTCGTTGCACTGAAGTACTGGTAAGACCATGTCTTTCTCTTCCCAACGAAATTTATTTTCAGGTGTGAGAGCTCATGAAATCTCGTTTCAATCCGCAAGCCATTTTATCTTTGCGGACGTCTTTTTGTTCTGTCACAAAAGCTCGTCCTACCGCCAGACCGCTAGCCGGCAGAGTGTGTCCGCCTGCCGGGTCTCCTTTCCCATAGTCGATCTCGAGCCAGCGGCTGAGCCGTAACGAGTAAAAGGGGAGGGGGAGGAGACGTAGGGGGAGGGGGGCAGAGGGGGAGGATCCTCCTCGAGTCAACCGCGGCGCAATATCGCGTCCACGGACAGCGCACACAATAAATGCGCCCGCTAGATAGCTCCTTATCACAGCGGCGGAGACCGCGGCAGCGACCATCGAGCGAGGAAGGCTGCAAGATATTGCGGAAGAGGGTGGCCACCGACGGCCTCACAGATGCGCCATTCACAAAGGGCCGCCGCCATTGCACACGGCTCAGGGAAGCCTACCTCATTCGTCTGTCCTGCGTTCTCCACAACTCTTCCTCATATTGTGGCGAGGATCCCTTACATTGCAGCCTACGCAAGTGTCGTTATCAAACGATGAACAAGTTTTCCACGCAATAAATTAACATTGGAAGAAAACAAGGCTTTCTAGTACTACGAAACATCACCAGAGAATGGTATACACCACCAGGAAGTGGTATAATCGTAGTGGGACTCGTTATGAACAGAACAGCAGGGCAGTGAGTGAGTACTGTGGACAGTTCAGTAACTGTTATCAGATTCGGCAGCAAAATAACGCCGACAACAATAGTTCATGTGTACGTAACGACATCTCAAGCAGAAGTTGAAGAGATGAAGGAAGACTATGTGGATACTGAACGAGGAATTCAGTATGTAAAAGGAAATGAAAATTTAATAGAGGATTGGAATGCAGTTTGTGGGTAAGGAGATAAGAAAGGGTTACGGGGGAATATGGGAAATATAAATTACAACAGGAGAAACACTGATGACCTGAGCAACAAATTTCAGTAGTTATACCGAATACTCTGTTAAAGAATCAGAAGAGGAGGTGGTGTACTTCGAAAAGGCCAGGAGACACAGCAAGATTCCAACTGGATTCTATCATGGGCAGAGATTCCAAGATATTGAATTGTAAGCTGTAGTTACGATCAGGTACAGATTGAGAACATAGTTTGGAAATAATGAAGAGTAGACTGCAGTTTAAAAGAATCGTACGGAAGAATTAGTGTAAAAACAAGTGGGATAATAAATTATTGGGGGATAATGAGACGCATTTCAGTATCGCTAAAGATATGGATACTGCAATAAGTTCAGTTGAAGAGAAATAGTCATGTTCGAAAGATAAACGTAGGTAGTAAAAAGATTACTTCGAAGATATCTTGCCCAACAGAAGAAAATGAAGTGGTAGGGAGCTGGGTGGCGAAGTGATATGAAAAGCATAGTAATTTAAACAAATCATTAGCTACAATAAAAGTCAAAACCGATCTTCTTGGTGCATTCTCTCCAAAACCTAACTAACCACCTCAGCTTCCGTCCGCTATAGACACAGGGCAGAAACTATTGCTCTGACATCCTCAGTGTAGTGCACGCGCATCTCATTCTTATCTCATACTCGCTATTAATGCCTGTTAGCCAAATCATTCCTCACACTACTAAGCAAGCTGTACAGCAAAAATTAACCCGACTCCTGTTGGCCCAAGGTCTTCCTAATTACCCTTCGTAACCTTCCTTGGGCTACAGGTTAGGTAACCTGAAAGACCGTATAATCAGCAGTACTTAAGGCCCTAGCCTACTCTTCCAACTGGAAGGACAACTACAGTACCTGCACTAGCTGTTCATTAGTATCTTTAACCATCTTCCACATTTTACCACCGTATATCCCCAAGTGACCCTGCCTTTTCTCTTGACCAACTTGTGCAGGAAGTCAACCGACAAAATGGCAACTGTTACTTTCTCAGTTCTTAATACGAGGATTCTGTTTTGACTCTGTACTAACCAACCTTATACCAGTCCTGAATTTTCATAACCAAGTAAGGCACTTCTGCCCTCTAAAAGCCTCGATACGAGTTTGAACACTCCCTGGTAGCAAATCTACTTTCGTAAGCACACCGGAGAGCAAACTATCATACGAAGAGCAGGCGCCGCTTATCTCCCCAATCGTTGAAGTTGCTATTAACAGGCGGTTCTCCATTGCCTCACATAAACATCGGGCAAATTCCACCACGTTCCCTTCTGCTGCCATAGTTCAAAGTGCTAACTCGTATTGTGACTGTGGCTTCTTTAAAAACGAAATACTTAATACCCTTCACTGATCCAGGACCTCCTCCATTACAAATTTGGTAAAATAAAAGCAGACCAGCATTCAGAAAATATAAGGTACTTCCTACCTATACATCAGAGCCCGACCACTCTCATGCTGGCAACCACTCACTGCTGCCTATGAAGTTGTGGAGAGCTAAGCGGTGGTGTGGTAAGGCATTGGGCTCCAGCGAAAAACAACATACATTAAACAAATTTATTCAGAATATTTAAAAACCCAGAGTTTGGAAACAGAATCGACCTTTTCATTCATAATAACACGTCTGCAATGGGCAACAGGAAATAATAATCTTGACAATAAGGAATTCAATTAAAATGAATCTAACCAAAAGCAATTATTAAACCAAAAGTTTAAACCTTACAGTATTTAAATAAATTGGGCAGCATATGTTAGGGCATGAACATCAACAAAATAAAAAATAAAATTTTAAAAAATGTTCTTTAAGAAACTACTACAGCTGTACAACTGTTACTTCCGGAACATGTGGTCATGCAAGCTCTCACATACAAGGTGAAGGCCACTACAAACCACCACTGTTTACTGTAGCGTACATCACGGTAACCGCGTAACCACAGAAGGCTTTTACAATACAATAAATAAGCTACCTCTAACATACCAAATATATAAAAGCACAAATTCGGTTAACACACATTTAATAAAATAACGCTTCCTAACTTGAGAAAACTAAAGTAATTAAAACTAGGGGATAATCTCTAAATTAATATACAATAGCCACAGTTAAACGAGCCATTAACATTAAAGTACTTTGCTTGAAATAATTTTCCAACGGCTTCAGAAAGTTACGAGTCGGAAACAAGAAGTAATGATTAACGACTGAAGTACATAACAAAAAATTACAGTGGAACTCCCTTATCGCAAGTTTTGTACACACCAGTTATTCTCGCACCACAACTTAAAATTTGCTCTTTTGCAATACGGGAGTATCGAACTATTTCAAAAAAAGTTTAGGTGCAAAACTCCTTCAGATAAACGCCCAATTAAGAGACGCGAACTGTTCAATTACAAAAGGTAACTACTTAACCCAAGAACAAATCCGCAGCATTAGAATTTATCCGCTGCTACATCGGTTGCGCCGTAATCTTGCAGTCTTATTTTGTTTCATACGTCAGTTCTTCCACGCAATACGTTACACGCATCATTAAATTGGAGTGGTAAGACCTGAAACATAGATCAGTTGCCACTGGTCCCACGCAGTCATACAAAATAGTGACCTCCCCTCTCCCCCCCCCCCCCACCTCCCCCACCCAAGGGTAAATTCAGTGACAACCTTGTTTTTTCTTGTTTTCTTTGTCGGTAGGCTTCTGAATGGTTTGATGCGGCCCGCCACGAATTCCTCTCTTGCGCCAACCTCTTCAGAGTAGCACTTGCAATCTACGTCCTCAGTTATTTGCTGGATATATTCCAATTTCTGTCTTCCTCCACAGTTTTTACACTCTACAGCCCCCTCTAGAACCATGGAAGTCATTCCCTGATGTCTTAACAGATGCCATATCATCCTGTCCCTTCCCCTTGTCAGTGTTTTCCACATATTCAATTTCTAATCTTCTGGAAATTTGTAGACAATACATTCGTCAAAATATCAGCGATGACATTTTGTGTGTGGTTTATTTGACGAGTACAATAATTGTATTTGTGAATATGTCGAGGTGACACAGGCGTAAAGTTGCGCGCATTACAAAACATCACCACACTCAACATAAACATAACGGTATAATATTAACTACATTGTAATAAACGTAACTGTACATTTCTGACTTTCTCTCATATTTAAGGTGCCAGCCATAAACCTTTTATTACAGCTATGACATTTAGGCTCATAGCTGCAATGGCTATGACCACTATTCAAACAGAGAGTGATGCTAATAGAAAGAACAGATTTCAATTGTTTATTACAGGTAAACTGTGAGGAAACTCACTACACATGTCAATGGATAGAGGAAAGTTCGAAGTCCTATATTCACACAGACATTATACAGTACGGTATATGTTTCTTATATGTACAGATTGAACATTATGGGCTACATCCCTGTCTTAGGTCCTTTCTAATCTAAGCATTTCGTACTTGGTCGTCCATTCTTATTATCCCCACTTCCCACTTGCACGTACTGTATATTACCCTTATTTTTCCCAGAATTTCGAATATCTTCCACCATTTTGCACTGCCTAACGCTTTTTCCCGGTCGACAAATCCCGTTAACGTGTATTTAGTTTTCTTTAGTCTTGCCTCCGTTATCAACCGCAACGTCAGAATTGCCTCTCCGTTGCCTTTATCTTTCCTAAATTCAAACGGATCGTCATTTAACACTTCCTCAATTTTCTTTCCCATTCTTCTGTGTATTATTATGGTCAGCAGCTGGCATGCATGAGCTGTTAAGCTGATGTGCGATAATTCTCGAAATTGTCAGCTCTTGCAGTCTTCATAATAATGTGGATGATGCTTTTCCGAGAATCAGATGGTATGCCGCCAAACTCACACATTCTACAAACCAAAGTGAATAGTTATTTTGTTGCCGCTTGGCCCAGTGATTTTAGTAATTCTGATGGAATGTTATCTATCCCGTAGGCCTGATTTGATGTTAAATCCTCCAAAGCTCTATTAAATTCTGAACGTAATACAGGATCTCCTACCTTTTCTAAATAGACCCCTGTTTCTACTTCTATCACATCAGACAAACCTTCCCTCCCCCTTCCCCACCCCCTTCCCCCTTAGAGGCCTTCAATATATTATTTCCACCTACCCGCTCTCTCCTCTGCATTTAATAGTGGAATTCCCGTTGCACTCTTAATGTTACCAACTTTGCTTTTAGTTTCACGGAAGGTTATTTTGACTTTTCTATATGCTGAGTCAGTCCTTCCGACAATCATTTCTTTTTTGGTTTCTTCACATTTTTTATGTTGCCTTTTCCAGCAGCCTTGGTGCAGGTCTTATTATATTCGACGCCACACTGGGGGACCTGCGCGCAGCATGGGGACGAAATGGTGATGAATACAACACAACACCCAGTCCCTGAGCAGAGAAAATCTCCGACCCAGCCGGGAATCAAACCCGGGCCGTAGGACGGCAATCCGTCACGCTGACCACTCAGCTATCGGGGCGGACACCCTACTGTTCATATGCCACAATAGGAACTATAGCTATACCAAGTGCAACTTCGAATATACGGGCTGTACTCACAACGGCTTCTCCCCGGACACGCCACTGTGGAGGTAAAGCCGTCGTTTCTGGCTAGCGAATTCTTTCGAAGAATTGAGCCTCTCGACGGGAGACTTGACCTTCTTGCTTACAGCACGCTATCACATGCACTCCACGCTGCATGGGGCAAACCCGAGAACACACATGAGCGTTCTTGCCGAGCGTATGGCGCTCACTGCTTGCGGACTAAAGCACTGCCACTTGTTAGCGCTCTGTCAGCACTGTTGACAGAGAGCTACACCAGCCATGTGCGCCCCAATTTCCCTTATCTTCCGCCTGCCCCCTGGTGACAACCACCGAAGATCCACCTATCGTCAGGAGCAAATATCTCCTACTCGCACAAGCTTAATCAAAACATAGCAGTCCACGGCTAGGTTACACTTAAATTCGACGAAAGAACGAAGTACAAAAATGTTCGGGGAAACACAAGAATAAAGCAATCTATATCACTTAGGAATCAAATACGTAAGAAGTGCAGGGAAGCCAAGGCGAGCGTCAGCCGCACATTTCCGAAGAGAGCAAAGACAGATAAATATCGCACTATCAACCTCTCATATCTCCCATACATCCAAGACAAGAATAGAATACAGAGGAGTGGAAAGGGATATTGAGGATCTTCTTCATGATAATCAGTTTGGCATCAGAAGAGATGAAGGCAACAAAGAGTCAGTCCTGACGTTCCATTTGATAATGGCAGCAGGACTGAAAATAAATCAAGGCAAATGAAATGGCGCAATTTCAGAAATTTTACTGCTCTCAAACAGATATGATTTTTACGCATACAGATGGAAACGGCGAGCGAACATTTTTACCAAGCCCGGCAATCGAATCCGGGTCTCCTGCTCACTAGTCAGGTCGTTAGCCAGTAAGCCACATTGATATAACGGTTCTGAGAACTGTACGGATTACGCTGCACGTCTCCCGCCTCGACCAAAATTTTCACTCCCGCCCCAGTCAGTTTTAAATTCCCCCTTACTCACCAACAGAATTGCCACAGCTCACCAGGAGACCCGCGTTCCATTCCCGACCTTGATACAAGTTTTCACTCGCCGCTTCAGTTAACGTATATATAAATCTAGACATCTCCGTAAGGTATATCGACCTGGAAAATAAGTTCAACATTGTCAAATGGTGGTAGATGTTCGAAATTCTGAGAAAACTGGAATAAGCTATAGGGAAAATAATATACATTACATACAAGAAGCAAGAACAACATCAAGGAAAAAACGAGGACAAAGTGCTCGTATTAAAGAGAGTAGGACAGCGAGGCAGCCTTTGGCATTTACCAGCGCGGTGTATGGCTTATGAGCAGCCGCTCGACCCTGAAATCCTAGTTTTCTCACCTCCCTCATAACTGTCATAGGTCATAGTGCTTACAGTGGATCCTGATGCAGTCTGGAATTCCTGTGTGATGGTCTAGACAGATGTCTGCCTATTACACATTACGAACCTCTTCAAATGTCGGCGGTCTCTGTCAGTTCAGATGGCTCTGAGCACTATGGAACTTAACATCTATGGTCATCAGTCCCCTAGAACTTAGAATTACTTAAACCTAACTAACCTTAGGACATCACACAACACCCAGTCATCACGAGGCAGAGTCTCTGTCAGCCAACAGACGAGTCGGCCTGTACGCTTTTCTGCTGTACGTGTCCCTTCACGTTTCCACTTCACTATAAAATCGAAAACAGTGGACCTAGAGATGTTTGAGTGTGGAAACGTCGCGTACAGACGTATGAGACGAGTGACACCCAATCACCTCACCACGTCCGAAGTCTCTGAGTTCCGCGGAGCGTTGCCTTTTTTTTTTGGTCATCAGTCTACTGACTGGTTTGATGCGGCCCGCCACGAATTCCTTTCCTGTGCTAACCTCTTCATCTCAGAGTAACACTTGCAACCTACGTCCTCAATTATTTGCTTGACATATTCCAATCTCTGTCTTCCTCTACAGTTTTTGCCCTCTACAGCTCCCTCTAGTACCATGGAAGTCTTAGCAGATGTCCTATCATCCTGTCCCTTCTCCTTATCAGTGTTTTCCACATATTCCTTTCCTCTCCGATTCTGCGTAGAACCTCCTCATTCCTTACCTTATCAGTCCACCTAATTTGCAACATTCGTCTATAGCTTCGATTCTCTTCTGTTCCGGTTTTCCCACAGTCCATGTTTCACTACCATACAATGCTGTACTCCAGACGTACATCCTCAGAAATTTCTTCCTCAAATTATGGCCGGTATTTGATATTAGTAGACTTCTCTTGGCCAGAAATGCCTTTTTTGCCATAGCGAGTCTGCTTTTTATGTCCTCCTTGCTCCGTCCGTCATTGGTTATTATACTGCCTAGGTAGCAGAATTCCTTAACTTCATTGACTTCGTGACCATCAATCCTGATGTTAAGTTTCTCGCTGTTCTCATTTCTACTACTTCTCATTACCTAAGTCTTTCTCCGATTTACTCTCAAACCATACTGTGTACTCATTTGACTGTTCATTCCGTTCAGCAGATCATTTAATTCTTCTTTACATTCACTCAGGATAGCAAGGTCATCAGCGAATCGTATCATTGATATCCTTTCACCTTGTATTTTAATTCCACTCCTGAACCTTTCTTTTATTTCCATCATTGCTTCCTCGATATACAGATTGAAGAGTAGGGGCGAAAGGCTACAGCCTTGACTTACACCCTTCTTAATACGAGCACTTCGTTCTTGATCGTCCACTCTTATTATTCCCTCTTGGTTGTTGTACATATTGTATATGACCCGTCTCTCCCTATAGCTTACCCCGACTTTTTTCAGAATCTCGAACAGCTTGCACCATTTTATTTTGTCGAACGCTTTTTCCGGGTCGACAAATCCTATGAAAGTGTCTTGATTTTTCTTTAGCCTTGCTTCCATTATTAGCCGTAACGTCAGAATTGCCTCTCTCGTCCCTTTACTTTTCCTAAAGCCAAATTGATCGTCACCTAGCGCATTCTCAATTTTCTTTTCCATTCTTCTGTATATTATTCTTCTAAGCAGCTTCGATGCATGGGCTGTTAAGCTGATTGTGCGATAATTCTCGCACATGTCAGCTCTTGCCGTCTTTGGAATTGTGTGGATGATGCTTTTCCGAAAGTCAGATGATATGTCACCAGACTCATATATTGTACACACCAACGTGAATAGTCGTTTCGTTGCCACTTCCCCCAATGATTTTAGAAATTCTGATGGAATGTTATCTATCCCTTCTGCTTTATTTGACCGTAAGTCCTCCAAAGCTCTTTTAAATTCCGATTCTAATACTGGATCCCCTATCTCTTCTAAATCGACTCCTGTTTCTTCTTCTATCACATCAGACAAATTTTCACCCTCATAGAGGCTTTCAATGTATTCTTTTCCACCTATCTGCTCTCTCCTCTGCATTTAACAGTGGAATTCCCGTTGCACTCTTAATGTTACCACCGTTGCTTTTAATGTCACCAAAGGTTGTTTTGACTTTCCTGTATGCTGAGTCTGTCCTTCCGACAATCATATCTTTTTCGATGTCTTCACATTTTTCCTGCAGCCGTTTGGTCTTAGCTTCCCTGCACTTCCTATTTATTTCATTCCTCAGCGACTTGTATTTCTGTATTCCTGATTTTCCCGGAACATGTTTGTACTTCCTCCTTTCATCAAATAACTGAAGTGTTTCTTCTGTTACCCACGGTTTCTTCGCAGCTACCTTCTTTGTACCTATGTTTTCCTTCCCAACTTCTGTGATGGCCCTTTTTAGAGATGTCGATTCCTCTTCAACAGTACTGCCTAATGCGGTATTCCTTATTGCTGTATCAATAGCGTTAGAGAACTTCAAACGTATTGCGTCATTCCTTAGTACTTCCGTATCCCACTTCCTTGCGTATTGATTCTTCCTGACTAATGTCTTGAACTTCAGCCTACTCTTCATCACTACTATATTATGATCTGAGTCTATATCTGCCCCTAGGTACACCTTACAATCCAGTATCTGATTTCGAAATCTCTGTCTGACCATGATGTAATCTAATTGAAATCTTCCCGTATCTCCCGGCCTTTTCCAAGTATACCTCCTCCTCTTGTGATTCTTGAACAGGGTATTCGCTATTACTAGCTGAAACTTGTTTCAGAACTCAATTAGTCTTTCCCCTCTTTCATTCCTTGTCCCAAGCCCATATTCTCCTGTAACCTTTTCTTCTACTACTTCACCTACAACTGCATTCCAGTCGCCCATGACTATTAGATTTTCGTCCCCCTTTACATACTGCATTACCCTTTCAATATCCTCATACACTTTCGCTATCTGGCCATCTTCAGCTTGCGACGTCGGCATTTATACCTGAACTATCGTTGTCGGTGTTGGTCTGCTGTCGATTTGATTAGAACAACCCGGTCATTGAACTGTTCAGTGTAACACGCCCTCTGCCCTACCTTGCTATTCATAACGAATCCTACACCTGTTATACCATTTTGTGCTGCTGTTGATATTACCCGATACTCATCTGACCAGAAATCCTTGTCTTCCTTCCACTTCACTTCACTTCACTGACCCCTACTATATCTAGATTGAGCCTTTGCATTTCCCTTTTCAGATTTTCTAGTTTCCCTACCACGTTCAAGCTTCTGACATTCCACGCTCCGACTCGTAGAACGTTATCCTTTCTTTGATTATTCAATCCTTTTCTCATGGTAACCTCCCCCTTGGCAGTCCCCTCCCGGAGATCCGAATGGGGGACTATTCCGGAATATTTTGCCAATGGGGAGATCATCATGACGTTTTTTCAATTACAGGCCACATGTGCTGTGGATACTCGTTACGTGTCTTTAATGCAGTGGTTTCCATTGCCTTCTGCATCCTCATGTCGTTGATCATTGCTGATTCTTCCGCCTTTAGGGGCAATTTCCCACCCGTAGGAGAAGAGAGTGCCCTGAACCTCTACCCGCGCCTCCGCCTTCTTTGACAGGGCCGTTGGCAGAATGGGGCTGACTTCTTATGCCGGAAGTCTTCGGCCGCCAATGCTGATTATTTATCAATTATTTAGGCAGTGGCGGGGATCGAACCCCGGACCGAAGATGTTTTGATTATGAGTCAAAGACGCTACCCCTAGACTACTGATTTCGCTGAGATGGAGTACCTGGCAGAAGGCGGCAGCACAATGCACCTAATATGAAAAACGTATGTTTTTTTGCGTGTCCGGTTACTTTTGATCACATAGTGTACTTCCCTCTTTCTTCAGTTTACACTTAACCCGCGTTCTTTTCTCAGAAGACAACTCTTCCGTTCAACATATCCTGTAGTTCTTTGTCTATCATCGCTGATATCCTTCCACCGTGAATTTTTCTTCCACTCTAGAATCTCTTTTATTTCCGTCATTGCTTTTTCGATGTATAATAAATTGAACAGCAAGGGTCTGGGAACTGCGAAGGGGGAGGTGACCATGAGAAAAGGCCTAAATAACCAACAAAAGGATAACGTTTACGAGTCGGGGCGTGGATTGTCAAAAATTCGAATATGGTAGGAGACCTAGAAATCTGGAAATGGAAATATAAAAGTTTTGTCAAGATGTAGTGGGATCACTTTTCTGGTTAGATGAGTATTGGGTAATGTTAACAGTAGTAGAAACCGGTATAACGGGAATAAGATTGGTTACGAACAGGAAGGTAGGTCAGAGGGAGCTACTGTAGCAGTTCAGAAATAGTTGTTCTGATCAGAATAGATAACAAACCAACACCGAAAACTACAGTTCAGGCATACATACCGACGTCACATGCTGGAGACAGAGACAGAAGTAGTATCTACATCTAAATCAATACTCCGCAAACCACCTGACGGTGTGTGGCGGAGGGTACCTTGAGTACCTCTATCGGTTCTCCCTTCTATTCCAGTCTCGTATTGTTCGTGGAAAGAAGGATTGTCGGTATGCTTCGGTGTGGGCTCTGATCTCTCTGATTTTATCCTCGTGGTCTCTTCGCGACATATACGTAGGAGGGAGCAATATACTGCTCGCTGATATTGAATGGGTAATTCAGCATGTAAAGGGAGATGAAAATCTGTTAGTCATATGGGACTGGAATGCGATAGGGGAAGGATTAGGAGAAAGGGTTACTGGAATGAGAGGGAAAAGCCTAATTGTGTTCTGCAATAAATTTCAGCCAGTAGCAGCAAATCTGCTCAAGAATCACAAGAGGATGTGAGACACTTAAATAAGGCCAAGAGATACGGGAGAGTTTCATTTAGGTTACACCATGGTCAGACAGTGATTTCGAGATCAGATACTAGATTTTGAGGCTCAAGTTTAAGAGATTGATCAGGAACAATCTATGCACAGAAGAGTGGGTTACGGAAGTAATAATGGCTGAAGAGGTACTCTTCAAGTGGTCTAAGGCTATAAACACTGCGATAAGCAATAGCTCAGTGGGCAGTTCAGTTGGGCAGGAATGGACACTTCTAACAAGGGCAATCACAGATGCTGGAAAGTAAACTGAAGTATTTCTGTTATTCGTGGTTTCTTCGCTGTTACCTTCTTTCTACCCGCACTTGATTAACGAAAGAAGGAATTATAAAAGCGTGAAGGGTAATTCAGGATTACAGGAATAAAAGACCGTTAGGGGAGGAACAAATAGGAATTTTAGGAATAAAAGGTGAAATTTCTGCCTGAAATACGGGAAAAAATCCAAAAATAAATGGTAGAAAGTCTGGCGAAGCATACTAAAAAGTCAAAACAACCTTCGGTGAAATTAAAAGCAAGGCAATTCCGAAAATTGCAAGAGTTGACCGTTGCGGGAACAATCCCATAATCAGCTTAACAGCTCATGCATCCGAGCTACTGACAAAAATAGCGTTCAGATGAATTCAAAAATAATTAAGGATGTGTTTGATGACTATCAGTTCGGCATTAGGAAAGTAAAGTCACAAGACCAGCGGATCTGACGTTGCGGTTGATAATGGAAGTTAAAGTGAAGAAAACCAAGACACATTCATGGTATTTTTCGGCCTGAAAAAAGCGTTCCACAATGTAATTTCATCCAAGAGGTTTGAAATTCTAAGAAAAATAGTGGTATGCTATAGGAAAATAGGGGTATTATGCAATATGTACAAGAGCCAAATGGAACAATAAGAGCGACAGGCAAAGAACTAAGAGGCAGGATCAAAAAGGGTACGAGGCAGGAATGTTGTCTTTCGTCGGTACTGTTCACTCTATACATCGAAGAAGCAATTGCGGGAATAAAAGAAAGGTGAATTGATTTAAATAACATTCGCTGATTACATTGTTACCCACAGCGAAAATGAAGAATTATAGGATCTGTTGAATGGAATGAACAATCAAATGACTACAGAACACGAACTGAAGTTACAGCGAATAAAGAAGAAAGTAAGGGGAAGCAGCAGAAATAAGTCCAGCGAGAGACTTCACATCAGAACTGGTGATCCAGGAGTAGATGAAGTTCAAGAATTCTTTTAACTAGGTAGCAAAATATCTCACGACGGACGGAGCAAGGACGACATCAAAAGCAGACTAGTACTGGCAAAAAGGCCATTTATGGCAAAAAGAAATCTGCTAGTATCAAACATCGGCCTTAATCTGAGGAAGAAATTTCTGAGAATATGCTTTTCGAGCACAGAATTCTATGGTAGTGAAACATGGACTGTGAGGAAACAGAACACTAGAGAATCGAAGTATTTGAGATTTTTTGCTACAGATGAAAGTGGAAAATTCGGTGGACTGATAACCTAAGGATTGAGGTGGATCTTCGCTAAACCGGCGAGGAAAGGAATGTATGGTACGCACTGACGAGGGGAAGGAACAGGGTGGTAGAACATCAGTTAAGAAACCCGGGAATACCTTCCATCGTACTAGATAAAGTCGTAGAAGGTGAAAACTGTGGAGGGAGACAGAGATTGGAATACAACCAACAAATAATTGAGCATGTAGGTTGCAAGTGATACTCCGAGACGAAGAGGTAGGAACAGGAGAGGAATTTGTCACGGACCATATCAAGCGAGTCACAGGAATGATGACTCAAAAAGTCGGTATACGAGACTAAAAATGAAGTATCTTACATCGAAGTCACATTGTTTCCGCGGATGTCATTGAACTCCGAATCTGTGACATACTGTTCAGGTGGTTTCATCCCGACTGCAAGTGTCAGCTGTACATTATTTGTTGTGCTATTCCTTAATTTCGGCCTTAAGTCATTTGAAGTAGCTAGACATTTGTAGATAATAAATGTGTCAAAAATATGCGATGGCACATAGTACCATAACAGTCTTTTGCACGTACTGTAGAGAGTGATTCAAAAGAAAGAATAGCTTCGGTACTTTATTACCCAAAAACTAAAAAAGATAAAAGCACATTGCGTATATCTCTCGATACAGGGAGGTTCAAAGTTTTGACACAGAGGCACTGTTGTTCGTTTGTAACGACATGGCGACTACATTACCAAAGAAATCATTTTGTTTGATGGAATTTACTGGAAGTCAATCCATTGTGCAAGTGCAGCGTGCATTCCGCCGTCGATTCAGTAAGAAGCAGCCTCTGCAAAAGCATAAAAAATGGTTCAAATGGCTCTGAGCACTATGGGACTTAACTTCTGAAGTCATCAGTCCCCTAGAGCTTAGAAATACTTAAACCTAACTAACCTGAGGACATCACAAACATCCATGCCCGAGGCAGGATTCGAACCTGCGACCGGAGCGGGCACGCGGTTCCAGACTGTAGCGCCTAGAACCGCACGGCCACACCGGCCGGCCGCACAAGCATATTTATGACATGTAATAGGAAAGTCTTGGTAGTTGGTAGCATGTGCAAAGGGAAGAGCACTGGTCGTCCTCACACGTTTGATGAAAATGTCGAACGTATCCAAGAGGAGTTCACACGGAGCTCTCGGCAGTCTACAGGACGGGCAAGCCAGGAACTTTAACTTCTTCAAACAACGGTGTGGCGTGTTCTGAAACGACGGCTGAATATTAAGCCTTACAAGTTGCAGTTACTGCAATAACTTCGTCCCGCCGACCGTAACAGAAGGTACAAATTTTACATTTCAGTTCTCCAGGATATAGCAGAGAACACTTTTCGTGAACGACTCGTATTTTTGGACGAATCGACGTTTTATCTATCGGGTTAAATACACCGCCATTATCTAAGAACCTGGGAATCACAAAATCCTGGCGTTGTCGTCGAACATGAAAGAGACTCACAGAAATTTTATGTATTGTCTTTCCTGTTCACAAAGTGTATGGAGTTTTTTTTTTGCATAGGGAACAGTCACGGGAATGTCGTACCTTGACTTGCTTCAAAATTGGTTGTGCCCTCAACTTCACGGAAATCCCGATGATTTTAGTTTTAAGCATGACGGAGCCTCGGATCACTTTCACATTGAGATACGGCGTTATCATGACAATACCACCCCACAGCTTTGAATTGAAAGAGTTGGACAACAAGGTATTATTCATTGTGTTTGGCTTTCCAGGTTACCATACTTCACACTTCGCGGTTTTTTTCCCCAGAGTCTTTGTCCCAACTATGGCATCTACTCTTCAAGAACTGACAAATAGAGTTGTTGAAGTTGTCGGTTCAATAAACAGGGGAATGTTGATTCGTATGCGGAATGAAATGGACTTTCCCTTCGATGTTTTTCGAGCGACACGTAGTGCTCATGTTGAGTATATGTTATAGTCTCTGTGTAAACATCTAACTTTGAGCTTTCTTCTGTCCAGTGACATGTGCAATGTGTTTTTATCTTTCACAGTTTGTCTGTAATAAAAAAAACCTAATACCTCTTCTTTCTTTTTGAGTCAGCCCTGTTTGAATAGTGCCCATACCCAATGCAGTTGTGAGGTAAATGTCACCGAGCGAGGTGGAGCAGTGGTTAGCACTCTGGACTAGCATTTGGGTGGATAACGGTTCAAACCCGCGTACCGCCATTGTGATAGAGGTTTTCCGTGATTTCCCTAAATCGCTTCAGGCAAATGGTTCCTTTGAAAGGGCACGGCCGACTTCCTTCCCCATCTGGGAGGACCGATGACCTCACAGGTTGGTCCCCTCCTCGAATCAACCAACCTAAATGCCGTAGTTGTGATACAAGCTTTGTCACTAGCACCTTAAATATGAGGGAAAATAACGTTTATGTCGAGTGGGCTGTTGTTTCGTAATGAAGTAATTTTGCATTTGTGTCATGTCCACATATTAATGGTTCTAGCGGTATGGACTTTTATTACAACTATGAGATTTGCATTCGCAAATATAATTACTATAGACACTCTCAAATAGAACATCTGCAAGAGACTCGTGTCACAGTGTCGTCGCCGAGATTTTGACAAATGTAGTGTCTCCAAATTCTCATATAATTGAAAATGGCCTAACGCCGAAGTTGTGCAATAGCAAAAGGAACGAACTATAACTGACAATTGCAGGCGGGTTACATTCATTAAAATATTTTTAATAACGTACTACCAACTGAAAGTATGCGGCTTGTTTGTACGGCAGTTTATTTATTAGCTATGTTATATGGCTGCTGAGAAAACACTTGTTTCATATATCAGTAGACACGGTCCGTATAGAGGTGATTAATGCAAAATTTGTAATATCTAATACTATAGCTAGTTAACTAATCAGACGAAGTATGTAAATCTGAGGGCAGTTTTGAGCCACTATGCTTTTTTTAGGACATGCTAATAACCTCTCCCCCAGCCCCCGTAATATCTAAAGAAGCTCAACCATTTCTGTCGTACGGGCAATTTATAGTACATCTGGAACACGTAATCAGATTGTTAAAAAAAGTTAAATAAGACAGCAATGATTTGCTTTACAGTCTAATGATTTAGACTGTTTATGTACTGAATCAAGGCAGGCCCGAAACGAAGAAAACAAAACTTGCTACAGCTAACATGAAATTCCTTTCAGCTGTAATGTCTTTCAGCCTCACCTTCAGCAATTTATTTATTTATAGACTTAATTTACAATAAATATTCGAAGAATGTAAAGTTTATTCGTTGAACGAAAAGATAAGTGTTTAATTTTCCATTAAATTAGTGTCAGTATTACAAAAGAGTCCTTAGAGTAATGGGACACGAATGCAGAGGGAAATCTCATGCCGGGGGAACCACTTTAACTGACCGGTTGTGATGTAGGGAAGTCGTGGGAAAACTCAACAAGGATGACTGGAAGGGACACTGAAACTTATGCCTCCTAAACTAAGTCCAGCTGTATCCCGCTTCTCGAGACAGCTAAATGCTCAAACAATAAAAGCAGTTACGTGATATAAAAACAGCGAAATGTCGTACAGATCACTTGATGAACATAAGGATAACAGATAACCAAGTAGCAGTATTTTTCAACTGACGCTGGCATTGTCTATTAAAGATTTGTGTGGTCTATTGGTGTGCTGTTAGAAAGTATTAATTCTGGAACGCCAGTGCATTTCTCAAAAATGGTTAAAGAAAGTCATCCAGAGCCGAGACCTCAAGTTTCCTGTTTGATACAGATAAGAGCATGTGAAAATGGACCAATGAGTATGTTTCCAGTCTTCGTGCAATTGCTATTTATAAATAAGAAAAACGAAGATATTTGACTTATAACTGAGCACTCAGTTTTGTATCAACTATCGGTAGCTACGTATAAGCAGTAACTAACTCAGAAAATTCTACCTGATTTTCTATTGTGTTCTGCTGCTAAATAGACAATTAAAATCAACCAAAAAGACTAAAATGTGCATCATATTCAGAAGATAATATTTCTGTAAACAAATACTGATTGCACTAGTTCTTAGGAATTAGATGCTCGATCAGTCGACCATTTTAGTTACACTGTTCAGGTACAATTTTGAAGAACAATATGATTTACGTCGTCTAGAAATTTTATGGAACTTCCAGTTTACGTTTTAATGATTATTTTTTCTGGAAGTTAATTTTTGATGGTACCTGAGCGACTGCACAGCACGGAAGTTCTGTAAACAAATGCCAATAATGACTTGATTGGAAATATAAAGTTTGAAACTACTGAAGAGACGCTCCGGGAGAGATCCGTTACCTCCTACTCCAGTATCGCTAAGTGTTCGTCAACCTCCTTTCATCATTCGGTCTACCTTATATGTTTTTCTTTCCTTTTTTTTAAAGAAAAAAAACTTTTTAATGTTCCACGAAGTATATTATTCGAGAACATTGCGCTTTATAACTTTAATGGTCATGCGATAGGCCGTGTCTTCCTTTACCTTCCATTACACGAAATTTATCATTTGCTTTCCGGCGGTAGCTCCGGTTCCAATAGTATCATTTCCGGCTTGTTTTTAGGATAATTTGTTGGCTTCATACGATTCTTAAGCTTTGTAATACTATTTACGAATCTCTAGACACACGCAAGCACGCGCACGCACGCGTGCCCGCACGCACACACATACAGTATCAAGTACTACAATCTTGATATTAGTTTACTACACCAAGAGCACTCACGAAAGCCACAGAAAAGTCAAGTAAAGTTTCTGTTGCAGACAGAAAAGGCTGAAACAAAATTACGACTGCACCATCAGGCAATTACCCTTGCTTAGAATATTGCAAACATATTGCCAGTGTGAACAACATTTACTTTTTAAACATTGCCAATTTTAAAATAATTCTTAGTCTCAAAAAATGCAAGATAAAAAAATGCAACCTTGGCATAAAACATTGAGTCACATCAGTAGCCAAAAGAAAATTGCGCACATGAATCGCAATGAATTCTTGATTTGTAATCTCTAATCGGCTATTGAAATACCGTGATTATGTTATCCTAATGGGGTCAAAAAACTAAGGCAATCGTCTCCGAAATAGTGATTGGCGGAAAACGGGTACAAAGGATTTACTTTACAAATAATTGGCCCCACTTTCTTCTTACATAAATGTTAACTTACCATTACACAATATCGCAAATCGAACACAACAAAAACAACTGAAAGTATAGCAGAAGTTGTGGTAAAGTTTGTACATGGAGACAGAGATGTCGCGGTATCGAATTTTGTCTTAAATTTTCGGATTTTCGAAATTTGGAAGTTTGTGGTAAAGTCTTACGTGACCAAACAGCTGAGGTCATCGGTCCCTAAGCTTACACACTACTTAATCTAACTTTAACTTACGCAAACCACGACACACACATCCATGGCCGAGGGAGGAATCGAACCTACGACGGAGAGAGCCGCGCGGAACGTGACAAGACGCCCAGACCGCGCGGCTATGCCGCGTGTCTTCGGATTTAGCAGCGATGGTGGTCGGGGGTAGCGCACGTGCGTTTGTTTGTTTGTGTGTGTGTGTGTGTGTGTGTGTGTGTGTGTGTGTGTGTGTGTGTGTGTGTGTGTGTGTGTAAAAACTAATGCCATTATTACCTGTTCACATACATCCCACACATTATCAAGATCTATCCGTAAAAGGAATTATTACATTTCTTTTTCCTTTTCGTGGCCTTACACAGTGACGTCACGAAGTCGGCATGTAATTTTTGGATTTGGCAAGGTTAATGGTACATCAGGTCCGCATGTCCTTTCTGCGCCGCCAATCCTCCCTCAAAGGACGAATCCCTGTACTCCAACTGTCTGCGTTTAGTGGTCCGGATGGAAAACTACTTAAAAACCGCATCCATTCTGACCGCACACCGGCCTTCGTCGTCAATCCTCTGGAAGGACTCAGTCCGGAGGCTGCGCGTCGTCAAAACCCGAGTGGCTACTCGGGCGATTCTGTGCAAAATATACTTAAGAAAATATGTAAAATACATATAAAATATCTGTTGCAGTGTTAAATGTTCGCAGAGGATTATTTATAACTCGTTTAATATGCCTGCGAGTAAAGATGTGATTTACAGTCATTATTGAGTGAAAAAATTTGTGTAGAGTTTCTGCTTAATGTTTCGTTGCAGCTCGCCACCCTCGATACGGAATCTGGCAATGGGGTAGATTACCCCCTGCAAAGGCAAGTCTAATATTTCTAAGTTTGGTGACCTAACAGAAGCCATAGGCCTATAATCAGCTCGTTATCACGAAGTGGTCAGTCGAATGATGTGTGTGACATGAGCAGAGCAGACTGCTCAGTTGCCGATAAAGAACCATTCATTGCTTTCCTTTATTAAACTGTTAGAGAAACCATGCTTTCAGGTTCCTAAGACGTGACAATCGGTTAGTCTATAATCAAATATCAGTTTCAGAATTCATGCCGTTACTTCGAAATTTCGACTGATGTCCATCTTTATTTTATAAAAAAAGAAAAACTTAACGGCATAGAATAGCCAAACTGATTTTTCAGTTAGGAATATAATAGCTTGCTTTTTCAACGATTCCTGCCTCGGGCATGGATGTGTGTGATGTCCTTAGGTTAAGTTAGGTTTAATTAGTACTATGTTCTAGGCGACTGATGACCTCAGAAGTTAAGTCTAATAGTGCTCAGAGCCATATGGACCACTTTTTTCAGCGATTCGTTCAAATTCTTTATTGCCAGTTACACCCTACCGGTTATTGTTGCGTGCCTGGAGCGATAATGGCAGACGGAGGGTTTATCAGTATACTGAACGGTAGATTGTTAGTAGTGGTACGAAACACTGTCACGTTAAGAGTGCTAATTTGTGTGACAGCGTACTCGTGGTCAAGGCAGTGGATGTCACTGTTTTGATATCTGAAATAGCTAGAAACATGGAGTACCTGGATGAAAGTAAAAAGTATTATTCGAGCAATAGTCAGACTAGGTTATGCTTGCAAGTAGGAACATGGAAGTTCCTATTGTGAAAAAAAGAGTAGTAGGTTATTCCTAACACACAGCTAACTCCAGAGGGGTGAAAATAACTAAAATCAAACATGTCGTGCGCCGACGCTTAACAACTTGCGAGCAATATGGAACCATGATTCTGGACAGGTCGCAGCGACCGTGTAGCCCTAAGTCTTACGTATGCGAAACGACACTTGTTTCCTATTTGACTTCTCTTCGTAACTGCTCTCACCATTTTGGATGAGACGACTCAGCAGAGAGAAGTATCTATCGTGTTTCCACACTGTCACAATATTGGAACACACCGATTTCACTATGCATCCTTTAGGTTGTATTGTTGAGCAACTATGGCGTGTCAACCCTTTCGCATACATATAGTTACGTGACTCTACTAAAATTTAGGCATACTTTGATAAGCTCAGCTAAAGGACAATTATGGAGAATAATATCAACTATAAAACACAGTGGTTAGTGCGTCTGACTGCCGTGCGGAGGACACTGATTCGATTCCCTGTAATGTCAGGGAACGTGGATGGACTGGTAAGCGGTGCACTCAGTCCCCTGGGATCGCCGGCCGGTGTAGCCCCGTGGTTCTAGGTGCTTCATTCTGGAACCGCGTGACCGCTGCGGTCACAGGTTCGAGTCCTATCTCGGGCATGGATGTATGTGCTGTACTTAGGTTAGTTAGGGGACTGATGACCTCCGAAGTTGAGTCCCACAGTGCTCAGAGCTATTTTGAGTCCCCTGGGGTCAACAGAAGAGCTACTCTACCGAACTCCATAACGCATCCAGAGCCGTCATAGGCAAATGGTGACAAAGTGGTTGACGTGCCCGACTAGCCCGTCTAGGGCGAATACGCGAAACTTCATCTATTTTATAACCCGACACACATGTACAAACACTTCCATAAATATACGAGTTCGCAATACACACATTGATGAACTGTTTCGGAGCACTTGGCACGGTAATTATAGCGCTATATTTTGCAGAGCACGACGTTCACAGATACAGCCTTACTGCCTGCGATAGTAATTATCAGAAATTTTACTTTTCCTCCCTGTAACGTCCATACCACTAGTGTTCGAAAAGCGCCAGTTACGGTCCATGATGGCCTCCTGCAACAATTCCCTCATGTTCGTCTGTTTACAATACTATACTTTTGCTGTGGAACGTAAATTTATTTCTTGGAAACCCCCGCACAAAGAGCTTCAGTTAAAAATTAAAGTCCTGTTAAAAGATCTTGTTGCGGGAACCATGGAAGAGGAAAAATCGTGAATAAAAATTTCCTGGCGTCAACTAACCGCAAAGAAAGTAAGTGGATCAGCGACTGGCGGTCTGTGATGGCCAGGTTTCCAGCCGTGGGGAATTCTTGTCATGGCGCTGATTGCCGGCTCCTGTCGCCACTAAATCATGCACGCCAATCCGCAATTAGCGGCCCGTCCGACAGCGTCTGTGCTGACAGCTGCGCAGAGATCAGCGGAGTTCGCAGGAATTACCCAGCGAGGAGTCGGCAGCAGTGTAAGTAACACACGAGGCTCCACATCATCGAATTACACTGACGGAAAGAAACGTTGCAATACCAAAACATATATCATGTAGAGTTATGAAATTTTGGGAATAAATTTGCCTAGGTAACATATTAAAGTGATTAACATAGCGAGATCACAGGTTAATATGAGGCGCGAGACAAGCCACTGGAAATGTCAAATGTTAGTCCATTAATAACCGGTGTAATGGCCAGAGTGTTGAATGCAAGCACGCCAACCCATATGCATCGTGTTGTACAAGTGCCGCATATCAATTTGTGTGGTAGATTTACATGCTTGTTGCACTTGATTGGTAGAAAAACGGACGGTCAATGTTGCTTGAGGGTGACGCATGAGTTGTCATCCGATGATGTCTCATGCGTGTTCGACTGAAGACAGATCTGTTGATCGACCAGGACAAGGCAACGTGTCAACACTCCGTAGAGGTTGTTGGTTTACAACACCAGTGTGTGGGAAACACCCCCTGACAGGCTATTCATGGGTGTTAGCACAGTAGGTCGAATCACCAGATCGACGTACTCATTTGCTGAATGTAACTCCGTCTTCTGGTGGAGTATGGGACTACGGCTGTTCAGTGTTCTACATCTACATCTACATCTACAGCCATACTTAGCAAGCCACCCGACAGTGTGTGGCGGAGAGTACTTTCAGTACCTCTATCGGTTCTCCCTTCTATTCCAGTCTCGTATTGTTCGTAGAAAGAAAGATTGTCGGTATGCCTCTGTGTGGGCTCTAATTTTTCTGATTTTATCCTCTTGGACTCTTCGCGAGATATACGTGGGATCGAGCTTGACTCCCCGGTGAAGGTATGTTCTCCAAACTTCAACAAAAGCCCGTACGGAGCTACTGAGTGTCTCTCCTGCAGAGTGTTTCCACTGGAGTTTATCTATCATCTCCGTAACGCTTTCGCAATTACTAAATGATCCTGTAACGGAGCGCGCTGCTCTCCGTTGGATCTTCTCTATCTCTTCTATAAAGCCTATCTGGTACGGATCCCACACTGGTGAGCATCATTCAAGCAGTTGACGAACAAGTGTACTGTAACCTACTTCCTTTGTTTTCGTACTGCATTTCCTTAGGATTCTTCCAATGAATCTGTCTGGCATCTGCTTTACCGACAATTAGTTTTATATGGTCATTCCATTTTAGATAACTCCTGATGCCTACTCCCAGATAATTTATGGAATTAACCGATTCCAATTCCTGACCTGCCATATGTAGCTAAATGATAAAGGATCATTCTTTCTGTGTACTCGCAGCACATTACATTTGTCTACATTGAGATTCAGTTGCCATTCCCTGCACCATGCGTCAATTCGTTGCAGACCCTCCTGCATTTCAGTACAATTTTCCATTTTTATAACCGCTCGATATACTACAGCATCATCCTCAAAAAGCTTCAGTGAACTTCCGATGTTACCCACAAAGTCATTTATATATATTGTGAATAGCAACGGTCATGCGACACTCCCCTGCGGTACACCTGAAATCACTCTTACTTCAGAAGAATTCTCTCCATTGAGAATGACATGCTGCGTTCTGTTACCTAGGAACTCTTCAATACAATCACACAATTGGTCTGATAGCCCATATGCTCGTTCATTAAACGACTGTGGGGAACTATATCGAACACGGCATCTACCTGGGAACCTGTGTCTATGGCCCTCTGAGTCTCGTGGACGAATAGTGCGAGGTAGGTTTCACACGATCGTCTTTTTCGAAACCCATGCTGATTCCTACTGATTTCTAGTCTCCAGAAAAGTCATTATACTCGAACATATACGTGTTCGAACGTTCAACAACTGATCGACATTAGAGATATAGGTCTATAGATCTGCACATCTGTTCGACGTCCCTACTTGAAGATGAGGATGACCTGTGTCCTTTTCCAAGCTCTCGGAACGCTAAGCTCTTCTAGAGACCTACAGTACATCGCTGCAAGAACGGGAACAAGTTCCTTCGCGTACTCTGTGTAAAATCGAAATGGTATCCCTTCAGGTCCAGCGGCCTTTCCTCTTTTGAGCGATTTTAATTGTTTTTTCTATCCCTCTGTCATCTATTTCGATATCTACGATTTTGTCATTTGTGCGACAATCTAGAGAAGGAACTACAGTGCAGTCTTCCTCTGTAAAACAGCTTTGGAAAAAGACATTTAGTATATCGGCCGTTAGTCTGTCATCCTCTGTTTCAGTACCATTTTGGTCAGAAAGTGTCTGGACATTTTGTTTTGATCCACCTACCGCTATGACATAAGACCAAAATTTCTTAGGATTTTCTGCCAAGTCAGTACATAGAACTTTACTTTCAAATTCATTGAACGCCTCTCGCATAGCGCTTCTCACACTACATTTCGCTTCGCGTAATTTTTGTTTGTCTGCAAGGCTTTGGCTATGTTTATGTTTGCTGTGAAGTTCCCTTTGCTTCCGCAGCAGTTTTCTAACTCGGTTGTTGTACCACGGTGGCTCTTTTCCATCTTTTTACGAACTTGCTTGGCACATACTCATCTAATGCATATTGTACGATGGTTAATGTTCAATAAAAACATTACCAATCGCCGTTTTATATATATATATATATATATATATATATATATATATATATATATATATATATTAGGCAACCAGTTTCGACGTTACACTACGTCACCTTCAGGCCCAAACTGCTCCAATCCAGTAACCTTCGAGTTACAAAGTTGCTAACTTTTGTTCAACGAACACATATGCCCGCAATAGCTATTACGAAACCAGTTAAAGGCACTGCTATATTTGTAACACGAAGGTTACTGGATTGAAGCAGTTTGGGCCTGAAGATCACGTAGTGTAACGTCAAAACTGGGTGCCTACAAATAAACCTATATGACGGCGATTGGTATTGTTTTTATTGTACTCATTTGGAGTCAGGCTGCATAGGATAACCATAAGAGTGCCCCTCCTGCCATATGAAATTTTACCCCAGACCCAAACAACAGCTGTAGGTCGAGTGTGTTTAGCACGCAGATTGGTTGCAGGCCGTCAACTAGCCTCCTTATAACCAATACACACAAGTCACTGGCACCGAGACGGAACCAGCTTTCATCAGAGAAACACAACAGACCACCACCCTGCCCTCCAGTGAGCTCTCGTTTGCCACCACTGAAGTAGCAAAAGGACGATGTTTGGGTTCACTGGAATGTGCGCTACAGGGCTTCCTGCTATGGGCTTTGCTTGAAGTAACCGATTTGTAAAAGTTTGTTGCGCCACTGTTGTGCCTACTACTGTCTAAATTGCTGCTGCAGATGCAGTACGATGCGGCAGAGCTATACGCCTAATACGATGGTCTTCCCTCTCTTTAGTGCCACGTCGCCATCGGGAACCCGTTCGTCGGATCGTATATTCTCGTGACCACCGCTGTCAACAAAAACTGCATTCCTTTCAAGTCTCTCTGCAGTGTTGCAGAAGGAACATCCAGCATCTCGTAGCTCGTAGCCCTTTTATGCGACCTAGTCCAAACTCAGTGATGCTTTAATAATGACATCTTTGTCACCTTGAAGGCATTCGAAACAAACTTAACGCGTCCAACCTCAGAAGTAGCTAACACTCAGAATTGTTACAGCGTGTATTTAAAGCAAACCTGATTTTCGTCTTCATACTGGCGCTAGTAGCGCCACTGTTATGGGAGTGGCGAGAAACCGTAACAGACATTATCTTTCAAATTTAAAAATACGCCTACCAACTTCCGTCTTTAGCACAACTCTTTCTTGGAGATGTTTCTTTCCGTCGGTGTATGAGAGCACAGTAAAAGCTTCCTCTTTATCACTACAAATTCTTCCACAACGGAGTCCTTGGATAAAAAACTCAGTTATATTTCCCACAGGGTAAATCCCAAGCTTTCGATGACTGCCTCCGTCACCGTCAAGTGGGGTAAAACTTTATCATAAGACTGGTCAAGCTCTCACTTTTATGCTCAGTGGGCTCTATCTGGGTAGATAAAGTCCGGGAGATAGGGGTTGCTGAGGTGATGACCTCAGTGTCCATAGTTAAAGTTTGCAACGCGGGCTGTTAATCCGGAACATTGACAGGAGAGTCCTTCTTTATACTGTACTCCACAAATTTATGAAGACGTTTTTTTGTATAGCATAAATGTCATGGGGGATTGGAAGGCGGGTATAGGAGAAGGAGTAGAAGAGAGCGTTTCGTGGTAATACGAGCTTGGCAGTAGGAATCAGAGAGTTCAAAAGAACAGGAGGTATACTTGGAAAAGGTCTGGATGCAATGGAAAGTTGCAGCTGAATTACGTCGTAGTCAGATGAAGATTCCGAGATGAGATATTGCGTTGTAAGGCATAGCCAGTAGCAGATACTAAGATCGCAATTCAATAATGATGAAGTGAGCCGACCGGAGGATTCACTGTGAAAGGTTGTGGGGTACTGAACTACTGAGGAGTAATGAGACTCGTCTGAAGTTCGCAAAAGACGTGAATACTGTGACAAGGATACCTGAGTTAGCAGTTCAGTTGAAGAGGAATGGACATCTCTAGAAAGAGCAATCACATATGTTGGCTAGAGACACAATGGTACTAGGAAGGTGACTGCGAGAAAACCTTGGGCAACAGGAGATATACTTCAACTGAACGACGAGACAGAAAAGCACAAAAGTGTTCAAGGCAGGAGTACAGTAAGACAAGTCACATAGAGATGAACTTAATAGAAGTGCAAGGAAGGTAAGGCAAATTGACTCCACGAATCTGGAACGAAAATATAACCGGAAGGATTTTTATAGCACATAGGAAATTCAAAACAACTTACGGTGAAATGAAAAGCAAGGGTGGAAATATTAAGGCTGAAATGGGAATCCCACAGTTAAAAACAGAGCAGATAAGTGGAAAGAGTAAAATGAATGTCTCTATGAGGAGGAGGGATTGTTGGATGACGTGAAAGAGGAAGAAACTGGAGTTGAAATAGAACAGATAGGCGATCCTAAGAGTTCTAGAACAGGTCAAATTTAATAAGGGAAAGGGACAGTTACATTCCGATTGAATTTTTAAAATCACCGGGGAAATGGCACCCAAACGACTATTCCAGATGGGTTGTATAATCAGTGATACAGGCGACATACCATGAAATTTTGGGAACATTGTGATCATTACAGTTCCAGACATACCAATCTCAGACAAGTGCGGGAACTATCGCTTAATCAGCTCATGTATTTAAATTAGTGTCTAGTATAATGTATAGAAGACCGCAAAAGAAAATTTTGGATCTGCTAAATGACGATCGGTTTGGTGTAGGAAAGGTAAAGTTAACCAAGAGGTACTCATGGAGTGGCACCTGATATTAGAAGCAAGACTGAAGAAAAATAAGGACACGTTTATGAAATTTGTTGAGCTGGAGAAACCGTTCGTCGGTGTAACATGATGCAACATCTTCGAAATCCTTACAAAAATAACTGGAAGCTATATGGAACGACGAATTATCCACAATATGAACAAGAACCAAGAAGGGACAATAAGATTGGAAGATCGAGAGGGAAGTGCCTGAATTAAAAAGGGTATACGACAGACATGCAGTCTGTCGCGCATACTGTTCAGTCTATACACAGAAAAAGGTTTAAAGAGCAGGATTAAAATTCAACGTTGAGGAACAAATGGGAAGTTTGACCGATGATGTTGGACTCCTCATTGAAGGAGAAGATAAATTACAGAATCTACTGAACGGATTGAAGAGTTTAATGAGAACAGAGTATGTAGTGAGAGTAAAACAGAGAGAGACGAAAGTAATGAGAAGCAGCAGAAATGGAATAGCGAGACACTTATCAGAATAGGTGACAACGAAGATGACGAAGTTGAGCAATTCCGTTACCACGGAATAGCTTCTGACGGACATAGAAAGGTGGACATAAGAAGCTGAGTAGCACAGGCAGAAAGTGCATTATCAGCCAAAGCAAATCTATATTTAAAGCATACGCATTAATTTGAGAAAACAATTTTGAGAGTATACGTTTGGTGTTCAGTATTTATGGTAATAAGTCATGGTATGTAGCAAAACAGAAGAGAATCGAAGGGTTAGAGATGTGGTGCTATAGCAGAATGTTGAAAATTCTGTTCTCTGATAAGGACTGACGAAGTTTTCTACACAACCGGCGAAAAAAGGAACGTACTTGAAACACCGACAAGAAGAAAGGACAAGAAAATAGGACTTTAGGGAGTAATCTCCGTGGTACGAGACGGAGCCTTTGAGGGTAAAAATTATTCCCTTTTCCGAAGAATGGAAATTTCTGTAATGTGAGCACAGCATACCGCGCATGTCGCCAACATGAAACCAAACAGTCTCGTGGCATTAGTATGACTCTGCAATTCACGTTTTGTGCGTAGAACAAACTTTAATATTCCATGTGTTTTCCCTGTTTTCACACATTTAGTGCAATCAGTAATGCCACTGAATAATTACTGCTCAAGATTCAAATCAAAATCATTAAAGGATGAAAAGTTACTACTCATAGGCGAGTGCTAAGTACGAGGTCAGTTTGATCACACTAATAAGAGACGCTTTAATTATGGTTTACCACTGCGACAGAATGATGGAGGCATAAAATCATAGAGCTCATTATACAACTTTACTGCAATGCATTTACAACACAAATGCCGGATAAACTCCGTGCTTCCAGCAATCCTACTTGTAAACTATGTCCTCAATTATTTGCTGGACGTTATCCACTCTCTGTCTCCCTCTACAGTTTTCACCCTCTAAACTTCCTCTGGTACCATGGAAGTTATTCCCTGATATCTTAACAGATGTCTTGCCATCCTGTCTCTTCTTCTTGTCAATGTTTCCCTTATATACTTGTCTTTGCCGATTTTGTGGAAAACGTCCTCATTCCTTAAAAGACCGCCTTATTTTCAACATTTTTCTTTAGCATCACATCTCAAATGCTTCGCAGTTTCGGTTTTCCCACTGTCCATGTTTCACTACCATACTATGGCGGACTCCAAACACCTACTCCGGAATTGCTTCTTCGAATTAAGGCCTATGTCTGATACAAGTAGACTTTTCTTGGCCAGAAATACCCACTTTTCCAGCGCCAGTCTGCTTTTCATGTCGTTCTTGTTCCGTCCGTCATGGTTTATTTTGCTGACTACCTAGCAGAATTCCTAAACTTCGTCTACTTCGCGATCACCATTTCTGATAAGTTTCTTTCTGGTTTAATTTCTTCTACTTCACATTAATTCTGTCCATATTCTGTACTCAGACTGTTCATTCCATTCAACGCACCCCGTAATTCTTCTTAACTTTCATTGAGGATTGTAATGTCATCGAATGTTATCATTGATATCCTTTCACCTTGAATTTTAAGCCCACCCTTGATTTGTTCTTTCATTTCCGTCATAGCGTCTTCCAGATTAAGATTGGACGACAGGGGTGAAATACTACACCCCTGTTTTAAACTCTTCGTAATCAGAGAACTTCCTTCTTGATCTTCCACTCTTATTGTTCGCTCTTGGCTCTAGTAAATATCGTGTATTACCAGTCTTTACCTCATGTGTATACCTAAGTTTCTCCGAATTTCGAATATCTATCTCCATTTTACTTTGTCGAACGCTTTTCCCAGTTTAGCAAGCTCTATGAACGTTTCTCGATTATTCCTGAGTATTGCTTCCAATATCGACCGCAATGTCAGAACTGCCTCTCTGGTGCCTTTACCTTCCCTGATCGTCATATAACAATACTCCGTATGTTTTCCGTTCTTCTGATACCATTCTTGTCAGCAACTTGGATGCGTGATCTGTTAAACTGATTGTGCGATAATTCTCACACTTGTCGGCTCTTGCTATCTTAGGAATTATGTGAATCACGTTTTTCCTAAGATCTTATGGTATATCGCCAGTCTCATACATTCTACATATCAACTTGAATAACCGTTTTGTTGCTAGGTGGCCCAATGTTCATCAAGCCTAAGGACATCCTCAGGAGTGCCCCTGGGAAGTCTGAAAGGGCCGCGTTATTTTGTATCTGACAGACATGGTAAGCAGAAGTCTGAGGCAGTTCGCTGATGATACTGTGTTGTACGGGAAAGTGTCGCCGTTGAGTGACTGTAGAAAGATACAGGATCACGTAGGCAAAATTACTAGTTGGTATGATCAATAGCAGTTAGCACTAAATTGGAAAAATGTAAGTTAAGACGGTTGTGCAGAAAAAGCAAACCCATAATTTTAGAGTATGGCATCAGTAATGTGCTTCTTGACACAGTCATGTCGATTAAATATCTAAGCGTTAGGTTGCAAAGTAATATGAAATGGAATCAGCATGTAAGGATTGTAGAAGGGAAGGCGAATTTCAGAGATTTCGAGGGAAATATGGTTCTTCTGTAAAGGAGACCACATATGGAACACCAGTGCGACCCATTGTTGAGTACTATTCGAGTGTTTGGGATCCGCACCAGATCAAACTAAAGGATGACATGGAAGCAAATCGTGGTGGGCTGCTCGATTTGTTACCGATAGGTAACACCCAAGTATTATGGAAATTCTTCAGGAACTCAGATAGGAACCACTGAAGGAAGCGATGTTCTTTTGGGGGAGCAGTATTGCAGAAAAATTAGAGAACCGACGTTTGAGGCTGACTGCAGAAAGATTCTACTCCTTTCAACACACATTTCGCAAAAGGACCATGAAAAGATTACAGAGATTAGGGGTCGTACGGAGGCATATAGACAGTTTCTCACTAGCTCTGTGTGGGAACGGGACAGGAAAGAAAATGACTGGTATTGGTATGGGACACCCTCCGCAAGTCACCATACGGTGGCTTTCGAAGTGTATGCATGCTGGTCTATCCGTTCTGCCTAGTTTCAGCTTAATTTTTCCAAAGGTCTTTGAAATTTCCATTTTAAAACTGGATGCCTTATGTCGTCGTTATCGACTCCCCCGTCTCGTACAGGCCTTAAGTGCACTCTTGGTCCATTCTCTTTTCTGCAATTAACAGTGGAATTCCAATTGCGATTTTTATGTTACCGCCCTTCTTTTGATTATACCCAGTGTTGACCTGACTTTTCTATAACCTAATACAGTGCCTCCGACAATAATTTCTTTTTCTTGACACTTTTCTTGCAGTCATTTTGCCTTAGCTTCCCTACACTCCCTATTTATTTTAATCGTAGGTGAATTGTATTTCTGTGCTCCTGAATTCCCCTGCAAATGTTGTACTTCCTTCCTTCATCGAAGAACTGAAGTATTTTTTTCTGTTACCTACCGTTTTTTCTCATTGCCTGTGTTTTACTTCTCAAATGTAAACTCATTTTATGTGTGGATAAGGTTTATATGTTAATCATAACGTTTGGATTATGTAGGTCTCCAAACCATTATCTTATTGTCTATTACTAGCGCTTATGAGCTGAAGAGTGAGGGTGTGCAATTAATATTTGTTTCCCTACAAATGAACTTCATCCACGGGGTGCTAAAAAAGCGGTCGTCAAACTGTAAATCGTTGGCCATTGCGGACCAATTAAACTATTCTTGCGGCCCGTGGTTCTCTGCAATGTTTTATAGTAAATTTGTCTGTCAATTAACAGCCGAATTCCTAAACGTCAACCAACTTTAAGAGTGTCTTAGAGGAATGTATTTTTTTCACGCTGTGTAGAAAACAGCATTATAGAGACAGTTTTGAGATGTGTTTACTTAGCTCACGCCGAAAATCACCGAAGTCCATTGAAATTAATGAGACCACTGTAGGGTGACGGGCGAGCTGTGGTGCCCTGGAAGTATTCTATGTTCGAAGTTGGGGCGACCGCACAGAACGCTCGTCAAAGCCGCGGCTCGTTAGCAACCGCGCGATGTCGCACAATAGCTGGACCTCGTGGTTGTTAGCTGACCGCGTGGCTGGAAATTCCTTGGCGAAGCTGTGTCGATGAAAGAGGCTTGTATGCCGAGAGTGCCAAAGATGGCGGACTTTGTGAAACCTTAATGGCAGACATTTCACAGTTCATATTGAAATTAATAGTAGCCAGATGAATCATGATCCCTCGAAAAGAAACATGTACATTACCATTGTTTGCACGACGATTCTGATGGTATAATCAGATTTTCAATACTTGTATTAATTAAAAATTTAGTATCTGATGATAAATTATAGAAGTAACACTCGGCAACGAATTTCCAAAACCTAATTCATCCGATTTTGTCGATCGACGTGTCTTTAGAAAGCTATTAGTGTAAACCTAAATTGGTATAAATTACAGGCATGTAACTTGAATAGTACATGAGTTATTGGAGGTCAAAGTGGCCGATTACTATCGATCCCGTCAGGCCATAAGTACTCCATAGTTACACGAAAAAACGACAGTGGCGTGCTTATAAATATATTAAGTCGTCTATGTCTTTGTTTATATCCCATATATACTATTCGTGAAGAGATTGGTTAAATATTTACTGTGTCTTAGAAAGCACAGTCACATTAAGCTACTGGCCTACATTTTGTTGCTATTCGTTTGATATATGTTTAATTTGTTTATGTATTTGATAACGTGTGTTAGAAAGAGTTTATGGTCCTGCTGTAGGAATACTTATTTAATTTAAAGTTATTTAAATGTAAATCCAGTATTTCGAACTAGTTTCATTATGTTTGTGAGTGTGCGTTGGCTTGAAGAAATGGCGGGAGCGCTCTAGCCAATCACAGCGCTCATGAATATGGAGTTGCACAGGGCATGGGGAGAGTGCAGGACATTACGGCGCGATGGACGGACAGTCGCGGGAAAGACTTGGAGAATGGAGAAGTTCGCGTGTGGTCACGGGTTAGAAATATTTCGTAGTGCCAACTTGTGCATTTGAGATATTTCCGTGGCTTCTGCAGTGAAGACGTGGTACGCGTTTGGAAATGAATATCTCGTGTGCTATATTGTTGTTGATAACTAATTACGTGAAGTAGGAATCTATTGTTTCCCTGTTATTCAACTTATATTTTATTTAATTGATGGACCATTGACACCAATAAGTGTTTGGCAGAAATATAACACACTCTCAAAAGTACTTCTGCTATTGTACTCATCATTAAAAGACGTTAAGATTGCACCTGCAGATTTTATTTAGTAGCAGTCTTTCATTTATAACTTTCTACGTTACATTCGCAATTGCCGAGTGATAGGAACCTTCGACCATTCGATTCATGTGTATATTCATGTTGTATACTGTAAACTCAGCAGTATTTGTCTTGTAATGCGGCAACTATATATCATAACCCCTAGACAACGAAACCAGGCAAAACTTTTAATATTTCAACACTGAGTCAGAGGGTACGTCGTTAAGGGCCACCACTACATCAACACCATCACATCGTTCTATTTTTGAAAACCCGCAACACTTACCTCAGTAGCAAGTTCAGGATGTGAGGCGGAATGTTTTATTATTTCTCCTTCTAGTATGGAAGATACATGGGGGAGAGTGACTCGCACCTATCGGAACCTATGGTGTAAGTTTTCATAATGAAGTGGTTCAGCTTCGTGAACGCGAATTACAAACATGGTCATTTTCAAATGTTGTAATTATATGACATTAAAGAGAAGCTGCAAACAGCAGAAGAAAAAGACATTTAAAACGTTTAGTAAACATTTGATACCGTATCTTGTACTGCGTAATGCATTTTAATGTAAGTAAAGTTACTGTTGCTAAGCAAGAAATCATTTGCTCTCTCACATTTAGTCAGGCAGTTACATAATCACTGAGAGTGGCAGCAATTTAAAACTTAGAACAGTCTAGACGATGTGTCCAAATGGAACAGAATTTCAATGATCAATAAGTGTGAGACGGCGGCCAACTTTTAGTCCCTTACAATAGAAAATCTTTTGGGAGTTCATGAATTAATGATATATGTAGGGCAGCCAATTAATAATAATAATAATAATAATAATAATAATAAAACCCGTGGACGCCCGGGAAAAGAATAGGCCTTCGGTATATTCTGCCAGTCGTAAAAGGCGACGGAAAGAACAAACCACTAATAGGGCTAACCCCCCTTTTAGTGTGATTAGATGGTTCAGGACAGAACTAAAGAAGCCTCGGACAAGCGCCGTCATGGTCGGGGACGACGATTGAACCCTATGCCCGCCCACGATGATAATGACACTGCTAGTCACACGGAAAATGATTTATATCCAAATAAAGGTGTTTTGCAGGATATGCTTCCTGCAATCACTCTAGAAGGAGAACAAAGACAGAGGATGAGATGGTCAGATGAAGTTAACCGACACCTCACGTTCTGTTGTTACCAAGCAACAAACTTAGGAACCAACACAACTGGATACAGATCACAAGCATACACAACATTTATTACCAGACACCCAGAATTAAAATTTTTAACAGAAGAACGACTAGCTGATCAGATCTGTGTAATAATCAAAAATAACATGATACCCCTGTCAGAATTAGAAAACATCCAACAACAAGTACAACAAATACTGGAACAAAATAATGTCCAATCAGAAGAAGAAGAAAATAAAGTAATAGACTCAAACATCCCAGAGCAAACAAACAAAGAACACCACGCATCAATTAAACAATCAGAGGAAAACGAAATCTTAAAACAGCCACCAGAACAAGCACAAATAGAACACGAAGTCACACACATGTTAGATATAGAAGAAAAATTTCAGCAGACATATATAGAATACAAAGACACGAATACAGACATTAGACCATTCTTGCATAGACCACCAAATAACCCACAAGTCGAAACAACAATAACAACTATCAACACAATCATACACAACAAAATAAATGAAAATACAACTATGGGAGAGTTAAAACTACTGGTTTATATACGAGCTCTCACTACACAAAATAAACACAGCAGGCAGAGATCAGAACCAACCAACACACAGAAGAAACCAACAAAACCAGCATGGCAACACAGGCTACAGATCAGAATAGAAAAACTGAGAAAAGAAATCGGACAGCTAACACAATTTATAAGAAATGAAATATCAGACAAAAAACGAAAAAGTTTAGGTACAATCTTACAACAAGAAGCAACAGAGCAATTAGATGAAAAGAAGCAGAAATTACAAGCATTGGCCAAACGACTTAGAAGATACAAAAAAAGTGAAAATAGAAGGAAACAAAACCAAACATTCAACACAAACCAAAAGAAAGTTTACCGGACAATTGATAACACACATTAAAATAGACAACCCACCAACATAAGACATAGAACACTTCTGGAGCAACATATCGTCAAACCCGGTACAACATAACAGGCATGCACAGTGGATACAAGCAGAAGCAGATGCATACAAGATGATACCACAAATGCCTGAAGTGATAATTTTGCAACATGAAGTCACCCGAGCAATCAATTCTACTCACAATTGGAAAGCCCCTGGAAAAGATAAAATAGCAAATTTCTGGCTAAAGAAGTTCACCTCAACACATCTGCATCTAAGTAAATTATTTAACAGTTACATTGCAGACCCACACACAGTCCCTGATATACTTACACATGGAATAAGTTATCTGAAACCTAAAGATCAAGCAGACACAGCAAACCCAGCTAAATATCGCCCCATAACATGCCTCCCAAAAATGTACAGAATATTAACTTCAGTCATTACACAGAAATTAATGACACATACAACACAGAGCAAAATTATAAATGAAGAACAAAAAGGCTGTTGCAAAGGAGCACGAGGGTGTAAAGAGCAACTGATAATAGATGCAGAGGTGACATTTCAAGCTAAAACCAAACAAAGGTCGCTACACTACGCATAAATTGATTACCAAAAAGCTTTTGATAGTGTATTCCACCCATGGTTACTACAATTATTGGAAATATACAAAGTAGATCCTAAATTGATACAGTTCCTAAACATAATAATGAAAAATTGGAAAACCACACTTAATATCCAAACAAATTCAAATAATATCACATCACAGCCAATACAGATTAAGCGTGGGATATACCAAGAAGACCCATTAAGTACTTTCTGGTTCTGCCTTGCTCTGAACCCACTATCCAACATGCTAAATAATACAAATTGTGGATACAATATTACTGGAACATACCCACACAAAATCACACATTTGCTATACATGGATGACCTAAAACTACTGGCAGCAACAAATCAACAACTCAACCAATTACTAAAGATAACAGAAGTATTCAGCAATGATATAAATATGGTTTTTGGTACAGACAAATGTCAGAAAAATAGCATAGTCAAGGGAAAACACACTAAACAAGAAGATTACATATTGGATAACCACAGCGACTGCATAGAAGCGATGGAAGAAACAGATGCCTATAAATATCTAGGATACAGACAAAAATAGGAATAGATAATACAAATATTAAAGAACAACTAAAAGAAAAATATAGACAAAGACTAACAAAAATACTGAAAATAGAATTGACAGCAAGAAACAAGGCAAAAGATATAAATACGTATGCTATACCAATACCGACCTACTCATTTGGAATAGTGAAATGGAGTAACACAGACCTAGAAGCACTCATTACACTTACACGATCACAATGCCACAAATATAGAATATACCACATACATTCAGCAACTGAAAGATTCACATTAAGCAGAAAGGAAGGAGGAAGGGGATTTATCGACATAAAAAACCTGCATTATGGACAGGTAGACAATTCAGGAAAATTCTTTCTAGAACGAGCAGAAACTAGCAAAATACACAGAGCAATCACTCATATAAATACATCGGTTACATCATTGCAATTTCATAACCACTTCTACAATCCTTTAGATCACATAACATCTACAGAAACGAAGAAAGTAAATTGGAAGGAGGAAACACTACATGGCAAGCACCCATATCATCTAACACAGCCACACATCGATCAAGACGCATCCAACACATGGCTAAGAAAAGGCACTATATACAGTGAGACGGAAGGATTCATGATTGCAATACAGGATCAAACAATAAACACCAGATATTACAGCAGGCATATTATTAAAGAGCCCAATACCACAACAGATAAATGCAGACTTTGCAAACAACAAATAGAACCAGTGATCACATCACAAGCGGATGTATAATACTAGCAAATACAGAATACCCCAGAAGATATGACAATGTAGCAAAAATAATACATCAACAGCTTGCCTTACAACATAAACTTATAAAACAACACGTTCCCACATACAAGTATGCACCACAAAATGTACTGGAGAATGATGAATACAAATTATACTGGAACAGAAACATTATAACAGATAAAACACCACCACATAACAGACCTGACATCATACTGACAAATAAAAAGAAGAAATTAACACAACTAATCGAAATATCCATACCCAATACAACAAATTTACAGAAGAGAACAGGAGAAAAAATTGAAAAATACATCCAACTGGCTGAGGATGTCAAGGGCATGTGGCATCAGGATAAAGTTGACATTATACCAATTATACTATCAACTACAGGAGCCATACCACACGATATCCACCAGTACATCAACGCAATACAGCTACATCCAAACGTATATATACAACTACAGAAATCTGTAATTATTGATACATGTTCAATTACCCGGAAGTTCCTAAATGCAATGCAACATATACCGTACAGTTAAAAGGAAGTCACGCTTGATCAAGGTCCGCGTCACTTTCCATTTTTGACCAGACATAACATCGGAGAAAAAAAAAGAATAATAATAATAATAATGTTATAATTATTAATATGCGGCCCGAGGTCCCGGCGAACAATATCAGCACTTGCTCTTGTGAAAATAAGTTTGGAGAGAACTGTACTAACATTTAAAAACATGATAATTTTCTCTGCCTCGTGATGGCTGGGTGTTGTGTGCTGTCCTTAGGTTAGTTAGGTTTAAGTAATTCTAAGTTCTAGGGGACTTATGACCACAGCAGTTGAGTCCCATAGTGCTCAGAGCCATTTAAACCATTTGAACCATGATAATTTTGCTGTGTATGGGCCCACACTGGACTCGAAATGGTTCAAATGGTTCAAATGGCCTTGAGCACTATGGGACTCAACTGCTGAGGTCATTAGTCCCCTAGAACTTAGAACTAGTTAAACCTAACTAACCTAAGGACATTCACAAACATCCATTCCCGAGGCAGGATTCGAACCTGCGACCGTAGCGGTCTTGCGGTTCCAGACTGCAGCGCCTTTAACCGCACGGCCGCTTCGGCCGGCTGACTGGACTCGACAGTCTAGACTGACAACGGAAAATAATTTTAAATCGGAGCAGAATTACAGACCACATGTAATACACTGAAGCGCCAAAGAAACAGGTATAGGAATGCGTACTCAAATACAGAGATGTGTAAACAGGCAGAGCACGCAGCAGCGGTCGGCAGCGCCTATATAAGCCAAGTATCTCCCGCAGTTGTCAGATCGTTTGCTGCTGCTACAATGGCAGGTTATCAAGGTTAACGTGGTATTACAGTCGACGCACTAGCGATGGGACGTACCATTTCCGAGGTAGCGATGAAGTGGCGATTTTCCTGTGCGACCATTTCACGAGTGTACCATGAATGTCAGGAATCCGGTAAAACATAAAATCTCCGACATCGCTGCGGCCGGAAAAAGATCCTGCAAGAGCGGGACCAACAACGACTAAAGAGAATCGTTCAACGTGACAGAAGTGCAACCCTTCCGCAAATTGCTACAGATTTCAATGCTGGACCAACAACAAAGGGCAGAGCTTTCGGAGCCGAAGGCTCACTCGTGTACACTTGATGAGTCCACGACACAAAGCTTTACGGTTCGCCTCGTCCCGTCAACACCGACATTGGACGGTTGATTACTGGAAACATGTTGACTGGTCGGACGAGTCCCGTTTCAAATTGTATCGACCGAATGGACGTGTGCAGGTATGGAGACAACATCATGAAACCATGGACCCAGTATGCCAGGAGGTGACTGTTCACGCTGATGGAGGGTCTGTAATGGTGTGGGGCGTGTGCATTTTGAGTGATATTGGGCCTCCGATACGTCTAGATACGATTCTGACATGTGACACGTACGAAAGAATCTTGTCTGGCAACCTGTATCCATTCGTGTCCATTGTGCATTCCGACTGACTTGGGAAAGTCCAGCAGTACAATGTGACAAGCTAAAAGTCCGAAAATGCTACAGAGTGGCTCCACGAACACTGTTCTGGGTTTAAACGCTTCAGCTGGACACCAAACTCCCCAGACATGAACATTATTGAGCGTATTTGGGACACCTTGCAACATGCTGTTCAGAAGAGATCTCCACCCTCCACCTCTCGTACTCTGATTTATGGACAGCTCAGCAGGATTCCTGGTGTCATCACCATCCAGGACTACTACTGGCATTATTCGTGTAGTGTGCTGCGGCACTCCTGCGTGCTCGCGGGGACCCTACAACAAAATATTAGGCAGGTGTACCAGTTTCTTTGCGTCTTCATTGTAGTTTACAGTTAAATCTCTGCCTTCGACGTGGATGCATTACGGACGCCCAGTGGACTGTCAGGCACTGGAAACTAAATTACAACGCGAAATGATTGGTTCACGAGATAATTATCTCTAACCACACAAACATTGTATCGGGAGAAACTACCAAAGTCCTTTAGATCCACGCTCTGAAGTCTTGACGTAGCACGAGGACGGCTGCTGAAAGCTCCACGTGTTGTCAGAGGTATTACACATATGCAGGTGTAATTGTGACTAAAGGTCACGGGAGGCTTCCAGGAGAGCATTTGAATGAGAAACAGCGGCAAAAGTCACGGGAGGCTTCCAGGAGAGCATTTGAATGAGAAACAGCGGCAGGAATTGACGTAAAGCCCAGAGAACTAGCCGGCCTCGGTGGCCGTGCGGTTCTAGGCGCTACAATCAGGAACCGAGCGACCGCTACGGTCGCAAGTTCGAATCCTGCCTCGAGCATGGATGTGTGTGATGTCCTTAGTTACGTTTAAGTAGTTCTAAGTTCTAGGGGACTGATGACCTCAGATGTTAAGTCCCATAGTGCTCAGAGCCATTTGAACCATTTTTGAACCGAGGGAACTCGCCTGAGGAGAACTGACTGACCGTTGCCGCAAGCCGGTCTAAATACTGTTAATGAACCAGGATACGGTGAGACCCGCATTCAAGTAAGCGATCTTCTGAAGGCAAATAGGTCCGCGCTAACTGCAACCTCGTGGAGCGATGCGAATTGCGGCCGTCAGTAATTAGTGCGTCTGCGACTGTGGTGGCAGTGTTCGCAGTTTTAACCCCTGTAACCTCTGGTGTAGGCCACCCGCGGTTAGGTGCTGTTACGCAGATACTTAAAGTTTAGTCCTCAAAAGTATTTTACTACATGTCATAGCTTCAGATATTGGACACTTTCGCTTACAAGGATGCCATTTCTCAATACCGCCGCAGCAAAATTTATTAAAACATAGGCTTGGCAATATGCTAAAATGCAGTACAAAACCTAAAAATAACGTTGACTGTCCATTGTTTTTCTGCAGAGAGTAAATAGCGACACACCAGGCATAACACTTCTAGTAAACACTGAGATGCTCTTTACTTTATCTGCTCAAACCCTTATGCCAAGCTGACTACAAATACGGAATGAAAATTATTTACACATCTATAAAACGTACGTACAAAATCCACGGGACTCTTAAACGAGATATATCTCTACTAACGATGAAGTAAAATTTAAAATTTGCGCTGCCGTTACGAACATACCGAACGGCACTAACCACGTGAGTTTCGGAGTCAGTGTATTCTGGCGGTACCAATTTTGTTCTGCATATGTAACTGCGTACTCTATAAGGCGGAGAGAACATCAGAGAACTAAATACAATTGCAGAAAGACCTGCAGAGTATTGATGGTTGGTGTAGTGACGGGCAGTTGACCCTGACGGTAAGTACATGTAACGTACTGCACGTCAATAGGTGAAGAAATCCATGACTGTAGGATTATTTTGTCGGTGAAAAATATCACTACAAACAGTAACTGCCGTAAAATACCATCCGGAAAGACTTAAAGTGAAATGACCTCTGTAACTCTTATTTTCGTGAACTGAACTGAACTGGACTGTACTGCTCTTCTTTCTAGTAGTAGTAGTAGTAGTAGTAGTATTAGTGTGTGTGTGTGTGTGTGTGTGTGTGTGTGTGTGTGTGTGTGTGTGTGTGTCGCAATGCTGAACAGTGCAATTGATGTAATTACAGAAACACTGTCTGATTAAAGATGAGTCGCCAAAACTAAAATTGTATAACTGTATTTTTAACTAACAAAGTAATTAGAAAACAAAGACTGTAAGCTAAATAAGTGTATTGTGCAATACAACGAAGAGCTACAGTGAGTGACGTCACAATTCGTGAGCTGCAATTCCAATACAGGAAGCTAACAGAACGAAAAATCTACATAAAATAAATAATTGCCTTTCGAAGAGATGAAGCTAAGAATTATTTCTCTAAAACTTCTCTCTAAATATACGTACGCCATTCGACCGACGAATTTCTAAACATAGAATAATGCACACACTATTGTAACATTGCAGTGTGGAAATGAAACTGTCTGCGTATGCAGAAACCGGCCTGATAATGTGTTTTTAAAACATGGCTACCTGAATGACGTAACTGAAACCCAACTATACTGCCGATACAAAGGAACAAAGAATTGTATGTGCATCGGTATCTACAAAGACGTATAAGTATTCGAAACAGATTATGCTATGTTCTTTGTGCAGCTGTGTTCCTCTCCGTGTAATGTGGCGACATACATAATTCTTTCGTGAGCAGACAGACGGCTGTGGAATTTAAACTTGCTGAACTACTCAAGCAAAACTGACCTTTAAAGACTGTATTTAAAAAACTGAATGTCATTGTCTGGCTATTACAGTTGTCTTTACGAAATATCCTTTATGATAAATATTTCTCTAATGAGTAATACTTCGTGAAAATGTTGAATGATCGATAAAAATCTGTAACTTCTTAGTGTAAGCAATGTGAATAGAATAGTTTACTTACTCTCGTCCGAGCAATAAACCAACTAATCAAAAATAATAGAGAGAGATTCCACTAAAATCATCCCTTATTCGCACACATCATCATAACGGGCAAGCAAGCAGTGCAGCAACACGTTACTTCAAAAATCTTCACTTGTTGAATTAATATTTACAGAATCATAACGCACAGTTCATTGTTCTCTTTATCTTCGTACTCTACAAGCTATTTCCATCCGCTCAGAAGCATAGCCAACACACGTTTCACTAGCTGATCTAGAATGTTTACTGCAATGACAACCAAAGATGACAGTGCTTGTATCAGAGTGTATCTGGTGTAACATATGGACTAACGAAAATTGTGCAGTATGCACATGTGAAATATGAAATATGATTCATTGGATGAAAATAAAAGTTCCTTTACTTTACTTTTCTTGAATATCGAAAATAAACTAAGAACCTTAAATAAATAAAACAAATTGTAGGGAGAGCAGATGCCATTGTGAGATTCCCTAAAACAATTTTGATAAAATGCAATTCATTCATGTAAGAAGTGGCTTCGAAAACGCTTGTTCGCCTGGTTCTCGGGTATTTTTCAACAAACTGGGACTCTTGCCGCGTTGGATTAATAAAAGAGGTGGGGTGATTCGTCACTGAATCGTTTAGTATTCATGAGGGCGTTACGGAGATCCTCAATGAAAGCCAGTGGCGGACGTTACGAGGGGGCGTTGTGCATCATCGGTAGCCATCTTTCCAGTGCGCAATTCGCCTACTGAGCGGGCACAAAGTGGAGGGGGAGCGGCAGTGGTAGAAGTACGCTCACTCACATACCTTGAGGTAGCTTACTGCATATATATGGACCGTAAAAAGTAAAAATAGCAACTATGATATTGATAGGCGCACAAAATAGCCTAAACGTCCAGAGTATAATGATATCACGTCAGTCCAAAACATTTTAATATTGGTTTATTAAAAATATAGGGAAAGATTTTAAAAACCGTTCAACAACCAAGATCGCATAAAACATTTAGTTATTTAAAACAACCGGTTTCAAGAGACTAGGCTGTCATCTTCAGGTCTTACCGTGTTCGTATGCTGCAACAGCAACTGTGAGCAATACGTTTATAAACATAGCCTGTTGCACAAGATGGTTTACGTTCTGCAATATTTTATCGATGACAGCCCTTTTATAATGTGCTGTTCTTATCCACTTGACATATTGTGTGTGAGGTCGTTGTAGAACGACCATTTTTACACCAGAAGATTTTGTGATCTGAAGATGGGACCACAGTCTGTTGAAACCGGTTGTCTTAAGCAAAAAAAAAAAAAAATTACGTGATCTTGGCTGTTGAACGGTTTTTAACACTCACAGATCACCCTTTAGTTCTCTCACAATGAAAAAATTCAATAGGAAAGGTGTTCTTCATTCTCTTGCACATAACGCACACAACATTCGCACAGCCATGTCAAACTGTCAGAATAGTCCTTCTCTGCCATGTTGTTCAACACGCTCGTCTCATTGCTTGATTGTCGGTTATGTCGTCAGAGCTTTCATCCTTCCTTGATTTGTGTTAATAACACAATTTCTGGTCAGCAGTGATGATTTTTTTTTTCAGAAAAGATTTGTCCGCGTTTCAATCAAGCCACGGTTGGCGTCCACGAGTCCTTTATTTTTGTTCGGGAGTGAAGGTGTACACGATACACTTTGCACACAAACTTTCCTGTTCTTCAAAACATTCTGCAGATTTTTTTTGAACACTTAGAGACGATCCTCCGTTTTGTTTTGTGACCCAACCACAACGCTGACACATTATAACCCCACATCCACTACTAAACACTGACTATTCACAACTGATAGTAGAATGCACGTCTATTGTTTACAGTTGATAGTTCAAGCTGCCACCACAGTTACCGTGCCGATGTCACACTCCAGCAGTAAAATCAGTCTCAGAACTTTCTGGATGCGTGGTGTATAAACTGTCTGAGGCATACCGATGTTAAAACAATCTTTTAAAAGTAGTAGATGTAGTGAAGCTAAGAAAAAACTACCTTCATATCTCATGAGCAAGGATTTCACTATGAAACCATCAATATAATTCGCTATTTGCGTAATAACAGAGAACTGCTCTGCGGTAGAAAAGAAAATACTTGAACTGGTAAATCCAATCTACATTCCCACATTAGGCTATATGATGGCGTAGACCGTTATGTTTACTTCGTTGCTATATTTGCAGTTTTCTTTAGATAAGAAATGGTAATCAATATACGGTTTAATCCTTTTGAGACATTATGGCGTAGCCTGTATTAATCGTTAAATTATCACCATTCGATCACAAACACATCATTTAAAATGATTTGTTTGACTTCTCGAGAGGAATACTGTAAATAATTTGTCAAACAAGAGATAAACTAATTAAATAACTAAGCAATGTTTCTGTATGAGAGTATAACGTAATACCGCAGACTCACTCTGTGTGTATACCTCTGAGCGTTGACTTAGCTGGTGGGTTAGCACAGTACTGCGTATTTGCTTTCCTAACAGCGAGAATATCAGTTGACCAATGGCCAAGCTGAGAGAAGGTCAACTCTGAGCTGTTTACTCCTATTATGGCTGACGAGGGCTGGGTCACTGCGCACGGGTCAGAACTACTGTGAACGCTTTTGTGATCGTCTGCGTTAGGAGCCGAAATTGACTGTCTTGCCAATAGCCTACAACTGCCAATCCATCCCACATCTGTATCTCCTACACCTTCTCGGCGGCCATTTGTCTCCAACAAAATACACGTAACTTGTTGCTAACTGACGCGTAAACGAGGATTATAGGTAATAATACGAAAATGAAACAAATTTACAGTACAATAGAGTTAGCTTACTAATAGTCAGATGTGTTTCTTGCAGTTTTCCCGAAGGGCCTAACACAATCTTCTTTCGGGTCTACATTCAGCTGGCAACACCAGTGAGTCGATGACAATACGAAAATCACGTGAGTGTAAGTAGGTCAAATTCAGTCACCGATTCACCTTGAACATCGGAAGAGTAACAATGAGCCAGAGTCAAATGATCTCACAGTATTCCATAATTATTTACGCTTGTCAAAATATTACATACCTCCGTATTTATCAGCTGATAAAGTCACTAACTGAAGATGTGGTAGATGACGATCAGTTTGGTTGTAGAAAAGGTACAGGCACGAGAGGGGCAATACTGACGTTGCGGTTGTTAATGGAAGCAAGACTAAAGAAAAAGCAAGACACGCTCATAGGATCTGTCGACCTGGAAAAAACCTTCGACAATGTATAAGGTTTTCAAGATGTTCGAAATTCTGAGAAAAATTAGGTAAGCTGTAGGGAGAGACGGGTAATATACAATATACATAAGAGCCAATTGGCAAGAATAAGAGCGGACGACCAAGAACGAAGTGCTAGGATTAAAAAGGGTGTAAGGAATGTATTCTTCTACCCGATCTGTTCAATCTGTGCATCGCAGAAGCAATGATTGAAATAAAAGAAAGGTTTAGGACTGCAATTTAAATTCAAGTTCAAAGAATATCAATGATGCGATTCGCTAATTACGTTGCTATCATCAGTGAAAGTGAAGAAGAATGACATGATATGCCGATTGGAATGAACAATGTAGTGAGTGCAGGATATGGACTGAGAGTAAATCGAAGAAAGACGAAATTAACGAGAAGAAGCAGAACTGAGAACGCAAGAAACTTAACATCAGAGTCGATGGTCAGGAAGTAGATGAAATTAAGGATTTCTGCTACCTAGGCAGTAAAATAAAAAGAATGACGAACGGAGCAAGGAGGATATCAGAAGCAGACTAGCACTGGCAAAAAGGCATTCCTGGCCAAAAGGTGTCTACTAGTATCAAACATAGGCCTTAATTGAATAAATTTCTGAGAATGTACGTCTAGAGCACAGCATTGTATGGTATAGAAACATGGACTGTGGAAAAACTGGAACAAAACAGAATTGAAGCGTTTGAGATGTAGTGCTACAAGCGAATGTTGAAAATTAGCTAAACTGATAAGGTAATGAATGAGGAAGTTCTATGTGGAATCGAAGAGGAAAGGAGTATGTGGAAAACAGTGACGAGGAGAAGGGACAGGATCATAGGACATCTGTTAAGACATGAGGGAATGACTTCAATGGTACTAGAGGGAGATGCAGAGGACAAAACTATAGAGGAAGACAGAGACTGGAATACACCCAGCAAATAATTAAGGTTGTAGGTTGCAAGTGCTACTCTGAGCTGAAGAGGCTGGCACATAGGAGGTATTCGTGGCGGGCCGCATCAAACCAGTTAGAAGACTGATGACCCAAAAGAAAGGAAAAGAAGTCACTAAGCGAAGTCTGCGCAACATGGCTTGCCATGTTACGAGCCTATGCAAATAAACACCTTTTTCACTTTAACGAACAAAAATCTCAAAATAAAAGTCAGCCTATACAGCTGGTACATGCATAGCGCGGGAAACAAGTCGCTTAGGAAGGTTCCCATACAGCATCTACAGAAGCTCCCAATACCATATCTTAAACAGCAATTATATATCGCTAGGCAGTGGAGAACACTCGTTGAGAATGTTTTAGCACCTTCTACACTCTTTATCCGGACGCTGTCTTACTTGTGACTCTTTTCCAGACATTCCTGTTTCATTCGCGAAAGATACCTAGAAAGAAGTCAGTAAGCCTACGTATTAAATTCTATATCATACAGAGCCTCCCCCCCATGAAACATGGACCTTGCCGTTGGTGGGGAGGCTTGCGTGCCTCAACGATACAGATAGCCGTACCGTAGGTGCAACCACAACGGAGGGGTATCTGTTGAGAGGCCAGACAAACTTGTGGTTCCAGAAGAGGGGCAGTAGCCTTTTCAGTAGTTGCAGGGGCAACAGTCTGGATGATTGACTGATCTGGCCTTGTAACATTAACCAAAATGGCCTTGCTGTTGGGGCATTGCGAACGGCTGAAAGCAAGGGGAAACTACAGCCGTAATTTTTCCCGAGGGCATGTAGCTTTAATGTATGGTTAAATGATGATGGCGTCCTCTTGGGTAAAATACTACGGAGGTAAAATAGTCCCCCATTCGGATCTCCGGGCTGGGACTACTCAAGAGGATGTCGTTATCAGGAGAAAGAAAACTGGCGCTCTACGGATCGGAGCGTGGAATGTCAGATCCCTTAATTGGGCAGATAGGTTAGAAAATTTAAAAAGGGAAATGGATAGGTTAAAGTTAGATATAGTGGGAACTACTGAAGTTCGGTGGCAGGAGGAACAAGACTTCTGGTCAGGTGAATACAGGGTCATAAATACAAAATCAAATAGGGGTAATGCAGAAGTGGTTTAATAATGAATAAAAAAATAGGAGTGCGGGTAAGCTACTACAAACAGCATAGTGAACGTATTATAGCGGCCAAGATAGACACGACGCCCATGCCTACTACAGTAGTACAAGTTTATATGCCAACTAGCTCTGCAGATGACGAAGAAATTGATGAAATGTATGATAAGATAAAAGGAATTATTCAGGTAGTGAAGGGAGACGAAAATTTAATAGTCGTGGGTGACTGGAATTCAACAGTAGAAAAAGGGAGAGAAGGAAACATAGTAGGTGAATATGGATTGGGGCTAAGAAATGAAAGAGGAAACCGTCTGTTAGAATTTTGCACAGAGCATAACTTAATCATAGCTAACACCTGGTTCAAGAATCATAAAAGAAGGTTGTATACATGGAAGAATCCTGGAGATACTAAAAGGTATCAGATAGATTATATAATGGTAAGACAGAGATTTAGGAACCAGGTTTTAAATTGTAGGACATTTCCAGGGGCAGATGTGGACTCTGACCACAACCTATTGGTTATGAACTGTAGATTAAAACTGAAGAAATTGCAAAAAGGTGGGAATTTAAGGAGATGGGACCTGGATAAACTGACTAAACCAGAGGTTGTACAGAGTTTCAGGGACAGCATAAGGGAACAATTGACAGGAATGGGGGAAAGAAATACAGTAGAAGACGAATGGGTAGCTCTGAGGGATGAAGTAGTGAAGGCTGCAGAGGGCTATTAGAAATCCTTGGGTAACAGAAGAAATATTGAATTTAATTGATGAAAGGAGAAAATATAAAAATGCAGTAAATGAAGCAGGCAAAATGGATTACAAACGTCTCAAAAATGAGATCGACAGGAAGTGCAAAATGGCTAAGCAGGCATGGCTAGAGGACAAATTTAAGGATGTAGAGGCTTATCTCACTAGGGGTAAGATAGATACAGCCCACAGGAAAATTAAAGAGACCTTCGGAGAAAAGAGAACCACTTGTATGAATATCAAGCGCTCAGATGGAAACCCAGTTCTAAGCAAAGAGGGGAAAGCAGATAGGTGGAAGGAGTATATAGAGGGTCTATACAAGGGCGATGTACTTGAGGACAATATTATGGAAATGGAAGAGGATGTAGATGAAGATGAAATGGGAGATACGATACTGCGTGAAGAGTATGCAGAGCACTGAAAGACCTGAGTCGAAACAAGGCCCCGGGAGTAGACAACATTCCATTAGAACTACTGACGGCCTTGGGAGAGCCAGTCCTGACAAAACTCTACCATCTGGCGAGCAAGATGTACGAGACAGGCGAAATACCCTCAGACTTCAAGAAGAATATAATAATTCCAATCTCTAAGAAAGCAGGTTTTGCAGATGTGAAAATTACCGAACTATCAGTTTAATAAGTCACGGCTGCAAAATACTAACGCGAATTCTTTACAGACGAATGGAAAAACTGGTAGAAGCCGACCTCGGGGAAGATCAGTTTGGATTCCGTAGAAATGTTGGAACACGTGAGGCAATACTGACCTTACGACTTATCTTAGAAGAAAGATTAAGGAAAGGTAAACCTACGTTTCTAGCATTTGTAGACTTAGAGAAAGCTTTTGACAATGTTGACTGGAATACTCTTTCAAATTCTGAAGGTGGCAGGGGTAAAATACAGGGAGCGAAAGGCTATTTACAATTTGTACAGGAAGCAGATGGCAGTTATAAGAGTCAAGGGGTATGAAAGGAAGCAGTGGTTGGGAATGTATGCTTTTTCGCTGCTTCTGCGAGAGCGATCTCACCAGTTGTGTGTACCATGGGGGATCAATACCATCACTTATTAATTTATGTGGTACCGGTATATATCTACCAAATGGCGTCTATACTGTCTCTTTGAAATTATTCCACAACTTTTCTACTCATACATGATCAGATCGGAAGGAGTATAGACTGTCTCTTAAAAAGGCGTTAAGAGCATTTTTATCAGCTTTTTTAAATAGATATATTTTGCGTTTCTTTTTGATGGTTGTAGGTGTTACGGTATTCAGCCTATTAGTTACTGCCTTATGGTCGCTAACCCTATAATCTTCAAGATACTCACTATTTATCCAGGATTATTTGTTGCTAAGAGGTCAACTATACTTTCGCAAACATTCACGCTTCGAGTGGGCTCATGAACTAATTGCTCAAAATAATTTTCTGGGAAAGCATTCAGTACAATTTCGGATGACGTTTTATGCCTGCCGCCGGATTTAAACGTATAATTTTTCCAGCATATTGAGGGTAGATTGAAGTCACCACCGACTATAACTGTATGAGCAGGGTACTTATTTGAAATGAGACTCAAGTTTTCTTTGAACTGTTCAGCAACTATATCTTCTGAGTCGGGGAGTCTGTAAAACTATCCAATTAATAGTTTAGTCCGGTTTTCTACCCATGCTATTTCTCAGAACTACATACATCAATTTCACTACAAGGCGAACTACTTCTGACTGCAATAAATACTCCACCACCAATTGTATTGAATCTATTCTTTATTAACACTGTTATATCGTTAGAAAAAAATTCAGCTGAACTTATCTCCGGCGGTAGCCAGCTTTCCGTACCTATAAATATTTGAACTTCAGTGCTTTCTATTAGGGCTTGGAGCTCTGGTTCTTTCCCAACACAGCTACAAAAAATTTACAACTACAATACCGATGGTTTCTACAACTAACTTGCTGTGTTTCCCCTCCCCCTTTTAGACGGACGCCCTTTCTGTGGTTCCCTGACGCCCTCTAACCTAAAAAAAACCGCTCACTCCTTTCCACACAACTGCTACCCGTGTAGCCGCTTCCAGTGTGTACTGGACTCCTGACCTATTAAACGGAACCCGGAAACCTACCACCTTATGGTGATGTTTTAACGAAACGTATTGGACTGAACGTGGCAAGAATAATAGTTGGTAATAATCAATTAGGCCATTGGGGGAGGATACACAGACAACAGGTTTGGAACCTAATAGACGCAGGCATGCGAAGCAATTTGCGCCCATGACGTGCCAAAGGCCTCTTTACAAGCTGACCAATGAAAGCGATTGTACTTTCCTATTTCCGTGTTCGTAGTATGTAAGTGCAAATGTTTTGTAGAAGACCCACTGTATGACGATAAAGACTCCAGATACCGTACCACGCAGACTAACAAATAAAACAAACACTCTTCGACCGAGAAACGAACCTTTGAACACCTGCATGCTAACCCAAAACGCTATCCATTGCATTAACTGCACAGCACTGCTTCGTGCTGACAAAGGCAGTTACCGTACATGTTGTTACAGTGCTAACAGACTACCAGTCTTTAACATCAATTTGCCGCCGGAAATAAGAGCCGGATGAAATTGTAATCGCGCTGTGAATTCAGGCTGCGCGAAATATTCTTATATATATTCTCGCAATACACGGCGCAAACGTAACTGTTTCCAGTGTATCTAGCTCAAGAGATGTCGAGAGGTGTAGGGGAAGTCGAGTCAAGCAATCTGACGTAAGACTCTTGTGGTCTGAAAAGCCTGTAAACAACTTGAAATTGGGATACAAAATCCTAGTAGACTACCGAGCATGTGCAACGCACGATTTTTGGAATATCCTCTCGACTTCTACGCCGCCAGTTAACTCATTCACTTACAAATTTTAAAATACATATGTGTAAATTGTACTTCGCAATTTTTTAAATTATAACAGCACAAAATTAACAATAGAATCGCTTTGCTTTTCTGAGCACCTTACTACGAGACTACTGTGTTTGTAACGGTTTGTATCTAATTAGACACATAATTTGGTTTTGCATAAAGTGTTCATATGACGTTTGCTTTATTACTCTCACAGAAAATATTAGGCTACTAATGTTAACGAAAGCGGGTGACATAACAGAGCTAGAGGATATTATAAATCTCGCGCAGCTTGCTCTAAAAGTAAATTATTACACATTAATAGGATAAACAACGGTATGATGCTGCAATAGAGTATTAGTGGTGTGCCTGCATTAGACAGTCTCATCCATTAACTATCAAGGAGTAACGTTTCTAACCGATATGAAATGGAACGAGCACGTAAGGAAACTAGTAGGGAAGGCAAATGGTTGACTGCGGTTTACTGCGAGAGCCTTAGGAAAGTGTAGTCGGCGTATAGAACACTTGGGTGACCCGTTCTACTGTTCGAATATTTTGTATCCTGAACATATCGGATTAACTGAAGGCAACAAAACTATTGAGAAGCAAGCTGGTGTATTTGTTACCGGTAGGTTCGATCGACACACGTTTTGGAAATGTTTCTTGAACTCAAATTGTAGCTCTTGGAGGGAAGACGATGTTCTTTTCGCGGAACACTGTTGGGAAAGCTTAGAGAACAGGCATTTGTAGCTGACAGCTGAAAGTTTATGTAGCCACCAACGTATAATTCGCGAAGATACGTGAAGAGAAATTAGGGCTCCAATAGAGGCACGTGGACAGCCGTTCTTCCCTCGCTACATTGGTGAGTGAGTTGCAGAGTATGTATGTAGATGCAAAAGGGGCAGCTGATCACAAAAGAGCTGTTGTGGCTAGAGCAGAGGCAGGCAGCCTGAAGTATGCTTGCCCACCTGACGGCGGGTGAGCGGCTGCACGACCCTGGACGACAACCAGAGACCTCCAGGGTGGTAGGTCGGCAGCGGCTCAAATATACCATTGGGCTCGCTGCTTGGAGGGCGCTAAGTCCACAGCATCGGACTTGGCAATTACAGCAGTGCTGCAGCCAGCCGCAGCAGTCCAGAGAGGTTGACCAGTGGAGCAATGTGGATTCATAGACTAATATAGACGACAGTACTCTCTGCACGGGATTGGTGGCCGGCAGACAGCGATACGTTTGACCAAACATAAATGTTTATACGGTCTCGACACGCCCTTACTTTGCTAAGGTATCTCTTTTTATGATGTAAGCCGCAACGCGTCCGCGACTCCGATGTGAAATAACTGCGCTACCGACACTGCTATAGCTCTGCCATCCTTCTGCGTTGTTGATATTTCCTCTCTGGCTGCGCCCTGCAATGCAGTGAGCGTCTGGCGTGGTAGAACACTTCTTGTTATATCGTTACAGTCCCTCGTCCAATAACGTTCGGTCAGATCTGAGCTGACCTGGTTATGCAGCCCGCCGTTTTAGCTGTGGCAGGACCTTGAGGTTTGCTCAGCTGCATCCAGTTCTCGTTTGCGATGCAACGGGATGAAGTTTTGAAAATACATGTCAAAAGTGCTTCGTGATGAAATGTAATTCATGTAATAATTTGACATCAGTTTGGAACATTGCCCAACAAATAATATTGCTAAACATGTTTTGCGCAGATAGTACCCCACAGCTTGAAAGTAAAGAAGTGATTCCAGGTATAGAAAAGTTGTTTTGCAAAATACGAAATGACGGTGCCTATGTTATTAAGAAGTACGACGCAATATTTCTTCAGATGGCGGTTAAGGCGACCGGTAGTGTAAAGTGGAAAATCTACAGGCTGAAAAATATTGAAACCGAAAAACTCTCGGAGGTTGTATGTGACATCAAAGCAGATATTTTTCCCTAATATCATTTTTTCCTATCAGGTGTATTTAAACCGGTAGAGGAAGGTTCCTCTGGTGGCAAATTAATTAAACCAACAACTTTTCCATTTTTTATGACCAAGAGACAACACATTAACACAACCCAATTTCAATTACAGTAGATTTTCAAAAATGCCTCCATTGACACGTAAACAGAGGTTACACCGACGGATCATGTTCTGTTTAACACCGGCAAAAGCCCCCGGAGTATCCTGAATTGTTCCTGCTGCTGCTGCTACTATCCGGGCAACCAGATCCTTTTCTGATGCGACAGGAGTTGCGTAAACAAGGTCGCGCATCTCTCCCCACACAAAAAAGGCCAGAAGGGACATATCTGGGGATCGAGCAGGCCACGGTACAGGACCACCTCCGCCAATCCACGTTTCTGGGAACTGGCGGTCCAGTAATCGACGCACACGACGACTGAAATGCGCCGGCGCCCCGTCATGTTGGAACCACATGCGTTGCCTTGTAGGGAGCGGGACGTCTTCCAGCAATTCTGGCAATGCTCTGACGAGAAAATTGTAATAGTGCCTGCCATTTAATGGCTGACCCACACATTAACGAAGAACCGCACTTGATGAGCGCTAGTAACTGTGGCCTGTCGGTTATTCTCACGCCAAACATGCGAATCGTGCATGTTGAAGACTCCATCACGCACGAACATTGCTTCATCGGTAAACAACACAGAGGATGGAAATGTAGGATGCATTTCACACTGTTCCAGGCACGACTGCGAAAACTGTACTCTGGGTGGATAATCAACTGGTTCCAGGTTGTGGACACACTGTAAGTGAAATGGACGCAACAGTTGCTCTCGAAGGACTGTTCTTACATTCGTCTGATTCGTCCCCATGTTACGTGCAATTGCACGAGTGCTGATTGAAGGATCCCGCTCCACATGCTGCAAGACATCTTCCTCAAATTGCAACGTCCAGGTAATCTGCTAAATGACCCGGTCACACGCAGACGTTGGTACACAGCAGCAAAGATCGTATGACGCGGGATACGGCGATTAGGATGTTGTTGTTGATAAACCCGCTGTGCAACTCGTCCGTTGTGGTGCGCTACGTAGTACGCACCAACCATATCAGTGTACTCACTCCAGGTGTGTCGCTCCATTAGTAAACAAAGACAATGTACTAGTACACTGGTGGACAGCAGTTGCCTGCAACTGAAGAGCGTAATACGGCCTCCACCGGTTTAAATGATTCTCACAGGAAAAAATGACATTAGGGAAAAATATTTGTTTTGATGTCACCTACAACCTCCCAGAGTTCGTCGGTTTAAATACTTGTCACCCTGTATGTTCGAGTTCCGGCAGGCACAAATATTCAGTGTCGTCATTCGAATACACAGCAGATAGTGGTTCATTTTGCAATTTCGAGCCGGCCAGTGCGGCCGAGCGGTTCTAGGGGCTTCAGTCTGGAATCGCTACGGTCACAGGTTCGAATCCTGCATCAGGCATGGATGTGTGTGATGTCCTTTGGTTAGTTAGGTTTAAGTAGTTCTAAGTTCTAGGGGATTGATGACCTCAGATGTTAAGTCCCATAGTGCTCACAGCCATTTTTTGCAATTGTCGAATATATTTCCTGCGTTTTACAAAAGATTACATGGCTATGTTCGTACTGTGGCTTTTAATTTATTACACACCAGAATAAGAATCTTACTGTTACAAACTTATTTCATGATATTCTTCCAATACATGAATCAGCAAACCACTATTTAATAGTATTCGTTGAAAACAGTCTTGGTTGCAGTTTTAGTTTTTTTATTTTATCAACTACGCGTTTCACCTTATTTAGGCATCTTCAGGCTGATCTTAATTTGTTATTTCTTAGGACCATTCCTTTAGACCATCTAGCTAAAGGGCATCATCGAGTAATCAAGCCAATATTGCCTTCGTCAATCTCAGTAAATACTTTCTAAATGGACGTGAGTGACTCCAAAAACAAAACAAAAAAGAAAAAGTTATTTCATGATCCTTGAAATGAACGCATGATCGAAAGGCTAGTAATTGTTTTATCTATGGATTTTGGTGGTTTTTAGAAAACTTGCTTTTTCAAGTATAGCATCCAATCTGCAGTTCTAGAAATCGAATAAATTGTCTAAAATTCGATGCGAATGACTGACGGGTCTGTGAATTCTATTCAGTCTTTCCTGCGCTCTCAGAACTTGTTCCAGTGCCAGGGAGTTGAATGGGAGCGTGTTTGAGCAGGGCCCGCGGTTAATGCCACGCGGAGGGGATTCCGCCGGGCGGGACGTCGGACAAACACGGCGCGAAGCGAGGCGGGCGCGCTGTTTACACGGGCCGCGGGCTCGCGGCTTCCGATTGGAGCCAGTCGAGCGGAAGATGCGATTCTCGAGGGTCGATCTGTGCGCGCCGCGCTCAGGCCCTCGGCGGTATCGACGCGGCGGACACCGCAGTCGGCTGCAATCCTTTCTACAGTCGGCGCGGTCGTTCCGCCTTTCACCCACTCTGGGGAGCCGAAGGCGTAGCGTCCCTCGGGAGTACCAGATTGTGAGTCCTTGTACAGTTGCGGTGGACGAGAATCTAGCTCGTGTGTCGCATTTAGAAACAGGTACAATACTTCATTATTGGAAACGAGGGACTTACTCTTACGAAAGTGAATAAAATAAAAGAGGTCTGTGGAAATTCTTCTTCTGCTAATCGAGTTTTGGTCTTATGGTCTCTGGCCTCATCTTCTCTTCCTTAGCCTTTCCACACCCCTCCTTCCACTGGGATTTAATTCAGTTACTTGTCAACGGGTTCTCAGAGGTCACATTCACAGTACATTCTCTCTCCGATCCTGCATTCACTAGATTAATTTTTCAGTTCATATCTGTACCCGCAGTTCTTTTCGTATTTTTTCATTTCCTTTTCTGTCTCCTCTTGTGCAGCCTTTCACTGATCTAAACAACTTCATTTCTGATGTTTAAAGTTGTCTTAGTGCTTTTGATCTTAGTGTCCATCCCTCTGCTCCATATTGTTCTGTGGGTAGGGCCACGACTTACTGAAATTTAATTTGCGTTTCTCTTCTAATTTTATCCTTCAATGTTCTTACCGCGTCGCGTAAGTGTTGATAGGAGCTAAATCTCTTATTTATGTCCTTTTCTTCAAAAGTTACGAGATGTCCTATGTACTGGAAACAGGACATGTGTTCTATTATTATGTTACTGATGGTTTGTTCCTAATAGGGTCCTTTAATGTAAGGGGGATGGTTATAGTACTTATCCTTGATATCTTTAGATTGTAATTTACGCTTATATTGTTTAATCAGTCTACCACGATTTGTAACGTGTCTTAAGTATCCTGTATGATTACATGTTACTGTGCAAAACCCTTTGTATTCAGAAATTTGACTGGCACAGTTCTTCTGCCTTGAGGTGTTCTATCCACAATCCCCGACCAAGTAATAGATGTGCATATTGACAGATTCGATGACATACTACAGCCTTCTTACTCCCTGGTTTATATCGATTTCTGGTGTCAGCTCTGTACCAATATCTGTTCTTATTTCGGTGTTCGTGTGTAATACTTGGCATACACTCTTACTATGTTTCTGAGAAACCTCTTCCTCGTCATATTGACCAGAGCTTTCTTCTGTGGATGTAGTTAAATGCCATCTGAAAGTCTATAGTGCTAGGTGCGTCTCCAAATTGAATTCTTGTCTTTCGCGAAAATTAAATCCCTAATAAGTGGTATATACCATCCGCCAGCAATAATAACGTATACCATGCCAATTCCAGAACGGTATTGCACATTGCTTGGTGGATGGGCTGTAATAAGCTCACTGGACAAAATAAATATTTCATACTCTCACTATGTCACTATGGAGCATTATGATTGGTGTAACCGGTAGCAGGGTGGGATTCAAGAGAAGCTTAAAGGCTGCACAGTGAAATAAGTCGACACAGCGACGTGTCAGAATGGTTGTATTTTTCTTTGGACGTTCCCATAACCACACAATGATTGAAGTGGCCGAGACGTTGGCTAATCAACGTGTCAAATGTGTCCACAAAGAATGGTTTGCCATTCACAATAGTCATAAAGTGCTAACGGACGGAGAGCAAAGATGAGTATCACTCCTTGACAGCAATAAGTTTCAAACTGGTAAAGTATTGATGCAGTCGGTGAACTAACACCCAATATCTATCAGATTTTGAGCGAATATTGTGTATGGAGGTGCAAGCAACAGTCATTTCGAATATTGTAAATCGCAGACGGCACACAAATCTGCACGTCTTGACTGGGCCAAATAATATAAAAATCGAAATGTAGCTGATTCGAGTAATGTGGTGTGGTCCCCCAGCTTGAGATTTCGTTTCCTCTTAAATGATGCAGAATGTAGGGTACGTCGCTCCCAGTGAAGCGTTTATCCCGGACAGTTTAGCTAAGTTCGGAAGCTATTTTTATTATTATTATTATTATTATTATTATTTTCTTTAGGGGATAGTTTCATGCCATGATCGGCGCCGATCCATTTAGGTATGGACACCCCTGTCTTCCAAGATCCCGACATCCAAGCACGTTTTTGACATGACGAATACTCCATACCAAATGAAACGTGGCAGTGAAGATCATCGCAATTTTGTAGCTCTCGGGGATCTGATCATCAGTGGCTTCACCTGAATGTGGTTCACATGAAGAAACTTGTCTACAACATGCACAATATTATATGGTGGTGAAACATGGATTTCGTGAAAACCGTAACAGAAGAGAATCGAAGCATCTGAGATGCGGTGGTACAGAAGAAAGTTGAAAATTAGGTAGACCGATAAGGTAAGGAAACAGGAGGTTCTCCGCAGACTCGGTGACTAATGGAATATATGGAAGAATCCGACTAGAAGAAGGGGCAAGATTATAGGACATCTCTTAAGACATTAGGGAATGCCTTCTATGTTAATGCTGTATCCGGTAAAACTATAGACGAAGTTAGAGATTGGAATACACTCAAGAAGTAACTGAGGACGTGCGTTGCAAGTGCTACTCTGAGATGAAAAGGATGTCGCAGGAGAGGAATTCAGAAAAGTGATTAATTAAAAAAATTATAGCCGGTGATTAGAAGTACTGGCAGAACGACTCTTTGATATGGCCAACGTCTTGACGAGCGGGCTTTGAGGTTTTTCAGGACAAAATGGAAAATACAAACAGCAGCGTTAGACCAAGGTCACGCGACAGTTTCCGTTTGGTTTTGGCCCCATGAGCTGTACATTATGATCACACCATGGATACCCATACTGTTTTCTCTGCTTTGGACTGCATCAACAGATTTTATTTAGTCATGAGTCTTCTGACTGGTTTCTTGCGGCCCACCACGAATTCCTCTCCTGTACCAACATTTCATCTAAGAGTAGTACTTGCAAACTATGTCCTCATTTATTTCATGGGTATGTTACAATGTCTGTCTGCCTCTATAGTTTTTACCCTCTACCGATCCCCCTGGTACCATGGAAGCTATTTCCTGATGCCGTAACAGGTGTCCTACCATTCTGTCCCTTCTGGTTGTCGGAGTTTTCCACATACTCTATTCCTTTACGATTCTGCGAAGAACCTCCGCATTCCTTACCTTATCATTCCACCTAATTTTCAACATTCGTCTGTATCACCCTGTCTCAAATGTATATTCTCTTCTGTTCCAGATTTCCCACAGTCCGTGTTTCACTACCATACAATGCTGTGCACCAAACGTACATTCTCAGTAATTTCTTCCTCAAATGAAGACCTGCGTTTCATACTACTACACTTCTCTCATCCAGCAATGCCGATCTGGCCTATGCTTTTTTGCTTCTGATGTACTCTTAGCTCCGCCTATCGCTGGTTATTTTGCTGCCTAGATAGTAATACTCTTCAGCTTCATCTCCTTCATGACTATGGATCCTGATTTTAAGTTTCTCGCTGTTCTCATTTCTGCTACTTCTCATTACTTTCGTCTTCCTTCGATTTACTCTCAATCCATTTTCTATACTCATTAGACTATTTATTCCATATGCATATCATGTAGTTCTCATTCTCTTTCATTCAGAACGGCAATGTCATCTGTAAATCGTTTCACTGATATCCTATCACCTTGAATTTTAATTCCTCTCCTGAACTTTCCTTTTATCTCTATCATTGCTTCTTCGATGCATAGAATGAACAGATATGACATAATATTGATCTAGCAGTTTTTTGCGTAGTACTTGAGAACGGCATAAAAACCGAAATCTGGATAGTACAGGAGATAAATATAACAATATAGTCAAATGGTGGTTTTCTCGAAATGCTTTTCCCTGCTACCATTGTAGCACTGTGGGGCCACTTAACCTAAATTGGTCCAAAAATGTCCTTGAACAACGGTTATTGATGATGTTTTTGCTTATTCGATGACACAATACGCCTTTACTGTGACGGATGCCACCATTTTGAATACTAATGCCAGCAGTGAACAACAAAAATGGTTCAAAGTTAATCACTTACGGATTTAGACAGTAGGCTAATATGTTGAAATGCTGAAAATTAATAGTGTAATAACGCTAATATTGAGAGCATTTAAACTATACAGCAAGAACCTTTACTTAAAATATATGCATCGGAATTCAACGTCTTGTGCATGAAGCCACTTGATAGTAGAGGGAGCAGAGTTAATAAAGCCACTGAGTGTTCCTGTATACAACCTCAGAGGATTGTCTCTGAAAATATGCTGACTCCTTTATCTGTCCTGTTCATGCAACTACACTTCCTTTTCCCTACCACGTTCCCCCCTGGAAGTTAGCCGTTTTCGATCTCCACGGGCCTCTTTCAGTCCAGTGATCCAGTCCTAAATGTCTGTCTTCCATAGATTCTTGTATGCAGTTTTTACATCTTAGCCCTGCTCTTCATCTCCTTCTCCTTGTGGGCAAGTCCAAGCTCTAAATATTCCTTGACGATTTCTCGTCAGGCATTTTCAGCACATGCCCATACCTATGGACCGCTCTTGTCTCCACAGCTTTTGCTACGGAGCACAATACCTTATTCTCATTCATACCTCTTCATTTCATATACTCACTGGTCACGCTAATACAAACATCTTCTCATATAGTTTATTTCCAATATTCAAATACTCTCCCTAACTTTCATTATGTGAGGCCACATGTCAGCTGCATATACAACTATGTTGTCTACCAAACTGTGAAACGATCTTTTCTTAGCTCAAGGCCAGATGATGTTATTCCATATTGTTCCATGTAAAGCTTTAGTAGCCCTGTTCTCCATTACTATTCTGGAACCAATAATCCTTGTCACAGGTACCAGAGTTATCTATTGTTGTTCCCCCAATGTTTGTAGCTTCTGTAGGGTTTTATTTGCCCTCTGTCTGTGTCAATTTCACTCGATCCTGTGCCATACACATACACTACGTCTCGTACAGGTTTATTCTCAACCATCATTCGTTATACTCCTCTTTACACTCTCTCAGTATGTATTTTATATCCTCCTCATCTTGAGAAAATGTTACGTGGTCGCCGCAAATAAAAGGGTGAAGGGTATCGTCACCAATCTTTACTCCCACTCGTGATCATTTCCAATACCAGCCATTCGGTGCCTGTTCCAAGTAAATGTTGAACAGAATGGGTGACGTTAGTTTGTCGGTGGTCAGCGGAATTACTTAGGGTAACCTTGTTTCAAACTGTAATCGTTTCTTTTTTCTGCTTGTATAACTTTTCAATAAAGACAACTCGTTTTTCTTACATTAGCCCTTCTCATACCTTCTCATAAGTTTACTTTGCAAACACTGTCGTATAGTTTCTGTAGGTCCACGATGGTGATATATATATATATATATATATTTGTAATAAATAAAAACATGTTTAATGATGTGAAAGAATCCCTTTTTACATGATTTGGCCAATCTAATGGAAGCAGCACTGTAGGAAGAGGATATGGTTTTGGCGATTTGAACAGCAGGGAAACTGGAAATTTGTGGTGAGTTCTATGGGACCAAACTGCTGAGGTCATCAGTCCCTAGACAGATTTCAATCTGTATTGCTGTTAAACCTCGATTATTCCAAGTACCAATAGAAATTATCTTTTTGCGTAACTCCACTAAAAAACAAATTTTTAATGAAGAGTAGCTATAGGGAAGTTTTCTTTTATTGACACATTCAAATACAGGAGACTTAAATGAATGGCTCTGAGGAAGAGCGGGGAGAAGATCAGACAAAAATAAAAAATGTTGGGTTGGGGAAAATTCGAAATTTGCCCCTACAACTTTTTCACGTTAGTTACACCAGGGGCTGACACTATCCAAAGAACTATGTATTGATTAATTGCCATGAAAGCGAGAGTGAAGCATCGCTGATGTAACTTCAAGGACTGATATCAAAATTTTCTTAGTCATTAGGCACGTAACACACCTTCTCAAGTTGTGGAATGATCGACATCTCAATCCCTTTCGTAGGATTTTTCTCAGGGTTCCACTGGTGTTTCAGGGTAATTGAACTGTCAGGATGTGAATGTTAGTGCATTCTCTCTCTCTCTCTCTCTCTCTCTCTCTCTCTCTCTCTCTTTATCTCTCTTTCTATCTCAGACCTCTCTCCTCTTCCCAACATCTGCGTCTCTCCCTCTTTCCCCCTCTTCCTCCCTTCCTCGCTTCTATCTCCTTCCTTCTTCCTCCAACCCTGTCGCACCAATCCTACCTCTCTTCCTTTCTCCGTCTTTGTCCCTTCCTCCTTCAGTCCTTTTCCCTCCTATTCTCCACCTAGACGAGCTGAGTGATCGCACGTTTCGGGGTACCATGTCAAGGATTGCGCAGACCCTCCCGCTGGAGGTTCGAGCCCTCCCTCTGGCATGGGTGTGTGTGTGTTATTCTTGGCATATGTAAGTTTAAGTAGTGTCTAAGTGTAGGGATCGATGACCTCAGCAGTTTGGTCGCTTAGGAATTCACACGTTTTTCCTTTTCTGCCAGCCTCTATCACTCCCCTTTCTCCCTTTGACTTTCCTTCACCTTCTTCCTTCCTACCTTTTCCCGCTCCATCAACTCCTCCAGTATATCTCTTTCACCTTCTCTCTCTCTCTCTCTCTCTCTCTCTCTCTCTCTCTCTCTCCTGCGTGTGTGTTTGTGTGTGTGTGTGTGTGTGTGTGTGTGTGTGTGTGAGAGAGAGAGAGAGAGCGTGTGGGTGGGAAGGGGAGAGGGAGGAAGGGAGAGGCCTCTTTGTGTGTGGTGCGCGCGCCGGCCGTGGGGTCTGTCGGTGGTGCAGTTGCCGCTGCGGCAAACACATTGAAATTACAATGAGGCGCATCGTGGCAGCTGAACGTAGTAGGGGTCGGCCAACGGACAACCCGGCGCTCATCGCCTGCTCGCCCGGCTGCCCTGCTAGCCTCGTGATTAAAATTGCGATCGCCGCCCGAGTACTATCTCGCATGATCCTGGCGCGGAATAAAGCATTTATGGGGGCCACAGTGCCGCCGCCATATATCTAGCACACATGTGGCCGATGGCGCTCTCCCGCCCACGGCCTTTGGCTCGGAGCCGACGCCCTGCTGCTTGTTGCAGCCGGATTTCAATATCGTGCAAATTCTTCAAGTTCTGCCAGAGTCCGTGTCTTACGCGTGGATCCGTACAACGGTTAAAAAACATAAAAAACCTGTTTACTGTACAACAGCACTGTTACGAATACCATACAGAGTGAATCACCCGAAGCTTGCACGCCATTTCCTTTTGAATGTTTCGCATTATCGAAACGATGTTTCCGGCAAATGATACTGGTCGCAGGGCTAGTAATTTTGTTACGTAGTTAATACTCTTAAATCTTGTATCAACACTGGTATTCAAGCAACTATGTACGACTCTTGCAGCGGTCTCTCCGCGATATTTCCAAAAATTTTATAAATTATATAACTCAATACATATCTCGAAATACCTATTCTTATCTTACCGATTCCTAAACTTTAATATACGATGATTATCAATGCAAAGTAGTTTCAACCCCTATTATTCCTTGGTGCGTACATTTGCTCCATGGAATAGCTTCTCTTATTAAAAGGATTCAGATCTTGCCGATTAGCCGTGAAAGAACGAAGATGTATATGTCTGTATTGTTAAGCTAGTCGCCATCTTGATGAGATTCTGTATGAGAAGAAATTTAATACATGAACTAAACTAAAGTAAGTGTGTTCGCGTATTATTTAACTGATTATTATTGGCAGTGTCTGCTTACTACGCTGTGTTGCACGGGATCAGTGGGGAACGTCTGATTTATACTGGACGAACCTGCCGTTTTGTACGCTCAAGATATCCAATTTATTACTTTCAATAAATGGGCTAACACGGTCTTACCAGCAGATCTCCGGTCTTCCCCATGTGATCACCGAAAGTTAATAATTATTACAAATGTTTTCAGGAGATCGACTGACAATTTTCGTCGTACCGAGACTTCGAAATTGCTTCACTGCCTTATGGATTTTAAGTTAAGCTCAATTTAATCAGGATAGAACAGTATTGAACTGTGTGAATGTGATAAGCCTGCTTTGTGAATGAAAATTTCCTTAATATACGCATGTTTTTTACTATCCTGATCAGTGAAGCTAAAACAGGCCGGTGTGAGAGATGTTTTTAAATTTCAGATCCCACAGAAATATTAAAACTACCTTTTCTTATAATTAGTACGATATATTCGTTTCTACGAGAACTGTTACATCAACACAGGGAGAAATCTAGAAAAAAATTGTCTGTTTTCTAAATGGAAAATGGAAATGAAGTCCCATGCTTCTTTACAGAGCGTAGGGGAACGATGCGGGAGACTCGCACCGCCTTACTAGGCAAGGTCCTAATGGAGGTGGTTTGCCGTTGCATTCCTCCGACCGTAATGGAGATGATTGATGATGATGAAGACGACACAACACCCAGTCATCCGGGAATCGTACCCGGGACCCCGTGCTCGGGAAGCGAGACCAGGGGCGGACGTTTTCTAAATACTGTAGCTCAAACAAGAAGAGTTGTAAGTTCCTGTAGTGCAGAGCATTTTTAACAGGTCTCTGGGAAACATTTGGATTTATGAACCAGAGCTTTCCGTTACATCCTGTTTTCTAAACTGTATTTCGTGTTGCAACTCAAATAATGCATGCTAATTAAGTATGTACAGTATTTGTCCATATACCTCGAAATAAAAACGTAGTAACAGCTTGATTTTTTTCTGCAAATTCTTAGTTCTATTACTTTAAAGAAAACAACTGAAAGGTGTTGCTTCAATAAATTAGATTTCAGAGAATGTTTGAATTAGATTTATCAAAAGTTTCATTAATTACCTCTTAGTTTTCTGTAAAAGATCTTTGATTTTCATATATGTCATGAGAATTGTGCACGTTTTAGTTACGTTTTGAAACAGTATACAAAGTATTAGGTGTCTATATTTAATAGTCTTTATCCAGTGTGTACAAGATCATTAAAAAGTGAACTGTCCAGAAATTAAGACTGAAGTTAAAACTGTTCTCTACCTAACTTGCAAAACACTAATACACACCAGGTCCACATTCACTTTGTCTCTGATGTCGATCTTCCTCCCTTTTCTTTTTCCGAGTTCATCTTCTTATTCTCCCTCTTTGATTGCTTTTAACACTGATTTCTCAGTTTCCAAGAGTCTCTTGCGGTAAACGTCTTGCGGTAAGCAAATTCCATATTATGTCTAGCAGACTATACCATCAATTTCATTGCCTTATACAGGGTAGCCAGTTCAAAGTAACCCCCCTCTCTTTTGAATGTGAGTGCAGTATTTCGACATCTGAAATAAACAGTTACAACAGTGGACAATTTCATGAAATAATCGATTGTTAACATTTTTCTGTCAGCATTTCTGTTTATTTCATCAGTGAAGCTGGGAGTTTCTCTTTGCGCTCTGCAAAATGACATTCTCGACAGAAGAAAAAAATTGAAATTGTGGAGGCAGTACACGAAAACAGGTTCGATTAAGGAAACGCGTGAAATTTTTGAGGTCAAATATCCGGATACATGACTACCAGCAAAGAGAGCAATACAGAGTGTATATAAAAATTGGCGCACCTAAAGACATGTGCAAAACTGAAAATGATAAAGGGTTCCTCCAATTCGCACATCAGAAATTACTGCAGACATTCGCCGAAGAGTTAGTCAGAGCCCAAAGAAGTTCTCAAGAAAACTGGCCCAATAGGTGCATGTAAGTAGGAGGAGATACCAGTGGATATTGAAAAGTCTTAATTACAAGCCATTCATGTTACGGTTGTGCAACAATTACGTGAGGATAAGTGAGAAACGTGTACTGCACATGGCTTCTGAATAACATTAAGATGGTTTGTTAGAACGTTTCTATTACTCCACGAGGAATGAAACATGGTTTCATCTTTCTGGTCGTGTGGTACTGACCAATGGAGGACCCTAACAGTGGGTGTCAGCAACTACTCTATAATGAGAAAACCGGCGTTTGTTGAGGTGTAACAGCAACCCACGTCATAAGACCTATGTGTTTTGACACTACCCTCTACACGGTTATATGTACGAAAATTTTTGATTCATTCTGTGCTCAACTCACTGAATATGAAATTCAGTACTGCCTCTTCCATCAAGATGGGGCAACATACCACACGTTTAAGACATACCTGGAACGAAACCATGATGTCTTCACTGAGGAACGAAATATCAGCAAATATTTATGGTTACCACGTTCGTCAGATCTAACAACATGTAATTTTTTTTCTACGGGGGACACTTGAAGAGCAAGGTCTGTGAAACAGCTCCACACTCAATACCGAAACTGGAAGACAATGTCAGCCGTGAAGTTGCCGCCATCGATATCCCAACCTTAGGCTGGGTGTATGTGAATACGCTTAGACTTGCAAAGCTGTCTATGTATGTTGCAAGAAGTCATTCTCCACATTTTTTATAAAGGCGTTTTTCACTATATTTCTTACTGTAAATAAATAGTAATCAACGTCAGCTCTTCGTTCCTGTAAATTTACTGTATTTCCTTTATACTTGCACGGACTACTTTTATCTGTATCACCATGTACTTTAACAATACACCATCATACAATGCACCGTCACTGAAATGTAGCAGAGCATACAGCACACGTATTTTCAAGTATTTAGTATTTCCAGAACAGATTCTGGTAGTCGTTGCCATATACATTTGTTAACAAACTTCCCTAGTAATCTTGTTTAGTAAGTTGCCTTTACATAGGGTTCACAAGTTCCATTATAGCAAAAAACAAAGAATGCTTATGTTTTAGGTGTTACCTTGAATAACAAGCCTCCAGTAGCCACACCAGACTCACTACCTGGTGGACAGAGCGCTTGACACACGTTGTCATCTGTGGCTCTTTTAAGAAAGAAGATAGCCCATTCTGCGTTTCCCATGCCGTCAAGGCTTTTTTGCCTTATTATGTCTTGTGAATAACAGTACTGCAAAAATGTTTTACACAGAACATTTTAATTAACTTCGAAGTAGACGAAAATTCACACTAGCACAGTTACTTCATTGTAAGCACAAATACAAGCCACAAAACAATGTCTGAAGTATGTATATAAAGAAAAGCGAAGCCTCCAGAATTACAAAGCTATAAGCAATTTGTGAATGCAACAACCTTCTCAATGTATAAATGTGAAGGATTTCCTATACGCACATTTTATTAATTTGTTGAAACTTATTTCATTGTTATGGTTGACTAACATATTTTAAGCCAACACGTTTCTGTGTACCTAGCTCCCACTACAATCACAGTATACCCTGTAAAAGTACCGTAGGAAGCAGGGGATTGTCCCCTCGCCTCCAATTATGTAGCCCAGTAAAACCGACTGACAAAAAATATTTGCTTTGAAGTCTTCCATACAAACGTGTACCTGTTTCAATATTCCATAAGTAGTATCATTACTTAACAAACAGTACGGATCTCTGCCAGAGGCAATGCTGATATCAGTAAAGAATCACGAAATAAATATGTGCTAACTACAGAGCATGATGCAGCAATCGCAAATAAAAAGTAGAGTGTCTTCTACTAAACAGTTAACTGTGTCAAATATATCGTTTAAATACCTTATGTGAAGAATATGACGAAGAATTTTTGAATGATAATTCAAATCTACTTCCGTTCTGTTGCAGAAGTCCAGCTGGCATAAAAATTGTTTCTTGCGACAGTCCTAGCTCAGGCGCCATCTTTCTGTTAACTGGCTTATGAAATTGGATGTGACACTCATAAATATCTTCAGTGTTCGCCACATGTAAACATTCTGGGGGTGAGAAACAATCTGAGAAGATTATTGCGGCGTCGGTTGCGCTGAGAAATAATTGTTCAGAAAAAAAAACTCGATACGTAGCAACGTTTCAGACTTATTTAACATTCAAGTTAGCCAGTCAGACTGACGCGCACAAATTTATGCACTCTACCAGAGACGGTGTCGCCAAACGAGCAAGAGAGCGATACAAAAATTAGTCACAGGACTGCAGTAATGATCGAATTAGAGCCGAAGGCTGAGCAGCCTCGTGCGCTATCATCTGCACTGTGAGAACAGCTGACAATGATTGTACCTCAAAGGCTTCTTGAATTGGCGCATGCAGCCACCTGATTGTCTAACTTCAGTGTTAAATAACTCAGTGCAAAGTATCGAATTTTTGCTTAAGTTATTTCTCAGCTTGACTTCTCTTGCAACACCCTTACAAGGTTGTCAGACTGTTTCAGATCATCCTCCACATTTGGCACTGACGACAGCACAACGGAGAACCAAACCCGGCAAAATAAGGGATATGCAGGTGTACAACACAATTCTCCTTCTGGAAAGATATTAAATCGAAAACAGAACTCCAAAATACGACTTCTAAGAAGAACAAAGTTAGTCACGAAACGAACGTGTAAGATACGAGATGATATGGTGAGAAGTGGAGGCTGTGCGGCTGATAACTACCTTTGGTCAGTAATTGGCATAAAGTACGAGCCCAAATGAAGTTGTTTAAGTCCATGACTCCGGTGGATATACTTATCTTCCGTAATCGCTTTGTTAATCTCCCAGGTCCGAGTCTTCATACGATGTCTCAGGTGATCTGAAACGGTTGCATTTACAACAAGTAAGCAAAATAAAAAAATCACCACAAAATAAAAAAAATTGTTCGTAGTCATCATTGTTACCACGGTATCATTATTCAAAATGGAACACTTATAGTGTCATCCCAAACCATCAAACGGAAGCAACACGGGTTGTTTCTGTTATTATGACTGGGTGTTGTGTGATGTCCTTAGGTTAGTTAGGTTTAACTAGTTCTAAGTTCTAGGGGACTGATGACCATAGGTGTTATGTCCCATAGTGCTCAGAGCCATTTGAACCATTTTTGTTTCTGTTATTCTGTTTGCAGCTGCAGATACATACTGGCAAGACACAAGCCACAGCAGACGCAGCTTCTGTATGATGGCTTGTAACATCGTTCGTATGGTGTCAACAAAGTCTACAGCAAATTGTCAAGTGCCTTTCGAAACAAATTATTATTTGTATAGTTTCAAAAGACACTGAAGGTCATTTTTCAGCATGATTCAGTAGACGTAATTATAATTCGGGGATCCCCCAGATTGCTGAGAGCTTTGGCATAAAAAGAAAGTCCTTAATTAATTGGGTAAACCTAGTCGACATGCGGCTATGAGGACTAAGTTGGTAAAAATGCAAAGAACCAAAATGTGAGTTTAAAAATGTTAAAATAAAAACTGAGAAGTTCATAGCTGATACCCATATCAGATGAGTTCATTTTGTCTGTCGATACAAAAAAAAAAGGTTCAAATGGCTCTAAGCTCTATGGGACTTAACATCTGAGGTCATCAGTCCCCTAGACTTAAAACTACGTAAACATAACTAACCTAAGACAACACACATCCATGCCCAAGGCAGGATTCGAACCTGGGACCATAGCAGCCGCTCAGTGACGGTATGAAGCGCCTAGAACCGCTCGACCAAAGCGGCCGGCTATCGATTACTAATTTGGAGCCGTATTTGGTCAAGACAAAGTATTTATAAAGACTGTGATTCATTTATATCAATGTTTTACTTGAGTCATAGTGGTTTAAACGTCGTCGGATAGAACAAATCATTCTATCGATGTATTTTGACGTCGCACTTCGACTGTGATGCCTTAATTGCTTCAGTAATTTTTAAAGGAAGTGTCAAAGTAAGTTGAACAGCATTCTCGTACGCAGCTTCATGGGACTCTCTCTTGAAAGTTATGCCATACAAACCCTGTTACGTCCATATGAATAACAGACTCCTGATTCCCAACAAATGTTCGTAATATTACGAAAAATTTCTCAACAGGAAACTAAAGGCAATATTTTGAATCACAGGATGTTAGCCGATACAACACACATAATAAAATGACTGAGAAGAAAAGTGACGGGTAACATCGAGCAATTTTGTGTTACAGACAGTAGTGTTTCTTATTTGTGAGAATTTAAGTTCTGATAAACAAAGAGTCTTCCTTTGGAAGCATTACATTAATTACCACTGGAGTGCTTGCAAACAACTTTACATTGACGAAAACAGCGGAAAATAAAACACAGTTACGTTACACAGAATGAAACAAAGAAGTTTTGCAACAAGTGGAATTACCGATACAATAGATGGACAGCAAAAAACTGTGCATGACTGGCCTTGTTAACGAGTGCATTAAACTGAAAAACCAAATCATTTAGTGAGAACCATTATCCACTCTGTGCTGTCCACAATCTTCAGTCTAAACAGATATATGGAAGAATATATTTATTTCAGACTGTTATTGCAAACTTCGGGCCTGTATGATTTTTCATGACCTAGAAATCATATAAAGCAGTGCAAATGATTTTCATTCACAACCATGCCCAGTGCTGCACTACCCAGAATAGTAAAATAGCAGTTCTAACAGCGATAAAAACAAAGATAACAACTCATACGATTACTTTCATTATAAACTTTGAATTTACGGGACGATTGTATAACGGATGGGATAGTCTGGCTGTAGTTACACTTGGACTACATTAATTATGAGCCAGTAACAAACAAGGGATAAAGCACGCACGAAATGAACAAAATACATCATGAAGCAGTTCACTGGTGGACTCTCGTCAAGGTTATAACTCTATTGAATAAGTAGTAACCACAATAATTTTTCTTTTCCTTTTAGAAGCTGCACCGCTCGTAGAGACTAGGAACAGGTTTTGAATCTCTCGGCAATGTAAATCTCAACACAATAATATTTTTGAATGAATTACTGTTTATCAATAAAGACGAATTCAAATATGAGTGCATGATTCTTAGCCACCAGTTTAAAGTAGTTACTACCGCAGCAGATACGACATGATATGATTGCTGTATGACGTCGCGCCGCCTTCATCCCTCACAAAGTAGACCAGTCATTCTGTCTATAAATCATTATTCCAGATTTCTCTCTCTTTCATTGCCATCATAGTTAACAGAAGGCGGTTCTGTCATCTCGGCGGCATTGGCTTCCTCACACCTACACTATGTTATCAAAAGTATTCGGACACCGCAGAAACATATGTTTTTCGTATCAGGTGTATTTGCTGCCACCTAATACCAGGTACTCCATATCAGCGACATCAGTAGTCATTAGACATCCTGAGACAGCAGTATAGGGTGCTCCGCGGAACTCACAGACTTCGAACGTGGTCAGGTGATTAGGTGTCACTTGCGTCATACCTCTGTACACGAGATTTCTACACTCCGACACATCCCTAGGTCCACTGTTTCCGATGTGATAGTGAAGTGGAACACGTGAAGCGACACGTACAGCACAAAAGCGTACAGGCCGACATCGTCTGTTGACTGACAAAGACCGCCGACAGTTGAAGAGGGTCGTAATGTGTAATAGGCAGACATCTATCCAGAACTTCACACAGGAATTCCAAAGTGCAGCAGGATCCATGCTAGTACTATGACTGTTAGGCGGAAGGAGAGAGAACTGGGATTACATAGTCGAGCGGTTGCTCATATGCCACACACATGCCTGCAAATGCCAAACAACTCGTCGCTTGGTGTAAGGTGCGTAAACATTGGACGATTTCACAGTGGAAAGACGTTGTGTGGAGTGACGAATCACGGTACACAATGTGGCGATCCGATGGCAGGATGTGGGTATAGCGAATGCCAGTGGAACGTCATCTGCCAGAGTGTAGTACCAACAGTAAAATTCGGAGGCGGTGGTGTTGTGGTGTGGTCGTGTTTTTCATGGAGGGGCCTTGCATCCCTTGTTGTTTTGCATGGCAGTATCACAGTACAGGTTTACATTGATGTTTGAAGCACCCTCCTGCTTCCCACTGTTGAAGAGCAATTCGGGGATGGCGACTGCATCTTTCAACACGATTGAGCACCTGTTCATAATGCACGGCCTTTGGCGGAATGGTTACACGACAATAACATCCCTGTAATGGACTGGCCTGCACATAGTCCTTACCTGAATCCTATAGAACTCCTTTGGGATGTTTTGGAACGCTGACTTCCTGCTAGGCCTCACGGACCGATATCGATACCTCTCCTCAGTGCAGCACTCCGCCGGCCGGTGTGACCGAGCGGTTCTAAGCGCTTCAGTCTGGAAACGCGTGACCACTACGGTCGCAGGTTCGAATCCAGCCTCGGGCATGGATGTGTGTGATGTCCTTAGGTTAGGTTTATGAAGTTCTAGGGGACTGATGACCTCAGATGTTAAGTCGTATAGTGTCCAGAGCCATTTTGCAGCACTCCGTGAAAAATGAGCTGCCATTCGCCAAGAAACCTTCCAGCACCTGATTGAACATACGTCTGCGAGAGTGGAAGTTACCATCAAGGCTAAGTGTGGGCCAACCCCGTACTGAATTTCAGCATTACCGATGGACTGCGCCACGAACTTGTGTCATTTCCAGCCAGGTGTCTAAATACCTTCGACTAAATAGTGTAGGTATTTGCGATATCTTCCTCACGCCACATACTACATGACTTTTCACCCCAATTTCCACGCGTAACAGCGGCTTCAGACTTCCTACAGTGCTTCTCACTTTGTAGCTGTCACTACTCCCTCGTGTGAAACAGCATGCTTCAAAAGTGTAACGTCCAGTCTGCCTACTAGCGAGACAGGAAGATCTATCAGACTTGGATAGAAAGCTTGCAACAAATTAAAGTCCGTGGCTGATGCATCTGGCAGCGATTGTTGTTTTGAAGCGGTTTCTCATGCTCATTTAGCCAAATGCACAACTGGTCGCCAGTTTCTGCCTAGGAAAATACTCTTCACAAACTGTTAAAATACAAATATGCAACTAAAAAAGTTCACAAGATTCACAGACAGGTGGTGTACTCGGAACTCCTCTTTTTAGGTAACAGACTGCATCGAAGGGAAAGGCATCCGCCTGCAAAATTAAACATAAATTTGTCAAATCTTAAGTACGGTGCACTTAATTCGTAGATGGGATTAACGTTTAAAAGAAGAAAAGGGATGAACGTATTTAAAATTTAATAAATTTCTCTGCTTCTTATTTAAATTACATAAGATACACATAGCGAAGTTTCATTACATCCGTATTATCACTCATTATTTTTGTGGTCTTTAGTCCGAAGACTGGTCTCATGCAGCTCTCTATGCTACTGTCCTGTGCAAGCCTCTTCTTCTCCGAATATCTACTGCAACTTACGTGCTTCTTAATCTGTTTACTGCATTCATCTCATGGCCTCCGTCTAAGATTTTTGCACCCCACACTTCCGTCCAGTATTAAATTGGTGATCGCTTGAGGTCTTAAAACGTGTGCTATAACCGATTCCTTCTTCTAGTCATGATGTGCCACAAATTTCTTTCCTGTCCGATTCTGTACAGTACCTCTTCGTTCGTTACATGACCTAACCATCTACTGTTTAGCTTTCTTTATAGCACCTCATTTCAAAAGCTTCCCTTCTCTAATTGTCTAAACTATTTATCGTCCACGTTTCACTTCCGTACTTGGCTACGCACCAGACAAGTGTTTTCAGAACAGATGTGCTAGCAGTTAAGTCTATATTCGATGTTAAGAATTTCTCTTCTTCAGAAATGCTTTTCTTGCCATTTTCAGTCTACATTTTACGTTTTCTCTACTTCCACAATCCTCAGTTGTTTTGGTGCCGAAATTGCAAAACTCATCTACTCTTAGTGTCACCCTTCCGAATTTAATTGGCTCAGCATCAAATTATTTGATTCGACTACATTCCATTATCCTTGTTTTGCTTTGTTGATGTTCATCTTGCATCCTACTTACACATCACTATCCAATCCGTTCAGCTGCTCTTTCAATACTGTGCCGTCTCTAACAGAATTACAATGTCACTGGAAAACCTCAAATATGTTGTTTCTTCTCCCTGGTATTTAATTCGTACTCCAGGTTTTTATGTGGTTTCCTTTACTAGTTCCTGAAAGTACAGACTGAATAACATTGTGGACAGGCTGCAAATCTGTCTCTCTCCCTTCTCTACCAATGCTTCACTTTCCTGCCTCTCGAGTCTTACAATTGCCGTCTGGTTTCTGTACAATTTGTAAATAACCTTTCGCACCATGTATTTTACACCTGCTACCTTCAGAATTTAAAGAAGAATATTCCAGTCACCACTGTCAAAAGCTTTCTCTGTGTGTACAAATGCTACATGTGGTGTCACCGCCAGACACCACACTTGCTAGGTGGTAGCTTTAAATCGGCCGCGGTCCATTAGTACATGTCGGACCCGCGTGTCGCCACTTCAGTGATCGCAGAGCGAGCGCCACCACACGGCAGGTCTCGAGAGACGTACTAGCACTCGCCCCAGTTGTACGGACGACGTAGCTAGCGATGCACACTGACAAAGCCTTGGTCATTTGCAGAGCAGATAGTTAGAATAGCCTTCAGCTAAGTCAATGGCTACGACCTAGCAAGGCGCCATTAGCCTTACATAGCTTGTATCTAAAGAGTCTCACTTGTCTCGTCAAGAGCGATGTACCACAAGGATGGATTAAAGTTAAGTATTCCAGGAGCTACGTACTTTTCTTTATAGCATTCATTACGTATCCTGTTGCAGACCTATCTCTATTCTGCGTGAGCTTATAGCGTGTATTTCAGTCTCCTCAAACCACGCTGTGTCGGCACTTCTGTCGACACATCACTATAAACGTAGCTTTTCCTTTTCTTAACCTATTTTCTAAGTGGATCATAAGGTCCGTATTGCCTCGACTGTTCTTACATTTCTCCGAAATCCAAACTGACCTTCACCGAAGTCGGATTCTACCAGTTTTTCCATCCTTCTGTAAATATTTCGTATTAATATTTTGCAACCATGTCTTCTTAAGCTAATAATACGGTAATTTTCACACATCTCAGCACTTGCTTTCTTTGGAATTGTAATTATTACATTCTTCATGATGTCTGATGTTATTACGTCTATCTTATACAGCTTTCACACCAGACGCAAGAGTTTTCCCGTGGCTGGCTCTCCCAAGGCTATCAGCAGTTCTGACGGAATGTCTACTACTCGCGCAGCGTTGTGTAGATTCCGCAGTGCTCTGTCAAATTATCCTCCCAATATCAACTATCTGGTACAAAACGAAAGTTAACCACGCAGTTCATATTGTAATGTCCCTACGTAATGTGAACTGACCATGCTATGATTTATAGTGGTGTGCTCGTGTTGTTTGCGTCACGTCTGTTATGTGCGTTAATGGGGATGCTTTATTCGTTGAATGTGCGTGTACAACACAATTATGTTAATTTCAGTTGTGAATGAGAAAAATACATAAATCTTAGTGATGCAGCGGTGTGTTTAACTAATATTATTGTAATACTCTGGCTGCGAGTGGCAGCAATGATGGGCTACCGTGTTTTGCTGTGAAAAAGAGCATCTAATTTTGGAGATGGGGAATACCTGTTGGACATCGCTTTTTTTATGGGATTCAGATACGTAGTTTGCATATTGACGTAATTTGAAGTGCAGAGGAGATGCAACTTGTAATCGCAATTATCAAAGATAAATAATTTATTTTGTAAAAAAGAAGGTATATATCCTCTACGAACTTTTATTCGATGTTGGATCCCCGGTCCTTAATAAAACGATTAGTGTGTTTAGCAGTCTAGTGCATAGTGATTTCTACGCAGATTAACAATACTGGACGAATCTGTTACTATCACGATCCGAACGACGCGAAATACTTCCCCGTCACATTCGTGTGAAAGACGTCCCCAAAGCGACCAGTTTGTTAATAAGCAGATATCATACTGCCGCCGTTGTTCAATCTTCTCGTTCTTTCGGCGACTGTGAGTATTTTAGCTGCCACGACAGACAGAGTTTTCATCGCTATTTGTGGCAGTTTCCTCCGATTTCTCCTGGCGTTCTCTGAGAACCGGAAAAACGGAAACCTTCGACCACCACCTCATCCTGTACCTAACCTGTTCTCTCTTTACAACAGCCTCGAAGAAAGCATATTCATCTGTAGTCACATTTTTTCACACATTTTTATATTAGACAGGTCAAAATTTTAAAATCTATGCATCTAGGCAAAAAATGAAAGGAGAGTTTAAACGCAGTTACTGCCTTACCTGTGTCAGAGTCAAAAGTCATGTTAATTATTTTTTCTATATGACATTGCAGTTCATTATAATACACTATTGGCCATTAAAGTTGCTACACCAAGAAAAAATGTATGTGATAAACGGGTATTCATTGGAGAAATATATTATACCAGAACTGCCATGTGATTACATTTTCACGCAATTTGGGTGCATAAATCCTGAGAAATCAGTACCCAAAACAACCACCTCTGGCCATAATAAAGGCCTTGATACGCCTGCGCTTTGAGTCAAAAAATGGATCAAATGGCTCTGAGCACTATGCGACTTAGCTTCTGAGGTCATCAGTCGCCTAGAACTTAGAATTACTTAAACCTAACTAGCCTAAGGACGTCACACACATCCATGCCCGAGCCAGAATTCGAACCTGCGACCGTAGCGGTCGCTCAGTTCCAGACTGTAGCGCCTAGAACCGCACGACCACTCCGGCCAGCTTTTGAGACAAACAGAGATTGGATAGCGTGTACAGGTACAGCTGCCCATGCAGCTTCAACACGATACCACAGTTCATCAAGAGTAGGGACTGGTGTATTGTGACGAGCCAGTTGCTCGGCCACCATTGACCAGACATTTTCAGTTGGTAAGAGATCTGGAGAACGTGCTCGCCAGGGCAGCAGTCCAACATTTTCTGTATCCAGAAAGGCCGTACAGGACCTGCAACATGCGGTCGTGCATTATCCTGCTGAAATGTAGAGTTTCACCGGGATCGAATGAAGGGTGTAGGCACGGGAGGTACCACATCTGAAATTTATCGTCCACTGTTCAAAGTGCCGCCATTGCGAACAAGAGGTGACCGAGACGTGTAACCAATGGCCCCGCATACCATGACGCTGGATGATATGCCAGTATGGCGATGACGAATACACGCTTCCAATGTGCGTTCACCGCGATGTCGCTAAACACGGATGCGACCATCATGATGCTGTAAACAGAACCTGGATTCATCCGAAAAAATGACGTTTTGCCATTCGTGCACCCAGGTTCGTCGTTGAGTACACCATCGCAGGCGCTCCTGTCTGTGATGCAGCGTCAAGGGTAACCGCAGCCATGCTCTCCGAGCTGATAGTCGACGCTGCTGCAAACGTCGTCGAACTGTTCGTGCAGATGGTTGTTGTCTTGCAAACGTCCCCGTCTGTTGACTCAGGGATCGAGACGTGGCTGCACGATCGGTTACAGCCATGCGGATAAGCTGCCTGTCATCTTCACTGCTAGTGATACGAGGCCTTTGGGATCCAGCACGGCGTTCCGTATTACCCTCCTGAATCCACCGTTTCCATATTCTACTAACAGTCAATGGATCTCGACCAACGCGAACAGCAATGTCGCGATACGATAAACCGCAAGCGCGATAGGCTACAATCCGACCTTTATCAAAGTCGGAAACGTAATGGTACGCATATCTCCTCCTTACACGAGGCATCACAACAACGTTTCACCAGGAAACGCCGGTCAACTGATGTTTGTGTAAGAGTAATCGGTTGTAAACTTTCCTCATGTCAGCACGTTATAGGTGTCGCCACCGGCGCCAACCCTGTGTGAACGCTCTGAAAAGCTAATCATTTGCATATCACAGCATCTTCTTCTTGTCGGTTAAATTTCGCGTCTGTAGCACGTCATCTTCGTGGTGTAGCAATTTTAATGGCCAATAGTGTACTTTTGCGTATTAGTTCGAAGTTAAGTTTTACCTAAGCGAGCGCCACAGAGTAGACAGTACTTGTTCTGGTTGCATACAGATTCTAAGGATTTCGCTGCTAGTATGAGATAGTACAGAGCATATAAAAACCATGTCTGTAAGACTGGGACGCTGTGTTAATATTATAAGGGGAAAGATTCTAAGACCGAACCACTGGTGGAAGAAATTAATTAAAATGAAAGTGGCTTAAAAGCCTAATCATTGGAAATAAATGTAAGATACTTCACTGTTAACATATACTGTTATTTAAGTACTCTTTTTCATTGACTGTATATCAAAACAGACGCTTATGTGGAATCACAGGTGGGTAACGCAACGCTCTCATGTAAACTGGCTGTCGGAGTAGTCGATGCCTGGGAGTTAGGCAGCCCGGCGCACGTGCGTTCCGCGAGTTCTGGCCTCCTATGAGCGCGGCGCGGGTCGGCATCCCGGGCGGCAGCGGAGGCTGTGGCTGTGGCTATGGCTGTGGCGGCGAGGCCAGCCGTGGCCACACGAGGCCGGCTATTGATCAAAGCGCGCCCCGCACCTGATAGACGGCACGGACGCACAGCCCGTCTCACGTCCGGAGCGGCCCAGCTCAGACCAGGTCGCACAGACTGCGAGTCGCCTTCTCCCACTTACCTCCCCACACCTTTTCTCACCACTCGCGGCTCAGAGTAGTCTCCTCGCAACACGTAGTTTACAGAAGTGCTATCTTAAAAAGTAGACTACAATGAACCATACCCTTATATTCCGTTTCCAAAAAACTTTTTTTGTTGATGTGACGTTATGTGGAGCATATTAAAAAAAACTGGTTTCTTACTTTTCACCTTTCTTTCTTTGCAGCACTTTCTCGTTTTTTCCCTATGTTCTTCTCTTCTTTCTTCTATTCATATTGTACCCGTCCTTTCCGTTTCTTTTTTTCCTGGTTGCCCTTGAAACTTTTCACCTCTGCTCTGAATGTTTCTTTTCTCCTATTTCTTTCTTCATTAATCACATTGCAGTAAGTCCTGAGTGAACTCCTTTGGTCCGCGCCATTGATTTTTTTAGGTTTCTGTGAAAAATTTTTTTTTATGTCTGGTGTTTTTAGGTGTCCAAAGAAGACGACACTTCTCTTCCTGATTCTGTCTTCTATTCGTCCTATTTTTGGTGAACTTTATTACGTATCAATGCCACTTCTCACTGTCGTTTTTTGGTCCCACGGTTACTTTCCTTTCCTTGTTCCCTATATTTTGGCTGTATTCAACGAATGCCACATGTATAAAATTATTTATATATGTGCTGGCAGAGTAAAATCGTACACAAATTTAGCGATCAGAAGGTAGAGTTCTGTTTACAAAAGATCGCTGCTACAAACAGAATGGGGAAAGAAGAGCATATATAATCTAAAACCACCTCAGTAATAAGAAAAACGTCTGCTTAACACTGTGGAAGCTTAAGCGATAAGAAAAATAAGAAAGCAGCTATATACACACGCCTAAGCCCTGTGTCTTGCTGGTGTTAGGTAGCATAATTTTACATTACAGGAATGTGACAATTTCTTATAGATGGCTACTAACAAATGCCACAATTGTAGATGCATACATTAAATATAAGATATGTAATATACACTCCTGGAAATGGAAAAAAGAACACATTGACACCGGTGTGTCAGACCCACCATACTTGCTCCGGACACTGCGAGAGGGCTGTACAAGCAATGATCACACGCACGGCACAGCGGACACACCAGGAACCGCGTTGTTGGCCGTCAAATGGCGCTAGCTGCGCAGCATTTGTGCACCGCCGCCGTCAGTGTCAGCCAGTTTGCCGTGGCATACGGAGCTCCATCGCAGTCTTTAACACTGGTAGCATGCCGCGACAGCGTGGACGTGAACCGTATGTGCAGTTGACGGACTTTGAGCGAGGGCATATAGTGGGCATGCGGGAGGCCGGGTGGACGTACCGCCGAATTGCTCAACACGTGGGGCGTGAGGTCTCCACAGTACATCGATGTTGTCGCCAGTGGTCGGCGGAAGGTGCACGTGCCCGTCGACCTGGGACCGGACCGCAGCGACGCACGGATGCACGCCAAGACCGTAGGATCCTACGCAGTGCCGTAGGGGACCGCACCGCCACTTCCCAGCAAATTAGGGACACTGTTGCTCCTGGGGTATCGGCGAGGACCATTCGCAACCGTCTCCATGAAGCTGGGCTACGGTCCCGCACACCGTTAGGCCGTCTTCCGCTCACGCCCCAACATCGTGCAGCCCGCCTCCAGTGGTGTCGCGACAGGCGTGAATGGAGGGACGAATGGAGACGTGTCGTCTTCAGCGATGAGAGTCGCTTCTGCCTTGGTGCCAATGATGGTCGTATGCGTGTTTGGCGCCGTGCAGGTGAGCGCCACAATCAGGACTGCATTCGACCGAGGCACACAGGGCCAACTCCCGGCATCATGGTGTGGGGAGTGATCTCCTACACTGGCCGTACACCACTGGTGATCGTCGAGGGGACACTGAATAGTGCACGGTACATCCAAACCGTCATCGAACCCATCGTTCTACCATTCCTAGACCGGCAAGGGAACTTGCTGTTCCAACAGGACAATGCACGTCCGCATGTATCCCGTGCCACCCAACGTGCTCTAGAAGGTGTAAGTCAACTACCATGGCCAGCAAGATCTCCGGATCTGTCCCCCATTGAGCATGTTTGGGACTGGATGAAGCGTCGTCTCACGCGGTCTGCACGTCCAGCACGAACGCTGGTCCAACTGAGGCGCCAGGTGGAAATGGCATGGCAAGCCGTTCCACAGGACTACATCCAGCATCTCTACGATCGTCTCCATGGGAGAATAGCAGCCTGCATTGCTGCGAAAGGTGGATATACACTGTACTAGTGCCGACATTGTGCATGCTCTGTTGCCTGTGTCTATGTGCCTGTGGTTCTGTCAGTGTGATCATGTGATGTATCTGACCCCAGGAATGTGTCAATAATGTTTCCCCTTCCTGGGACAATGAATTCACGGTGTTCTTATTTCAATTTCCAGGAGTGTATTAATGTAGCACAGTGATGTTGTGCGTAGCTCTAATGTTCAGAAGATAAGAGATAACAAAGTTTACTTCTGTTACCAAAAAGGTGGAGGACATGACAAATGGATGAAGTTGCTAAGTAATTTTCTTAGGCCGTATTATTTCACGTAGAGATATAAATTCCGAGTTATGATTTTTTAAATACCTACTTTTCCTGTTTTTTTTACAAATTTTCTTATTTTCCTCCATTCCCTGATTATTTTCTTGTACACAGCTGAACGGCAGTGGGGACAATCCATGTCCTCTTCTTAACACCAATTCTAATCTCTAGACACATGGAGGTTTCACCTCAAAATTAATTTTGCGTTTTTGTACTTGGTACTTGTTTAATGATTTCCACTACCTTGGTGTCAACTTCTCGCTCTTTTAAGCCATTGATTGGTTGGTTTGGATAAAAATGAAGCCACCGAACAACGTTTCCCAGTCAATTGAATAACATGAGTTCTTGAAGTCTGCGAAAGTTTGGCTCTCGTTTTTCTGTGTCTGATCATAAATTTCAGATTTAAGATTCACACAGCATCGTTCTTTATTAAACCCTTCTTAGTACTCCCCTAATTACTAATCCAGTTGGCCTTTAATCTGTTTTGTAATGCTTTTGAAAGAATGTTGTAGGTCACCAGAGGCATAGTTGTTGAGTTTATTAATAAATATTCATTGGATTAAACGAACTTCCAGTAATGAGCCACAATGTCATAACAATAATTCATCGCGAGACTAAATGATGCCTTTTGATGTTGCCAGCACAAGACATGATAAGTAAAATCTGTCAGCGAAGCAGATGTATTTGAGGAAATCCATTAAGACCGTTAGGTGTGGGGATTTTGGACGCCTTACATGTCGAGTGACTCAGTTTTACGTGTAGCTTTTAGTATTGCAAGACACTGATTTTGCAACATGGGACAGGTTTTTGCATGAATATTTCACTTGTTTGAGGTTTAATATACGTGGCATCAAGAGCGACGAGAGTAACTCCCTTTGCTTGTTTACATTAGGCAGAAACAGGGCTGGCTGATCACTCGAAAGCTAGCCAATCATACTACACTGTACTTATTAAGCCATTTGCTGATTGGGCAGCCATGGCTATTATAAATGGAAGAGCGACAGCCATTGGCGGTTCCAGCCAGTGTCCAACCCCACTGGAGAGGGTAGGGAAGCTAGGCTGAGGAGATACGCAACTGCCCAGCGCGACGGGCACTTTGTCTTGAGACGCCGCCGTGTGTGGTCGGAGGGCATCCCTTTCTCACGTGGCAACAGGGAAAAGAGATACATTGGCGTGAACACTTTCTTCAACTGGCTCAAAAATTCAGTCGAGAGACGGTTGAATTTTTTTCTTAAATCTCTTGAACAAAGAACAAAGGGAGCCAATATACCGGGTGATCAAAAAGTCAACATAAATTTTAAAACTGAATAAATCACGGAATAAAATAGATGGAGAGGTACAATTTGACACACATGCTTGGAATGACATGGGGTGGTATTAGAACCAAAAAAATACAAAAATTCAAAAAATGTCCTACATATAGCGCTTCATCTGATCAGAATAGCAATAATTAGCATAACAAAATAAGACAAAGCAAAGATGATGTTAAGGAATGATGGTGGAAATAATGAGCATTTCCTGTAAAGAACAGTAGCTGTAGTCGAGGAATAATGTTGTGAACAGCACTGTAATGCATGTCCGGAGTTATGGTGAGGCATTGGCGCCTTATGTTGTCTTTCAGCATCCCTAGAGATGTCAGTCGATCACGACACACTTTCGACTTCAGATAACCCCAAAGCCAATAATCGCACGGACTGAGGTCTGGGGACCTGGGAGGCCAGGCATGATGAAAGTGACGGCTGAGCACCCGATCATCACCAAAAGACGCGCGCAAGAGATCTTTCACGAGTCTAGCAATATGGGGTGGAGCGCCATCCTGCATAAACATCGTACGTTCCAGCGGGTGTTTATCAGCCAGGCTGGGGATGATGCGATTCTGTAACATACCGGTGTACCTCTCACCCGTCACGGTAGCAGATACAAAACCAGAATCACGTATTTCCTCGAAGAAAAAAGGCCCGATAACGGTAGATGTGGTAAATACAACCCATACCGTGACTTTCTCGTCGTGCAATGGAGTTTCTACGACAGTTCTATGATTTTTGGTAGCCCAAATTCTGCAGTTGTCGTTGACAGACCCTCAGAGCGTGAAATGAGCTTCGTCGGTCTACAACACGTTACTCAATCAATCGTCATCTTCCACCATCTATTGATACGCCCACACCGCAAATTCCCTCCGCTTCACTAAATCGCTAGGTAACAGTTCATGATGCCATGGATTTTGTACGGATAGCATCGGAGGGTACGCCTCAGTGCCAACAGAACAGTAGTGTATGGAATGCCGGTGCGACGTGCAACTGCACGAGCGCTGACTTCCCCGTGCATAGACGAACCCGCTACAGTCTCCATTTCTTCCTGAACTGTCTCAGCAGCATTATGCCTTAGGCTCGGTCGGCCACTACGGGGTCTATCGTCTAAACAACCTGTGGCTTCGAACTTCGAAATCATTCTCGCCACAGCTGCATTTGTCAATGGACCTTTACCCGTTCGAATCCCCTTCCTATGGCGCATCTGATTCACTCTCATTACAGCTCCTTCTATAAACGAATGTCATGCGCAGTCACTGACGTTTTGCTGTTCAGCGCCATCTGTCGGACATTTTGTGTACTTTGTTTTTTTTTTTTTTGTTCTAGTAAAACCCCATGTCGTTCCAAGCATGTGTGGTTATTTTTACCCCTCTATCTACATTATTCCGTGGTTTATTAAGTTTTCAAATTTATACTGACTTTTCGATCACCCGGTACTTACATGTTCGTGTGCAGACTAGGGTGAAGTTAAACGTTTTTCGCTCCACAAAAACGTAGGCCATGTTTTCTGATATGGAATGAGACTAGCTCAGTGTAGGATTTTGATAGACTTACAGATCCGACGACACACAGCAGCAGTGAAGCCGGTGACGTTGTGCAGCACTAGGTAAAAAATGCATCACGCAATTAAATGTAAATGTCGTGTGACAAGTTAGTTTTCACGCCAGAAGTACGATGCTCAACTTTGGAAGACCTGTCCCTCTCTAGTATTTCCTGAAATTAACGTATTTCTTTAAGGGCGCTCGTTGGCCATGTTTGATTAACATTTGTGGGGAAAGATAAAATTTGTTTGAATCGGTAATACGGTTCAGTTCGACATTAGGATGGTCTTCAACCAGATAGTCTCTCTGCCATTTCAAATAATTAACTATCCTGAATTTTGTGATTTTATTGATTCTTTATATTCTATGTAATTTTGAGATATTTAATACCAGGATCCCCTTGCTTGAACAGGCGATACCTGAGATTGATCTTGTGTTTGTAATGACAGTACATGTGTAAAAGTGATTAGTTACAAGGAATAGTTGTGTCTATTCTAAAATATAAGTCCCCTTCCTACCTCATTGGCGTACTTTAGGAACACTGATGGCCGCTATTCTTCTGAAGTGTAGCATGTAATAGCACGTTTCCTTACAGGTCGGGTTCAATCTGCGTTATGCGTGCGAAGTGGAATCGTGCACACAATGCAAACATAGCATTCACTTATTAAAAACCAGAGGTGTGTTTAGAAGATCTGTGATGTCCATATAGGGCAGATGATTATGGACCAGCGTCTGGGAACGAGCATATTGGCAAAGGTGGTCGGCTGCGCACATGCTACTGTCATCGGAATCTGAGAAGTGGTTGAAAGATGGTGAAAGCACGTCAAGGCGACAAGCTGCTCGATGTCCACCCCTCAGTATAGGACGTGGAGGCTTGCCCTCTCTGTGAAGCGGGAGAGGCGCGATCTGTGTGACTCAGATACATAGAAACCTGCCGCAGGCGACCCCAATGTGCTCCCATGTCGGTGTAGCGATGTCGTCATTTCCGATTGCAGAGGTCACGGGATCATCGAGACTAGAACATAGCTCAATGCTCGGATGAATTACGCTTCTTGTTGCACCAGGTCGATGTTAGACTCCCGATACACCGACATCTCGAAACATAGACAGCGATATGGAAGCAGGGGACCGGATTATCTTACGGATGAAACTAACCTGTGGAAGGCACTCTGACAGCGGCATATTACGTGATTATGACTGTGGTTCACATGCAGTCATTCACGCTTAATGTCTTCCCCCATAGTAATTATATCTCCGAGCAGAAAAACTGTTCCTCTCAGAAGGCCAGAATCGTGTTACAACTGTCTGACGAGCATTGTAGTGAACTCTTGTCAATACCTGGGACACAAAACTGGCCCGGTCTGAACACAATATAACACATCAGGAAACTGCGAGACATGTGCGTAAACATACGTTGCTACATAGGAAAATCTCTTATAAATTGTACCTCCTTTCTTAATTTTACCATTAACACACTTAGTAGACTGCATGGAGATGCAACCTGTTGGACAGAAAGTGTATTAGGTTATATCTAGCCGTTGTACGTGACCAGTTTGATAAAATGTTCTGTGCTTTGATTTGGAGTAATTAAAGTATCTTTTGTGGTCTGAGGGAGTAAATATTTCTTTGAGAAGCTAGGCATCTGTTCTCTTGAAAGTATGTAAGTCTATTTACCATTCATATATTACACAATTATTCTTACTCGCTAATAATACAGCAGTAAAACATTTAAAGTCGCCCTGGTAAAGCGTCATCTTTTAAATTGTATGACCAAATTTCTTATAAACTGTACCGGTACATTTTAAAATAATATTGCCAATAATGAAAATACAAATACAGGAGGTCTACATGCGGGTTACGTTTCGAAGATCGAAATTCGCTGGTTTTATTGATTAATTTTATTTGAACGTGAAACAAAAAGACTTTCTTAACTCCATTACGAGTATTACAATTTTGAAAATGTATTGTCTTGCTTCACGTCAGGTGCTGCATCACTTTGCTGAAACACATGTCATACGACATGCTATTTGGCAGTAATGTGGCGAAAAAAAATACTCCGTAGGATAATTATGACCTTTTTCGCAAGAATAAAATTAAGGTACCTTCTTATTAGAGTCCCAATGACGAAGTGGTGGGTCAAATTCAGCAACATGAATCCCACATGTCTGAATGATTTCTAGCCGACTTGCAAAGGCTAGTCCTTTTTTTCACACAGAAAATTAGATTTTAAAATGTAACGACAAGTAGACAACAGTTTATAGCTTGTAGTCTCGCCATCCTGGATTATCCTTGCAACAACCAGAAGCTACATGACAGCTAGACCAGCTTCGAACAGAGACGCTGTCATTACTTTAGTTAAAGTTCTTTCTGATTTAAATGACGAACTCGGTTTTCTGGCTATGCAGATACTCAGTATTGACGTGACGGCCTATAGCACAGGAACCTCAAGAGGTCATCGAGGGAACACAACTAGTGCAGAAAGGGGGAGAGATATGACAAGCATTGGTCGTTTCAGCCACGCGGGATAAGCCTAGCGATCTTAGGCGCTGCAGTCATGGACTGTGCGGCTGGTCCTGGTGGAGGTTCGAGTCCTTCCTCGGGCATGGGTGTGTGTGTTTGTCTTTAGGATAATGTAGGTTAAGTAGTGTGTAGGCTTAGGGACTGATGACCTTAGCAGTTAAGTCGCATAAGATTTCACACACATTCGAACATTGGTCGTTTCAGTGCTTCTGTCTTGTGTGTGCCTAAACGCAAGTGTTTAAAATCTGGAGTTTCATCTGGTACCAAATTTGCCATTTCAAATGGTGGTTGGATGATTAGTGTATTATTCGTTCATTAGATGGAGCACTTTATAGAAACGGTAGGACCCGATTGTAACAGAAAGGTGTTACTATAACTTTAGCTAGTGATAATGGCTTAATCAGTTTTTCCTGCCTCCAATGGTCTAATCGTGTTTCGCCTGTCTCAACACGCCACTCACTGGCTACAGTCAATTGATGTTGGCTTTCTTAAGCCATTTGCCGCTTAATCAAACCAAAAGGTTGACAAGCGCCTTTGTTCAAAACCTGACAATTCGGCCAAGAAATGATGCGAAGGAATGAGTGGGCAGACAAGAAATCGTAGGCGCATCAAGAAAAACTAAAGGAAATGATGCACTCCTGAATTCTTCAACTATCACAAAACAGACCCGTGGTGGGACACTGTCAATAGGCAGACAATATACCTCTACGAAAAAGAAGCAGATCATTTGTTGATAAGGCCACAAAATTTTCATAGAGTTAATATTTCAAAAAGTATTATTGATACGGTTTAATAGAAGATTCTCTTTTTATTTTGTGGTCCAACTTTTTATGTTGTGGTGCAACATTTTATGTTGTGGTGCAACTTTTTATGTTGTGGTGCAACTTTTTATGTTGTGGTGCAACTTTTTATGTTGTGGTGCAACTTTTTATGTTGTGGTGCAACTTTTTATGTTGTGGTGCAACTTTTTATGTTGTGGTGCAACTTTTTATGTTGTGGTGCAACTTTTTATGTTGTGGTGCAACTTTTTATGTTGTGGTGCAACTTTTTATGTCGTGGTGCAATTTTTTATGTCGTGGTGCAACTTTTTATGTTGTGATGCAAATTTTTATGTCGTGATGCAAATTTTTATGTCGTGATGCAAATTTTTATGTCGTGATGCAACTTTTTATGTCGTGATGCAACTTTCTATGTCGTGATGCAACTGTATCTATTTATTATGTCCTCCACCTTTTTTAGTAACAGAAGTAAGCTTTGTTATCTCTTACCTTCTGCACATTAAATCTATGCACAGCATCATTGTGCTACATAAATGTATTAGATATCTTATGTTTAATGTATGCATCTAAAATTGTTGCATTTGTTAGTGGCCATCTACAAGAAATTATCACATTCCTTTAATGTAAAATTATGCCACCAACACCAGCAAGATGCAGTGCTTATGCACATGTATGTAGCTGCTTTCTTATTTTTCTTATCCCTTAAGGTTCCATAGAGTTAAGCAGAAGTTTTCTCTAATTACTGAGATTGTTTTAGGTTATAATTGCTCTTCTTTCCCCATTGCATTTGTAACAGCGATCTTTCTTAAACAGAGCTCTACTTTCTGCACGCTGAATTTATGTACAATATTACTCTACCAGCAAATATATTAGTATTTTTATTCGCAATGTACACCTGTAAATTTATTATATTTTTAACAACCTTGAAGAGGAAATTTCATATTTACTTTACAATAAAATGCTGTTGTTCACCACAACCAAGGCAGTTGGCCTTAGTCTCTGGCATAAGGTACATGTAACTTACGCAACTATTTTATTTTGTGACGCCCATTACTTTTATATGTTGATGAGAGCCTCGACCTGAGGCCATTTACTAATGAATAATACATACACAAAAAGTACGATGTATGTAATCTGGGGCTATCTAAAGCCATCGCTGCAATAATTGTTGTTTCATCAATTTCGTGTATGACAACAGCTGTTCGGCTTCATCTAATTTATTGTGGCATAACGTGATGTAATAAGTGAGTACATTCACTTCACAAATACTTTTCTATTATGTTTGTAAATATTAATTTGTAACTGGTGTATACATTTATAGGGCCAATACTTCTGAAGAAGATATTTTTACAGACATCGAAACTATGGTCAAGGCACAATAAATCCTTATTTGCAACTGGTGGGCTGATTTTTCAATCTATTCATGTTTGACCATTGTGTTTCCTAAGGTTGTGTTCGGGTACCAGCCCAGCATTCACCTAACGAGAATGAAAAATCCGTTATACTCGACTCTGGATGCTCAATGTTTCTGACTATCATTTTCATGTACATTTCTACGTTAGAGAACTTTGACGATTCCTTAACCAAGCAGTCTAAAGCTGATCGCACTCTATTTTTAGTGATAGTGCTATCCGTCTTCTGCTCTTTGTTCTGTGCTCCTACATTTTGCGTAGTATCCGGCTTTGATCCACATGTGACAGTTCCTTTCTCTACTGTTGGATCTTCTATACTGTTCCTATGTGTCCCATGCCTCATTATTATTCATGTGATGTTGCAACATTGTTTCTGCCAAAGGTCCTAGAAGTATCATTGCTGCCACTTCATTTCTGTTTGGCTGTTAGAATTAAAACTTCGGATCCATGCAGCAGAAAATATACAGTCGTAGTGTTAAGGACTGTAATTGCTCTCTCTTTCCTGATTTTGTTCACAAGCCTACTTCTATTCACGGCAGGTTCGAGATCATTTTGCACACATGTGACTTATCATATGATGCCCCCCCACCCACCCCTTGTTCCACAAAAACCCTTTTTTTCTCACACTCTTTCGTCTATGTCGTTTTTAACTGGTAACTGTGATCAGCATATACAAAACTTGCGGTTCGGCGCATCTGGTACCCCTCTAAATCTGCCGCCCCTTTCGGCTGCTACTAATTGTACAACGTTCGGAAAAGGTATGTCACGTCTTTGGCGCCCGTATCAGTTGGCGTCCTAAGCGGCGGCTTTTAATCGTACTTAATATTTGCAAATATGTATGGTTATCTTTGCAGGATCATCCTGATAGACATAAGAGATATCACAACCCAGGTAGCTGAATATATGGACTCACCATTTATTATTCTCAGCTATTATTTTAGCTCTAGGATATTCATTCCATCCCACAAAAGGGCGTAACTCCACGTATATAGAGTGAAACGTGGAATGAAAATTTGTACCTAGGTTGGGATTCGAACTTGTCTCTTCTGCTTACAAGGCAGGTGCGTTAGCCACTGAGTCACCTTAGCGGTTCACACACCTGCATGGATTACCCTGACATGCCTCCCTCTCACTGTCGCCTCAGTCGACTTTAAAGTCCCCATTACACACGAACAGAATTTCTGAGGCTCTCAATGTTCTGGAATAACACCTCAGCACCGAATTTAAATGGGGTTCCAGCCTGATAGCCGGCCGGTGTGGCCTAGCGGTTCTAGGTGCTTCAGTCTGGAACCGTGAGACCGCTACGGTCGCAGGTTCGAATCCTGCCTCGGGCATGGATGTGTGTGATGTCCTTAGGTTAGTTAGGTTTAAGTAGTTCTAAGTTCTAGGGGACTGATGACCTCAGATGTTTAGTCCCATAGTGCTCAGAGCCATTTGAACCATTTTAGAACCAGCCTGATATCCATGTGCAAGTACTTATGCAGTACTGGTCTCATAAAGGTATGATTTTATGTATTAAGACTGCAGAGGTGAGTGAAAATTCGTACCAAGGCTGGGAGTCGAACCCACTTCTCCTGTTAAAGTAGACTGGGGTGGCAGTGAGAATTTGGATCGAGTAAGGAGGTGTGCCAGGTTAATCAGTGCAGTTGTTCAAACGTTGTGCGAACGTGGCTCAGTGGTTAGCGCATCTGCCTAGTACCTAGAAAACCTGGGTTTGATTCCCGGCTTTGGTACAAAAAGTACTGCAAACAAATATCATTTACTGCAAGTTCTTTCCACATTCTGGAAGGAGGTAGCATTGGCCAAAAAATGAAAAACATTGTCTGGTAAACATGAGCTCCGAAACACGATAATTTAAGCGTTATCAACAAGTCTTCAGTAGAAGCGATGTCTTTACAGTAGTGAAGATGAAAAAGTGCTCATAGCTCTTAAAGTATGCACTTTAGAGGCAATGTTTACAGACGTTTTCTTGTTTTCGTCCGTGCTACCAATAAAAATGGTTCAAATGGCTCTGAGCACTATGGGACATAACATCTGAGGTCATCAGTCCCCTAGACTTAGAACTACTTAAACCTAACTAACCTAAGGACATAAAACACATGCATGCCCGAGGCAGGATTCGAACCTGCGACCGTAGCAGCAGCGCGGTTCCGGACTGAAGCGCCTAGAACCGTTCGGCCACAGAGAACGGCCGCTACCAATCCATAAATATGGAAAGCAAAGGGCTTGAAGTAGAAGAAATATGTTTCACAGTATCGAAGACGAAGAGATGCTCGTACTTGTTAAGCTATGCATTTTAGAGCCCATGTGTACTAGACATTTTCGCATATCAATGAATATTGACTATTCCTCCTGGGACATCCTTTACAGACTCGTCAGACATAAAATCAACACTTGACATCACCATAAGACACCAGTTTCGTGATTTCTGAGGAACTTCAAGGTCAACTTTCTCTAAATGTTACTTCACTGGTTTGTGTTTGTGTACATTCCAGTTTAGATACAATCCTTCCAAACACTGCTCACAAGCCGGCCTTTGTGGCCGAGCGGTTCTAGGCGCTACTGTTGGGAACCGCGCTACCGCTACGTTCGCAGGTTCGAATCATGCCTCGGGCATGGATGTGTGTGATGTTCTTAGGCTAGTTATGTTTAAGTAGCTCTAAGTCTAGGGGACTGACGACCTTTGATGTTAAATCCCATAGTGCTCAGAGTCATTTGAACCATTTGAACTGCCCACAACTTGATCGGACTAGTGCCGTTCTCCTCAACGGTGCGCAGAACATTTCGAGCTTATATGGAAAAGAAGAAAAGGCAGACACCAGTTTTCCCTCCTGTAACGTCTGCATATGCTGAAGAAAGAATAATTTCATTCATTACAATTTTTCGTGTGTGGAAAAAATATCTAAAAGTATTAAATAAAAATACACGAACATTGCAATCAAATTTTCCTAATCATCTTTAGTAATTGTCAGAGAAAGTGTTACCTTTTCCAGTTTACGAGACACCAATCAACTGTCAGGTCTGAATCCAGCTGCGCACAAAGACTGTATTTTTTGAAGTATTAAAGGGTACAGCAATCAGTCATAAGCAACGTTTATTGCATGTCCAGATGCCGGTCACTGTATGGCCACTGCAGTGCACTGAATATAAGATAAAACATTAAAACAAATTAAATATGCACATAGTCGAGTTGGGAATATGTGCATATTGTAATGTTTTATCTTCCATTGCTGCACAAGTGGCCTCACTGTGAGCGAAGTCTGGATCTGCAATAAGCATTACTTGCGACTGATTGCTGTAAGTTTTACTATTTGACCAATCAACAAGATACTTGCGTCGTTAATAGCAAAAATGAAGCTAGCTACATCTGATTTACGAGTACTGTAAAAGATGACACACCTTCCACAAATAATAATAATTAATAGAGTGCATTAACGTCCAGTATCACAGGACATCTATATGGGATAAGATTTTTGGAACACAAGCTTTATTGTGATCGAACATTGTGGGAAACTTCGAAGGAAACGATCTATTGAAAGAACGTCAGAACGGATTATAAAAATACCGATCCTGTGAAACACAGCTGTGCCTTCATTCACACTAAGTAATAAGTGCTGTCGACAAGGGATCCCACGTTGTTACCATACATCAAATTTCCAAATTGCTTTTGACACAGTTCCTCACACGGGGCTTCTAATCAAATTGCGCGCATATGGAATATCGTCTCAACCATGTGACTCGATTCGTTGTTTCCTTTCGGAAAGAAGTAATTGATAGAAAGTCATCGAGTAAAACAGAAGTGATACCTGGAGTTTTCTCAGGAAGTGTTAGAGATCTTCTGCTGTTCTTAATGTACGTAAACGATTTAGGAGTCACTGTGAGCAGATATCTTAGATCGTTGGTAAATGATGCAGTCATTTACCGTCTAATAAATTCACTGGAAGACCAAAACCAATCGCAAAATTATTTACACAAGATGAAAAATGGCTATTGACCATGGATAGAGAAAGTTGTAAGATCTTCCAAATGAGTATTACAAACAATATTATAAATTTCAGTATCACGGTAAACAATATAAATTTAAAGGTTGTCGATTCAACTAAATGCGTAAGGATTATAACTGCGAACAATTCAAGTCAGAACTGTCATATAAACAATTTTACGGCGAAGGCTAACCAAGGATTGTGTTTTTGGCACAAGACTTAGAAGACGCAAGAAATGTACAATACGCTTGTCCGTCCTCTAATAGAGTGCTGCTGCGCGATATGGGATCCCTACGAGACTGGATGGACGGAGGACATCGAAAGAGTCCAAAGAAGAGCAGCTCTTTTCGTATTTTCGCGAAATACAAGAGAGAGTGTCACAGATATGATACACGACCTGGGACGAGATCTTTTAAAAAAATTTTAATCACGAAAATTGTTAGCATTCTCCGAATGCAAAAATATTTTGTTAACTGCCAAATACATAGGAATAAATGACTATGACCAAATAAGAAATCAGAGCTAGCACGAAAGATTTAGGTGTTCATTTTTCTCACAAGTAATTCTAGCGTAGAAAGACCGAGAAACATTCTAAGAATAGTTCTGTGAATTCTCTGACAACCACCTGCACAAGAATTGCGCGGTAGTGACCCTAGATGAAGACTATGTCAGTGCGAATATGTGAAGTATGTAATAATTCAAATTTAAAAAAGTTATTCAAAAAATGTCAGGTTTTAGCATGTGTGAAAATAAATGATGCGTTTGATGAATCAAAATGCAAAATTTTGACAGAAGAATAGATAAACTTCTAGAAGACGACCCCGGGAAATATCAGCTGGGTTTCCAGAGAAATGCAGGAAGACGCTAGGCAGTACTGACTTTAAGACTTAGAAGAAAAACAAACTTACGTTAACAGTACTTGTAGGTTTAGAGAAAGCTTCAAATGGTTCAAATGGCTCTGAGCACTATGGGACTTAACAGCTATGGTCATCAGTGCCCTAGAACTTAGAACTACTTAAACCTAACTAACCTAAGGACATCACACAACACCCAGTCATCACGAGGCAGAGAAAATCCCTGACCCCGTCGGGAATCGAACCCGGGAACCCGGGCGTGGCCAGTTTAGAGAAAGCTTTTGACAATGTTGACTGGAATTCCCTGATTAAATCTGTGATGGTAGCAAGGAAAAATCACAGGGGGCAAAATGTTATTTGTAATTTGTACAGAAACCTGTGTGCAGTTACAAGGGTCCATGGACACGAGAATGAGCAGTGGTTGAGAAAAGTGAGAGGTAGGATTGAGCCTGTTCCCAGTGTTATTAAATTCGAGCAATGAGCGAACGGTAAAGGTAGACAAGAAGAAATTTGGATGGGTAATGAACTTTCAGGAAGAAGTAGTATAGACTTCGATAGTAGCCTACGACCTTATAAATTTGTCAGAGGCAGCAGAGGACTTCGAAGAACAGTTGAACGGAATCGATAGTGCCTTGAAAAGAAGTAATATGATGAACATCAACAAAAGTAAGACAAGATTAGTGGAATCTTGGTGAATAAAATCAGACGATTCTCAGGAGAGACCATTAGGATACAAGTAGTATATGAATTTTGCTTGTAATCCGAAAAGTAAGGTCTCCTATTTTTTATAAGTACATAGACCTGTTTATTTCTACAATGGTTTACATCAGTTTACAGACTGAACATTTAGCTACTTTTCGACATAATCACCATTTCTGTCGACGCATTGTTGTACACGCTATGGCAGTTTTTGTATGCCCATTCCATACCCGCTCGCCGCGATGCTGTTCAGAAAGTCATGAACCTCTTCTTTCACCACGTCGTCGGAGCTGAATCGCTTTCCGGCCGAATGTTCTTTTAACCTAGGGAACAGCTGATAGTCACTGGGCGCCAAGTCGGGATTATAGAGTAGGCGGGTGATTATGTTCCACTAAAACTTTTGCAAGAGAGCAACGGTTTGCCGAGCGATGTATGGGCTAGCGTTGTCATGGAGAATGTATACGCCCTTGCTCAACATTCCTCTTCTCCGGTTCTGAATTGCCCGTTTGAGTTTTTTCCGTGTCTCACAGTACCTGTCGGAGTCAATTGTGGTCACAGCGATTCAGCTCCGACGACGAGGTGAACGAAGAGGTTCATAACTTTCTGAACAGCATGGCGGCGATTTGATATGACATGGGCATACAACAACTGCCACAGCGTCTACCAAAATGCATCGACAGAAATGGTGATTGTCGAAAAATAGCTAAATGATCAAGCTGTAAACTATTGTAGAAATAAACAGGTGTATGTTCTTATAAAAATATAGTAGACTTTACTTTTGTTATTACCCTCATATATATACACTCCTGGAAATTGAAATAAGAACACCGTGAATTCATTGTCCCAGGAAGGGGAAACTTTATTGACACATTCCTGGGGTCAGATACATCACATGATCACACCGACAGAACCACAGGCACATAGACACAGGCAACAGAGCATGCACAATGTCGGCACTAGTACAGTGTAAATCCACCTTTCGCAGCAATGCAGGCTGCTATTCTCCCATGGAGACGATCGTAGAGATGCTGGATGTAGTCCTGTGGAACGGCTTGCCATGCCATTTCCTTACTGGCGCCTCAGTTGGACCAGCTTTCGTGCTGGACGTGCAGACCGCGTGAGACGACGCTTCATCCAGTCCCAAACATGCTCAATGGGGGACAGATCCGGAGATCTTGCTGGCCAAGGTAATTGACTTACACCTTCTAGAGCACGTTGGGTGGCACGGGATACATGCGGACGTGCATTGTCCTGTTGGAACAGCAAGTTCCCTTGCCGGTCTAGGAATGGTAGAACGATGGGTTCGATGACGGTTTGGATGTACCGTGCACTATTCAGTGTCCCCTCGACGATCACCAGTGGTGTACGGCCAGTGTAGGAGATCGCTTCCCACACCATGATGCCGGGTGTTGGCCCTGTGTGCCTCGGTCGTATGCAGTCCTGAATGTGGCGCTCACCTGCACGGCGCCAAACACGCATACGACCATCATTGGCACCAAGGCAGAAGCGACTCTCATCGCTGAAGACGACACGTCTCCATTCGTCCCTCCATTCACGCCTGTCGCGACACCACTGGAGGCGGGCTGCACGATGTTGGGGCGTGAGCGGAAGACGGCCTAACGGTGTGCGGGACCGTAGCCCAGCTTCATGGAGACGGTTGCGAATGGTCCTCGCCGATACCCCAGGAGCAACAGTGTCCCTAATTTGCTGGGAAGTGGCGGTGCGGTCCCCTACGGCACTGCGTAGGATCCTACGGTCTTGGCGTGCATCCGTGCGTCGCTGCGGTCCGGTCCCAGGTCGACGGGCACGTGCACCTTCCGCTGACCACTGGCGACAACATCGATGTACTGTGGAGACCTCACGCCCCACGTGTTGAGCAATTCGGCGGTACGTCCACCCGGCCTCCCGCATGCCCACTATACGCCCTCGCTCAAAGTCCGTCAACTGCACATACGGTTCACGTCCACGCTGTCGCGGCATGCTACCAGTGTTAAAGACTGCGATGGAGCTCCGTATGCCACGGCAAACTGGCTGACACTGACGGCGGCGGTGCACAAATGCTGCGCAGCTAGCGCCATTCGACGGCCAACACCGCGGTTCCTGGTGTGTCCGCTGTGCCGTGCGTGTGATCATTGCTTGTACAGCCCTCTCGCAGTGTCCGGAGCAAGTATGGTGGGTCTGACACACCGATGTCAATGTGTTCTTTTTTCCATTTCCAGGAGTGTATATATATACAGGGTGAGTCACCTAACATTACCGCTGGATACATTTCGTAAACCACATCAAATACTGACGAATCGATTCCACAGACCGAACGTGAGGAGAGGGGCTAGTGTAATTGTTTAATACAAACCATAAAAAAATGCACGGAAGTATGTTTTTTAACACAAACTTACGTTTTTTTAAATGGAAACCCGTTAGTTTTGTTAGCACATCTGAACATATAAACAAAGACGTAATCAGTGCCTTTTGTTGCATTGTAAAATGTTAATTACATCGTGAGATATTGTAACCTAAAGTTGACGCTTGCGTACCACTCCTCCGCTGTTAGATCGTGTGTATCGGAGAGCACCGAATTACGTAGGGATCCAAAGGGAACGGTGATGGGCCTTAGGTACAGAAGAGACTGGAACAGCACATTACGTCCACATGCTAACACCTTTTTATTGGTCTTTTTCACTGACCCACATGTACATTACCATGAGGGGTGAGGTACACGTACACACGTGGTTTCCGTTTTCAATTACGGAGTGCAATAGAGTGTGTCCCGACATGTCAGGCCAATAGATGTTCAATGTGGTGGCCATCATTTGCTGCACACAATTGCAATCTCTGGCGTAATGAATGTCGTACACGCCGCAGTATATCTGGTGTAATGTCGCCGCAGGCTGCCACAATACGTTGTTTCATATCTCTGGGGTTGTAGGCACATCATGGTACACATTCTCCTTTAACGTACCCCACAGAAAGAAGCCCAGAGGTGTAAGATCAGGAGAACGGGCTGGCCAATTTATGCGACCTCCACGTCCTATGAAACGCCCGTCGAACATCCTGACAAGGGTCAGCCTAGTGTTAATTGCGGAATGTGGAGGTGCACCATCATGCTGATACCACATACGTCGACGCGTTTCCAGTGGGACATTTTCGAGCAACGTTGGCAGATCATTCCGTAGAAACGCGATGTATGTTGCAGCTGTTTGGGCCCCTGCAATGAAGTGAGGACCAATGAGGTGGTCGCCATTGATTCCGCACCATACATTTACAGTCCACGGTCGCTGTCGCTCTACCTGTCTGAGCCAGCGAGGATTGTCCGCGGACCAGTAATGCATGTTCCGTAGATTCACTGCCCGTGGTTTTTGAAACCCGTTTCATCGGTAAACAGGTAGAACTGCAACGCATTTTCTGTTAATGCCCTTTGACAGAATTGCACTCGATGATTAAAGTCATCACCATGTAATTGCTGATGTAGCGACACATGAAACGGGTGAAAGCGGTGACGATGCAGTATGAGCATGACACTACTTTGACTCAGTCCACCGGCTCTCGCAATGTCCCGTGTACTCATGTGTGGGTTCATGGCAACAGCAGCTAACACACTAACTGTACCCGCTTCTCGTGTGACGGGCCTGTTACGGATCCGTTCGCGTGCTACGACCATACCTGTTGCATATAGTTGGCGGTAGATGTTTTGCAATGTGGGGCACGTTGGATGCTCTCTGTCCGGGTACCGTTCTGCATACACCCTGCAGGCTTCAGCTGCATTTCGTTGACACTCGCCATAGATGAGTATCATCTCCGCCTTTTCAGAGTTCGAATACACCATGGTCACAGTTCCTACAACACTACACTATCACAGACGTCTGGTAACACGGTTGTAAGGTGTCAGGCAAATCCAACACCTTCCATGAAAACCCTGACATGATAAACAAATCCAGTAGTATCTCACATAGCTCCGAATAAATCGTGACATTAAATTAACCAAAGTAATACGAGTAACGAGTGATCAAATGGAATACCACAGACTAACATAAGAATGCCTAAATGCATGTCATACCTTCCCACCGTGAGACAGACGCAGTTCCGAGGGGAGAAACGAGAACAGAAGCCGAGAGCAGAACCGTGTTAAGCAGGAAGGCCCTACGATAAGGGACGGACGGACACCCACGTCGCCAGCTAACCGCTAGGACGACACCACCCGTAAGTTTTTAGCGTGAGACTTTTTCGCGTCTCAGTTACGTTAGGACCACCCCCCAGCCCACGTTAAATGATAGAGCCCTCCAGAAGAACATTATTGATCTTACGATAACGCTAAAAGGACCACACCAGCTGCAAGTTTTAGCGTGAGACTTTTTCGCGTCTCTGTTACGTTGCAAACTTTACAAAACATTGCCCCACCACGAAGAGTATAACGTTTCTCATTGGATGGACAGAATTTTTGTAGGCGGAGCTTAAGGTTAACATTGAGACCCTGATTGGTCAGATGAAAACACAGCCAGATAGTTTTTTTTTAAACCAACTTCGGTAAATTGTAGTAAGGAGAAGTTAGAGAAGAGTTGCTTCCGAGAGGGCGAGCTGGACGGAGCTGCGCCGGCCGCCGCCCCCTGACGAACACCGACAAGGTAATGAACGCACGCGATGCCGCATTTTTGAGCGCATAAGGCTTCACTCAGAACTGCAGAAGTCTCATCTGTTACATCCCCTTTACGTAATACTAGTGTCGATCGTCAATTGAAGCTCATGGTGTTCACATTTGCCACTTGAAGTAAAAATCTGAAACGCGATGATTTTTCTGTTATATAGTTATTGAGAAGCCACATCAGCCACTGTAATTTACGACAAGTTAGATAAGTAATTAAAGATAATTGAGGGTCACTGTAGACCATTTTGATAGTTTTCTCTTTTGTGAAACTTAATTTATACCTAGATTATAGATGTGATATGGCATAGGTCATCCTTCGATCCATTGTAGAACTTGGAAACCCATTCAGGGAATATTCGTTCACATTTTTGTTGAACGCAGTTGGTTTTTACCATCCTGTATTAAAACATTTCCTTTTGTCAATAGTGCAATTTATAAACGATGTTTTGTGAGTAGAATAAAATTTCCAATGGTAAACTTAACTGCTTTTTCGACGTTATTTTACCAGCTAACTAAAAATAGGAAGGCCTTGAACCCCTTCCACTAAATTTAGTTAGTATTAAGATTCCTCTACAGAGAGTGCAGTGGAGCTGACGCTGAAATCATTAAGTATTTGCTTATATCATCGCTAGTCTCACTGAACTCTTCTGAATTCTACATGTCATGTGTGGTCTGACGTCTCCTTACCAGCAACAGGTCCCAGGTTCAAACTAGTCAATTATAACATGTATAAATGTGAGTGTTAACTAGACATTTCTGTAGCTACTTAGCCGTGAAGAAAAGTGGATAGTGGATTATAAGCAGTTGAGACAAGCAGAAGAGAAAAGCTCTTGAAATCTGGTGCTGCAGAGGAATGTTGAAGTGGGTATATAGAGTAATCAGTGAGGAGTTGCTGAATCATATTGTGAAAAAAGAAAGAAATTTATTATACAACTTAACTAAAATAAGGGATCTGTAGGTAGACACTTTGAGGCGCAAAGGAATAGTTTGGTAACAAAGGGAAATGTAGGAATAAAAATTGTAGAGGTGGGTCTAGACATGAAAAAGCACAAATGAATATCCGACTAGATCCCAGCAGTTACGCTGAGATAAATAGGCTTGCACAGGGTAGACTAACATGTAAAATTACAGCAAATTATTTTTCGACCTAAACATCTTAACAAAAGCATGGGGATGTTATTAGTGGCCGAGCGGTTCTAGGCGCTTCAGTCTGGAACTGCGCGACCGCTACGGTCGCAGGTTCGAGTCCAGCCTCGGGCATGGATGTGTGTGATGTCCTTAGGTTGGTTAGGTTTAAGTAGTTCTAAGTTCTAGGGGACTGATGACCTCAGATGTTAAGTCCCATAGTGCTCAGAGCCATTTGAATCATTTTGTTATTAGTGGCCTTTTCCCACCAAGTTAGAAACTATTTGTCAAATTTCTGGCGAAGTGCTTTAACATGTGAATTGTGATGAACTGCTTGGGTTCCTATATGATCTGCTGAAAGTGTCTTCGTCCCATGTGCACCAGACTGAGGTAAAAAGCTGCTTGCACATTATGACAGGGGAAACCGCGGACGTCACCAGCACATTACTGTTGGGGGACGGTGAATAAGTCAATGGATACGGTAGAGATCCCCCATGCAGAAGATGGAAAAAGTGGAACCTAAAGCCACGTTTTGTAGCACTGTACGTGCCTCAGTGGTAGTTAACTCTTAAGGCATGCCAATTTAAACGTGGGTTACAACGTATTTTTCGATTGCCACCTAGGAAAAGTTAAATATTTAATTTTTACATTTATCGAGAGGGAATGTATTATGTCCTAAATAACCGTAGAAACTCATTGAAACTGAGTAGTTTCACAAACCGAAAACCCCGAAACTAGGAATAAAAAAAGTAAGCAGTTAAAAAGTCAGAAGCGATACTTAAATGCGATGTTAAAAGCATAATGTAAAATTATCCTATAGAAATCTAAATACATTTCTCCTATTGTCGAGATCGGAAATAAATATTCTAGCAGCACATTATAAGTCTCTGTACTCCAACAGCAACTTGTGCGCATTGCAAACTGTGAATGTGATTCAGCCACTGCTGTGTCACTGCTGAACATGGATAGGTCAGCAGTCGTCGCAGAGCACTGAAACCTCATTGTGCTTCGTAGACTGAAGAAGGGGACGCAGACTTAAGTATCGTTAGTGCTTCAACATTAGCAAGTAATTCTCGAATTTGTTTTACTGTCACGTTAGTGAATCCTGCAAACCATTAATTCTTACAGCACAATAGTCTTTAGTATGTGTAATTGGTTTAGGCTGGATATACTCTTTCGACGGTGTCAGTTTTTGTCACGTAAGAATAACAAACTTTGAACTACTTTTCGAAAAGTATTGTGGGAGGACACGTCTCCCTTGCCCCCTCGATGGTTACGCCATGCGAGAAACTGGTTTCTCTCCAACTCCGCAAAGTTACTGATATTACAGTGCGCACGACGTGGTGCATTACTATTTCACAGGCGAATGATCCAGTGCCCTAATTGCTTTGCCAGAGACACTCTACTCGTTGTTTTAACTATGTGATCACATTTGCCTTAACGCCACTACCACGAGCAAAATATTGCACTCTACATTAATTATCGGATCGTGTAACGCGCCCCGTGGTATCTGCAAGCTTTCCGGACTAGTTCGTGCCTGTAGTGCCATCAAGGGCAGTGGATCATTCTCGCCATGATTTATCACCCCCGAGTCAGCCGTTTGGCGGAAATTTAAACAGCTGCGTTTCTCTGGCCTGTCGACGTGAAGCGTTCGCGGAACAAAACTCGCCAGCGATTGCGGCATCGATCACTGTGCCGGCGCATCTGGCCATAATAGAATACGTCAATTAGCTAATATAATGATTGAGCTGCGGTGGTCGGGCGCAGTAATTAATGCGAGCGACGACGCGTCGGCCATTGTGTGTGGCCCACACACACACGCACGCACACTATTGCGTGTCACGGCCACAGTAGAATGCAGATGAGTGCGGGCAAATGGACCGGCGTGGGACGAACGCAGATGGCCGTCAGCTGAGCCGCACTGCGCCGGTCAAATGGGGCGAAGTCCGTAATTAAAACCGCATCTGGCCGCTGCCACAGTGAAGGCGGAAACCTTGCAGAGGGGTGCGACAGCGGAGAAATTCCTTTTTCATAAACGACTGTGTTGGCTATAAGATCCTCAAGCACCATTTATACTGCAGCCGAAAGAATTGCTCTAATTAATAAAAGCTTTGGATTAGACCAAGGAAATATTTTGAGGGTTTAATGCATTAACGAGTGAGCTTTTCACAAAAACAACATGTAGTGCCTGTGCCTTCATTCAAGAGGAGGACATCGATATTGAAACAAATACAATAAACTCTGACAGTCACGAACTTTCATCGCGAAATAATATTTTTGCTAAATCTTCCATTATGTTCATAAAATTGTCACATTGCTCCACATGACAAGCTGTATGACCACTTAGAAAATTTCCTACAACAACAAACGCTGAAACTTAATTGACGATTACAGTAAACATTACATGTTTCAAGATCTAATTTTCGTCCAGGAAATACTCACTATTGTGTATGTATTCTCTCTAAAACAGTAGATAGAAAAAAGATCTTAAATATCGGTACACATTTAGTGTTCACAGACATCAAAAAATCATATCACAATGTCCCACTAGCCACGCTGTATGGAGCACTGGAACTATATGGCACTGATCCGCTATGTACAAGAGGTATCTATAACATACACAGTGATACTGACTGAACTACACGTGTAAGATCTATAATCTCTAAATCGTTTACAGTAAAGAAAAGCACTGTTCTTCGTCGCCAGCATTATTCACAATTTGTCTACGAATCGCTGTGCAGAACTGGGAAAACAATGCAGGAGACGGAGAATCCAGATTGAAGCCCACCGTGGATACTCATTAATTCGCACGTAATCAGGTTATGGTTGGGACGGATGAAAATGGTCTCTCTTATAAAGTGAGGAAATTAATGGAAGAGTAGGCCTACAGTAAATTGGGACTGTAGTTGAATATCAAGAAGACAGGATGCAGTGGATCTCGAAATATCATGTAATGTAACCATTGGTAATTCTGAAAGCTCCATTGATAATTGTGAAAGTTAAAAATACCTGGGGAGTGTAATCAATGAAGCTGGATCACGTTAACATGAGAAAGAGATTGAGCTCAGGAATGAGACAAATATCAATCAATCTCCCTTTCGTGGTCAACGAAAATCGGACTGAAAACGAAGTATTTGTATAAAAAATCGCCCATGTTTCGGAGTGCTCAACGGTTACGGTGACAAACCGTAAGAAGAATGAAGCTGTAAAAATGATCTTCTTAAGACGACTATCAAGGATCTCCAGTTGGAACAGAGAAAAAATGAGGATGTGCTACACATAACACAGAACAGATTGTAAGGTGCCTCTTACGCGAGGAAGACATTTTTACCAGGTTTAATAAATTATTGTCTCTTATTGATATATTCACGATAGTTAGGTAGTGCTATAGTCCGTAGCCGGCCATGAATCGGAGAGCATTTCCCATGCTGGCTGGTTAGGTAACGAAGCGACCATATGTCGCTTGTAGTGGGGTGGGGCTCGGCGCTGGACCGTAGCAACAAGCGTCAGCCTGGGAAATATACATGACGGGAAGTACCGCCATCTTGGCGCCAAACTCACCGATTTTGTTTATTTATATTTAATAATTAGTCATTTATGACAACATGAATACTAGGTAGAGCCTCTGGATGTTTAAAACTATTTATCATAATTTTACCTCGTTAAAATTCACACCCGTTCATTAACAAATGCATATCTTAGTAAGTACGAACTTGATCGGAAATCCACGAACTGTGACGAATCTAGTAAGGGATACGGCACGCGCGCCAAAGTCGGCAGTCGGCGTTAAGAGCTCTTCTTGTCTTGTTCGATGGTAGCCATGCTCTCGGTTACGAGTAGTTTGTGACATAAGTGTTTCATTATTGATCTAATAGGAATAAAAGTGATATTACGGAATTCTGAATGTAAATAGATACCCCAAAGTTGATTGACAGCAAATTCAGATAATTACCTTCTACCGACAGAGACATCCAATGCTCCAATGAAGGATGTGCACGGGACGACATTTACGAGAGCTGCACCGCGCACAGGTAGGAGGAAATCCGACGACACGACCCACCAAGGCGGATCAAGGAAGGTCCGACTTACATTCGCAAATTCCGGGTGGAAATGCTGACCAGTTATACTGTACGTCACACATACCACCATCTACAGACTTGCGGCTAAGCTGAGTAAAACAGTATCAGTTTAGAAGCGAGGGGATCTTGCAAGATACCATAATGTATGAAGATTCTATAATGACACAAAAACCAGTTCCTATAGTTAACATAACGAAAAACTATAGGAAGGATTACTTTATTACTGTTTCCAAATTGCGTCAGTACAATGTGTAATTTTTAGTCCATATTGTGCAGTCTGGAACTGGAATCAAAGGTTAAAAATAAAAAATAATCAACACTGTATTACCTGTTATTATTATTATTTCTTTCTTGTCTCTGACGTTATGTCTGGTTAAAAATGGAAGGTGACACGGACCTTGATCAAGTGTGACTTCCTTTTAACTGTATGGTATATGTTACATTGCATGTAGGAACTTTCGGGTAGTTGAACAAGTGTCAATAATTACAGATTTCTGTAGTTGTATATATAAGTTTGGATGTAGCTGTATTGTATTGATGTACTGTTGGATATTGTGTGGTATGACTCTTGTAGTTGATAGCATAATTGGTACAATGTCAACTTTATCCTGATGCCACATGTCCTTGACTTCCTCAGCCAGTTGGATGTATTTTTCAATTTCTTCTCCTGTTTTCTTTTATATATTTGTTGTATTGGGTATGGATATTTCGATTAGTTGTGTTAATTTCTTCTTTTTATTGGTTAGTATGATGTCAGGTTTGTTATGTGGTGTTGTTGTATCTGTTATAATGGTTCTGTTCCAGTATAATTTGTATTCATCGTTCTCCAGTACATTTTGTGGTGCATACTTGTATGTGGGAACGTGTTGTTTTATAAGTTTATGTTGTAAGGCAAGCTGTTGATGTATTATTTTTGCTACATTGTCATATCCTCTGGGGTATTCTGTATTTGCTAGTATTGTACATCCGCTTGTGATATGATCTACTGTTTCTATTTGTTGTTTGCAAAGTCTGCATTTATCTGTTGTGGTATTGGGATTTTTAATAATATGCTTGCTGTAATATCTGGTGTTTATTGTTTGATCCTGTATTGCAGTCATGAATCCTTCCGTCTCACTGTATATATTGTCATTTCTTAACCATGTGTTGGATGCGTCTTGATCGATGTGTGGCTATTTAGATGATACGGGTGCTTGCCATGTAGTGTTTTCTTTTTCCAATTTACTTTCTTCGTATCTGTTGATGTTATGTGATCTAAAGGGTTGTAGAAGTGGTTATGAAATTGCAGTGATGTAGCCGATGTATTTATATGAGTGATTGCTTTGTGTATTTTGCTAGTTTCTGCTCGTTCTATAAAGAATTTTCTTAAATTGTCTACCTGTCCATAATGTAGGTTTTTTATGTCGATAAATCCCCTTCCTCCTTCCTTTCTGCTTAATGTGAATCATTCAGTTGCTGAATGTATGTAATGTATTCTATATTTGTAGCATTGTGATCGTGTAAGTGTATTGAGTGCTTCTGGGTCTGTGTTACTCCATTTCACTGCTCCAAATGAGTAGGTCAATATTGGTATAGCATAAGTATTTATAGCTTTTGTCTTGTTTCTTGCTGTCAATTCTATTTTCAGTATTTTCGTTAGTCTTTGTCTATATTTTTCTTTCAGTTGTTCTTTAATATTTGTATTATCCATTCCTATTTTTTGTCTGTATCCTAGATATTTATAGGCATCTGTTTTTTCCATCGCTTCTATGCAGTCGCTGTGGTTATCCAATATGTAATCTTCTTGTTTAGTGTGCTTTCCCTTGACTATGCTATTTTTCTTACATCTGTATGTTCCAAGAGCCATATTTATATCATTGGTGAATACTTCTGTTATCTTTAGTAGTTGGTTGAGTTGTTGATTTGTTGCTGCCAGTCATTTTAGAGCATCCATGTATAGCAAATGTGTGATTTTGTGTGAGTATGTTCCAGTAATATTGTATCCATAATTTGTATTATTTAGCATGTTGGATAGTGGGTTCAGAGCAAGGCAGAACCAGAAAGGACTTAATGAGTCTCCTTGGTATATTCCACGCTTAATCTGTATTGGCTGTGATGTGATATTATTTGAATTTGTTTGGATATTAAGTGTGGTTTTCTAATTTTTCATTACTATGTTTAGGAACTATCAACTTAGGATCTACTTTGTATATTTCCAATAATTGTAGTAACCATGGGTGGGGTACACTATCAAAAGCTTTTTGGTAATCAATGTATGCATAGTGTAGCGACCTTTGTTTAGTTTTAGCTTGATATGTCACCTCTGCATCTATTATCAGTTGCTCTTTACATCCTTGTGCTCCTTTGCAACAGCCCTTTTGTTCTTCATTTATAATTTTGTTCTGTGTTTTATGTGTCATTAATTTCTGTGTAATGACTGAAGTTAATATTTTGTATATTGTTGGTAGGCATGTTATGGGGCGATATTTAGCTGGGTTTGCTGTGTCTGCTTGATCTTTAGGTTTCAGATAAGTTATTCCATGTATAAGTGTATCAGGGAATGTGTATGGGTCTGCAATGTAACTGTTAAATAATTTAGTTAGATGTGAATGTGTTGAGGTGAATTTCTTTAGCCAGAAATTTGCTATTTTATCTTTTCCAGGGGCTTTCCAATTGTGAGTAGAATTAATTGCTTGGGTGACTTCATGTTGCAAAATTATCACTTCAGGCATTTGTGGTATCATCTTGTATGTATCTGCTTCTGCTTGTATCCACCATGCATGCCTGTTATGTTGTACCGGGTTTGACCATATGTTGCTCCAGAAGTGTTCCATGTCTATTATGTTTGGTTGATTGTCTATTTTAATGTGTGTGTTATCTATTGTCTGGTAAAATTTCTTTTGGTTTGTGTTGAATGTTTGGTTTTGTTTCCTTCTATTTTCACTTTTTTTGTATCTTCTAAGTCGTTTGGCCAATGCTTGTAATTTCTGCTTCTTTCCATCCAATTGCTCTATCGCTTCTTGTTGTGAGATTTTACCTAACCTTTTTCGTTTTTTTTCTTACATTTCATTTCTTATAAATTGTGTTAGCTGTCCGATGTCTTTTCTCAGTTTTTCTATTCTGATCTGTAGCCTGTGTTGCCATGCCGGTTTTGTGGGTTTCTTCTGTGTGTTGGTTGGTTCTGATCTCTGCCTTGTGTGTATATTTAGTGTAGTGAGTGCTCCTATATAAACCAGTAGTCGTAACTCTTCCATAGTTGTGTTTTCATTTATTTTGTTGTGTATGATTGTGTTGATAGTTTTTATTGTTGTTTTGACTTGTGGGTTATTTGGCGGTCTAATGTCTGTATTTGTGTCTTTGTATTCTATATATGTCAGCTGAAATTTTTCTTCTATATCCAACATGTGTGTTCCATTTATACTTGTTCTGGTGGCTGTCTTAAGATTTTGTTTTCCTCTGACTGTTTAATTCATGTGTGTTGTTCTTTGTTTGTTTGCTCTGGGATGTTTGAGTCTATTACTGTATTTTCTTCTTCTTCTGATTGCACATTATTTTGTTCCAGTATTTGTTGTACTTGTTGTTTGATGTTTTCTAATTCTGACAGGGGTATCATGTTATTTTTGATTATTACACGGATCTGATCAGCTAGTCGTTGTTCTGTTAAAAATTTTAATTCTGGGTATCTGGTAATAAATGTTGTGTATACTTGTGATCTGTATCCAGTTGTGTTGGTTCCTAGGTTTGTTGCTTGGTAATAACAGAACATGAGGTGTCGATTAACTTCATCTGACCATCTCATCCTCTGTCTTTGTTTTCCTTCTAGGGTGGTTGCAGGAAGCATATCCTGCAAAACACCTCTATTTGGATTTGAATCACTTTCCAGTTGGCTAGCAGTGTCGTTACCATTGTAGGCGGGCATAGGGTTCAAGTGTCGTCCCCGACCATGACGGCGCTTCTCCGAGGCTTCTTTAGTTCTGTCCTGAACCAACTAATCACACTAAAAGGGGGGTTAGCCCTATTAGTGGTTTGTTCTTTTCGTCGCCTTTTACGACTGGCAGAACATACCGGAGGCCTATTCTTTTCCCGGGCCTCCACGGGAACTGTTATTATTATTATTATTTTTATTATTATTATAGTCGTTAATTGAACACCTAGTAGCAAGTGTCATTTTCTTTCCCTTCTCAGTAGTTTCTTTTTTTTTTCAGTACTTCTTTTAAAGATGGCTGCAGTTTTATTTCCGTCAATGTTATTCCGGTCTTTGTAATTCTTCTTTGGACCTGAAATGCTTGCACATTTTGTATTCAGCTACGAAACATATCCCATTCTACCACGAGGGCTTCTAGGGTGTTTGATCTCTCAAGGTCTTTCTCAGATTTTTAATCCGCGGCGTGGCAATCTTTATATTACAGAGGTAATCACATATTTATGTCTGCAGATTGAAGCCACGAATGAAAATTTGTACCAAGTCTGGGATTTTAATCTTTGGTTTTGGTACAAGTTTTCATTCGTTACTTCAGTTTAGATAAATACATCATAGATATCCGAGACTTGAAAAGATCTCCGGAACAACATTGTTTAATTTAATCATATAGCCGGCTGGGGTGGCCGAGCGGTTCTAGGCGCTACAGTCTGGAACCGCGCGACCGCTACTGTCGCAGGTTCGAATCCTGCCTCGGGCATGGATGTGTGTGACGTCCTTAGGTTAGTTAGGTTTAAGTAGTTCTAAGTTCTAAGGGACTGATGACCTCAGAAGTTAAGTCCCATAGTGCTCAGAGCCATTTGAACCATTTAATCATATGTTTCGATAGTATTTGTTTGTCCATTTTGTACAAGTGTCCAAAAAATATCACCCTTCTTTTCCCCTTGGTCTCCGAGAGCCTCTCTGCTCTCTGGCAGAGTTCTTTGCTGCTCTGCAGTTTACAGCTGGCAACAATCTGAGGCATGAGGTGTAGTTGGTGGACTGTAACGACATCACCACCTCAGTGGCGTGGGTACTGTGCCAGTCTCAAAACTTCGCGTTTCAGGAAGCCCAGATGACTGCTTCTGCAATGTCAGCATAGTCTGAATACCGCTTCTTGTGCAAGAACACCTACCACGAGGCTTCCTGCGCCACTGTGCTGTGACGTCTGTCTCCTGAATCAGACACAGGTCTTTTCCGCTATACTCACCAGAGCCATAGCTCAACATCATGAAAACTGATCCATCAGGGGCACTTTGTAACTATCCACGTAATGTTTATTACATCTACAGGAACTGCCGTATGGTGTGACAATCTGCTGATGAAGCACATGGACTGAGCAGAAATCAAAGAAATTGGAGCAGAAATGAGATAAGCAATCAGATTTTAGATCCAAATTGGTAATCATGTGGTAGAGGGGGTAAAGAAATTGTGCTACCTTCGAAGAAAAATAACGATTGACAGATGAATCGTGGAGAACAAAAGAGGCAGACCAGAAAGGTGAATGGGATACTCGCCAAATTTTTTATAGTACCAGGGGCGTTGAATATGTTGTGCAACACAAGCTTTCTCGTGGCCAACCTCGGTTGAAAAAATGCGTTATTTATTGTTGGACATCGTGAATATTCCACCTTCAGCCAATGTACTTTCATGAAGTTCCTATAGGTGGCGGCGTTATACATATCTTTCAAAATGGCGTCAGTGATGGACGTGCATGCGAAGTGGGGAGCTGTCACAAAGTTTCTTTTGCCGAAAAACCGAGTATCACAGGTATTGATAGGTGCTTGTGGAATGTCTACGGACACATGGTAGCCAACAAAACCACAGTGAGTCCTTGGGAGAGGCGTTTGTCATCATCGCAACAAGGTCGTGAACAACTGTTCATCTCCAGCTGTAACTTCTGCGACTTTGGAACGACGGGACACACTCATTCAAAATGATTCACGGGTCAGAAAGTTCGCATCGCAACCATACATCTCCGTTGCTGGTGCTGACAGCGCCATCCACCAATTGGTATACAGAAGGGTGGATGCAAAAAAGATCTATCTGTGCCCAATCAAGAATACACTCCGCTGGAAGCAATACGCGAATAATGGAGACTACTGATGCAGCAACGTATTGGGTCTGACGTCGACCTGTATAGTGGTAACATGCGGGCATTAAAGCCCTCACTGTAAGGTGGCGTAAGGTCACCACATTGTACAAATACTATGTTGAAAAATAGGCTTTTCTACCCAGAAGAATGTGAAATAATATGGTGTACTTCAATCCTCAATAAAACCAATCTGCTTTGAGGAGAAGAAGAAAAACAAGTAGGTGTTCCATTACTTATTGAAAGCCTCCCGTGTGAAACACTGAGAATGTATGTGTGGAGCAGAACATTGCAATTCAATCATTGGCTTTTGGCAAAACAGAAGACGAATAGAATAAGATGTGGTCTTACAGGAAAATGCTGATAATAAGGAGGAGTGATTAGACAAGGAACATTAATTCTTTGTAAAACTGGCCAGAGAAGCAGTTAATGTAAAATAACAATAGATTGATGTGTTAAGGCATGAGCAAATAACTTCAGTAGACGACAAAAATTGTTGAGGAAGACGAAGATAGAATATCTAGAACCAATAACCATAACTGCAGCGCACTGCCTGAACAATAATGGGAACCACTTGCATCCCTTAATGATAGTACGATAACAGTCGGTTACATAAAGTCAGAACAATGCTGCAGTGGTTTGAGATCATGATAGTGGACATACGTTGTCATCGCCATCAAAGTCACCAGAACCAGATAGCAAACATGCGGGACGCTGTCGCGTGCCACGTTCTCCCCCACAAACAACCGGCCCGTAATTTACTGGAACTGAGTGCATCGTGCGGAGACACTCGGCGCCACATACCTTAGCAAAATTATCAACGGCTAGTCGAATCGATGACACGCAGGGCCTCTTCTGTACTGTGTTCCAAAGAATCAACACACCACTGAGCGGTTAGTCACATGATTTTGGTTCATTAGTGCACGTTCAAATCGTTCAAATGGCTCTGAGCACTATGGGACTTAACATCTGAGACATCAGTCCTCTAGAACATAGAACTACTTAAACCTAATTGAGCTAAGGACATCACACACATCCATGTCCGTGGCAGGATTCGAACCTGCGACCGTAGCAGTCGCGCCGTTCCAGACTGAAGCGCCTAGAACCACTTGGACACTGCGGCCGGCAACAAATTTGGAAATCGATAAGTCTCTTTACTTCAGGACCATGGAAAAACAAATTCTCCTTTCTTCCTCTTTCTTACACCCCTTTTACGACGCGGTATCGACTGTGTTCTTAACATTGTCCTCTGTGCTATACCTCACCATTAATTTGCTGCCAAATTCGTCCATTTTGAATGTCATCCTGCATTCCAGAACCACTTCTTCCGCTGTCTGTATTCTGTGCACGATTCTTCGTGGCAAGGAATTCCTTCGCAGTATATCTCCCGGCCACCATATACACATGTCATTCTCATCATTTACCGAGCGAGGTGGCGCAGTAGTTAGACACTGGACTCGCATTCGGAAGGACGGTGGTTCAATCCCGCGTCCGGCCATCCTGATTTAGGTTTTCCGTGATTTCCCTAAATCGCTCCAGGCAAATGCCGGGATGGTTCCTTTGAAAGGGCACGGCTGACTTCCTTCCCCATCCTTCCTTAATCCAATGAGACCGATGACGTCGCTGTCTGGTCTCCTTCCCGAAACAACCCAATCCAACTCCATTCTCACCATTTCCACTAGTTTTCTTTCCTCTCCCATTCTTTGAAATTCCTCCTCGCTCTACATTCTGTCAGACCATTTCACTTCACCTTCACCTCCCCGCAAACACATTATAGAAATGTACAAATATCTTCCGTCATTCATTTCACCTGTCTCTGGTTCGCTGTCACGCACTAGAGTACTCCATACAAAACACCTGAAAATCTTTACATCTGCATCTATATCTATACTCATCAAACCAAACCGCTTCACACTGTATAGCGAAGTGTAAATCATAACGTGCCACTGGCCACTGTCACTCTTCTCCCCCCTCCCCTCCTCTTCCCCCCCCCCCCCCCGCCCAATATTTCCCTGTTCTAGTCGCGAATGGTTCGCGGGAAGAACGATCCTTGGAAAGCCTTCGTGTGAATTCGAATCTCTCTGATTTTACCTTGATGGCCTTCCAGCGAGAAATACGTAGTACGTAGGAGAAAGTAATACATGACTCTCTTAGGAACGTACACAATAAGAACTTTAACAGTAAAATCACATCGTATCGCAGAACGCTCTTCTTGAGTGCCTGTTACTGGAATTTGCTGAGCTTCTCCCCGACGCGCACGCGTTTTGTAAATGAACCTGTAAAGAAACGCTCCACTCTTCTTACGATATTCTGTATTTTCTCCATTCACTCTACCTGTTTTAGTTCGCAAACTGACTAGCAGTTTGGCAATAAATGTCAAGTAACTCCTTTGCAAATTACCTCCTTTGTTAGATGACTACAGTTCCTGAATATTCTTCCAGTCTGGCGTCTGATTTTCCTACGATTAGTTTTCCACTTTAAATCGCTCCGCACTCATACTCCTACACATTATATGGAAGCGTCTCTTTCAGCGATTGTTCTATAATCGTGTAATCAATAACAGCGAATCTTTCTGCGCAATACGTTACATTTGTATGTATTGAGTGATAGTTGCCTATCTTCCACCAAAAGTGGATCCCTTCCATGTTTTCCTACAGTTCTCTGCAATTTTCAGAAGTTACAGCATCACAGACGAAAAGCCCAATGCGACTTCCGATGATCCTATATCACTCTCCTGGCGAAAACCCGTGTTTGTGTCTGAACGTTTCTCTGTTTTTAAAAACATTTTTGTCACGCAGCTCCCATTTCCAGCCATAGAGCTTTATAGGTAGGCACGTAAAAAATTTTATGTGTTCCACAATATTTCTTTCCTGTTATATTTAGACTTAGGCTTCTAGTTGTTTGATTCTCACCGTGCATCATCTCATATTCTTTTCGCTCTTGTAGCGCACATCTTTTTCGATTATAAATCTTCGTTCTTCCGCTGATTCTGCCCGACACTGATTATCTTCTTTCCTACAGCAATGCCGCTTATATTTTCTAATGATTTACTTGTTATTTTCTCAGCATAATTATAGATAACTCATGGCAAAAAACTGCCATCATCTATTTCAATGCTCGTTTCTTCCTTAACAGCAGTTCTTTTTTTGTACAGAAGCTATGATATATTTTCGTGCTGTCAGACCACACCCATGGATCACATATAGTTCAGAATTAATTTCGTTTTGTTCAGGTGTATTTATGCCACAGAACGAAAATATCTTTAGTCGTATATTTCCAAGGATGATATTGCATGGTAATAAATTCTCTTCGAACATTAAACCGCAACACACTAAGATGACAAAACTACTGGAATAGCTCCTAATATCGTGTTGGATTTCATTTTGCCCGTCATAGTGCATGAAATCGACGTGGCATAGACTGAAGAAGTCCTTGAAAGTCCCTTGCAGAAAAATAGAGCTATTCTGTCTCTATAGCCACCCATAATTGTGGAAGTGTTCTCATTGCAGAAGTATATCCACGAACTGACCTCTCGATTATGTCCCACGAATGTCCGATAGGAGGGTTTGGTTGGCTTGTTTTTTTGGGGGGGGAGGGGGGAGGGAAGGGAAGTCCAAATAGCGTTTTCATTGGTCTCATCAGATTAGGGAACGACGAGGAAGGAAGTTGGCCGTGCCCTTTCAGAGGAACCGTCCCGGCATTTGCCTGGAGCGATTTTGGGAAATCACGGAAAACCTAAATCAGTATGATCGGACGCGTCCGATAGGATTCATGTCGTGCTATCTGGGTGCACAAATCATTCGCTCGATTTGTTCAGTATGTCCTCATACCAATCGTGAACAATGTCCGGTGACATGGCGCACTGTCATCCATAACAATTCCATCATAGTTTGGCAATGTGAATTACATGAATGGCTACAAATGATCTACAAGTAGCGAAACATAACAATGGGTTCTGTTTGACCAGAGGACCCAGTCCATTCCATGTAAACACAACCCACACTATTGTGGAGCTACCAGCAGTTCGCACAAAGGCTTATTGACAGCTTGGGTCCATGGAGTCTGCGCCACATTCGAACCCTGCCATCAGTTCTTACCAACTGAAATCGGGAATCATCTGACCAGGCCACGGTTTTCCAGTCTTCTAGGATCCAACCGATGTGGTCACGAACCTAGGAGAGGCGCTGTATACCATGTCCTGCTGCTAAGAAAGGCACTCGCGTCGGTCTTCTGCTGCCATAGCCTATTAACGCAACATTTCGGAGCAGTGTCCTAGGGGATACGTTCCTTGTACGTCTCATGTTGACTTTTGTGACGATTTTCAAGTAGTGTTCCTTGTTTGTTATCACCGATAACTCTATGCAAACGCCACTGCCCTCGGTCGGTAAGTGAAGGCCGTTGGCCACTGCCTTGTGTATGGTGAGAGATAATGCCTGAAATTTGGTGTTCGCGGCACACACTTGACAGTGTGGATATCGGAATGCTCAATTCCCTAACTATTTTCGAAACAGAATGCTCCATGCGTCTCCAGCTCCAACTACCGTTCGGCGATCAAAGTTGGTTGATTACCGTTGTGCGGCCATAATCACGTCTGAAACCCTTTCACAAGAACCAGATGAGTTCAAATGATAGCTCAGCCAATATACTGCCGTCTCACACCATGTGTACGTGATACTACCAGCACCTGCATATGTCCTTATCATTATCACATAAGTTTTGTCACCTCAGTGTATTACCTCATACAGGATGATGCTGAGCTTCTGCCGTTCGTTTTTCGGCGAGCAGAAGCTTGAGAGAGACGTTTATAAGTAGCGGCTATGTCAAAGGAGAATATAATCTACATCTCTGTGATGAAATGCCATGTCCGTGGCTAGAAGCATTGTCTACGAAAATTCTGTTACGGTGCAGTTCCTCTGAAGGACACCCATCATAAATAAACAGCTGACTGAATACTTTCCTGTGTAGATCTATGCGATCTACATAATTCTGTGCGACATATTTCCAGAATTACCAGTAATACACAAGGTAATTTCCTTTTAGAACCATGGTTATCGAAGCGTATAATATGTTGTTCAATCTGCTCTTCTGAAGGCAGTAATAGTAGAATACAGCGATCGTGGCCATGACGTCACAGAAGACAAAAGAGCGACGTCGCTTGGAGAAGCTGACTTTTCTACTTATATTTACGCCTGATTTTTGTCTTCTAGCATTCTACAAATGGGAAAGATCTCCAAAAAAATTCGTTAGCGTAAGTCGTTCGTTTTCAGTAACGGACACATCTCTAGCTGTAATGACGTCGGCCTCTCTACTCTTTCCTTTAAGATTTGATTCTCACTTAACGTCCTTATTCTATAAAAAAAGTGAAATTCAAAACAGTAAAGTTTCTCTCGTTGAATTCTGATTCTAGTACTAAATACCCTCTCTCTTCCTTGTCGATTGCTGTTTCTTCCTCTGTCACGCCATCAGAGAAGTCTTCCCCTCGTGGAGACCTTCGGTTTACTCCTACCTACGTGCCCTCTCCTCCGCATTTAACAGAGAAATTCTCATTATACTCTCAATGTTACTGCCCCTGCTTTTAATTTCACCCAAAGTTGACTTCTTTCTGTGCTGAATCAGTCCTTCGGACAATCATTTCTTTTTCGATTTCTTCACATTTTTCATGCAGCCATTTTGCCTTACCTTCCCTCCACTTTCTACATATGAGATTTTCTTTACTGTCATTGCTGTGTCATTGGCAGTTATGAAACGATATGACTCCAAAAGATCTCACGGTTCCTACTGTATATAACGCTTGGCGTATTGAAGTATGTCGCAAAAATACTAGTTACATTTTTTATCGTACACACTTCTGACTTACGAACAGTTACCTGTTTTCATCTGCACAGTGAAAATTTCGTTCCTGAGCATAAAGAACAACATAATAAGAAGCTATGGTCTCCTGTCAGCCACGCACTGTCCCGGTTAACAACTTGAGAGGTAGTCTGGCTGGAGAGCAGGAAGCGGTGCTTACGAAGTTTGGACAGTAACCGTGGTTCGTTAAATTACGAAAAACGACAGTCCTCTGTGTTTTACGCCACATGGTGCTCCTGGTGATGCGAAGTGTAATTACTTCGACTCATGTGCGACGGGACTTCACGATGGCAAGTAATCTAAAACCGCGTAGTTAAACACGGTCTCAAAGTATGTCAGGGTCAAACTTATACGTATGGCAGAGTGTTGTTAACAGATATCTGTTGTAAAGAATTGGAGGTTAGAAATAAATATTTTGATTTTTTTATTGACATAAACCAGTTACGCCTTACAGCCAAGTGAAATATCCAAACGAGCGAGGCTGCGCAGTGGTCAGCACACTGGACCAGCATTCAGAAACACGACGCATCAAATCTTTGCCCGATCATCCAGGTTTAGGTTTTCCGTAATTTCCTTGAATCGCTCCCGGAAAATCCCGCTATGGTATGTTTTAAAAATGTACTACCGATTTCCTGCTTCACCCTTTCATAACCCGAGCTTGTTCTCATGCTCTAATGACAGCGTCGGGACGTTAAACTCCAATTTTCCTTCCTGCCTCCTCCCTTTAAACGGTTCAAAATGACAAGAGGAAGTCGTGATGGATGCATTATAACGGGACATAAACTTTGCTGCACATTATAAAGTATCACTATAGCTAAAGCATTCTTTGCGAGATAACTAAGCAGGTGTGTTGATATTTTTTTAAAAAAGTTATAAACCTCTTGCAGGGTTTAGATCTTAGACCTGTCCCAACTGGCCGACTGCTGCCTACAAGACGGTACGAGGAGCGATGTGTGATCGAGAAACACGTGATTGGGGCTAGCGATGGCAAAAGGCACGTCAGCTATCTGTCGCTCCAGTTGCTACTTCAGTAGATGAATCCTGATGGACCTTCGTTATTTAAGCACCTCACCATTTGGCTTCACGAGGCTAAGTAGGCCTTCCTAAGTCAGGAAAAAGTCCGCGGAGGTGTGGGGGAATCGAACCCTGCTCCTTCCGCAGCGGAAACGACGACCCTAGCCAATTACCTATGGAAGATGTCAACAAAAATTTATCAGTTGCACATTTGTACTATATGATTAGTTTCGATCACGTTAGCTCATCATCATATTTATGTACTTGCATAAGCCATATCTATACAGGAATTACATATCAGAATAACCTCAGTATTCTCGGATACTTATGCAACTACACAGATCTGTAAACGATCAAATGTGATCGCAACTAGAAATACACAACTGAGACGGAAAAATCTACAATGTTTTATTTATTTATTTATTAACTTCCAGCTGTTCCTGTTGAGTGGTGTAAAAAATCTCAAGCTCCTAGGGCCGAATCAACTAGTTCGTCTTGTACCGGCGATTTATACGCAAACTACTCCCAGTAATCCAAAGGAGTATAATTCGCTGACTGCGCTGGTCTTACGACTAGATGTCCCATTAATGTCGATCGAGGAGGGTGTCTGCTCTTCAGGTATTCAGACATTATTATCGAAGTGGAATGGTGCACTACAGTGTTTAGACCAAATACTTTGATGCCGTTACGTGTAACAGCTTAGAACAATATTAGCATATTTCTAATTAATTTAGGTAAGGCACCTCATTCAAACGCTGTAGCGGCGAATAACACGACTTCAGCTGGTCTATGAGCTGACATAGAATCGTTCTGGATCTTAGACGAGTGGTATTCCATTACCCCAGATCAATATTGCAGTTGAATACATCACGCTTGAAATAAGACTGCAGTAAGTTTAAAATCGCATACTGTGCTATGTAATCCATTGTAAGATCTGAGCTCTGATTTCGGAAATATTTGGTCTCACTGTTTGAGCACGCAGTTTGTGGCATCGGTAAAATTGCTGCTCTGTCAATATTCTGCCCGCTGAATGTTTAGATGTGTGCATTTCATCGTAAAGTCGACTGAGGTTTACTTATGAACCTTAAATCTTTATCATTGCAGGTTTTTGCATGTCATTTTCCTGTGTGTGTGTGTGTGTGTGTGTGTGTGTGTGTGTGTGTGTGTGTTTGTTTTCTGCTGTGCCCTGTGCGTTGTCATTCTCTCTGTGCGGGGTACTTCTGTGAAGCCAAAGTAGTTCTCATATTGGGCAACATACGAAAGAAGCAAGGGCTTTATATATGATACCAAATAGATAACACGACACAGAATACCTCAGAACACAGGCACACCCACTGACTGAGAATATCGGGCGTATACTGTTGTCAGTCAGTATACGGTGTTGGTACAAAAATTAGTTTTAGGAAACTGTTTTATTTTTTCGTCTACATCAATGATATTCCCTTGAAAAAGTTCCCATCTGACAATACAGACATACGCCAGCGGTTTTCCCAAGCCCTGAAACACCCCTGAAAATATATATTTGCGATAGTGTTTAACTATCCCGTTTGCGTGCTGTACTTATAAGATGACGCTCCTTCAATGTTTTCATCCTTTTGCACCCATGTCTGATGCTTCATTACAGTATTGTTTCGGCCAAAACTCACGATACACCAACGAAGTTTCTGTTTGTAAGTTATTGTATGGCAAAAGCCATGAACTGTTCTGCCGTAGCTCCATGCGTTTTTTCGGACTGCTTTTCTCATACGGCGTTTGATGTGTGAGTAGTAATCCATACGGATTTTTCTACTTTGTGACAAGAAATTTTGGTTCACTGTGCCGTTAAAATGAAACAACGCTGTGAGCATAGCCTTCACATTTCGTCGCGCTTGTCGGATTTTTGTTTCAGTCTTTGCGATCCAGAATACTTCCACTGAGGCTGCTCCTTAATTTTGCCTCGTATACTGCTGCTACGCACACACACTGTGGCAGTAACCTTAATTCTCACAATCATTCGAAGTTCACGTATTGTTTGGAGGCCGTAGTTTGCGTACTCTTGTTCTTACTTTGCTAATTCAGCGGTACTTCCACTCCACAATACTACGACACCGCTTTACGAATGTAGCAATCTCATGTATCTGTAGTACAAATACGACATAAAGGGTTCAGATGCACAGTGCGTCACCACAAAGCTGCAGGACTCAGAAGACGAAAAATGTCGGCTATAAACCCACAGCCACACCTGTGACAAGAGCTGAGCAACACATTGCGCAGGTACCGAATCAGCTGCAAATGCCTTCATGTAAAACTCATTCCGTCAGATGGTGAGGTACAATCCTTCAACCTCGGCCAATCCTCTTACTTTCCCAACTAATCTCTATGCCCAATCAAATCAGACTCAAGAAGACATTTGTATTGTGGATCAAATAAACAACCTAAATTTTTCTATGTATTAATCCTTAAGTCAATTTCTTTCCTACGCGGTTTCAATTGTATATAACAACTTCTGCAATCAATTTGAATTCACTACACTTTGGTAGTCATCATTTAAATTAGATGAAATTTGAATGCGCTAACAGTTTTCGCGTCCACAGTGTGGACGATCTCGTGTCATATGTATCAGTTAATTCCACTACATTGTTTTGCTCTCAGCGCGGGGCGACGTCATTCACTGGTCGGTTACCTCAATCAAATTTAGTTTATTAAATTATTAATGCTAGAAACTTACGAAGACATAATGTTGCTGTTCATGTCCTTAAACCATGCTCACAAAACATTGAGCAGAATGCAACTGTGAATTTGTTTTGTAATGATACTACACAAACTCCCTTGACATCACTCCTGTCGCTATTGCGTATGCTTGGAGTCACACTGTTGAACAGGTATTGAAGCCAGGGAGAGGATTATCAGATACAAAAACAATGGCTGCTGTATACAGATTACGAACTGCTGTTGATATCTTCATAGTGAACGAAGGTACAAGAAAGGCAGTAACGCTGGTTCATTTACTCCTAGAAGTTTATCAACATTTATTTGACACATTCCTTATTTTTCTTTTCAACAAAATGTATAATACACTCTCGTAAGTTTTACAGCTGATAAACAGGCGAGGATGCTCATTACTGTTCGACTGCACCACTACTTTCAAAACCCTTGAAACAGTAACCTCTGGATAACCGAGTCCCTGGTTCGATTCCCGGCCAGGTTGGGGATTTTCTCGGTCCTGGGACTGGGTATTTGTGTTCCCCTCATCATTTCATCATCATTAGTATCATCGTCATTAGTGACAGTGGTTAGACTGGACTGTGTAAAAAAATTGGACTGTGTAAAAAAATTGGACTGTGTAAAAAAATTGGACTGTGTAAAAAAATTGGACTGTGTAAAAAATTGGACTGTGTAAAAAAAATTGGACTGTGTAAAAAAAATTGACTGTGTAAAAAAAATTGGACTGTGTAAAAAAAATTCGACTGTGTAAAAATTTGGACTTCATACGGGCACTTATGACTGCACAGTTGAGAACCCCACAAACCAAACATCAGATTCACTGGACAAATATTACAGAAATGCAATTCATCTACAAAAGACGTGAGTTAGAAAAATCATGTAAGAAGCTTCAATTCTGACTAATCCGTCTGCAACCATTTGAATATTGGCTTAGTGAAGAGATGGAAGGGATTCGACAGGCGGTGACACGTTACGTCGCAGAATTGTTTATTCGGCGCGAGAGTTTTACGGAGATGCTCAACGAAATCCAAAGTCAGACGCTGGAGTAAGGACGTCTCGTGAAGTGGCCATGGCGAGAAAAATCAGAAAATTAATAGCACCAACAGAGATTTATCGATAGTCGTCCTTAGCAGGCAGCAATTGCAAATGATACAGGGAATAGGGAAAATGATAGTGATATCGAAACTACCCACGGCGCTCAGATAATCATAGTCATACACGTGAAAGACAGAGTTCAACTCCCATATGTTGTTGCGTTGTATTGAGGATACGATTCAGTTGTTTCTAAAGGTAGTCTTACCAGTTCTCGTGTGGTTCGCTACTTGTGAACATCCCATGGTGCCGAAAGATTTCTGCGCACCCGTTCTTATATTCAGTTTCTCCCTCTCTTTGAAAAACAGATATTTTTCCGTCGTCTGTCACTGCGACATTTTATATGACAAATGGAACTCCCTTTTTTTCAAATAAGGAGGATATTGACAGGAAATGTATCTCCGGTGGAATTGGAAAATACGTCTTGCTGATGACAGGCGCGACCCTTCCAGGAAGCTCTCTTTTAGTCTCCCTCGCCTTCCTCAGCTGTTTTTTTTTTTTCAGCGAAAGAGACTCGGAGTATGAAAAACAATCCGGTAGCCTTTTATTTGTTTTGACATAGGGTATTGATGATGAACAAAGTAGTTGTTTCTTCTACAGCAGGAACTAACGGATAATTTTCTTCCTTTCAGCGAAAGATTATTTCCATGACCTTTCTTAATTCCTATCCATTTCAGGTTTGTGAATTCATAAATTCCGGAAATGTCAAGAGAACGTTTGAGCACGACATCATTTCGATGACTTGCGTGTCTCTAATCAGCCTCAGGTACCCACCGGTGGAAAAGGGACCTACACACTAACCTGGTATTTGAAACCAGGTGTCGTTGCTGACGACTCATCGTCTCACTTATGTGGAGCCTGGACTGAATAGATGCTGAAAAGTTCCGTAGTTCGATCGGGATTTGATCCCGCGACCTTTCGGTCCAGGCACGCGCTATAGTAGACTACCAAGCCCGACTACATCTCTATAATGCAGAAGGGAACAGCAGCAAGAATGCACAATATGTATAACGTCACTGTAGACAGCATTGTTCCTCAAGTGCGATGGCTAGGTCTACCCAGCAAGAAGCCATTGTATCCGCGGCTGAAACCTCATCTCCATCAGTGATAGTTATTTACAAAAGGACGGGTAGCAAATTCAAGAAAATTCATATTAGCATTCTTCCTTGCGTCATCGCGCACTCGTTCCGGTAACTGCTTCAGCAGTTCCTGAATGTTTGTGCATTATGCTCATACTGTACAATGAAACGCGTTTCCCCTCCCTATCTTCCCAGTACTAGTGGATACAGATGATGACTTTCACTGATGGGCAATAGCAGAAGCAGATCTTGAGATTATTGTCTCGTTAAATGGTTAAATTTTCTTGTATATTGTGAACAATAGGTGTAGAGGTCATAGATTAATACCAAAGATTCTTGACTTGTGCTTAGTAACATGTCGTCCTCGGTGCAAGTTTCCTCGTCTATAACACATTTTGATGCCATAGAGGTGCTAGACTACCGTTTCGACAGGAACATACTATTGTACGCAAAGGCCGTTGAGGCTAACCGTCTCCGCTCTGTGGTGACAGGTATGGACGCATGTATGACGCCACCTAACATCCTCAATGCTGTCATACCAATCTTGCAATTATCCACTTCTCCAAACCGATGCTTGCTGCGTAACGGGTGGGCTATGGTCAACCACTGCAACCTATATATTCGACGTCCTGTGAAGTTGTTGGTTGACTTCTCAGTAAATGAGTCCTTGTCAGTTCCTTCAAGGCAATATCGGTATCGACCATCGAGACTTTGATTAAATAATTATTGTTTCATTTAATTACTTTTCATGCAGCGACTTTTCTTTATTTAGGAGAACGATGGATGTATGGACCGACGGATGGTATAGGCAGTTTGGTTTTTCTCAGGTTCGTTGCAAAATAGCGGCACATGCTGTGCTTGGAATAAAGCACAGACAACACTCTGCCATTTGCTTGGAGCTGAGTAATACAGCTGTGGAGTTTGTGTCTCAAATTTTATATTTTTCTGAGTGTAGAAGATGGTGAACGGTGTAACTTTCTGTATCTATTTATACTTTTGAACTTAATAATACATGAGTAGTCTAATGCAGATATATCGTAATAAAGAAATTTCGCTCACGAAAGGCGGATTCTGTTTCCGCCATGTTTAAACTTGCAATGCCAAGTGAGTAGTATGAGCTATATCAAAGTAGGGTGGTAGGGGACATAAAGCAAGTAATTCTTATGTTTTTGGAACACGATGGCAAGATAAGTAGAAGTGTGGCTGTAAGAGTACAGAGGTACGGTGTGATACAGAATGAAGCAAGTGGTTTCAAATGAATTGGAAGGGAAAATAATCGAATGAGTTGCTGCCGATTATTTTAATGGTCATAGAGCTGCACTGCAAATAAGATTAAAATCAGTTGTAGGGATTCAGCATACATCTCTGACAGCTCAGATGCGGTTCTCGCATCAACGTTTGATTCAGTTACGAAGAAATGTTTATAACACACATGAAAGACTTAGACTGAGTTTCAAAAGATGGCTTACGATTTAGCAGAATGTTTGAAACTGATTCAAAGATTTAACAGACAAAAGAAATCAACAGGTAAGGATTTCTGCTAAAACTTTGTGAAGAAGCACCCAGAACTGTCTTATAGAAAACCATAGTACACAAGTTCAACGCGTTGCGTCAGATTCAGTCGACCACAAGTTCAAAAGTTTTTTGACTATATGTTTTTCTATTATCTTGTAATTTTGATATATAAACTGATTAATTTGTTTGCAACCAATAAAAGCACTTATTGTAATTTAAAGGCCTGTATTTTGTTGTACAGTCCATACTACTTGACACTATTCTTAACATTCGAATTGTAAACCTTAGAAAGTCATTTCTTGTCTGTCGTTTTGGATGAAAATGTTTTTCCTTTTTTGTCCACCATTTACACCGAAAAATATTTTCAAATAAAAGCTTTATGCAGTTATGTCCTATTACAAAAAACTTACGTCGTGCATGCTAGCGGTGGTTCCCCTACTTTTTGGGGCTAAAATATTTTCTGTAAGTAGCGTTCATACGATGTTTTCACGTTTTATTCTAATTTGGCTATTGCTGCTACATATTGCATTACATTGTCTGCTTTACAATTAGGCACACATTTTTGCCCTCTGGGACCCTTTTAGTTACCGACATATTGTAACTCTGATGCTGTTTACCTGCTTAGCTGGGTGGAGGCGCCGGCACATTAGCTCAGCGTGTTCGGTCAGAGGGTTAGCTGCCCTCTGTAATAAAAAAAAACTGAGTTAATCGATCAACGACGAACTTAAACAGGTGTCTTACGACGTCCGCCCCGACCAGATGCAACGAACCAAAGCTAACAAAATGAGATTTTTAAAAAATAAAAATAAAAATGTGGTAACGAGCTTGCCTTCTATGCACAAGGCCCCGCTTCGATTCCCGGCCAGATCGGAGATTTTCTCGGCTCGTGGACCGGATGTTGTGTTGTCCACATCATCATTTCATCCTCATCATTGGCCGCAAGTCGCCCAATGTGGCGCAGAATGATATAAGAGTTGGACTTGGCGGCAGAACCCACATGGGAAATCATGGTCAACAATGCCATACGACCATTTCGTGTCCGCCCCCAGCAGCTGAGTGGTCAGCGCGACGGACTGTCAATCCTAAGGGCCCGGGTTCGATTTCGGCTGGATGGGAGATTTTCTCCGCTCAGGGACTGGGTGTTGTGTTGTCCAAATCATCATCATTTAATCCCCATCGACGCGCAAGTCGCCGAAGTGGTGTCAAATCGAGGTACCTCTGGACTCTTACAGCCGCACTTCTAGTTATCTTGCCATCATGTTCCAACAACATGAGAATTACTTGCACCAGGCGAGCGGTCTACCCTACGGGAGGCCCTCGTCACACGTCATTATTATTTTTACTGTCATGCTGGACGCGTACGTTACGTCATTACTAGCACCCTCTACCAGCTATAACTCATGTTATCGTACGTACTGCACGCCATCTGGAAATCGCGAGCACTTGGTCATGTAGTTGAGGAATTCACCCGATAGTATATAATAGTCGTCAGCCATCTTGTCCTTTTTATGCAAGGCTAGATTTTCTTTCTGTACAAGCCGGCTTCCGCCATGTTGTATCTGCTATGTTGCGTCTACGTGGCCATGCTTTCTCACAGCACCTGTGCTCTAGGAGAAACATCTGAACTAAATTAATCAAAAATGTCGTGGATACCACATTCGATGGAAACCATTGCTTAAAGCGTTATCAAAAATCATCAGCGACGGGGGCCGAAGATCATCGGTATAAGGACGACCTTGTCGAAGAAGGTGGTGGTGTGGAGAGATATTCTGACCTTCTGCTCTTGTAGTGAGAACCTGCCTCTAAAAGGTGGAAGAATCAGCAATGATCGGTGGCATAAGGATGTACAAAGTAATGTGAGCCACTACATTCATGAAATGTGGCCTGTAACTAACAAAAGTGTCGCTATTATAATTCCATTGGGGAAATACTTAGGATTGGTCCCCATTGCTAACCCTCTGACCGAACACGCTGAGCTAATGTGCCGGCGCCTCCACCCAGCTAAGCAGGTAAACAGCATCAGAGTTACAATATGTCGGTAATTAAAAGGGTCCCAGAGGGCAAAAATGTGTGCCTAATTGTAAAGCAGACAATGTAATGCAATATGTAGCAGCAATAGCCAAATTAGAATAAAACGTGAAAACATCGTATGAACGCTACTTACAGAAAATATTTTAGCCCCAAAAAGTAGGGGAACCACCGCTATCATGCACGACGTAAGTTCTTTTGTAATAGGACTTCAGGAGGAGAGGTAAAATTGAGGAAAAGACTGAATTATTAATGGAAAAATATCATCCTACGAGGCGAAGAATGGACAGAAGTTTAAACTGGTAGAGAAGCTAGAAAATTTGAAAAGGGAAATGCATGTTCTCTCTATAGTGAGACGGAAAGTAGATTAGGGATGCATATCAGACGAATATAGGGTACTGTCAGCAGCAGCTAAAAATAAAAGGAATAGGATTCGTTACGAAATGGCAGCTAGGGCAGGGAGTGATTTATTTTAAACACTTCAGTGTCAGGATTGCTCTCATCAGAATCGACATAAAAGCAACACAAACATCACTAGTCCAGGTATAAATGCCGACCTCGGAAACAGAAGATGAAGAGATAAAGAAAATGTATGAGGGTATTGGACGGGTAATTCAGCATGTAAGAAAAGACGGTTATTTAATAATCATGGGGGAATGTAACGCGATAGTAGGGGAAAGAATAGAAGACCGTTATGGGAAATATGTGGTTATTAACAGGAAAATGAGGGGGAAGTGCTGCATCAAGCTGCAGCGAGTGATATCGAATACATTGATCAGAACAAACCAAAAAAGGAAATGTACATGGAAAAGACCACGAGACACGGGAGGATTCCGTTTGGATTGTAAAATTCTGAAATTAGATATTGAATTTTAAGGTGTACACAGGGGGAGATGCTGACTCAGACCACAATTAGGTAATGACGAAGAGCAGTCTGATGTTTAAGAGCGTCACTAAGATTAAACGTAGGAAAAGGTGGACCCTGATGTACTTCGGAATGACAGTGTGGGTTTGAAGATTTCTAGTGCTACATGAAATAAATTCCAATTGGATGAACGCAGAATAATGTGGCGAAATCGATGGATAATTGTTCTGAAGAGGACTGGTGCTGCATACACAAAAGTCGAAACAGCCTTTGCTGAAATTAAAAGTGCGTCATCACTAATAACGAATCGGTAATTTCACTGTTAACCTAGGGGTAAGAGCAGATACAGTTAGGACGTCGAAGGGAAACGACTTGTGTGATGTGATGCGATGTGACGTGATAGATGAAGTAATGGGGGCACAATATGAAAGATATAGGGGATTCAGTATTAGAGTCAAACAGGACTTCGGAACACTTTCGAACAAATAAGGTAGATGATATAATTATTATTCATTCCGAATTCCAAAATCAGGTACACAATCCAGACGATAGACGGGAGACTTAAGTGCGACAACTGTCTTAAAATCAGCTTCACAGTTCATGCATAAAAGCTGCTGGTAAGTATAATATATACAGAAGAATGGAAAATTGAAAATCTGTTAGATAACGACACGTTTGCCTTTCGCAAAGGTAAAGGAGAAGAGAGGTCTGATGTTGCGACTAATAATGGAAGTAAGACTTTAGAAGACTCCAGCTCCTTCATAGAATCTCTCGACCTACAAAAACATTTCGACATTATAAAATACTGCAAGACTTTAGATATCCTGACAAAAATTGGAATAACGTAAAGGAAAAAAAAATGGTTCAAATGGCTCTGAGCACTATGGGACTTAACATCTATGGTCATCAGTCCCCTAGAACTTAGAACTACTTAAACCTAACTAACCTAAGGACATCACACAACACCCAGTCATCACGAGGCAGAGAAAACGTAAAGGAAATGTCGGGTAATATGCAATATGTAAAAGGCTCAGGAGGAACAACGAGAATGGAAGACCTAGAACGTAGTGATCATCTTAAAAAAGGTGTAAGAAGGAGATGAAGCCTTTCACCATTACTTATCAATCCATGCGCTACGGCGGAAACAAAAGTAAGGTCCAGAAGTCGGATTAAAATTCAGGGTGAATGTATATGAGCGATAAGATTCGGTGATGACATTGGTATCCTCAGTGAAAGCGAAGAAAGACCATAGAACGTGTTGAATAGAGTGAACAGTCTAATGAGTGGGCAATAGGGATTGAAAGGAAATCGAAGAAAGACTGAAGGTAGGCCATTAGGGCATTCGTCGCCAAGATAAATCTATTAGTATCAAACACTGGCTTTCATAATGGGAGCAAAAAATTTCTGAGAGCGTACGTTTGGATCACAGTATTGTATAGTAGTAAATCATGGACTGTGAGAAAACCGGAACTGAAGATAATCAAAGCGTTTGAGATGAGGTTCTTTAGAAATATATTGACAATTAGTTAAAATGATTGGGAAAGAGGTGGATCTCCACAGAATAGTCGAGGAACATATGGGACGTGCAAGTGCTACTCTGAGATGAAGAAATTGGCACAAGAGAGGGATTGCAACGGTAGACGTCTGTTAAAGACTGGAGGATATTTTACTGCCGGACGCGGTGGCCGTGCGGTTCTGGCGCTGCAGTCTGGAACCGCGGGACTGCTACGGTTCGAATCCTGCCTCGGGCATGGGTGTGTGTGATGTCCTTAGGTTAGTTAGGTTTAAGTAGTTCTAAGTTCTAGGGGACTTATGACCTAAGATGTTGAGTCCCATAGAGCTCAGAGCCATTTGAACCATTATATTTTACTTCCTGCTCTCCGCTTTATCTCCCCCCACCCCATTTGTTGATCTATCTATTGGACTGCAATAAAAATGACCGTGATCGCGGATGCCCAATGAAATTTTACAATGAGCAAGGCTATAATTACCGATGGAATATAATACCGGTTAGTAGGAAGAAAGTGTACAACAGACCCATCTAAAGGAAGAATCTAATCAAAGCTTCTTCCGATTGCCAATAACAATTTTGAAACGGGCGGAATTTAGTGCAATTGCTCAGGAATCACAAACAGGGGAAACGGGTATATTTGACGGGGTTAAAGCCGAAGTGGTGTAAGTCCCATTTTTAAAATTATTGACTTAAGTGCTGCGATACAATTTTGAAATATAGATCTGTTAAATGGAAGAATGGTGTAACTCTCAGTTTTGTTCTTACCCCCATAGGTGGCGTTAGCATTTTCACTTGTGAATGAAACGACCGCTTTGTTTACAGGCATTGCGGTGCAAGTCTGACTTACGCCATTATTCCTCTGAGTGCTTCTAAGGTGTGCTTTCGTACTGTGTAGTTTACGTATTTTGGTGAAGATGGATCCTCAATTTGATGAAGACACAAGTAGTGAACCCAGTATATTGCAAAATGCAGGATCTAGTGATTATGATTCTTCAGAGAATGAAATGTTTGGTTCTTCGGGTAAGTTTAACTCACGCAGTCCATCATTTGGCCAATTACGTTAGTAACACATTATCATGTCTTTGAAGTTTAACAATGACTGGCCTATAAACGTAATTTCACTGAAAATAATAGCAAACGTGGTGCGCGAGCTAAGCGATGTAACATAATTTCTGCAAAACAATTCGTAAAAATAATAAGTCTTGATACACAACCTCAAAACGTCGTAGCATAACATTCGGAAAATAATTATGCGTATTTGTTTGGTTGCAGAGGAAGAAGTGGAAATAACACAACATGAATTACCAAATCGAAGGAGAAAGAGGCAAAAAAAGGGGAGTACGAAGCAGGAAAGAAAGAAGAAAAGAAATTTGGGTCAGGCATATGAAACTAAGGAAGGGACAAAGGTTCCTGAAAAGACGTTCTCAAACATAAATTGTAACTGCAGATTAAAATGTATAGATAAGATATCAGAAGTGGCACGCAGAAGTTCATTCGAATCATTTTGGAATTTAGGTTCTTTTTCCTGTCAGAACGCTTTTCTATGTGGGTTAATTAAGCAAATAAGTCCTCAACACAGGCGTCGTAGAGATGGGTCGAGATTGCCAAAGTCAACCAGCAATCAATTTTATATTCAAGTTGATGGAACTAGTGTTAAAGTATGCAAAAAATATTTCCTTCAAACATTCCAAACATCAGATGGGCGGATGACCAGAGCTGTACAAAAGTTGAAAATGGGAGAGCAACTAGAATCGGACAAACGAGGAAGTGGGATACCCGTGAACAAAATCTCTGATGAAAGAATAGATATTGTCCGGAAGCATATTTCATCATTCCCCTCATACCAGTCTCATTATACAAGAGCTCAAAATCCAAACAGAAAATATTTATCCCTTGACATTTATGTATAACTTATACAGAGAATACTGCAAAGAGAGAAAAATATTACCTGTTAAAGAGCCCATTTATCGCAGATGTTTCAGTCATGACTTCAACTTGCACTTTCATGCTCCACGTAAAGATACCTGTGTGAAGTGTGACAAGTACAAAATACAGATGTCCACTTTAGAAGATGCAATAGAAAGAAAGAACGTGGAAGTACAACACGAACTTCATCTTCGAAAGGCGGAGGCTGCTAGAACATCCATGAAATTAGATAAAGAAAAGTCACAGAAAGATAAATTTTATTATGCCTTCACTTTTGACTTGCAGAAAGCTCTACCATTCCCCAAACTGACCACTTCTGTGGCCTATTATAGAAGAAACATGCACTTATACAATCTTGGCTGTCATGAGCTGTCAACTGATATTGACTTTTGTAGACATGGGATGAGACAATGGCCTCGCGTGGGTCACAAGAAATAGGTTCTTGTGTTACAAAACATATTACTACAAGAGCTTCACCTTCAAAACATGTTTCATGTATAGTGACACTTGTACAGGGCAAAATAGGAATTTGAAATTTGCATTGAGTCTCATGAAATTGCTTCACACCAGCGTTAACATCGACATTATAGGCCATAAATTTATGGTTAGTGGCCACTCCTATCTCCCTAATGATTCAGATTTTGGATCTATAGAATCCTATGCAAGAGGTAAAACAGTTTATGTTCCTGCTGATTGGTGCTCCATACTCGCAAAATCAAGAAGAAAGAAAGCTTTTATTGTTACGAAAATGTCACGTGAAGACTTCAAGTCTACGAAGAATCTTGAACAAGCTATTACAAGGAGAAACAAAATGTCGCTAAAAAACCAGTGTCGTGGCTTAATATGCAGTGGATTCGTTTACTGAAGAACGAACCTTTTATGCTCTATTACAAGGAGACTCTTAATGAGGATTTTCCATTTTCCGCTCTATGTCTAAAGCCAGCCAAACCGGGAAGGCCAGTTTCACTTGGACGTATTGCTATGGAAAACCTACACCATGGACCAAGACCTGTAACCAAGGAAAAGAAAAGGGATATGCTAGATCTTCTACCGTACGTTCCACCCATCAACCATGCTTACTTCCAGGGACTTCAGTAGATGATGCAGGCCCGCTGAACGTTATTGATACTGAACGTGACTGAACATTGTCACCGAGCGAGTTGGCGCAGTGGTTAGCACACTGGACTCGCATTCGGGAGGACGACGGTTCAATCCCGTCTCCAACCATCCTGATTTAGGTTTTCCGTGATTTCCCTAAATCGTTTCAGGCAAATGCCGGGATGGTTCCTTTGAAAGGGCACGGCCGATTTCCTTCCCAATCCTTCCCGAACCCGAGCTTGCGCTCCGTCTCCAATGACCTCGCTGTCGACGGGACGTTAAACACTAACCAATGAACATTGTCATAGCTAAGAAAGGATATTTCTTTGTAATGCTCTTAATTATTTCTGAAATATATCATTTGCCATTAAAAATACCTTTTGGTTTTATTTAAATTTTCTGTAAATACAAGATTGGTTAAAGGCAAAATGGTGTAAGTCATTTGGGCCCTTCAAAAGGCACATAATTTTGTTTGTATTACACCGTTTTCAATTATGAACACATTGAAACAATGACATCTCCCTGTGATGTAAAACACAAAAAAGTGGAATTTATTATAATGCTTCTCACAAAAGCTTCTCTTTCTCAAAATGCATGAAACATGACTTACACCACTTTGGCTTTAACCCCCTCATTTAATACAAAAAATAATGATTAGCAAAGATTAAGGTATTATTAAACAGTCGCCACTCCACTTGGACAATCAATATCCAAAACCCTAGGAGAAGTAATAGCAAAGAAAATCAAGCAAATAATCACAGGCGTGGCAACCGAAAGTTGTAATTCTTTTACATAACACAACATTCCACGAGAAAAGAAATGACTCAGAAAGCACTGAGTTTACAGTTACTTATTCTGAAATAGTAAATTTGAAAGCAAAGTTAAATGAATTTTCTAGGTAAATAAATGACTGAAAGTAACTGAAACTTCGATACATAGAAAACAGCTTTCAGTAACTTCAGAGTAAAATTATGCAAAATTTGAAACAAGGCAAGCAGTTTACTTTTAATTATTGAATGATGGAATTGCTTTAAGAAAATAAGTAACTGATTTCTTTTTAACACAATAACAATAACATACGTACAAATCTAGCAAAAGTCATTCGCTAATCTAAATACAAAATTAATGAAGTAGTGCACTCTTAATTTATGCTGTATCGTTGGTTATTAGTTTGATCAATAAAATTTTACGTTACTCTGAGTGAGTGAAATTAATGAGTGAAATTAATACTCACTATTGACAATTAGATAAGCCTCTGTTGGGCAATACAAGAATTAAGTTACTGAGGCAACAAAATTCAGACAAACTGTCATTAGCAAACAAACAAAACTGGGGCTGAATAGTTTATCAAATTTCATACTTTTACAACACTCGGTGATTGCATGGAAAGGTAACGGGTCCTCCTTGATAATAATGTCTAAGGACAACGACAACACATGCGCCTTAAAAATTTTAACTGTCGCAGGTTATTATTAAAGAAAGTGAAGTGTCGGCAGAAGTGTCAACACCGTGTTGTTTGAGGAAGCCGAAATGCACGCTATAAGCTAACGCAGGCTGGCGTGAGGTCTGAAACAGGATATGTAATGAATGCTATAAAGAAAAGTACGTAGCTTCTGGAATACTTAACTTTAATCCACAATTGGTGAACATTGGTCTTGTTACTGTACATGCTTCATTAGATACATAGCAAAGGATAAATGGCGCCTGCTAGGTCGTAGCAATTGACTTAGCTGAAGGCTATTCTATCTTCTCTGCAAATAAGCGCGGCTTCGTCAGTGTTGCATCGCTAGCTAAGTCGTCCGTACAACTGGGGCGAGTGCTAGTACGTCTCTCTAGACCTGCCGTGTGGCGGCGCTCGGTCTGCTATCACTGATAGTGGCGACATGCGGGTCCGTCGTATACTAGCGGAGCGCGGCCGATTTAAAGCTACAACCTAGCAAGTGTGGTGTCTGGCGGTGATACCACATTCCTCCCCCGCAAATCGGCGAACGGTGGTGTTATAAGGCTTCCGCCCGCCGTGGGGAGGACCCCATGTTGGCGTATGCGACGAGGTGGGGAACCTAACAGGCGAGGCTGTGCCACCCGCACCCGCCCATTCGGTCCGAGGGGAGCTAGGAAACGCCTGAAAACCTAGTCCAGGGTGCACGCCAACATGCGGTGTATGCGCCCGTAAAGAGACCGGAGGGGCCGAAGATTCGACCTCCATCGCGTCGGGGTCCCCGACGGGCGAAGACGACAGACATCTGGTCCGGAGCGGGCAAGAGTTCCATGCCGGAGGACAGCTGGTCACGGGAAGCGATCGACGGCGCGCGACCCAGGGAGGCGCCCGGCGGTTGCAGCGACGCGTCCACTGCGGGCGGCGCCGGCGGCGGCTGCGGCGGCGGCGCGACGCCATGGGGCAAAATGGAAGGCAGCGTCGGTAACACCTGGGGATGAGGTGAGGTGAGCCAGTAGATGGGTCCCCAGGGCGCTGACCGGACGGCACTGTCGCTGAAAGCAGACGGGGAGCGGCAGAACCCATGCGACGACAGAGGCGCAGCTGATTGAGATGCCGACGCACCTCACCAGTGGCCCCCAAAACCAGATACATAGCACGGCCGAGGCAGCGAAGAATGCGCCCTGCGAGCCAACCCCGTGAACCGCGATAGTTGCGATAGTATACAACGTCGCCTGGAGCAAAAGCAGGCGTCTGCCGCGGCACAGGAACCTGATGCGGCGGATGCAGCAAAGACATCAAGGTTCGATGAGGACGACCGTGGAGCAACTCAGCCGGCGAGCGACCATCTCGGGGCTGAGAGCGATACGAGGGCAAGAAAAGCAATAACGCGTCCTCCCGAGAATGCGACTCTTTCTACTTCAACATCTGTGACTTGAAAGTCCGGACCAATCGTTCAGCAGCACCATTTGACTGAGGCGAAAACGGCGCGGATGTCAGATGTTGAATACCATTGGCCTTGCAGAATGACTGAAATGCTGCGGACATGAATTGTGGGCCATTGTCGGAAACTATAGTCTGTGGAAGACCTTCAATGCAAAAGATAGCGGATAACGCTTGGATGGTGGCAGATGACGTCGTGGAAGACATCCGGACAACAAAAGGGAAATTACTGAATGAATCGACCAGAACCAACCACCGAGCATTCCAGAAGGGACCAGCAAAATCGATGTGTAAGCGTTGCCAAGGGAAAGTGGCTTTCGGCCATGCAAAGAATTTCCGCAGTGGTGCGGATTGTTGTGCGGCGCACGCCATGCAAGAAGAGCACATATTCGTAATTGCAGCATCGATTCCGAACCAAGCACAGTGCTGACGAGCAAGTTGTTTCGTGCGCACTATACCCCAATGTCCTTGGTGGAGAAGCTTTAAGACAGAGGACTGTAACGAACGTGGGACCACGACCCGGGACTGATCATTATCAGAACGCAACAGCAAAACACCACGTCGAACAAAAAGTCTCTACTTGCGAGAAAAAAATCGGCGAACCAACGGATCCTCGATCCGTGACTTTGACAAGGGCCATTGCGTAGCAACAAAACGCAAAACGGTAGCAAGGACAGGGTCAACAGCTGTGGCTGTAGCTACACGACGAAAATCAATCGGAAACGATTCGACCACGTCATCGGTTTCCGCATCAATGAACATGCAAGCAAGTTCGGAGGAATCGAATGCTCTATCCTCAGCAACAGGCAAACGAGACAACGCATCGGCGTTTCCGTGCTTAGCAGTGGACCGATACAAGATATCGTAGCGGTACTGCGAGAGGAAAATAGACCAGCTAATGAATTTCTGCGCTGTACGTGGAGGTACAGGCTTTTTCGGATGAAAATGCGATGTCAAAGTTTGTGGTCTGTGTTGATGGTAAAGTGACGACCATACAAGAAATCATGAAACTTTGTAACACCAAATACGAGAGCCAAAGCTTCTTTCTCGACCTGTGAATAATTTCTTTGCGCCGACGAGAGCAATTTGGACGCAAAGGCAAAAGGGCGATCAAGCGAACCATCTTTGTGCGCAAGCACAGCACCGATCCTGAAATCCGATGCATCTACCATCAACAAAAGGGGTTTCTGGGGATCGAATGGCGTAAGGCAAGTATTTGAAAGCAACGCCGATTTCAACTGGCGAAAGGCGCGTTCGCATTCCGTCGACCAGACGAATGGAACACCTTTAAGGCATAAGCGATGAAGCGGAGCTGAAATGGAAGAGGCATGGGGAATATGGTTATGATAATAGGTGATTTTTCTCAGCACACTCTGTAGCTGCTTCAAATTCTGCGGCGAAGGCAAGTCTTGTATGGCACGCAGGTGCTCTGGACTCGGATGTATGCCTTGGGCATTGATTACATGTCCCAAATATGGTAAGTCACGAGCAAAAAACACACATTTGTCCTTCCGCAAGCGAAGACCATTTTGTCGCAAGACGTGAAATAGTGTTCGGAGGTTGGCTAAATGTTCTTCGTCTGTCTTTCCGGAGATCACAATATCGTCCAGATAGTTTGCTGCAGTAGGGACCGACGCACAAACAGTTTGTAAATATAGCTGGAACAATGCAGGGGCGGATGCACACCCTAATGGCAGTCTTTTGAAGCGATACGAACCAAGATGCGTGTAAACCACCAATACGCGCTGGGATTCTACGTCCACCGGTATTTGCAAGTACGCATCTGCGAAGTCCAACTTAGAAAAATATTTACCCGGGCACAGTTTGTCAAAAAGATCTTCCGGGCGGGGTAAAGGATAAGTTGCAATCACTAGTTGTGGATTCACTGTTGCCTTGAAGTCCACACAAAGTCTCAATTTTCCGGAAGGTTTTTGGCAAAATTACTAAGGGTGAGGCCCAGAAAGAAGCCTGCACACGTTCAGTTACACCTTGTGATTCTAAATCGTGTAACGTTCTTGCGACCTCATCACGCAATGCGTGGGGAACATAGCGCGCCCTGAAAAATTTCGGTTGCGCGTTTACTTTCAGTTCCAAATGTGCTTTATAGTTCTTAGCGCAATCAAGGCCCGGTGCAAAAATATCTGCAAATTCTTCACATAGACGAGAAACACTGGCTGAAGGCACAGTCTGATTCACTGATAGGACCTGATTGACTATAGACAAATTAAACAACTGAAATAAATCTAAACCAAACAAGTTCACTGCAGAAGAAGAACGAAGGACGTAAAATGACACAAGTTTTGCTTGTCCCTTGTATGTTGCAAGAAGGCTGCACTGTCCTAACACAGGGATATGCTGTCCTGAATAACTAGTGAGCTTAACATTTGCAGCACACAACGGAGGTGTGCCCAGTTGTTTGTACGTGTCTTTATTGATCAATGAAACTGCAGCTCCGGTATCGAGCTGGAATGGTATGACCTTGCCATTAAAGTCCAAATCTAAAAAAATTTTATTGTCCTGCTGACGACAAGAGCGACTGTTTTGTGCAATGTGAACTGACACTGGTACAGAATTACTTGCTACTTGACTTGATTTCCGTCGATGTCGACGCACACTTTTTGTGAGATGAACACAGTCACTGTGAGAGAGAGTGGCACTGGGCGGAGTGGAATTAACTACATGAATGTCCATGGGCGAAGGTTCACGAGCCTGAGTATTCTTGGTTCGATTCCGGCGCGAAGCAAAGGGCCTGGAATCGTTGGTTTTAGTGTCCGATCTGAGCTTTTTCTGGCAAACACTCTGAACATGTCCTTTTTTATTACAGAAAAGCAAATAGCTTGGCGTGACGGGCAATTCTCACGCGAATGTCTAGTAGCACACCGCGGGCATGACTTTAGCACTGCATTTGCATGTTGGCGCGGGACACGTGGCTGCGCGGACTTGCGCGAGGGCTGTTTACAGTTCCGTGCAGCTCGTCCGGCGGGCCAGTTAATGTGACACACAGCTGGCGAAGTTTCAAATGATTCCTGAGCAAAGTCAAGTGTGTCTTGCCTATCCAATATGTCCATCACTTGTTGAAGGGAGGGATTGACTAGTTTCAAAATTTGCTCCCGTATACGAACATCAGAAACGTTCTGTGCAATTGCATCACGCACCATAGTATCTGAATAAGGGAGTCCACATTCACACTCAAAAGCACAATACCTTGTAAGGCCTTGCAAAGTTGCAACCCACTCCCTATTAGTCTGACCGGCCGTACGTTTTGTACGAAAGAACGTATACCGTTTTGCAACTACATTAACTGACTCCTTGAAATAGGCATCTAAAGCAGACAAAATTTCTTCGTACGACAGAGTTGCTACGTCGCGTCGGTAAAATAATTTCACTATCACACGGTACGTTTGCACCCCTACACACGCCAATAAATGAGGCTGCCGCTCGTTACCTTGAATTCTGTAGGCGGCGAGATGAAATCCAAATTGGCGTGACCACTCCGTCCAGCTTTCCATCGCCGCATCGAATTGTCGAAAAGGTGGTGCAACTGCTTGTTGTGGGTGCGGTAGCTGTGAAGCGGCGGCTGCCGCATCGTTTTGCATCGCACGTTGACTCTGGACGAGCTGTCCAAGGGCATCCAATAACGCCTGCGTCTGCTGATTCTGCAAGCGATAAAATTCGGACAGTACATCTGGAGATTGTGGCGAAGCCATGACACAAGTAAACTAAGCAAGGATAAAGAACAAGACCCTGTTTTTACTCGTCGCCAATATGAAGTGTCGGCAGAAGTGCCAACACCGTGTTGTTTGAGGAAGCCGAAATGCACGCTATAAGCTCACGCAGGCTGGCGTGAGGATACGTAATGAATGCTATAAAGAAAAGTACGTAGCTTCTGGAATACTTAACTTTAATCCACAATTGGTGAACATTGGTCTTGTTACTGTACATGCTTCATTAGATACATAGCAAAGGATAAATGGCGCCTTGCTAGGTCGTAGCAATTGACTTAGCTGAAGGCTATTCTATCTATCTTCTCTGCAAATAAGCGCGGCTTCGTCAGTGTTGCCTCGCTAGCTAAGTCGTCCGTACAACTGGGGCGAGTGCTAGTACGTCTCTCTAGACCTGCCGTGTGGCGGCGCTCGGTCTGCTATCACTGATAGTGGCGACATGCGTGTCCGTCGTATACTAGCGGAGCGCGGCCGATTTAAAGCTACAACCTAGCAAGTGTGGTGTCTGGCGGTGACACGACAGAAAGTTAGTCATTAAAGTTTGTTAAAGAAATGCCACAGGATAGTGCCTGTACAATATTAGTTACACTCTCTCTTATATGATGTAGGTGTGAGCACGATGATGAATGTAATAGACGAGAATTCTGAGCTGCTGCTACTGGTTGAGAACCACGAGTCTTCTCCAGAGCCACGGATAATTATGCGAATAGTTATAATTGCAGCTTCCTTCGTCTGTCCCCTCCGACCATGTTCTTAGTACTCGCAGGATAACAAAGTTGTAGCGATAATAAATCCACAGGGCGTCAGCATAAGCATCCGACAATCTGTTGCAAGCTTCATCTCTGGTTAACTCTGTGTCTTCTCTTCGCGTAGCGCTACTGGAAACTCTTCAGAAGCAAAATTGTGCAGCGACACAGCTACCGCAATGTTGTCGTTGACATCGATGCCTAAATTAAACTAAACTCTCTTTGCGATTGCCAAGCGATTTACAATGTTTACGTTATACTTACAATGTACACGTTCACAAATAAATACGCCATTACGTATTAAATACGGTTTCTGTAATAAAGCTTACAGATTCAGAAATAGCATTTGTATTACAGGTTATAACTATATTAAAAGTAGAGTTGGGCATCACGATTCTTTTTCCCGATTCGATTCCTACGATTCAATCTCACATTGCGAATCGATTCCTACGATTCGTTCACGATTCTTTCACGATTCATTCTAGTCTGCGATGGCACGGTTCTTACGGAATGCAAAAAGTTCTACATCTTACTCACAGATGGCAGGACATGTCTGAAATTGTCAATGAGGTTAGAATCGGACTGTGTCATGATAACATATGCCAGAAATAGTTTATTTCTGAGTAAATATGCATATGACGTTACAAGTGTGATTCTCGATTTATACGTGTAATGCCTTAATTGATGAAATGTCACGTCTGATTTGATTGCCTCTACTGTTTTATTTCAGTATGCCAGGAGAGAGGAATCGATTTTATGCGAAAGGTGGTGCAAAATTACGTGGTATGCCAGTTTGGTTGTGTGGCTTGAACGTATCTAACTACAGACGTCTGTTTTATAGTAACAAAATCTAGCAGTGAGGCAGACGTGGTTTGGCTCATATCATCCTAAGTTTTTCTGTGCTAAGATGCCTTTCCAAGTCCACATCACCCTTGTAATTCATAACGCAGCTGACAGCCCTCCCACACAGCAAATTTAGCTTAACTTTTACTTCTTCTAAATACAAAGCATAGTTATTTTGCTTTTAATTTGTCTGAGAACTTGCCTGTCATTACTATTTATCTGAGAAGACGACATACTTCCAAACAGTAGGATTCAATCGTATACAACAACATTACCTTACTAAAATTTAATATGAATCTGAACAGGATAACATTCGAAACTCGAACTTGAAATTATTCATTAAAAAGCTTTTGTTTAAAGACGGTATTACACGGCGATACGCCAAGAAAGGTATTGGATAGAGAGCCTATATTCTCTCTATATAGGCTCTGTAATATTGGTCTAGTGCGACAGCCATTTAGTGGCAGCACTGGTTGAACTAACAGAATTAGCAAATTAGCAGTGAAGTAATGTCGCTGTATACGATTGTATCCTACACTTTAGAAGTATGTCGTCTTCTCACATAAATAGTAGTGGCAGAAGCAAGTTCTCAGACAAATTAAAAGCAAAATACCTACGCTTTGTATTTCGGCGAAACAAAAGTTAAGCTAAATTTGCAGTGTGTGAGGGCTGACAGTTGCTTTATTATGAAATATAAGGTGCTGTGGAATTGGAAAGAGCACAGAAAAACGTAGGATGATACGAATCCGCGCATGTGCACTATATAGGGATAACTCGCGCATGCGCACAAGGGGGTACTGGAGTCAGCTTTCTGCTTATTTGTTTATGGTTTACTGTTGCTATTAACCTCTGTGTCCAGATCCCAACTTCAAGTTTTTATATTGAAGATTTTGTCCATTCTTCAAATTTTTATAAATATAACAACTAAACAATTTTTTTTTCCAGCAGACTTTCTTTACTCAAGCTATTTTCGAAAGAGATTCTTTGTACTTTGATTGCTTCTTATTCTAGAAATAGAATGGATCAAACAAGCATTAATCGTCTTAATTCAGGCATATTGCGAGGAAAGGTGTTTGTATTCCTCCCACGACCCACTGTATCGTGATAAGATACACCACCAATCGTTTATTTCTGAGTAATCATGCATATGACTTTACAAGCGTCATTTTCGATTTGTATGGGTAATGTGTTAAAATTGACGAAAGGTCACGTCTGATTTGATTGCATATTTTGCTTTATTTTAGTACGCCAGGAAAGAGAAACTGACAGAAGTCGGTGAGATGGTCCGATCACGAAATGAATGAATAAACTGTGTGGACTTAACTTCTTCATTGATAGTATGATATGAGTCACATCACGTCTGCCTTTGTCCCTTCTTCCCAGTCATGGTTTTAACCCAACAACGTCTGGCTTTTCGTCGACGTCATCCTGCCCTAATCTTAAGGGTTACAGGCCAGCATCTCGAATGTCAATGCGTCCTCCATGGGCGAAATGCTGTATAAATGTAAATTTCGATAAATATAAGCTTGTGCAACTTAAGTGCCATAAAATAAAACGAATAGTTGAGACCATAAGACAGAACACTAATACTGTGGCATAATTCGGTGATAGCTATATGAGAGAACAATTACTCAATAAAAAATGACAAAAAAAAATATAACGACTACTTAATAAATATGAACTTTAAGCTCTCAGAAAATTTAATTAAAATGAACGGTTTCACAAGAAATCAGATGGTTCCCTAAGAGTTTCGCATGGTGTCATCTAGTGTGGATTCACGTATTCGCGTGAGGACTATCACCCGTGCATCGTCTGATCGGGCAACGTGAACCGGTCTGCAGTTTCCGATGTTTACGTTTAGCGAGCTGATGCGTAGGTGAACGCGATAGGCGCATAGTGCGACGTGCAATACGGCCTTAAGAGCGCGAAAGAGACGGTGGTAGACATATTACAATATCTCAAACAGCGATATCTTAACCTCGACTATGAATGAAAGATTTATCCAGGCACACCATTGGTAGCGAATCTCATGAAAAACATGCAACCAAGAGTTTGCAATCTATACCTCAATTCAATTACGCTGTACTTAACTTCGTTACATGATTAAATACATCTTTGTTTCCACAAAGGAGGATATTTCTAAAAAACAAAAACTCCGCCGAACATTAAAAAAGGAACAAAAAAGTCGAACATGTTCGGAAAAAGCCGGACGGTTGGTAACGCTGTAAACGCGTAATGATTTAGTGGCAAGGTGTTACAACTTTACTGAGTTCATAACAATCGACATTTATCCTTGGGTTGGATCAAATAAATTATACATGATTTTAAAAGTGCTGCAAATAATTGGAAACTACTGTAAACATACTATAATTCGTTGAAAAAGAAAATGATTGCGTAAGAACTGAAAGAATATAAGTTACATGTTCTTTATTTTTCTTCGTTTGTTGGCTCTCCCGAAAAGGGCAGAAAACAGGAATGTTTATATACTTTCATCTCTTGAGTTACTTGCGTCGTCGTAAACAGAAGTGATTGTCATCTTCTTTGTATATGCGCATGTTAAAGTGTTAGTGTTTGTCACTAAAATGGATCGTGATAAGCGAAAAAAAAGTGTTATCTGGAAATATTTTCTAGAAATTAACCCTGGTCGTGCTAAATGCGAAATATGTTCTAGTATTCATTCCTTCAAAGCTGGAACGACTTCCAATTTAGCAAGACACTTGAGAACACAGCATCCTACTGCTGTTCTCACACCCGAAGGTCCTCAGTTGGTTACTGAAGACGAAGTGGAGAGTGTTACTGAAATAAGAACATCATTATTTTCAACGTCTGCCATAGTGCCCTCAACATCGTATTCTATACCCTCGACGTCGACCAAAGAACCGATTCAGCCACCAACCAAAAAACAGAGAACAAGACAGAGCACAATCAGTGATTTCGTCACGAGACCCCTACCAGTGTCGAAGGTCAAAATTTTGGACGGAATTGTTCTGAAATTAATTGTGAAGCAGTTTCACCCATTCAGAATAGTTGAACAGCCAGAATTTAGAGAACTGATACACAATCTAAATCCAAATTATGTATTACCTTCGAGAAAGACTCTCTCGAACGCACTGTTGGATTCAATGTACAATAGCATGAAAGAGAAAGTAAAAGCAAACATGTCTCAAGCTGTTGCGTGTTGTGTTACTACAGACAGTTGGACTTCGGCTACTGGCGAAAATTATGTCGCAATAACTGTGCACTATTTAGATGAAACCCCTAAATTATGCAGCGCGTTACTTGATTGTTTTGCGTTCAATGAAAAACACACTGCCGAAAATATCTCCCACGAAATAAGGAGGGTTTGTCACGAGTGGGAAATTGACAATAAAATTGTCGCAATTGTGACTGACAATGCCACTAATATGATTTCAGCTGCGAGATATTTGCAGTGGCAAAGTATTCCATGTTTCGCTCACACCCTAAATCTGGTTGTGCAAAATGCAATAGCTGAAATAAAAGAGCTGCAAATAAAAGTGAAAACAGCAGTGGAATATTTTAAACGCAGTCCCCATGCACTTTCAAAATTAAAGGAAGTACAAAAACAAATGGGTCTTCCAGAGCAGACTGTAAAACAAGACGTTCCAACAAGGTGGAATTCAACCCTGGCAATGTTTGAAAGTGTAGTGAAGAGCAGGGATGCTATTGTTGCAACTTTAGCAATAATGAATCCTGCAATAGTAATTGCTAAGGAAGACTTTGAAATGCTCGAAGAAATGTGCAAAATTTTAAAGCCTTTTTTACATATCACTGAGGATGTGAGTTCTGAGAAACAAGTAACAATGTCTAAACTAATTCTATTTTCTCGGTGCTTGAGAAAACATTTTGAGAAATACGATACTGCCAACAAACCTAGACAGGTATTATCTGTTATTAGAAAAATCAAGGACGAACTTGACAGACGTTTCAAAGATATTGAAGATAGAGCTATGTTGGCCGAAGCTACCTTGCTTGATCCCAGATTTAAAAAGCAAGCGTTTCTGTCAACAAATTCGTACAACAAAGCAAAACAGTCTGTTATACAAAAAGCTGCAGTATTAAGAATATCCAGCGATGATGAGGCAAAACAGCCTGAGGAACAGGAACAATCAGCAGACACAGAGGAAGATTTATTTTGGGAAGATTTTGACTCCAGTGTTCAACGCTCTTCGAGTCAAACTATTACACCCATGACGTCTACAATAATACAATTCGACAAGTATATCGAAATTCAGCCTTTAGGAAGAAAGGCAGATCCTTTTAGATGGTGGAGTGAACATAAGATATACTACCCGAGACTCTACCAGCTCATGTTAAGACGCTTGTGTGTGGTGGGAAGCTCTGTTCCGTGTGAGCGTGTTTTTTCAAGGGCTGGAAATACTCTCACTGACTTACGACGACGTCTAACTTCGAGGAAATTAAGAAAGATAATGTTTTTGAACTATAATTTATAAACTGCGTGTGTGTAGAACTTTTACGCGAACTGAGCCTTAACTGTATATGTTTGTGACAATACTTGCTTTGAACTGTGTTTAGACAAGAAACATAGATACAGTTATGCAAGTAATCAGTAATCCAATGCTGTAATGTGCATATAACTCTTGTCATTACCATAATGTGTGGAAGACCGAGCTTAGGTCTGTTTCTTTTTGTGTAAAATCGAGTTTTTTCGGGAAACACACCAATATAGATAAACTTAAAAATCAAAATCCATATCAAAATATAAAATTTTATCCAAACTGTTAAAGCCGTTCCCAAGAATCATGAAATTCGCGTTTTTAGTTAAAAAAATTCTTTTGTGTAATATCGCGTGCTGTAAGGAAAGACACCTATATATAGATAAACATAAAAACCAAAACCTTGGCTACATTCAATACGTACTAACAAAGTTTTACGAATGGAACTATGTGGGATATATATATTGTAAAATTGACTTTTTACGAAAGAATGGAACTATGCAGGTGAACTCAAAAAGCAAAAACCAGTCTAAATACAAAATTTCATTCAAATCGTTAGGGCCGTTTTCGAGATACGCGAAATATAATACATAATCCAAGTGCTATTGCTCGTGTGTAAAGAAGGTGTGTGTGTGTTTTGCATTGCATCTGCAACAAATAAGAGGTACGTATTTATTCATCATACTTGGATTTTTTATTTTAATCGTTTGTATTGGGAGCTGTGTACTCGCTGTATATCGTTTCTGTCATCACTAGTTCGTGTATTACTCGCGAAAACTAAGGTGACGTGGGCGCGGTGGTTGATGGTAGCGATAGTAAATGGGAAATGCCTTTACGCTCGTTCCCGTCAGCCACCGCCAAGTGTCAGCTTGGTTTTCACGAGTAATATTACGGCCCACGAACTTCGTTTGTTCGTTCCGAGGTTCCTTTGTTAGGCCGGTATTACACTATCAAATTTCTTTGTCAAAGATTTGATCAAAGATGTGATCCAATATTCCGTCCAATATATTTGACAAAGATCTTTGACGTAGCGCTACAAGGGGTATTACACTGTCATCAAATTTTTCGTCAAAGTTCAAGATGGCTGACAACAACTTGTTATTAACCGCAGTAGTTCAACGTACTCCAACTGCATTGTGTGCACATGCGGAAAAGAAGTGGGGGGAAAAAATGGAACCATACACACGAGGCTGACAGTCTTAAAAGTCCTGGGATTACAACTTGATAATAAATTCAGTTGGGAGGAGCACACCACAGAACTGCAGAAACGCCTTAACAAATCTCTATTTGTAATTCGAGTGTTTGCAGACATAGGCAACATAAAAATGAAAAAGCTTGCATACTTTCATTCCATAATGTCATATGGGATAATATTTTGGGGTAAATCTTAAGTCAAACAAAAGTTTTCAAGGTCCAAAAGCGTGTAATACGTATTATTTGTGGAGTAAATTCACGGACCTCCTGCAGAAACCTCGTCAAAGAACTGGGTACTTCAGATTCTTGCATTGGTACTGGGGGAAAATAAGAAAGAAAATGAAACTGTTGGCGGGCCAGAAGTACAGTGAGACTGTCGTTTGGACGTACGAGATTTGCAGGTTAGCTTTTTTTGTTTTGTATTTCATGCCTAGATACTTCCGTAGAGATATTGTTGCATGTGGATCATTATATGTAATGATTATTACAATACATGCAACGATATGTTTGTACAGTTATCTAGGCATGAGAAACAAACAAAAAAAACTATAACTCTCGTAGGCCCAAATGACAGAGTCTCACTATACTTCCGGCTCGCAGGTTAACTACTGCCTCTCAGTATATTTACTTCTTAATAAAATTTGTCGTAAATAATATATCTCTTTTTCCAACAAACAACTCAGTTCATACATACAATACCAGGAACAAAAATGATCTGCACAAGGACTTAAAAACACTTACTTTAGTTCAAAAAGGGGTCCACTACTCAGGAACACTCATCTTCAATAATTTGCCAGGAAATTTAGTTAGAAATAAAGATCAGTTTAAAAGGAGCCTGAAAGACTTACTACTGGCCAACTCCTTCTACTCCATTGGCGAAATTTTTAATAGAAACAAATGATGTATTGTATTTATTCATACTATTAGTATTTTTATTTCAGCTTAAAAAAATCGACATGTTCCACATCCACGAGGATCTCCTCAGCACGGATCTATGGTACGAAAAACTAATCTAATCTGGGTGAAGCCGTGGGTTTTACGACGACACGATAAAAGCATTCAACAAAACTTGTTACGTGAGCTTACAGTGGAAGACGTCAAGTCGTACATCAATTACTTAAGAATGGATGAGCATACATTTCTGTATGTGCTCAATGAAGTGTATCCTCATATCACGAAGCACAATTTTCACTTAAGAACTGCTATATCTTCAGAAGACAGGCTCACTATAACACTCCGATTCCTTGCTACAGGAGAGGGTTATGTTAGGTTAGGTCAGGTTAGGTCTCCAATCTTCTTAATGTATTTTTGTATTCAGGGTGCCTCACGTTGTAAAGCGCCTCATAAGCTTCAGACATCTCTATTAATTCTGTAGTTGTCGGCACACACCAATTGTATTTACCGGCAATGGTTATAAAAACACTACAGACGACAGAACGCTGCAGCAATGCTAGCGCTCCGCGTGGTAACATATCGCATTGCAGTGAACAGAAGACAAGCGATTTCTTTGATCAAATATACGACCTCGGCCTAGATTTGATCAAATATTGGACGACATTTGTCAAAGATCCCTATTACACTATCAAATATCTTTGACAAAGATATTGGACAAAGAAATTTGATAGTGTAATACCGGCCTTAGACGCATCGTCCACTTGACTGCCATCTGGCGGTCGTAATCATTCGGCACGTCTCGGCATGATTCGGAAGTTGCCTTCGAATCATACCGTGCTAAGAATCGATGAATCGTTGGAACTTGGAATCGTCACGACTCGGAAACACGCAATCGTTCTTACGATTCTTTTGAACGACGATTCGTCCGTATCACGATTCGATTCTTACGATTCTTTATTTAGAGTCGTTCAAATGAACGACTCATTCACGAATCGCCACAACTCTAATTAAATGGGTGAAAAATTCTGGATGCCGCAGAAGGTATTTTATCTACATTTTCGGTGTTACGGCATCCCCTGTGAATGTTTACAGCATCATAACGTTCACTTCCGTGTTTGGCGACATCGCGGTGAAAGCACATTGGAAGCGTGTGTTAGTCATCGCCATACTGGCGTATCACCCAGCGTGATGGTATATGGGGTGCCATTGGTTACATGTCTCGGTCACCTATTGTTCGCATTGACGGCACTTTGAACAGTTGACGTTACATTTCAGATGTGTTACGACCCGTGGCTCTACCCTTCATTCGATCCCTGCGAAACCCTACATTTCAGCAGGATAATGCACGACCACATGGCGAAGGTCCCGTACGGGCCTTTCTGGATACAAAAAATGTTCGACTGCTGCCCTGGGCATCACATTCTCCAGATCTCTCACCAATTGAGAACGTCTGGTCAATGGTGGCCGAGCAACTGGCTCGTCACAATACGCCAGTCACTACTCTTGATGAACTGCGGTATCGTGTTGAAGCTGCATGGGCAGCTGTACCTGTACACACACAAGCCATCCAAGTTCTGTTTGACTTAATGCCTAGGCGTATCAAAGCAGTTATTACGGCCAGAGTTTGTTCTTCTGGGTATTGACTTCTCAGGATCTATGGACCCAAATTGCGTGAAAATGTAATCACATGTCAGTGCTAGTATAATATATTTGTCCAATACCAGTTAATCATCTGCATTTCTTCTTGGTGTATCAATTTTAATGGCCAGTAGTGTAGTTATCCTAGCAGGCAAAGGGGATATACAGTTTAACATTGAAGCTGAATTTTGCGTCGTTCCTAACAAATCTTAACACCATTCGGAGGTGAAAGGTAGTTTAGTAACAGGCTGAAAAATTCTATGTCCCGGACGGGATTCCATTCTTTGATCCTTCGATTTCCAGACGTAAATTGTACCATTAGAGCGCTATGCTATCATTTTCAATGATTCGATGTCCGCCGCGATACAACAACAGCCTCTCTTTGTCATCCATTAACGGATCCTGAATACTTAGACCTGCGGCGGAAACGAATCGTCGTGCAAATGCAATACGGCAAAGCTGGTAAACCGGTGGCGCATAAGAAATGGCGAACGCTCGTGCTACAATGCCGGAGAATCGCAAATCCTGCCGGCTGGCGAACGCTCTCCGTAATTGCATTGTGCGGAGGGCTTTATTGCTGAGCCGGTTACTTACTCCCCCGCTGCTGCGAGACGCCGAAACAGCTTTTGCTGCTACTTAACCACGCGCTGCCGCTGTTATTCCTGATATACCAGCTTTGGCCGCCACGAGTTGTGTTGTGGTTCTCGTAATAACGTGACGGCCAAATAATTCCGCAGGCGTGCAGCCGCGAGCGATCCCACAGCGGGGAGGCAAATGTAATTTATCCGCTGGTGTGCATTAACAGAGAACTACGGTGTATATTAGAACTGTTCTTCTCTTTAGGCGTTAAAGCTGTCACCATCCCGAAGATTAAGTCCAACACTGCCTACTAGGCATAGTCATATTGGATAAGTTATTGCCTTATCTTGCGCCGATCTAGGAGTGGGCTCATCCCATCATTTACGGAAGGAGAAAGGAACAGTTCATCTACGTCAATTTCGAAATATTTGATACCTTTCTTTCTTTGTTTATAACATGTTCTGTCTATTCCTCAAATTGGGAATGTCGTATTTTTTTCTAGATAAAATTAGTGTTTGGCAATTAGCTAAGGGGTAAGTGAATGCTGAGTCTTAAAGGCCAAGATCTGACTCACACAGACAAAGGGGTAATTGCTCTAGGATACTCAACATACAAATCATAGCTAGAAATGCATGTTTCTTTGAATGACAGGAGATAATTCTTAAAAAGCCAGATATCACTTCCTGAAACACTTTTTCACATTGAACAAGATGAAATACAGGCTCAAACTGTCAACCTAAATAAGTGCAAAAAAAAAGCTCTGAGCTCTATGGGACTCAACATCTGTGGTCATAAGTCCCCTAGAACTTAGAACTACTTAAACCTAACCAACCTAAGGACATCACACACATCCATGCCCGAGGCAGGATTCGAACCTGCGACCGTAAAGAAGTGCAGTAACAAGCAATTTCTTACTTAACCTTATTTACACTAACACATCTTGCGCGTTTCCACCCATCCTCCATTCAAGGAATGCAGTTATACCTTAACCATTATTAAGTTTGTGTCGATTACAGTTAAAATACTAAGCGAAACAACCACCACAGTTAGATGCACTTACATTTAAATTATGTGTGCTGCATTTACACACATAAAAAAGTTCTGGATCACCTCGGTTACGAGAGTGCTGGAACCTGTACAGAAAATTGGAAGAGAGATCTTCCTCCCTTCTTATTGCTCATGAAAACCACACATTGAATGTTGTACCATCCTACAGCGCGACCTTCAGAGGTGGTGGTCCAAATTTCTGTACACAGCGGTACCTCTAATACCCAGTAGCACCTTCTCTTGCATTGATGCATACCTGTATAGTCGTGGTTGGTGGTTCACGTCTATCCCAGGCATGTTCGATAGGGTTCATGACTGGAGAACATGCTGGCCACTCTAGTCGAGCGATGTCGTTATCCTGAAGGAAGACATTAACAAGACGTGCACGATTTAGGTGCGAGTTGTCGTCCACGAAGACGAATGCCCAGCCAATAGTCTACCGATATGGTTGCACTATCGGTCGGAGGATGGCATTCATGTATCGTACAGCCGTTACGGCGTCTTCCAGCTGCGCACGTCGGCGCCACATAATACCACCTGAAAACATCAGGGAACGTCCAGATTTCTGCACTCGCTGGACGGTGTGTCTAACGCGTTCACCCTGACCGGGTTGCCTCCAAACACGTCTCCGACGATTGTCTGGCTGAAGGCATATGCGACACTCATCGGTGCAGAGAACATGATGCCAATATTGAGCGGTCCATTCGGTTTGTTGTTGGGCCCATCTGTACCGCGCTGCATGGTGTTGGTTGCAAGGATGGACCTCGCCATAGTAGTCGGGAGTGATGTTGCGCATCATGCCGCCTATGGCGCACAGTTTGTCGTAACACGACGTCCTGTGGGTGTAAGAAAAGCTTTATTCAACATGATGGCGTTGCTGTCAGGGTTCCTCAGAGCATAATCCGTAGGTAGCGGTCATCCACTGCAATAGCGGGCCCTGAGCTGCCTGAGCGAGGCATGTTATCGACAGGTCTTGTTCTGTATCTCCTCCATGTCCGAACATCATTGCTTTGATTCACTCCGAGGCGCCTGGACACTTCCGTTGTTGAGAGCCCTTCCTGGCACAAAGTAGCAGTGCGGACGCTATCGAACTGCGGTATTGACCGTCTAGGCATGGTTGAACTACAGACAACACGAGCCGTGTACCTCTTTGTGCGGGTTTAGTGACATCTTTGAACAGTCAAAGGGACTGTGTATGTGATACAGTATCTACAGTCAACGTCTGTCTTCAGGAGTTGGAGTTCTGGCAGCCGAGGTGATGCAAAACTTTTTTTGATGTGTGTATATGCATAGGACACATGTTTATCGATTCTCTAATAATTGTGCTGCATCTCGAAAAGGTGCGAGGAACACATCAGACACGTCTGACTTGGACAGACAGAGAAATCTGCTATAGCTGAATATAGTATCAAAGAAAAACACACCTTTGATTTCGAGAACAGCAGGGTGCTGTGCCGAGCCGGGAGCTCTTGGGACACCATCATTAAAGAATCGACAGAAATACGGATCCAAAAGGATCTTGTGAACAGGGGCGAAGGTTATCACCTTAGCGCGACCTGGAATCCAGCATTAGGCGCAATACGCCGTGAACGCTCCAAGAACCGTCCAGCTCGCTAGACGCGACCGGAATGCCCTGACGGAGACACGAACGGCGCACCCGCTTCCCCCTCCACCCCGCCCACCGGCTCCACTGGATCCAGCCTCGTGCGGCTAGGTGGTGGGGGGCACGCCACAGGTACAAAGGGACCGGCATTCGCATAGTCTCGGCACTTCCCCATAAGATCATGCATTTGTCACTCGTCGAAATGTTGCAGTTTGAAGATAGTGCCACCCGGCTGGAAGCCCGAGAACTATTCACTAGCTGTATATGCGGGAAACCATACATTCACATAATCTTAGATCTTGTCAGTAGATGCAAAATGTATTCTACTAGAAGCTAAAATTAATACACTGGCACGGAGTTACTATAACGAAAGAAATGGATTGCAGTTCATTTTACTGGGTAAAAATTAATATAATAATTAATGTTGCTGTTTTATTTTCATCAAGATATGTGTCGTGGAGTATGTACGGTTCAGTTTAATAGGAGATGGACCATCAATCTGACACCACGCATTCGTCTTGTAAAGCTCATTACAATATATCGAGAGGTAATGGCATCAGTCTGAAAGACTAGAGGCAGCCTGTGAATGCTGTGTGAAATAATATATCACTGTGGAAATAACTGCTTTGGAATCAAATAGTAGTCACCTCCATTCATGTTTGAAATTCCTCTCCAAATTTCTTATAAACTTTAAAATGCGATGCACGAATATTTTTTGATTTGATACACTCGAAAACGAGAACGTGCAAGAATTTCCTCGATTTCATTAGCACTGTTGAACTAACAGACTTTCAGCTGTAATATGGCGACACCCTCAGAGTAGTTTCGGAATGTTGAAGAGATCTTGGCAAGGAAACTTTCGTTAAAAGACAAGCGTTTTACAGTTACTGAATGAAAGAGTTTAATGCTTTAAAAGATACTTGTGGCTTTAGAACTTGTCATATAGATTCCTTTCCCTTACTTAAGTTAACATTTTATGACATCACTGGACGTTTGTCAGAAATAATAAAAATTATTATAATTTTATTCATTTTTGTCACACATGACGAGAACATCAATAACACGCTTTCATTTAGTATATATCTTCCTCCAGGAATTGCAACTTTTTGAATAAAAGATTACATTTTTTGTTTTTTAGCTTGAGTATTTAAACAAATTCGCAAGAATTAATTTAAGTCAAGTTCCTGTCCCTTTTAGTTAAGAAACTACGAACGCTCTAAGTTTTATGGGCTAATGCACCAAGCTGTACGTAATTGGCTTCGTTCAGATGGATGCTTCGATGGATGATTTGGCGATGGAATGCTCATAGAAGTAAGCTGTTCCAAAGAGTGTCCATTTTCCTGAATGAACAAATGAAGTGCCTCCTAAGCCATCTGTGAATGAGATACAATGTTGCTGGTGGCACTAAGCGCCAAGCTTCATCGATGCACTGACTGAAGCCGAGGTCGTTTCAACTTCCTGGATGATGGGTAGGACACTGTGGTAAGAATAGCCTTGTCTTTATCCGATTTAACGCTAGCGGATTTTTGTGCTGATATTTAAAGATCTTGTTTGTGTCACCGAACTACAGTCTGGAACCGCGTTGCCGCTACGGTCGCAGGTTCGAATCCTACCTCGGGCATGGATGTGTGTGATGTCCTTAGGTTAGTTAGGTTTAATTAGTTCTCTCAGTTCTAGGCGTCTGATGACCTCAGAAGTTAAGTCGCATAGTACTCAGAGCCATTTGATTTGTGCCACCGAAACCACTATCCGAGATAACTACAAGCAAGGTTTGTGGCTCCATTGTTAAAATCAAATGAAGTTTATTCTAATTAATACTCGGTACTGTAACTCCATGGGAAGTTACTACATAAACTATGTTAATAATTCTGTAGAAAAAATAACGTCCCTTACCTTCGCCTTTCTAAATGAATATTACATCCATATATTATATTGTACGTTACAGAGGAAAACACTTCCAGAGGATAGTAGAAGGCTCGTAACATGCGGGATGATCACGAACCAGGAGTAATAAATGAAAGAAGAAGACCGAAAGAGAATAGATGGGATTTAAAAGGGTGTAAGGCAGGGATGCAGTTTTTCTTCTCTTATGTCAGCGTGTGGCTTTTGGAAGTAATTACGGAATAAATGTAAACGTACTGACGCCGGATTGAATTCGGTGCGAGAGAATATCATAGATATGGTGAACTTAAGGTATTCTTAGAGTTAGTGAAAGTGAGAAAGAATTACCGGAACTTTTGAATAGGATGAAGAGTTTAATGATCACAGAATACGAATTGTAAATAAATGGAAGAATGACATAAATGAAATTAGAAATAACCTTTACATCACGTAGCAAACAAAGTGAAAGAATTGTGGTAGTCTGGAACCAAACCAGCATATGATGGGCGAAGCAAGTAGCACAGACAATGAAAGCATTCTCCGGTAATATAACGAGGCCTTAATTCGAGGAAATATTTCCTGGGATTGTAAGTCTGAAGAACACAGTTGTATGTAAGTGGCTCTTGCTTTGAGATATGGTGTTAAAGGAGGATACTTAAAATTAAATGGACAGTTAAGAACTGGGAAGTGCTCCGCTGAACAGGCGAGGCGAGTAATATGCCGATAACACAAATTAAAAGAAGGGATAGTATGATAGGTTACGTGTTAAGAAATCGGGAAATATTTCTCATTGTACTAGAGGTAGTCGCAGGAGACAAAATAAACTTCTTTCACTTCACGTCAATGGTCACAATTTGTCATAAGGCTACCGGTTTCTGCCTCAGATGTTTTGTGAAACAGGTAGTCTGATGACAAAAAAATTTGTGACCATAGACGTGAAGTAAAGGATATTTATTCTATATTCGGGTCACTGTTCAATACCCGACTACGTTGCAGCTTGTAGAAGGCAAAGAAAATATGTGGCAATATATCCAAAAAAAATAAGGATGTAGGGCGTAAGTGCTACTCTGAGATGAAGATAGGGTATCGTAGTGGAGCGCATCAAGGAAGTCGGAAGACTGGTGGAAAAAATGAGAAACGTAGACTAGTATTGCTTCCAGTACACTCCTTAGTGAAGGGGGTCTGCTTTGAAAATGAAACGATGGTGTATAAAATCTTCTCGGTGAAACGATGATGCATGTATTTTGTTATGCTATGACTGTGTGCTGTCCAGTTATCACAACTTCGTCTGATACTTGATCCAGTTTCACCGTCTATCGTTAACTTTCTGAATGTCTCCAGGTTCACCTCATTAGAGGCAGAATGTGGTAAAAAAAGAAATATTGGTTTTTATGATTTCTTTCAGAAAGTGTAAGGCAGACAGCACGTAGAACACTAGTGCGACCCAGTCTTGAGTACTGCTCGAGTGTTTTGGATCCCCACCAAGTCGGATAGAAGGAAGACATATAAGCAGTTCAGAAGCGGGCCGCTAGATTCGTTACCGGTAGAAGAATACTGAGAAAGCTGACCGCATCATGATCCTAGTGCCGCCAACGTACGTTTCGCGGAAGGACCACGAACATCAGAGAAACTGGAGACCATTCGTTGATGTATAGAAAGTCGATTTCCGTTGAATAGGAAGCGAAATGCTAAGTAGTTGTACAACGTACACTCCGCTACATACCGTATGAAGGCTTGCGGTGTATGTGTGTTGACGTAGATGAAAATTTCTGTATATTTTAATTACGTTTTTAAATTTTAATGCCAAGACATGAGCTCTACCTTTATAAAAGCGATCTGAAGTAGAACAAATTAACTGTTACTACTACAACAACTGTTGCTGCTGCTCCACCGCAACTATTTTGAATGTATTAAAGCTCGTACGGACATACGCCAAAAAAAGTTGATTGGGAGACTGGCCTCCCAAAAAAGCATCTAGACCGATGCATCTAGATCTAACTGCTTCTAGAGGTAGTTCTCGCAGTTGCCCTAAGATTTCGTGACACAAATGTCAGAAGAAAAGTTCAGGAAGAATGGGAGAAAGGAGGACAGCTTACTACAAAAGAACATTTTAGGATGATGAACGAAACATTGATGTTGCTAACTGCACGGAAGGAACTGTACGACTGCTATCATCGATTCACAATAACCAATATCTCCATGAAACACTCAAAGGCGGTAATCAAACTGTGGTCCCCTGTTACTGGACTTAAGAAAATTGCACAAGGCGAGAAACAAACTACAGAAAGGTGTTACCATGGAAGGCAGAAACTGACCATTAACAAGCGTGACCTGGCACAAATCTATTTCAATTAATTCTACAACATCTTAATTCTATAACATCCGTAATTTAGTGGATTAAAAACATATTAGTTTCCACAATGAACTGAAAAACAAACCACTGGATGATAAAAATGCAGTGTTCCGAATATAAGTTTAACATATACTGTTGTCAGAGCAACAACAGGAAATTTTGCAAGGTTGCGTTTATCTTGCCACAAAACATAGTAAAGTAGCAACAGTGTACAGAATACAGACCGTAATCAACTGCAACATGCATTACGGTAGACAAAAAAATTCTTCGTTTTTTTTTCAACTTAACAGACTTGCACACACACACACACACACACACACACACACACACACACACACACACACACTCTTACAACTGGTTGATGTGCTCAGTATGGGGTGAAACCACCTCTGGCACCAATACATGCCTGACAGCACGGAACATGATGTGAATGATTTCATCAATCACATGTTGAGGCAATAACGCTCATTCCTCCTGCAGAACGGCCCACCGTCTTGGAGAGGTGTTGGTGAATGCTGACGTGATTCAATCCGTCTCCCTAGTGCATCTCAGACATGCTCTATGGCATTCAAACATGGTGAGCGATCAGGCCATCCGTGCTCTATGAGATCGAGCGTTATAGTCCGTCAGTATGAAAATGAGTCCACGGCACCTGGCAGTAACCGCGCATAAGATCCCAAAATTTCCTCACGGCACCTGACAACGGTTAAAGCTTGCTGATTCACACCGTTGAGGACACTCCTCCATATCTCTTTTCCACAATGCTTGGGTCCCGAAATCGTGTTCGACGTGTCCTGCAGTGGCGAATCCGTCGGGAATCACTCGCCAGACCAAACTGGAACTCATTTGTGAAAAGAGTATTGGCGCACTGTTCGACCGTCCAGGTGGCATATTAACGGCTCCACACTAGGCGTTTCCTTCTGTGAAGACACGCAAGAAGTAAACAGACAGCAGGTCACCAACATTGGCGACTCTCCCACTTCCATTCTTCCTATGGCCCTCCACAGCAGAATATCTGTAGGTGTCTTCTACGTGCCATACAGCACAGCGATTGTGGATGTGGAACTACTCTGCAAACACTACCCAGCCTGAAAGGTGCCCTGACGTCATTCCTGATGTGGTAGTCCTTTGATTGGAAAGCCATCTTCCTTGCAGAACACTATCGTAACCACGTCTGTGGACAGTTTGTATGATAATACCGTGAATTAGACACGGACAAGGTAATAACAGTTTGTTGCTTTCATTTTGGAAATGTTTCAAATGGCTCTGAGCACTACGGGACTTAACATCTTAGGTCATCAGTCCCCTAGAACTTAGAACTACTTAAACCTAACTAACCTAAGGACATCACACACATCCATGCCCGAGGCAGGATTCGAACCTGCGACCGTAGCAGTCCCACGGTTCCGGACTGCAGCGCCTAGAACCGCACGGCCACCGCGGCCGGCTTCATTTTGGACACCAGTGTATATCAGCCCAGATCATTCCCACTTGACAATAATAATAATTTTTCCGTTGAAAAAGGCAGAAAAAAGAGAAAGGAAAGATAATTTATTAGAATAGTATTTAGAAAAGAAGAAGAAAGGGAAGTACTTCAAAAATTATTCCACAAGAAAAAAAAATGGAGTACTCGTCATACAGCAATAACAATTACTTTATTAATTTATTTTGTATCTACAAGGTACGTCTCAATTAAGTACACCAATAGATAACGTATTACCCTACGTCATGGAGTATTTTGATCAAACAATAATAGTAACAACACCAACAGTATTAATAAGAGCAATAATGGAAGACAGTGCGTTATCTTTCCACAGCTGCTACCACGGTAGGATTACTCTAATTTACAATTTTTTTGTGTACTACTACAGTATATCATAGACGGATCAAATTAATACAGCTCAGTACAGCGTGTCTGTTTATGTCACTCATTAATACAAGTCGACATACTGAAAAGAACTGCATCTCCATTGTTTCATACAACGTGCCAGTGAGATAGCTGCCCGTTATCTTTATTTGAAAACTTGACTTAGTTCACAGTTTTATCAAACAATACATGAGTATATGCGTAAACGATACCGACTGCTTAATTTGTACTACTTTTGTTTTATCTTTTATGCCGGCCGTTGCGGCCTAGTGGTTCTAGGCGCTTCAGTCTGGAACCGCGCGACCGCTACGGTCGCAGGTTCGAATCCTACCTCGGGCATGGATGTGTGTGATGTCCTTAGGTTAGTTAGGTTTAAGTAGTTCTAAGTTCTAGGGGACTGATGACCTCAGATGTTAAGTCCCATAGTGCTCAGAGCCATTTGAACCACTTTTTTTATCTTTTTCGTTGTCAGATGCAGGTTTACAGCTTGTATCATTTGTAATTCAGCGTTTACTGAGTACATTATGACTACACGACGTTAAAGACCTGAAGAACAAGCAGTAGTCGCTGTCCGTGCGACATTCGTACAATACCCTGGAATAATCGCTACAGTTTCCTTCTTCGGTGTAAGATCCGTTTCCTTCTTGTGCCCTCGTTCAACTGGATGGCTTATCTCTAATGACCTTGTTGTCGACGGTATGCTAAATCTTCCACCTTTTAAATTTATAGATATTGCTTATTAATGAGACCACGATGAAGGCAGTCTCTACGTCGTAAACAGGTGATTAACATAAGAGCATGGCTCTTTAATCTTCTCTAACACGCTTCCGAAGCGCGTCCAGTTTTCCTTTTTTCTCTCGCCACCGTGTCAGATTCTGTCCTCTAGGGGAAGATTGTTTCGTATACAGCGTAATTGCCGTTTACGGCTTTACCCTTGTTATCGGTGCCACGGGACACATAAATCACCTGACAAAGTAGCTAGCTGCTTCGTCACCTGCTTATGGATTCAGAGACAGGGTAGCACAGCCTTGAGGTAGGCTGCTCAACCGCACCTCAAGGGGTCATTCAGTCGTACAGTAATCCTGTGGATTTCATTATACAAGTTACTCTAAGCCCTTTGGCGTGATAAACAATACAAGTTGCTTGCCAAGCCAGATATTCCTGACGCCATTTGGTTTCAAATCGGACAAACATTTGTGACGTCAAACAACACAGTACAATTAAACTGGTAGTTAAACAACACTGATGTCCGCCACCGTATCTGAGTGGACAGCGCGCCAGCTTGTCAAGTCTGAGAGGGGGGGGGGGGGTTCTATTTCCGGCTGGATTGGAGATTTTCTCCATCCAGGGACTGGGTGTTAGTCGTCTCCATCGTCATCCTTTCATCCTCATCGACGCGCAAATCGACGAAGTGGAGTCACATCAAAAGACTTGCACCAGGCGGTCGGGTCTACCCGCTGGGAGGACCTCGCCACATGATATTTCATTTCAGTAACACTGATAAATGTTATTCGGTTTAGAGTTACGCAGTTGGTGTATTTTTCTTTAACTGGTGTTGAGACCATTGTAGTCACATAAAAGTTGGGCAGTATCACAGATGGATCTGCCTCATACACGTGCTATGGTACTGGATACGCGGTGTTCGGTAAGTTCCGTTACGGACTTCTAGAACTTGTAGAGGAGAGTGAGTACATACTACCTTGAATAGGGGCCCAGGTCCAGAAACGTACAGTTTCCGTTCAATGGCGGTTTGAATTCAGATTTGTAACGTGTCAATGTCTGCGCAGGGAAGGAGAAAAGTCTCAAAGTTGCAGTAGGTTAGGCAGGGTGAAGTCTCCTACGGACTAGTCCTCGTAGAGCTCTGGCCGCTGCACTGTAAATTAAAGAGACATCAGGTAGAATGGAGATTGTGTACCAAAACGTGCTTCATAGCTACAATGCCTGTAACACCGTTGATGGTCGCCACATTGAGCATCCGCTGAAATGCATTAGTAGGGCACTGTACGTAGAATGTAAATTGGGTCCTTTTCTGTTTTGGAATAATGAAAACACGTAATGTTGAAGCAGTAATCCTAACAAATCTGCTTAAGTGTTAAATGTATGTTCCGTTATGTTTCCTTTCGAATTGTTACGTAATAATTGCCCTACGTCACACCTAATTTATTTCCTCAAGCTGAAGTGGATGCGTTGTTACACATCTGAACTAAAACCGTATGTTTTCGGACTTAGATTCATATTCATAATACTATGTACTCATTCCCTTTTACAAGTCCTAGAAATCTGTAACGGGAATTTCCGAATACCCTGTATACAGTACCATAGCACGTGTATGCGGCAGATTTCTGAGTGATACTGCCAAGTTTTTATATCATTACAGTAGTCACAACAGCAACTGAAGGAAAATACACCAACCGCGTTACTCTGTACAACACAACGCTTTTATTACTGGATTCGTGAGTAAGACCGTGCGACTGCTACGCTCGCAGGTTCGAATCCTGCCTCGGGCGTGGATGTGTGTGATGTCCTTGGGTTACTTAGGTTTAAGTAGTTCTAAGTTCTAGGGGACTAATGACCACAGCAGATGAGTCCCATAGTGCTCAGAGCCACTTGAACCATTCGTGAGTAAGGTCGTGGCGTTATCAACCGGTTTAATAAGCAAAATAGATACGCATATCATAGACTAAGTCAACAGCAGTATATTGTTCTCCACTGTTTACAATAATCTGCCAACGGTGGTTGACTTCTGGATTCCACGGCTGTAGAAATCGCGTGGTTTTCAGGCGAAGATCTCGTCGAACCATTTTCGCAGTGCATATTCATCCGGAGAGCAGAATACGGGCGGGCCTTATCGTGGAGTAGCATCACTTCTTGCAGTTTTCCTGGTTGTTGTTCTTGAATTGCCTCCGCAAGACTTCTCAGTTGTTGGCTGTAATGGTTACACCTCGAGGAAAGAATTCGTGGCACACCACCGTCGCTCTTCCACCAGATGCTTAGCATTAGCATTTGTGGATGCGTGCAGGTCATTGTACAGGAAATTACTGCTTTGAGCTCGACCATGACTTTATTTTCCTTATTTTACCACAAAGACACCATCTCCGTGACCAGCTACGACACAGGACAGGAATGACCAGTGTTGGTAATGAGATAATTGGTGACGAGCAAGAGGAGATGCACATATGCCCACCAGCTGATTTTTGTTATTTTGGGTAAGAGCATGTTCTAAGCATAGATCCGATGGTGGAATGGTTACAGTTCATCACTTTCTCCAGTTCTCGAGTACTCTGACGTGGAACATTGTGGATTAATGCGTTCAAACGATTTTCATCAAACCTGAAAGTGGAAAGTCACATGTCAAAAAGACCCACCTTAACCTGAGAAAACCGTTTTCTTCCCATGCTCTGTCCAGTAGCATTATCATCACACACGGCGCAAATGTTCCTGGCTCCCTTCGCTACTGTCGCCCGCTACTGAACCCAAACAGAAGAATATGTAGGAAACGTTCCGATTTCTTCACTTTTCTAGCCTCCATAGCTTCACTCATTATCTCTAAATGACAATATGCTAACTCAGATAGCATCACTGAAGGACAAATAAGAAATGACAGTCAGTAAATAAACTCATAACAACCGGAATACCAACAATCAAAAGAGAAACCCTACGAAGTTTCGAACAAAGTTATATATTTATATTCCTTGTTTAATACAAACTACAGAGTGTTGTTTTTACTTGTTTAATATACGACGAGGAGATCTGATAAGCGTAGACGTCACCAGATACAATACCATAGTTGCTGACATCCCTCTGAATGCACTGTGATCTACTAATGAAGTAAAAGAATGATTGTTCAATTAAATCTATGTCTGCAAAAATGTAGTCAGTCCCTTATTGATGACACTAGACAAGCTAATTTTTTATAAAATGAGTCAAGACTTCATATTACCTGTCCTATAATTGTAAACATTGGTAAACATAAATGCAGTCAGAATGTTCATGAAAAATAATAACCAGCGCATGATTTATACCATCTTGCGAATCAAAAAAGCCGCGAAAATAAACCCAGTCAGCACGTTGGTGAAAAATAACTGAGTATCATTGCATAATGGGGTTTTTGATGGCCAGCGGAATTGTCCAAACTCAGAAGAGTGTCCCTGGAAACAATCCGTAGCAATTATGGAGGAGTAGAGTGTCGCATTGTCCTGCTGGAATTGCCTAAGTCTTTCGTAATGTACTATGGGCACGAATGGATTTAGGTGATCCAAGCAGCATGCTTACGTACGTGTCACCTGTCAGAGTCGTATCCAGCGGTTGACGGGTCCCATAACACTCCAACTGCACACATCCCAATACACATCCCAATACACATCCCAATACCCTTACGGAGCCTCCACCAGTTGAACAGTCCCCTTCTGACATGCAGCGTCCATCGATACGTGAGGTTGTCTCCACATCCATACACTTCCATCCGCTCTATACAATTTGAAACGTGACTGGTCCGACCAGGCAACATGATTCCAGCCATCAACAGTCCAATGTCGGTGTTGACGGGCTCAAGCGAGGCGTAAAGCTTTGTGTCGTGCAGTCATCAAGGGTACGCGAAAGGGTCTTCGGCTTCGAAAGCACGTATCGATGATGTTTTGTTGAATGGTTCGCTCGCTGACATTGTTGGTGGACCAGCTTTGAAATCTGCAGGAATTTTCGGAAAGGTTGCACTTCTGTAACGTTGAACGATTGTCTTCAGTCGTCGTTGATCCCGTTCTTACAGGATCTTTGCCGGCAGCAGCGACGTCGGAGATTAGATGTTTCATCGCTACGTCGGAGATGCTGTGTCCCATCACTCGAGGGCCGACTATAACACCACGTTCAAACTCCGTTAAATCTTGATAACCTCCTATTGTAATAGCAGTAACTGACCTGACAACTGCGCCGGACATTTGTCTTATATAGGCGTTGCCGACCGTAGTGTCGTATTCTGCCTGTTTACGTATCTCTGTATTTGAATACGAATGCCTATACCAATTTTTTCGGCACTTCAGTGTATGTTCATGGTTTAGAATACTTAGGTGATGTGTATTTACAAAACAATATTTCTTGTTTCTAGGACACGAAAAAGATACAAACTATTTGTAATGAAAAATTTGCTTTGAATTTAGCAAAAAATAATTCTACGGTCTATCAATGTTGTAAAATACTAATTTCAAATACAACTGCTAGCGCAGAAACATTCTCCGATATTGATGATGCTTAAAACAGCATGGCTGTTCGTGTCAATATCAGCCCACACTAGACCTCTGTAACTAAGTGTACTTCAGTTATAACCACCCGGTAGTTTCGTACTTGTGCACTACATAAAGATTTACAGTTCTTGCTTGTTTTTATTGCTCTGTACTTCTATAATTTTAGTCATTTTCGATTACTAATTATTTAGATGAGTCTAGTCCGCGGTACAGTGAATATGAACTTGAACCACTGAATTTCCGTAATGGATAATGATACGGAAAATATTTCGAAGTTCGTCGAGACATCAAGAACATATAGTAGAAGGTTCGATGATTTACCATGAACAGAAATTGTAGAAGTGACCATACCCGCAACTGGTACTTTCATACCCAAAAAAAGTGTTTCTCCTGTTTCCTCAGGAACAGCCCAAGAGTAAATGGTTCTTTTATAATCTGCCTAAATCCTACTCCAAACCACACCAAATCCGAAAGGACCATATCCTCAATTTTCATGGGCTGGACAATGTACGTAGTGCCTAAATTTTCACCCTATAATGTAAAATAGCTACCGCAACCCTTTCGTCCGATAGGTATAAGAACGGTTGTTCGGCCAAGGGCTATCAAAAACACTTGACCCTGTATCTCTCTGATCAGTAAAACGCGAGATATGATCACTGGCCGGCCAGTGTGGCCTTGCGGTTCTAGGCGCTTCAGTCTGGAACCGCGTGACGGCTACGGTCGCAGGTTCGAATCCTGCCTCGGGCATGGATGTGTGTGATGTCCTTCGGTTGGTTAGGTTTAAGTAGTTCTAAGTTCTAAGGACTGATGACCTCAGAAGTTAAGTCCCATAGTGCTCAGAGCCATTTGAACCATTTATGATCCCTGAAAAATCACATTTTCGTGCGTGCCTTTTTGAACATAATGGCAACGAGCACTGTCGTGCACTGTCTCATTCACATAATCTTTACTTCTCCCTGATAAACGGGTTCCACATGGTTATACAGACATAAAAAAAAGTTTTGCATCACGTCCGTTGCGAGAGTTCCAGAACCTTTACAGAACATAGGAATAAAGATAGCCATAAATATCATTTCCACAATTATTATTGCTCATGAAAACCACACTTTGTATGTTGTACCACCATACAGCGGGACCTTCAGAGTTGGAGGTCCAGACTGCGTACACACCGGTACCTCTAATACCCAGTAGCGCGTCCTCTTGCATTGTTGCGTGCCTGTACTCGTCGTGGCATACTATCCACAACGTCACCAAGGCGCTGTTGGTCCAGATTATCCCACTCTACACCCTCAGAGTGGTTGGTGGGTCACGTCGTTAACAAACAGTCCTTTTCAATCCATCCCAGGCATCTTCGATAGCGTTTATGTCTGGAGAACATGCTGGACTGATGTCGTTATCCTGAAAGAAGTCATTCACAAGATGTGCACGATGGGGACGCGAATTGTCGTCCATGAATATATGACTGCCTCTCCAGTATCCTACCAATATACACTCCTGGAAATTGAAATAAGAACACCGTGAATTCATTGTCCCAGGAAGGGGAAACTTTATTGACACATTCCTGGGGTCAGATACATCACATGATCACACTGACAGAGCCACAGGCACATAGACACAGGCAACAGAGCATGCACAATGTCGGCACTAGTACAGTGTATATCCACCTTTCGCAGCAATGCCGGCTGCTATTCTCCCATGGAGACGATCGTAGAGATGCTGGATGTAGTCCTGTGGAACGGCTTGCCATGCCATTTCCACCTGGCGCCTCAGTTGGACCAGCGTTCGTGCTGGACGTGCAGACCGCGTGAGACGACGCTTCATCCAGTCCCAAACATGCTCAATGGTGGACAGATCCGGAGATCTTGCTGACCAGGGTAGTTGACTTACACCTTCTAGAGCACGTTGGGTGGCACGGGATACATGCGGACGTGCATTGTCCTGTTGGAACAGCAAGTTCCCTTGCCGGTCTAGGAATGGTAGAACGATGGGTTCGATGACGGTTTGGATGTACCGTGCACTATTCAGTGTCCCCTCGACGATCACCAGTGGTGTATGGCCAGTGTAGGAGATCGCTCCCCACACCATGATGCCGGGTGTTGGTCCTGTGTGCCTCGGTCGTATGCAGTCCTGATTGTGGCGCTCACCTGCAAGGCGCCAAACACGCATACGACCATCATTGGCACCAAGGCAAAAGCGACTCTCATCGCTGAAGACGACACGTCTCCATTCGTCCCTCCATTCACGCCTGTCGCGACACCACTGGAGGCGGGCTACACGATGTTGGGGCGTGAGCGGAAGACGGCCTAACGGTGTGCGGGACCGTAGCCCAGCTTCATGGAGACGGTTGCGAATGGTCCTCGCAGATACCCCAGGAGCAACAGTGTCCCTAATTTGCTGGGAAGTGGCGGTGCGGTTCCCTACGGCACTGCGTAGGATCCTACGGTCTTGGCGTGCATCCGTGCGTCGCTGCGGTCCTGTCCCAGGTCGACGGTCACGTGCACCTTCCGCCGACCACTGGCGACAACATCGATGTACTGTGGAGACCTCACGCCCCACGTGTTGAGCAATTCGGCGGTACGTCCACTCGGCCTCCCGCATGCCCACTATACGCCCTCGCTCAAAGTCCGTCAACTGCACATACGGTTCACGTCCACGCTGTCGCGGCATGCTACCAGTGTTGAAGACTGCGATGGAGCTCCGTATGCCACGGCAAACTGGCTGACACTGACGGCGGCGGTGCACAAATGCTGCGCAGCTAGCGCCATTCGACGGCCAACACCGCGGTTCCTGGTGTGTCCGCTGTGCCGTGCGTGTGGTCATTGCTTGTAGAGCCCTCTCGCAGTGTCCGGAGCAAGTATGGTGGGTCTGACACCCCGGTGTCAATGTGTTCTTTTTTCCATTTCCAGGAGTGTAGTAGCACTATCGGTCGGAGGATGGCATTCACGTATCGAACAGCTGTTACAGCGCCTTCCATGACCAACAGTGGCGTGCATCGATCCCACATAATGTTACCCCAAAACAGTAGGGAAACTCCACCGTGCTGCACTCGCTGGACAGTGTGTCTAAGACGTTCAGACTGATTGGATTGCCTCCATACACGTCTCCAACGATTGTCTGATTGAAGGCATATCGGTGAAGAGAACGTGATACCAGTCCTGAGCGGTCTGTTCGGCATATTGTTGGGTCCATCTGTACCGCGCAGCATGGTGTCGTGGTTGCAAAGATGGACATCTCCATGGACGTCGGGACTGAAGCTGCGGCTCATGCAGACTATTGCGCACAGTTTGAGTCGTAATAAGACGTCCTGTGGCTGCACGGAAAGCTTTATTCAACATGGTGACTTTGCTGTCAGGGTTCCACAGAGCCATAAACATCAGTTAGCGGTCATCCACTGCAGTAATAGCCCTTGGGCGGCCTGAGCGAGGCATGTCATCGACAGTTCCTGCCTCTCTGTATCTCCTCCATGTCTGAACAACATTCCTTTGGTTCACTCCGAAACGCTTGGACACTTCCGTTGCTGAGAGCCCTTCCTGGCACAAAGTAACAATGCGGACGTTATCGAACCGCGGTATTGAGTGTCTAGGCATGGTTGAACTACAGACAACACGAGCCGTGTAAATCATTCCTGGTGGAATGAGGGTCACTGATCGGCTGCCGGACACCCTCTGTCTTATAGCCGCTGTTGATGCATGGTTGTTTACATCTTTGGGCGGGTTTAGAATCATCTCTGAACCGTCTGGGATACTATACCCACAGTCAACGTCTGTCTTCAGGAGTTCAGGGAACCGGGGTGATTCAAAAACTTTTTTTTTTATGTGTGTACGTGAGTAGTTTCCAAATTCCATAGTCCCTGTAATATCAAACTTTCTTTACGTCATCGTTTTGTCCGGAGGTGCAGGTCCACGATTTCTTTTGGTGTCTGAGGTTATTTTATTTTTGTGTCGCTAATAAGTCGTTTAATGCTTGCTTTCACCTTTCAGGTTAACAGAATAAATAAAATACATCGTATGAACGACACCCACACGTTGCTGAAGATTACCAGGTGGATATCAATTGTGTTGGCAATATAAAATTACTTCTTCTGTTCCTCTCATTCAAGGCTTAGGTATTGTACCTGTTCCGACTTCACATAATTACTAAAGTCCATGTCTGTCTCACCTGTCTTCTATCACTGCTTCCTGAGAGTTTGTACTTACTTAAAATGATTGGAAATACGTTTTCATCCTTCCGTTTGAGGTGCTGTCTCTGTTCTTCACGGCGTTCTTTAATCATATCATTTAAATTATAATTTCCGATCCGGCCGCTGTGGCCGAGCAGTTGTAGGCGCTTCAGTCCGGAACCCCGCTGCTGCTACGGTCGCAGGTTCGACTCCTGCCTCGGGCATGGATGTGTGTGATGTCCTTAGGTTAGTTAGGTTTAAGTAGTTGTAAGTCTAGGGGACTGATGACCTCTGATGTTAAGTCCCATAGTGCTTAGAGCCATTTGAACTATTTTCTTATAAATTCCGAATTCTAACCAAATGTCATGATTTTTTAAATCTTTTCGCCTTGCTCCCTTTACTTTTAATGGTTCCTTTATTGATCTAATTATATGTCAATTTTTTTCTTTCACCTGTCATTGTCTATGTTCAGACTTACTTCACTTCCTAAAAAGTTGAAACTGAAGACTTGCTTGTTTTTGATACCAGTGTTAAATCGAACTGGGAATTTTCCATAGTGGCCCACAACTTTTGTTTCAGTAGAAGATATTTTAGATTGCAAATATGATCTTCCCACCTCGTGTAACATATGCACAGTGTGTTGAAAATCTACCTACGTATTTTGTAATACAATTACATTATCTGCTTATAGAGTAATATTTAGATCAAGGCCGGCCACGTCGTAACACATTTCGCAAGTGCAGAGAACGCGGGTCGCATGCTGGCCGGGGACCTGTCTCCTTCATTTCGTTTCTGAAGTACCCGGAACACACATTTCTTTGGATATTGCGGTGTGATGTTGTTTGTTCAGCAAACTCTCTTGAGTTTGAGAGACACGTGGTGTCAGCGCTGTTTTCCTTTCGCTATTTGTTCGTGGTACGAACAGTGGCAGTTCTGACATTGCAGTGATACCGGGAAAAAGACAAAAGAAAGACCAAGACACGTTCGTAGGAATTGTCGGCATGGAAAAAGCGTTAGACAATGTATAATGGTACAATAAGCTTGAAACTCTGAGAAAATCAGGGGTAAGCTCTATGGAACGACGGGTAACGTATAACATGTACAAGAACCAAGAGGGAAGTATAAGCGAGAGAGACGAAGAACGAAGTGCTCGGATTGAAATGTATGTAAGACAGGTTCAAATGGTTCTGAGCACTATGGGACTTAACATCTGTCATCAGTCCCCTAGAACTTAGAACTACTTAAACCTAACCAACCTAAGGACATCCACGTCCGAGGCAGGATTCGAAACTGCGACTGCAGCGGTCGGGCAGTTCCAGACTGAAGTGCCTAGAACCGCTCGGCCATAGCGGCCGGCCTATAGGACAGGGAAGCAGCCTTTCACCCCTGCTCTGCAATCTATACCTCGAAGAATCAATAAGACAAATTAAAGAAACGCTTAGGATTGGAATTAAAATTCAAATTAAAATGATCTCAATGATAAGATTAGCTAATGACAATGCTATCCTGAGTGTTAGTGAAGAAGAATTACAGGATCTTATGACTGGAATTAATAGTCTAATGAGTATAGAACATCGACTGACTCTAAATCGAAGAAAGCTGAAAGTAATTTGAACCAGAAGAAATGAGAACAGCGAGAAACTTAAAATCAGAATTGTGGATCATGAAGTAGACGCAGTCAATGAATTTTCCTATGTAGGCAGGAAAATAACATTTTACCGAGGGACTTAAAAAGCAGACTAGCACGGGCAAGAAAGGCATTCCTAGCTAAGAAAAGTCGGCTACGAGTAGTATCAAACATAGCCTTAATTTGAGGAATAAATGTCTGAGAACGTATGTTTGGAGCACAGCACTGTACGGTCGTGAAATATGGACTGTGGAGAACCTGCGCAGTACAGGATCGAAGAATTTGAGATGTGGTGCTACATAAGAATGTTGAAAATTAGTTGTAATGAGGAGATCTCACAATCTGAAAGTAATATGTGGGAAATACTGAGAAGAAGGAGCAGGATGATGGGACATCTGTTGAAGCAACTGGGAGCCGCAGAGGATAGAAACTGTAGAGGAAGACAGAGCTTGTAGTATATCTAGCAAATAATTGATTATGTTGATTGCAAGTGCTACTTTGATATGAAAAGGTTGGCACAGGAGAGGAATTCTTGGCGGGCCGCCTCAAACCACGCAGAAAATTGATAACACAAAACAACTGAAGGACATTCACAGGTCCAGTGGCTACCTGCATAAAACCTGGCAGTCTAGCGACCAGTCCCTACAAGCCTTTCGAAAGAATAGGAATACAAGCAGGTAAGGATGAGAATTCTCAGTATGTATATTAAGCAGTTGTATAAGCGACGGGTACTGCAAATTTGCTATGAAATGACATTACAATACCGTGCAGAAACAATCTAAAAATTTAGTTAGCAGTGGGAGAGGAAAAGATCACAACAATCGACAAATGGAATTCGGTGTTCTGCACATCATGGTTCAAATGGCTCAGAGCACTATGGGACTTAACATCTATGGTCATCAGTCCCCTAGAACTTAGAACTACTTAAACCTAACTAACCTAAGGACATCACACAACACCCAGTCATCACGAGGCAGAGAAAATCCCAGACCCCGCCGGGAATCGGACCCGGGAACCCGGGTGTGGGAAGCGAGAACGCTACCGCTGCACATCATGCATCAGTGTTAAATTTGCTGGCATGGAGCAAGTGAAGTAATTAGTGTTACGAATAGTAAAATATCCGAAGTCGGACGCGTTATTCCACTGCGAGTTGCAGCAGTTCTTGACGGACCTGAACGAAGAGTATGGATACGTTATACGAGTATATTGCTGAAAAGTACGTTGGTTAAGTCAAGGGGAATGCCTAGATCGTTTTTTTCCATTTAAATCCCGCTAGTGTTGAGTTTATGAAGGAAAAATGAATAAGGGAATGAAAATTAGAACATCCAGAATGGATTGCAGACCTCACATTTTAAGTAAACTTGACTGCACACTATCCATAGTAAGATACTGGAACGTGAGAAATAAATTTTCTTTTTGAATGCATCCCGATCAAATTAGAAACAATCACATCATGGAAAGGACACATTCCGACAAGTGCAGTCCAGTCCCTAACCTCAACGTCGCTAAAGGAAAAGAAAGGTATGAAGAATTCTTTGTATGCTTGAAAGAATTAGGATAATTTCCTAATCTTTTTGAGGACACTGCCAATCTTTCATGCGTTTTCGACACCGTTTGCCCTTTCACTTTAAAGTGCCTCTGTACATATGCAGATGTAACAGACTGATGTGCTAGGTAATTCACATTTTAAAGACGAATACCTCCAACGTTAGAACTGCCCTTGGCGTCTTCAGCGCTTTTCTCAACTTGAGTTTAGCATCGCCATAATGAGGTTGCAAATGTGCTACAATATTTCGACCAACATATGTTCAAAATGGTTCAAACGGCTCTGAGCACTATGGGACTTAACATCTGAGGTCATCAGTCCCCTAGAACTTAGAACTACTTAAACCTAACTAACCTAAGGACATCACACACATCCATGCCCGAGGCAGGATTCGAACCTGCGACCGTAGCAGTCGCGCGGTTCCGCACTGCGCGCCTAGAGCCGATAGACCACCGCGGCCGGCACCAACATATGTGTGAATGATGTTTTTTCGATTATGAGACTAAATAAGTCATGATTACGTGTCAACCTGAGTGCGAATATTTGTGAAACTGGCTGCATTTGTTCGCATACCGACAGTTTATATCAGATAAAACTTGTATGTCTCTGGTGCGCCAAAAATAAATAATACTGAAAATTTGATTTCTTTTGGCCCATGTTACCGAAAAATATGAAAATAGAACCTCTTCGTATGCAGTGCTATTGCACTGCCATTTAAATGCTGCACGCTCCGTTCGCAGTTTACACCTCCCCCCCCCCCTTTCCCTAAATCGTTTCAGGCAAATGCCGGGATGGTTCCTTTCAAAGGGCACGGCCGATTTTCTTCCCCATCCTTCCCTAACCCGAGCTAGCGCTCCGTCTCTAATGACCTCGTTGTCGACGGGACGTTAAACAACACTAACCTAACCTAACCCCCCCCCCCCCCCCCCCGATCGTGGCGAGGCGGTGGGGGAAATGAGTCAACTGAGCTGAGTACTGTAGCCCTCGTGCAACAGCATGCACTGGATCTAAATTCTTGGCCACCTCTGATTTTGATGGTAGTTCCATTTTAGCTGTATACCTTTACGGACTTCCTTCTTTCTTTTTCTTAATGAGATTTTCGATATACACTCCTGGAAATTGAAATAAGAACACCGTGAATTCATTGTCCCAGGAAGGGGAAACTTTATTGACACATTCCTGGGGTCAGATACATCACATGATCACACTGACAGAACCACAGGCACATAGACACAGGCAGCAGAGCATGCACAATGTCGGCACTAGTACAGTGTATATCCACCTTTCGCAGCAATGCAGGCTGCTATTCTCCAATGGAGACGATCGTAGAGATGCTGGATGTAGTCCTGTGGAAGGGCTTGTCATGCCATTTCCACTTGGCGCCTCAGTTGGACCAGCGTTCGTGCTGGACGTGCAGACCGCGTGAGACGACGCTTCATCCAGTCCCAAACATGCTCAATGGGGGACAGATCCGGAGATCTTGCTGGCCAGGGTAGTTGACTTACACCTTCTAGAGCACGTTGGGTGGCACGGGATACATGCGGACGTGCATTGTCCTTTTGGAACAGCAAGTTTCCTTGCCGGTCTAGGAATGGTAGAACGATGGGTTCGATGACGGTTTGGATGTACCGTGCACTATTCAGTGTCCCCACGACGATCACCAGTGGTGTACGGCCAGTGTAGGAGATCGCTCCCCACACCATGATGCCGGGTGTTGGCCCTGTGTGCCTCGGTCGTATGCAGTCCTGATTGTGGCGCTCACCTGCACGGCGCCAAACACGCATACGACAATCATTGGCACCAAGGCAGAAGCGACTCTCATCGCTGAAGACGACACGTCTCCATTCGTCCCTCCTATCACGCCTGTCGCGACACCACTGGAGGCGGGCTGCACGATGTTGGGGCGTGAGCGGAAGACGGCCTAACGGTGTGCGGGACCGTAGCCCAGCTTCATGGAGACGGTTGTGAATGGTCCTCGCCGATACCCCAGGAGCAACAGTGTCCCTAATTTGCTGGGAAGTGGCGGTGCGGTCCCCTATGGCACTGCGTTGGATCCTACGGTCTTGGCGTGCATCCGTGCGTCGCTGCGGTCCGGTCCCAGATCGACGGGCACGTGCACCTTCCGCCGACCACCGGCGACAACATCGATGTGCTGTGGAGACCTCACGCCCCACGTGTTGAGCAATTCGGCGGTACGTCCACCCGGCCTCCCGCATGCCCACTATACGCCCTCGCTCAAAGTCCGTCAACTGCACATACGGTTCACGTCCACGCTGTCGCGGCATGCTACCAGTGTTAAAGACTGCGATGGAGCTCCGTATGCCACGGCAAACTGGCTGACACTGACGGCGGCGGTGCACGAATGCTGCGCAGCTAGCGCCATTCGACGGCCAACATCGCGGTTCCTGGTGTGTCCGCTGTGCCGTGCGTGTGATCATTGCTTGTACAGCCCTCTCGCAGTGTCCGGAGCAAGTATGGTGGGTCTGACACACCGGTGTCAATGTGTTCTTTTTTCCATTTCCAGGAGTGTAGATGTTAAAAAAAAAGTCGGTGAGATTATTTACGACATAGATTTCAAATGAGTCGATGACATTCTGCATTCCTGTCTGACACATCGATTTATTATTTTCTTGCTTTTGAAGTGCCTGTATTTATGATTATTTGTTTGTGGTTACCTGTATAAGATGCATGGAACATCCTTGCTTGTACATTATTGTTCATAGTCTATTTCTACTGACCGAGTCAAAGTCTTTTTGGAAGTTAGTGAAACCCTCACGTGTTTCTAAACTGACCACTCATCGTTTTTTGTATAATTCTCTTGACGCTGTTACCCTTCCTAAACCTACTTCGAAAACATGTGTGTGTTACTACTTTCAAGCGATTATTCTTTTTGAGTAGGCTGTATAAACTGCGTAACTGCATATGTTGGGCTTATGCCCCTGTAGTAGTCAGAAGCATTTCCTTGGCCCTTTTTAAAAGTGGAAACTACTTCTAGAGTTTTCCTATCAGGGATTCTATAATTTCATCAGCATTCATCAAATAAATTTAAGAGTTTTCGATCGCACAGCGTCCCTCCGTACTTAAATAGTACAGCATTAATTCCATCTGTGCCACACAAAATAAAAAGTTGAGGTATGTGTGAATTCCTAAGGGACCAAACTGCTGAGGTCACCGTTCCCTAGACTTAAGCACTACTTAAACTACTTACACTATGAACAACACACACACACACACCCATACCCTAGGGAGGACTCGAACGTCCGGAGGGAGTGGCTGTGCAATCCGTCACATGGCGCCTAAACCGTGCGGCCACTCCGCGCGGTAATCTGAGCCACATAAAACTTTCAAGAGCTGCTTAATCTCATTCATGGCTACTGAATCAGCTGTCTACTTATGATATGGAGTTACGTATTCTGTATTTATTGTGGTGGATTCAAAATACCGCAGGTTTTTACAATGTTGTATCCACTGTTTTTCATTAATTAAGCCTATATTAACTCTGGCATTATAAGTTCTCTAACATTTCATATGAAAAGTTCTGTTTGCCATGTGTATCATGTTTGATATTAACAATTAATCCTTCCAAAGATTCTTGTTTTGACCAAACATACTGGCAGCCCACGTGACACGTATTATGTTCCAACCTGCATTTGACAATAACGCCTCTCACTGCCCCACTTCAGCTGAGGCAACTGCTTGAGAAATGGTGGCTTCAGCTGCTGAGAATTTTTCAGGGTTGTATGGCCGTGGTCCACGGAACTCTTAAATCCCTGACGTTTCGTCCAAGGCTGTGTTTTTCTCTGATACTATGTTCAGCTGTAGCAGATTTCTCTGTCTGTCCAAGTCAGAGGTGTGTGATGTCTTCCTCGCACCTTTTCGAGACGCAGCGCTGCGTTTGTCCAATTTACTGTATACCACATTCGCAGTCAATACTATATATGCCAGGTGTGTTGAGTTTGAGTGGGTCTTTAGCTGAGCACAGCAGCTCTTTCGTTTTCTGCGATGGTCGGAAGACGGTATTTATGTTCGATTTTCTCAGTAGCCTTCCGATTTTGGCTGACAGTGTCCCCAAATGTGGCAAAAAGGCGAATCTCTTGTTATCTTCCTCTTCTTCGTCTTCTTCTTCCCGAAATTTGTCAGCCTGTCTCCTCTTGATGGCCCTACCGATCAGCGCTCTTTTGTCACAACTGGTCGGCTGTGTCAGCAGCTAGTGTGTACTGCTGAGAAGCTACCGTTTCTTAAGGTAGGGATGTGAGAGACCAAGGAGGCGGCGGCCCGTCACCACCCGCGCAGCCGAGCCTCCGACCCCTCGGCGTGTTTAATTTCCGGCCAGCCGCTCCACAGGGAGCAGTGGACCTCAGGGCGACGCTCCGAGCTTCAGACAGCGGTCGCGAATCCTTCCGAGACCTGCGTATCCCCTGCTAGTAGCTGCCATGTTAACCCTAATGGAATACCTGAGCTACACCCGGAGTACGAAATTATTTGGGTCGTTGCGAGGGCCACCGCTGGCGTACGCTACTGCAGTTTTTCGATTTAGCTCCGTGAATAGTTACATCTTTTCGATTACGGATCTCTCTATGAATACGTGAATCACTGCTTCCCGCCTTTCCATCGTTGTCACCTCCAAAACCAAAAGCTGAAAAATGGAAAAGACTTTGAAAGGCGTCTGTAGTGGTCCGAAAACCTTTCGTACATTACACGAAGATGTGTCCGCTAAGACACTCACTTGTTAATCTTAAAGATCTACTTGTTGTAGCAGGGATTCACAGTCATTAAAAATTTTTTTGAACGACGTCATCTTCACGCCAGTGACTCTTATAAACTTTTATTACACTATTGCAATTTCAGCCTTAAACATTATCAAGTGCTGATATTATGCCTTTAAGCCATGTCAACTTAAGTAAGCTGAAAAGTACAAATGTGTCAGATTACATTACTTTGACATGGCTTGAAGCCATGGTTCAAATGGCTCTGACCACTATGGGACTTAGCATCTGAGGTGGTCATTCCCCTAGACTTAGAACTATTTAAACCTAACTAGCCTAAGGACATCACACACATCCATGCCCGAGGCAGGATTCGAAACTGCGACCATAGCAGCAGCGCGGTTCCGGACTGAAGCGCCTGGAACCGCTCGGCCACCGCGGCCGGCGATTCAAAAAGGTCCCGCAAAGTCTATGTGCACGCGTTGCCATGGCGATTGCGACTTCGGTCAAGCAGACAATTTTTGTGGCCCAGCGAACTGTTTTCCAGCACATGCGTGATACTGTGACGTCATCTGTTCCATTTCGGTGTCCATACCCTGCAAAGTACAGTGCCGACGCGCTAACTGTTTCGTACGACCAATCCCCCAGTGTCCTCGGTGAAGTAACTGCAACACTTCTTTTTGCAAAGCTTTTGGAATCAACTCACATGTCTGTCCACTGTCATTTCGAATAAGAATTACACCTTTTTGTACAGCGAGGCTATATGCCGACGGGCAAAGTATCGGCGTACTACCGAGTTCTTCACGCTCTTCAACGAGTGAGGCCAAGATGTGCAAATATATATTAGCAAAATGTTGAAATCCGATTCAGCTTCCGTGGCCTGTGCAATTTTCCTATAGTTCAGCGGAAAAGACCGAAGCAATTCAGAATCCTGAGCATCGATGGAACAAGAAGATGCAGCAGAAGCGGCAAAGTCGGTTTCAGGGGCAACCGGAAGACGGAAAATAACGTCCGCATTACCATGTTGAGCCGTCGAACGATACACAATCTCATACTGGTATTGACACAGCAACAAAGCCCATCTTTTCAATTTTTGAACCGTTCGTACAGGAAACGGTTTCGCCAGATGAAACGACGGCTGCAGAGGATTGTGATTATTTACAAACTAGAATTATCTGCCATACAAATAACGGTGAAACTTGGTGACACTGTACACAATAGCCAATGTCTCTTATTCAATTTGTGGATAGTTACACTGCGTTTTGGACAAGACTTTTGACGCAAAAGCAGTAGGTCTGTCATTATCACCAATTGTGTGCGAAAGCACTGCATCGATTCCGTAAGAGGAAGCGTCAACTTGCAACACAACTGCTTTGTCAGGATAAAAGTGAACCAAGCATCGATCACTGAGCAATGCATCTTTAAGTTTTTGAAAATATTCTTGGCACTCATCTGTCCAAACAAAGGGGACATTTCCAGAATGAGATTTTCACTCTGCAGCGGAGTGTGAGCTGATATGAAACTTCCTGGCAGATTAAAACTGTGTGCCCGACCGAGACTCGAAGTCGGGACCTTTGCCTTTCGCGGGCAAGTGTTCTACCATCTGAGCTACCGAAGCACGACTCACGCCCGGTCCTCACAGCTTTACTTCTGCCAGTATCTCGTCTCCTACCTTCCAAACTTTACAGAAGCTCTCCTGCGAACCTTGCAGAACTACCACTCCTGAAAGAAAGCACACTGCGGAAACATGGCTTAGCCGCAGCCTGGAGGATATTTCCAGAATGAGATTTCTGCTCTGCAGCGGAGTGTGCGCTAATATGAAACTTCCTGGCAGATTAAAACTGTGTTCATATCAGCGCACACTCCTCTGCAGAGTGAAAATCTCATTCTGGAAATATCCTCCAGGCTGCGGCTAAGCCATGTTTCCGCAGTGTGCTTTCTTTCAGGAGTGGTAGTTCTGCAAGGTTCGCAGGAGAGCTTCTGTAAAGTTTGGAAGGTAGGAGACGAGATACTGGCAGAAGTAAAGCTGTGAGGACCGGGCGTGAGTCGTGCTTCGGTAGCTCAGATGGTAGAACACTTGCCCGCGAAAGGCAAAGGTCCCGACTTCGAGTCTCGGTCGGGCACACAGTTTTAATCTGCCAGGAAGTTTCATATCAGCGCACACTCCTCTGCAGAGTGAAAATCTCATTCTGGAAACATCCCCCAGGCTGCGGCTAAGCCATGTCCCCGCAGTATCCTTTCTTTCAGGAGTGCTAGTTCTGCAAGGTTCGCAGGAGAGCTTCTGTAAAGTTTGGAAGGTAGGAAACGAGATAGTGGCAGAAGTAAAGCTGTGAGGACCGGGCGTGAGTCGTGCTCGGTAGCTCAGATGGTAGAGTGGGGGGAGCCTAGCAGTTTATATGTGTGACGATTTAGCAATGTGACAGAGGCACCCATGTCCTACTGAAATTTCACACGTTTCCAACAAAGAAGTAATTGAACAAAACGTTTCACTGAAGAAACTGCTCTTGTGCCAGTTTTGCTAATACCCGTTGCACGCTTGGAACATACAGCATGAATGACACAGTCCTTGTGGCCAGATTTTTGTGAGTGGGCCGAATTTTTATGTTGGTTCCGTTGCAAACACACGCATTGTACACGTCCTTTCCTAACACAAGCATAACACCGAGCTTGTCGGGAGGGGCAGTCTTGGCGTTTGTGCCGTGAATAACACCGAGGGCAAGACTTAATTCTATTTGCCTGTGGAGTCGCCTGTTCAGCGAACGGCTGTGGAGCGTTGTTCACTTTGCGTGACTAGCGCAAGCAGCCACAGACTGGGCCGATCACCAACAAGGGATTCAACCCTACAAATAGCTGGCTGCCCAAGTTTATCGGCTGACAGGGCACCTGAATCGTACTGATCTACACTACTGGCCGTTAAAATTGTTACACCACGAAGATGACGTGCTACAGACGCGAAATTTAACTGACAGGTAGAAGATGCTGTGACATGCTAACGACTAGCTTTTCAGAGCATTCAAACAAGATTGCCGCCGGTGGCGACACCTACAACGTGCTGACATGAGGAAAGTTTCCAACCGATTTCTGATACACAAACAGCAGTTGACCGGCGTTGTCTGGTGAAACGTTGTTGTGATGCCTCGTGTAAGGAGGAGAAATGTGTACCATCACGTTTCCGACTTTGATAAAGGTCGGATTGTAGCCTATCGCGATTGCGGTTTATCGTATCGCCACATTGCTGCTCGCGTTGGTCGAGATCCAATGACTGTTAGCAGAATATGGAATCGGTGTGTTCAGGAGGGTAATACGGAACGCGTGCTGGATCTCAACGGCCTCGTATCACTATCAGTCGAGATGCCAGGCATCTCATCCGCATGGCTGTAACGTAACGGATCGTGCAGCCACGTCTCGATCCTTGTGTCAACAGAAGGGGACGCTCGCAAGACGACAACCATCTGCACGAACAGTTCGACGACGTTTGCAGCAGCATGGGCTATCAGCTCGAGGACCAAGGCTGCGGTTACCCTTGACGCTGCATCACAGACAGGAGCGCCTGCGATGGTGTACTTAACGACGAACCTCGGTGCACGAATGGCAAAACGTCATTTTTTCTGATGAATCCAGGTTCTGTTTACAGCATGATGATGGTAACATCCGTGTTTGGCGACATCGCGGTGTACGCATATTGGAAGCGTATATTCGTCATCGCCATACTGGCGTATCACCCGGCGTGATGGTATGGGGTGCCGTTGGTTACACGTCACGGCCATCTCTTGTTCGCATTGACGGCACTTTGAGCAGTGGACGTTACATTTCAGATGTGTTACGACCCGTGGCTCTACCCTTCATTCGATCCCTGCGAAACCCTACATTTCAGCAGGATAATGCACGACCGCATGTTGCTGGTCCTGTACGGGCCTTTCTGGATACAGAAAATGTTCGACTGCTGCCCTGGCCAGCACATTCTCCAGATCTTTCGCCAATTGAAAAAGTCTGGTCATTGATGGCCGAGCAACTGGCTCGTCACAATACGCCAGTCACTACTCTTGATGGACTGTGGTATTGTGCATGGGCAGCTGTACCTGTACACGCCATCCAAGCACCGTTTGACTCATCGCCCAGGCGTATCAATGCCGTTATTACGGCCAGAGGTGGTTCTTCTAGGTGCTGATTTCTCAGGATTTATGCATCCAAATTGCGTGAAAATGTAAATGTTGCATCTAACGCTTGCGGCTGTGGTACCCGAGCTGGGGGCGGGATAGGCTGGGTGGACATGTTGGAAGAGACAAATGCAACAAACAGACAAGGCAAGCAAGCAAAATAAGGACAAAAGCAAACTAAATTTTTGCAATGTTCACTTGAAAACAGGGGTTATTAAAAACAAGAAGAAACTGCTAAATCAAATAAACGCCCTGGAAGGTAAAGACAAGTGAGACAAAAACTTCCTTGGCCATCAGGAACTGGGTTCGTTTGCAAGTCCTCGTCGCCGAAGGTGGGGTCCCGCCCAGTTATCCCTTGTAGGGTGCCTCAAGGATGCTGCTTTCTCGGATAGCTATACAACAATTCAAGCAAATTACGTTAATGATTGTTATTACAATAAACTAGAATGACAACACGTAACTTTGATTTACATGAACTTGTCGCAAGCGATTGGGGACATGCAATGAATCAGTGTCTTTCGCTGTATAGGTTGTCCATGCATGTTATTCGCACTCGCTCATAAGTCACTGCTATCGTTAATCACTGCTCTTCTTCTCCTCTCTGCTGGTGCCTCTCCTGGTGTCCATCTTCTACGGTCCGGCCGAGGCTGGCAGGAGCAGCGCACACATTCTCTTCTTGTAGAGGCTGCTCCTGTCGTGGTGACGTCCTAGTCGGCGGGCTATTGGCTGATGTTATCTCACAGCCCTCTCTGCTCTTGCAATCTTCATCTTCGTGCCGGCGCATATCGTTACGTCGGAACAGCCATAGACTTCGGCCGCACAGAGAAGGTACAGCTATCCACCACGCCTTGGATGCATAACTATCTGACCAATTTGGTGACAAATGCGCACAATAACTTCGTCTCAAGTTTCATTTCGATGACATTTTCTGTGCCACAAAAAAACAGGAATTTAGCGTCGCAAGTTCGAATCCTGCCTCGGGCATGGATGTGTGTGATATCCCTAGGTTAGTTAGGTTTAAGTATTTCTAAGTTCTAGGGGACTAATGACCTTAAATGTTAAGTCCCATAGTGCTCAGAGCCATTTGATTTTGGATGATAGCTTACATGGCCACGTTGGCGTAATATTTTACTCACATCCTTTTCAGCTTCATTTATGTACCATCTTTATGACCAAGGATAAATCCGTTGTTAAAAGTAAACGTCTTTTTTCTTTGTGCAGGGATTAATATCGGTACGTACAGCATTAATTCTACAACACCACGGTGTATCTGTAACTAGAAACTGCTGGTACAGATCTTGATGGCGAGCGAGCTTAAATATTCTTATTCAAATCGGGATGCTGGGTGGCGTACTTTGGTGTGGGAAGCCTCGTGGCAGCAGCATAGAGGGACAGACTTCTGATCCCTGCCGTAAGCAATAGTCGTGCCGATGTTTCTGGTAGCAGACGTTCTGTCTTGCAATCTAAAGGTGAGCGCATTCAACCGACTTTGTTCTGGAGTACGGTGAGACTGTTGCTGGGTTCGAATATCTGCGCTGCATTAATTTATAAATTACGTGCTCTTCATATCATGCAGAATTAAGTTTTTTCCTCTACACATTTGTCGTGGGAACATTACGTCTTTGTTCATGTTTCAAACTTCTGTAGACTAGTATCCATTTCTAATTTCATTTTATAAGGTTTCAAGTGGTTTGTCTCAATGGTCTTCCACTTTTAAGACCATGCTTAAGAAATTACCGATAATATACATAGTTTTCCTTTCTTACAGTATTAAGCCACTCACCAAATAGCGGATATGCTGAGTCGCAGATAGGCACAACAAAAATATTATCACAAAGAAAGCCTTCGGACAGTAAGGCCTTCATCAAAACGAGGTCACGCACACGACGCGCACGCGCGCGCGCGCGCCAACGCAACTCACACACGCATGAATGCAGTCTCAGACAACTTGGGCTAAGGAGAATGCTGGGGCGCGAAGGATAGTAGGGTGGGAGTGGCGGATAGTGCAGTGCTGTTGGATTTGTTTTTGTACATGTATCTGTACAAACACAAGTACAAAACAAATATCCCGTGCCTTACCTTCCCGGACTCCAACCACCTCCCAGAGTCTCACCGTCTGGCAAAGGTGAGCATTCCCCCTCCCCCCCCCCCCGCCCTCCCCACCTCCCCCCCCACCCCCCGTAACTCAGTACCACTCAGGACTGGAGCAGCTGAATAATACTCTCCGCCAGGGTTTCTACTACCTCTCGTCATGCACTGAAGTGAGAAATGTCCTGTCCGCTATCCTTCCCACCCCTCTCACAGTGGTATTCTGTTGTCTATCGAACCTACACAATATACTAATCCATCTCTACACAACCCTGCTCCCAAACCCTTACCATATGGCTCATACCCCTATAATAGGCCTAGATGCAAGACCTGTCCCATTCATCCTCCCACCACCACCACCTACTCCAGTCTAATCACAAAGGTCACTTACACCATCACAGGCAGGGCTACTTGTGAAACCAGACATGTGGTCTACAAGCTAAGCTGCAACCACTGTGCTGCATGCTGTGTGTACATGACAACCAACAAGCTGTCTTCCGCATGAATGGCCACCGACAAACTGTGGCCAAGAAACAAGTTGACCTCCCTGCTGCTGAGCACACTGCCAAACATGATATCCTTCATTCCAATGACTGCTTCACAGCCTGTCCCATATGGATCCTTCCCACCAACTCCATCTTTTCTGAATTACGCAGGTGAGAGCTTTCCCTGCAATATATTCTGCGTTCCCGTAACCCTCCTTACCTCAAACTTCGTCAGTCATGATGCTTACCCATCCAGCTCCTTCCCTGTTCCCATTCGAACACTACACACCCCTCCATCACGGCACCCAGTCTTTTTACTTTTCCACTACACCCGCCCCTCTCCACCTCCTCCAGCCCATCGTCTAACCACCCGACTGCACATAGATACCCAATCTTCTCTGCACCTCGTCCTTGCAAACTCCCCAGCAGCACTGCACTGTCTGCTACCCCTAAGCTACGATTCTTTCCCCTCCACGCCACAGCCTTACCCCCACACAGTCGTCACTCTCATCATACATTGGTGCTGCTGCTTGCAGTGTGGCTTCAGTTGCGCGCTCGCATGTGTGTGTGTGTGTGTGTGTGTGTGTGTGTGTGTGTGTGGACTATTTTTGACGAAGGCCTTACTGGCCAAAAGCTTTATTGTGACAGTCTTTTTGTTGTGCCTATCTGCGACTCAGCATCTCTGTTATATGGTGAGTGGCAGCTTTTCTTTTCATAATATTGTTACAGTCCATCCTTGATTTTCCATTGCTTAGATTTATTTTCTTCTGTCATGCCCTGTGATGATGTAAGACACATGGTGTGCTGAAGGATGTCATTCTGTTATGAACTTTGATATTTATATTAGTTTTCAGTACAGTTAGGATCTTACAAATTTATTACTCTCCTGACTAGTCTTTGTTAATGAATCTTTCAACGACTTCTATACCTCCACATGCATTCACTCAAGAAGTATGTTTTCGAAACACATCCCATTCATTTTAATCGTATTTAGAGCTGGGGTGAAGCAACCTAAATTAAGCTCATAGTTACATGGTGTAAGAACTGTCAGCTATATGGGTGTCCACGTCACTCCAAGACACGTCCTGCAGGAGATGGAGTCATCTCGATAATTTTGCCACTCCACAAGTTCAGAATTTTTTTCTGATTATTAAGTCGTGTAGGGAGCAAATTGTATCTACAGGGTACAATGTCATTACATACGAAATTAGTAGATGGATGAATCTACAGTGAGGATTGTAAATTCAGTTTTGTCTCAGTTACCTCCAGTTAACCCCACTTTCTTCCGCTGTGGTCTGCGCAAATCTTTGTCACTCTGAAATGAGTCTCCATTGCGTTTAGCTACATGTGGGTTAGTTCTAATACAAAAGCGGTAATACCTGAGGGCATAAAACAAGGGTAATATTCTCACACGAACCCTCAGATTAAAGTTAAGGAGGGCAGGCTATCAACTTAATTTTGTGTCCGCTTCAACTCTTCAACGCTGGCGATAGCCGCACGATTTGCTATGGAATCGTATGCGCTGTGACGTACGTGAAAATAATGTGCCAGCGCTATGGACGCGCTACGCGAGACTAGACACGAGAAAATGAACCTCAGATTTTCATCCCTCTTTTGTATCTGAGCTATTATCAGTGCTAAAGGATTTAATAATCAACAGAAACGTGTTTTAATATGAAATTTCCTGGCAGATTAAAACTGTGTGCCCACACGCACTGCTCATGTAGGACCTCGACCCCCATGAAATATTAATTTCTCATCATCGATCCATAAACTCAAAATATTCAATTTATAATTTTCTACCTGCTACATAATTTTGTCTCTTAGGCTTGAGATACATCGTAGAAAGCTTTTAGTGAAGTAAGCATAGCCCGCATCTCGTGGTCGTGCGGTAGCGTTCTCGCTTCCCACGCCCGGGTTCCCGGGTTCGATTCCCGGCGGGGTCAGGGATTTTCCCTGCCTCGTGATGGCTGGGTGTTGTGTGCTGTCCTTAGGTTAGTTAGGTTTAAGTAGTTCTAAGTTCTAGGGGACTGATGACCATAGATGTTAAGTCCCATAGTGCTCAGAGCCATTTGAACCATTTGAAGTAAGCATACATAGACTGTAAATGACTGGTGGACCTGGGTTGATGGGGGATAGAGTGTGACGCCAGTTAAAGAACTTATAGTTCCTAATGCTTTATTACTGCACCCCGTCGCAGCTCAGTACATGAAGCGGCAGCCTATCCACTGCATTCTGCACCTCCCGTGGGCTGTGGTCCCGCAGTAATGACAGAGTGCAGAGTGATAACCGGGTAGTGACCTGTGACGCAACTATCACCGCCAACAGCACTTCCAACTCCAGGCGGCTTCGTCTGGCTGCAACCACATGCGTTGTGGTGTGGCTCGCGCACCGTACGTTGTCCAGAAGGCGGCAGCCTGGTGCATAACGGCGGTGACCCGCTGCCCCGAGTCGAAGGCTGACGAGCTGCTTGCCGGGGTTGGGGATGGCCTGTTGAGCTCATGGCTCCAGATTCCGTTGTACCAGGGCGGACTGTTCTGACAGAGCTGAACTGTGATTCACAAACAGCGTCCTGGACACTAGCCAAACAACACAGCCCAATGATGACAGAGCTGCGATACTTAGAGAAATACCTTTGGTGATGAAGGCCTGGGTTTTATATGCCTTCAAGCTCCGCTTGTTAGGCTTTGCTAAGCTTTATGTAAACATTTTAGTGGTCACAACTGTGGAGAGGCTTAGGGCATCTAACACATGGGTGGTGCTGAGGCCACATCCCACCGAACCAGCTTCCCTCGCTAATGTTGTGATGGCTGTTATACTGTGTAAAGCATAACTGCTTCATTTACCTGCGACTGGCACTTCTAAATTTAAGAGCCAAAGAAACCGGCACAGCCGTCTACTATCGTGTAGGGCCCCTGCGAGCAAGCCGAAGTACCGCAACATGACATGGTAAGGACTCGACTAATTTCTGAAGTAGTGCTGGAGGGAACTGACATCATGAATAATGCAGGGCTGTCCATAAAACTGTAACAGTACCAGGAGGTGGAGGGGGAGATCTCTACTGCAAAGCACGTTGCAAGGCATCCCAGATATTCTCAATAATGTTCATGTCTGGGGAATTTGGTGGGCAGCGGAAGTGTTTAAACTTGGGAGAGTGTTCCTAGTTAGCATTTCTGGACGTGTGGCGTGTCGCACTGACCTGCTGGAATTGACCAAGTCGGTCAGAAAGCACAAGGGACACGTGTGGATGCAGGTGATCAGACAGGATGCTTACGTACGTGTCACCTGCCAGAGTCGTCTCTAGAAGTACCAGAGATCCCATATCAGTACAACTGCACACGCCCCATACCTTCACAGATACTCCACCAGCTTGAACAGTCTCCTGATGACATGTAGGATCCATGTATTCATGAGGCTGTCTCCATACCCCTATGGGTCCATCCAGTAAATACAGTTTGAAACGAGACTCATCCAGCTAGGCAACATGTTTCCAGTCATCAACTGTCCAATGTCGGTGTTGACGGACCCAGGCATGGCGTAAAGCCTTGTACGTGTAATTCTCGAGGGAACATGACTGGACCTTCGGTCCCAAGAGCCCGTATCGATGATGTGTCGATGAATGGTTCTCACGCTGACACTTGTTGTCTGCTCAGCATTGAAATCTTCTGCAATTTGAGGAAGGGTGCACTTCTGTCACGTTTAACGATTCGCTTCAGTCATCGTTGACCCCGATCTTGCAGGGTCTTTTTCCGACCTCAGCGATGTCAGGGATTTGATGTTTTACCGGATTCATGATATTCACGGTACACTCCTGAAATGGTGGCACGGAAAATTCCCCATTTAATCGCTACCTCGGGGATGCTGTGTCCCATCACACGTGAGCTGACTGTAACACCACGTTCAGACTCAATTATATCTTGATAACCTGCCATTGTAGCAGCAGTAATCAATCTAACAAATGCGCTACACACCTGTTGTCTTATATAGGCTTTGACATCCGCAGAGCCCTGTTTTGTCTGTTTACATACCCCTCCATTTGAATAAGCATGACTACACCGGTATCTTTGGCACTTCAGTGGATAATTCACGTCCAACGTCGTCCATGTATAACCACATATCGCCTGCACTACAGGACTAAGGATAGCTCGAAGTCGAAGACACACAACAGTAATCGACCTGGTAGTAACGCTGGCTGCTGCTTGACGGTTCTGATGCTTGTATGGTTCAATACTCATGGTAGAAGAAAGCAATCCCGTTTGGGATCATGCCCCAGAAGCAGCCAACTGAACGCAACAGGATAAGGCAGTCGACTAATTTTTCCGATTCTTGTCCACTCAGCCTGTTCTATAAAAAATGTTCAAATGTGTGTGAAATCTTATAGGACGTACCTGCTAAGGTCATCAGTCCGTAAGCTTACACACTACTTAACTTAAATTATCGTAAGGACAAACACACACACCCATGCCCGAGGGAGGACTCGAACCTCTGTCGGGACCAGCCACACAGTCCAGAACTGCAGCGCCCTAGACCGCTCGGCTAATCCCGCGCGGCCCTGTTCTACAGCTGTACGAAATTTCTTGATATAGCATTCACGCGGTTTTATAACTACTTTCTTCAAACAATCTGTCTTTTGCTTCAGTGTTCACATTTAACTCTAAATATTACGAAACTATTCCACTTACATTTGTACACTGAGTAGGCGAGTATTCTACTCTACAAAAATATCTTCTTTGCCACCTAATTTCAGTAAATTACTTTATAGCTGATGTTTTACTGGAGTATGACCTGTTGCAATATTATTTGCACTTCATCGTGAATGGCGAGAAACAAGAAAATTAATTTTAAACGAAAAAAATTATCAAATTTTCTATAAAATATCTCTTAGCAAAGCACTTCTAAGACTTCGTAAGATTTACAGAAGATCTTAAAATGTATTATTTATAAGCAATTGTTACTACACTCCTCAACACGACTAAAGAGTCACCTGTTTTGAAACCCTATAATTGCCCCACACTGCCAATCACAAGTTTGAAATGTGGCCCAGATGTGTCTACAACATTCCCCTGGAATAGCATAAGAGCGTGGTGCTCTGCAGCGTCGCCCTCACGCTCAGCGACGCTTCAGAGGGCAAGATGTTCACACTTGCTGAAAATGGCGACAGTTAAGAAATTAAAGTGTTTGCCATGACGTCACATTGTTACCAGATTTCTGCCCAGAGTGGACGTGTCGTAGTCTGGGTAGATTAACAAAGATTGTAGGCCAAATTTCAAACTTCTGCATCGCAGTTTATATTCGTGTGGCTAGGGCCTCCCGTGGGGTAGACCGTTCGCCGGATGCAAGTCTTTCGATTTGACACCACTTCGGTGACTTGCGCGTGGATAGGGATGAAATGATGATTATTAGGACAACACAACACCCAGTCCCTGAGTGGAGAAAATCTCCGACCCATCCTGGAATCGAACTCGGGCTCTTAGGATTGACATTCTTTCGCGCTGACCAGTCAGCTACCGGGGGCGGACCTGCATCGCAGTGGAACACAATCACGGGCTTTAAAAAAAATGACCAATTAATTGTTTGTGCAGTGTAGTTCCTGGGGGTTCTGACGAATTTATCAATCCGAATGAGAGATTACGATAAATTTTCTCTACAGTACCGTGTAACAAACAAGTCACGGTTATCACGCACTTGTAATTATCGAAAGCTGTTGAAGTAAGTAAATAAAATCATGCTGATACTTCAAACTGCCTTTATTACCACTGACTGCAACGCATTGTACTATATCAGTCTTCGCCTTAAAACTTTACATAAACATTTTCCATAACAGAAATGTCTGCAAGTAGTTCGGGCGTCACTCATTAGCAACTTTGCCAATAATTAAGTTCGTCAAAGGTTCATTGATAGCAAATGTAGCGAACGGGGAGAAATTTTCTCTCAACGTTATCACGTCAGCGGTCTAAAATGAAGTTATTTCAGCAGCAAGAGCCAAGCCAACCGTAGAATTAGCTTTGCCTTGGTAATAGCCTCTGCAGAAAACTTTGACGAAGAAGCACTAAGTGATGGCTGAATGAAGAAATGCTGCAGCAGTTTTTCTAGAAAGTTCATAAAAATGTTCTATAATATTCACACGAAGTTAATACGTATTCGTACACTCATATGTACATAGTTCTGTAACAAGCATTACCTATTGCCATAACCACACGCCATCTCAACAGTCACGCAAATAAGTTTGCTGTTGTGTTACAAAGCTGCTGATAATCAAAAGGACTTACGAATCGACGAACAAGACACTTTCATCAAAGCTCTATATTTCAAAAGTGGAATAGTTCAAATGGCTCTAAGCACTATGAGACTTAACATCTGAGGTCGTCAGTCCCCTAGACTACGAAACTTAAGCCTAACTTATCTTACGACATCACACACATCAATGCCCGAGGCAGAATTCGAACCTGCGACCGTTGTAGTAGCACGGTTCCGGACTGAAGCGTCTAGAACCGCTCGGTCACAGCGGCCGGCTTCAAAAGTTAATAGAACAAGGCGCCGCAGTGGTCAATACAGTGAAATAACACAAAGCTGATCGGGGTTTGACAACCTCATATTCCGCTCAGCAGCTGGTTTTCATCAACATCTGACGTAACGAGAATTTAACACATCCACCGAGATAAGTGTCAAATTAATCCTCTTCTCATGTCCAAGCTCTATTTACTCTTATTCCACGAGGTTTCTGAATTGCAGTCGGGTGACTTCGACATTTTGCCACGATATTTCGTCTGACAGCCTTTCAGCCACGTTCTGGTGAATGTTGTACTTACGAGGGGTCTTTCTGGGAGGTGCATCGAGTTATGAGCTCCCTCTTCGCCCGCTTATAGTGTGGGTAGGCACCTATCACACCCTAAAACTGTTGGTGCCAGTGCGGCCACGTTCCTGAAATATTGCCTGTTAAAGCTTGGGTAGATCTTTATATACAGAAAAGTTTCACTATTGTGGCAAGTGAGCGAGTAGCCGAGTGACAGCCGGCACGGTAGCTCAGCGTGTTCGGTCAGAGAGCCGGTTGGCCTCTGTAATAAAAACTGAGTGGAAGTATCAACAACGGAAGTTGAACAGGATGTCTTGCGGCGTCTGCAACGTCCAAACACAACGATCAATAAAGAACAAAATGCAAAAAAAAAAAAAGTGGCAAGCGAGCTAGACTCCTGTCCAGGTGACGCTGGTTCGAGACTGGTCTACGCTACTTTTGTTTCCTTTTTTTTTCAAATGCCTGTTTTAATTTATAATTAATCATGAATATTCCTCAATGAATTGATTAAAAAGAATTACAAGCCTCTATAAAACAAAATTACAAATTGAATGAAATATTTTGTTTCAATCTTTTGCGATTTTTTTAGTTTCATAGAAAATGAACCGTATAGTAATGTCTTGAAATATTTTATTATTGTTCAATTTGTTTTCGTTGTATTTTTAATTTTGTTCCGTTGGTGTAGGGAATACTAAAAAAAACAAAGAATGAGGGATTAAAAATATGTTTCATTTAATGGAAAGTTAATCGATATTTCCTATATTTTGACGAGTACATTCCGACTGATGACACTTGTTATAAAAATAATCAAAACATTCGTACTTTCGACACCACGAACATTGTACGCATGCACATTCATTTTCGTCGCAATCGCCTCTGTATTATCTCAAGTCCGCAGGAAACGCCACTGCACTGACGTTATGGAATACTTCTTTTTGCGATGGATCTAGCGTCACGAAAACAAAAGTAGCATAGACGTGTCTCGAACCAGGGTCGCCTGGACGGGAGTCTCGCTCGCTTGCCACTTTTTTTTTAAATCAATTTTTTTTATTCCACAAAAACAGTAACAAAAATGGCTACAATGAAATGGTATAAATAAGGCGACAGATAATTGCAGTCATAAATTACAGCATTCAAAGAATGCGTCTTTAGCAGTAGGACAATTTAGCGGCTACTCGCTCACTTGCCACAATAGTGAAACTTTTCTGTATATAAAGAGCTTCCCAAACTTTAACAGGCAATGTTTCAAAAACGAGGCTGCATTGGCACCTACAATTTTAGGGTGTGGCAGGTACCTACCCACACTATAAGCAGGCGAAGTGGGAGCTCATAACTCGATGCAACTCCCAGAAGGCCCCATCGCAAATGTAAAATGACTCACATGAAGATGGCTAAATGGTTGTCTGCCGAAATATCGTTGTGAAGTTGGAGTCTGGAAACTTCATGGAATAACCGTTACGTCGGGAAAATTTCAAGAATCAATTTTGTCCTCTTCGAAACTGTTGGCTCTAAGTTTGTTATCTTAGAAGTAATTATGTTTCTTTATTTGGTAAGTCAATTATTTTTGTCTAGTTCGAATGATTCGAAGGTTGTACGTTCCAACAGTCAGTTAATTCAAGGGCCTGTATACAATAGTACAATAGTTCTTCGGGAAGGGTGAAGACGGCAGGACAGTTGGTACGGAGTATCTTTAATATTCTGAAAGACGAATGGTGACTTGCAAGTAGCCGTAATAAAGTTCCAGTTCCGACCCTGTTAATAACCTGCCTTATAGCGACTCTTTAAGTCATTTTCTTCAAAGAAAAAGCCTAACTAAACTGTATTCTTTTCCTTTCTCAGAGAGCTAGACACTGGTTTCGGCCTCTCCTTGCCCCTGGTTGCGGGCGCCCTTGATTTAAGGTTGAACTTCGTTTTTACTATCTCGTTTGTTACACGATTACAAGTAATCTGAAATACGTAACGACTACATAAATCCTGCCTGCCGCGACTTGCTGGAGTTTGTTTCACTCTGAGACGTCAGCACAAAAACAACGAGACTTATGGTTAATCTAATATCCTCTCTGAAATAATAATCAATGCGATACAAAAATCGACCCGCCCACATCACAACAATACGACTACTAACCAACGTCAACCGCCAACTGACTCCAGTCTTCCGCCCAGCATGCGCACGTGCACTGCACCAACGACGACGATAAAATACCAAGCCTCGTCGGTAGCAAAGATTATTTTTTAACTTGTTAGGTTAGGTTGTTGCTCCTGTTTGGTTACCAATACAAAACGATGTACGCCTGTAAGAGGTCCATGACTAAGGAATTTGTAGCTAGCGCACTCGAACAGATGTAATTTCGATGGATTGCTCACGCGCTGCCTGCGATATGTAAGCTGTAAGAGAATCTCAGACCAGAGAGCAGTGTTGTATGCAGTAGGAACTGAGGAACTGTGTAGCAGTTGTAGTAGTAGTAGCAGCAGCTATCAGTCTGGTGTATCGTGTTGGCTGGGCCGGTCATGTGCAGCGATGGCGGAACCTGAGCGTTGTAGTATAAGGTAAAAGCAGCCTCGTGCATATATACTATTGTTATATCAAGTCCCATGTAAATGCTTTAAAAAATCTCTTAATAATAATCTTTCTTATAAAAATTTACTTTTGATGATCATTCATCTCAATTTAAAGATTTTACAAATTTCTCCAATCCATGGTCATCCCAATTATTGTAAAGAAAAGTCAGTTTATACATGACCAATTAGTCATGTTATTATTGGTAGGTTACGGAATAATAAACTATTGCAAGATCACACTAAATGTCAATGCTATACATAGTTTCACTGTTGGGTAGTTACGCTAAATCTGAATATTATTTATATTATTTTGTTGTGGGGACGTTACACTTCCTCCCAACATTAAAAAATATAACATTCACATTCAGTGTGACCTCTCCACAACAAAATAATATAAATAATATTCACATTTAGTGTAACTACCCAACAGTATAGCATTGACATTTAGTGTAACCTAGCAACAGCTTATTATTCCGTATTCTACCAATAATAACGTGACTCATTTCTCAATAAAATTGTGGCTCACTTATAACCTTTCAATAATTGATCGTGAATTTAAACTGGTAAATTTAGGACGTCATCAGTGCTGCGTCATGGCCCTGAAAGATCATACTGAATAAATGGAAAATTCTTACCTCAATAAGGTCGCCGGATAACGCGTAATATATCTGCTCCTATAAGAAATTTTTCTGGCACAGCTCAGTGCAATGCTGGCCGACAGATTGGTCATGTATAAAAAGAAACAACTGACTTTTCTTGACAATAATGGGGGTGACCATGGATTGGAGAAATTTGTAAAATCTTTAAATTGAGATGAATGATCGTCAAAAGTTAATTTTTATAAGAAAGATTATTATCAAGAGAGTTTTTCAAACATTTACATGGGACTTGTATAACAATGGTATATATGCACGAGGCTGCTTTTGCCTTATTCTACAACGCTCAGGTTCCGCCATCGCTCCACATGACTGGCCCAGCCAACACGGTACACCAGACTGATAGCTGCTGCTACTACTACAACTGCTACACAGTTCCTCAGTTCCTACTGCTGACAACACTGCTCTCTGGTCTGAGATTCTCTTACAGCTTACATATCGCAGGCAGCGCGTGAGCAATCCATCGAAATTACATCTGCTCGAGTGCGCTAGCAACAAATTCCTTAATCGTGGACGTCTTACACCCCACCACAGGGAAGAATGAACTTACTAACGTGTTCCAAAAATTACAAATTTCTTAAGGAGTCAAGATGTAGGAGACTCTCAATTATCTTTTATAGAAAAATAGTGACGGACTGCGCCGCACTCTACCTTTGACAGTGAGATAGAATGGGCATAGCACTTTGAAAGACAAGATGCACACAATCTGTTTTAAGAATATATCATTGGAAATAATTTTTTGCTGTATAGAAATGAAAGTGCGACACGGGAACAAAGGAAATAAACGTAAATATTAAATAAACCACACTAAATACGATGTGCCGACACTCTACCGTGAGTACTGAAGTCAACAAAGACTGTAGCGGTTGCATCATTTGCAAGGCAGCAGAGAACCACTTACTTGTTATGACGCTTAATGAAACTAATATTCCGCCAGGTAGAGCACGCAAGGTAAGAGAAAACAGGTACTGAATGCGGCCCTGTGTTGCGCGGGGAAGCACCCGCCATTTGGCAGGCTTCCGACGCTCGCAGGCGCCGGGGAACCCCCGACCAGTGCGGCCATTAGCGGCGGTCAGCGCGGACGCTAATTTCGTTGGCAGCACTGATTCATTAGGAGCGGCCGGCGCGCTGTTGTGGGCGCAGAGGCGGCGGCAATATCCTGTCTCCCTGATGAAGGGCCACGGCTGCGTGCGTGTCCGCAGCCAGCGCAGCTGACGTCCGGCGCAGTTTAAGAGCATCCGTCGCATCCAAAGGAGCGTTGAAAACACAGAAAAATGGATGTTCTCGTAAATTTTTATGGCAATCGATACCTGATTCCGTTTCTGCAATGGAATACAGAAATTGAAAAACACAACAAATTTGTGAAATGAGGCGCTGACAAGTTCTTAAACTGCATACTCGTAGGAGAGTTTTCCCACTTGTTGAAATTTACACGAGTAAGGAAAAAATGAGGCGTTACAAAAATTACAGAGGGGTTCAAATACTATTTAATGTTCATTCCTTGAAGCTTGTAATGGTGTCGTAGTGGGGATTGTTGTGATAAATAATTGCTCAGAAAAAAATCGATATGGTGCACTTTTTCCGAATTACTTAGCAATCTACTCGTTGCACAAGAAATTTCAAACAGTTAAAAATGCTAAAATGTGGTAACGTACAAACCTCTGTAGGTCCATGTGTTGTTGAAATGTTCATTACCAGTTAAGGTGTGCCTTTTCTCAGAAGTGATAACTTTAAACTACATGACCAAAAGCTACGTTTATTCGATTTGGGCAAAACCGAACAAAGAACATGTTCGGCGACATAACCTCAGCTAGACTTCTTGAATTTGCACGAGCAACGACCTAACTGGGTAACTTTAATGCTAAATAACTCTGAAACAATGTATCGAATTATATCCCCAGAAACACCCTCACAAGCTTTTCAGACCACTCTGCATACTTCATTCTTTTGAAAAAATGTACCTCATGGGCGTTACTGAATAATAATACCTATGGTGACAATAATCCAGCGCCCTCCAGTGAAACCACCATCTCAGGGGCGTTACTGAATTGTAATACCTATGGTGACAATAATCCAGCGCCCTCCAGCGAAACAACGTGACTTTTCAGTTTTTTTGATAGAGATGCAGTATAATTAGAGATATAAATTGTGGCTGTCATCTTTTTGAATGATCTAGAAACTGTCCATTGATGCGTCATTTGGTGGCAGTTACCAGCTTGAATTTTATTTTAAATAATGAGATATTTCCGCTATGGCTGCAATACATCTACGCTAAAAGAAAATGAATAGCAGATTTTTTGTGTTGTAGTGGAAAGTTTAGGAGTGTGTTCAAATAAAATTAAAGGCGATGGTCGCCGACAACTTTAATAGATAAATCACCAGGCTATTTAGTCCTTATTGACTTGCGATGTGTTCGTACCACCTTTTTCTACTTGTAGGAATAGTTTACACTGTTTTGAAGTTCATTGTCTGTAATGATGTCGGTCATTAGTGATGTTTATTCACATTAAAGTGTAAATTTCATAACATGTCGTAACCGAAATGCCTGATATTAAGTGTGGTCTGTTTGTCCATTGGTGGCTACATCTACCGTATAATGAGTGCCGATAATGAAACCTCTGCCTCACTTCAGTACCTGTATTCATTTGGAGTCATTCTTCATGGCAAAAACTTCTTTACTGCGGCTTCTGCTATAATACGTTACACGTGCTGCATGTACCAAATAACAGAGTGTATGATATGCACAAATTTCAACATCTCAGGTTTGCTCTTTCTATCTCATTGAGTCAGTCCTCAGAAAAACCTATTACATTCCTAATAGAAGAAATCTTATTTTCAGTAAGAATTAGCGAAGTAACCATAATTCTAAAATCAGAAATATAAAACCGAGTGAGATGGCACAGTGATTAGTACACTGAACTCGCGTTTGGGATGATGACGGCTCAAACCTACGTCCGGCCATCCTGATTTAGGTTTTCCGTGATTTCCTTAAATCACTTCAGGTTAATGCTGGGATCGTCCCTTTAAAAGGGGACCGCCAAATCCCTTTCACATTCTTCCCTAATCCAATGGTACTCTCCCCCGAATCATCCAGCCAACCTCTTCTTCCCAACGCATTCCGTTCCTATGACTATTAGTCGCATACTAGCGGAAATATGAATATGTATGTAGGATTCATGGTCCACATAGGAACCCAGGGTTACGTGCGGTTCAGGCCCAAGTGGATCCCCCTCCCTGGAACGTCTCACACCAGACGAGTGTAACCTCAATGTTTCCGTGGTAGAGTAATGATGGTGTACGCGTATGTGTAAAAATAGAAATCGCCGACATAGTGCAACTGAGGCGAAATAATGGCAACCAGCCAGCATTCGCCGGGACAGATGGAAAACCGCCTTAAACACTATCCACAGACTGGCCGGCACACCGGACCTCGACACCAAACTGCCGGGCACATTCGTGCTGGGGACTGGCACGCCTTCCCGCCCAGAAAGCAGTGCGTTAGACCGGGCGGGCAGTCATACACTCCTGGAAATGGAAAAAAGAACACATTGACACCGGTGTGTCAGACCCACCATACTTGCTCCGGACACTGCGAGAGGGCTGTACAAGCAATGATCACACGCACGGCACAGCGGACACACCAGGAACCGCGGTGTTGGCCGTCGAATGGCGCTAGCTGCGCAGCATTTGTGCACCGCCGCCGTCAGTGTCAGCCAGTTTGCCGTGGCATACGGAGCTCCATCGCAGTCTTTAACACTGGTAGCATGCCGCGACAGCGTGGACGTGAACTGTATGTGCAGTTGACGGACTTTGAGCGAGGGCGTATAGTGGGCATGCGGGAGGCCGGGTGGACGTACCGCCGAATTGCTCAACACGTGGGGCGTGAGGTCTCCACAGTACATAGATGTTGTCGCCAGTGGTCGGCGGAAGGTGCACGTGCCCGTCGACCTGGGACCGGACCGCAGCGACGCACGGATGCACGCCAAGACCGTAGGATCCTACGCAGTGCCGTAGGGGACCGCACCGCCACTTCCCAGCAAATTAGGGACACTGTTGCTCCTGGGGTATCCGCGAGGACCATTCGCAACCGTCTCCATGAAGCTGGGCTACGGTCCCGCACACCGTTAGGCCGTCTTCCGCTCACGCCCCAACATCGTGCCGCCCGCCTCCAGTGGTGTCGCGACAGGCGTGAATGGAGGGACGAATGGAGACGTGTCGTCTTCAGCGATGAGAGTCGCTTCTGCCTTGGTGCCAATGATGGTCGTATGCGTGTTTGGCGCCGTGCAGGTGAGCGCCACAATCAGGACTGCATACGACCGAGGCACACAGGGCCGACACCCGGCATCATGGTGTGGGGAGCGATCTCCTACACTGGCCGTACACCACTGGTGATCGTCGAGGGGACACTGAATAGTGCACGGTACATCCATACCGTCATCGAACCCATCGTTCTACCATTCCTAGACCGGCAAGGGAACTTGCTGTTCCAACAGGACAATGCACGTCCGCATGTATCCCGTGCCACTCAACGTGCTCTAGAAGGTGTAAGTCAACTACCCTGGCCAGCAAGATCTCCGGATCTGTCCCCCATTGAGCATGTTTGGGACTGGATGAAGCGTCGTCTCACGCGGTCTGCACGTCCAGCACGAACGCTGGTCCAACTGAGGCGCCAGGTGGAAATGGCATGGCAAGCCGTTCCACAGGACTACATCCAGCATCTCTACGATCGTCTCCATGGGAGAATAGCAGCCTGCATTGCTGCGAAAGGTGGATATACACTGTACTAGTGCCGACATTGTGAATGCTCTGTTGCCTGTGTCTATGTGCCTGTGGTTCTGTCAGTGTGATCATGTGATGTATCTGACCCCAGGAATGTGTCAATAAAGTTTCCCCTTCCTGGGACAATGAATTCACGGTGTTCTTATTTCAATTTCCAGGAGTGTAGATCAGAAAGCAAAGTTTCAGGCGTCAGACAGTTCCTTGCCTACATGCAACAAATGTGCATGACAGGAGTGCTTACACTGTTGAGTCAAAACATTATGGTAACTGCCTGCCACGAGATTGAATGCCACCTGGTGGCGTTGGGGGAACAAGATCAGGTAAGTGTTCCTCAGAGGAGCAAACAGTAATGGAAAACCATTATAGTGACCCTACGATCCGAAAATGGGAAAATGTACAGAGACGTGCCACTTTCACAGTGAGGAAAATTATTATGGATCGGCGCTTGGGAACGAGCATCTCGGAAAAGGTAACAGCTGGTCACGTGTTACAGTTGTATTAGGGCTGATGATAAAATATCTGTACATCGCTGTGTCGATACATCGATCTTTCCTTAATATATCGATGCACATCGGTGACACATTTTTCACCAATGTATTGATGCCGATATGGCAATAACGAGTGGCGACATTATTTTATATTATAAACTACTGGACATTAACATTGCTACACCAAGAAGAAATGCAGATGATAAACGGGTATTCATTGGACAAATATATTATACTAGGACTGACATGTGATTACATTTTCACGCAATTTGGGTGCATAGCTCCTGAGAAATCAGTACCCAGAACAACCACCTCTGGCCGTAATAAAGGCCTTGATACGCCTGGGCATTGAGTCAAACAGAGCTTGGATGGCGTGTACAGGTACAGCTGACCATGCAACTTCAACAGGATACCAAAGTTCATCAAGAGTAGTGACTGGCGGATTGTGACGAGCCAGTTGCTCGCCCACCATTGACCAGACGTTTTCAATTGGTGAGAGATCTGGAGAATGTGCTGGCCAGGGCAGCACTTCAACAATTTCTGTATCCAGAAAGACCCGTAGGGGACCTGCAACGTGCGGTCGTGCATTATCCTGCTGAAATGTAGGGTTTCGCAGGGATCGAGTGAAGGGTAGAGCCACGGATCGTAGAACATCTGAAATGTAACGTCCACTGTTGAAAGTGCCGTCAATGCGAACGAGAGGTGACCGACACGTGTAACCAGTGGCACCCCATACCATCACGCGGGGTGATACGCCAGTACGGCGATGACGAATACGCGCTTCCAATGTGCGTTCAGCGTCATGTCGCCGAACACAGATGCGAACATTATGATGCTGTAAACGGAACCGGAATTCATCGGAAAAAATGATGTTTTGCCATTGGTGCACTCAGGTTCGTCGTTGAGTACAGCATCGCAGGCGCTCGTGTCTATGAAGCAGCGTCAAGGGTAACGGCAGACGTGGTCGCCAAGCTGATAGTCCATGCTGCTGCAAACGTCGTCGAACTGTTCGTGCAGATGCTTATTGTCTTGCAAACGTCCCCATCTGTTGACTCAGGGATCGAGATGTGGCTGCACGATCCGTTACAGCCATGCGGATGAGATGCCTGTCATCTCGACTGATAGTGATACGAGGCCGTTGGGATCCAGCACGGCGTTCCATATTACCCTCCTGAACCCACCGATTCCATATTCTGCTAACAGTCATTGGATCTCGACCAACGCGAGCAGGAATGTCGCGATACGATAAACCGCAATCGCGTAGGCTACAATCCATCCTTTATCAAAGTCTGAAACGTGATGGTACGCATTTCTTCTCCTTACACGAGGCATCACAACAACGTTTCACCAGGCAACGCCGGTCAACTTCTGTTTGTGTATGCGAAATCGGTTGGAAACTTTCCTCATGTCACCACGTTGTAGGTGTCGCCACCGGCGCCAACCTTGTGTGAATGCTCTGAAAAGCTAACCACTTGCATATCAGAGTATCTTCTTCCTGTCGGTTAAATTTCGCGTCTGTAGCACGTCATCTTCGTGGTGTAGCAATTTTAATGGCCAGTAGTGTATTTATTTGGCATCTTTCGGTAAATATTTGAAATTATTCTTTTGAAATTGCGGGTATAATGTTACTTTCACTGTGTGTGAGAGTGTACTGGTTTTTAAGCTCTCATCACATCCAGTTTTTCTCTTAGACAGTGTGAGGCAAGTGTAGCTGGCGCAAAGTAATAGTCCAATAGCAATGAGGTGTGACGGAATGAATGGAATAACAAGACTTCCGATATGGAGAAATAGTGTATCAGTAGCATTAAACAAAATTAAACCCTCTATTGTGGTGTTTCTTCGGATAGGCATTCTTCAAACACAGCTCAAGAAAATTATGAACAAATTAATCGACGAGATTGGTCTTTGCGGTGGGTGGAGGCGTGCGACAGGAAAATGCTGACGTAATCGGTGCTACCAACAGAAACTGCAACGTTTAGCTTCACGACGCGTATTTGGCACAACTGCTAGGTCGGTGGCGTTTGCAGAAATGAAGAAAAAAAAACAGTAGTCGACAGGAAGTTTTCGAGATAAATCCGATTTGTAAAGAAACCGAACGACGGACTCATCGGATACATTTTATTGCTGCCACCTACATGCAATTACCATGTTAGCATAGCGGCTACCACCAAGCGTCAACGTGCGTCGTTTTCCTTTCAATCCTTGCTCTAAGGAGGATAAGCAAACTGCTAGCTTGTTGATGTACTGAATATCTAATAGTAAATCAATACTTAATACACAGCTCTAAAATCGGCAGAATATTTACAATGTGCAGCCAGTACTTTTGTAGGTCTGTATGTCAATAATGTCATTGTAAATGTATCTATATATCGATATTTTCTTAAATTTATCGACATCCGATGATAATACATTTTCAAATATCGATATATCGTATTTCAATAATTTTAAAAATATCAACAGTTCTAGTGAGTATGTAATGAAAATAGTTGATATACTGTGGAACCCATAGTACGCGACAAGGTGTTGGGTGCTCACACTTAGTAATAGGAGATTTCCTTGCTCAGCAAAGTAGGACAGGCGGCAATCTAGGGTTATGTGACGACACAGTGCAATGCTGGTGCAGGCTATTCGTTGAACATGGTGGCTCTACAGCAGACGACCGCTGTCTACTCCTGTGTTCACTCAGATACCGCCATCTACCATTGCAGTGGGCGCGGGGTATTAGAGTTTGTACTGTGGGTTAGTGGGGACGTGTCACCTAGTCGAATGGATCGCGGTTCTTGTTACACTACGTCGATAGTAGTATCCTGATACGCCACCGTCCATTCGGGCTTCTGTTCCGAATATGCACCGCATCACAGACGGAGGCTGATACTATTACGGTATGCAGAATATTCACCTGGGATCCAGTGACATTATTGTTTGTAATTGAGAGCGTCACGACAGCAGTTTCTGGGCTACGTAAACATTGTTCCTGACGACGTGAATCATTTCCTGCTTCATGTCTTTATCATCAGCTGTGGCATCTTCCATCAGGTTAACAGTTCGCATAATAAGGGCAGAGTCGTGCTGTAGTGTTAAATGAGTATTATAGAACTCATGTTGACTTCTTGTCCACCAAAACCGCTGATATAAACCCGACTGAATAGCTATGGCACGTTGTAGTGCCACATCCGTACCCACAAACTACTGAAATGTAATTCATGGGAATTGCATAGACATCTGGTGCTACATATCTGTAGAAACTTACCAAGGATTTATCGAATCCATGCTACGTAGAATTGCTGTTGTGTTGCGATGCAGCAGTGGACTAACACGCTATCGAATATTTGTGCATCTACATCTACATGGATATTCTGCAAAACATACTTAAGCACTTGGCAGAGGGCTTTCGAACCACCTTCACACTAATTCTTTACTATTCTACTCTTGAATAGCGCGCGGTAGAAACGAACACCTTTATCTCTACCTGCGAGCAGCGAGCGAGGTGGTGCACTGGTCACCACGCTGGACTCGCATTCGGGAGGAAGACGGTTCAAAACCACGTCCGGCCAGCCTGATTTAAGTTTTCCGTAATTTCCCTAAATCGGTTTAGGGAAATGCCGAGATGGTTCCTTTGAAAGGGCACAGCCAACTTCTTTCCCCCATGCTACCCTAATCCAAGGGGGCCGATGACCTCCAACCAACCAACCAGCCTGCAACCTCTGATTTCCGATGATCGTTTCTCCCTATGCAGGTCGGTGTCAACAAAATTTTTTTCGCGTTCGGAGGAGAAACCTGGTAACTGAAATTTCGTGAGAAGAGCCCGTGACAACGAAAAACGCATTTCCATTAAGATTTCCACCCCAAATTCTGTGTATTTCTCCACTATTTCTCGTTAGTACAAAACGTGCTGCCCTTCTTTAAACTTCCTCGATGTACTCCATTAATCCTATCTGGCAAGGATCACACATCGTACAGCAGTAGTCGAAAAGACTCCAGCGGCGAGGTGCGATGCTACTGCGAATAAATTTGCACTCACCTTGCGGTTAATAGCTTCTCACACGCACACCTCCTTTAAGTAAGTGAAATGTGAAATGCAGTTCTCAGCCGGAAAAATCTCTAGGAGAAAAGCAGCTGTACACCTCGTAATCACTAGGCGCACTACGAGTAAAGTCTGCTTGTCAACGGAAGGATAATGATAGTTAAATGAAACGATTTGTCCCGCACATCTTGACTCCCGAGCAAAAAACAATGATGTGTCGAAGCTAGCGACGACTTGATTAAATTGAAAATGCGTACAGTTTTTCTGGAAAAAAAATCATCGCTGGTGACGAGAATTGGTGTTACGAGAAATCACTTAGCACAAAAACACGAAGTTCAGAGTGGGTCTATGATGGTTCGCCACGGCCGAAGAAACCGTGAAGCTGGAATTGAACATCCCACTGAATGACTGTTCTAACAGTATCACACGACCGTAAGAACGATTTCTGGCTGTACTGTAGTGGGGAAAGATTATGGTGAACAAAAACAATATTAACTTTTCCATGTTTTTTACTGATTCAGTTTGAAACTTTTCGACTGACGAGGTACTACGTTATAAAGCTTTTAAAATGCTGCAGATTTTTAGTTTTTAAGTGTCTACATCAGATTACACACACATAAGATTATTAGAACTTGAAAAGTTGTAAGGTATTATAAAATTATTAATGAAAGCTTTGGTGCAACTGAGCGGTTGTGTTCTCAGAAGCATTAATAAACTTGTATTGTTAATTTATTTCACCTATACACATCACGAGGAATTAAAGAAACAGCCAGCTACATTGTGGAGATAATCGAATATCTTTCACTTCCATTCGAACAGGACGAACGTGATAACCTATGAAATACTCCTCGTTTATTTACATACAGCTAAACTCGGAGCCAGGCAAATTTTATGAGAGTTAATCAGACTTACTGGACTTTATTCTCCCTGAATTTAACTTCGCTGTAAAGAGTTTACCCATGTCAGAGTTTTAGGGATATAAGGCTGATGTTTTTATTGGTGACCCAGGACAGTGTACTGAAATACGTTACATCCGCATTTACATCATTTGAAGAGTTATAATCATAGCTATATAGAGGGTGTAAGCGGTATAAGTGCAGATATTATTATTGTTGAGACAGGAAAGTGTGCTTGATAACATTACATCAGTATTTACTCTGTTTACATCTTTCGCTGGGTTGTACACATGGCAAGAGCTAGCCGTTAATGCTTATTTCCCCAAGGGCAATAGGTCAGGTATTTCAGTATGGACATGTCGATGCTAAATGGTTAGTCTGCACTGATAGGGGTAGTATACTTCGTGATACACTTATGACCATGCAGAAACCATCAGGTAGCAAATTATGTGAAGAGTTTGTGGGAAGATTGTTAGATGCAGAGAAAAAACAACTAACATACTGAAGTGAACACGTATCAAGCTATCATCGATCACAATAGCTGCACTTACATTGCTGACATCTTGTGTATATTGCGTGCTTGTAAAATGAATGTAAAAAAAAGAGACGGTTGGTAGTGTGGCTCATAACAACCAACTTTCACGTAGAAGCTCATGTTCACATCCCAAAGCGATTGGCGCTAGACGCCAGTTAATAGTGTCGCTCACCGCCGGGAAGGTAGGTATACAATTCACCTTCCAAGTCGAAAAGACAACAGTCAAGGCGGAACAAGAGTTCCTTCTGGCATTTTCTGGGAGGATATTTGTTGCAGTTGGTAGTGCAAATGCCGTTTTGATAATGTTGCAGAGAGAATGGGACCTGTGCATGCTGCTGAGTCGGGTTCGCCCTGCGTCAGTGTGTCAGGTAACATGTACACTCTTGTGTCTGGTGCTGTATGGAGTGGATGGGAGGAAAGGGCAGACATGCACTGTGCTTACAGGTGGCGGATGAAAATGTTCTCACTGTATGATGGTTGTTCGTTCACTTGTTTCAGAACCATCGAATGCCAGACCTACGCATGTTCACCTTGAGGTGTACTTGAGGTGTACTTGAGGTGTACTTGAGGTGGGTTGTCCACTGACGAGGCATCGTAATGGCGCATGCGCGTTTAACGTCTACACAGGAACCCAATGCATTCTTCATTTTGTGATAAAGGTGTGAAGGTCGGATAGATGCGGTGTTCAGCACACGGTGCGTAAACCAGAGTCTGAAGAGGAGACATTAGCACTACTGCAAAACATGCCCTCAACAAGGTCGTGGTGTACCGCTTGAGAAATGGTTATAAGCCATTTCGTGGTCTGGTCTGGTGTGTGTGTGTGTGTGTGTGTGTGTGTGTGTGTGTGTGTGTGTGTGTGTGTGTATGTGTGTAATGAATTTGAGTTTCAGCCTTACCGCCTTCAGAAAGTCCGAGCTCTTAACCCGGAAGATATTACATGGCGCATTGACTTCTGGCAGTGGTTTTTGCAAAAGTGTGCCATTCAACCTGAATTACCACACTTCGTACTTTTCACGGATGAGGCATCCTTTACAAAGGAAGTTGTATTCAACAGGGCGCCATATTTGTTAATGGTCGCCAAGAGCGCTTTGCTTTCAAAATTGGGGCTGGTTTGGTAGTAAATAATCAAATCTGACTGGTCCGTACATGCTTCTCCGATGACAGAACGCGAAGAGATACTTATTCCGATTAAGGGAGACACTGTCATGTTACTGGAATATGTACCACTCCACGGATGACAGCACATGAGTTACCAACATGATAGGACATTTACATACTGCGCTCATGTGGCGTGAAATCATTTAGATGAGACTTCTGTTGAAAAATGGATAGCATGCGGTGGGCTGGTGCCATTGCCTGCACGTTCCCGACTTGACGTCCCTTCATTTTTTTCCTCTAGGGACACATGAAATCTGTTGCTTAGAAGCACCAATCGAGACGGACGGGTAGCTGATAGCGAGAATTACGACCGTCTCTGATTCAATCCTCGTTTTGCTAGGGCAGTTTCAACAATGGCTCAGACGTTGTTCCACAGCACGCATCAAGCAGGAAGGCGTAATTTCCAGCAGTTTATGTAACTGTTCACAAATAATGGTCGTGAAATGTCAACCTCACTTCCCTTTTATCTTTACGCTGCCCTGCAGACCTGCCACGATGTCGACTCACATGGCATTTTTATGCCTACATTTACGGTAGTGCGCGACGCTGTTAAATGACGCCTAGCGCCGAACGCGAGGGATGTGAAAGTTGCTTGTTACGACCCTCTCTCCAGTCTCTTCATGTTTTACATTCATTTTAGGAACATCCGGTATACACTGGGTGTTCCTAAGTTTTTGCGACAAACGTCTAGTGGTGATGTGTAACGAGGACCAACTACTGTTAGAGACAAAATGTTAATTGATGATGCCGTTATGAGTCCTTTTCATTTTTTTACGCTATTGTAGCACATCAGGGCGTAGACACTCTGCGGCGTCCATATGCATTGCGTGTTGCCTATCATCCAGTCATCCTCTCTGCATGATAAGTGGTAAGCCAAATAAACTGCAGTTCCTGGTACGCCTCTAAAACATCTGTCTCTGCTTAGAGACACTCATTCATACTGTTTTCTTGTTGAAAAGCACTCCATCATTTACTGGGATAGGTAGTACGCTGCACACGTGGTTAGTACATCCTGCTAGTTGGGATACGTTTCTTTGTCCCAGGGCCGGCGAGTACTAGCTTCGTTGGGAAATGTCAGTGATCACTTTCACTCTAGTAAAAGTTATTCTTCATAATGTGATCTTTCACTTTTAGACATTCGTCGAAAAGATTTTAATGCATATAAGTGTCTGGGGGCGGGGGGATCGACGTGACTGAAGGGCGACGTTTCAGCTGATGACTTCCTCGTTCTCTACTTGCTATAAAAGGAAGTAACAATAAAAGAAATTGATATAACAGTCCGAAAATTCATGAGAGAATGAAAGTAATACGCGCACAAATGAAAGATAAAACAAAGCTCTGAAAATATTCTGTCTTGTACATCGATCGCGTGATCCAGTTGGGACCAAACGTGTATAATAATAATAATAATAATAATAATAATAATAAAATACCTGCCATTCGTATGGAATCGTACTGACGCATCTATTGGTTACTGCCTATCAAGTGTTAAACATAACGAAATTATGATAGTCACCTGACAAAAACGGTAGATACAATCAAGATTTAATCCAAATTTTATTCCCGAACAGAACGAAGAATGTAGTACACCAGGCATTCACTAAAACACACGACATATGGGAGTATCTATATTGCGCTTCAACTAAATTTTGTATCAATGTTGAATCTTAAGAGCCATTGTGATTTTTTAAAAAGATGTGAACATTTTTTATGTAACCTTTCAGCACACCATTACAGCGTTGGGACCTTTTTGGCTTGTGAGAACAGTAATTGGGGCTAACGGAATGTTGATGAGAAGCATTGGAAATGCAGATGGCGCTTTCCGTATTAGCCCTACCGAGAGGCTGATCAATGCCTTTAAATGGGATTTCACGCTAATCTGGCGAAATGTATATTGCGGCAGCTGACTACGTGAGAGGCATTTAGAGTTTGTATAGCAGGCCAAACCTTACGTTAAAGGCAGCCTAGTAGCTGCAGAAATGCGTACCAGGCAGCCTAATACAACGCACATAAAACTTAGTTTTATCTGACACTATTTAAATAATGGAAATTTCAATTCAATAACATTTTAAAATGAACGAGAATAAATTTCCAGGATAGAATTTTGTTTGAATGTAAAATTCACAAAATTACATGTAAGAACTTTTCTTGATTGACGTGATAATCTTGAAATACAGATGTTAAGGTTTCTATAGAGTTCTTTTTATCATCATTGATCAGATTTTAGGAACAGTTAAGTATTATGTTGGCGCCTAAGTTCGTAGTGTTTTCGTTTTGTATGTTGGTATTCCGGTAGTAGTGGGTTTATATATCGACTGCCTTCTTTTATTTTTTATTCAGTGTTGCTGTTTGAGCGTATATGTTGTCAAACCTTCATTTCAAGATAGTGAGGGACTCGTCGACGCTAGAAAATGAAATGCCACGTGGAGAAATCGGAACATATCCAACGTATTTCTCTGAGTTCAATACAGGGGTGACAGTACAGGAGGTAGCCAAACACATTTGCGTCCATCAAGCGGGGTGGCGCAGTGGTTAACACACTCGACTGGCTTTCGGGAGGACGACGGTTCAAGCCCATGTCCGGCCATCCTAATTTAGGTTTTCAGTAATTTCCCTAAATCGCTTCAGACAAATGCCGGGATGGTATCCTTGAAAGGCCACGCCCGTCTTCCTTCCCCAACCTTGCCTAATTCGATGGGACCGATGACCTCGCTCTTTAGTCCCTTCCCCCAAATCAAACAACAAACCATTTGCGCTGGGTGTGGGGATGATGCCACTGGATAGAGCAATGCAAAAATATGGTTTTCTCGTTTTAAGGAGAATTATTTTGACAATAGTGATTCTCCAAGTTGAGGAAGACGTTCGGGGTTTGAGGAAGATAATTTAAACGCATTAATCCACTACGATCCAAGTCATTGTACCCGAGAACTGGCGAATGATCATTCCACCCTCAAGCGACACTTTCATGCAGTGGGGAAGGTACAAAAGAATGAACGTATGCACCTCTGTTTGCTTTTAACCAATTGGCTATTTTACATCACCGACTGAAACGCCCTGCTAAAGCCGCAGGACAGGACAGGTAGTTGGAATTGTGGAAAGGGCCAAAATGGGCGGCTGTCAGTTACACTCGAACACATGTAACTTTATTTGACCAAACATTACAGTACAAATTCTTGAACTTAGTTATCGGCTGAATACGCAACACTATATTATGCCTTAAGGGCACAACCACTTTAATTTTAAAAAAACGGCTAAAAGCCATTAACTCAAAATCCAGTCGCCAAAAAGAATGTTTAGAAGGCAGGTAAAATTAAATAAAAAAAAGGCAGAAGGCGTTATCTTTAATTAGAATGAAGGCCCCAAACAGTCTGATCTCGAAAGACAAAGATCTGTAACGTAAAAACGGCTGAATGCCCCATGACTTCAAACTCAAGGAAAAATAAATTTAAACGACAAAGCGTTACCTTAAAACATGCTGAAGGCCCAAACAATGTAACCCTTACAAGCAAGGAATTTTAATTTTAAAGCAGCTGAAGGCCCACGACTTAAAACACCACTAAAAACAATTCAACTTTACTTCAAAACCATCGGCTATGAGCCATACAAACACACATAACAGAAAATAAGAAAAGGCAGCGCAGCTAACGTCGCTCAGAAGTTTCGGGGGTCAGCCAGTACTTGAAATACTAACGTTCACTTAGGTGAGACAGGCAGTCGGCCGAACAATTCTCGTTCCGACGACAACTCAATCAAAGACAGTCAACGGACCCACCGACAAGGTAACTTACGCTCCACTGGACCAGTACACAACCAGGAGTTCAATGCAAACGTAGAAGGCATGGACGCGCCCAACCAAGCATACATTAAGCTGTCGAACTACACACCGTGCTGGAGAGCGACAACACAGTTAGGAAAGGACACTGCCTAAATTTATGTCAACGGCCAGGGCAGGTAACCGGAACGTTAACGGAAACAAGGCACAAAATTACGCTGGTGCACTTCAATTCAAAATAACATAACACAGTTAGACTCAAAACCCAAATTTGGGCCGCCGGGGTGGCCGAGCGGTTCTAGACACTACAGTCTGGAACCGCGAGGCCACTACGGTCGCAGGTTCGAATCCTGCCTCGGGCATGGATGTGTGTGAGGTCCTTAGGTTGGTTAGGTTTAAGTAGTTCTAAGTTCTAGAGGATTGATGACCTCAGAAGGTAAGTCCCATAGTGCTCAGAGCCATTAGAACCATTTGAACCCAAATCGATGTCCATGGTCTGTGAGCCACGGACCTTGTAGAAATGGGAACAGCCCCACACGCTGTGAGCCACAGACCTTGTAGAAATGGGAACAGCCCCACACGCTCCGACACTGTGTAGACTCTGCCCGGCCAAACTACGCCCCACGGAGATTTTCTCGCTGCTCACGCCAACCGACCGACTGCCACACATCAGCGCGGAGACAGCACTAAAATAACTGAGCAGTCGACATCACAAGCACAAGCTACACACAGTTTCACCAACACTTGCACGAAGGACTAGACAAGACTAATGGCAGCGACTGCGCAATAACAAGGTAGAATCAGGAGTCGGCACATGCAGGCAACCCATAAGCGATCGCCAGCCAACATACACGTCGTCTGACAAGACGACCGACCGACGACAGACCAAGGAGGTCCGCACTCAAGTGGTATGTATCGGCTACCATCGGGCGAGTCTTGGCTGTCCGAACCTCACTGCAGCCTCGCCCCGACTGAACTTTTGCCGCGTCCTAAGTCAAACACTGCCAGGTCCAGACTGCATTGCGAGCGCCTCCCAACTCAGTGGCAGATCCGAACTAACTCCGAACACACGTCAACCAGTAAGTAATAGCAGTAGGCAACGATAATACTCCACGGCTTATATCGATAAGCGCCGCTGCTGCCGCTCACGGTCAGGCAAGGCGGCAACTAAGTGATACCAGTGATTGAAATTAACATAACGAGGTGGTAGTACAGTAACAACAGGATGTGAAATGAGATATGGCACGAACACGAGCAACGCATGGCTCACCGACCATTCCTCTCCTGTTCGTTATTGGGGATACGAAATGGTGTCTTTATGCTAACAAAAGGAAAAGAAAGGGGAGTGAGCGCAAACAAAACAGCAACTCACCGTATAATGAGCTGTTCACATCCACAAAAGTTGATCTTATGCATCAGGTGGTACAGCGACCGTATGTAGTGCTACAAATTGTTTACCCGAAGTCTAACCCTCAAGGCTGACATTTATTGCTAACAACAGAGACGTCTCGCAGACGCAGTCCTAGAACAACGACCATGAAGAATGCGTGAAGTGATGCTACTCCACGATAATACCCACCCGCATTCTACTGAACTGACGACAAACACAAAACAGAAGTTGGGTTGGGAAGTCATTCCACACTGATCTTGCGCTCTCGGATTTTCACCTTTCCCGCTCTCTCTCGAACAACCTTCAAGGAACATCCGGATGAAAATGCGTTCCGAACATGGCTCGACGTGTTCTTCGCCTCTAAATTGCGTGATTTTTACGATCAAGGAATCGAAAAGTTTCCTCGGCATCGGAAAACTGTTGTAAATAGTGAAGCAATATATATTATTGGTGACCAAATTCTCTGTTCCGTGTTTTTGATGTGTTTATTAAAATATGGAAGACCGCTACGAACTTACGTACCGACCTAATACATTAAAAATGTTTGTTATCACGTTTCTGGCATACTCCAGTAGCATAATGGAGTGCAGTTTTCGTAATAACTTGGCGTGAACAACTTACTCTTGATCCTTCAACTCTCATCTTTAGCTCATTTAGTGAGACCACTGCCAGATATCTCCGTTGGAAATTCACTGTGCGGCTGCGTGCGTATTGTTCTTGAAGAAATGAGAATTTAACTTTCTTGTTCTCTTACATCTTCCTGTGTGTTAGAATTTTTTATCTTTTTCTTATCATCTTTAATATACTTAGCTTACTTTACTGCTCTTTTTAACTCTTCTTTAATCTGTTCACTGAACTTTTATAAATATCATTATTTCTCTCGACATTCTATAGTCTGACTTTCTTTCTATGTGATCCTGTCAAATTATTTCTACATTCATGAATTTGTTAGTTCACATATCAATAGTTTGGATATTACTGATACTGAAAACAATTCACTGTCTGTAACAACCAAGAAAGTAGTAGTATCTCATAGCATGCCTACATTTCTATAATTTTTGAATGCTCCAAAGCATTAGAACAAGTAAGTGTACACATAGGAACAAATATTTAGTTCTATAATAAATAGTTCGATAATAAATCGTTGTAACTTTTTCAGCTACATGTGTGTTGTTCCCTGTAATGAACAAAAGTTTGTGACGAACCTTTGAAGACTTTTCAGTAGCTTTAAAATGTGTGCTGAGGTAGGAATGTTCTCATGGCATTTTCTGTACGGGAGAATATTAATTTGATCTGACTTACAAAGCAGAATATTCAGGCAATTTGATTGTTTGGAACACGCTGTTCACTGTGTATCGCATTTTAACAACATTGTGCTACTGAAGAAGTCTTTGAACGACTAACCTTGTTCCCACAGTTTTCAGTTAGTAAAACGGAGCTTATAATTTGGGCTTTGTAGTCGTTAAAGTATGAGGACCCGTCTTACGACAAAGATGTTTTCCTTCATTTGAGTGCAGTTACTTCAACTGGTAATAGTGGGATGTTCTTCCACTACTGATACGATAAATTCTAATCTTCTGCATTCATTCACTTAAATGTGAATTAAGCCTTTTGTGCACTACATCAACCATACGACAATACCTAAGGTTGATGAATTTCATGATTCTCAGTCAAAAGCCTTTGAGAGATCATAAAATATCCCAGTGGATGATGATCGTTTGTGCTGATCACATAATATTTGATCCGTGTAGCGCTCATGGCATTTTCTGTTGAAATGCCTTTATGAATACGGAACTGGCATTTTTTTAGTAATTCATTTTTAGGGGTATGTGCAGCTACTCTTGAATACAATGCTTCTTCAAGAATGTTGGATGAAGCTGTCAGAAATGAGGTTGGGCTGTGGATGCTAGCATCAGACATTTCCTCCATTTTTTATGCAATGGTTTAACAATTGAATACTTCAGTCTGTCTGGAGAAATGCCCCTATTTCAGTGAGCCACTTCATATGTGGCTGAGAATCTATGCAAACAACCTGTACTGTGTTGGAAATGCTATTAGTTCCATGCTAGCTCTTCCTTTTGAGTAAATTTATTATTTTCTTAATTTCTCTAAGAGAGGTGGGTTGAATTTCAATTTTATCAAATTGCGCAGGTATTGTATTTTCCATATACAGCTTTGCATTCTGTAATGAACAGCTGGATCACATTATTCAAAATATTTTCTGCGTCTAACTTTTTGTTAGCAAACTTTTCATTGAGTCTAATACACTCCTGGAAATGGAAAAAAGAACACATTGACACTGGTGTGTCAGACCCACCATACTTGCTCCGGACACTGCGAGAGGGCTGTACAAGCAATGATCACACGCACGGCACAGCGGACACACCAGGAACCGCGGTGTTGGCCGTCGAATGGCGCTAGCTGCGCAGCATTTGTGCACCACCGCCGTCAGTGTCAGCCAGTTTGCCGTGGCATACGGAGCTCCATCGCAGTCTTTAACACTGGTAGCATGCCGCGACAGCGTGGACGTGAACCGTATGTGCAGTTGACGGACTTTGAGCGAAGGCGTATAGTGGGCATGCGGGAGGCCGGGTGGACGTACCGCCGAATTGCTCAACACGTGGGGCGTGAGGTCTCCACAGTACATCGATGTTGTCGCCAGTGGTCGGCGGAAGGTGCACGTGCCCGTCGACCTGGGACCGGACCGCAGCGACGCACGGATGCACGCCAAGACCGTAGGATCCTACGCAGTGCCGTAGGGGACCGCACCGCCACTTCCCAGCAAATTAGGGACACTGTTGCTCCTGGGGTATCGGCGAGGACCATTCGCAACCGTCTCCATGAAGCTGGGCTACGGTCCCGCACACCGTTAGGCCGTCTTCCGCTCACGCCCCAACATCGTGCAGCCCGCCTCCAGTGGTGTCGCGACAGGAGTGAATGGAGGGACGACTGGAGACGTGTCGTCTTCAGCGATGAGAGTCGCTTCTGCCTTGGTGCCGATGATGGTCGTATGCGTGTTTGGCGCCGTGCAGGTGAGCGCCACAATCAGGACTGCATACGACCGAGGCACACAGGGCCAACACCCGGCATCATGGTGTGGGGAGCGATCTCCTACACTGGCCGTACACCACTGGTGATCGTCGAGGGGACACTGAATAGTGCACGGTACATCCAAACCGTCATCGAACCCATCGTTCTACCATTCCTAGACCGGCAAGGGAACTTGCTGTTCCAACAGGACAATGCACGTCCGCATGTATCCCGTGCCACCCAACGTGCTCTAGAAGGTGTAAGTCAACTACCCTGGCCAGCAAGATCTCCGGATCTGTCCCCCATTGAGCATGTTTGGGACTGGATGAAGCGTCGTCTCACGCGGTCTGCACGTCCAGCACGAACGCTGGTCCAACTGAGGCGCCAGGTGGAAATGGCATGGCAAGCCGTTCCACAGGACTACATCCAGCATCTCTACGATCGTCTCCATGGGGGAATAGCAGCCTGCATTGCTGCGAAAGGTGGATATACACTGTACTAGTGCCGACATTGTGCATGCTCTGTTGCCTGTGTCTATGTGCCTGTGGTTCTGTCAGTGTGATCATGTGATGTATCTGACCCCAGGAATGTGTCAATAAAGTTTCCCCTTCCTGGGCCAATGAATTCACGGTGTTCTTATTTCAATTTCCAGGAGTGTAGAAATCATTCTTCCTGTGGTCTCAGTACCCTCTTCCCTTTTAACAATACTCTAAATTGTTTTAATTTTTCAGCAGTGTAATGCCAAGGCATTGCAATGCAGTGAGACAAACTCTTCCATCAGCATTGAAAAATCAGTACATAGGTACCTGGCCGGCCGCGGTGGTCGAGCGGTTCTAGGCGCTCTAGTCCGGGACCGAGCAACTGCTATGGTCGCAGTTTCGAATCCTGCCTTCGGCATGGATGTGTGTGATGTCCTTAGGTTAGTTAGGTTTAAGTAGTTCTAAGTTCTAGGGGACTGATGACCTCAGATGTTAAGTTCCATAGTGCTCAGAGCCGTTTTAACCATTTGAACATCGGCAGCATGAGCACATAACCAGGTCTGTCACTGCTATGAGTTACAAGGAGTCATTACCAGGATGCAGTACCACCATCGAATAGTCGCGGACAGTAGCACAGGCGAGCCTTAAGCCGTCGGCACACGGACCGTGCTGTCGAACGTTAACGTTGAGCGTGCCGAGTTCAACGTGCCGCTGAACGTTCAGAAACGATGCGACTTGTGCATACGGTACGTGGGCCCCAACGTGGTATACGCCATCGCAACGCACTAGTTGAGGGATGTTTCTAGTTCGTAATCACACTGTTCACTCAACGGGCGCGCTTAAAATTCCCGCGTTAGCTCTATTAAAACGCACATTTCCTCCATCGCCCACGAAAAGGAAAGTACCATGTCCAATCAATAAGGACACAGGCTTATAAAAGTTCCATTACAAACAGTGCGGTACAAATTTGGAATATTTCTCCGCATAAGATAAACATTATTTCATCATTCCCACATTTTAGTAAAATCCCACGATCAGTCTTACTTGATCACCGTTCCTACCCAGTAGCAGAATCTTTGCAACATGTGAATTACGAAGCGTAAAAGAAAAAGGAGCAAAATATCTTTATACAAATAGCGCAAGCTGTCCTGTAATTAAGCCAATCGAACCAAGTCACTCCTCAAAAAATGGTGAACTTATATTTACACAACATCAAATATTATAGCATATACTTACATTAAACTAATAATGTATCAGAACTAAATAAAAACGCGAATGTTAGGAAAAAAATTTTGTGAGCATTGGGTCGCGAACCACTGCCCCTACAAAGGTTTGGTACCAGACAGAGACGCTACTCATTACGCTAAACTAACATTTGCTAATTGTTTTCTGAAAATATTGTTTTACCTCTTGCTAAAAACGTTACTCGTAGATAATTGTTATTAATTGAAATTTAATTATAACAAATTGTACGAAGAACCATGCATTTTGGGTGGATCTTCAGTGTGTCGCTGCCTTCAAATAGCCTACTCTCATAATACGCAAGTTACAATAATTCTTTTGCCACGAATATTATGTTTCTCATTATTTTATTGGAACGAATCACACAATTAACAACGGGTTTTCCAGTGATTCTCAATTTGCTGGTGCTCACAAACGGAATATATACATACAAGCTTGAAATGAACGCCAATATGGCGCCTCACAACTCTGTACTGAAGGCAGACGGTGTGGTTGTGACGTGGGTGGCGTTGTGCCATCTCATTGGTCAACGCTCAGACGCACGCTCAGAATATCTGACATGTCAAATATTGCTCTGCACGTTCGGAAAGACTCCCGAGCGTGCTGTTCCACGCTATGACGTCAGAAACTCTGCACGCTCAACGCTCAACGTTCGGATGCACGGTCCGTGTGCCGACAGCTTTAAAGTCACTACAGAGAGACACTTCTGTGATGATGCTGCACTAAGACGCCACCAGAAGTCTCTACACATACAAGACAGGGCAAGTGAGTCTCCGATAAGTATCCAGCAACATTATCTTGAGTTTTCTGTCCAAACTGGTAACAGGACCTGCTCCGTGACGTGAACAGGTTTACTTCAGTTCGGAGGGAGGTTCTTTCTACTGAGACCTTCTGTTAGTAAGGTGACAATGCGTGCATGGTTTACACTTAAAATTTTTCTATGAGGGATAATATATTGAACATGCCACATCGATCTATTCACGACTGGAAGCGCTGCACACATCTCTGAAATACACTGAAAATGCTGCTTTACTCCAACATGCCTTACACAGGATGGTTCATGTAGCGATTTGCTGTTGTAGACCTTTGATTCCAAAACTGGTACCAAAGACTGCAGCTGCCTTCTTCTCCATCGTAACGGGAATACACAAATTACAGGATCCAGTCACATTATTGTGATCATCGCGTATTTTCAACATTAAAATGCAATAGCCACTCACAGACGGCAGATGGCAGCACCAGTAGTGGAGGGTATAGAAACATTTTTTTGTGGGGGTGGGGGTTGGAGACCCAGGAAACAGTGCGGTCATTGTCGTTACGTGGAAACTGAGAGATTTATAGTACGCCCAAAATGGTATGATCACTGGTTTTTGGCCAAGAGTGGGATCATTTCCGTAACGGCTAACTTTGTAAGCTGCTCGTGTGCCGCAGTGGTTAAAGTACAGCGTACATCGCAAAATGGCGTGTCCACAACCGTCGGTGAGACAACTGCGGCGCACCATGGGCCATAGATGACAGGGGCGGACGATGGGTGTGAAGATGTATGTGGGCAAATAGACGTGCCGCTATTCAGCAACTGACCGCCTGGTTGAACCAAGGCGCTACCAAAAGTGTCTCCTCGACGATCTATCAGAGAATATTGCTGCTAATGGGCTTCCGCATTGGGGTCCCTCTTGATGCAACCAACTGTTCATCGACGATTACGTGTGGAATTTACGCGCCATTACCGCAACCGAACGTCCTCTGAATGGCGACAGGTGGCCTTCTCAAATGAATCACGACTTATTCTCCATTGGACAGATGGCAAACACCCAGCAACAATCGCCCGAAGGTTCAAGACCGGAGAAGGGATAGCTATGGTCTGGGAAATGCTTTCGCGGCGTTCCCTGGGTGATCTCGCGATTATGAAAAGCATGATGTATCAACACAAGTCTGTGGGGACCATGTTCACCATCACGTACAATCTGTTTTTCCTCAGCACGACGAAATGCACCAGCAGGACAATGCAACGTGTTGCAGCTCGCGGTGTACTTTCGTGGTTCGAAGAGCACCAGGATGAGTTTACCGTAAACTCCTGACCATCAGACTCTCCGGATTTAAACGGAGTCGAGAATCTGTGGGGCCATCTCCATTGGGCTATTCGCTTTTTCGATTCTGACTGAGGAACGTAGCGCAACAGTCCACGGTGCTAGAGTTGGCATGACTCCACATTTATGTTTGTACTTTCACTGACACACTTCGCGTACGTCCTGCACTGCAAAAGCTGTTTATTCAGCCTTGTCACAGGTGGTTACATTAATGTGACAGAGCCGTGTATATCCCCTTAGTCCTTACCAGGCCCTCGTTAAGTTATTTCTGAGGGTGACCAACTCAGAGTCGGCCGCTGCGGCCGAGCGGTCCTAGGCGCTTCAGCCCGGAACCGCGCTGCTGCTACCGTCGCGGGTTCACATCCTGCCTTGGGCATGGATGTGTGTGATGTCCTTAGGTTAGTTAGGTTTAAGTAGTTCTAAGTTCTAGGGGAGTGATGACCTCATACAAGTCCCGTAGTGCTCCGAGCCATTTGAACCGTTTGACCGACTCAGAGCCATGTGTTCTTTCTAACTGAACAGTGAAATGTGTGTGTGTTCGCGCGCGCGCGCGCGTGTGTGTGTGTGTGTGTGTGTGTGTGTGTGTGTGTGTGTGTGTGTGTGTGTGTGTTCTTCCGCGAATGTATTATTCCACTTAATGTGAAGGCACCTTTTGCTCACAACGAAATGTAAATGCCAAATAAAGAAGACTGCTCTGGCAGGCCAGTTTCATGTATCGTTTCCCTGCAAAAGAAACAATAATCTCATTATGATTATGATTTTTTTGTTGGATGGCTGGGGAAGCAAGGAGATCAGCTAACTGTTTTAAGTCACGGTAAAAGGACATCCAGTGTCTTCAAAAATGGAGAACATACACTCCTATTGTAAGTAGGGAAAGAAGTCTGAATTGCTTGTGCAAGGGACAAATGACTCGGTGGGGGGGGGGGGGGGAGGGGGAGGGAAGGGCGAGAATTCACAAAGTAACTGACGCATTATTGTGGCAGGCCAGGTAACTACTGCTGCGAATCAGTTCCTCGACTGCTTGGAAAACGTCGTCTGTAGTCGACCATGATGTTCGTCCTTCCCGATCTGCATCACCGACGTCTGTGCGGCCTTGGTCAAATGGTTGGCGGCATTTTACTACGACTCGATGCGACGTTCCATTCGGGTCATATACCGCCAGAACTTCATGGCGAATCTGGGAGCAATGTAGAAGTTTTCCACAAAAGAGTCTTAGTATCCTGCACACTTCACTTTGGCAATTGGAAAAGTACTTTGGAGTACTTTTCCAATTTCCAGGCCATTTCACTCGCGACTTGTGACGCACTTGTTAACCGTACCGCAGCAGAACTGTCCCTGCAGAAAACCGGGAACATGTACTCCGTTCGGACAGTGCGCCATTCTTGTCGCGCAATTCGGTCATTCTTGTTGAGCCATTCGGCCATTCTTGTTGCGCCTTTCTTGTCGCGCCATTGCGCCATTCTTGTTGCGCCATTGCGCCATTCTTGATGCATAATAGTTTTAGCGTGGGACGCTGTATGTAACTTACTTTTTGAATTCCCATTTCATTTATTGCCGTCATGTATGGAACTGGACAGTTACGTTTCGTAGTGGATTACTCCTCCACTACCTTCCTCTCCATCTAATTCCCGCAATTTCAAACGATGGAAACTTGAAAATTTGGCGAGCGGTTCCCGACTACACACACACACACACACACACACACACACACACACACACACAATGCGGTTTATAAGAGTGGTGCACACTTTTTTTGGGGTAGCTGACTCCAAAACTCCAGCTTCCATTCAAAAATATTAACATGGATTGTAAAGGAGTTGCCAAAGAACTCAGTGGCAATGAACGCTGGGACTACGACACCACCAGCTGAAATTTATGAGCTTTTCAGAGAGTTGTTGCTTTGGGAATTCCGAGATGCACTTGCTTAGCAGCGGCTTGTCACGGTGAGTAATGTAACGGCTCGCTTCCTGGAGTTCTGGCGGCAGCCGCGTGCAGAGACGCCTCGCCACCCCAGAGCGCAGCGCCCGGTCTTTCAGCCGGAGCCAAGCCGCTACGCCGGCGCTGGCGGGTGAATAGCTCTTTGCTGCAGGTGCGGACGGCTATCTGCTGGCGCGTTTCCCAGCCTATCAATGGCGCCACGCGCTGCTCGCTGTCACGGAAGACCGATAGTCCGCTTCGGCCCCGGGAGCTCATTAATTCTGCCGCGACGTCCTCTTTCTTCTCGCACTCCGCAACTCCCGGTCCCTCGAGTTCCACCAGTCGTGTTTCCTTTTGCGAGTTCCTCTGTCGTTCTTTGCAATAACTTCCACCAACGACTGTGTCTGAGTTATGAAGGAAATATGGTTCACCACCGAAGAACATTCATAAACGTACCAAATTAATCTAGTGTAGATCTATAGAGAAAATTCCTTCGTCCGGTCCTCATCAACCAAGATCCCCAGTTCATCTGGATTTATTTACTTATAACAGTAAATATAGAGTACTTTATACTTCAGAAGTAACAGAGGCAACAATCGACGACACTAATCGTTAAATTTAAATTCATCCAATACATGGATCCTCGCACGGTTTTAATTAAAAATTAACGTTGAGTCGGCCGGCCTGTGTGGTCGAGCGGTTCTAGGCGCTTCAGTCTGGAACCGCGTGGCCGCTACGGTCGCAGGTTCGAATCCTGCCTCAGGCATGGCTGCGTGTGATGTCCTTAGGTTAGTTAGGTTTAATTAGTTCTAAGTTCTAGGCGACTGATGACCTCAGAAGTTAAGTCGCATAGTGCTCAGAGCCACGTTGAGTCGTACAGAAATTTATTGCCCACGCTTGTTGACAGCGTAAAATTTACGGCGGTAAGGTGAAATGAGAGAATTCAGTGGAAATGTCTTTATCAGGCAGCTGAATTATAAGATTTGTCTGTGCAGTAAAAATATCAATTGGCTTGCGATAAATGGCCTGTACCTTTCCACGCCGGGTTAGTTGTTAAATTTTCCTGAAGCGTCGAATGACATTTTAATGGTAGCAAAGTGTGGTTTTGATCCACGGACCTCTTAGTTATGGACCCAGCACGGTTTCACTTTTCTTTGTACTTCAAGACGGCTTAGGCAAAATTTTCTGTTCGTGTGATGAATGGCAGCTAGCCCTAAATGTGGAAAAATGTACCTGTAATGTTCGGGTACAGTATTACTGGTGTCCTGCTAGATTCAGCCAAGTCGTTTAAATGTCTGGGAGTAACGTTGCAAAGCGATGTGAGGTGAAACGAGCACGTGAGAGGTGTGGTTGGGAATGCCAATGGTCGACTTCGCTTTATTGGGAGGATTTTAGGAAAGAGTGGTTCTCCTGTAAAGAGAAAGGATATAGCTCGCTGGTGCGACCTGCTCTTGAGTGCTGTTCAATTGTTTTGGAGCCATACCAAGTCGGATTCAAGGAGGACATCGGAGCAATTCAGAGTCGGGCTGCTTCCTATGTTTCCGGTAGCTTCGAACAACAAGTAAGTGTTACAGAGATGCTTCGGGAACTCAAATGTGAATCCCTGGAGGGAAGGCAATGATCTTTTCGAGAAACACTAATGAGAAAATTTAGAGAACCGGCATCTGAAGGTGACTTCCGAACGATTCTACTGGCATAAATACATACTTCGCGCAAGGACCACGAAAACAAGATTCGAGAATTCAGGGCTCATTCGGAGGCATGCAGACAGTCGTCTATCCCTCGCTGTATTTGCGAGCAGAATAGGAGCGGAAATTACAAGTAATGGTACAGAGGACACTCCGCCACGCACCGTAAGGTGGCTTGCGGAGTATCTGAGTAGATGTAGCCGTAGAAAATAACGTCAAAGAGATATCTATGGATCAAGAGTTAGATGTATAAATCAGTATGTTGAAAATATTGCTGCTGGATGTGGTGTTGGAAGAATGACCGGAAATGTGATTCCGAACAGTTTAGAGAATCACTGGGCAACCGAAAAAAGCAAAGAAAATATATAACTACATTGCTAACCCAAATCATGATTTGTGATGCATAGTCTCAGGTGCAGGTTGCATATCCAATGACCGTCCGGGGCTACATAAATTTGACGGAGTTTAAAAATTTAAATTTCCGTATAATCTACTCGTTAAGGGTCACAAACTTATTTCGAAGGCTTAACAGAATAATACAGGTCTTTGGGTTATGTGTCATGAGGTAGCACCTACTCACGGAGCGCATATTACACTGATCTCATTCATCCAGTTTTTGGGGACTAGACCACTTGCCGATTTCCAACGAACTTTGCACATAATTTCAAACCTTTACTAAACATGTTCTCACCTACATCACCCACAAAATAATGAAATAAAACAGTTTATCGCTTATTACATTATCTTGGTTCGTGCTGTAAGACATCAACATCACAATAGTTTATGGATACGGTATCCACAGGCACTGCTGAATGTGTCAGCAGAATTATATCATCGTACAAAAATAGTTCAGGAGATATGACGTAAGGAACACTAAAATTTGTGAGAAACTAGCTTTTGTCTAAAAAGGAGAGCAAATTACGAAAACTATGAAATTTTCTCGATTACATACTAGTTGGTTTGTTGTTGTTTTCGTTTCAGTCCAAAGACTGGTTTGGTACAGTTCTCCAAGCTACTCTAAAATGTGCAAGACCCTTCATCTCTAACTACATCCTTCTGAATCTGCTTACTGTGTAAATCCGTTCGTCTCCCTCTACGGCTCTTACCCCACACACTTCCCTCCGATACTAAACTGGTAAGTGTCTTGTTTCCTAATCTAATTTTCTCAGCATCACCAGATTTAATTCAACTAAATTCCATTATCCTTGCTTTGCTTTTGTTAATGTTTATCTTATATCCTCCTCTCAAGACACTTGTCCATACCGTTTAAATGTTCTTTCAAGTCCTTTGCTGCTCCTGACAGAATTACAATGCCATCGGCAAGAGGCAAAGTTCTCGTTTCTTATCCTTGGATGTTAATTCCTACTCGAAGCATTTCTGTGGTTTTGTTTACTGCTTGCTTAATATAAAAATTGAGTAACATCGGGATTAGGCTACAACCATGCCTCACTCCGTTCTTAAAATTGCCTTCTGGCATTTGTACAAATTGTAAATAAGCTTTCGACCGCTGTGTTTTACCCCTGATACTCTCAGAATTACAAAGGGAATATTTCAGTCAACATTGTCGAAAGCTTTCTCTAAATCTGGAAATGCTGCAAACGTAGGTTTACCTTTCCTAAACCTATCTTCTATGATAAGTCGTAGGGTCAGCATTGATCGCTTGTTCCTACATTTCTCCTGAATCTTCCCTGAGGTCGGCTTTTATCAGGTTTCCCATTCTTCTGTAAAAAAAAAATTGGTGTTAGTTTTTTGCAACCGTGACTTATTAAACTAATAGTTCGGTAGTATTCACACCTGTCGACTCCTGCTTTTCTTGGAATTGGAATTACTATACTCTTTCTAAAGTCTGCTGTTATTTCTCCTGTTTCATAATCTTCCTCACCAGATGAAAGAATGTTGTCATGGGTGACGGTCCGAAGGCTATCAGTAATTCTAACGGAATGTTGTCAACTACCGGGGCGCTGTTTCGGCTTAGGTCTTTCAGTGCTCTGTCAAATTATTTTCGAAGTTTCATGTCCCCGATCTAATATTCATCTATGTCCTCTTCCATTTCTATAATACTGTCTCAAGTACCTCTCCCTTGTATAGGTTCTCTTTCTGCTTCCAGATTTCCTTTCTCTGCTTAGAACTGGTTTTCCATCTGTGCGCTTGATATTTGTGCAGGTGGTTCTCTTTTCTCCAATGGCCTCTTTAATTTCCCTGTAGTCTGTACCCACCTTTCTCTTAATGATATATACTTCTAAATCCTTACATTTGTCTTCTCGCCATTCCTACTTACCATTTTGCACTTACTTTTTAGAAGTTTGTTTTGCCTTTCACCTGCTTCATTTACTGCATTTTATATCTTCTCCATTCATCATTCAAAATCAATATCGCTTGTGTTATCTGAGGATTTCTACTACTTCTTGTCCTTTTGTCTATTTCACCCTCTGCTGCCTTCACTATTTGACCTCTCATAGCTATCCATTCTTCTTCTACTGTATTTCTTTCCGTCGCTCTTGTCAATTGTTCCCAAATGCTCCTTCTGAAACTTTCAACATCATCTGGTTTCTACACTTTACCTAGGTCCCATTTCCTTATGTTCCTACTCTTTTTCCAATTTCTTCAGTTTTAATCTACAGTTCATAACTAATAAATTGTGGTCAGAGTCCACATCTGTCCCTGGAAATGGGGGGGGGGGGGGGGGGGTTGTTTTGGGGAAGGAGACCAGACAGCGAGGTCATCGGTCTCATCGGATTAGGGAAGGACGGGGAAGGAATTCGGCCGTGCCCTTTGAAAGGAACCATCCCGGCATTTGCCTGGAGCGATTTAGGGAAATCACGGAAAACCTAAATCAGGATGGCTGGACGCGGGATTGAACCGTCGTCCTCCCGAATGCGAGTCCAGTGTCTAAGCACTGCGCCACCTCGCTCGGTCCCTGGAAATGTCTAACAATTTCACATAATTAAAATCTGGTCCTTAAATCTGTCTTACCATTCTTTAATCTATCTGAAACCTTCCAGTGTGGTCGGCCGCTGTGGCCGAGCGGTTCTATGCGCTTCAGTCTGGAACCGTGCAACCGCTACGGTCGCAGGTTCGAATCCTGCCTCGGGCATGGATGTGTGTGATGCCCTTAGGTTAATTAAGTTTAAGTAGTTCTAAGTTCTAGGGCACTGATGACCTCAGATGTTAAGTCCCAGAGCACTCAGAGCCATTTAGAGCCTTCCGGTGTCTCCAGGTCTGTTCCACGTAAACAAGTTCTTTCATCATTCTTGAGCCGACTGTTAGCGAAGATTAAATTATGCTCTGTGCAGAATGCTACTAGGCGACTTCTTCTTTCCCTTCTTTCCTCAGACCATATTCACCAACTATTTTTCTTTTTCTTCCTTTACCTACTACCGAATTGCAGTTCCCCATCACTATTAAATTTTCGGCCACTTTGTATCTGAATATTTTCTTCTTATCTCAACATACATTTTTTCAATCTCTTCATCATCTGCGGAGGTAGTTAGCACGTTAAATTTTACGATTGCAGTCGGTGTGGACTTCGTCTCCATCCTGGCTACAATAATGAGTTCACTGAGGTGTTCGCAGTAGCTTACCTGCGTTACTATTTTTCATTTATTATTAAACCTGTATTAAACTGACCAAACTCACGTTCCTCCTGTCACCGAACTTCACTAATTCTCACTATGTCTAAGTTCAGCCTCTCCATTTGCCTTCTTAACTTTCGTAACCTACCTGCCCGGTTAAGGGATCTGACATTCCAGTGTCCGATCCGTAGAACACCAGTTTTGTTTCTTCTGATAACTACGCCCTCCTGAGTAGTCCCAACACGGAGATCGGAATGGGGGACAATTTTAACTCCAGAATATTTTAGCCAAGAGGATGTCACCACCATTGAACCATGCAGTAGAACTACCTGCCATCGGGAAAAATTTCGGCTGTAGTTTCACTTTGCTTTTAGCCGTTCGCATTAACAACACATAAGACTGTTTCGATTGATGTTACAAGGCCAGCTCAGTCAGTCATCCAGTCTGTTGCCCCTGCAACTACTGTAAAGGTTGCTGCCCCTCTTCAGGAACTATTAGTTTGTCTGGCCTCTCAATAGATTCCCAGCCATTGTTGTTGCACCTACGATACGGATATCTGTATGGCTGAGGGTCAAAAGCCTCCCCACTGTAGGAAAGGTCCAAGGTTCGTTGTGGAGATTACATACTTAATGTACTTATTTCATATATTAACTCATTTTTGAAGTAATCAGACGTTTGAAGATTTTTTGAATGTGTGAGTTCGATTCTTTAAATAATCCGTTATTTGGGGGGTTTACTGATGTGTTGGTAATAGACGAGCTTTTCGTGTGGTGTAGTGAAAAAATGGAGACTGCCGTTCCGATTTCAGGCGTAATGTTGCAGGAAAAATCAATTAGTTTAAACAAGAAGCTTTCTAGTCGTGTTTCTAACCTCACAGCTAGCCAGAGGTGATAGGAAACTCGAAACGTAATAGGTCAGCAACTGACGGAGATTCCGCTCGATCGAAGACAGAGGTTACAAAACGGCTGGACAAAATAATTCACCCTCGATGTTTGGGATAACATAACAATATCAACCAGGAAACGCTTTCCTATGCTTCTGAAAAATAATATTTATCTGGTCAGAAGCGGCTTTCAGTTTCTTAGAACACCGTCAAGTAACAACCAAATGTCGCGAACAAGGTAAATGACGTGTAACTTACAAGGATATTACTTACACAGAAGGTACACGAAATACATAAATTTGTGGAATACAGCGTGTTTATTGGTTTATTTGAGCTAGTGAAGGTAAAATGGCAGCGTGACGGTCCTGAACATAAACGATACACGATACTTAAAAGAGAAACTTAGTGATTATTTCAGGGAATAAAACTCATTGCTTTTATTTAAAATCTGCTCAAAACGTGTGTGAAAATTATATCTTTAAATAAAATAAATTGATGTTTGTTTATGGTATTTAGCACCTATTATTCTGTTTTTTCTGACTTTCTGGATTATCCAGATTTTAGATATTCCGCATGATATGCAGTCCCATCTGTTCCAGTTTTCGCTGCACAAATGAATCGTTAGTAGTAACATAAATTATCGTATTCTACGGACACAAAATCTGTGTTTGAACAATTGGGTCTATAAGAAACTGTAATGCGGTGTATGACTGTGTACATTAGCCGCTGACCTCTTCGGACAAACTGTTTGTTAATGGTTTGACGCAACGTTAGTTCACCAAAAGATAGTTTCCCGCTCCAAAGGTAGGCACAACGATGAAGATTTTATGACTGCTGCCTAATTGCACTTACTTGCGGCAGACAACGTTCATTCTCCCGCAAATACTGTTACCTCAAGTCCAAATCCAAAAACATGGTCGTCAATGAAGAACAACAATTAGAAATAACTGCACATCTATCAGAAACACCAACATACCGCCGGAACAGAACTAACTTCCTGTTGGCAGAGTGGAGATATTTGTGCAGACATCGAAGATTCCCCAATCTTCGAACAATAGGTATTTCAAGAAATATGCAGAAAAGATAAATACTAAGTAACAAATTACTGTTGTCGGTTGGATTTGAACTAATGATCCGAATGACGCCGGCCACCATCGCTAAACACTGATCTGCATTATAGTATGCGCTGCAGGTGGTGGCATAGCTCTCTCTACAGGAGCAACACCTTGATTCTAGATCTTGTCAATGGTACTTTGTATGAGGGCGCTGGCGAAGCCTCGCTTTGTGGTCGAGCATCGAAGATAGCCCCGAAGATTCACGATAGTCGAATGAACCTCCAGTTCAGCTGAACGTCCGGTTGACAGTCTGCGCCTCTGGACAGTAGTGGGATGTTATACGGAGGACATAGATGACCCTCTGCGCTTTTGTCCCCTTGATTGCCGGTCATAATCCACAACTTCGTACGTGACACTCGCTAAGTTACGAAGGATACGATACGGTAAAGTAGCGCTTTAGTAACTCTTCCACTTTCCGCACAGTCGTAAAATTTTGTAGGAAGTTTTCCGGGCAGTATCTCGCTGACAGTTACTTGGCGATATAGGGCTCTGGGTCCTTCTCTTGGGTGAGCCAGATGCCTTGCATATTCGGTCATAGTATGAGGTGCAAGGCGCTAAAAGCAGTAATCCTATGTATCGTCCAGTTGAAACGGGAACGTAGTGTCCAGACCATTGTTGTCCCGACCTCACGTGAGCATAACAGAAAGAAAGCTGTGAAACCTAGAGCGCGTCGCTTCGCTGTGATGTAAGTGAATATCAGAACGGGCAGTATTGTAATCCAATGTCTCTGTTCGACATCCACGCAAGAGCGTATCTGCGTTATTAAAGCGTATGACTCCCTTGTAGGCAGTTGGGCGGGGCCGCAAATTATGTCTCATACTAGCTACGACTGGATAACTTCACCATGATCATTTATCACATGGCGCACTCCTTGCTTCAAATCCGTGTCTTCTATAAGGAACTTCATAGTTTCCGGAGTTTCTAGGTAATAAGTGTACAGAATGCCTCCGTTCGTAGGGTTATAGCTGATTGGTATTGTAGCATGACTGAGTGCGCTGCTTAGCACATTTTATGGTTGTTGATGATTTATGATTTTATTATCACTATGTGCGAACAGACGAATTCCCTGACTTTATTTGTGTCACCAGACGAATTAAAGGATTTTATTATTTGACACCATTGCTTTTCTATCGCCTTCTATGATTCTCCAAATGCTTCCAGAAAGATGATGACCAGTGGACCTGAACTGCTTGTTCAGTAAAGCAATTTTATCAGTAACTCTTGGCGGTAAATCATGACGTTCTTCAAATATTTACGAGATGTGGGGCACCACCTTCTGAAAACATAGACTTCTTACACATATCTATAGAACTGTTGTTGAATTTTTTGGGTTTCACTGTTACACTGAACAAGTCACAGTGCAGTACATACCGGAACGAACTAGTACGAAAATTAGCAGTCCTCTGCCACATTTAAACCGTACGTGCAGTGAAGGAAAATACCTTTACGTCTCGATATGTGCCTAATATATTATCCTCTTCTTATACTCCCTGCGAAGGTGGTGACACAATCATTGTACAGTCCTCCTAGTGTACCACTAGTTCTCTATGTTGACGCAACTTGGCCACAGCATAGTCGCCTTTCTACCAAAACTCCCCTCTAAGTTCCCCCACCTTCCACGTTACACACTGATCATCCAGAACATTATGACCACCGACCTACTATCAATACAAACCCGTCCAGCATCACCTGGCTAGGATTGGCTGCTGATCAGACACAAGCAAGGAGCATGTAGTGTCAATAAGGGACAGACAGTGAGGGTTCGGAGGCTCGGCAAGTGCATTCCAGAAACTGCACGGTTTTTCGGGTCTTCCAGAAGTTCTGTGGTGTCTTGAACACACGGCGAAACCAAGCTACGTCCACACGTCGTGGGATTGGGCGACCACCCCTCGTTATAGATGTCGGACGTCGTAGGCTGTGCAGACTGGTGAAACAGGGCAGGCGGCGGGCCGTGGCGGAACTAACATCAGACTTTAATGCTGGGTAGAGTACAAGTGCGTCTGAGCACACAGTGCATCAAACACTCCTAACGATGGGAATCCACAGCCGACGACCCATACGTGTGCCATTGTTAATACCGCGACTACTTCACCTATGACTGAAATGGGTAAGTGAACGTCGGCACTAGACATATCCACAGTGGCAGAGCGTTGAATGGCCTGATGAATCCCGATACCTTCTTCGTCATGCCGATGGGAGAGTGCGAAACCGTCGTCTCCCAGGGAACAGCTCCTTGATACTTTTACTGCTAGACGGGTACAAGCTGGCGACGGCTCATTTATGCTCTGGGGAACAATCACGTGGGCATCCATGGATCATGTGAACCCCTCGCAAGGCATCATGGTGGCCAAGGAGTACCGTACACTGGTTGTTTCCTGATGGCAGTGGCATTTTCTAAAAAGATAATGGGCCATGTCACAAGGCCAATAATGTGATGGGTGGTTCGAGGAACTAAGTGGTGAGTTACTGTCGATGTGCTAGCTCCTCAACTTGACAGATCTGAAACCGATCGAATACACCTGGGATGTGACTGAACGTGGCGTCAATCACCCCTCTCCCAGGAAGTGAGGGGAATTACGAGATTTGCATGTGCAGATGTGGTGCCAACTCCTTCCAGCGACGTACCTCATTGCTTCCATGCCATGATGCGACCCCGCTGTTATCCGTGCCAAAGGCGGCATGGAGACTATTAGATAAGTGGTCATGAAGTTCTGGTTGTTCAGTGTACTTCCGAAGGGCTACTCCGACCATTTAGGGACCTAACAACACATCTCCGTTTCTGCCGACTTTTCCTGTAATCCTACCTTGATAATTACTCCAAACACAGAGTACCGCTTTCTTTCCAACATACCTACGTTCGTCCCAGTTAACATCACTACGTTCATATTTAAAGGACTTAAATCATTACTGATGCTTACAACTATTCTTTTAATTAGATTCTCACGGGTATCTTTTTGTGTGCATTATCTATATCTGCAGCTTTATCCTTTTTTTTCTCATCAGTCTACTGACTGGTTTGATGCGGCCCGCCACGAATTCCTTTCCTGTGCTAACCTCTTCATCTCAGAGTAGCACTTGCAACCTACGTCCTCAATTATTTACTTGACGTTTTCCAATTTATCTATACTCTCTAAAAAAACTGTGAAGTACATGCCAGAGGGTAATTTCTACCCAGCCGGCCGGCCGCGGTGGTCTCGCGGTTCTAGGCGCTCAGTCCGAAACCGCGCGACTGCTGCGGTCGCAGGTTCGAATCCTGCCTCGGGCATGGATGTGTGTGATGTCCTTAGGATAGTTAGGTTTAAGTAGTTCGAAGTTCTAGGTGACTGATGACCTAAGATGTTAAGTCCCATAGTGCTCAGAGCCATTGAACCATTTTCTGAACGACCCAGCCCCTTATTATGACTTCTTCCCGATGTGTTCGCTTATGGATCGCGGAAAGAATGATTATTTAAATACCACTAGCGGGGTGTGGTCAGTCTACAGTACCAATTATCTGCTTTTACAAAGCTATATATTAGTACACCGAATGGTAACATTCATCAACCACTCTTCATTCCGTTGCTATTGTAAAGCAACAACACTGTCAAAAACCCTCGCCAGTGAAAGAGAGCTGCACCCTTACCTTATACACCGATTATGTGTAGTGTTGACGTAATGTTTCCTAGAGCGGCACTGGATGTTAGCTGTAATAAAATGTTGGACCTCCGCAACTGATTTGGTTTATTCCGCACACTAGATTTTTTCCAAGTCTTACATCTTTAGTATCGTTTCGGTGAAATATTTAGATTACTATGATGAAGTTCTTCAGAGTCATATTGTAAATGTTTCATCGAACACACATCTGAAGACGAGAGATATCTTACGAAACATATCGTATGAGGAATCATCAATGTAGACAGTAATATCGCTGCCTTCTCATTGGTGAGTTGGGAAGCCAAGCTCATTGACTGTTTAGCACGAAGATCGCAAGGATCACCTTCAATCAAGGGCACCGAAGAAGCATCTCCATCTTTTTTATACGGTTGCAATATCAAAAACCTCTTTTTTTTTTACCCTACCCAAATCGTTTGCATTTGATCTGGAAACAACTGCCGGCTGAGAAACAGCAACAACATGGAAGTAATAGATTTTGTGGCATTTTACGCATTCATAACCAGGAGTGTATTACGTAACCTCACGCGTGCTTTGGCGGTTTAGTTTCCGAATCCCTGAGTGTTAGTCTAATTTATTAGACACAGTTCTTGCGATTTGTCCGTATCTACGGTATAGTCCCACAACATGAGTCGGTAGTCTTCTGTTTGTCCTGTAATGTAATCAGTTAGTCACGGTCTATAGTATGGATAGGGACTGTAACTGCTGTGTGCTGATGCGAGCTGAGTTGGTGACACCTCGCTTGCAGCTCCAGGCTTCGGTTACACAGCTTGACTCAGCACTGGGTGGGAATCACTGTTGTGGGCCGGCCGTGAGGGTCCAACGGACGACCGACATCACCCACGGGTCCGGCGATCGCTCCGCACCAGTAGCCAGCCCAGTTATTGCACGGACCCCTCACCCGTGAACGAGTGGGAGGTCGCCTCGGGGCATGGAAGGCGGCGAAAGACTTCCTGGGGTGCCGAACGTAATGCCTCCCTGGTTAGTCTGACAAGCAGGTTCCATGTGCTGTCTCTGGCTGATATTGTCCCTCAGACAGATGCAGTCACTTGTCGTATTTCAAAGGAAACCTCTCAACCTCCAAGATCTGAGCAAAGGATGGAATTGTTGCTAGTTGCGAGTAACAATGCTGGGCGCATTATGGTGCCCCCTTAGGGCATATGGTTGCCAAGGAGAGGAAGAAATCCATTGTGCACTCCGTCTGCATACCGGGTGGAGTCATTCCAGGTGTGGAACGGGTCCTTCCAGATGCCATGTAAAGAGCAGGTTGCAGCTAACCGCAGTAACAATGATGCGTGTTGTTTTGGATCACAAGGCATTCTCTCTGATTTCGAGCAGCTACCTGAAGTGGTGAAAGCTGAGGAGCAGTGAAAGCTGAGGAGTGGTGAAAGCTGAGGAGCGGTGAAAGCTGAGGAGTGGTGAAAGCTGAGGAGTGGTGAAAGCTGAGGAGCGGTGAAAGCTGAGGAGCGGTGAAAGCTGAGGAGTGGTGAAAGCTGAGGAGCAGTGAAAGCTGAGGAGCGGTGAAAGCTGAGGAGTGGTGAAAGCTGAGGAGTGGTGAAAGCTGAGGAGTGGTGAAAGCTGAGGAGCGGTGAAAGCTGAGGAGCGGTGAAAGCTGAGGAGTGGTGAAAGCTGAGGAGTGGTGAAAGCTGAGGAGCGGTGAAAGCTGAGGAGCGGTGAAAGCTGAGGAGTGGTGAAAGCTGAGGAGTGGTGAACGGTGAGGAGTAGTGAAAACTGATAGCCAACTGTGATACCAATGATGTGTGTCGTTTTGGGCAGAAGACATTCTCTCTAGTTTCGAGCGGCTGTCTCAAATGGTGAAAGCTGATAGCCCTGCTTCTGAGGTGAAAGCATAGCTCATCATCTGCAGCTTAGTCGAGTCGATTATGAACCTCTGGTACAGAGCGAAGTGGGGGTTCGAATCTAGGGCTCAGACGGTTCTACGACCGTGTAGACTGCAGATTCCTCGACTTGCTCCTTAGGGTGTTGGGGTTTCGGGTTCCAGTAAATATGTGAGATAACAAGCAGGAGGTGGCTACACGGGCAGTGGGGTCTTTGTGACGTGGACTGGGTAGTTTCTTAGGTAAGAGGATCTCGGCGAAATACAAAAAAGGGTCCAGACTCGGAGTGCAGATTGAACACACGGAGAACGTACGTCTAGGAACTAACGGTGCAAGATGTTTAAATTTTGGAAGCCGTGTTAGGAAAGTAACAGAGCTTCAATCGCTAATAGAAAGCACAAATGCTGAAATCCTTATAAGCACTCAGTAAGTGGTTCAAATGGCTCTGAGCACTATGGGACTTAACATCTGAGGTCATCAGTCCCCTAGAACTTGGAACTACTTAAACCTAACTAACCTAAGGCCGCGGTGGCCGTACGGTTCTAGGCGCATCAGTCCGGAACCGCGCTGCTGCTATGGTCGCAGGTTCGAATCCTGCCTCGGGTATGGATGTGTGTGATGTCCTTAGATTAGTTAGTAGCCGGTCCAAGTATAGGGGACTGGTGACCTCAGATGTAAAGTCCCATAGCGCTTAGAGCCATTTGAACTTTTTTTTGCGAGTGACGTAACGGTGTTCAGAAAGGATATACTAAATACAGTTGCCTGTGGCGTGTTTATTGCTGTTAAAAGCAGTTTATCTTGCAGCGAAATTGAAATTGATAGTTTATATGAGATAGTATGGGTAGAGGTTGTTCTTGGCAACGGGAACAAAAATAACAATTGGACCCTTTTACAGACCTCCCAACACAGAAGGTACAATTCTTCAAAGGTTCTAAGTTAACTTGAGTTTAATTTCAAACACGTACCTGACTCATACAGTTGGCGGTGAATTCAATTTACCCGTGATATGTTGGCAGAAATACATGTTTAAATCCGGAGGTATGCAAAAAAGAGCGCCCGAATTAGTGCTAAACGCGTTCTATGAAAATTATTTCGAGCACTTAGTGCAGGAGCGCACTCGAATAGTAAAAGGTTACGGGAACACAGTTCACCTCTTAGCAACAAATAATTCTGAACTAACAACGAGCATCAAAACGGATACAGGGATTAGTTAACACAAGGTTGTCGTAGCAAGACTGAACACGATAACTCACAAATCCACGAAAAATTAACGAAAAATGTATGTATTCGAACAAAGAAGATAAAAATTCGATTGACGCCTTCCTGAGAGGCCATGTCTACCTCTTCCAAATTAACAACATGGCCCTAAGCACTATGGGACTTAGCATCTGAGGTCATCACTCCCCTCGACTTAGACCTGCGTGAACGTAACTAACCTAAGGACATCACACACATCCATGCCCGAGGCAGAATTCCAACCTGCGACCGTAGCAGCCGCATGGTTCCGGACTGAAGCGTCTGGAACCGCTCGGACACCCAAATTACCAATGGTAAGTGTAAACCAGATGTGACCTGAATTCAAAGAAACAACATCGACAGCGATTGAGAGATTATACAAAATAAATTAACGAAAGACGGAGCTCATCTCCCATGGTATACAAACCAGGTCAGAACACTGTAACAGAGCAGTCAAATTTAAACGAACTCTAAAGACCAAAAATTGGTGATCTTTTACAGAAGCTCGAAATTCAGTGCAGATGTCAACGCGAGATTCATATAACCGTTTCCACAACGAAACTTTGTCTCGAAACCTGGCAGAAGATCCAAAGAGTTTCTGGCGGTGTGTAAAGTTTAATAGCGGGAAGACACAATCAGTGCCTTCTTTACGCGATGTTGTTGTTGTTGTGGTCTTCAGTCCTGAGACTGGTTTGATGCAGCTCTCCATGCTACTCTATTCTGTGCAAGCTTCTTCATCTCCCAGTACCTACTGCAACCTACATCCTTCTGAATCTGCTTAGTGTATTCATCTCTTGGTCTCGCTCTACGATTTTTACCCTCCATGCTGCCCTCCAATGCTAAATTTGTGATCCCTTGATGCCTCAAACCATGTCCTACCAACCGATCCCTTCTTCTAGTCAAGTTGTGCCACAAACTTCTCTTCACCCCAATCCTATTCAATACCTCCTCATTAGTTACGTGATCTACCCACCTTATCTTCAGCAGTCTTCTGTAGCACCACATTTCGAAAGCTTCTATTCTCTTCTTGTCCAAACTAGTTATCGTCCATGTTTCACTTCCATACATGGCTACACTCCATACAAATACTTTCAGAAACGACTTCCTGACACTTAAATCTATACTCGATGTTAACAAATTTCTCTTCTTCAGAAACGATTTCCTTGCCATTGCCAGTCTACATTTTATATCCTCTCTACTTCGACCATCATCAGTTATTTTACTCCCTAAATAGCAAAACTCCTTTACTACTTTAAGTGTCTCATTTCCTAATCTAATTCCCTCAGCATCACCCGATTTAATTTGATTACATTCCATTATCCTCGTTTTGCTTTTGTTGATGTTCATCTTATATCCTCCTTTCAAGACACTGTCCATTCCGTTCAACTGCTCTTCCAAGTCCTTTGCTGTCTCTGACAGAATTACGGTGTCATCGGCGAACCTCAAAGTTTTTACTTCTTCTCCATGAATTTAAATACCTACTCCGAATTTTTCTTTTGTTTCCTTTACTGCTTGCTCAATATACAGATTGAATAACATCGGGGAGAGGCTACAACCCTGTCTCACTCCTTTCCCAACCACTGCTTCCCTTTCATGCCCCTCAACTCTTATAACTGCCATCTGATTTCTGTACAAATTGTAAATAGCCTTTCGCTCCCTGTATTTTATACCTGCCACCTTCAGAATTTGAAAGAGAGTATTCCAGTCAACATTGTCAAAAGTTTTCTCTAAGTCTACAAATGCTAGAAACGTAGGTTTGCCTTTTCTTAATCTTTCTTCTAAGATAAGTCGTAAGGTTAGTTTGCGCGCTAGCAATCGAAATAATATCGATGACAGTGCTAATAAAGCAGAGTTACTAAATACATCCTTCCGGAATTCCTTCACCAAAGAAGACGAAGTAAATATTGTAGAACTGGAAACGAGAACATAGCATGGATTTAGAAAACATCATCCTTGTGTAACACAACATTTCATGTGAGTAAAGAGCTAGTTGAGCGCTGAGTGTTAGGGATTTCAGATGATTTCGTATTTCTAGATTTAGAGGAGCTTTTTAACACTATCTCAAAAGTGGCTGGTTATCAAATAGCGTGCAGGTGGAATATCGCCTGTTATGCAACGGGATTCGTGATTTCCCAGAGAGATCACAGTTCGTAGTTAATGACGGAAAGTCATCGAATAAAACAAAAATGATTTCTGGCGTTGTCCAAGGTAGTGTTCTAAGCCCTCTGAGGTTCCTAATCTACCGGGTGATAAAAAAGTCAGTATAAATTTGAAAAATGAATAAATCACGGAATAATGTAGATAGGTACAAATTGACACACATACTTGGAATGACATGGGGTTTTATTAGAACCAAAAAAATACAAACGTTCAAAAAATGTCCGACAGATGGCGCTTCATCTAATCAGAATAGCAATAATTAGCATAACAAAGTAAGACAAAGCAAAGATGATGATCTTTACAGGAAATGCTCAATATGTCCACCATCATTCCTCAACAATAGCTGTAGTTGAGGAATAATGTTATGAACAACACTGTAAAGCATGTCCGGAGTTATGGTGAGGCATTGGCGTCGGATGTTGTCTTTCAGCATCCCTAGAGATGTCGGTCGATCACGATATACTTGCGACTTCAGGTAACCCCAAAGCCAATAACCGCACGGACTGAGGTCTGGGGACTGGGAGGCCAAACATGACGAAACTGGCGGCTGAGCACACGATCATCACAAAAACGATGCGCACGAGAGATCTTTAACGCGTCTAGCAATATATGGTGGAGCGCCATCCTGCATAAACATCGTACGTTCCAGCAGGTGGTTATCAGCCAGGCTGGGGATGATGCGATTCTGTAACATATCGGGGTACCTCTCACCCGTCACGATTGCAGTTTTGCTGTCCAGCGCCATCTGTCGGAAATTTTGTGAACTTTGTTTTTTTTTGTTCTAATAAAACCCCACGTCTTTCTAAGCACGTGTGTCAATTTTTAGCTCTCTATCTACATTATTCCGTGGTTTATTAAGTTTTCAAATTTATACTGACTTTTTGATCACCCTGTATATAAACGATTTAGGACACAATCTGGGCAGTCCTCTTAGGTTGTTTGCAGATGATGTTGTCGTTTGACGTGAAGTCATTTGAAGATCAAAACAAATATCTGTATGTTGCGAAAATTGGCAAGTGACCCTAAATAATGGAAAGTTCAAAAATGGCTCTGAGCACTATGGGACTCAACTGCTGAGGTCATTAGTCCCCTAGAACTTAGAACTAGTTAAACCTAACTAACCTAAGGACATCACAAACATCCATGCCCGAGGCAGGATTCGAACCTGCGACCGTAGCGGTCTTGCGGTAATGGAAAGTGTGAGGTCATCTACATGAGTGGTTACACGATAAATCAATCAGATTTATAGGCCATAGATTCAGCTAAATGCCTAGGAATTACCGTTACGCACAACTTAAATTGGAAAGAACACAGAGAAAATGATGTGGAGAAAGACAACGAATGACTGTGTTTCATTGAAAGAGCACTTAGAATATGTAATAGATCTACTAAAGAGACTGCTTCCCCTACGCATGTGTGTCCTCTTTTGGAGTACTGCTGCACGGTGTAGGATCCTTAGCAGAAAAAAATTAACGATGAACATCAATAAATTTCAAAAAAAGAGAAGGTAGTTTGTTATAGAAGTCTTGTAACTCATTAAATATGATGCATGTTTTCTAAATAAAAAAGGTAAACAAACTGCGGCAGAGAAAAAGTTGGCTTCGTCAGCACGCAGGTGAACTCTTTTTCTTGAGGGGGAGAACTCCGCAATGGAATCACCTGTCTCCGTCTGACATTCCATGCTCCAGCAACGTGGATGAGCTCGGTGTGACCTGGAGTACACGGTTCGTCCAGCACATCGCGAAAACACTGTCGCTCCTGCAGCAAATATAAAAACAGCGCACTGAAGAAGATAAGACAGGTAAACGCGAAAATGAAACAGCTATGTACGTCCCTTCCTTTCCTCCTTTCCACCCCAACACACTGTAATTGAATAACACCGGCGCGCTCCAGCCCCTGCGTAGTTCCAGCAGTTGCCGTCGCGCCTCGTGGCGCCACCAGACCCTGTGTTCCGAACGTTGCCGTGTCCCGGCTCCGCTGTTTACAATTTAATTTTCACTGCCGCAGCGGTGCGAAAAAGCGTTAAATGACGCAGATAATTGAGGCCACGGCACGACCAGTTACCGGCGTCCTGCGCGTTTATTAATTTCTTTTTTAACTGTCTTGCTGGGCCTTTTTTGTTCCTTTCTCTGACCCCAGCACACTATATGCAGCGCGCAAGGCCTGATGAAGTGTGCTAGCGGTGAACAATGGACTGCATCTGCAACACACCGGGATTAACGGCCAAGGTTTACAGCGGCGGCAGCAGTAGCAGGGCGACACTATCCAGGCTCTTTATTGCTGTCGTAAAACTGCGGATTTTATCCCTAGCAATGAATTCTGCCGGCCCTAGTGTGCAATCTGTTCGCAGCCAGAGGGCAGAGCTAGAACATACAGAAGATTACGACATACCAACGCTAAATGTGACGCTAATCTTTCTTTCCTGTGTCCGGAAGTTGAGTGTGCCTCGAACACAGGCTTTAAGTTTGTAAAATCATTCACCCTAGGATATAAACATTACAGATAATACTCTAATTAAATATTTCATTGATATGCAGTTAGTATTCTGCTTTTCATCACGGTCGTCCATCCCCGTTTTACGAAATTTGCTGTGTTACATGACCATAAAGATCTACCAAACCTTTGTTGATTGTTAGGACGTTTCAGAGCCCTTATGAATTTAAATACATATAAGAGTACTGCATAAACTATGACTTTCATAGTTATCATGATTATCTTTTCAACATATCACCACACTGTATTCTTCAGGGGTGGAGGTATACGGCTTGCGTTTAGGTTTTCACGTAGGTTCTGCTACGAGTAATTTGTTTATCACTTTCGAAAGCTAAACACATGTTGTCGCTGCGATTAACTGAAAAGCTAATTTGGCTGCAGTGTTTTCAACACTAGAAATTGTCGTACGAACACAATTTTCATGAAGATTTCGCCCCTTTCAGAAATACACTCCTGGAAATTGAAATAAGAACACCGTGAATTCATTGTCCCAGGAAGGGGAAACTTTATTGACACATTCCTGGGGTCAGATACATCACATGATCACACTGACAGAACCACAGGCACATAGACACAGGCAACAGAGCATGCACAATGTCGGCACTAGTACAGTGTATATCCATCTTTCGCAGCAATGCAGGCTGCTATTCTCCCATGGAGACGATCGTAGAGATGCTGGATGTAGTCCTGTGGAACGGCTTGCCATGCCATTTCCACCTGGCGCCTCAGTTGGACCAGCGTTCGTGCTGGACGTGCAGGCCCTGTGAGACGACGCTTCATCCAGTCCCGAACATGCTCAATGGGGGACAGATCCGGAGATCTTGCTGGCCAGGGTAGTTGACTTACACCTTCTAGAGCACGTTGGGTGGCACGGGATACATGCGGACGTGCATTGTCCTGTTGGAACAGCAAGTTCCCTTGCCGGTCTAGGAATGGTAGAACGATGGGTTCGATGACGGTTTGGATGTACCGTGCACTATTCAGTGTCCCCTCGACGATCACCAGTGGTGTACGGCCAGTGTAGGAGATCGCTCCCCACACCATGATGCCGGGTGTTGGCCCTGTGTGCCTCGGTCGTATGCAGTCCTGATTGTGGCGCTCACCTGCACGGCGCCAAACACGCATACGACCATCATTGGCACCAAGGCAGAAGCGACTCTCATCGCTGAAGACGACACGTCTCCATTCGTCCCTCCATTCACGCCTGTCGCGACACCACTGGAGGCGGGCTGCACGATGTTGGGGCGTGAGCGGAAGACGGCCTAACGGTGTGCGGGACCGTAGCCCAGCTTCATGGAGACGGTTGCGAATGGTCCTCGCCGATACCCCAGGAGCAACAGTGTCCCTAATTTGCTGGGAAGTGGCGGTGCGGTCCCCTACGGCACTGCGTAGGATCCTACGGTCTTGGCGTGCATCCGTGCGTCGCTGCGGTCCGGTCCCAGGTCGACGGGCACGTGCACGTTCCGCCGACCACTGGCGACAACATCGATGTACTGTGGAGACCTCACGCCCCACGTGTTGAGCAATTCGGCGGTACGTCCACCCGGCCTCCCGCATGCCCACTATACGCCCTCGCTCAAAGTCCGTCAACTGCACATACGGTTCACGTCCACGCTGTCGCGGCATGCTCCCAGTGTTAAAGACTGCTATGGAGCTCCGTATGCCACGGCAAACTGGCTGACACTGACGGCGGCGGTGCACAAATGCTGCGCAGCTAGCGCCATTCGACGGCCAACACCGCGGTTCCTGGTGTGTCCGCTGTGCCGTGCGTGTGATCATTGCTCGTACAGCCCTCTCGCAGTGTCCGGAGCAAGTATGCTGGGTCTGACACACCGGTGTCAATGTGTTCTTTTTTCCATTTCCAGGAGTGTATTTCTCTCTTGGTGCTAAATCTGATTTCTTCCTCCCTACTACTGCTGTCTAATCTCAGTGCCACTACCTCTCTCTTTTCCGCTGTCATTGACATATACTCTCTCTCATTATCTACTCTCACCTATTTTCTGTTTCTCCTTACTCCTGCCCTTCCCTCCCCCCTCCCTCCCATGCACTGTCTCCGCCAACCTTTTCCAAGTACGGTTCTGTCACTGTCAACTAAGTTTAACTTCACTATGTCCCTTTCTTTCTCTCATACTGGCATTGTCTTTATCGCTCTTTCTATAGCACAACCCTGTCTAAATTTCCTTTACTTTACGTCTGTGGTCACAAACTTTTCGTCAACAGATTACTAGACTCGGTCTATAATGACCAACTTCAGGTCTGTTTTTTAAAAACAATGTCCTAATATACTGCAGTTTGTGACCGTAGACGTAAAGTAAAGGAAATTTATTCTATATACGGGTCACTGTTTTAGTCGTGACGGGGGTCGCAGCATGTGACAACCCTGTCTGTTATCTTCTAGTATATATTATTTTTCTGTCTCTGGTCACTGCCACTGTCTTCCTATCTCTCAGCATAAAAAAACATGAATATGTTCGTATGCCACAATTATTGGTAAAATTTTTGAAGGTGTGAGGAATGTAGAATGAAGCAACTGGTACCCCATTTTTCAGTCAGTCATTTAAATAAACAGGGACATGCTTGCAGTTATTGTTCTCCGGTAGGAGAATTTATCCTCTAGTTCACTTCTTTTCCTTGGTGCAGCAGGGCATGTAACTCATATTAAAAGAAATGTGTTGGTCAGTAAAATTTATGCACCTTACTTATATGAGATTCAAATCACGCAAAACTTATTTTACACCTCAGACCGAAATTTACGTGCGAAGAAAATTTGCATGTGCTTCAGGACAACAACATTGATTTCGCAGGTGATAACTGAGACACCTTTCAGCACATTCCTCCGAGCTACGTCACTTTATAAACTACCTTTTCACTTCACACCAGATTCTACGTGCGTATTTTACGTGTACAAGAAGGGTAACTCAAAACATTTCTACCTTAGAAACGGCTAAAGATATGGAGAAACTTTTCCAGACCGTTCGCCATCAGGATCTTCGTAAAAATTACAGCCATTTGCTGTACACAGTCGTCTTAGAATCCTCGGCTGCGTTTTGGTCCTTTTGTGACTGCGTAAATGTAGTAAGAAAACCTGGTTGTAGTGTTTTCCGAGGAACCGTCCAAAAAGTAGAGGTGTCTTTATAAGAACCATCAAATGCAAGAAGTACCAACCGATTTGCTCCATTCGCCTAAACAGGAGGAAGTTGTGTAATACTCGTACTTTGTCACATTTCTTTAGGATAATGACACTAAGAAGAGCCTTCTGTTAGATGGTTCCTAAACTAAGAGCTATCAAAAACTTGACCCTACCTTTATTATCACCTACAGTATCCGAGGTATGAACACGGGAAAAATCTCACTTTTATGCACCGATTTCTGTAACATATTAAGGAAGCATGCTGTCGCATGCACACGGATTGAATATTCTTATTTTCGGAGGAAAACAGATTTAACTGCGTTTATCTAAATTAATTTGAAAAAAAATGTTGCAATTCATTGTACAGTAAATCATTAACTATTACATTCGTTAAAATTAGTGCAGTCATCTGTTGCATCCGAGCTAACGAAAGAGTTGTTCGATGAAGATTCAACTATGGCGTGTGCACAAGAAGGTTGACTCGGATGATAATGTTTTAGTTTTTTCGTGGTATTAAGAAAAGCTATGATGACGCAAGCAACGAATTTAGCGCATCAGTCATGGTATTTTCCGAAAGATATCCTTGAATAATTTGCTTGGTATTTTTATGCCTCTGTTTCGAGATTCTTGAGCTTACTCGGATAATTAACCGACTGGCAGTGGCGCCTATTCGACAATGAGGTGGTGTAGGCATATATTACCACAGGAAACTTTCTGCCAATATTTTACAGTATTCACACAGTATTGTGTGAAAAGATCTGCATCAACATGACGTAACGCGCATTATATTCTCTTCATGAAATTTAAATAGTTTCTTTAGCTTTGTAGGAAACAGTTCCTCCAAATTTTCAACTTTCTCACCACGTTCCAAATAAAACTGCTTGTACTGTCGCAGACGAAGGTGATTATCACAGTCACTATATTGTAGTGGTTATGATACTAGATTGTTTCATGGAGGGTCGTGAATTTAAAAGTCACGTGAACTGTAAAATTTTAATTTCTATATTCGGTTCGAGTACGTTCTAGAAGTATCCACAAATGTCAAGAATCATTGTACTGGAATGTTCGGTAACTGTATATATACCGTACGTGTTATGGCCGGAGGCAGTTCGCTCCGCGGTCTTGTATGTGCAAGTGCTTAATAAACATTAGTGTTCGTCATTCATCTAATTACACTTTCCTCTACGTGACAGTATGGAGTATCGAAGATTTTCCGCCGACGGCAATTTATAGTATTCGGTGAAATATTTAATATTGACTTTTAAAACCTTATAAGCTTAGTCATTTGAAAATAAGATTGAGGGAAATATAATTTCAATTTAAAGTTACAAGCTGATACCAACTTACGTGTCCCTGTGCTACAGGATCGCCTCTTGGCTAGCCGAACATAGAGAGTGATGTTAGAAACGCAGTGGTGCCCCGTGATACGAGACATCGGAAACAAATCAAAAACTACGCCATAAGCGTCATGCTAGAGTAAAAAAGACCAAAAACCTGGGTACAAGTAACAATTATTCTGATTAACTTTCCACGCTCGGGGTTCACAGTCGTGAAGAATTTTTAAAGGACATCATATTCACTGTTGACTGTAAAAATTATTACTCTGACCTGCTCTCGTGCTTATACTTGAACGGCCAAGTAAGTATTGTTAAGTGATGTTAAGCAGTGGTAGCACCTTATCGGATTACGGGATACTTCATAAGAAATGGGGAACTTCGAATTTCTGATTTTCGACAGCACCTTCTTTCCTTTTTTTTTTTTTTTGAAATGGGCCGCCTTGCACTGCGATGACGATGGAAATGTGCTATACAGACATGCATTTTCGCTTTTGGACGCACATAAAGAGAATTGTGAAAGTACAGGAAGGATCAAAAATGGCCTCATACCTATAGCTCAAGACCAGCTGATACTAGCAATAAAGAGACAACAAACAGTGATCGATTCGATTGTCAAACTAACATTGCGATCGCGGTCAGACCCAGAAACAACTCAGTTTTTTTTGCCATTTTCGTTGTTCGTTGTTCAATGTGATGGGTAATAGTCTCGAAACAGGTCCTGAAACGTTATCACCGGTCTCCCCAGCGCAAACAGCTGTGGATCCACCACCCACACCAGATCAATTGCAGAGGGATACAACTGAGTCATACAGTATATAGGAGACCGAAGACCTCATCGAAAAGTCTGTGTGAAACCTTTCTGAAAGCACGTATTACACGCTGGAATTCTTTCGTTAAACGCACGTCGGCCAGACAAAAGCAAACAGACACAATACATCAACTAGTGGCCACGAAAGCCTCAACATTTCTTATCTCTGAAGGCAGTAACGAAGGACCGTGAAACGGTGCACAGAGAGACTGTCCATCAACTTCAAATAATGACCACGATAAAAGCAGTGTTGGACACATGCCTTCGGAAAATTATAATTAGAGGTAAGACAGGAACTAGGGATTGAAGGATCAAGCATAAACGAAAACACAGACATTTTACAGAGTCAGGAGCAATACTTATAGAAACGGCAATTGAAAAGTAGTCTACAGCCAGAGATGATGATACTGACTCATCAATATTACAAAATTTGTACAGCAAATATCAGCAAGTTTTGCAGGGTACAACGTAATTTTCTACAGATGTGGTGGCACTAACATAGTGACATAAAAGGCGGTATTCATCTGCAGAAGCTGGCTCACTTTCAAACTGCACAGGAATATCAGTGACAATAGAAGCTACAACGCTTGTAAGTGTTTAGGCTCCATCGGGAAGCAGTCGTGGTGAGGTAAGAGCCAATGTTTATAAACAGGAAGCCGTGCACATTTCCTCAAGGACATGGAGCAAACATGCGTGTGATGATTACTGTAACTCTCTCATTAACTAAACTGACAAAAAATCAAATTTTAACATCATTTTTGTAGCTCTCGCACATTGTAAAAACTTCAAAAATAATCCATAAATGGGAGGCAATACACGTAAACTTATTAATGTACACCTACTGTTCAGTGAACAGGACAGATCGGATTTGCATCTCACATTACTTGGTACGTAATGCCAATACATCATAAAACTGGTGGTGAATAGAAAAAAACGATTGAATATAGTTACACATCTGATGAAAAATTAAAGTTAAAAAATCAAACAGTATGTTTGTATTCGAGTCTCGGTCGGACATAAATTTTCAGTTGTTACGATACACTCGAGAGCTGTGCCTTAGACTATCGAGAAAACGATTCCAGCTCCTGTAAAATTGTAATCAGAGAAAATAAAAAGGTTTTGGAATAAATTTACAACAATTTTATGGATTCACAAGACATGGAATAACATGTGCCATAATGTGAAGTGTATGGTTAATGGAATTTAGACCCCACTTCGTTACTCCTGCCCGGTGTCACGAATAAGAAAACTGGAAGCAAGTCGCCTTTTGATATAGGAGGGATCCTTTATGGTAGCTAGAACAAGGCTTTCGCGATGTCGCCAGAACTTCAGATCTGGACTAGACACATCAGGGTCTTCCCTGACAAGCCACTCTCTCCCACATACGAGCCGCTGAGTCATCACAAGAATTCCTCGAGTCTGCAGAAAAGCGAGCGTGCAGCCCTCTGAGATCAGAAGAGGAAAGCTGTCACTGTTCTCTGCGGATAGACATCTAACCCTCCTCATTGCTCTGTACTAATGTCCGCTGCATTAAGAGATCACTGAAACTGCACACTACGTTTGCTGTGAGACTTATGCAAAGTAACTTTAATAAACTGGGCAGTTAACACAAATATACTGTCGAGGTACATTGCGTCCTGACACTTTTAATATTTTGATCTCCTTAGCTTTAATTTATGGTTACGATGGGCCTAGATTAAAAAAGCTCTTTTACGGGCCCATCTCTCTTTTGATGTTGTCTGTCTCTTCCTTTCATACTTTTTTCAGATCTACGCCTGTACACTATTTGCCACAATGTAACATGTGGCGCTTCCAGAACATTTGCCCATTACAGCTGCTTCAACCAAGCTCAGTGATGTGCTGGACTCGAATTCTGGGCGTGAGTAATGGTGTTTAATTCCTCGTTCGGCCATCTAGATTTATCTTTTCCTGTATTTCCCAAAGTAAAGGGGAAAGACGAAGTGGTTCATTTGGCATGGCCGCCAACCTTCCCCACTTTATACAATATGAGCTTATGCTTAGTCTAATAGCCCCATCATCGGCTAGACGTTAAACATTAATTTCACTTCCTCATCGTGCTTCTTCCATCATCATGATAATTTCTGGATGTAGATATCCCACTAAACTCCTGCTAAGTGCTATTCTCTCCTACTCTTGTACATTACCTGTCCGCGATTCTTAACATTCTTCCATGTGGCGCAGAGGTTAGACACTGGACTCGCATTCGGGAGGACGACGGTTCAATCCCGCGTCCGGCCACCCTGATTTAGGTTTTCCGTGATTTCCCTAAATCGCTCCAGGCAAATGCCGGGATGGTTCCTTTCAAAGGGCACGGCCGACTTCCTTCCCCGTCCTTCCCTAATCCGATGAGACAGATGACCTCGCTGTCTGGTCTCCTTCCCCAAACCAACCAACCAACCATTCTTCCATTGCACCACATCACAAATGCTTTCAGTGTATTTTGGATTTTCCATGACTCAGTTGTTATTTCCATACAATACTGCCTTGCAGATGTACCATTTCAGCAACGTCTACCCAGAATCTAATTTCGTACATTTGACTCCTTTTGGGCTATATTACTGAAAGAAGTTTTTCTCAGTTACGCCAGCAAGATTCTGCCATCATCCATGCTTTGTTCGTCCTGTACATCTTACATCCTAGAAAGATTATTTCATTTCTTCTGATAACGTGTCGTTTTCTGTCTTCATTTTGGGCGAGTATTGATGCTGCTGTTAAGGGCCGCTATGAAAACCTATCCTATTTGGTGATCACTAGGTCCACTCTATGAGTTCTGTGGCGAGCGATTGTATGAAGTGATGCAGGTTGACAATCTAACTTACATCGACTACACTTATAAAATTTAAAAATGTTTTTGGTCTGCGCTGGAACACATTTCTGCTATTTACCTGATAGGTACTTCATTGGGTTATCTTAAAGATCGCATTCGCTAATCAGTGCTAGTTGCACGTTGATATCCATTGAGAAGATAGCTCTGGTCAGCATTTTCGCCTGTGTGTTGTGTTTAATGGTACAGATCATCCAACAATAAAGCTTAACTTCAACAGGGACAGTGCCAGAAATGTCTGACAACCCCGTGCAGAATAAGCTGCATGTGTATCGCAGGAGATCAGAGCCCCTCTCATCTTTTAGATTCAAGACCTTCTCCAGCGTGTTCTAGATTTAAAGTCAGCTGGGCATATTTCAAAGCGTGTTATACCAATTTTCATTTAATTGCATGTTAATTCTAAAAACAACATTCTGAAGAACAATGTTATTAATTTCGGCTGTTGATACGGTAATCTAAGTATCTTCCTGTCTTTAGCCTTTTGTGTCTGTTGCAGGTAAGATGCTCTTGGACTTGTCGCTTCCTACACAAGTGGCGTAGCCGAAGTGAGACTGAACGACATGGGAGCTTCGGTCTTTATGAGGTACGTCAAACTAAAACTCTACTGATAGTGTATTAACAGAGAACTGGCTCGTGCGTGACTGACATTTCATGGACAACGGGTAAGATAACATCTGTCCCGTCATTTTTGAACCTGGGGTTGAACTTTTCTACCTGTTACGCGTTCAAGATACATCTGTGTTGCTTACAGCATGAAACAAAGGAAATTTCCGCGAACAATTCTAGAAACGTTAGACTTAAACGAACGTATTCTATCCTAGACCTGAAACTCCCGTATTCTCAAACGGTCTCCGATAGCTATTCTAGTTCAGGGCCGGCCAGAAATTCTGCACGCGTGCGGTGCTCCTGCACATGTGCAACTTCCGAGTCACAACGTGCACGCCGCAGCCGTCAGCGTTCATGTAGTGCATGTTTCTACACACACAAATGTCGCTCCTGTGTTACACAAAGTGCGTTATGGACACCTCATATGTATATCACAACCTGGGCTGTATCTGTAAGATCTGTTGCTTCATCGAGCGCAACAGAGAAACAACAAAGTATTTAGCGTTATTTATTAGCTGCCTGTGCAGATCGCCGACCATAGCAAAAAAAATGGTTCAAATGGCTCGGAGCACTATGGGACTCAACTGCTGAGGTCATTAGTCCCCTAGAACTTAGAACTAGTTAAACCTAACTAACCTAAGGACATCACAAATATCCATGCCCGAGGCAGGATTCGAACCTGCGACCGTAGCGGTCTTGCGGTTCCAGACTACAGCGCCTTTAACCGCACGGCCACTTCGGCCGGCCCGACCGTAGCACTGATACGTCTTGTCACTGTTTGTTTGGATAGACTGGTTTCTTGAAACCTGCTAACGTTCGTGGGACACTCAAGTTCGGCGCATCAATCAGACACCCTTTCACAAATTCCCCTTCGGAAAAGCGTTTCCCAGATTGTGCAATTCTTAATGCGATTTTAAAACTTGCTCGCAGTGAAGATTTAGTGTGGTTATCATTCTGGAAAATTGAAAACAGTACATTGTATAGCGTACAGTAAAACAGACATAAATGTAACACAAGAAACTAAGAGTTCAAGAAGCATCAGTTACTTTGACGTACAGTAAAATCGAGTTGATGTGTCTCATCCATTTTCTGAAGGACATTTAATTTTGCTTGCCGTTCTTCTCTGTTGAGTACACTACACTCGTCTTTGTGATATGTATTGTAATGCCTTTCAATTGAAAACTTACGCTGGACGCCTATTATTCGGCGGCACAGCAAACACTGTGAGTTTTCACCAACGGCTACGAAAAAGAATTGCAGTTCCCAGTCATTTTTAAACGACTGAGAACATAGATCTCCCGTCCTTTGCTTTTTCACAGTACTTGCCATTTCTCAGTACTTCTCTGATAAGGTTACGGTCACCAGGGGTAAACGAGACTGGATATGTTGCGCTCTTGCTTGTACCACGGGGAAGTGAAGCCGCCGTCGTTCATTTAGGTCACATGTCTAATAACAGATGTCGCTGTCGCACACGTGCGCACATCTGCAACACTTCCGCACGTCTGCACACTGTGCAGCGTTTGGCCGGCCCTGTTCTAGTTAATATTAACGTCATGCTTAATTATGATGACTGAATTTTTTTTACATTGTCAAAAAGTCCTGATGAGCTGAACATTTGTGGTGGCGTATAGTGAAGCTCCTGCGGGTGAAAAATCATGTGTTCCCGTTACTCACAACGTTTCTTTTCTGTCACTGTGAGTTAATGCCGTTTGTGTTACTAATGAAACGCTTGCAAGAGTAAAAAAACTACACCAGCTTATAACTAACCTTACAAGCTGTAAAAAGGCAGCAGTTACCGGATGAGCACAAAGGAAAATGAAAAACTGATAACTTAAAAGCTCTGCAAGTACCGCGAAACAGTGTTCAAAGAACGGCTACATATTAACTGTTTTTGAAGGACAAAAATACTGCCAGAACATTTGTATTTTCCAGTTAAAGTATTGCTTGAAGTTCTGTTTGCCTTTATTTAAGATTCTAATTGCTTTGAGTGTTTATACGTAGTGTTGACTAATAGTTAAACGTTCTGTGAACCGAAGAGGCGCTTTGTTAACTTAACGGAAGTGTAAATGCAAGCGGTAATGAACTGCATTACCTGGCTACATGAACTTCTCGCTAGACCAGAAAGTCACCAATCTGTGAGTAACGTGAGTAATTTGTGAATGCATATTGGCGGATGTAACGAATATTCCAAGTCTTTAAACGCATTTTCTTGAAAATATCTTCGACTTAGTGCCAAGGCGTGGCCCTATAACTTTCGGATCACCCTGTAATTTGACCGTGCTAGCTACAGATATGAAACTCGACATGTACACACTTACGAGGGGCGTTCGAAAAATCCGCGCAAAAGTAAAAACTAATTACTTGCTTGGGGTAAACCTTTTTTATTTTTCGACATAGTGTCCTTTTACCACTTGTATGAATATCAAGAGCTCAGATGGCAACCCAGTTCTAAGCAAAGAAGGGAAGGCAGAAAGGTGGAAGGAGTATATAGAGGGTTTATACAAGGGCGATGTACTTAAGGACAGTATTATGGAAATGGAAGAGGATGTAGATGAAGATGAAATGGGAGATAAGATACTGCGTGAAGAGTTTGACAGAGCACTGAAAGACCTGAGTCGAAACAAGGCCCCGGGAGTAGACAACATTCCATTAGAACTACTGATGGCCTTGGGAGAGCCAGTCATGACAAAACTCTACCATCTGGTGAGCAAGATGTATGACACAGGCGAAATACCCACAGACTTCAAGAAGAATATAATAATTCCAATCCCAAAGAAAGCAGCTGTTGACAGATGTGAAAATGACCGAACTATCAGTTTAATAAGTCACAGCTGCAAAATACTAACGCGAATTCTTTACAGACGAATGGAAAAACTGGTAGAAGCGGACCTCGGGGAAGATCAGTTTGGATTCCGTAGAAATGTTGGAACACGTGAGGCAATACTAACCTTACGACTTATCTTAGAAGAAAGATTAAGAAAAGGCAAACCTACGTTTCTAGCATTTGTAGACTTAGAGAAAGCTTTTGACAACGTTAACTGGAATACTCTCTTTCAAATTCTGAAGGTGGCAGGGGTAAAATACAGGGAGCGAAAGGCTATTTACAATTTGTACAGAAACCAGATGGCAGTTATAAGAGTCGAGGGGCATGAAAGGGAAGCAGTTGTTGGGAAAGGAGTGAGACAGGGTTGTAGCCTCTCCCCGATGTTATTCAATCTGTATATTGAGCAAGCAGTAAAGGAAACAAAAGAAAAATTCGGAGTAGGTATTAAAATCCATGGAGAAGAAATAAAAACCTTGAGGTTCGCCGATGACATTGTAATTCTGTCAGAGACAGCAAAGGACTTGGAAGAGCAGTTGAACGGAATGGACAGTGTCTTGAAAGGAGGATATAAGATGAACATCAACAAAAGCAAAACGAGGATAATGGAATGTAATCAAATTAAATCGGGTGATGCTGAGGGGATTAGATTAGGAAATGAGACACTTAAAGTAGTAAAGGAGTTTTGCTATTTAGGGAGTAAAATAACTGATGTGGTCGAAGTAGAGAGGATATAAAATGTAGACTGGCAATGGCAAGGAAATCGTTTCTGAAGAAGAGAAATTTGTTAACATCGAGTATAGATTTAAGTGTCAGGAAGTCGTTTCTGAAAGTATTTGTATGGAGTGTAGCCATGTATGGAAGTGAAACATGTACGATAACCAGTTTGGACAAGAAGAGAATAGAAGCTTTCGAAATGTGGTGCTACAGAAGAATGCTGAAGATGAGGTGGGTAGATCACGTAACTAATGAGGAGGTATTGAATAGGATTGGGGAGAAGAGAAGTTTGTGACACAACTTGACTAGAAGAAGGGATCGGATGGTAGGACATGTTTTGAGGCATCAAGGGATCACAAATTTAGCATTGGAGGGCAGCATGGAGGGTAAAAATCGTAGAGGGAGACCAAGAGATCAATACACTAAGCAGACTCAGAAGGATGTAGGTTGCAGTAGGTACTGGGAGATGAAGAAGCTTGCACAGAATAGAGTAGCATGGAGAGCTGCATCAAACCAGTCTCAGGACTGAAGACCACAACAACAACAACAGTGTCCTTTTAGACTTATATACTTCGTCCAACTTTGCTCTAATTTGTTGATCCCTTCCGCATAATAGGAATTGTCTAAGTCTGCAAAATAGCCATTAGTTGCTGCAATCACCTCCTCGTTTGAATAAAATCTTTGTCGCATCAGCTGTTTCTTCAAATTGGGGAACAAATAGTAGACCGAGGTAGCCAAGTCTGTAGAATAGGGGGGATGTGAAACGAGTTGGACTCCTATTTCCATTAATTTTGAGCCCACAACTGCTGAGGTGTTGTGATGAAAAGGAAATTCTTGCTGTCCAATCGCCGGCGTTTTCTTGCAGCTCGGTTTTCAAACGGTCCAGTAACGATGAGTAGTATGTACCTGTAATAGTTTTACCCTTTTCCAGATAGTCTATGAGGATTATCCCTTGAGAATCCCAAAAGACAGTCGACATAACCTTTCCAGTCGATAGAATAGTCTTCGCTTTTTTTGTGCAGATTCTCCCTTGGTAAACCTTTGTTTAGATTATTGTATGGTCTCGGGAGTATAGTAATGTATCCATGTTTCTTCCACAGTGACTAAATGACGCTTAAAATCCTGCGGATTCTTAATGAACAGCTGCAAACCATCCTTGCAACACTTCACATGATTCCGTTTTTGGTCAAGCGTGAGCAGTCGCGGAACCCATCTTGCGGACCGCATTCTCATGTCCAAATGTTTATGCAAAATGTTATGTACCCGTTCATTCGAGATGCCCACAGCACTAGCAATCTCAAGCAGTTATTGTCAATTAAAAAGCGTTAAAAATATTTAAATATGTAGGAAAATGAACAAGTTTAATAAGCTAAGTTTAGTGTATATTTATATCTAATTCTTGACAATGTTCTTTTAATTAAGAAATTTTAAATTGTAATTCGACTTATAACTCATTTGTTAATAATGACATCATGCAGTCAGAAGTGGGTGGAGCCTCCATTATATAAAGTAAGACGTGCACTGGTTTCTCGAGTTGTGATTCTCCAACAGAACTTGGTTCCTACTCAATGGTAATTCAACGTTTTATAGCTTTATAGCCGTATAACTCTATGTATTTTCATTAATGCATGTAGCCCTCTAATTAGTGCTTTGTATACATCTTGTAGGTCTGAAGATGACCACAGTAGTGGTCGAAACTGGTCACCTTGTTAAATAAATCGTGATCAAGACTGTTTTTAATAGTAATTATTTACAAGACATTGATCACTGCTGTTCCCGTAATGCATTCAAAAGTAATTCAATTATTGCCTAGTCAGGTATTGGGAGATTACAAGAAGTTTAGAGGGTTACGCACTAAAATTATGAAACTTAATACCAAAATATCTTTTAACAAACAATGCCTGATGAATAATGTGATTCCCAATTATGTAAAAATTAGTTTTAATACCAGATCAAATATAGAAAAGTTTTTACAACAGAAGAGTAGCATTCTGTGGATTAGATCTGAAATTAAAGATCCATATAAAGAAAAAGATGCATTAAATCTTGAAATGTACAATTTACATTTAAAAACTAGCAGTCAGTTGTCACCATTAATATTTTCACAGCTACTTAACTTTACAGATGAGAAAATTAATGCAGTGCGAGAAACTATTCTTAATAAGCATAATAAGAAAATTGCAGCCCTTGTTAGTCACCAAAATATGTGTTCACAAGATGTTTCACCAAATGTACATCACTTTCATCCAAGAGTAACCAATCTAACCAAAATTTCTTTTACTCCTGCCAAGACAACACTTTTAAACAAAGGCCTAAAATATAATTTAGCTCCACAATTGAGCAATGCAAATATTAAACGTGTGATTGCTGATGTAAAGATTGCTGCAAAACATGCACAATTTAGTAGGTCTGAAATATGTGACATTGCACGTAAAACTAAGAATGTTATTACTAATGAAAAAGATAAAAATAAACATAATAATGAATTAAAACTTGTAAAGCAAATCAACCAGAAGTTAATAACTAATAAAGCTATTGCAATCAAGGCAGATAAAGGGAATACTCTAGTCATTGTTAGCGAAGATGATTATGTTTCTAAAACCTTACATTTTTTTAACGCTAATGGAATAACTGAGGTTAATAAAGACCCGACTTCAAGATTTCAAACAAAAATTAAAAAACTGATTGATGATAATGACTCTTTACTTTCACCTAAAGATAAAATAACACTTAAAGTTATGAACCCCACTTTACCTAAGTTGAGATCGCAAATCAAACTACACAAACCAAACTTACCAATTCGTCCAATTGTTAACAATACCAACTGTCCCTCTTATAACCTAAACAAAAAGCTCAATCAAATCTTAAAATCCTTCTATGTTTATGAAGAAAATTATAGTATTAAAAACAGTTTCGAATTAACTAAGTTAATTTATGATGTGGATATTCCAAAAAACGCAAGGTTTGCATCGTTGGACATCACAAATCTTTACACAAATATACCTATTCAAGAGACTATCTCTATTATTAATGATAACTTAACGCATCACAAAATCGTGAGCCCCAAAGAAATAGTCGAATTCATCGAACTGTTAAGAATTACTCTAGATTTTAATTATTTTTCATTTAATAATAAAATATACATACAAGAAGATGGACTTGCAATGGGAAATTCCCTGGCTAGCACTATAGCAGATATCTTCGTCAACTATGATGAAATCCAATTTTTCAAAAATAATCCAGAAATAACAAATAAAATTGTATACTACAAAAGATATGTTGACGACACACTGCTATTATATAACGGCTCTAAGGAAGAAATTGACGCTTTCGCTAACAACTTAAATAATTTACATCCAAAACTTGTATTTACAGTCGAACATGAAAGTAAAAATAGTATTAATTTCCTTGACCTCACAATTACAAAACAGAATGGAAGACATAATATTTCTATTTATAGAAAACCCACATCAACTGATGTAATAATAAATGCTACATCATGCCATCCATTAAGATACAAAATGGCATTTTTTAAAACTATGATACATAGGATACTGAAATTACCTCTCCAACATGATGCAATCCAAAAGGAAATTGATACCTTAAAACAGATAGCAGTTGCTAACAATTATAATTCCCATCAGGTTGATCTGTTATATAAAAAATTACAAGAAAAAAATGATGCCGTTATAAATTCCAAGAAGAGATTTACACAAATGACACACATGGGACCTATCTCACATAAAATAAATAAATTATTTAAGAACACAAGCGTGGCAATGGCATTTAAAACTAATAACCCCCTACAGATGAAACTGAAACACACAATTGGAGACTCAAATAGATACCAAAAGTCAGTTGTTTATAAAATAATATGTAATGACTGTGAGAAACAGTATATTGGCCAAACTGGCCGAAACTTTTTAACACGTTTCAGAGAACATACTACTGGTGCTGCACGTATCAAATCAATATTCGGTCAACATCTTGATGAATACAATCATTCTGAGGGTTGCATTTCTAGCAATTTGAAAATATTACATACTGTGCCAAAAGGACCACTGCTAAATACCTTAGAAGAAATTGAAATTTTTTCACTTCACAAAAGTAATCCATGATCTGTTTTAAACGAACAACTTCAGTTCAAAGACAAACATTTCTTTGAGCTTTTCGATGATCTGCTTTAGAATGTCTACTCTTCTGTATTTGTTTTAAAAAAAGGTCTTTTAGATTATTAAGACTTTTAGCAAATATTTTATCTTTACATTGTAATTGTATTTTACCAAACATTATTTTATGATTGACTATCTGTTTTAGAATTATTGCTTTTATGCTTTTAGGCTGCATTTTGCTAATTCACATCGTTTTATTTTATTTTTGACAATAGCTCATAATTTAATAATTTTATAATTTTAAATTCTTTCATTTTTATTTGCTTATATGACTGGTATGTAACCTGAGGAATAGCAATGCCTTATAAAAAAAAAAAAAAATGGCACTTGTAATCTACATACTAACTTCATAGATAATATTTCATATATACGGTCAACTACTTCGTAGCGTATTTGTCCAGCATGTAGTATATATCAGCTACAGATTATTGTAGCTTACTCTTTTCGTATCAATAAAGACAAGTTGCTGCTCAATAATACATCGTCTGACGCCACAGTCTTTTCCATTCCACTTCGCAACAACTTCGTTGGAAAGAAGCCTGCTGCCACATCTTTGCATCGGCGTTGTCCTCACCATGGCAACCACTAGTTCAACTATCGACTCTACAACAACTTCAGTGGAAAAAGCTTGCTTCTTCATCTTTGCAACGGCGTCTAACTTCACCATAGCAACCAGTGGTTCCAAATGGTTCACTGACAGGCCACGAGAGGGCAACCCATGTACTGCCAAACCGAAGTTCATTTTCCTACATATTTAAATATTTTTAACGCTTTTTAATTGACAATAGCTGTTTAAGAAGCTAAGTTTAGTGTATATTTATTTCTAATTCTTGACAATGTTCTTTTAACTAAGAAATTTTAAATTGTAATTCGACTTATAAGTCATTGGTTAATAATGGCATCATGCAGTCAGAAGTGGGTGGAGCCTCCATTATATAAAGTAAGACGTGCACTGGTTTCTCCAGTTGTGATTCTCCAACAGAAAGGGGTTCCTACTCAATGGTAATTCAACGTTTTATAGCTTTATAGCCATATAACTCTATGTATTTTCATTAATGCATGTAGCCCTCTAATTAGTGCTTTGTATACATCTTGTAGGTCTGAAGATGACCACAGTAGTGGTCGAAACCGGTCACCTTGTTAAATAAATCGTGATCAAGACTGTTTTTAATAGTAATTATTTACAAGACATTGATCACTGCTGTTCCCGTAATGCATTCAAAAGTAATTTAACGAAAAGAAATGGTTTACAGAAGTACTACGAAATGACGAGATACATTCGAAGTTCTCTTACGCTGTATATACTGCAACAGTGAATAGTTCAGTAGGCAGTTCAGTTGATGAGGAGTGAACACCTTTAGAAAGGGCAATCACAGAAGTCGCAAGGGGAAACATAGGTATAAAGAAGGTAACTGCGAAGAAACCATGGGTAACAGAAGGAATACTTAACGAAAATGAAATAATTGTCGAAAGGAGTGGCTCAATATATAGGAAAGTCAAAACAACCGTCAGTGAAATTAAAAGCAAGGTGTTTACATTCCACTGCTAAATGCAGAGGAGAGAGCGGATAGGTGGAAAGAATACATTGGAAACCTCTACGAGGGGGAGGATTTGTATGATGTGATAGAAGAGGAAACAGGAGTCGATGTAGAAGAGATAGGAGACCGGTATTAGAATCAGTACTCAAAAGAGTTTTGGTGTACTTGAGATCAAATAAGGCAGGGATGGATAATACTCGATCAGAATTTCTAAAATCATTGGGGAAGTGGCAACAATAAAATTATTCACGTTGGTTGGTAAAATGTTTGAGTCTGGTGAGATACCAGAAGGCTGCAAGAGCTGACAAGGGCGAGAATTACCGCACAATCTGCTTAACAGCTCATGCATCCAAGTTGCTCACAAATATAACGTACAGAAAAATGGAAAAGGAAACTGAGGATGCGTTACATGATGTTCAGTTTGGCGTTACGAAAAGGAAAGGCACCAGAGAGGCAATGCTGATGCTGTGGTCGACAATGGAGCCAAGACTAAAAAAAATCGAGACACGCTAATAGAATGTTGAGAATTAAGTGGACTGATACGGGAAGAAATGAGGAGGTTATGCGCAGAATGGTGAGGAAAGGTATATAAGGAAAACACTGACAAGAAGGGAAAAAATGCTCGGTAATATCAAATGAATGAACACGTTATAAACTCTGAGGAAGAAAAGAGGTACACTATAGGCATAGACGAATATTATACAACATGTAATAGAGCCAAGAGGAAACGATAAGAGTGGAAGACCAAGAACGAAGTGCTGCTTAAAAGGATTGTAGGACAGGGATGCATTCTTTCACCCCCATTGTTCAGCCTGTGTATCGAACCAACGACGGAAATAAAAGAAAGGTTGAGGAGTGCAATTAAAATTCAGGGTGAAAGGAAATCAATGAAACGATTCGCTGATGACACTGCTATCCTGACTGAAAGTTAAGAAGAATTACATGATCTGCTGAATGGAATGAACTGTTTAATGGGTACAGAATATGGACTGAGAGTAAATTGAAGAAAGACGAAAGTAATGAGAAGTAGCAGAAACGAGAACAGAGAGTAACTTAACATCAGGATTGACGGTCACGAAGTAGATAAAGTTAAGGAATTGTACTACCTGGGCGGCAAAATTACCAATGACCGACGGAGCGAGGAGGACATCAAAAGCAGACTAGCACTGGCAACAGAAGTATACTAGTATTAAACATAGACTTTAATCGAAGGAAAAAATTTTGTGAATATACGTTTGTAGTACGGTGTTGTATAGTAGTTACACATGGACTGTGGAAAAACCGGAAGAGAAAAGAACCTCAGCACTTGGGATGTGGTGCTACAGACGAATGTTGAAAATCTGGTAGACCGATAAGATAAGAAATGATGAGGTTCTGCGCAGAATCGGACAAGAAAGGAACATGTGGAAAACACTGAGAAGGAGGAGGATCAGGATAATCGGACATGTGTTGGAACATCAGGGATTAACTTGCATGTTACTAGGGGGAGCTTTAGATAGTAAAAACTGTAGAGGAAGAGAGAGATTGAAGTACTTCCAGCAAATGACTGAGGACGTAAAAGCTCACGGTAGGTTCCAGCGTGGTTCAGGCCTCATGATACCATCGACCCAAGTTGTCAGCAAGGCAGTGTGAAAACTGGTGGTGGCTCCATAATGATGTGGGCTGTGTTTATATGAAATGGATTGGGTCGTCTGGTCCAATTGAACCGATCGTTGACTGGAAATGGTTACGTTCAGCTACTTAAAGACCGTTTGCAGCCATTCGTGGACTTCATGTCCCCAAACAACGATGGAATGTTTATGGATGACAATGCGGCACGTCACCGATCCACAACTGTTCGAAGCTAGTTTGAAAGCTATTCGAGCGAATAATTTAGCCACCCAGATCGCCCGACATAAATCCTATGGAATATTTGTGGGACATAATCGATAGGTCACTTCGTGTGCAAAATCCTGCACCGACAGCTCTTTCGCAATTACGGACGGGTCAGCACGGCTTAATATCAGCGCAGGGGACTTCCTATGACTTGTTAAGTCCATGCCACGCCGACTTGCTGCACTAAGCCCGGGAAAAGGAGCTCCGACACTATATCACGAGATATCTGGTAACTTGTCTCACCTCAGTGTACATAGACGAAGCCGTGAAAATGTTCCAGCGAATACGGTAATGACTTTTTTATCCAAACACGTTTCACGACACTTGGGGCATTGTAAATTAATATCTATATTCTCTGAAAATATAATGGTAAAGAGTCTTTGCATATAGCATCTCTTTGCGTTTAGCATCAGTCTACACTAGTTTATTTTTACTGTTGAAATCGTGCTTGTAACTATTGTATCTTAACGTAGTTCACATTTTGAGCTGAGACTAGTAGTCTGTAATAAATACCGGATGTCACCTGCAGCACAAGGAAGTTCAGAAATATATAATATTTACTTTGGGGAATTATATTTAAATTGCAGCATGGAAGAAAAAACTTATGTTGGGGCAAGTAGCGATGACACTTATTGTTAATGAAGAAAAGCTGCTCTGACACTTGCTAGATCCTGTGTAGCCTTCTTTATGCCATTCCTGTACATTTGTTTTGTTGATTATGCGTGGATGTCACACTTACTGTTAGTGAAGAAAAGCTTCCCTGAACTTCCCTTTGCAGCCTTTTTATGCCAGTTTTCGACACATACGTTGTTGGTGGCATGTAGCCTTCGTTATGCCATTTTCCTACCGTTATTTGCCGCTGATGCGTAACTGCCAATAAAGCACTCACTTGTTGAACACAATGGAAAACAACTCAGCATAATTTTCTAGTTATTTAGTGCCGATTACGTAATCCGTCCGTTCACCATAATAGCTATTACTCATTAGCAGCACGATTTCCTAGCTATTTCACTCCAGTCAGTGATGTTATTGCACGAGTGAAAGTCATTTGCTCTATCCTGCTATTGGGAAACATCGGCCGCGAAATTGGACTGTGTTCTGGTGGGCTTTTAGTTTCTCGTGCATTTGTCTGTGAATGTGGGTAGGAGTGGGGTGTGGGTGCATTAGGCGGTGACCGGGAGGTTAGGGGACAGAGACGAATAACTCGTGTGTGTGTGTGTGTGTGTGTGTGTGTGTGGACGGGTTGATGGGTGGATGCGGTTGTGGGTGGTGACTATCAGTGCTTATTATGTGTTAATTGATAATTCTCTCATTGTTATATAGCGTTATACTGGAAAGTGTACTTTGACCACTGATGAGATTTATGCCTTGTCTAACTTATTGCTGAACGTCACACTTAAAAAATTAGACTTCCTCTCATTGTTACGTGGAAGGGTACTGTTTCCGGTCATAATTTTCTGCGTAGTACTTTGTGTACTACATCCACTCTATAAATGGGGAAGTTTATGGTTAATTGTAGTAGATCCTGCACAGAACTACTGGAAACTGTTATTTGACTACGTTAAGGAAGTAAACAGAACACTGCTACGACACCTTGAAGGCAACCGCCAATAATTAGACACCATCTAACAATAAACAGTGTATGAACGCTTTATTTCAGTGTAGGGAACAAAATGCATATGAAGATTCCGCAAACCATTTCACTGCATGTTTACCGGATTAATATCAAATTATAGTACGAAGTAAGTGTTGGTATTCCTACGCAAGAAAAGAGTGTAATGGCATGAAAATTTCTATAACAACCTATTATGTGAACGGCAATCAGAAGAACTGAAAAACACTAAATTACAGTAAGCTCCAGCAAGAAGTGGGTGTGAAGACGTATTCAATTCTTTCTGGTTATTTAGAACCACCTTAGGATATTATTACTAAGTCTTGTTGGCCTCGATAGAACTTCAGTTCTCTCCGATTGCTACTTGTCAATGGCGTACTAGGACAGGAACCGCTTCGTATCAAATGTTTTCTACTGACAGTCAGAGCCTCTCGTGCTCTTAACCTCTAAAGCGGCAGCAATCCGCTACCGTTGTTATTATTATTTGTACATATTTTCTACCTAATCTGGTCGTGATGCATTCCTGTCCTACTCTGATATATGTCAGCGACATCACAGGCACGTACGAGGTGGAAAAACATTCGCTAACATGGACTTCACTTTTCATTTCCATACACTTGTTAACGGTGCGATCATAAGTAATACATCTATATTCATTGAATATCGCATAGCGGCTCTCGCCATATAGTGAAGCAGATAGACTATTGCGTGATGATGCTGTAATTAGCTGTCTTTATTATTATTTGGTAATTGTCTACCTGGTGTGGCTTCTTATTGCTGATAATAATGTAGCAGATATACAAAGACTTGTACAGATAAAAAGCACGACCAGTTACTCACTGCTGAATCAAAAACGAGAGTACTCTTATACAAGTTTGTGAAATTTATTCATTCTTACGGATTCACTCTGTTCTCTTATCTCGCACTGTACTGTCTGTGCACTCATGTCGAGAGTTATCGTTCCATCCTTCTCCTTCAGTCGTAATGCTCCTCCCAAAGTAAAGAACCGGCATTCCACGTTTTCCATTTTGATCTACCCTTGCTCCACTGTTTAATTCATTCTTCTCTGATGTAGATCCCCTTAAACTATATCCCACTGACATATCATTTAAAAGTGTTATTTTCTCTGCTTCATTTACCGATACTCTATTTGAATCCAGATTGTGTCACATTGACTGCAGGTACCTCAAGTATTTGTTGTGATCCGAAAGTAAATTACATAGTCGTATCTCATAGGCAGTACTTTCATTAACGTCATGTATTGTTTAAATTGTTTTCCTTGTATGCTGTCGAACTGCCGATGCCAGTTGGGCACTGATAGATCAAGGTAATCTACTTTGGTTTCAGGAGGGAAATTTTCCAAAGTTACTGCTTTCTCGCAACGCACTCCTTTTAATGACTTGTATCCTATGTTTCATCCCTCAGATCATATGACAGGGAGCGAGCGAGGTGGCGCAGTGGTTAGCACACTGGACTCGCATTTGGGGGGACGACAGTTCAATCCCGTCTCCGGCCATCATGATTTAGGTTTTCCGTGATTTCCCTAAATCGTTTCAGGCAAATGCCGGGATGGTTCCCTTGAAAGGGCACGGCCGATTTCCTTCCCCATCCTTCCCTAACCCGGGCTTGCGCTCCGTCTCTAATGACCTCGTTGTCGACGGGACGTTAAACACTAACCTCCTCCTTCTCCTCCTCCTCATATGACAAGGCTCTCGCTAAATGTCTGATGTGATGACAAACAAAATTATTTTGGCGATTTATATAAGCGTTTCACCACTCAGTGCCAGTACGGCTGCGAACGTGCTTAATACCTTTTTGTATAAAGTTAAAAGGAAATTTTGTATTGTCAGTATCCAAGAAACTGTTAAATACAAATGCGCTAACTTTTTAATCTTTCTTCATCTAGCGCATTTTGACGTATATCTTAAGGTAAAACACAAAGAAACGCGCAAAAATTCTGTTTCTACACCGACAGTTAAGTTGTTTTTTTTTTTTTTTTTTTTTTTTTTTTACTTTTTCGCTCGTTAATCTCGACGAATATCATCTCCGGAGATACTAATTTCAAGCAACAGTAGTATTTTAAGTTACTTATTGAAATCGCTTTAAACATTGAATTCAGAAGACAGTTTCTTCAGCTATTACGTCAACTTGAAAAGAATAAACGTTGCTATTTGACTGTAATACATTGCTGGGAAAGAAATGCAGCACCCTGAAGGACAGATCCTCCTTAAGTTTCCTTCACAGGTGATGTGACATAGTTCACTACAGAACTATATGATAACAAATTCAGACATAATGAAAGACGCGTATGCCAGTAAAGGAAGCCCAAACTGTCCCATCAATTCACAGTGTACGCCGCAGAGGCGGTAAGGCAGGCATGTATTCCCGCATGCTAATTTTTGTGTCGTCTATTTGTCACTGTAGGCTTGTACCATGGGAAACAAGGAGAGGTTGTTGTTTGGTGGCCGGTAACATCTTCTATAACACGAACTGCACGCATGTATTAACAGGGTTCTATATTCATAAGAACAAGAGGTTACTTAAGGTATTCCAGGTGTTGTGGTAAAAGCTCTTCCGTAATAGTCCTCGTTAGCCTCACTGCTGGCAAAGCACAAGTCCGTTATGAGCACAACTCTAGTCGCTAACTAGAGGCTGAGCTAACTGCGACTGCGACTTCCACTGATCTGGGACTGATGACTCGACTCATTGACTCCATGGATGACTGACTGTGTGAGCCCTCCGGCCCGCGGTGGCGATCTAATTACTATGGCGCGTTTCTTCAGAGTCTGTCTTTGTCCTCTGTCGATCTTGTAGCAACCTATTTGCCGCCTTGTGTGCTGGCGACAGCTTACGCCAACACACAAACGATCGTATAGGTACTGTGCGGCAACCAGTGATATTGTCGAAAGCACCTTGTACCATTTGATACAATTCGGGTATGTTTCTTTCTGGCTCTGGAAAAGGATAAAGTTTCTACTGCACCATGCCCCATGTGTTGAGTTGGTAAGAACTCTAGTGACATTACTGGACAACGTAATGCTGTACTCGATTAAGAGCACGTTGCACCGCAGCAACCGTATATGGACGTACAATGTCTACATCTACACCTGACGGTGTGTGGCGGAGGGTACCTTGAGTACCTCTGTCGGTTCCCCCTTCTATTCCAGTCTCGTATTGTTCGTGGAAAGAAAGATTGTCGGTATGCCTCTGTGTGGACTCCAATCTCTCTGATTTTATCCTCATGGTCTCTTCGCGAGATATACATAGGAGTGAGCAATGTACTGCTTGATTCCTCGGTAAAGGTGTGTTCTCGAAACTTCGACAAAAGCTCGTGCCGAGCTACTGAACGTCTCTCTTGCAGAGTCTTTCACTGGAGTTTATCTATCATCTCCGTAACGCTTTCGCGATTACTAAATGATCCTGTAACGAAGCTCGCTGCTCTCCGTTGGATCTTCTCTATCTCTTCTACAAACCCTATCTGGTACGGATCCCACACTGGTGAGCAGTATTCAAGCAGTGGGCGAACAAGTGTACTGTAAGCTACTTACTTTGTTTTCGGACTGGATTTCCTTAGGATTCTTCCAATGAATCTGTCTGCTTTACCGACGATCAACTTTATATGGTCATTCTATTTTAAATCATTCCTAATGCCTACTCCCAGATAATTTATGGAATTAACTGCTTCCAGTTGCTGATCTGCTATATTGTAGCTAAATGATAAAGGATCTTTCTTTCTATGTGTTCGCAGCACATTACACATGTCAACACTGAGATTCAATTGCCATTCCCTGCACCATGCGTCAATTCGTTGCAGATCCTCCAGCATTTCAGTACAATTTTCCATTGTTACAACATCTCGAAATACTACAGCATCATCCGCAAAAAACCATAATGAACTTCCGATGTTATCCACAAGGTCATTTATATATATTGTGAATAGCAACGGTCCTACGACACTCCCCTGCGGCACGCCTGAAATCACTCTTACTTCAGAAGACTTCTCTCCATTGAGAATGACATGCTGTGTTCTGTTATCTAGGAACTCTTCAATAACACAATTGGTCTGATGTCCATATGCTCTTACCTTGCTCATTAAACGACTGTGGGGAACTTTATCAAACGCCTTGTGGAAGTCAAGAAACACCGCATCTACCTGGTAACCTGTGTCTATGGCCCTCTGAGTCTCGTGTCCTGCTGAGGAAGCGCGTCACCTTCCAGTGGTAGTAGCATGGGGTTAACAACTAGTGCACTGTAGCAGACAATAGTTACTTTATCCTCTACATACACAAAATGTGACTGAACTGTAACTGATGACGCCCCCGCACCAATAAGCATGGGGTGAGATGTGAGGTCCTTCCGCGGTGGCCGGGCGGTTCTAGGAGCTTCAGTCCGGAACCACGCGACTGCTACCGTCGCAGGTTCGAATCCTGCCTCGGGCATGGATGTGTGTGATGTCCTTAGGTTACTTAGGTTGATGTAGTTCTATGTCTAGGAACTGATGACCTCAGATGTTAAGTCCCATAGTGCTCAGAGCCATTTGATCCATTTTTGAGACGTGAGTGCTGTGAGGTACCGTAACGGTCGAGTTGTGGCACCCTGAAAATATTCTAAGTTCGGAGTTGGCGTGGTCGCGCGGGGGCCGCCCAAGAGGGGTAGCCCAAGTGCATGGTCCAAGCCGACCGTGTGGCTGGGAATTCCATGTTGACAAGTGACGAGGACTGTGCTTTGTGTCGATGAAGGAGATTTGTATGCCAGGAGTGCCAAAGATATAGGATGAAAACATAATTGCAGACATTTCTCATTTCATGTAGAAATTAATAATAGCCAGAGGAATCATCATACCCTAAAACGAAGCATGTACATTACCATTATTTACACGACAATTCTGATGATATAATCAGATTTTCATATATCTAATATCTTTATTAGTTTAAAGTTTGAGTATCTGACTAAATTATACAAGTAACACCCAGCAACGAATTTCCAAAACCTAACGGTTCATCTGATTTTGACGATCGATGTGTGTTCAGAAAGCTATTAGTGTAAACCTAAATGGTATGAGCTGCAGGCATGTAACTTGCATAGTACATCTGTTACTGGAGGTCAAAGTGGCCAATTACTACTGATGGCGTCAGGCCATAAGTACTCCACAGTTACACAAAAAGAACAGCAGCAGCAGCATGCTTATCAATATATTTAGTCCTCTGTATCTTTGTTTATATTCGATATATAGTATTCATGAAGAAATTAGTTAAATATTTACTGTGTTTTAAAAAGCACAGAGACATTAGGCTACTGGCCTAACTTCTGTTTCTATTCCGTTGATGTATTCACAAGCTGCGACATCTTCGCGAAAAAACAGTGACCCGTATATGTCATAAGTTTCCTTTAATTTACGACTATGGTCGCAAAAAGTTTGTGACCATAGACGTAAACTAAAGGAAACTTATTACCCTTTGATATATGTTTATTTGATTTGTTTATGTATCTAGTAACGTGTGTTAGAGCGAGTTTGTGATCCAGCCGTAGGAATATTTATTTAATTTCAAGTTATTTAAATGTAAAACTAGTATTTTGTATGTGCTTCAATATGTTTGTGAGTGTACATTGACTTGAAGAAATGGCGGGAGTGCTCTAGCCAATCACAGCGCTCGTTAACGGGGAGACTCGATGGAAGTGGGGTAGGAGTGCTGGACAGGACAGATGGTGCTGGACGGCAAGCAGCGACGTACGGTCGCAGGAAAGACTGGCAGAGTGGAGTAGTTTGCGCGTGGTCGCTGGAGATAGAAAAATTTTGTAGTGCCGATTTGTGCACTTGTGAGATTTCCGTGGCTTCTGCAGTGAAGACGTAGTATAGGTTTAGAAGTGAATATATCGTGAGCTGTGTTGTTGTTCATAACTAATTACGTGAAGGAGAAATCTATTGTTTCCCTGTTTTTCAACTTACATTTTACTTAACTGCTGGACCATCGAACACATAAGTGTTTTGCAGTAATAAACGGCATTCTTAAGGGTATTTCTGCTATCGCATTCGTCGTTTAAAGTCATTGAAAATAGTACCTGCAAGTTTTATTTAATTGCAATCTTTCATTTATAAATTTCTGTGTCACATTCAAAATTCGCAATTGCTGAGTGATAGGAACTTTCGACGATTCGATTCATGTGTATGTAATGTATACTGTAGACTCAGCAGTATTTGGCTTGTAATGCAGCAACTACGTATCCCAGCCCCTAGATAACGAAACCAGCGAAAACTTTCAATATTTTAACTCTGAGTCAGAGGGTACGTAGTTGAGGGCCACTCATCATATCATTTCATTTGAAAGCTCTCACTGTTGGGGGGAATGCTCTACATAAAAGGCCGTTCACCAGGTCTACACCATACACGTGTATGTCCAGCACCCTCATACAAGCAGAATCTGCTCTCATCACTGAAATATTTGATATGTAGTACATCCACTACTCAGAGGCATGATCATTAATTTAGAGAAGTCCACTACAGTTTTAGTAATTATTTATTACCCCCAGACCGGTTTCGGGATTCTAAATCCCATCTTCGGGTGCATGAAAATAACATACTAAAGAGGTGAGGAAGAAGTCTACTGCAATATATCGGTAAAAACCAGAAGAGCAGCGTACCGAAACAAGGCGGCTCACTCACCGTATTTGTAATGTATAACATGCGGTCTTGCCATTCAGTGCAAGAGCTTCAGATCACTGCTACTTGGCGGAAGTGGAAATGTGGAAGATCTTGGAGGGTCTCATAATCAAACTGACCTAAAAATGTAACGTCCAGGCGGGTTCGAAGAAGCAAGTAGAAACCGAGAACAAACATTGTACTCTCACTGTCCGCCATCGGGCAGCCGCACAGTATGAATGCAAACCACGGCTGACCATGAGTGGAGGGGCTACACTCACGTCTAAAGGCAAGACGCGGTGCGGCGCCAGCAGTGTACAAACATGTAAACTGACGTTATTAGCGAAGGTTCAGAAAATCTGGAATGATTGGTGCGACCACTTACAGTACTTTATTTAAAAACATAATAGAATACGAAAAAGCTGTGGTATGCTGTTAGGCTTTGTAACTCTCAAATTTGAAACAACATATGTTTTTAGGGAACAAGATAATGGTACGTAGGCAAAGAGAATGTACAAGTGATAAAAACAAAACAATAGAGATAAAAATTAATGGTAATATAGACCATGCCAAGTAAATCATCACATGTGTGATGCATTTTGGGCTCCAGTAACGTAAAATAAAATATACGATAGTAAAATACGTAAAAACCATCGAAAATTTAAATTATGAGCGTAAGCAGGGAAATAATGAATGAAAATGATCAGTCCGACCGCACTACGTTATAGAAAGCATTAATGGTATGGAAAGACGGTGAAGAGCCGAAACAACTAAAAGGATGGGAGAAACACTTGCCTGAACCTATCAGACTTGTAAAAGAATGTGTTGTAACAGGCAACAAGGCAATAATAGTACATAAGTCAAATCAGTCAACAGTGGACTGGGCAGAAAAAGCCGTGAGTTAGTTACTTGTTCAATTAATCGTTCTCACGGTAACTGTTATGATGTGAAACGTGTCAAGTGCATAAGAAATGCACACATGATTTTTTTAAGCTTAAAATTTTAATCCATGATTAGCATCTACTAGCCGATGAGTCCCAGTGATTCCATCAGGAAGGAGGTACACGGCTCCTGTTTTCTGTAGGTTATCCAAGCCTAGACGGTCAGTATCGCGGTTATATCGCATCCGCATTGTTAATTTCTGCCAGGATGGGCTCTCAACAAGGGAAGTATCCAGGCAGCTTAGAGTGAATCAAAGCGGCGATGTTCGGGCATTGAGGAGATACAGAGAGACAGGAACTGACGATGACATGTCTCGCTCAGACCACACAAGGGCTGCTATTGCAATGGATGACCGCTACCTACGGATTATGGCTCTGAGGAACCCTGACAGCAAAGCCATCATGTTGAATAATGCTTTCCTCACAGCCACAAGACGTCGTGTTACGACTCAAACTATGCGCAATAGGCGACATGATGCGCAACATCACTCCCGACGTCCGTGGCGAGGTCCATCCTTGCAACCAACACCATGCAGCGCGGTACAGATGGGCCCAACAACAAACCGAATTGACCGCTCAGGATTGGCATCACGCTCTCTTCAGCGATGAATGTCGCATATGCCTTCAACCAGACAATCGTCAGAGACGCGTTTGGAGACAGCCTGTTCAGCCTGAACGCCTTAGACACACTGTCCAGCGAATGCAGCAAGTTGGAGGTTCCCTGCTGTTTTGGGGTGGCATTGTGTGGGGCCGACGTACGCCGCTGGTGGTCATGGAACTGCGCCGTAACGGCTGTACGATACGTGAATGCCATCTTCCGACTGATAGTGCAAGTATATTGGTAGCTTATTGGCAAGGCATTGGCTTTCATGGACGACAATTCCCACCCCCAAGGTTCACATCTTTTGAATGACTTCCTTTAGGACAACGACATTGCTCGACTAGAGTGGCCAGCTTGTTATCCAGACATGAACTCTATCGATTATGCCTGGGATAGATTAAAAGGGCTGTTTATGGACGACGTGACCCACCAACCACTCTGAGGGATCTACGCCGAATCGCCGTGGAGGAGTGGGACAATATGGACCAACAGTTGCTTGGTGAACTTGTGGATAGCATCCCACGATGAATACAGGCATGCAACAACGCAAGAGGACGTGCTGCTGGTGTGTACAGCAATCTGGACCACCACCTTTGAAGGTCTCGCTGTATGGTGGTACAACATGCAATGTGTCGTTTCCATGAGCAATAAAGAGGGCGAAAATGACGTTTCTGTTGATCTCTCTTCCAATTTTCTGTACAGGTTCCGGAACTCTCGGAACCGAGGCGATGAAAAACTTTTTTTGATGTGTGTATTATAACTATAGCTTTATGTATTCCTATTCAAGAATTCATCTGTGGTATAGAAGGAGTGTCAAGAAGATATGATTTTAATTTATTTTTAAGACTGTTACTGCTGTCTGTCAGACATTTTATATCAACTGGTGATAAAAAGAAATGGTAAGGGAAGATATACCGTGTCATATGCAGGTTACGTTAGGGGCTCCTGTTACGTAAAATGAAATACTCATACATAAAACCGCATAAATACGAAGACCATCATCAGAATTTGAAATTTATGTATAGTGATGCTAGGAGCGAAATGACAAATTAATATTGTTAGGCTCAGCCCCATCATTAGACGAAATAATACTAATATGGACGGGCGATTAAGGTGAAGCAATTAATAAACGCATATGAGACAAGAGGAATAGGCTCTTGAACCTGTGATACATTACTTAGGAAAGTTTCGTTCTCATCACTGAAGACAAAGAAGGGCCATTTCAGTGCCCAGTCGACTCTCTCTAGACAGCAGAGTAGCTGCACTTCATGGTGCGTGGCGTCAGTGGTAGTCTGGCCAGAGGCACACAAAATATTAGTCCAGCTGCAAGCAGAAGGCTCACAATGGTCCTTTGTCACACATCAGGTGCGAAATGTGCCCAGATTTGTTTCCTGTATGATGTTCGGTCAGTCACTACTGACTACGTGGAGGTCAGCAGACCGTATTATTCGTTTCGGACCTCTTGATAAGTATAGAAGTGTGATTACGCATGTCAATCACATCGCGATTACGGGCAGCATGGGGTTCACGCCTGAGCCTCAGGACGTGCGCTAGCAGCGCATGTCGGGTGTTTCAAGCGTCAACTTCGCGTCTTAATATATCGGGATGTAATGGGAACATCGCGATGCAATCAACGCCATTGTGTATGTGCTTTGTCATGCTATGGATTGCTGAAGAAAAAATATAGGAAGCCCATTTAAAAAAAACATAAGTTTGTGTTAAAAAACACATATGCTTTCGTTTTAGAATGTTTTCAAATATGTACATTCATGGGCCTCAGCCCTACATTGATACCGGTGAAAGTCGTTTTGCAATAGCTGTTATTGTTCCAGATATATTTTGGGTGGACAAGATAGCTGGGACACCCTATATATATATATATATATATATATATATATATATATATATATATATATATATATATATAGTGTGTGTGAATTTGACCTACATGAATCTCTCACGCTTTATTTCCAATTACTGTTATTTGATTGTACTATACACTGTAAGTGCGTATTAGACCTTTAGCTGCAGATGAAAGTGATTTTTCCGTTGTGAGTCAGAGGCGTTAAAGATGGCGACGACAAGCGTGGAACATCGTTCAAAGCACGCCGCTAGGCCGCGGTTTCGCTTCATCAGAATAATGCTGCTTTTACAGCAGGCAGAAAGATCACACGCAGGCAGGAGTTTATTTGTTGTGGGAGGTTGCCACGAGTGATAATGGAGCCAGCTGGGGCGAGCACGCCACTGGTTAAGTATAGAGTCTCAGGTCTGCTGCGTCCAGCCGTTACTGCAACATCCACTTATACCCGTCGCGAAAAGTGTTTCTGTCCCGTTTACGACTCTTACAACTTGCTCGTCTAAACAAACAAAATTAAAAATACAAGTAAAAGTGAAAATTACGTTTAGAAATAATAGGTCAAGGTAAAAAGTTTGGTGTAACGCTAACAGTCATAATTCAATTTTTTGACTTGTGATTGAAAATTATGAAAGCATATTTTTATAAACTTTACCTCGCGTAATGATACTGTGGGCGTTGATTAGAAAAAATGGCATCTGCTAACAAAATTGAAGGAAGCAGTTTACGAAAGAAGTGAGTTATAAAATGACTTCTTCTTTTCCGCCACAGGGTTTCTGCTATTGACTGTTCAAGATTTACTCTTACCCCATCTCTGGCACTGTCTCTATAATACCTCTTCCATTTGGATCATATGATGTAATTGTCCTTGGTAATCGGTGTTCCGTGTTTCCTACACAGTGAGTTTTCTATTTTCTGCTGTATATTATCAGTTAAGGCAGTCGTGCTCAGTTCTTGTATATCCGTATCTCTGAGAGGCTCCAGTCGAGTGCTGCTTTAACATTCCGCAAAAACTGTTCCAACAGCTGCTTGAAAACTCGATTAACCCTTACGAGAAAGATTGCACTTTTCGTTGTTCACACTTTCGTAGTGCTTAGAACACTGGACACATTCGGGAGGACGACGGTTCAAACCTGCACCCGGCCGTCTAGATTTACGTTTTCCGTGATTTCCCTAAATCGCTTCGGGCGAATGCCAGGATGGTTCCTTTGAAAGGGCACGGCCATTTTCCTACCTCATCCTTCCCTAATCCGAGCCTGTGATCCGTCTGTAATGACCTCGTTGTCGACCGAACGTTAAACACTAAACTTCTTCTCTTCTTCCCATAGTGTCGCAGGCTTTGTCACTGTTTTATAGTATCTTGAGAAAGTTTCTTGTCTGGTCTTATTCTGAAATATGCATTGTTCCCGATTTATATTAGAATATGTGTAAATCGTTTCTGATTTATAATCTGCCGTAGGTCATGTCAAGTCCTAGATATGTCAAGCATTACACGTTTTCAGTTGGTTAACCATCGTGCTTACCATTGTTCTCTTTGCTTGTGGTGCTTTAAGACGTTTTTCTTTTATTTTAATATTTTAGTATATTTTGTGAGCAGTAGAATACGTTTTTGGAGTGGTGTCTGGAGGTCATCTCAATTTTCATTCATCTTTTTATCGTCAGAAAAAATTAGTTTTAATCTAAAGAGTGACCTAGTGGATGACTAAACTTTAGAGTAAAATAGTGAAGAGAGAAAATCTGTGCAGCTATGTTACCAGCAAGGGGGTCATGTTGAAAGCCACCGTCCTGGATGCAAATCGTAATTTTCAAGTTCAAAGTGACACATCGAACACGGACACGAGAGAAAAAACCTGTGTTTCCATTTGAACGTAGCTTTATTCGTTATCGAGTTAGTCCGCATTAGGTACTGACCAGGGCAAATATTGGTGATAGTTTTGTACCCCGCCTGGGAGGCGGCGCGTGGATAGGAACGGGAAAAGGTAATACAAGTCGGAACTGCAAGAAAATGGTTTACTGGTACAAAAACAAGGTGATAACGATTACATAACTTAGTACGTAGGTGCGATGCTGAAGCGAAGTGTCCTGGCTGGCTGCACCTGATCAAATGGGCTGAAGCAATTGCGGAGTTCGTAGACCTCGACAGCACCGGCTAGAGGGCGCTGTCGTCTGTGTCTCTTGTAGTGCCAGCTTGAGAAACTATTCTGTGGCATCGCTGCTATCGATACCACAGATAGCATATAAAGACAGCAGAATGCGGTACACGTGTTGTGAGGTTGTTGTTACGCTCTTCATCCATTCTTCCTGGAGTCTGACCAGAAAATTTACCAGGGTGGCCATTACTGACGTACGGCTGACCCCAGTTTCCTTTGTTATGCAGCGAGTACTGAGCTCTAGACCCCCATGGAGCAACGCTACTACAACGGCTGATCATACTTCATGCGTAGTCCTTTCCGATCGTCCGGGTTTCGCTTTGTCTCCGGTAGAGCCAGTTTCAATGAATTTTACTTGAATTTTTGTAGCCACACCGTGGGTAACGGGTTATCTGTCTGGGTGTAATTGATTTCATTACACGTGAAAATACGCTGTTCCTCGCTGTTGAAATCGGAATTAAGTTAATGTATTCAGCTTGTGGTAACATCATCAGCATTCACGCTACCTATAAGGAAGGGACATGACACAAGAAGACAGTGAATAAAGCTGTGCTCAAATGAAAGGCGCCGGCCGCGGTGGTCTCGCGGTTCTAGGCGCGCAGTCCGGAACCGCGCGACTGCTATGGACGCAGGTTCGAATCCTGCCTCGGGCTTGGATGTGTGTGATGTCCTTAGGTTAGTTAGGTTTAACTAGTTCTAAGTTCTAGGGGACTGATGACCTAAGATATTAAGTCCCATAGTGCTCAGAGCCATTTGAACTATTTGAACCAAATGAAAAGCGCTGTTGTTTACTCGTGTAATCCTATATCTGTTTGACGCGTCGCGTGGCCTCTTTTCGGTATGAAAATTGCAAGTGGTAGGGTGTGTGTGTGTATGTGTGCGTGCGCGCGCGCGCGCGCGCGCGCGCGCGCGTGTGTGTGTGTGTGTGTGTGTGTGTGTGTGTGTGTGTGTGTGTGTGTGTGTGTGTGTGTGTGTGTGTGTGTGTGTGTGTGTGTGTGTCGAATAATCTGGGAGAGAAAGATTACAAACTCATTATAAACATTTTATGGGCTGTGAATAGTTCGTCTTTAAGTTCATTAAACAACTGCATATCGCGCTCTCGATAACTGAGAAAGTGTATCAGGTATCCTACATCAGTCATTATAGTCCATTGCCTCTCATTAACTAGGTCAAAGAACTTCATAAAGTAAGCGAATGGCATAAGAGTTCGCCAGCTATATTTATCGCTGTGTTTCTATACTTTGGTTCAATCAAAAGTTTTCACTTGTAGAGGATCGACATTTTCTAAAACCTTTTTGTTCATCCCATACAATAACGTCGGCTGTCACTTTTAGTCCTCTATCTATAATTTTGCTATTAATTTTATCTTCTACAATCTAAGGCTACCCTCTGTGATTTTTGCAGTTCCTTCAATTTGTTCTTTCACACATCGTTTTCCAGGAATCCCATCATGGAAGACATCTAAAAGCAATTTCGAACTGGTCAAGCTGCACGTTAATAGGCATAAGCAGCCATTCCTACCCCCATGAACCATGGACCTTGCCGTTGGTGGGGAGGCTTGCGTGCCTCAACGATACAGATAGCCGTACCGTAGGTGCAACCACAACGGAGGGGTATCTGTTGAGAGGCCAGACAAACGTGTGGTTCCTGAAGAGGGGCAGCAGCCTTATCAGTTGTTGCAGGGGCAACAAAAAAATGGTTCATATGGCTCTGAGCACTATGGGACTTAACATCTGAGGTCATCAGTCCCCTAGAACTTAGAACTAATTAAACCTAACTAACCTAAGGACATCACACACATCCATGCCCGAGGCAGGATTCGAACCTGCGACCGTAGCAATCGCGTGGTTCCGGACTGCAGCGCCTAGATCCGCACGGCCACCGCGGCCGGCGCAGGGGCCTCTGGATGATTGAATGATCTGGCCTTGTAACACTAAGCAAAACGGCCTTGCTGTGCTGGTACTGCGAACGGCTGAAAGCAAGGGGAAACTACAGCCGTAATTTTACCCGCGGGCATGCAGCTTTACTGTATGGTTAAATGATGATGGCGTCCTCTTGGGTAAAATACTCCGGAGGTAAAATAGTCACGCATTCGGATCTCCAGGCGGGGACTACTCAATAGGACGTCGTTATCAGGAGAAAGAAAACTAGCGTTCTACGGATCGGAGGGTGGAATGTCAGATCCCTTAATCGGGCAGGTAGGTTAGAAAATTTAAAAAGGGAAATGGATAGGTTAAAGTTAGATATAGTGGGAATTAGTGAAGTTCGGTGGCAGGAGGAACAAGACTTCTGGTCAGGTGAATACAGGGTTATAAATACAAATTCAAATAGGGGTAATGCAGGAGTAGATTTAATAATGAACAAAAAAATAGGTGTACGGGTAAGCTCCTACAAACAGCATAGTGAACGCATTATTGTGGCCAAGATAGACACGAAGCCCACACCTACTACAGTAGTACAAGTTTATATGCCAACTAGCTCTGCAGATGACGAAGAAATTGATGAAATGTATGATGAGATAAAAGAAATTATTCACGTAGTGAAGGGAGACGAAAATTTAATAGTCATGGGTGACTGGAATGTGAGAGTAGGAAAAGGGAGAGAAGGAAACATAGTAGGTGAATATGGATTGGGGCTAAGAAATGAAAAAGGAAGCCGCCTGGTAGAATTTTGCGCAGAGCATAACTTAATCATAGTTAATACTTGGTTTAAGAGTCATGAAAGAAGGTTGTATACATGGAAGAACCCTGGAGATACTAAAAGGTGTCAGACAGATTATATAATGGTAAGACAGAGATTTAGGAACCAGGTTTTAAATTGTAAGACATTTCCAGGGGCAGATGTGGACTCTGACCACAATCTATTGGTTATGAACTGTAGATTAAAAGTGAAGAAACTGCAAAAAGGTGGGAATTTAAGGAGATGGGACCTGGATAAATTGAAAGAACCAGCGATTGTACAGAGTTTCAAGGAAAGCATAAGGGATCAATTGACAGGAATGGGGGAAAGAAATACAGTAGAAGAAGAATGGGTAGCTTTGAGGGATGAAATAGTGAAGGCAGCAGAGGATCAAATAGGTAAAAAGACGAGGGCTAGTAGAAATCCTTGGGTAACAGAAGAAATATTGAATTTAATTGATGAAAGGAGAAAATATAAAAATGCAGTACATGAAGCAGGCAAAAAGGAATACAAACTTCTCAAAAATGAGATCGACAGGAAGTGCAAAATGGCTAAGCAGGGATGGCTAGAGGACAAATGTAAGGATGTACAGGCTTATTTCACTAGGGGTAAGATAGATACTGCCTACAGGAAAATTAAAGAGACCTTTGGAGAAAGGAGAACCACTTGCATGAATATTAAGAGCTTTGATGTAAACCCAGTTCTAAGCAAAGAAGGGAAATCAGAAAGGTGGAAGGAGTACATAGAGGGCCTATACAAGGGCGAAGTACTTGAGGACAATATTATGGAAATGGAAGAGGATGTAGATGAAGATAAAATGGGAGATATGATATTGCGTGAAGTGTTTGACAGAGCACTCACAGACCTGAGTCGAAAGAAGGCTCCCGGAGTAGACAACATTCCATTAGAACTACTGACAGCCTTGGGAGAGCCAGTCCTGACAAAACTCTACCATCTGGTGAGCAAGATGTATGAGACAGGCGAAATACCCTCAGACTTCAAGAAGAATATAATAATCCCAATCGCAAAGAAAGCAGGTGTTGACAGATGTGAAAATTACCGAACTATCAGTTTAATAAGTCACAGCTGCAAAATACTAACGCGGATTCTTTACAGACGAATGGAAAAACTGATAGAAGCCGACCTCGGGGAAGATCAATTTGGATTCCGTAGAAATGTTGGAACACGTGAGGCAATACTGACCCTACGACTTATCTTAGAAGAAAGATTAAGGAAAGGCAAACCTACGTTTCTAGCATTTGTAGAATTAGAGAAAGCTTTTGACAATGTTAATTGAAATATTCTCTTTCAAATTCTGAAGGTAGCAGGGGTAAAATACAGAGAGCGAAAGGCTATTTACAATTTGTACAGAAAGCATATGGCACTTATAAGAGTCGAGGGGTATGAAAGGGAAGCAGTGGTTGGGAAGGGAGTGAGACAGGGTTGTAGCCTATCCCCGATGTTATTCACTCTCTATATTGAGCAAGCAGTAAAGGAAACAAAAGAAAAGTTCGGAGTAGGTATTAAAATCCATCGAGAACAAATAAAAACTTTGGCGTTCGCCGATGACATTGTAATTCTGTCAGAGACAGCAAAGGACTTGGAAGGGCAGTTGTACGGAATGGATAGTGTCTTGAAAGGAGGGTATAAGATGAACATCAACAAAAGCACAACGAGGGTAATGGAATGTAGTCGAATTAAGTCCGGTGATGCTGAGGGAATTAGGAAAAGAGAGACTTAAAGTAGTAAAGGGGTTTTGCTATTTGGGGAGCAAAATAACTGATGATGGACGAAGTAGAGAGGATATAAAATGTAGACTGGTAATGGCAAGGAAAGCGTTTCTTAAGAAGAGAAATTTGTTAACATCGAGTATTGATTTAAGTGTCAGGAAGTCGTTTCTGAAAGTATTTATATGGAGTGTAGCCATGTATGGAAGTGAAACGTGGACGATAAATAGCTTAGACAAGAAGAGAATAGAAGCTTTCGATATGTGGTGCTACAGAAGAATGCTGAAGATTAGATGGGTTGATCACATAACTAATGAGGAGGTTTTTTTTTTTTTTTTGGTCATCAGGCTACTGACTGGTTTGATGCGGCCTGCCATGAATTCCGTTCCTGTGTGCTAACCTCTTCATCTCAGAGTAGCACTTGCAACCTACGTGCTCAATTATTTACCGTTTTTGCTCTCTACAGCTCCCTCTAGTACCATGGAAGTCATTCCCTCATGTCTTAGCAGATGTCCTATCATCCTGTTCCTTCTCCTTATCAGCGTTTTCCACATATTCCTTTCCTCTCCGATTCTGCGTAGAACCTCCTCATTCCTTACCTTATCAGTCCACCTAATTTTCAACATTCGTCTATAGCACCACATCTCAAATGCTTCGATTCTCTTCTGTTCCGGTTTTCCCACAGTCCATGTTTCACTACCATACAATGCTGTACTCCAAACGTACATCCTCAGAAATTTCTTTCTCAAATTAAGGCCGGTATTTGATATTAGTAGACTTCTCTTGGCCAGAAATGCCATAGCGAGTCTGCTTTTGATGTCCTCCTTGCTCCGTCCGTTATTGGTTATTTTACTGCCTAGGTAGCAGAATTCCTTAACTTCATTGACTTCGTGACCATCAATCCTGATGTTAAGATTCTCGCTGTTCTCATTTCTACTACTTCTCATTACCTTCGTCTTTCTCCGATTTACTGTCAAACCATACTGTGTACTCATTAGACTGTTCATTCCGTTCAGCAGATCATTTAATTCTTCTTCACTTTCAAATGGTTCAAATGGCTCTGAGCACTACGGGACTCAACTGCTGTGGTCATCAGTCCCCTAGAACTTAGAACTACTTAAACCTAACTAACCTAAGGACATCACACACACCCATGCCCGAGGCAGGATTCGAACCTGCGACCGTAGCAGCAGCCTGGCTCCGGACTGGAGCGCCTAGAACCGCACGGCCACCACGGCCGTCTTTCTTCTCTTTCACTCAGGATAGCAATGTCATCAGTGAATCGTTTCATTGATATCCTTTCACCTTGTATTTTAATTCCACTCCTGAACCTTTCTTTTATTTCCATCATTGCTTCCTCGATGTACAGATTGAAGAGTAGGGGCGAAAGGCTACAAACTTGCCTTACACCCTTCTTAATACGAGCACTTCGTTCTTGATCGTCCACTCTTATTATTCCCTCTTGGTTGTTTACATATTGTATATGACCCGTCTCTCCCTATAGCTTACCCCTACTTTTCTCAGAATCTCGAACAGCTTGCACCATTTTATATTGTCGAACGCTTTTTCTAGGTCGACAAATCCAATGAAAGTGTCTTGATGTTTCTTTAGCCTTGCTTCCATTAAATTCCGATTCTAATACTGGATCCCCTATCTCTTCTAAATCGACTCCTGTTTCTTCTTCTATCACATCAGACAAATCTTCACCCTCACAGAGGCTTTCAATGTATTCTTTCCACCTATCTGCTCTCTCCTCTGCATTTAACAGTGGAATTACCGTTGCACTCTTAATGTTACCACCGTTGCTTTTAATATCACCAAAGGTTGTTTTGACTTTCCTGTATGCTGAGTCTGTCCTTCCGACAATCATATCTTTTTCGATGTCTTCACATTTTTCCTGCAGCCTTTTCGTCTTAGCTTCCCTGCACTTCCTATTTATTTCATTCCTCAGCGACTTGTATTCCTGTATTCCCGATTTTCCCGGAACATGTTTGTACTTCCTCCTTTCATCAATCAACTGAAGTATTTCTTCTGTTACCCATGGTTTCTTCGCAGCTACCTTCTTTGTACCTATGTTTTTCTTCCCAACTTCTGCGATGGCCCTTTTTAGAGATGTCCATTCCTCTTCAACTGTACTGCCTAATGCGGTATTCCTTATTGCTGTATCTATAGCGTTAGAGAACTTCAAACGTATCTCGTCATTCCTTAGTACTTCCGTATCCCATTTCTTTGCGTATTGATTCTTCCTGACTAATGTCCTGAACTTCAGCCTACTCTTCATCACTACTATATTGTGATCTGAGTCTATATCTGCTCCTGGTCACGCCTTACAATCCGGTATCTGATATCGGAATCTCTGTCTGACCATGATGTAATCTAATTGAAATCTTCCCGTATCTCCCGGCCTTTTCCAAGTATACCTCCTCCTCTTGTGATTCTTGAACGGGGTATTCGCTATTACTAGCTGAAACTCGTTACAGAACTCATTTAGTCTTTCTCCTCTTTCATTCCTTGTCCCAAGCCCATATTCTCCTGTAACATTTTCTTCTACTCCTTCCCCTACAACTGCATTCCAGTCGCCCATGACTATTAGATTTTCGTCCCCGTTTACATACTGCGTTACCCTTTCAATATCCTCATACACTTTCTCTATCTGTTCATCTTCAGCTTGCGACGTCTGCATGTATACTTGAACTATCGTTGTCGGTGTTGGTCTGCTGTCGATTCTGATTAGAACAACCCGGTCACTGAACTGTTCACAGTAACACACTCTCTGCCCTACCTTCCTATTCATAAATAATCCTACACCTGTTATACCATTTCCTGATGCTGTTGATATTACCCGATACTCATGTGACCAGAAATCCTTGCCTTCCTTCCACTTCACTTCACTGCTTTCGTTGGTTATTCAATCTTTTTCTCATGGTATCCTCCCCCTTGGCAGTCCCCTCCCGGAGATCCGAATGGGTGACTATTCCGGAATCTTTTGCCAATGGAGAGATCATCCTGACACTTCTTCAAATACAGGCCACATGTCCTGTGAATACACGATACGTGTCTTTAATGCAGTGGTTTCCATTGCGTTCTGCATCCTCATGTCGTTGATCATTGCTGATTCTTCAGCCTTTAGGGGCAATTTCCCACCCCTAGGACAAGAGAGTGCCCTGAACCTCTATCCGCTCCTCCGCCCTCTTTGACAAGGCCGTTGGCAGAATGAGGTTGACTTCTTATGCCGGAAGTCTTCGGCCTCCCCTCCGCCCTCTTTGACAAGGCCGTTGGCAGAATGAGGTTGACTTCTTATGCCGGAAGTCTTCGGCCTCCAATGCTGATTATTTATCAAAATTTAGGCGGGGACCGAACCTGGGACCGAAGACGTTTTTCATTATGAATCAAAGGCTCTACCCCTAGACCACGGGTACCTCCTGAGGAGGTATTGAATAGATTTGGGGAGAAGACGAGCTTGTGGCCCAACTTGACTAGAAGAAGGGATCGGTTGGTAGGAAATGTTATGAGACATCGAGGGATCACCAATTTAGTAATGGAGGGCAGCGTGGAGGGTGAAAATCGTAGAGGGAGACCAAGAGATGAATACACTAATAGATTCAGAAGGATGTAGATTGCAGTAGGTACTGGGAGATGAAGAAGCTTGCACAGGATGGAGTAGCATGGAGAGCTGCATCAAACCAGTCTCTGGACTGAAGACCACAACAACAACAACACGCAGCCATTACATTCTTATAACCAATTAAAAGTACAGTTCACCTACTCACATCGACATTTCGGTATTTATTTCTAAATCATAGTCATTATGCATTCATAATCAAGATATTATATATATTATCAGAAACCAAACTATTTACGTGCATTGCTATTCCTATTAAAGTGCTTTAATGATATTTTATCTACTTGTTTGTTAGAAGCATATATGTTACATAAATGACTTAAAATAGTATCAGCTCTCTACTGTATATACTAGAAGAAATTAAACACTCGTAGTATAAAGGTTGATGTTAGCACGAATTAAAACGTGAACGCATAGTGTTACTCGACTGTATCGTTCCAGGCGTAACCATTTCTGACGTTTGGAAGTCCCATTCTTACAGTGTGATAATATCCAAGAGGTGGTGTCCGTGGAGTAAACATTTAATTGCCCTCTTATATTATGGGCCTTACAAACTGTGCTCAAGATCGTGAAATTTCATTGTTCATGTCACTGTTGTTGTAACAAGCCGCCAGGGCCATTCCCCCTTCTGTAAATTTATTACCGTTCGAAGACAGTACAAGGTCAGTATTATTTCAGTTGCACAATGAAATAAATCATATGTAGCTTAGAGACTACAGCGTTATATTAGATTACTGTTCAGATCAAAAATATTAAAAATATATTCTGTAATATGATAAATATTGTGTGACTCTGGGGACTATTTTGCAATATCATATCAGTTGCTCGTGAGATTCGGATGGAGCACAGTAACTGATTTCGGCTGAAGAGCTTCGACTTATTTATTTTGAGTTATTGATTATGCAGCTGTTTCGTATCTGTCGTCATTGATAAAGTGAGGAAGACCCAGGAGTAAAGTATAGAAACAGAGAGTTATGCTACAGCTGCAGATATCTATGAAGGTTCACCTCTCCCAGGACGGTGAAGTCTCAGGACAAAAAAGAAGCAACAAGTAAACAGAAAGGAAAGCGCTTCTAGCTATGAGTAAATTATCTAAGGAGAACTTAAGTAACATTGTACAGTATAGTCGTGCAATAGTATTGGCCACGAGGGGCCGCCAACATTACAGCACACGTCTTTCGAAACACCTGCCATTCACAGAACTTCTTCATTTCTGTGTGACATACTGAGTTCTCGAAAACAATAAACACTTGTGGAGGGACGTTTAACTCTCACCTGAGCATCAGTAAACTGACATGCTGCCCTGACATCTGTTAGTTTTGCCATTCTGGGTTCATAGCACTTCATCGCTATTATAGGCCAGGATATATTTGAAAAACTAATCAGCATTTCGTTTTCGGAAATTGAATAGAGAATAACTGATTCCTTTTCAAAGACGGTTTCCTATTTCCTTTTTTGTGACGAACTTCATAATGTTTATAACCACTAACAAACTGGGAGAAAAATACCATTAAACAAGCTACATATTAAAGTGCTTGCATGTATACACTCAATCATCTGCTTGATTAGCTTATTTTGTTGGTAATATTTGGAGGGCGCCGATTGTAAAATATCTCTGACGGTGAACTGTAAGAATAGATATATTGATGCAGTTACAGCGTACCGAATTTGCCCTGATTCACCTCTGCAGGACCGGAATTCAAGGGTGTTATGAGGATACCCTTTCATACGAGCATGGCAGGGGTTTGGCGATCCCCAGGAACTGGTTGTAGAGAAGCTGCAGAATGAGTCTCAGTGAAGCGAAGTGAGCAACAATGACGCAACAGTCTGCTATAAGTATGTGTTAACACTAATAATCGTTGATTCACGTTAGGTGGAATGAAACAACATACAATGCTTTACGGTGACTAGACTGAATCAGAAAAGCAATGGCTAACTCGATTGGAGTTGAGGAATCGTGAGAACGCTAGTGTACTTTGAATGAACGTCAACATCGTGTGGATGTTTTCTATGAACTTCAAATAAAATAAATACAGAGTCTGATACCAGGTGGTTATAATTAAAGTGATGGTGTTCCGAGTGCTGTAGTGCGGGCTGTATACAGCATAGGACGCTGAAACAGCGTAGGTATGTTCATTAATAGGTACAATCACGGAATATACTCAAAAAACTATTAGTTTCACATTCAGCCACTAGGTGAAAATATGCCCTGTAAGCAGTCAGAATGTGGTGTGGGTGGAGGAAGAGTAAGGAACGATCGAACACACAAACGTTGAATTTGGCATGTTTGTTAGGATATGGTCACAAGTTACAACATGTATTCATTATTGTATCCCAGCTAAGCAAGATTCTGCATCCGTAACACGGGACGGTCGACAGTTGCTCGCAGCGTGTCAGGTGTAATCAGAGCGATCTGTAGTCTTGTGCTGTCCATCGCATGCCGGATACGCCCTTGATAGACACGACCTTTCAGATATCCCCACAGCCAGAAGTCACATCGATTTAGGTAAGGGGACCTGAAAGACCACACAATTTGAAATGGCTTAGGGGTGATGTGGTCGTTACCGTAGGTTTCTCCTAGCAAATTTTTCACCTGGCAAACGACATGTGGTGTTGTCCCATCTTGACTGAAAATATTGCATTGGATACAGTTACGTTCTTGCAAAGCTGGACTCACGTGTTGCATAAAGAGGCCATCATAATGTGCAGATTTCAGCATCTATCAAACAGACACGCAAGATGTCGTATTCTCGAATAAAAACGGAACGAGAATGAAGCAGCCTGTGAAACAAGACCATGCTGTCACAGAATCTGATGCGTTGGATGTTCCTGCACAATATGTGTAGGAGTAGAACCCATATCCAATAGTCTTGTGTATTCACGGGACGTGCAGAGTAAAACGTGCTTTGTCCGTCCAGTAAATATTCCCCGGTCACATGTCATCCATTACCACGCGCGCCAAAAAGGAAGGGCAGAGCAACACCGTTGTAGCCGATCTGAACTTAAAACTTTAACTGTTGACCTGGACAGAGACAATTCCCGTGAAACAGCTCGTGCAGTGGATACAGAATTTGCGGCATGTGCTTCACAGTCGGTTACACCTACAGCGACTTCATTAGTAAGTACCACAGGAATGGGCCATTTGTCTCTCCAAACTGCACCAAATAATTCACATCTTCATTCAAAATTTCTTGATTATACTCCTTCTGCTTCTTTTTGAGTCATCAGTATACTGACTGGTTTGATGATCCCCCTCAAGAATTTCTCTCCTGTGCCAACGTCTTCATCCCAGAGTAGCACGGGATGTATTCCAATCTCTGTCCTCGTCTACAGTTTTTGCCGTCTACAGCGACCTCTAGTACCATGGAAGTCATTCCCTCATGTCTTAACAGATGTCCTATCATCCTGTCCCTTTTCCTTATCAGTGTTCCACATGTACTTTTCCTCTCCCATTCAGTGCAGAACCTCCCCGTCCTTACCTTACTAGTCCACCTAATTTTCAACATTCGTCTGTAGCACGACATCTCAAATGCTTCGGTTCTCTTCCGTTCCGGCTTTCCCAAAGTCCATGTTTCATTATCATACAATTCCAGATGTACGTTTACAGAGTTTTCTTCCTCAAATTAAAGCCTTTTTTCCATAGCTAGTCTGCTTTTGCTGCTCTCCTTGCTCCGTCCGTCATTGGTTATTTTACTGCCTAGGTACCTAAAATCCCTAACTTCATCTACATATTTCGTGATCATCAATCCTGATGCTGAGTTTCTCGCTGTGCTCCTTTCTGATACTTCTCACTACTTTCGTCTTTCTTCAATTTACTCTCAATCCATACTGTGTCCTCATTAGCCTGTCAATTCCATTCAGCAGATCATGTAACTCTTCTTCTCTTTCACTCAGGTTAGCAATGTTATCAGTGAATCATATCATTGAAACCCTTTCACTTTGGGTGGCCGAGCGGTTCTAGGCGCTACAGTCTGGAACCACGCCACCGCTACGGATCCAGGTTCGAATCCTGCCTCGGGCATGGATGTGTGTGATGTCCTTAGTTTAGTTAGGTTTAAGTAGTTCTAAGTCTAGGGAACTGATGACCTCAGATGTTTAGTCCCATAGTGCTTAGAGCCACTTGATTTGAACTAGCGGTGAAAGAGAAAATCACAATCTCACACACATTTTAATACGAGCACTTCTTTCTGGGTCAATACTCTCATTATTCTCTCTTGTATATATTGTATATTACCCGAATTTCCCTATAGCTGACCCCTATTTTTCACAGAATTTAGAACATTTTCCACCATTTTACATCGTCGAACCCTTTTTTCGGGTCGACAAATATTATGAATGTGTGTAGATTTTCCTTTAGTCTTGCTTCCGTGATTAACCGCAACGTCAAACTCGCCTCTCTTCTGCCTTTACCTTTCCTAAAGCCAGACTGATCGTTATCTAACACATCCTCAGTATTATTTCCCACTCTTCTGCATATTATTCTTGTCAGTAAGTTGGATGCATGAGCTGTAAAGCTGATTGTGCGATAATTCTCGCCCTTGTCAGTTCTTACATCTTCGGAATTGTGTGGATGACTTTTTTCCGAAAGTCAGATGGAATGTCGCCAGACTCGTACATTCTACACACCAACGTGAATAGTCGTTTTGGTGCTACTTCCACAAATGATTTTAGAAATGTTGATAGAAGTTGTGTATATCTTCTGCCTTGTTTGATTTTAAGTCCTCCAAAGCTCTATTAAATGCAGATTCTAATACTAGCTCTCTTACCTCTTCCACAACAGTGGATAGCGTTGCTGCCTCTGGATCACGGGGTCCCGGGTTCGATTCCCTGCCGTGTTGGGGATTATCTCTGCCGGGGGACTGGGTGTTTGTGTTGTCCTCATCATGTCATCACCATCATCTTTCGTGACAGTGGCTAGAGTGGACTGTGTAAAATGTTAGACTTTGAAAAAATTTGGGGGTATGTGCGGGTGCTGATGACCGCACATTTGAGCGCCCCACAAACCAGACGTCATCATCATTCCCCCACATGCCTTCAATATACTCTTTCCACCTATCCGCTCTCTCCTCTGTATTTAACAATGGACTTCCTGTTGCACTCTTAAGATTACCAACCTTGCTTTTAATTTCACCGAAAGTTGTTGAAATGGTTGAAATGGCTCTGAGCACTATGGGACTTAACATCTGTGGTCATCAGTCCCCTAGAACTTAGAACTACTTAAACCTAACTAACCTAAGGACATCACACACAGCCATGCCCAAGGCAGGATTCGAACCTGCGACCATAGCGGTCACGCGGTTCCAGACTGAAGCGCCTAGAACCGCACGGCCACACCAGCCGGTCCAAAAATGTTCTGAATTTCCTATATGCTGAGTCCGTCCTTCCAACTGTCATTTCTTCTTCGATTACTTCACATTTTTCATGCAGCCATATTATATATATATCACCGACCATTTGGCCATCTTCTTCTATGCGGATGCACATACAGTGGCCAAACTCTTAAGGGAATCGGAAAAAAGCCGCGAGTAATGAGTATAATGGGCTAGAGCACTTCGAATATAGTGTGGGTCAATAAGATGAGAATGTGGGTCTCACGGAAGGCGTGCCAAAGGTAGGTCACTGAAGTGGCACTGTCCTCGGTGTCCTCGGTGGCTCAGATGGATAGAGCGTCTGCCATGTAAGCAGAAGATCCCGGGTTCGAGTCGTGATCGGGGCACACATTTTCAACTGTCCCCGTTGACTTATATCAACGCCTATATGCAGCTAGGTCATAGTCAGACAAGGATTCCGAAATCAGATACTTTGTTGTAAGGCGTACTCAGATCACAATATAGTATGACGAAGAGTGTGCTGAAATTTAAGACGTTAGTCAGGAAAAACCAATACGCAAAGAATTGGGATACCGAAGTGCTAAAGAATGACGAGACACGTTTGAAGTTCTCTAAGGCTGTAGATACAGTAATAAGAATAGCTCAGTAGGCAGTACAGTTGAATAGTAATAGAGATATCTGAAAAGGGCCATCACAGAAGTTGGAAAGAAACACATAGGTACAAAGAAGGTAACAGCGAAGAAAACGTGGGAAATAGAAGAACTACTTCATTTGATGGATGAAAAGAGGAAGCACAAAAACGTTCCGGCAAACTCAGGAATACAGAAATACACATAGCTGAAAAATGAAATAAAGTGGAAGTGCAGGGAAGCTAAGAAGATATGGCTGCAAAAAAAATGTGAGGAAATCGAGAGAGAGATGATTGTTGGAAGGACATACTTAGCACACAGGATAGTAAAAACAACCTTTGGTAACATTAAAAGCAATGGTGATAACATTAAGAGTGAGTGCTACGAGAATTCCACTGCTAAATGCAGAGCAGAGAGCGAATAGGTGGAAAGAATACATTGAAATCCTCTATTGTATGATGTAATAGAAGAGGAAACAGGAGTCAATTTAGAAGAGATAGGGGATCAAGTCATAGAATCAGAATTTAAAAGCACTTTGGTGGAATTGAGATAAAATAAGGCACAAGGAAGAGATAAAATTCCATCAGAATTTCTAAAATCACTGGTGGAATTGGCAACAAAAAGACTAGTCCTCTTGGTGTGTAGAATGTATGACTCTGGACACATACCATCTGACTTACAAAAAAATATCATCCACACAACTACGAAGACTGCAAGAGCTGAAAAGTGCGAGAATTATAGCACAATCAGCTTAAAAGCTGATGCAGCCAAGTTGCTGAGAAGAATAAAGTACTGAAGAATGGAAAGGAAAATGGAGGATGTGCTGGATGACGATAAGTTTGGCTTTAGAAAAGGCTATTCTGACGTTGCGATTGATAAGCAAGACTAAAGAAAGCAAGACTAAAGAAAAATCAAGAAACTTTCACAGGATTTGTCGACCTGTAAAATGCCTTCGACAATATAAAATGGTGCAAGCTATTCGTGAATCTGAGAAAAATAGGGGTAAGCTATACGGAGAGGCGGGTAATATACAATATGTAAAAGAGCCAAGAGCGAGTAATAAGAGTGGACGACCAAGAGCCAAGTACTCAGATTAAAAAGGGTGTAAGACAGGGACGTAGTCTTTCCCCCCTACTGTTCAATCTGTACATCAAAGAAGCAAATATAGAAATAAAAGAAAGTTTCTGGAGTTGAACAAAAATTCAATGTGAATGGATATCAATGATACGATTCGCTGATGACTTTTCTGTATTGAGTGAATGTGAGGAAGAATTACATTATCTGCTGAACGGAATGAACAATATAATGTGTACAGAATATGAAATGACAGTAAATCGAAGAAAGACGAAAGTAATGAGAAGTAGCAGAAATGAGAACAGCGAGAAACTCAGCATCAGGATTGATGGTCATGAAACAGATGAAGTTAAGGAATTCTATTACCTGGGCAGCAAAATAATCAATGATGGACGGGGCAAGGAGAGCATCAAAAACAGACTAGCACTGGCAAAAAATGGCATTTCTGGCCTAGAGGAGTCTAGTAGTATCATACATATGCCTCAATTTGAGCAAGAAAACCTTGAAAACATACATCTGGAGTGCAGCATTGTATGGTAGTGAAACATGGACTGTGGGAAACTGGAACAGAAGAGAATCTAATCAATTGAGATGTGGTGCTACAGACGAATGTCGAAAATTAGGAGGACTGATGAGGTAAGGAATGGGGAGGTTCTGCGCTGAATAGGAGAGGATAGGTACATGTGGAAAATACTGATAAGGGGAAGGGACAAGATGATCAGATATCTATTAAGACACGAGGAAATGACTTCCATGGCACTAGAAGGAACTGTGGAGGGCAAAAACTGTAGGGGAAGACAGAGAAGCTGATAATTTATAAAATCAAACATGTTAAAACTACCAATTAAAATAATTAAAGACATACAACAAATGATTGAGGACGTAGGTTGTAGGTGCTACTCTGAGATGAAGAGGTTGGCACATGAGAGAAATTCGTAGCTTGTCGCATCAAACCAGTCAGAAGACTGATGACCCAAAAAAAAAAGTCTTGTTCCAAGCCCATATTTTATTGTAACCTTTCCTTCTACTCCTTTCCATACAACTCGATTCCAGTCCACCATGACTATTAGGTTTTCATCTATCTTTTCGTATTGTATTACCCTTTCACTATCCTCATTTTCTTTCTTTATCTCTTCATCTTCCTTACGACATCGGCATGTATACCTTGTATTCCTTAGCCCATTTATGAGCCAGGAGCCTCTTCGCAGCTGTCACCGTCAGCGATATTCTCGCAACGGTGTTACTGCTGCCGTTTTGATTTAGCAGCGGTGTACCGTCTATCGTCTCACTACCATTGCGATTCGTTCAGAAAGCAACAACTATTTTAAAGCCTTACACCAGCAGTCACGCAACCAAAGAAGTCAACACGTGTCGCCAAGCAACATAAAGCATACTGACGTGAAAACAGGAAACATTTCACATTATGACTGCTTACAGCCCCATATTTTCAGCTGGTGGCAGAAAGTGGAACTGCTACATTTTTCAGCCTGCTCCACGAGCGCAACGATTAATGAACATACATACTATGTTCCTGCGTTCTGTAATGTACATATACTGCACTGCAGCACTCTGAACACCATAAGTTTATTTGTAGCCACAGTGTACAAATCTAATTTCAGGAGACCTTTCTCGTAATTTTTATGCGTTTGTGAACTGGATATATGCTGTAATGTGAACAAAAATTTTGTAGGGAATTTTATAGGGCACGTATCACTTAAGCGTACGGTTAAAAACTTTATTACCGCGTACGTGTACTTTGGGAGTGAAGCTACCCAGCAGCGCTGATAATACCAGTCCGATGCCAAACCAATAAACAACGTACTAAAGAAACCAGTATTCAAGAGCCACCCTTAGTCTAAAAAGTTAAATGCGTGAAACGAAGTTAAATAGAACAACTCATGGTCGTGTCTAACATTGACGAGGTTTCTGACATTACAGAATATCATAAAGCTCATTGCCTTACCACGCCACCGCTCTTCCCTCATACGACCCTTAGCAGCACCGAGACCATCAACTGCACGAAGATGGAAGTTGAAACAGTGTAATCAGAATCACATGTTCAAAGTAATAGCTTCATCCAATACATTACCCTGGTAACGGTTTCCAGCAGTAGTACGCAATATGGCAGAAGTTTTATGATGAGTCGTTACACACAACCAGAAGAAGTCTATTGGAAACAAACACTCACGCTATAACACTGCAACACTGCACATACTGTTCAACTTCTAGCCGCCTGTGCGTTTGCGACCCATACCGGCGAGGGGAATTGAAACACTCAAAAATGCCCCAAATTCATCTATTTAAAATTACAAATTTTCAGGGTTCTAATCTAACGAGACGTCCACCTGAAGCACGAAAACCTTCATGAAGTGATAGTTGACCTGGGAGTGCTCTGAGAAAATTCATGTCGAAAGCTGAAGCAGAGTGACCTGAGCTTGTCATAACTTTTGGCTGTCTCCCAGCCTTTGACCTGATAGAAGCTAACTGTACCCTCTCGTTTCTATGACAGCTTATTGGATTGACGGAAGTCAAAACGTGGTTTGATAGTTCAAACATCACTAGTAATATTTACTTACTGTTCGCCGCTCATGATTAAATATTGAATGAAATTCATGAATCGACTTCCATACGACAAACTACTGTAAAACATGTGCAACACGACTCATAACCTGAAGTATGTATAATAAACACGTATAATACAAAGCTTGTTTGTCAAGGTGGCGATCTAGCCATTTTCCGAGAGGTACGTAGTTCGGGTGTGAAAATGTCACTGCCGTAAAGCGACGAAATTACAGAAAGTGACCGTGTTTATTGAGATTGTACTTGATATCCCAATTAGTTACGCAAAAATTTGATGGTGGTGGGTGCACAGACTTTAATAGCCCACAGCATCGGCTATCCATGATAAAAATGACCAGTTTTCGTTCCGAACAGTGTATTATTTGATGTACACATTTTTTTATACACGTGCATATTGACTGTTTCTCAGAGCCACGGATCACAAGGTTTTTGAACATTTCAGAATAAAAGGTGGTTCTTCTCCTGACAAATTAATTAAAATTTTTCTTTTCAAAAGTTTTTCCTTGACTTATTGTGATGTAGAGGAACAAAAACAAGTTCTTAAATGTTTAATAAGGACTCAGTTGTTAGAGGTAATCAGTAAACAAGATTGAAACCGTCCTGTACTTATGCATATGCCCGTATTTTATTGAAAAACCATATCCAATCTCGAATGAGATGGATGACAATGTTCAAAAAGTATTCAACTTTTACCTAAAAACTCAGTTTTTATTCAGATACAATTGTTCGACGCTGTTCACCTGAAAAGTTGTCACCTTCAGTTTCTACACACCTCTCCCAGTGTTGCTCCAACTACTGGAAGAATCGCTGGAAAGCCTTTTTCGGTATAGTGCGCAGGCTCTGTCGAATTCTATGTAATGTGTTCCCTGTTCTGAAATCTGGCTCCTTTCAGAGTCTCTTTCAGTTTACGGCAAAGTCGGAAATCACTCTGCTAGGTTAGGGGAATAAGGAGGCTCACAAACCACAGCCGTCTTGTATTTGGCCAAAATGGCCTTAATTGAGTTCGATGAGCGGATCTGTTACCGTCGCGAAGATATCAAATCCCCGTTGCTCGTAATACGGCCGTTTGCGTCTCAGCGTTTCACGAAGGCAACACAGAACCTCTTGGTATTACTTTTCAGAACATAGTCTAGCAAAATATGTTTGACAATGTAAATTATTCTTTGTTCAGTCGCTATGTGTATCGTTTAACAGCCAGTCGAATCCATAGCAAAGTACAGACGTCTCACTGAAACAAATGTGTTGTTGGAGAACTGCATTGGTGCGCGCATATTTGTGTACCTCTCACCTTTCCCTCTCTCTCTCTCTCTCTCTCTCTCTATGTGCGTGTGTGTGTGTGTGTGTGTGTGTGTGTGTCTCGTGACAGTTTTTTCAGTCAGCAGATTTCTGACTGGTTTGATGCAGACACGAATTCCTCTCCTGTAACCGGCTTCTTCATCTCACGGTAACACTTACAATATTCATCTTCAATTATTTGCTTTGTTGGATGTATTTCAGTCTCGGTCTTTCACTACAGTTTTTACATTCCATGGTTCCCTCTTTACCAAGGAGTTATTTCCTGACGTCTTAGTACATGTCCTGCTACCCTGTCCATTTTCCCTGTCGGGGTTAATCATCTGTTCCTTTCTGCGCTGATTGTACGAACATCATCTTCGTCCTTTAGCTTGTCAGTCCATAATTTTTAACAGTCTTCTGTAGCACGACCACTCAAGTGCTTTGATTCTCTTCTTTTCCAGTTTTCCATAGTCAATGTTTCACTACCATACCTTCTCATATTTTTTTTTTTTTCAGATTAAGGCTTGATACTAATAGACTTCTCTTGGCCAGGAATGCTCTTTTTGTTAGTGTTAGTCTGCTTGCTTGGTGAATCATGGTCTATTTTACTTCCAAGACAGAAGAATCGTCTACTACATGGTCATCAATTTTGATGCTAAGTTTCACACTACTCTCATTTCTGCTACTTCTCATTAATTTAGCCTATTTCCGGTTTACTCTCAATCCATATCCTTCACTCATTAGACTTTTCATTCCATTCAGGGCAGCCTGTAATTCTTCTTCACTTCTACTAAGGACAGCACTATCACCAGCGACTGTTACCTCTGATACGTTTCAAACGTTTCCCACTCTTGAACCTTTATTTTCTTTCCGAAAGATTGCATCTGTGTCTTATACACTTTTCAGTCTCAGGACTTCGTTCTCGGTCATACAGTCTTATTGCTCCCTCTTGGTTCTTATACATACTGTGTATTGCTCCTCTTTCCCTATAGCTTACTTCTATAATTTCGAACTTTTTGCACCATTTCACATTGTCGAACACTATCCCCAGGCCTACAGATCCTAAGAACGTGTCTTAATTTTTCTTCAACCTTGCGTCGATTATCAAGCGCAATATCAGGACTGGCCCTCTGGTGCCTTCGCCATTCTTAAAGCCAAAGAGGCCGTCAACTAACAAATCTTCAAATATCTTTTCCATTTTGTACAATTATTCTTGTCAGAAAATTTGATGCATGAGCGATTCTGTTCATTGTGCTATAGTTCCCGCACTTATCAACTCTTAATGTCTGCAGAATGGATGATGAGTTCCGAAAGTGCGATGGTATGTCACAAGTCTCTCAGGTTTTGGACTCCTCCTCAAATAATCGTTTGGTTGCCACTTCCTCCAGTGATTTTAGAAATTTCCATAGAATGTTATCCCTTCTGTCTTATTTAACCTCAAATCCCCTACCTCTTCCACTCTTCCATATCGACCCCGATTTCTTCCGTCATGTCACCAGACAATTGCTCTCCTTTATTCAGGCCTTCATTGTACCCTGTCCACCAATGACACAAATACATAACTTGTTAAATCGATCAGCTCTTTTCAGTCAATTTACCGTCTGAGAAGCACTGCCGCACGGGGTAGCCGTGCGTTCGGAGATTCGAATCCTCCTTTGGGCCTGGGTGTGTATATTGTCCTTAGCATAAGTTAAAGTTAGCGTAAGTAGTGCGTAAGCCTAAGGACCGATGACCTCAGCATTTTGGTCCCATAGTCCTTACTACAAATTTCCAAATTGGAGGTGCACTCAAGTGTCCCTTCGCACACGTTTAGCCGATACCGTAACTGTATGTTTCTTACGAATGTCTTCACTTTGTGATTCCAGTGGGACTGAGTTACATTTCATTTCCTTGTAGCGAAGTCTTTAGGATATTTATCTTTGCAGATACATTAGAGCATCGTCTACAAATGCCAGCATTCCTAAAATTTTATGTTAGGGATTGGGCATCACTTTAAAAGTACTAACCTGAAGTGAAATATTTAGTGCAGTGCCATTCCGTTTGAAGGTCATCTGCCATCAGTGCTAAATAACGAAGGAATGTGTCTTCTCATCTATGATCCTGAAAACTGTACTCATCAAGGAATTTGTTCATTAATATTCATAGTTTTTGTGAGAGGCTGAAACGCTACAGTAAGTAACCTTGCCACAGTTAGGGAATGCAGCACGTTTCTAATATTCGCTTACATATTTTTATGCTAACGATTCCGGCAATGCTTCGCAATTGCTAAATTTGTATGGTAATTAGATTGTACATCCTCAGCTCCTTCACTCTCCTGTCTGTCTATTTCCTCCTCCTCCTTCCCCATCCCCCCTCCCCCATCCCCTTCCTTTGTCCATTTCGTCCTCCTTCCCGTCTGTCTGCCCATCAACTACCCTTTGCCCATCTCCTCCCCCTAGTTCGCACTCTCTCTACACTCCTGCAGCCCCTCTCTCTTTCTTTCAGCGTTGTTTATTGTTACCGAAAATTCAGATACGATTGTATTATCCTGATCAATATTTCATAAGCCACGTATGTAACTTTCTGTTTTCCGTGAAAAAAAGACTGCGAGAAAGAAAACACAACCGTAACTTTTCACAGCAGAGTATTTTCTGATGACTAACTGGCAACCTCAGCTGCCGACAGGTGTTGTTGATAGACCTCGATGTGGACAGCTGAAAATGTGTGCCCCGACCGGGACTCGAACCTGGGATCTCCTGCTTACATGGCAGACGCTCTATCCATCTGAGCCACCGAGGGCACAGATGAATAGCGCGACTGCAGGGACTTATCCCTTGCACGCTTCCCGTCAGACTCACATTCCCAACTGTCCACAATTCTACATATGTATTGTACCTTATAGACATTTGCACACATTTTCAGCTGTCCACATCGAGGTATATCAACAACACCTGTCGGCAGCTGAGGTTGTCAGTTAGTCATCATTTATTCCAGGGAAAAGCTGCACGGTCATCAACAGTGACTGTTCTTGCGAGAACAAGTTACTGTCTTCGTATATAGAGTATTTTCTTTCTCAGATTTGAAGTAAATCGCTCAAGTAGTTTCAGAGATTGTTGATAACAGCGTTAAATAACGATTTGTCTTTATATAGTAGTAATGGAAGGGTAGATATCAGATGTTCCGTGTTTACATAATCAGTACTCCAGAGTATTAATTAAAACTGGCTTAAGGAAAGCCGGCCGAAGTGGCCGTGCGGTTAAAGGCGCTGCAGTCTGGAACCGCAAGACCGCTACTGTCGCAGGTTCGAATCCTGCCTCGGGCATGGATGTTTGTGATGTCCTTAGGTTAGTTAGGTTTAACTAGTTCTAAGTTCTAGGGGACTAATGACCTCAGAAGTTGAGTCCCATAGTGCTCAGAGCCATTTGAACCATTTGGCTTAAGGAAACGAGAGAAAATTTGGACACCGAGACACGATTTTGGAACGTTGTCCTAATAACTGAATCATCTTGCTCAGTCATAGAGCAGTTTGAAATTATCAATTATCCCTCGCTCCCACACAAACAAATACAATTTACATGTGTCGTTGGATCTAGTTATTGTCACATTCCAGTTTGATGACAATGTTTTTGTGAATTCCGAAATTAGCGCAATAACCTAACCGAATACTAGTTTGTCGCAGCTATCCATAAAAGTTTGTCCTGTGCAAGTCTCTCCTTCGCCGCTTGTGCTCCTACCTACATAAAGCTACTATCCCGATTTTTAGTTACGTGTTGCTGTAAGTCTCTTTTCTCCTCTATTCGGTTTACTGGCTTTTCATTAGCTACGTACCATGTAATTTTAAGCTTTTGTCTGTAACACCACGTTTTACGGTCGTACTCTTTATCGTCCGTGTTTCACTCAAGTATGACGGTTTCACAATTAGCAGTCACCCACAATAAGCAGCAATTGTTAATGTTCCGTTTATATTCGCATAAATTTGCTGTAAATGGAAACTTAAAATTTTTACTGTCATAAACTAATCGTATTAATGACAATGAAATTCACTTTCGAGCTTATTTTCCTTATTGGTACTGGTACCATTTATTAGGTATTGCGCCATTTTGTTGTTGGATGCGGTGAGTGAATGTGGTGACCGATAATTATTTTATTCAGCGCTATTACTTATCATCTGCCGCCCTTATCTTGAATTGGGATGTGACTACCTTTGTTACTAAACTCCGTATTTATTCGGCTGTGTCGCCAGGAGATCTATTTGGTTAATTAATCCATGGTTTTTGAGCTTAACAGTAATGACTGATTACTGAGAAACTTAGTTACGTAACTAGATCAGTATAGCATTTTAACTGTTCGCTAGAATTCACTTTCACTTGATAATTTGCTTAGATATGAATATGACTAGAGAAGTGCAGTCCCCAAACATACTCCCCTAAATTTCGATCCAATCTTATTACCAGTCAGTACTACGGAATCAGTCCAAAAATCGCTGTCACATTAAATATCACGCGTGACCGCGTATCCCGTAAAATTGGAATTGGTGTCTCGTGGAAACGATATTGTTTGCTAAAGCCTGTAAAGATGTCGACTCACATCCGTTAGTAAAAAGAGCGTTTCCGTGACCGTACTGTGTAACTGAGCTGTTTTGTTACGCATACTGGGCACACGATTCCCTATGGACGCCAGACGTCACCTGGGATCGTGTGTTTCGTGCGCAGCATACGTAACCGCTGTTGGCATCAGTGCAGTATCGGTTACACAACATAACTCACGGTAATGGACCCTGGAGTAAACACCGCTGTCGAATCCTGTGCTAAAAGCTAATATTAACTGAAGAGAAAGGGGCATCATTATAATGGTTTATAGCTGCTGCATTACTGATATACTGTAATCACGGTCATGTGTAAACAAAAATAATTGAACCTGACATCTGTTCTAATGGAAATATCATATGGAGTGTATTCATTACTCGAGGGACACAAAATCCGGTAAATAACATAACCAACATAACATTAGACCATTTTTCTTGTTTATGGCCATTATTATCTACATTAACCCATTAATATTAGCGGAGATGATGAGAGGGGCACCGTAACCTTGAACAAATAACGTTACTTAATAAAAATAATGCATATTTTTATTTTTACTATACTGCACTGGCTGCCAAAAAGATGGACCAGTAGAAGAAATCGTCGGATATCAATATAACTTCGTATACCTACGCACGATCGTTGGGTATGTTAACGATTCAAATTTCCGTCGTCTGTGACAGAGAACAGCCGTCAAAATTCATTAGTGTCGCTCGAGTTTAGTTTTGTTACCAGGCATGGTAGGGCACAGAAAGTGTGTACAGCGTTCGCTGTTGAGTGATCACGGCGAAGGATGCGGAAATGTTCCGTACTTGGGTGAGAGAGCGTTATCAGCGAACCGTGACGAAATGTCGCGGTTGGTTCCCTGCGTTTCCTCCTTGTCTGTAGCGCGTTCCTTTTTAAACTCCCGTTTCGCGCTCTGCTGTTTCCTTACCCCAAACAGAGGGCGTTGTGGCGTTGTTGCTGCCGGCTGCCTGCAGAGTTTACGAGAGAGCGTCGGTCTGGAGGAGGAACTCTAACTGCGGACGTCTGGAAGTGTACAGCAGGCCACGCTGTATTGTTGATGTTTGGCGTGACTCGTATCAGGTGTGGTGCATCTTTAAGGCCGTGATAGCAGCCAATGTTACTGCCTTGGTCGCAGATGGATCAAAGTGGATGATGCCCGGTTGTCCATTGAAACTCCTATCCTACGGATGTCGTCGGACCTTAAGACATTATTATGCGTTATTTGCAAGCAAATGGGCATTCCGGCGTCTACAGTAATTCGGCGAAGATTATTTGTTTCGTCGGTGTGTAAATGACTGAACAAGAAGCAGTTTATTTAATGTTCACCTTATGCTCGTGTTCTGCGTGTGCTGTTTGAGAGTGTAAACTTGACTCTCACCTTTGTCTGTTGATTTTGAGCTCATCGTCAGATTCCGGATCCAAGTAGTGACTTCAATTAATTAGCTGGATTCTTCCTTTTCCTCGGCACGACGCGTGTTAAATGGCCAAGTAGAATTGTAGACCTTAACTTCTTACCTCATTTGCGGGGCTTCAACAACAGAGCTTAACCTGTTAACTGATTAAGGCTTGTGGTAAACAAAGGTATTTAACTATGTTGTTTTAAAATGTTATCTGAAATGTGTCAATGATTTATGTTGATTCTAGGGTATGAACGGATGTGTTGGCACGTCTGTCGTGTAATGGAATCCTGCTAATTTTGATTAACTTCCGACCAGGATCCTTGCTCGACGCTCGTCTTTAAATATGCCGTAAACCTGGTTAGCGTATGTTGTGGCTATTTTAAATTAATCACTGCTCAATAGCTCAACACAGTTTGTCGGCCGTCAGAAGCTGTGATTGTGTTATTTATTCCTTTATTCTAGTCGATCTATAAGCTTGCTATTTTTAATTTTTTACTCTAGGTGCCATTAAGTTGCCATTTTTGGGGTGTTTAGGTGGAGTGCGGCTCCTTTGAGTATACATATGTCAATTTACAATTTATTGCTTTTCCATCAGTTTTTAAGTGTGCTTATGCATATATATATATATATATATATATATATATATATATATATATATATATGTGTGTGTGTGTGGCATCTATAACTTTTTATTACTACCGTGCTTTACTTAATTTTTTATTACTATTGAGCTGTACTTAATGTCATATTGTAAAGAAAGGAACTTATTTGAGGTTAACTGCCACCGTAAGGTGTTGTGGACGGTGCACTTTCCCGCTATTCATTTTAATGTTCTAGTCAATATGTAAACTTGCTAATTATTTTCTCTTTACGTGGAGTGTGCCTCCCTTGACGTTATAAGTGACTGATAATCAGTTCTTTAACGGGCATACGCGCATATTTATATTTATGGGAAAACTTAAAGTGTGTTCACCTGTTGAACTATAACTAAAGTGCAGAAAACTGAATCAGGTGTTCATTAGTGTTCTAGTGCTATTATCTGTCAAGTGTAACACTTGACATTTTATTGGTGTGTTATCAAGTGCTACAATAAATGCAAATTGCTGTGAAGCGATGCGCTATTTCAGTTGTTCCCGTGATTTTCTATATCCGCATTGGTTAATCTAAACTCATAATATTTAATCCTTTAAATATTGGAGGGAGGTGCGTGTGTCCCAATCAGCAGTTTGAAAGATGCTTCCCTGTCGGTCTCTATTTGGCTGGCTGGTCTAGATGTGCAACGAGCGGAATTTGGATGTGACGGCCCAGTGTTAGACCGTATGGAAACGTCAATCATACTCGTCGCCAAGATTTCGGATGACGACATCTGGTCACCACAAGAGAGGTGCGTGAAGTATATCAAAACCCTTTCATGTATGCGCCTGCCATCCGAGAACAAGTAAGGGACTCTTTCACTGTGTCATCCAGCAACATTGATCAGGGAGTAGCAGCAGCAGAACTAGAGAATGACAGTCCAGTGGGTGGGCTGTTGACAACGTCACAGCAGAAATGGATGCTTGCGGAAAGGTGCCGTGATCGAGAAGAATGGACTTCTGATAAACAGCGCCGGATTACGTTGAGTGATGAGTAGTGGCTTTCCATCATCTCAGATTACCAACTTTGATGAGTATGGCGCCAACTTGCAGAGAGGTCCCGGTTGCCTAGGTCCTGGAGAGGCAGAGCGGTGTTACTCCTGGCGCTTGGTGTGTTGGAGCCATGGGAAATGACTTCAGGTCATGGTTGGTGGTGAGTGAGGGAACACCGTTGGTAGTTCACAGACTTGCTGACTCCACAGCTGTTAGATCTCATGGGACATTATCACGGCACAAATCTTCAACAGGATAATGCTCATCCACGTACTGCACGTATCTGTATGAACTATGTGACGCTGGAATACTACAGTGCCCAGAAAAATCCCCCAATTTGTCGTCGATAGAACATGTGTAGGATCAGATCTGACGTCAGCTTCGTCCCAGTGTCAGTATCCAGTGTAACAAGGACTCCTTTTTGCCTAAGGGGACGATACAACAGGTCTGTGATAGCCTTCCCTGCCAAATCAGCACAGGTTCCTATGCCAGAGAGGGTGCAACATCATACTGATAACTGGGCTCATTCTATCAAGGTCTTTGTAAGTTTCAGTTGATTCCGTAATCACTCAAATAGCATCTCATACCTCTCAACTCATGAAGCTTGATTCTGTTTCTTTCATCCGTTTAGGATGGTTCGTTCTTTTTCGTACAGCAGTGCAACTGGCATAGCGACGGGAATATAAAAGGTAATAAAAAATGAATATTTCACTCTAGAGCAAAACTTACTGCCACATTAAACTGAACCTGGAAACTTTCCTCTCAAGTTATGGAACAGGTTCTAAGTCGTACACGGTTAGCTCAGTTCGTAAGAGCATTTCCTACCACAAAGACATTTCCAGCCTCTTATCCCGATTTACCATACACTTTCATTCTGTGAACAAGTTTCGGAGATGTTATTATTTTATGCATTGTTATTAGGAAATTCCGCTCTTTTGTAACTCCCTCCTGTGCAAATGTAAGCTAATACATTGCACCAAATTTGAGGCTTCTCTATTTGATTTATTTATTTATGTGTTGTTCGGCAAAGAAGCTGTCGGTAATTATTTTTGCTGACTTGTTCCATGATCATGGGCCGGCCGCGGTGGTCTCGCGGTTAAGGCGCTCAGTCCGGAACCGCGCGACTGCTACGGTCGCAGGTTCCAACCCTGCCTCGGGCATGGATGTGTGTAATGTCCTTAGGTTAGTTACGTTTAAGTAGTTCTAAGTTCTAGGGGACTGATGACCACAGAAGTTAAGTCTCATAGTGCACAGAGCCATTTGAACCATTTGAACCATAATCGTGGGGCGTTGCTCCTTTATTTAATCCTGCGGAAATTGGAGTGTAAAAAAATAAAATATCTCCTGGAAGTTATTTTCATCTTGATGAGGTGATACAGTCAGACCACGCGTTGACACGCTTTTCATTATGGTTGCAACGCATCCGCCACAGCGTTATTACTTGTCTGAGTTAGCGTAACTCTACGACAGGATGTCGTAGTCAACAAGGGATTATACCACGGAGCGCGAGATGCTACATTTCTCTCTCTTGCCCTCGCCATTAGTACTCAAGGTAGTACATACCTTATGAGAGAACACTTGGCATGTCACTGTAATGCCTCGACCTTCTTATGAGTGTTACGTAGATAAAAATTGTGTAGTCGTCATGTGACAGTGTGGTGCAATCATTGCATGATGTAACTACCATTGCCCAGTTTAATGGATCTGAGAATGGTAATACAGTATAGTATGATTCGTATTTCCGAAATGGTGACATGCACAAATTATTAATGACATTTCAGTAGTCATTGAACCTTGGACTATTGAACGATGGGTCTTTCTTTTCGATACCCTTGTTGCAGTCGGTTATTCAGCAGAGTAGCACAACAAAGATGTTGATTCCACTTTAATGGCGGTTGACACAGTGATCTCCAATTGTGCTTCCATCGCTCCCAACGTACAATTCAGAATTCGATGCAGGAGTATGAGCTGCACCAAATTTCCTTTCTTTAGTGACCAGTCGCCATATCGGATGAGTCACGCTTCGTGTTTCACCATGTCAAGGGTCGTGTCCGGATAGGCCATCATCCACTAGAAAGACTACTTAAATCGTGCACCGTGTCACGGACACAGACCAATGGGACACACAATACAGTGGTGAACATTACCCTGGGCATCTATGGGACTTCAGGTAGTGCGCGAAGGCACAATAACAGTTGTCAACTTGGTGAACGTTATCGTGAAACAAACCACATTCCTTTCATGCCTAATGGCTTCCCCGATGGAGACGACTCGCACTACGGTGGTTTGAACTCACGTTGATTATCGGCCACCAATGTTGCCTTATCTGAACCATATAGCCGGCCGGAGTGACCGAGCGATTCTAGGCGTTTCAGTCTGGGACCGCACGACCAATAAGGTCGCAGGTTCGAATCCTGTCTCGGGCATGGATGTGTGTGATGTCCTTAGGTTAGTTAGGTTTAAGTAGTTCTAAGTTCCAGGGGACTGATGACCTCAGATGGTAGGTCCCATAGTGCTCAGAGCCATTTGAACCATTTTTGAACCAGATAGAACGCCTGTTGGAAGCAATCGGATTCGAGCTCCGCGTCCATAAACTACCGTCCCCATGATTCTTAGGAATTCTATGACCTGAGTGTAGACATAAGGTGCCATATACGTCCGGAAACCCACCAAGGACTTGTAAAATTCATGACACGCAGAAACGCTGCTGTATTGCATTCCAAAGGTGGGAAAAAGCGCTCTTAAGCACGTGGTCACAATATTTTGACTCAATATACTTTTTGCCTGATAATACCGGAGAAGGCGGAATTAATAATTTCCAACGAAATAAAGGCTCTTTTACTATTAAAAACATCCTGATGCAGAAAAAAACTGGCTTCCTGCAATTACTTTACAACAGCTGAGGACTGGAAAATACGTACAAGCGTTTTCAAGCAGTTAATAACCTTTAACAACTCAATGCAAGCTTGCAGTTTGCGTAAGGCGTATTTCAGAGCACTCTTTTGAAGAGAAGTATTTAGGAAATAATTTATACTGCTTTACTCACTTCTTACTAACATTTAAATAGCAGTTGCACTTCAGCAGCGTCCTGCCATCGTCAAATGCATTACAGTTACATGTACATTATATTAATCTGAAGTATGATGTTCATTTGTTGGGTGTGCCAGTGAGCCTACCTATCGAAATAAAACACTGTACAAAAAAATACATTTACCTTAGTGTGTACTTTAAGTGGATTTATGTTTTACACCATTTCATATTTTGCTGGAAATTTAGCTGTCTGGTGGACACACAGCACAGAGCACAGAGCCCTTCCAATAAAATGAACCACTACGAATAAAATTATTTGCCGTAAAATTAATGTTTGTAACCATTGATGTTGGTAGATTGTGAGACAAATGATACGAGTATCTACAACATACCCTATACTCTTGATAAACAGGATACGAATATAAAATTAACTTACTTTTGAATGCATTATGGGAACAGCAGTGATCAATGTCTTGTAAATAATTACTATTAAAAACAGCCTTGATCACGATTTATTTTATAAGGTGACCGGTTTCGACCACTACTGTGGTCATCTTCAGACCTACAAGATGTATACAAAGCACTAATTAGAGGGCTACATGCATTAATGAAAATACATAGAGTTATACGGCTATAAAACGTTGAATTACCATTGAGTGGAAACCCCTTTCTGTTGGAGAATCACAACTGGAGAAACCAGTGCACGTCTTACTTTATATAATGGAGGCTCCACCCACTTCTGACTGCATGATGTCATTATTAACCAATGAGTTATAAGTCGAATTACAATTTAAAATTTCTTAGTTAAAAGAACATTGTCAAGAATTAGAAATAAATATTCATTAAACTTAGCTTATTTAACAGCTATTGTCAATTAAAAAGCGTTAAAAATATTTAAAAATGTAGGAAAATGAACTTCAGTTTGGCTACATGGGTTGCCCTCTCGTGGCCTGTCAGTGAACCATTTGGAACCACTGGTTGCTATGGTGAAGTTAGACGCCGTTGCAAAGATGAAGGAGCAAGCTTTTTCCACTGAAGTTGTTGTAGAGTCGATAGTTGAACTAGTGGTTGCCATGGTGAGGACAAACGCCAATGCAAAGATGTGGCAGCAGGCTTCTTTCCAATGAAGTTGTTGCAAAGTGGAATGGAAAAGACTGTGGCGTCAGACGATGTATTATTGAGCAGCAACTTGTCTTTATTGAAACGAAAAGAGTAAGCTACAATAATCTGTAGCTGATATATATAACTCATGCTGCACAAATACGCTACGAAGTAGTTGACCGTATATATGAAATATTATCTATGAAGTTAGTATGTAGATTACCAGTGCCATTTTTTTTATAAGGCATTGCTATTCTTCAAGTTACATACCAGTCATATAAGCAAATAAAATTGAAAGAATTTAAAATTATAAAATTATTAAATTATGAGCCATTGTCAATAATAAAATAAAACGATGTGAATTAGCAGTCTAAAAGCATAAAAGCAATAATTCTAAAACAGATAGTCAATCATAAAATAATGTTTGGTAAAATACAATTACAATGTAAAGATAAAATATTTGCTAAAAGTCTTAATAATTAGAAAGACCTTTTTTTAAAACAAATACAGAAGAGTAGACATTCTAAAGCAGATCATCGAAAAGCTCAAAGAAATGTTTGTCTTTGAACTGAAGTTGTTCGTTTAAAACAGATAATGGATTACATTTGTGAAGTGAAAAAATTTCAATTTCTTCTACGGTATTTAGCAGTGGTCCTTTTGGCACAGTATGTAATATTTTCAAATTCCTAGAAATGCAACCCTCAGAATGATTGTATTCAATAAGATGTTGACCAAATATTGATTTGATACGTGCAGCACTAGTAGTATGTTCTCTGAAACGTGTTAAAAAGTTTCGGCCAGTTTGGCCAATATACTGTTTCTCACAGTCATTATATATTATTTTATAAACACCTGACTTTTGGTATCTATTTGAGTCTCCAATTGTGTGTTTCAGTTTCATCTGTAGGGGGTTATTAGATTTAAATGCTATTGCCACGCTTGTGTTCTTAAATAATTTCTTTATTTTATCTGAGATAGGTCCCATGTATGTCATTTGTGTAAATCTCTTCTTGGAATTTATAACGGCATCATTTTTTTCTTGTAATTTTTTATATAACAGATCAACCTGATGGGAATTATAATTGTTAGCAACTGCTATCTGTTTTAAGGTATCAATTTCCTTTTGGATTGCATCATGTTGGAGAGGTAATTTCAGTATCCTATGTATCATAGTTTTAAAAAATGCTATTTTGTATCTTAATGGATGGCATGATGTAGCATTTATTATTATGTCGGTTGATGTGGGTTTTCTATAAATAGAAATATTATGTCTTCCATTCTGTTTTGTAATTGTGAGGTCAAGGAAATTAATACTATTTTTACTTTCATGTTCTACTGTAAATACAAGTTTTAGATGTAAATTATTTAAGTTGTTAGCGAAAGCATCAATTTCTTCCTTAGAGCCGTTATATAATAGCAGTGTGTCGTCAACATATCTTTTGTAGTATACAATTTTATTTGTTATTTCTGGATTATTTTTGAAAAATTGGATTTCAACATAGTTGACGAAGATATCTGCTATAGTGCTAGCCAGGGAATTTCCCATTGCAAGTCCATCTTCTTGTATGTATATTTTATTATTAAATGAAAAATAATTAAAATCTAGAGTAATTCTTAACAGTTCAATGAATTCTACTATTTCTTTGGGGCTCATGATTTTGTGATGCGTTAAGTTATCATTAATAACAGAGATAGTCTCTTGAATAGGTATATTCGTGTAAAGATTTGTGATGTCTAACGATGCAAACCTTGCGTTTTTTGGAATATCCACATCATAAATTAACTTAGTTAATTCGAAACTGTTTTTAATACTATAATTTTCTTCATAAACATAGAAGGATTTTAAGATTTGATTGAGCTTTTTGTTTAGGTTATAAGAGGGACAGTTGGTATTGTTAACAATTGGACGAATTGGTAAGTTTTGTTTGTGTAATTTGATTTGCGATCTCAACTTAGGTAAAGTGGGGTTCATAACTTTAAGTGTTATTTTATCTTTAGGTGAAAGTAAAGAGTCATTATCATCAATCAGTTTTTTAATTTTTGTTTGAAATCTTGAAGTCGGGTCTTTATTAACCTCAGTTATTCCATTAGCGTTAAAAAATTGTAAAGTTTTAGAAACATAATCCTCTTTGCTAACAGTGACTAGAATATTCCCTTTATCTGCCTTGATTGCAATAGCTTTATTAGTTATTAACTTCTGGTTGATTTGCTTTACAAGTTTTAATTCATTATTATGTTTATTTTTATCTTTTTCATTAGTAATAACATTCTTAGTTTTACGTGCAATGTCACATATTTCAGACCTACTAAATTGTGCATGTTTTGCAGCAATCTTTACATCAGCAATCACCCGTTTAATATTTGCATTGCTCAATTGTGGAGCTAAATTATATTTAAGGCCTTTGTTTAAAAGTGTTGTCTCGGCAGGAGTAAAATAAATTTTGGTTAGATTGGTTACTCTTGGATGAAAGTGATGTACATTTGGTGAAACATCTTGTGAACACATATTTTGGTGACTAACAAGGGCTGCAATTTTCTTATTATGCTTATTAAAAATAGTTTCTCGCACTGCATTAATTTTCTCATCTGTAAAGTTAAGTAGCTGTGAAAATATTAATGGTGACAACTGACTGCTAATTTTTAAATGTAAATTGTACATTTCAAGATTTAATGTATCTATTTCTTTATATGCATCTTTAATTTCAGATCTGATACCAAAAGTCAGGTGTTTATAAAATAATATGTAATGACTGTGAGAAACAGTATATTGGCCAAACTGGCCGAAACTTTTTAACACGTTTCGGAGAACATACTACTGGTGCTGCACGTATCAAATCAATATTTGGTCAACATCTTGATGAATACAATCATTCTGAGGGTTGCATTTCTAGGAATTTGAAAATATTACATACTGTGCCAAAAGGACCACTGCTAAATACCTTAGAAGAAATTGAAATTTTTTCACTTCACAAAAGTAATCCATTATCTCTTTTAAATGAACAACTTCAGTTCAAAGACAAACATTTCTTTGAGCTTTTCGATGATCTGCTTTAGAATGTCTACTCTTCTGTATTTGTTTTAAAAAAAGGTCTTTCTAATTATTAAGACATTTAGCAAATATTTTATCTTTACATTGTAATTGTATTTTACCAAACATTATTTTATGATTGACTATCTGTTTTAGAATTATTGCTTTTATGCTTTTAGACTGCTAATTCACATCGTTTTATTTTATTATTGACAATGGCTCATAATTTAATAATTTTATAATTTTAAATTCTTTCAATTTTATTTGCTTATATGACTGGTATGTAACTTGAAGAATAGCAATGCCTTATAAAAAAAATGGCACTGGTAATCTACATACTAACTTCATAGATAATATTTCATATATACGGTCAACTACTTCGTAGCGTATTTGTGCAGCATGAGTTATATATATCAGCTACAGATTATTGTAGCTTACTCTTTTCGTTTCAATAAAGACAAGTTGCTGCTCAATAATACATCGTCTGACGCCACAGTCTTTTCCATTCCACTTTGCAACAACTTCATTGGAAAGAAGCCTGCTGCCACATCTTTGCATTGGCGTTTGTCCTCACCATGGCAACCACTAGTTCAACTGTCGACTCTACAACAACTTCAGTGGAAAAAGCTTGCTCCTTCATCTTTGCAACGGCGTCTAACTTCACCATAGCAACCAGTGGTTCCAAATGGTTCACTGACAGGCCACGAGAGGGCAACCCATGTAGCCAAACTGAAGTTCATTTTCCTACATTTTTAAATATTTTTAACGCTTTTTAATTGACAATAGCTGTTAAATAAGCTAAGTTTAATGAATATTTATTTCTAATTCTTGACAATGTTCTTTTAACTAAGAAATTTTAAATTGTAATTCGACTTATAACTCATTGGTTAATAATGACATCATGCAGTCAGAAGTGGGTGGAGCCTCCATTATATAAAGTAAGATGTGCACTGGTTTCTCCAGTTGTGATTCTCCAACAGAAAGGGGTTTCCACTCAATGGTAATTCAACGTTTTATAGCCATATAACTCTATGTATTTTCATTAATGCATGTAGCCCTCTAATTAGTGCTTTGTATACATCTTGTAGGTCTGAAGATGACCACAGTAGTGGTCGAAACCGGTTACCTTATAAAATAAATCGTGATCAAGACTGTTTTTAATAGTAATTATAAAATTAACTGTTGGATATTAAAACAGTGGTAGCATCAACTTCCTGGACTTGAAAATCACTATAGAAAATAATTTACACGTTTTTTAAGTTTACAAAAAAATTACATCAGACACCATCATGCACAGCTCACTTTGGAACCCCCCACGATACACAAATATGCTTCGTCTGGGTCACTAGCTATCATAGCTAGTAATATAAAAATGGATAAATATGCAATCACGATGAATTCATCACGATTAAACAAACAGCTGCATCAAATGACTATGAAGGTACATTTATTTTAAACTTCAAACAGAAAAGAACAAACAATAATAAACCAACTGATACACAGTAAATAAAAAATAAACCCACTGCTTGCATACCATTCACAGGCAAACTCTTCTACAGAATAGCGAACATTTTCAGACTACAGAATATTAACATTGCTTTCACAGAATGCAGCAAACTGTAACACACATTGAGACACAACAAAACACCACACACACACACACACACACACACACACACACACACACAGGCATTTACAAAATAGTATGTAGTACATGAAAAGCCCTCTATGTAGGTCCAACCAGGAGAAACTTCCAAAAAGATACAATGAAACACAAATGCGTATCACAGATGTAGTTGTACTAAATCAGCAATAACTACCCACAAAAATGACGCCGACTACCCGTTCCATGATACCACTTATGTATTACACGAATTGGACAAGGGACTCCAAACGGGCTTTTAGGAAGAATTAGAAATTTTCGTTCACGACGTAGTACATGATGTAAAAGGACGAGGACGAGGAGGAGGAGGCGGCAGAGATGGAAAGAGAGTGGCAGAAGAGGATATGGTCAGAGGATGGAGGAGGAAGACGTGGTCAGAGAAGGGATGGAGGAAAAAGATAGAGGAGGACATGAGCAGGTAGTGTTTGATGAGGCGGGCAGGGGGAGGACGAGGTGGAGGCAGACTGAGGGATTAGGTGGTGTGTTCAATATATGTGTCCAACACACGTGCGGGCGAAGCTGCGGGGAAAAGACTGAGACGTCTATAGCAAATGCATTTTAATCCACAGCTGCTTTACTTAAACTATGTATCATGTAACGGTTTTAGTCATTCATTCTCTGACACCACTAGATGTAGATAAAACAGATTAGATAAAAATTGCTTGTGGATGTGTTCGTTATTATTTTAAGGACAGGTTACGATGGTTATTTGGATGGTTTCACTGTGACAACCTAGGTATATCAGCTTCAAAGGAAAACGGGGAACCGGGGATATGTTTTCAACTAATCTGGTATTAACGTATATCCAGTGATGACTGTCTACGACCGAAACTTACATATATATATATATATATATATATATATATATATATATATATATATATATATATATATATTATATAACAGCTGAGGGTTAGAACGCATTTTCTAAATCAATTAATGGTTTTCGGTTCTCACCATCTAATGGAAACATTAAAAGCACATCTTTATATAAAAAACTTTCGTCTTCATTTTATGTCTTACCAATACAGGGTGTTACAAAAAGGTACCGCCAAACTTTCAGGAACCATTCCTCACACACAAATAAAGAAAAGATGTTATGTGGACATGTGTCCGGAAACGCTTAATTTCCATGTTAGAGCTCATTTTAGTTTCGTCAGTATCTACTGTACTTCCTCGATTCACCGCCAGTCGGCCCAATTGAAGGAAGGTAATGTTGACTTCGGTGCTTGTGTTGACATGCGACTCATTGCTCTACAGTACTAGCATCAAGCACATCAGTATGTAGCATCAACAGGTTAGTGTTCATCACGAACGTGGTTTTGCAGTCAGTGCAATGTTTGCAAATGCGGAGTTGGCAGATGCCCATTTGATGTATGGATTAGCACGGGGCAATAGCCGTGGCGCGGTACGTTTGTATCGAGACCGATTTCCAGAACCAAGGTGTCCCGACAGGAAGTCGTTCGAAGCAATTGATCGGCGTCTTAGGGAGCACGAAACATCCCAGCCTATGACTCGCGACTGGGGAAGACCTAGAACGACGAGGACACCTGCAATGGACGAGCAATTTTTCGTGCAGTTGACGATAACCCTAATGTCAGCGTCAGAGAAGTTGCTGCTGTACAAGGTAACGTTGACCACGTCACTGTATGGAGAGTGCTACGGGAGAACCAGTTGTTTACGTACCATGCACAGCGTGTGCAGGCATTATCAGCAGCTAATTGGCCTCCACGGGTACACTTCTGCGAATGGTTAATCCAACAATGTGTAAATCCTCATTTCAGTGTAAATGTTCTCTTTACGGATGAGGCTTCATTCCAATGTGATCAAATTGTAAATTTTCACAATCAACATGTGTGGGCTGACGAGAATCCGCACGAAGTTGTGCAATCACGTCATCATCACAGATTTTCTGTGAACGTTTGGGCAGGCATTGTTGGTGATGTCTTGATTGGGCCCCATGTTCTTCCACCTACGCTCAATGGAGCACGTTATCATGATTTCATACAGGATACTCTACCTGTGCTGCTAGAACATGTGCCTTTACAAGTACGACACAACATGTGGTTCATGCACGATGGAGCTCCTGCACATTTCAGTCGAAGTGTTCGTACGCTTCTCAACAACAGATTCCCTCTTGACTTTCATTCATGGGGGCATTTGAAAGCTCTTTCTACGCAACCCCGATACCAAATGTAGAGACACTTCGTGCTCGTATTGTGGACGGCTGTGATACAATACGCCATTCTCCAGGGCTGCATCAGCGTATCAGGGATTCCATACGACGGAGAGTGGATGCATGTATCCTCGCTAACGGAGGACATTTTGTGCAGTGTGCAGCCAAGAAAGGAAGTGCATGATTGATACGTAATGTGGGGTTTGCATGAACTCAGGCGAAACCTCGCAACGCGTATCCACACATGGCGGGAGACACTATTATTCTAGGTATCTTAGCATGTTCACTGTGTGCTCAGATTTGGAAAGAGACACGTGACGCGATCGACATTTCACGCTGGTACGTTCTGTTGCTGTGTGTTTCCATTCCATGATTAATGTGATTTGAAGAGAAGTAATAAAATGAGGTCCAACATGGAATGTAAGCGTTTCCGGACACATGTCCACATAACATATTTTCTTTCTTTGGGTGTGAGGAATGATTCGTGAAAGGTTGGCCGTACCTTTTTGTAGCACCCTGTAAGAAGTAGCTTATCCCACGAATTAAGAATATCTGTAATGATGTAAGTGTCTGAATACGAAACTGTTAAGTTTTGACTCGTTTTTCACTGTGCTATGTGAGCAAGACAACTAAATTTACAGTAAAAACGTAAGTAAGCACCCTAATGAAATGATTTGAAACGTACAACCCGCTTATAGTAGGTACTGAAATAAATGTATCTCTTTGTAAATGGTGGTATTTCGATAGATAACCATACTGGTCCACCCAGAAAGACGAACCCAATCACACCTGAGATTAATATATGTTGTTGTTGTTGTGGTCTTCAGTCCTGAGACTGGTTTGATGCAGCTCTCCATGCTACTCTATCCTGTGCAAGCTTCTTCATCTCCCAGTACCTACTGCAACCTACATCCTTCTGAATCTGCTTAGTGTATTGATCTCTTGGTCTCCCTCTACGATTTTTACCCTCCACGCTGCCCTCCAATGCTAAATTTGTGATCCCTTGATGCCTCAAAACATGTCCTACCAACCGATCCCTTCTTCTAGTCAAGTTGTGCCACAAACTTCTCTTCTACTCAATCCTATTCAATACCTCCTCATTAGTTACGTGATCTACCCACCTTATCTTCAGCATTCTTCTGTAGCACCACATTTCGAAAGCTTCTATTCTCTTCTTGTCCAAACTGGTTATAATCCATGTTTCACTTCCATACATGGCTACACTCCATACAAATACTTCCAGAAACGACTTCCTGACACTTAAATCTATACTCGATGTTAACAAATTTCTCTTCTTCACAAACGATTTCCTTGCCATTGCCAGTCTACATTTTATATCCTCTCAATTCGATCATCATCAGTTATTTTACTCCCTAAATAGCAAAACTCCTTTACTACTTTAAGTGTCTCATTTCCTAATCTAATCCCCTCAGCATCACCCGATTTAATTTGACTACATTCCATTATCCTCGTTTTGCTTTTGTTGATGTTCATCTTATATCCTCCTTTCAAGACACTGTCCATTCCGTTCAACTGCTCTTCCAAGTCCTTTGCTGTCTCTGACAGAATTACAATGTCATCAGCGAACCTCAAAGTTTTTACTTCTTCTCCATGAATTTTAATACCTACTCCGAATTTTTCTTTTGTTTCCTTTACTGCTTGCTCAATATACAGATTGAATAACATCGGGGATAGGCTACAACCCTGTCTCACTCCTTTCCCAACCACTGCTTCCCTTTCATGCCCCTCGACTCTTATAACTGCCATCTGGTTTCTGTACAAATTGTAAATAGCCTTTCGCTCCCTGTATTTTACCCCTGCCACCTTCAGAATTTGAAAGAGAGTATTCCAGTTAACGTTGTCAAAAGCTTTCTCTAAGTCTACAAATGCTAGAAACGTAGGTTTGCCTTTCCTTAATCTTTCTTCTAAGATAAGTCGTAAGGTTAGGATTGCCTCACGTGTTCCAACATTTCTACGGAATCCAAACTGATCTTCCCCGAGGTCCGCTTCTACCAGTTTTTCCATTCGCCTGTAAAGAATTCGCGTTAGTATTATGCAGCTGTGACTTATTAAACTGATAGTTCGGTAATTTTCACATCTGTCAACACCTGCTTTCTTTGGGATTGGAATTATTATATTCTTCTTGAAGTCTGAGGGTATTTCTCCTGTCTCATACATATTGCTCACCAGATAGTAGAGTTTTGGCAAGACTGGCTCTCCCAAGGCTGTCAGTAGTTCTAATGGAATGTTGTCTACTCTAGGGGCCTTGTTTCGACTCAGGTCTTTCAGTGCTCTGTCAAACTCTTCACGCAGTATCTTATCTCCCATTTCATCTTCATCTACATCCTCTTCCATTTCCATAATATTGTCCTCAAGTACATCGTCCTTGTATAAACCCTCTATATACTCCTTCCACCTTTCTGCCTTCCCTTCTTTGCTTAGAACTGGGTTGCCATCTGAGCTCTTGATATTCATACAAGTGGTTCTCTTCTCTCCAAAGGTCTCTTTAATTTTCCTGTAGGCAGTATCTATCTTACCCCTAGTGAGACAAGCCTCTACATCCTTACATTTGTCGTCTAGCCATCCCTGCTTAGCCATTTTGCACTTCTTGTCGATATCATTTTTGAGACGTTTGTATTCCTTTTTGCCTGCTTCATTTACTGCATTTTTACATTTTCTCCTTTCATCAATTAAATTCAATATGTCTTCTGTTACCAAAGGATTTCTATTAGCCCTCGTCTTTTTACCTACTTGATCCTCTGCTGCCTTCACTACTTCATCCCTCAGAGCTACCCATTCTTCTTCTACTATATTTCTTTCCCACATTCCTGTCAATTGTTCCTTTATGCTCTCCCTGAAACTCTCTACAACCTCTGGTTCTTTCAATTTATCCAGGTCCCATCTCCTTAAATTCCCGCCTTTTTGCAGTTTCTTCAGTTTCAATCTGCAGTTCATAACCAATAGATTGTGGTCAGAATCCACATCTGCCCCTGGAAATGTCTTACAATTTAAAACCTGGTTCCTAAATCTCTGTCTTACCATTATGTAATCTACCTGATACCTTTTAGTATCTCCAGGATTCTTCCAGGTATACAACCTTCTTTCATGATTCTTGAACCAAGTGTTAGCTACGATTAAGTTATGCTCTGTGCAATATTCTACAAGGCGGCTTCCTCTTTCATTTCTTCCCCCCAATCCATATTCACCTACTATGTTTCCTTCTCTCCCTTTTCCTACTGACGAATTCCAGTCACCCATGACTATTAAATTTTCGTCTCCCTTCACTACCTGAATAATTTCTTCTATCTCGTCATACATTTCATCAATTTCTTCATCATCTGCAGAGCTAGTTGGCATATAAACTTGTACTACTGTAGTAGGCATGGGGTTTGTGTCTATCTTGGCCACAATAATGCGTTCACTATGCTGTTTGTAGTAGCTAACCCGCACTCCTATTTTTTTATTCATTATTAAAGCTACTCCTGCATTACCCCTATTTGATTTTGTATTTATAACCCTGTAATCACCTGACCAAAAGTCTTGTTCCTCCTGCCACCGAACTTCACTAATTCCCACTATATCTAACTTTAACCTATCCATTTCCCTTTTTAAATTTTCTAACCTACCTGCCCGATTAAGGGATCTGACATTCCACGCTCCGATCCATAGAATGCCAGTTTTCTTTCTCCTGATAACGACGTCCTCTTGAGTAGTCCCCGCCCGGAGATCCGAATGGGGATCTATTTTACCTCCGGAATATTTTACCCAAGAGGACGCCATCGTCATTTAACCATACAGAAAAGCTGCATGCCCTCGGGAAAAATTACGGCTGTAGTTTCCCCTTGCTTTCAGCCGTTCGCAGTACCAGCACAGCAAGGCCGGTTTGGTTAATGTTACAAGGCCAGATCAGTCAATCATCCAGACTGTTGCCCCTGCAACTACTGAAAAGGCTGCTGCCCCTCTTCAGGAACCACATGTTTGTCTGGCCTCTCAACAGATACCCCTCCGTTGTGGTTGCACCTACGGTACGGCCATCTGTATCGCTGAGGCACGCAAGCCTCCCCACCAACGGCAAGGTCCATGGTTCATGGGGGGGGGGGATTAATATAATGTACATGTAATTGAAATGCACTTTATGACGGCAGAATGCTGCCGAAACGCGTTTTGTTGATTAAATATTAGTAAAAATTGGTTGAAGCAGTAGAAACTATTTCATAAATTTCCAATACAAATACAGGCCTCAGACACATCTATATAACGTGGATAGGTTAAAGAGAAGTATTGTTTATTAGATTAGAAAGCGTTCAAACCGGATACTATTTACTTGTCAGCGTTTCCCATATTAAATTGGTTCTATCGTTCAAACGCTTTCAATATTATCGCATAAAAACTCTGAAGAGCTGTACTCGAAAATCTGCAAATAAGTCATCTACAGACATATTTCATTGGAATCAACAACGTGTTTAATGTCTCAAGGTATAGACGTTAAGTGGTCCTCAGAGACTGCAAAATCCGTTGCATATGGTGTGTGCTACAATAATTCACTTTACCATTTACTAAACTATGTCTGGAAGTATTTGTTGTTATAGGCGGTCTGCAATTATTCCACTCATCCTTAAGTACGTGATAACGTAGATGAATCCGTTTTGCATCTCACAAAACACTATCATTACCGACAAATGTAAACAACTTCGCTTTTAAGAATGTACTACACACTGCGTCATACCCGTCGAAAAATGGGTATCTATTTATTTAGCTTATGGAGAAAATGGCATTACACGATATTTAAAAACACAGACCTATGAATTGTATACGCTAAGATTAGTTGAAGGCAATTTTTGTGTTGCAACGAAGAACATCATTTGATCAGAGCACGCTCTCAGCTCACATTCTTAGTCAAGGTGATAGCTGATCTCGCAGCTCCACAGTCGGTGTTTGGCGTTGGAAAATTTCCCCACTTATGCAGACTTTCTGTAAAAATACAGCTTTCTGTGTGAATTCTATTTCAACTTGTCAGTTTATAACGTGCGAGTTCAGAATCATAGTTCATTTCTGATGACTCTGTCAGGTCACGTAGATAGCAGAGGGTGTTTTCATTCCAGAATTCCAACCATCTAGTACTGAGGTTCCAGCCGTCGCCAATGAGTTGCAGAGCAAGACTCTAGGTGCACAAAAGTCGCTTTAACATGATTGAAAATATGTTCAGATACGTTGTTCTACATTCTCAAAGTGCATTCATCAAGTAAAATGTGTCATGCGCGTCTTGCTGGGAAATTTAAGTTGTTAAATATTTTACACGCGATTATTTTTCGACTTACAGCACGGTATTCAGCACTTTCTGATAGTTTCCATTCGTGGTTAAACCATCTTCAAAAGCTTAAAAAAACACATCATTAGTACTTCAAAACCTATATAACATCTCTAGCGTACACCACTGTTTAACAGGTTCCACTATTTTTTTTGTGACTTCTTCTATGAACTTGAAAGAGAGTTTTAGTGTTGTGGCCATAGCATATCAAATATTTGGTTTGTTAATAGATGTTCCACAGAACTGTTGGCTGTGACTAGTGTCGATGCCGTATTCCAACTCGAAGGCTTGGTTGAAGACACGAATGGTTATTTGAGGCCGGAGCTGCGACCTCAAAATTATTCACAATGGACGGATGATAAATAATAAAATAAAAACAATGAAATCTAGCTGTAGAACGCGTCGTTCCAAAACAATTGTGCCAAAGCTGTTAAAGCAATCTTCCAATTATTTCAAAGGTAGTTTCGTGTATGTCGGATCATGTTGTCACTTGTCCTCGTAGTACCCAAAGAAACAATGGTTTCTTTCGTGACCGAAATACTATACCGATTATCGACATTCAAAGTAGTGAGCTTATTACGAAATGAACAGCGCACGCCCTGTTTTCCTTAACATGATTATGTTGAAATCGGGCAGCTGCAGTCGCCAATGATCAGCGGTTTCTCCCCAGGCGCGACAACTCCACTCAAGTTATTTTATTGCAACATGTGACCGAGTCCGATAGTGTTGCATATGACAGAAAAGCACGCGAATTTCCGTTTGCGCTATGAGCCGCAAAAATACCTTCAGTTGTGACTTCATGAATATTCCAGTGTACACATTGAAAACTTTTCTCTGTGTTTCTTACTGCAAAGATTATGACAGTACGGCTGTGCATTGCTGTACGCGTTCTAAGGATTAGAGGAATTTTCATGTGTGTATTGTTCCTATTCCCTCTTTACTATCTTCGCAGCTTCACCGGGCGCACACAAATCGTTGCTCAGAACGAGATTAGCGAGGCTCCTACCCGTCACAGCGCTTAATCCGACTTCTCACACTGTTAATCCCAGGGAAGTGGGACCAGTTCTGTTGTATTCGTATTCGCATATATTCCTAGTTACGGATACAGCATGCTTAGATTTCCATAGGTTTTTGCTGTATATCTTACACGTGGCGCTTGTTCATCGTTTCCCGAAATACGTAATTCCAATGCCAGCCTTATTATTATTAACTTTTATAGAAATGAACCGCGATAGTGATTTAGACAGTAATGTACATAATAAGTAGCTAAATAAGTCTCAGATCTGCCATACCCCCAGCTGAATTTCGTGAAAATTATATTCGTGACGTTTTAGGATGATTATCTTGTACAGTTCTACTCTGAACATGCATAATACGAGTAATTAATAAACTTTCTTTTTAAAATTAAGAGTCAGTAATTCAAATATGCTTGTCAGACCTTACATGTTAGTAATATCGGTCTCAATTCTTGATTCTCTGAATAGAAGCAAAATTTCGGCTGAAGAAATGTCCTTTCAATACTTCTGCTTTCTTAGACACCACAGGTGCATATGAAGTACTCTACTCCCCACTTCAGAGTACTCTTCTTTGTTCGTTATCATCTTCATCAACATCACCACAATCACTCATTTAGAATTCACTACTGGATAAGAACCTGTTCATGGATTATGACTTTCTGCCATATGTACTATTAGTTAGAAACGTATCTGTTTCTGTGGTTAGAGAAGTATCACATGCAGTGTCGGCATTGTTGCTCGCTAATGGCCAGAAATATGTGTATTGTATTCTGCTATTCAGACATGACAATATTCTCAACAATTTTCGAAGACTGAAGGCCCTAATCACAAGGCCATAAGTGCACAAACAATTCCATTGTAACTAACCGGGGTGAAAAACATAAATGACTTATTTACTTAAAAGAAAAATTAATAAACAAGGGAGACAGTGCCACCTGACTTACATTTCACGTATTGTGTTAGTTACAGATTATATCAAGGCTTTTGAGCAAACTTTCTACAGAAAACGTGACTTCAGAATAATTTTATATCCATTTTGTCGTAAGGTAAGAAAAAAATCTCTGACCATGTTTTTCCTTCTCTGTGCGCCCAAATTGGCCAAACAGTCAAAGCTGTCAGGGCTTGATCAGCGGAAAAACATATACTCTGACTAACGACAAACAGATAATAAACATAAAGAGAGATTGTAGATATTCATCCCCGTATCAGCTTAATAATTTGTAATGCAATCTGCATTCCGTTAGTTAATGCCTAATTCTTAAACGCTGAAGCTAGCCACCTGATCGCGTCCTACGGTCGTAAACATCAGTCGAAAGTGACTGGAAGACAGCACGAGTAACGCGAAAATGTCTTGGACGTCCACTTCTTGTCGAAGTTTGTGGAAGTAGGAAGTTTTCCCGCTCTATAAAGTAAGAGAGTAGCGATGTGTGGCAGAACTGATGACAAGACTATAACCCTGGTTCACTCGCGTTTCGGGTCCGCAGGTCGTGGTCTAGGGCTAGCGTTGCTGCCTCTGTATGCCGGGATCCTCGGTTCGATTCCTGGCCTGTTTGGAGATTTTCTCTGCCCGGGGACTGAGTGTTTGTGTTGTCCTCATCATTTCATCATCGTAATCATTCGTGACAGTGGGTAGATTGGAGTGTGAAAAAAATAGGATTGCGTAAAAATTGGGACTTTGTCCGGGCGCAGTTGAGCGTCCTACAAACCAAACATCAACGAACACTCACGTTTCGGACCAAACTAGTGCAAACTGAACATGGGGATCGCACCAGACAGCATCTATCCGTCTCTTTGCTGAGCCAACGACATCGTCAAATACGATTTTCAATTGGCACAGGCAATTCGAGGTTGGACCTTGTATCCGTATCGTCTGGTCAGATTAAGCTATAGTTTTACCGGTTTCGGGCTGACACATCAATATTCAAACCACGCACCTTAATTTATTAATTGTTCACACAATATGGCGCCAAAAAGCACAAAAAAGTGTACAGTGGGTAATAAGTACTATTGGTTTGGTTGCGTCAGCCAGTACCAATGAGCGCAAAGTCTAAGATCAGTGTGGTTACTTGTTGTCCACTGTACCCTTTTATGTGTTTTGTGGTACCATATTGTATGAATAATTATGGTTAACAGCAAGGTGTGTGGTTTGGAAATGGGTGTGTCAGCCCGAAACCGGTAACCACTGAGCAATTGAGATGGTTTTTTATTAAGCAAGATCGATATTCCTGTTCGCACGTCCCGTCATCGAGGCGAACGTGTGCTCGAGACATGAACCACGCCCTAGTAGTAGTTCAGTGGGGGAGTATTGTGGTATTGTGGAGATACACCTGCTCTTACATGGAACATGTGCTAGTCATATGAGGCACCTTGACAGCTGTGGGCCAACTGCAATCCTTCATGCTGGATATCTTGTATGTACTAATAAGAAAACATATATTTGGAGGAAATAAAAAGGCACACATTTTTTATATGACAGGTGTACCAGTTCCCTGCTGGTGGTTCATAAAGGTTTTGATGTTAGTGGTATTGAGAAACGGTATTCATACTGAGGAAATTGAATTTTAATTTTATTTCATTTCATTTTTTTTTTGTCCATCTAAATTGCACGGGCATAAAATTCATCTATAGTGGTTACCCGTTTCGGGCTGACACACCCATTTTTAAACTACACACCAGGTTGTTAACTGTAACTATTCATACAATATGGTGCCTAAAAGCACAGCAATGTGTACAGTGGGCAACAAGCACCCACACTGATGTTAGCCTATGTGCACGTTGCTACTGACTGGCACAACCAAACCAAGAGTACTTGTTACTCACTGCATACTTTGTTATGCTGTTTGGTGCCATATTGTATGAATAATTACGGTTAGCAGTAAAGTGTGTAGTTTCAAAATTGGTGTGTCAGACCGAAACCGGTAACTACTACAGCTTAATTTTATATCAGTGCAACCGAGACTGTCGAGCTAAATAAAAAAAAAAAAAAAAATATCCAGTTTCGTCAAAACTGAAAAGCCGCAAACCTAACATCTCGTGGCAGCATGTCTCGAATAAGCAAGGCTCTCTTGTTTCAAAAATAATTTTGTTTTAGAGGTTTTGGTGAAAATATCGCCTTTCTGTATAATCTTCAGATGGTCCCTCAGTGCCAAGGATTGTGTAACACTCTCAAAGCAACTAAGTGTGCCTCTACTAATGGCTGCAGGTTTATCAAACGTTCATTCAGCTCTTCTGAAGTGTCCATCGGTGTCTTGCACATCCAGCGTCTCATCTCCGGCCACAAAGGGACAACTAAAGGAGATCAGGAACATCTCTAAACAATAATCGAGACACGAACGTTGCTTGAACATAATCTCTGAACATTACTACCGTCGAAACCTTCATGCATCCCTCGAAGGAAAACGGTTCCCATCTAATATTTTTATCACACAGCTGTTTGCTTTCTACTTCTGTAAACACACTAAAATTTTGTATACGTTTTTTTTTTTTTTACCACACACGCATATAATATATATTCGTAAGAGAGTGCAAAAAATCATCTCGGGATAACAATTTAAGGTAGAGAACCTGGGGTCCGAGAAGCCGGCTTAAGGAGATAATAGAAATAAAATCACGTTATTGTGTACTTTTATATTTACTTAGTTACAGTTAATTGCAAATTCCATCATTGACGCAATGAACGTACTATTTCTAATGTATTTTACAAAATTTGCTGAAACTGACGGCCATCAACCTCAAAGGCAGCATGACATCGGTGTGTGATTCTACTACAGCGTGAGAGTTTGCTCATCCTACATATGGCTATTCCTGCGTTCGAAATACACTGCTGGCCGTTAAAATTGCTACACCACGATGACGTGCTACAGACGCGAAATTTAACCGACAGGAAGAAGATGCTTCTGATATGCAAATGATTAGCTTTTCAAAGCATTCACACAAGGTTTTGGCCGGTGGAGACACCTACAACGTGCTGATATGGGGAAAGTTTCCAACCGATTTCTTATACACAAACAGCAGTTGACCGGCGTTGCCTGGTGAAACGTTGTTGTGATGCCTCGTGTAAGGAGGAGAAATGCGTACCATCACGTTTCCGACTTTGATAAAGGTCGGATTGTAGCCTATCGCGATTGCGGTTTATCGTATCGCGACATTGCTGCTCGCGTTGGTCGAGATTCAATGACTGTTAGCAGAATATGGAATCGGTGGGTTCGGGAGGGTAATACGGAACGCCGTGCTGGATCCCAACGGCCTCGTATCACTAGCAGCCGAGATGACAGGCATCTTATCCTCATGGTTGTAACGGATCGTGCAGAAACGTCTCGATCCCTGAGTCAACAGATGGGGACGTTTGCAAGACAACAGCCATCTGCACCAACAGTTCGACGACGTTTGCAGCAGCATGGACTATCAGCTCGGAGAACATGGTTGCGGTTACGCTTGACGCTGCATCACAGACAAGAGCGCCTGCGATGGTGTACTCAACGACGAACCTGGGTGCACGAAGGGTAAAACGTCATTTTTTCGGATGAATCCAGGTTCTGTTAACAGCATCATGTTGGTCGCATCCGTGTTTGGCGACATCGCGGTGAATGCACATTGGAAGCGTGTATTCGTCATCGCCATACTGGCGTATCACCCGGCGTGATGGTATGGGGTGCCGTTGGTTACACATCTCGGTCATCTCTTGTTCGCACTGACGGCACTTTGAACAGTGGACGTTACATTTCAGATGTGTTACGACCCGTGGCTCTACCCTTCATTCGATCCCTGCGAAATCCTACATTTCAGCAGGATAATGCACGACCGCATTTTTCAGGTCCCGTACGGGCCTTTCTGGATACAGAAAATGTTCGACTGCTGCTTCGTGGTGTAGCAATTTTAATGGCCAGTAGTGTACTATCACCCTCAAACGAGGTCTCGTCAGTAAACAGCACGATCTGGAGGAAATCTGGCCGATCAATCCATTTTTGTAGCAACCACCGAGACAGTGCGACCCTTGGTGCAAAGTCAGTCACAGGCATTGCATGGAATCATTTGGTGTATATGGGTGTAATAGTTGTACGTGTTCTCGCTACACGCTAGTGCGTGCAGCGAGCGACCATTTCACGTGCAATACTACGAGTACATGTAGCGGGGTCCGCTGAAACACGTTGCAGTACCTCCTCTCAAAAATTGGGTGTGCGTGTGATCCCTGGTTTCTTCTTACGAATGCGCTAGTCTCCCGCTTTTGTCGGTCGAGAGACTTAAACACTCGTCGTGACGAATGATGCCTGCAAGGAAATCGTTCCCTGTTCAGCCTTTCAGCAGCGAGAGCATTGCAACGTACTTCCCCATCCACAAGGTGCACGTTAATGAGTTCTACTAAACTATACCGGTACTGCTGCTTCGTACTGTATATATGTTTCTGAATAGCACTGAGAAATGAAAGGGCCTGTCGTTGATTCATAGCACGTTGTCATGTGACAATGTAAATACTGTACAACAGAGCGATCTTATGGACAAGTAAATTGTTCCTAGTAATCAGGCTCATCCTCCTTGTTTCCTTGAATGAAATAAAGGATATACATGTAATTTAACAGCACAGTACGTGTAAACTTGTGCATATGTTAGTTGTAAATAAGCTGGAAAACAGTAATGCTAGACAAGGCGGCAGACAAGCTCTCTTCCTTATATGGCCTCTCCGATCCCAGATTCCCTGCCTCAAATTGTTCACTGGAGCATTCTGCCCTGTTACGCTTTGTCACGCTCTTATGGAACCACCCTGTGTGTGTGTGTGTGTGTGTGTGTGTGTGTGTGTGTGTGTGTGTCTAACGCTATCCAACTGCAGTAATCCTAGTTTTTGACTAAAATATGATTAAGAGAGGTTATTAACAATATATAAAAATTCCACTCTTACATATGAAGAATTATGAGAGTGCGTTGTGGATTACTGAGTGCGTCTAACGTTACTGGAAATTATCGGTTAGAACAGCAGCTTATAGCCATCTTTCAGACTCTGAGAAAGGTCGAATCATTATGTGAGGTGTCGATTTGGCATTTAACATACCCTTGAGAGGCGTAGTGTGACCTATACGAGGGACAGATCGCTCCCCATGACAAATGAAAAAGCAGAGTCACGCGACAGATAACTAAAAAAAATATCAGTCTTATGAGGTGGTCCAATTAAACATGAAAGATGTCACAACTCACATACATATAGGGTGTTAATGGTAAAACTGCAGATGTTTTTTATTGGTGACTAAGGACAGTGTATTGAACAATATTATATCAGTATTTTATTCATTTCCAGAATTTTTTATTTGCTTATTTAATTGTTTGTGAGTCATCAGTCTTAGACTGGTTTGATGCGATCCCCCACGTATTCCTTTCCTGTGCCATCCAATGATCTCTTCATCTCAGACAGTAGCACTTGCAACCTTCAGCCTCAATTATTTCCTGGATGTATTACAATCTCTCTCTTCCTCTACAGTTTTTAACCAACACAGCTCCTTCTAGTACCATGGAAGTTGATTATCTGATATCTTAACAGACATCCTATCACCCTGGTCCTTCTTCTTATCAGAGTTCTCCTTACATCCATTTCCTCACAGATTCTGCGCAGAACCACCTCATTCCTTACCATATCAGCCCAGGGCATATAATTTTCAAAATTCGCCTGTAGCACCACATCTCAAATGCTTCGATTCTCTTTTGTTTCCTTTTACCCACAGCCCATGTCGCACTGCCATACAATGTTGTGCTCCAAATACACATTCTCAGAAATTTCTTCCGCAGATGAAGGCCTAAGTTTGATACTAGTAGACTTCTCGGGACGTGTCCTTTTTCGAGAGAGAGTCTGCCTTTGATGTCCTCGTTGCTCTGTCCGTCATTGGATATTTTGTGCCTATGTAGCTGAATCTACTTCCTGACAGTCAATCCTAACGTTAAGTTTGAAACTGTGCGTATTGCTGCTACTTCTCATTACTTCCAACTTTCTTCGATTTACTCTCAGATTATAGTATCTCTTTTGGGTAGTATATTTTTAGGTTGGTTAGTAACACCAAGTACGCGTGACACAAGTAAGCCATTAATGTTTGTTTTTCCCTGGGCAGCAGGTCAGGCATTGAAGTGTGGACATTTGGACATAAAATGGACAGTATAGTGACAGGCTTATTCCACTTTGCGTTTCTATTTTGACCATCCAGGAAACATCAGGTCGTAAATTACTTGACGTGTTTGCAGTAAGGCAAACTGAAGTTGGCACGTATTAAGGTACCAATGATCACATTATCTGTATCTATACCCCTAAACCCTGAATATCGATAAATGTTCCCATCGAGCTACTAAATGAAACTAAAGGTCACTGTGACAATCCGATTTATTTCTAAATGCATTAATGTGATTCTAGCCACTGAATAAACAACACAAAGAATTACAAAATGGCACAAGAGTGAAAATTATTACAGTAGACGTTGGCGCATGTGTGTGGATCTGAGAGAGAAGTGATGGAATGTGTCCAGGAAAATCGCCAGTGTGTGCTGAATAAGTTGACAGCCTAAAGGAAATATCAAGGAAAGTACGTAGAAGCACCAGTTCTCTCGTATAAACACCTGGTGGTTATAATTCAACTTTCCCTATTTATCACGTTATAACACGGAAACTAATTACTGTACGAGTACCAAATTGGGTAGCATTAATGTCCAGAGTATGGGGTGCATGATTTCCATGTCTCACAGCGCCACCATCCATTTCCAACTTTGGCTACCAGATGCAGTGATCAGTCATCGTGATTCGTAGTCTCACACACCTGATCAGACGTAGTGCACTTGTTGATGTGTCAGTATGAGCGTGAACAAAAAGAACAGGACATTGTTGGTGAAGCTCTATTATCAAAACAACAGTAATGCTGGAGCTGCACTTCTAGAATATCACCGGCTGAAAGGATTACGAGATGGTGCTCTTTCTGGACCTGTTGTGCGGAGAATGATGAAGTAGTTCGAATGAACTGGAGAACTGGGCATCGTTCCGGAAAGAGGCTGTTGATATGGTAGACAACGCTGCGCCCAGTTCCCGGTCGTCAGTCAGCGCGCGTGCTGTAGCACGACAGTTGAACATCCCGTGGTCCACTGTACTGAAGATGCTTCGAACCATTCTTAAATCGTATCCGTACAAAAGCCATATCGTACAGCAGCTTGCGCCACTTTCTCGCAAGAATTGAAGTTGACGCGAGCTGGCGCTGGACCATCCTGCGGACTAACGAAGCTCATTTTTCTCTGACGGGTGAGGTGAAAACACAGAATTGGGCGAGTGTGGGGATATTCACCTCCAGTCACTGTGCTTGAAATCTCTCTGTATGGTGAACGTCACACCGTATAGTGTGGCTTCACGGCTTGTCCGATTCTTTTTTGAACAGTTTGGCGCTCAAGGACCAAAGACGTGCAGTCTGACTGCCCAGAGTTACTGCGATATGCTTCGCCAGCATGTCATACGCGCCCTGCAGGGAGAGACGCATTGAACAGTTTTCATTCATGATGGGGTCCCACCGCACAACGCTCGTGTTCACCTGTTTCTCCGAAACACAGTTGTAAATGGTCGAATTATCAGCCGATCGTTTCCAAGTGCTTGGCTGGAACGATCACCCGATCTCACTCCCAGTGATTTATGGTTGTGGGGCTACCTGAGGGACAGGGTTTACCAGGGATCAGTCAAAAATGTGCTAATCTGAAGCGCAGCATGTCAAGAGGGGTAGCCAGCATACCCGCGGAAATGCTTCGTTCTGTTGTGCAGAATTCAATCCTGCGCTTTCAGACTCTTTTGTAGCAGTAATGGCACCGGTATATAATGGTATGTAGCACCACACTGAAATTGTTTCAAAGGAATTGATTCTAAATAATTTCTCTTTCCCCAAGTCCTCAACATTAATGCTATCCTTGATATTAATGCTAAAAAAGAATGCTGGAGAATGCTGAAGTTTAGATGGGTAGACAACATAAGAAATGCGGAGGTATTGAATAGAATTGGGGAGAAGAGAAATTTGTGGCACAACTTGACTAGAAGAAGGGATCGGTTGGTAGGACATGTTCTGAGGCATCAAAGGATCACAAACTTAGTATTGTAGGGCAGCGTGGAGAGTAAAAATTCGTAGAGGGAGACGAAAAGATGAATAAACTAAGCAGATTCAGAAGGATGTAGGTTGCAGTAGGTACTGAGAGATGAAGAAGCTTGCACAGAATGGAGTAGCATGGAGAGCTACATCAAACCAGTCTCTGGACTGAAGACCACAGTTACAACAACAACGGTAACTAGTTTTCTTCTTATAAAGTGTTAAATAGGGAAAGTTTAATTATAACCACCACTGTAAGTAGCAGGCTGTACGGGTTAATTCAGAAAGACGAAGCTCTGACGTGAAACAAATGACTTTGTGCTCCCTCCTCACGACATATGGAAATGTGGCCCATGCTTACCACTCTGCCGATACTTATGTGTAAGGAATGACTGTAGTAGTGACTAAGAATTGTAAAATCAGCCCTGGTATTTGTGAACAGCCCTAAAGTGAGTAATCTTCCTTTGCCTCACTGAATTGGAGTATTCTGACCCTGAAGATCAAGGATGAAGAGATGTACTGAATCATGTCCTAAGACAAAGAGTTTTACTCCTCTCTTTCCAAAATCTAGCTGGATCTGCCAGCGATGGAATCTCTGTAGCCATTAGCAGCATTCTTTCTGAGTTCCTATCAATAAAAAGTATATAACAGATGCAATTATTTCCCTTTTCCTAACGAATCTGCCGTGGTTTTTCAATACTGCTCAGTTCTCTCTCGCAGTCGAGCAGTATAAAAATTATCTTCCACTATCTGTGTTTGCACATTTCGCCCAATAGAAACGGCTGCACATCCATACTCAGGAATCTCCAACACTGCCATGAAATTAACTAACAAGAGCTAACCATTGGCCTCCTTCAAAATTTAAACATCTACACTTATGGCCTCCTCTGGCCTACGGCTATGCCCACGCCGGGTGTGTCATATTTTTCTATTCCCTTTACATACATTACCTTTTCTAAAAGGCATTCTTTAAGCTCCTTGCACACCGAGAGTTTACAATATGTTGGGAACTTTATAATATGTTGGGCACTCTTAGTCTTCCGCTAACTGTGGCAATATGGGGTCTTCACATATTTCGGAAAGCGGTTCTCGGGGTTGCTGCATGTGCGTGACTATTCTGGCAGTCAAAGTAACATTTTTATGTTTTATGTGCCATGTGCTCCCGTTGTAGTTCTTGTGCGTTCTTCCAGGTACCCAGCTATCACAGGCTGTAGATCAGCACCACAAATACTCGTCACCATAAAGAATTAAAGAAAATAGTCCTACTATGCGTATACTGTCATCCTAAACAATCTGCAGCAGATTAATGGAAGTTGCTTGAAGTTTTCTAGTTGCCAAGTGCCGTTTACCATTAACTAAGTACCATAGATAACTGAAATTTCCATGCTGTAGACTCGGAGTCAAATGGGAGAAACAAGTAGGTGACAAAAGTCATGGGATGCCTCCTAATATCACGATATACGTTCTTTTGTCCCTCGTAGTTCAGCAACTGGGAGTGGCATGGAGTCCACAAGTCATTGGACGTCCCCTGCAGATATATTGAACCATGCTGCCTTTATAGCTATAAATAACTGCCAAAATGTAGGGGGTGAATAATTTTTTACACAAACTGACCTCTCTGTTACGTACCACGAATGTTCGATGGGATTCGTGTTGGGCAAGTGGGTGGCCAAAGTATTTGCTCCAGTCATTCAAAATGTTCTTCGTAGCAATCATGAACAACTGCGACCTGGTGACATAACTGGGAAAACGAAGTCCATTGATGGCTGCAGATGATCTCCAAGTAGCCGAAAATAACCACATACAGTTAACATCTGGTTCAGTTGGACCAGTAGACCCAATACATTCCACGTAAGCCCAGTCCACACCATTATGGAACCACCACGAGGTAATGATCGGTTCAGCTGGAGCAGAAAGCCCAATCCATTCCTTGTAAACACATCCCACACCATTCGGAGCCAGCAGAGCACCTTTTTGACAACTTGGGCCAATTGCTTCCTTGGATCGGCGCCACACTCGAACCCTACCATCAGCTGAAATCGGGACTCACCTCACCAGGCCACGCTCTTCCAATCATCTAGGATCCAACCAATACTGTCACAGCCCAGGAAAGGCGCTACAGGCGATGTCATGCTGTTAGCAAAGGCACTCAAGTCGGTCGTCTGCTGTCATCTGCTACCGCCAAATTTCGCCGCACTGTCCCAACGAATATGTTTGTCTTACGTCACACGTTGATTTCTGCTGTTGTTTCACGCAATGCTGCTTGTCTGTTAGCACTGACAGCTGTACGCAAACGTCGCTCCTCTAGGTCGTTAAGTACAGGTTATCAGCCACTGCGTTGTTCCTGGTGAGGGGTAATACCTGAAATTTTTGCTGTCGTCACACTCTTGGTACTGTGGATCTCGGAATATTGCATACGCTAATGATTTCTTAAATGGAATGTGCCATGTGTCTAATTTCAGCAACCTTTCCGCTTCAAAGACTGTTAATTCCTGTAGTGCGGACACCATCACGCTGGAAACCTTTTATATGAATCATCTGAGACCAATTGACATCTTCGACAACGCACTGAATTATACGCTATACCACCGCCATTTGCATATTGCTAGCCATTTGTTTCCTCAGTTTATGGTGTCATTCTGTGGTCTTCAGTGGTATGTCTCGCTTATGTTTGGGGCGGTCAGATACACACTAAAATGTCTCAATATTATATATTGATAGGTCGCAGAAAGCAGCAATGGCCGGCCGGTGTGGCCGAGCGGTTCCAGGCGCTTCAGTCTGGAACAGCGCGACCGTTACGGTCGTAGGTTCGAATCCTGCCTCGGACATGGACGTGTCTGATGTCCTTAGATTAGTTAGGTTTAAGTAGTTCTAAGTTCTAGGGGACTGATGACCTCAGAAGTTAAGTCCCATAGTGCTCAGAGCCTTTTGAGACAACACCAGCCCTCCACATTAGGACCTTCGAGCCCACGGCGTTCCGTCCCCAACCGACTGCTTCCATGGGGCCCACCGACCAATCGGCCTTGCCATCCGACCCCGACGTCGCCCCTCACGCACAGTCCAGGGCTATCTCCCAGCAAACCCCTTCTTCCTCCTCCTGTCGCCTCACAGCGCACGGGAAACCAACTCGCCAAAGACATGCGGCGACCAAAGACTCCAGTCCGACATCGATATTGATATCGAGGCGAGTACTGAGAAGGCGGGTGATTTCAAAAATATGAAACATTTAAACAGCTATCCGTACCGGCTCAATATTCAGTCATGCATCAGCTTAGTTATGTAACTATTCAGTGACGTTTTCCATTAGAGTTGTGCGATTTCTACGGAAATAAATTTTGGTTATTTTTAGCCGTTCTGTATGATATTCCTGAAAAATATACAACTTTAAAAAAAAAGTTGAATATACGTCCGACTTAGTTCCCTGCTCTCGGATTTGAATTCTATTTAATTTTCTTTCCACAAATTTTCAACCCCAAATATTCCATTTGATGTTGTTTAATGTTTCCTCTGATTATTCCCCTGTTCTGTCTCTGCATCCGAGAATTCAATAATTTCTTCCCCCTAAATAAAACGCAGAACGTGCGTGCTATTCTCCCTATTTCACTTTTTGCTGGACGTGCCCTCAGACCTTGGGCCATTGCTTTGCATTTACGAGATATTTTGAAAAGTTCCCATATCGACGCTAGCATAATACATGTAGTAGCACACACTAAGAAGGAACACAAGTGCATGCACTACTTATGTGGATTCTAATCAGTAACGAGACAGTCGAACATCGCAGATTGTGTTCAAAATGACCACCAGCATCAGAAACATATGCTTCCAGTCTGGTGTGGAACGACTTCTGCACATGGGCTAGCATTTCAGCGGAGATGTTCCACCAGGCTCGAGCTTCGTTGCATATCATCGGGTGCAGTTGGCATGACCTTGTAGATAACGTCTTTCAGCTTTCCCCACGGAAAAAAGTCTACAGGCGTCAAATCCGGGGAATGGGTAGGCCAAGGTACTGTTGGCTGGATACCCATATCACTGGTACCACAGGATCCTCGTAGTGTGCCAAGGAACGTCTTCTACCATCTGTGGAAGATGGTTTGTTAGGAGGCTGCGATACATGTGTGCTTTCAGCGTTCCGTCTATGCAAAATGGGCCTGTGAGCTCATGGTTCATTGTCCCACATGTGCTAGCGCTCCATGGACGCTGACGTTCCAACAGACAAATAGTGCATCTTTCGGCGGTTTACCTGCCGTGATTGGTAACCGTTGCTTCATCACCAAACAAGATACACGATAAATCTGGACTATCATGTCTTAATGTCCTAATTTCAACATAGGATTATACAGCCAACCGTTTGCACATAACTGGTATCTACATTGGCTTAGATTTCGACACCTACTAGAATGAAATTTTGATAAATCGTAAAATTACATTCCTAAAAAGCAATGGTCAGAATTTAGAGCAGCTATGCAAATTTGGAAATTTGTCGTAAGGTACTATGGGACCAAACTGCTGAGGTCATAGGTCCCAAGGCTACACTGTTTAAACTAACTAAAACTAACAATATACGCTTTAATGCACTCCCACTCCCAGGATCTCACGAGTGAGGATAATGTATACTTTAAAAGGCTCACTTAAATTAGTGTAACGTTGTATTATTCCACTTACATCGATTTTGAAATACGGAGAACATGTTATATCTGGATATTTCGTTTGGTCTGCACCTAAATAAAGAGGCAACACACACGTCCAATCCCGAGGGAAGACTCAAACGGCCGGCCGCTGTGGCAACGCGGTTCTAGGCGCTGCAGTCCGGTCGCAGGTTCGAATCCCGCCTCGGGCATGGATGTGTGTGATGTCCTTAGGTTACTTAGGTTTAAGTAGTTCTAAGTCTAGGGGACTGATGACTGCATATATTAAGTCCCATGGTGCTTAGAGCCATTTGAACCATTTTTTGAGGACTCAAACCTCCGACAGAGAAAGCTGTGCGAACAGTGACAAGCCGCCCTAGACCAAGCTGCTACCCCGTGCGGCCAGCTATGCAATTTTGACTTGAACATTGTTGCTCTAAATTCTTACCATCGCTTTTTGTCAATGTCATTTTAAGATTCATCAAAATTTCATTGTGATGAAGACAGCCCTAGCAGGTGTCGAAACCAAGGTCAATGGACATATCAGTTTTGTGCAAAAGGTTGGCTGTATAAACCTATGTTCAGACTAGTGTACGGTTGCTGAGTAACAGCCATGTTTAAAAAACTGCTGAGTCCCAATGTCGTTTCCATACAGCTCTTCATGTAAAGAGATGTGATAAGAATGGAACCTAAGTCGATGGACAATGCGTCGGGCACTAACCTGACTCTGTCACTTCCTCGTGTGACTGCGCGGGAGCTAACGTGCGGACCAGCGCCAATAGTAGTAAGAACATTAATTTTCCCTATCGCCACTTGATTCCTTCTGTTACGATGCGTAGGTGTCACACTACCACTTTCACGTAACCGGTTGAAGAGGTTGATAAATAATTACCGAGATGGTTGACTGTTGGGATATCTGGCTGATACATCGTACAAGAACGGTATCCACTGTCCAAGAACACTGCACATAAACAATGAACATGTCACTTTTCCTCCATTGATGACTACCATCATTCTCTCGCCACGTGCTGCTTGGACTGTCGCATATTAACTGTCTACCATGTCGCAATGTAATCTGGGAATTTACAAGTACACTGTAAGCAAACATATCATCGTATCTTACATCCATACAGATTGAATGTCACACACAAGTGTCGCTGTGGGAACTATTCGAGATATGGTATCTCGTAAACAACTCCCATTAGAATCTTGCAATAAACACCACGGTCATTCTAATTTGCCATACTTCTTTTAGTGTCCGTAGGCATTGTTTCATTTAAAAAGGTGTATGTTTGCACAAAAATCGGGCTAAGTATTATTACAATATGTTTATTGTGGTATCGATAGTTATGATGCCACGGCGTAAATACAAGTACTAAAGTTTTCACTTCGACAGACGCCGACGACGGCGCACTCTAGCCGGAGAGAGAGAGAGCTCCACCAGCTCCGCTCCAGATTCTCCCCATTTCATCAAGAGCAGGCGGCCTGGAAACATCACTTCAACCCCAGCTTGCTATTCAGACTATGAACTGCTTACGACGGGAATACGGTTTTGCACCTACGGGCTCTTTAGTTGTAAAGTTACGTATGTCGTTGACTAATAATTAAATTGAAAGTCGCGAGCTCTTTCTTCTTATCTCGTGCTTTCTACTGAAAATCTCGTGCTTGTACTATTGTTAACTTTAGTATTACAGAGATAGCCTAAACATTTTTTTTATTGGTCCTGTGCGCAACAAATAACTTACTTGGTCTTTCTGCTGCCACTGCTTGATCTGCTGCATTCCATTATTTAACAAAAACATAAAAAACCTATTACTCATGCTGAGTGCAATGCATGTTCTGTATGGCGGCTCCTGCTGTTGCTGCGGCTGCTGCTGCTTACTACAACTACATATAATTCAAGAGAAAGGGTTTTGTCAAATCTAAACTCGATAAATGATAACCCAAACAAGTAATTCCTTATTTCAATAACTGTATTCTGAAAGCGATTCTTTCTCATTCAACTAACAAAACGCTAGAAACTCTTTGAACAATCGCTTCGTATGTAAATCGGCCTCCAGTGGCATTAAAGCAATATTACAAATTAATCAAACTCTTGAGACAGACTGAAATACTTTTCAATTAAATAAATAGTGAAACAATTCCCTGACAATTACAAAAGAAATCAATGACAAATATCAATACTTAAGCTATTCGCCTAACAATGGTTTCCCTTAAGAATTTAACTCCTATCATTATCAAAATTACCGTCTGCTACTACGCACATACACAAACCCTTTTCTTTAAATTAATAAGCGCTCTGCAAATTATAAAAAAATATCAACTCAATACCAAATCCTGTGTCGCTGCTGGCGGACACGGCAGTACGGCAGCTCGGCGACGACCCCTCGCCCAGCACACGTGCGCACCACAGCAGGCGGGCTCCTACACTGGCTTCCAAACTGCCACTAATTAATCCGTGAGCTGCGAAGCGCGACAACAATGTCTTAGATTCCAGAGCTTGTGTATGCGCGCTGTAGCCAACCTTTCAATCCTAAGAGAGTATTGCCAACTCTCAAAATGTACTTTCACGTAAAAAGCTGTACCGAGAATCTTACCTCACCTGCTCCTGCCCACTTCCTACATTCGGCCTACCCATTCCGTTTACAGGAGAAGGCCCACGAGCCGCCATCAAGGCGGGATACAAAATGTATTGGCTAACAATACGAGCCCCTGACTACTAATCCATTCTGTGAAAACCGCACATCAACCGCACTTTCCATGCTTCAATTAATGCACCCCGTACATTAAATGGAGTGGGTGATGGACTGCCTCCTTGTAGTACTGCTCTGTTAATTACTAGTGGTTCATTTAATTTCTGTTGATGTAATCTTTTTTAGATGACAATTCGATTAATGTTAACGGAGGAAAGAGACACATTTTATTTCATGGCCATGTTTTCTAATATTCCTCAGCGTAAGAGAGCGCGTGAATGCAACGTGACCTTTATTGGACGTTGGCTAGACTAGACGTGTCATGGACAGCTGCTTTTGTGGGCGTAAGAATTCCTGCGGTGTGGTTGAAGGATAGACAGCAGCCAGTGGACGGGTCACGGCTGCCAGTCACAGGGGTGAATGCGGTCGGCCCTGCAGGGTGAACGCCGCCCGAGTTGCGTGTTTGCCCTTTGCGCGGCCTGACAGGCTGACGTTGCGGTGAAGCGAGGGCCGAACACTCGTGCGAACGGCTGTCTTTCTGTTTAAGCACAATATACGCTTTAATGCACTCCCACTCCCCAGATCTCACGAGTGAGAATAATGTATACCTTAAAAGGCTCACTTAAATTATTATAACTTTGTATTACTCCGTTTACATCGATTTTGAGATATGGAGAACATGTTATATATGTATATACGCGGTGTCGCTACCACTTAAAAAAAAATCGTAAGTTGGAAGCTATTCGATTCAGATTATCGTTGTTCGTTGTAAAACGTTTAGTAGCTCCCAATGATTTTTTCCCTTTGTCCTCTGTGGCAAACATGGTTTGAAGTCTATTGAAATGGCGACAGAGCAGGCAAAGCCTAATGTGTTATCTGTTATCCAAAATCTGTGACAACGGTATTTCAGAATTATCGGTACCAGTACGGCAGGGTAACACCGCCAAAGACAATCGTTTTGTGGTGGTTAAAAAATGTAAAGAAATAGGCAGTGTCGTGATAGCACCCTCCCGATATCACGCCATTAGACTTCTTTATGGCTTCCTGTGTGGTGAAACATCCCCTTTGAAAAATTAATGAATTACTGTGCTGATAAACCTCTACGTTATTTGATTTTCAAGCAGCTGAGCAAAACTGAACGTACTGAGACATTACTCCCTTTATTTATTCTGATCAACACTAAACTGACACACAATATTTTGTGCTGATAAACCTCTACATTATTTGATTTTTCAAACATCTGAGCAAAACTGAACGTACTCAGACATTACTCTCTTCACTTATTCTGACCAACACTAAACGGACACACAATATTTTTAGCGCACTGCAATCTGACTTTCAAAAATCCCTACAAAAGAATGCCCCTGACTAACAATAACCTATGTTGTTGTTGTTGTTGTTGTTGTGGTCTTCAGTCCTGAGACTGGTTTGATGCAGCTCTCCATGCTACTCTATCCTGTGCAAGCTTCTTCATCTCCCAGTACCTACTGCAACCTACATCCTTCGGAATCTGCTTAGTGTATTGATCTCTTGGTCTCCCTCTACAATAACCTATACCTTTTATGAATCACTTACCTCACAAAAATCTTCGTTACTCGAACTACTGCAATACAGCAAGCGCCACTACTGCCAGCTAAGTAAAAGATTCTAACTACTGAAGGCACTAACTACTGATAAGCATAGTCAGCAAATGAAAGATTTTGATAAGGAGCAAACAATGTATTTACCTTAATAATGACCAAAAGTCATTATATATATATATAAAGTTCATGATATCCAGTATTACAAATATACTCTTCCTAGCGGAGAAAAGAGAACCACTTGTATGAATATCAAGAGCTCAGATGGAAACCCAGTTCAAAGCAAAGAAGGGAAAGCAGAAAGATGAACGGAGTATATAGAGGGTCTATATATGGGCGATGTACTTGAGGACAATATTATGGAAATGGAAGAGAATGTAGATGAAGACGAAATGGGAGATACAACACTGCTTGAAGAGTTTGACAAAGCACTGAAAGACCTGAGTCGAAACAAGGCCCCTAGAGTAGACAACATTCCATTAGAACTACTGACAGCCTTGGGAGAGCCAGTCCTGCCAAAACTCTACCATCTGGTGAGCAATATGTATGAGACGGGCGAAATACCTTCAGACTTCAAGAAGAATATAATAACTCCAATCCCAAAGAAAGCAGGTGTTGACAGATGTGAAAATTACCGATCTATCAGTTTAATAAGTCACAGCTGCAAAATACTAACGCGAATTCTTTACAGACGAATGGAAAAACTGATAGAAGCCGCCTCGGGGAAGATCAGTTTGGATTCCGTAGAAATGTTGGAACACGTGAGGCAATACTGACCCTACGACTTCTCTTAGAAGAAAGATTAAGAAAAGGCAAACCTACGTTTCTAGCATTTGTAGACTAGAGAAAGCTTTCGACAATGTTGATTGGAATACTCTCTTTCAAATTCTGAAGGTGGCAGGGGTAAAATACAGGGAGCGGAAGGCTATTTACAATTTGTACAGAAAGCAGATGGCAGTTATAAGAGTCGAGGGACATGAAAGGGAAGCAGTAGTTGGAAAGCGAGTGAGACAGGGTTGTAGCCTCTCCATGATGTTATTCAATCTGTATATTGAGCAAGCAGTAAAGTCAACAAAAGAAAAATTCGGAATAGGTATTAAAATCCATGGAGAATAAATAAAAACTTTGAGGTTCGCCGATGATATTGTAATTCTGTCAGAGACAGCAAAGGACTTGGAAGGGCAGTTGAACGGAATGGACAGTGTCATGAGAGGAGGTTATAAGATATACATCAACAAAAGCAAAACGAGGATAATGGAATGTAGTCGAATTAAGTCTGGTTATGCTGAGGGAATTAGGTTAGGAAATGAGACAGTTAAAGTAGTAAAGAAGTTTTGCTATTAGGGGAGCAAAATAAGTGATGATGGTCGAAGTAGAGAGGATATAAAATGTAGACTGCCAATGGCAAGGAAAGCGTTTCTGAAGAAGAGACATTTGTTAACATCGAGTATAGATTTAAGTACCAGGAAGTCGTTTCTGAAAGTATTTGTGTGGAGTGTAGCCATGTATGGAAGTCAAACATGGACGATAAATAGTTTGGACAAGAAGAGAATAGAAGCTTTTGAAATGTGGTGCTACAGAAGAATGCTGAAGATTAGATGGGTAGATCACATAACTAATGAGGAGGTATTGAATAGAATTGGGGAGAAGAGGAGCTTGTGGCACAACTTGACAAGAAGAAGGGACCGGTTGGTAGGACATGTTCTGAGGCATCTAGGGATCACAAAATTTAGCATTGGAGGGCAGCGTGGAGGGTAAAAATCGTAGGGGGAGACCAAGAGATGAATACACTACACAGATTCAGAAGGATTTAGATTGCAGTAGGTAGTGGGAGATGAAGAAGCTTCTACAGGATAGGGCAGCATGGAGAGCTGCATCAAACCAGTCTCAGGACTGAAGACCACAACAACAACAACAACAACAACAACATCGGCCACACGTCCAGATCGTACGCTCTTAAAATTCTGCCATCTCTCTCCCCACATCCACCACAGCTGGTGGCTCACCTCCAACTGCGCAACGATACGCGCTGTTCACATCCAACTGCCCAACACTACAATAGCGAATATTCCAACAATGTTAACCTGCCGCAGACTGCACAGAGCACAGTCAGTGATTTTCATGTAGAGCGCTACGTGGCGTTACCAACATAATAACCGCCGGCCGAAGTGGCCGTGCGGTTAAAGGCGCTGCAGTCTGGAACCGCAAGACCGCTACGGTCGCAGGTTCGAATCCTGCCTCGGGCATGGATGTTTGTGATGTCCTTAGGTTAGTTAGGTTTAACTAGTTCTAAGTTCTAGGGGACTAATGACCTCAGCAGTTGAGTCCCATAGTGCTCAGAGCCATTTGAACCAACATAATAACCTAAACAGCCTACTTACATTGGATCACTTGTACACAGCACCATCCTTTGTCTATCAGTCAATCATGTATTCAAAACTGTTGTTGCTGCAGTGCTGACCCATATATAGCCATGAGTGGGACACACGTTGAAATTCCGACACAGCGAACAAAACCTTTGAGAGCTGCTAAAAGTCTGACTACATATCATGATGATCTGTTAATATTTTACAAATTAATCTTTTCTGATAACAGGAATTTATGGACACCGTACATACAAGGTTGTGCTGAACCACAGGGTTCAATTTCTGTTCCACTCGTAATCATCATGTATGTGAATGACCTCTCACTCAACATTTATCAAGAAGAATTTGTACTTCTTGCAGAAAGTACTAGTGTTATAATAAATCCCACGGAGAGAGAGTGACAAAAGAAGCTGTTAAGTCTGAATTGATTATGACGTGGTTTTCTGAAACAACACTCTCGCTTAGGTTTGAGAAAACGTACTGCATTCAGCACAATACAAGAAATAGTCATGATATCAGTTCACGTAGTACATGATCAGGAATTAAAGGGTGGAACGTTTCAAATTTTTGGGGTGTTCATATAGATGTAAACTTCAACTGGAAGTAATACATTTCCGAGCTCCTCAAGGAGTTGAACAAATTTTGGTTTTTGTGTAATTGCTAGTATTCGGAACAAAGGACTCAACCTCCAAAACATTCTGCATATTACCAATCAATCATAGTTTACATATACAGTCGCGACACTCCTGCTTGCTTTTGTTATACGTTGCGAAAGCAACGCTCTAAGTATCCAGAAAGTACCGCTTTTCAATACCATATCGGATGAGTACTAATACTGTCGTTTAGATTGATTTTTAACATGGATTTTACAGTAGAGTATGTAGTGGCATAATAGTCCATAATAACTAAGAAATGGCAACACATTTGTCTTTCTTAAGCTTCCTAAGGACCATAGAAGCTATAAAGCGGTACTTTAAAGAACAGTTTGTTGCGTTTCCCTTGTAACTTATAGATATTTATTGATGAAAGTTATTTTGCTTTGAGCCCGCATCTCGTGGTCGTGCGGTAGCGTTCTCGCTTCCCACGCCCGGGTTCCCGGGTTCGATTCCCGGCGGGGTCAGGGATTTTCTCTGCCTCGTGATGGCTGGGTGTTGTGTGCTGTCCTTAGGTTAGTTAGGTTTAAGTAGTTCTAAGTTCTAGGGGACTGATGACCATAGATGTTAAGTCCCATAGTGCTCAGAGCCATTTGAACCATTTATTTTGCTTTGAGAACCAAAAAATTGTTCTTAAGTAGCAAATCACCTGACCTTTTGCAGGAAAACTTCGTATATCCATTCAACAACGTGAAGTTCCGTTCACTACACTTAGTCAAATCAATGAATGTGGAACGCAGTAAACTTGTATGGAATGCAATACTTACATTACGTAATGTACTAAGTAAGTCACTACAACGGTAGATGAAGGGGAAACTACACAGACGTGATAATAAAACGTTGATAGTCATAAAATTGTTTGACAAAGAAGAAAGCAATTCTACTATTTTTTACGACATCTGAGCCACAAACGGCAAGGATCTTCTACTTTCGCTTTAGAAGCAAAAATATTCGTGCATTGGAAAGTCAAGTGATGTTTAATAATGAGCGAATCATTAGACTCCACAAACAATTTTTAGATGTCAAGAAAAGTGCCGATCATAATAGGAACAAACAACATAAAAAAAAACATGTTCCTCATGCATTGAATATATGTTTGTATTCTCTCGACTTCATCTGTAAATGCTGCAGTTAAATATCGAGGGTTGGAACTTTAATAGTGGCAACTATTTATTTACAGCTCGTACAAAATAGATACTACTGCAAAGTTTTATTGACCTTCGATGTAGTTACCAGCATTGTGTATAACCCGTTGCCAGCGATGTGGAAGTCGTAGGAGACTCTTAGCAGTGCCAGTTGTGTTGACAGTTCGAGCGGCGCGGTCTATTACCCGCCGAATGGCGTGAAGTGTTTCCTTCAGTTTAGAAATCGAGTTGATCACACGAGGGCTTGGAGTGCAGTAGGTGGTCTAGAACTTAGCAGATCCATCAGTGAAACAAATTGGTAACAGTTTGCACTGTACGTGCTTGAGCATTGGCGTGCAAAATGATTGCCAGGTCCTGCAGAAAGTGTCGTCATTTCTGTCTCTAAGCTGGTCGTAGGTTGTGATCCACAAATTAACAGCACTGCTAAGAATATCCTACGACTTCCATATCTGGAAACGGGTTATACACAATTCTAGTGACTAGTTTGGTTAGTAAAATTTTGAAACACGTATCTATTTTGCACGAACTGTAAATAAATAGTTGCCATTATTAAAGTTCCAACCCTCGTATATTCGCAAGTATTTCTTCATGAATAATTTGTAGCTTATGACACAGATTCTGTGAGAAGAGGCTGTTTTCACATTTATTTCATGATAATTCACGTCTCTCGATGATACTAAATATTTGAATACAAGAAATATAATACACTCCTGGAAATGGAAAAAAGAACACATTGACACCGGTGTGTCAGACCCACCATATTTGCTCCGGACACTGCGAGAGGGCTCTACAAGCAATGACCACACGCACGGCACAGCGGACACACCAGGAACCGCGGTGTTGGCCGTCGAATGGCGCTAGCTGCGCAGCATTTGTGCACCGCCGCCGTCAGTGTCAGCCAGTTTGCCGTGGCATACGGAGCTCCATCGCAGTCTTTAACACTGGTAGCATGCCGCGACAGCGTGGACGTGAACCGTATGTGCAGTTGACGGACTTTGAGCGAGGGCGTATAGTGGGCATGCGGGAGGCCGGGTGGACGTACCGCCGAATTGCTCAACACGTGGGGCGTGAGGTCTCCACAGTACATCGATGTTGTCGCCAGTGGTCGGCGGAAGGTGCACGTGCCCGTCGACCTGGGACCAGACCGCAGCGACGCACGGATGCATGCCAAGACCGTAGGATCCTACGCAGTGCCGTAGGGGACCGCACCGCCACTTCCCAGCAAATTAGGGACACTGTTACTCCTGGGGTATCGGCGAGGACCATTCGCAACCGTCTCCATGAAGCTGGGCTACGGTCCCGCACACCGTTAGGCCGTCTTCCGCTCACGCCCCAACATCGTGCAGCCCGCCTCCAGTGGTGTCGCGACAGGCGTGAATGGAGGGACGAATGGAGACGTGTCGTCTTCAGCGATGAGAGTCGCTTCTGCCTTGGTGCCAATGATGGTCGTATGCGTGTTTGGCGCCGTGCAGGTGAGCGCCACAATCAGGACTGCATACGACCGAGGCACACAGGGCCATCATCTGGCATCATGGTGTGGGGAGCGATCTCCTACACTGGCCGTACACCACTGGTGATCGTCGAGGGGACACTGAATAGTGCACGGTACATCCAAACCGTCATCGAACCCATCGTTCTACCATTTCTAGACCGGCAAGGGAACTTACTGTTCAAACAGGACAATGCACGTCCGTATGTATCCCGTGCCACCCAACGTGCTCTAGAAGGTGTAAGTCAACTACCCTGGCCAGCAAGATCTCCGGATCTGTCCCCCATTGAGCATGTTTGGGACTGGATGAAGCGTCGTCTCACGCGGTCTGCACGTCCAGCACGAACGCTGGTCCAACTGAGGCGCCAGGTGGAAATGGCATGGCAAGCCGTTCCACAGGACTACATCCAGCATCTCTACGATCGTCTCCATGGGAGAATAGCAGCCTGCATTGCTGCGAAAGGTGGATATACACTGTACTAGTGCCGACATTGTGCATGCTCTGTTGCCTGTGTCTATGTGCCTGTGGTTCTGTCAGTGTGATCATGTGATGTATCTGACCCCAGGAATGTGTCAATAAAGTTTCCCCTTCCTGGGACAATGAATTCACGGTGTTCTTATTTCAATTTCCAGGAGTGTAACTATTGCGTTAAATGAGAAGAAAAATAATTAGACATACACGTTAATCTTACTGCTGCTGTCTCGCCGCTGGGAGCGGTAGTATCTTTCCAACTGTCGTACGGTAACAACTGTCACAGGTGTCAATGTTGTGCCTGTATGTATTAGACTGCCACTCAACACCGTCTCGTGAAATTTCTCTAAGATAATGCATTGCTGGGAACGAACGTACTGATTGCATAAAAGAGAGAGCAGTGACAATACTGTATGGTGTTCATCTGCTGTAATCTTGTAGGTATCTCTTTAGGAAGCTAGTTGTTTTTCTTTTTTAATGATCCATCACAGTATATTTGTTTGCTAATGACACACATCATAAACATTCACCATTTAAAGAACACTACACAGTGGAGCAAAACAATAACCATTATTCAACATTATTAAAGATATCAGACGTTCAGAAAGAAGTTCAGTATCCATCAATAAAAATTGTTGGTAATTTGTCCAGTAATATAAAGTATCTGATAGATGGTAAATCATATCTAAATTAATTTCTTCTTTGCAGTTCCTTCTATACCATAAACATATTTCAAAACTGTTCGCCTGTAAAGATATCCCTAAGCACTGGAAAATGTGTTTGTTAACGTTAAATTTAGGCAAGTATAAATTGCTACCAGACAGTCAACTTCTGAAACTAATCATGGGTACATACCTTGTCTACTGGATCGCTATACATTACTTTGATAAAAATGCGTTTAAATTCTCTATGGGTGATGTATCTAATTAACGACCTAATTAACTGTGAATGAGTAATTAAACATGTTAAATAATGGTATCTACTTCCCATGACTGGCATTATTATGTAACGGCCAAAGGTAAGCACTGACTTACACGTAAACGTTTTTTATAAAGTTGAGAAGTCTTCAGTTTCACCCAAACGAATTAGATCATCCCCTAATGTATTTAGGATTCATCAAAACGAGTGTTGCAAAATTTAGAAGATTTTCACTGCTTTACACTCAAGTTGCTGCAGAAAAAATCAACTAGTAATAAGTTTCACTTATTGTGGGAATGAAGTATAATTGCAAGAAAACAGGTAAAGTTGTGTTGTTATTGTGGTCTTCAGTCCTGAGACTGGTTTGATGCAGCTCTCCATGCTACTCTATCCTGTGCAAGCTTTTTCATCTCCCAGTACCTACTGCAGATTACATCCTTCCGAATCTGCTTAGTGTACTCATCTCTTGGTCTCCCTCTACGATTTTTACCCTCCACGCTGCCCTCCAATACTAAATTCGTAATCTCTCGATGACTCAGAACATGTCCTACCAACCGATCCCTTCATCTAGTCAAGTTTTGCCACAAGCTCGTCTTCTCCCCAATTCTATTCAATACCTCCTCATTAGTTATGTGATCTACCCATCTAATCTTCAGCATTCTTCTGTAGCACCACATTTCAAAAGCTTCTATTCTCTTCTTGTCTAAACTATTTATCGTCCTCGTTTCACTTCCATACATGGCTACACTCCATACAAATACTTTCAGAAACGACTTCCTGACATTTAAGTCTATACTCGATGTTAACAAATTTCTCTTCTTCAGAAACGCTCTCCTTGCCATTGCCAGTCTACATTTTATATCCTCTCTACTTCGACCATCGTCAGTTATTTTGCTCCCCAAATAGCAAAACTCCTTTACTACTTTGAGTGTCTCATTTCCTAATCTGATTCCCTCTGCATCACCAGACTTAATTCGATTACATTCCATTATCCTCGTTTTGCTTTTGTTGATGTTCATCTTATACCCTCCTTTCAAGACACTGTACATTTCATTCAACTGCTCTTCCAAGTCCTTTGCTGTCTCTGACAGAATTACAATGTCATCGGCGAACCTCAAAGTTTTTATTTATTCTCCATGGATTTTAATACCTACTCCGAACTTTTCTTTTGTTTCCTTTATTGCTTGCTCAATATACAGATTGAATAACATCGGGGATAGGCTACAACCCGGTTTCACTCCCTTCCCAATCACTGCTTCCCTTTCATGCCCCTCGACTCTTATAATTGCCATCTGGTTTCTGTACAAATTGTAAATAGCCTTTCGCTCCCTGCATTTTACCCCTGCCACCTACAGAATTTGAAAGAGAGTATTCCAATCAACATTGTCGAAAGCTTTCTCTAATTCCACAAATGCTAGAAACGTAGGTTTGCCTTTCCTTAATCTTTCTTCTAAGAGAAGTCGTAGGGTCAGTATTGCCTCACGTGTCCCAACATTTCTACGGAATCCAAACTGATCTTCCCCGAGGTCGGCTTCTATCAGTTTTTCCATTCGTCTGTAAAGAATTCGCGTTAGTATTTTGCAGCTGTGACTTATTAAACTGATAGTTCTGTAATTTTCACATCTGTCAACACCTGCTTTCTTTGGGATTGGAGTTATTATATTCTTCTTGAAGTCTGAGGGTATTTCTCCTGTCTCATACATATTGCTCACCAGATGGTAGAGTTTTGGCAGAACTGGCTCTCCCAAGGCTATCAGTAGTTCTAATGGAATGTTGTCTACTCTAGGGGCCTTGTTTCGACTCAGGTCTTTCAGTGCTCTGTCAAACTCTTGACGCAGTATCATATCTCCCGTTTCATCTTCATCCACATCCTCTTCCATTTCCATAATATTGTCCTCAGGTACATCGCCCTTGTATAGACCCTCTATATACTCCTCTACCTTTCTGCTTTCCCTTCTTTGCTTAGAACTGGGTTTCCATCTGAGCTCTTGATATTCATGCAAGTTGTTCTCCTTTCTCCAAAGGTCTCTTTAATTTTCCTGTAAGCAGTATCTATTTTACCCCTAGTGAGATAAGCCTCTACATCCTTACATTTGTCCTCTAGCCATCCCTGCTTACCCATTTTGCACTTCCTGTTGATCTCATTTTTGAGACGTTTGTATTCCTTTTTGTCTGCTTCATTTACTGCGTTTTTATGTTTTCTCCTTTCATCAATTAAATTCAATATTTCTTCTGTTACCCAAGGGTTTCTACTAGCCCTCATCTTTTTACCTATTTGATCCTCTGCTGCCTTCACTATTTCATCCCTCAAAGCTGCCCATTCTTCTTCTACTGTATTTCGTTCCCCCATTCCTGTCAATTGTTCCCTTATGCTCTCCATGAAACTCTGTACAACCTCTGGTTCTTTCAGTTTATCCAGGTCCCATCTCCTTAAATTCCCACCTTTTTGCAGTTTCTTCAGTTTTAATCTACAGTTCATAACCAATAGATTGTGGTCAGAGTCCACATCTGCCCTTGAAATGTCTTACAATTTAAAGCCTGGTTCCTAAATCTCTTTCTTACCATTATATAATCTGTCTGATACCTTTTAGTATCTCCAGGGTTCTTCCATGTACACAACCTTCTTTCATGATTCTTGAACCAAGTGTTAGCTATGATTAAGTTATGCTCTGCGCAAAATTCTACCAGACGGCTTCCTCTTTCATTTCTTAGCCCCAATCCATATTCACCTACCATGTTTCCTTCTCTCCCTTTTCCTACTGGCGAATTCCAGTCACCCATGACTATTAAATTTTCGTCTCCCTTCACTACCTGAATAATTTTTTTTATCTCATCATACATTTCATCAATTTCTTCGTCATCTGCAGAGCTATTAAACCTACACCTGCATTACCCCTATTTGCTTTTGTATTTATATCCCTGTATTCACTTGACCAAAAGTCTTGTTCCTCCTGACACCGAACTTCAGTAATTCTCACTATATCTAACTTCAACAAATCCATTTCCCTTTTTAAATTTTCTAACCTACCTGCCCGATTAAGGGATCTGACATTCCACCCTCCGATTCGTAGAACGCCAGTTTTCTTTCTCCTGATAACGACGTCCTCTTGAGTAATCCCCGCCCGGAGATCCGAATGGGGGACTATTTTACCTCCGGAATATTTTACCCAAGAGGACGCCATCATCATTTAATCATACAGTAAAGCTGTATGCCCTCGAGAAAAATTACAGCTGTAGTTTGCCCTTGCTTTCAGCCGTTCGCAGTACCAGAACAGCAAGGCCATTTTGGTTAGTGTTACAAGGCCAGATCAGTCAATCAGACTGCTGCCCCTGCAACTACTGAAAAGGCTGCTGCCCCTCTTCAGGAACCACAGGTTTGTCTGACCTCTCAGCAGAAACCCCTCCGTTGTGGTTGCACCTACGGTACGGCTATATGTATCGTTGAGGCTCGCAAGCCTCCCCACCAACGGCAAGGTCAATGGTTCATGGGGGGAGGTAAAGTGTGTAGCTCATTTAGGCGTGTACAGAGTGTTGAATTTAGCAATCACACCTGACCACCGCTAGCAACTGTGGCCTTTATCTGGCCGGATATCCAGTCGAACTGAGCTTGGATAACAGATACGAGGAAAGCATTAAATGCTGTTGTTTGTCAGTCTTAGTGGCTGGCCTGTAGTTGCGTGTCAGTATCAGCACTACATGACCGAATCTCTTCTTTGGTTTAGAGATCTGTAGACGGTGCTGACTAGGGCAATAGTAGAAAACAGTATGGTTGGAGGTCGTGACAGCACGGGACACACACAGTCTTGCTGAAAGATAACGTCAAGAAGACCTCGAAAATAGGGCACAGCCTTAACATACCAGTCGTGTAAAGGCTGCTGCCGTAATTGCTGCCGATGGGAACCAGAGGTGATAGTGCCTAGTGGCATACTCAACAAGTCCTTAACACAGTGTTTTCACCACTAAAATGTTAAAACAATTAATAGTATTTAATATGTGGTACTGATGTTTTGATGATGAGGTAGGCCTGAAACATGTAATTAACAGTTTTAAAAAAGTATTAGAAGGGTTAAGGGTGAATACAATTTTTATTTTCCTAAGAAAGTTTGAAGTTCTCTAACGCTATAGATACAGCAATAAGGAATAGCGCAGTAGGCAGTACAAACATGTTCCGGGAAAATCAGGAATATAGAAATACAAGTCGCTGAGGAATGAAATAAATAGGAAGTGCAGGGAAGCTAAGACGAAATGGCTGCAAGAAAAATGTGAAGACATCGAAAAAGGTATGATTGTCGGAAGAACACAATCAGCAGACAGGAAAGTCAAAACAACCTTCGGTGACATTAAAAGCAACGGTGGTAACATTAAGAGTGCAATGGGAATTCCACTGTTAAATGCAGAGGAGAGAGCAGATAGGTGGAAAGAATACATTGAAAGCCTCCATGAGGGTGAAGATTTGTCTGATGTGATAGAAGAAGAAACAAGAGTCGATTTAGAAGAGATAGGGGATCCAGTATTGGAATTTGAAAGAGCTGTGGAGGACTTACGGTCAAATAAGGCAGAAGGGATAGATAACATTCCATTAGAATTTCTATAATCATTGGGGGAAGTGGCAACAAAACGACTATTCACGTTTGTATGTAGAATATATGAGTCTGGCGACATACCATCTGACTTTCGGAAAAGCAGCATCCACACAATTCCGAAGACGGCAAGAGCTGACAAGTGCGAGAATTATCGCACAGTCAGCTTAACAGCTCATGCAACGAAGCTGCTTACAAGAATAATATACAGAAGAATGGAAAAGAAAATTGAGAATGCGCTAGGTGATGATCAGTTTGGCTTTAGGAAAAGTAAAGGGACGAGAGAGGCAATTCTGACGTTACGGCTAATAATGGAAGCAAGGCTAAAGAAAAATCAAGACACTTCCATAGGATTTGTGGACTTGGAAAAAGCGTTCGACAATATAAAATGGTGCAAGCTGTTCGAGATTCTGAGAAAAGTAGGGGTAAGCTATAGGGAGAGACGGGTCATATACAATATGTACACCAACCAAGAGGGAATAATTAGAGTGGACGATCAAGAACGAAGTGCTCGTATTAAGAAGGGTGTAAGACAAGGCTGTAGCCTTTCGTCCCTACTATTCAATCTGTACATCGAGGAAGCAATGATGGAAATAAAAGAAAGGTTCAGGAGTGGAATTAAAATACAAGGTGAAAGGATATCAATGATACGATTCGCTGATGACATTGCTATCGTGAGTGAAAGTGAAGAAGAATTAAATGATCTGCTGAACGGAATGAACAGTCTAATGAGTACACAGTATGGTTTGAGAGTAAATCGGAGAAAGACGAAGGTAATGAGAAGTAGTAGAAATGAGAACAGCGAGAAACTTAACATCAGGATTGATGGCCACGAAGTCAATGAAGGAATTCTGCTACCTAGACAGTAAAATAACCAATGCCGGACGGAGCAAGGAGGACATCAAAAGCAGACTCGCTATGGCAAAAAAGGCATTTCTGGCCAAGAGAAGTCTACTAATATCAAATACCGGCCCTAATTTGAAGAAGAAATTTCTGAGGATGTACGTCTGGAGTACAGCATTGTATGGTAGTGAAACATGGACTGTGGGAAAACCGGAACAGAAAAGAATCGAAGCATTTGAGATGTGGTGCTATAGACGAATGTTGAAAATTAGGTGGACTGATAAGGTAAGGAATGAGGAGGTTCTACGCAGAATCGGAGAGGAAAGGAATATGTGGAAAACACTAATAAGGAAAAGGGACAGGATGATAGGACAATTGCTAAGACATGAGGGAATGACTTCCATGGTACTAGATGAGCTGTAGAGGGCAAAAACTGTAGAGGAAGACAGAGATTGGAACTGCTTAGGGATGCAACTTCACGCTCAATATTGTTTCGGTTCCTCTCCCTCCTACGCGTAGTGAAGGTGGACGAGCCCATTGACTAAATGCTTTTCAATTTCATTCAAAGCAGAGGAAGTGGTGCTATTGTTATTCGTATCTATATGAGATGATGACTCTTTCCGTTCCAAAATTATTATATACTGAATGTCAGTTTCGTTTACAGATGACGTATTCTAGGCAACAATGTCACCTCAGTCGGTGTTCCTTTCTACAGGGTCTGATGGAACCTGTTTCCTCTTTCATGTTATCAGAGGCTAGAATCAAATTTGCACTGCATACAAAAATTGGTATCTTTCCTTAGCGCTTTTTTGAACCCATTTATGTAGTCATTACACATGGTTTTTCCCGAAAAGTTCGGTTAATTGATTTGAATCTTTGTTACTCGTACCTCTCTGGATAGTAGCAAATACAAGCGTACTTAGAAAAAATTGTTTTTCTGTTTCTGTGGTCAAAGGATCAAAAAATGTTATATGCTTATAATGTTTATAGCATTGTCGCTGTAGATTACGAGAAATATATATAAAAAAAGTACTATAAATCTCCCAATTTATTGTTTTCAGAATGCAGCTGGTGAATCTGGTTATCATCATGATTGCGCTTTACGTCCGAAATGTTTTGGCGATTATCTGTGAAGCATCGCTGATATGCATGCTGCACAGATCAAGGGAGTTTGGCTGTGCTGATTAAAATGGGATGTGACAACTTCGTAGAGTGCCTCAGAATTATCTAACTTAATTCATTTGATATTTTCTTGATATTTTCTTTACATTTCCAATAATATTCTTAATTATTACTACTCACATAGAGAACGCCCATATCTCAACACGTTTTGTTTCTGGACGTGTAATAATAGACACTTTTCTTCGAGTTTTGATCAGTAGTAGAAATATGTGCCATTTCTCTCTAATATGTGTTTATACATAATCAAAGTTCATTGTGTGTTGCAACTAACATTCCACAGGAGAAGTTAATTTGCATGAAATGAACGTAAATGAATGAAAAGTTAGTCAACTTACAAACTGATGAGCCAAAGCATTATGAACACCTGCTTAACAGCAAATATGTTCACCAATGGAAAACAATACATTTGTAACACACTGGATGAGATGAATTCGACAGGTCCTTTGTAGGGTTCTAGAGGTATGTAACAATAGATGTGTATACACATGTCGCATGATTCCCGTAAATTACGGGAAGATGGTATCTGGGTGGGAAACTGGCGCACAGTTATGTTCCATCGGGCTCAAGTTAGGTCAATGTGATGCTCAAGACATTAACATGAGCCTCAAAGCACTGTAGCATAATTTTGCTTTTGTCAGTTACCATGCTCAAAGCTACCATAGTCATCGCAGAAGACATCGTGCATGCAAGGCTGCAATACTGCTCACATTTTCCACCGGTTCATAATGCCTTCATTCGATTACTACAACAGCTCACATGTTAGCTCATCTGAATGTTCCCCATAGTATAATACTGTCCCCACTGGTCTGCGTTGATGGTCCACTGTATGCTGCGAACAGTGATTCACTGGGTGACCGCATATCCTCACATCGTCGACCTGTTGTAACGAAGGCCATGTTTCGCCCAACCACGCAACAAGTTACCATTGATACACAGTCTCATGTCGATTATACTGTGCCTACTGGAACCGTAACTGACGATGTTGTCGCATCAACAAGAGATTACGTAGGGCTTGCCTGCTACTGTGCACCACGTTCAACAATGTGTGCTGAAAAGTTTACTCCGAAGTACTTGTGCCTGCGGCACCACTGTTGTCTGTCGTGAAGTATGCCACAGATCGGGCCTTTCTTGCTTGACCGGGTGCCAAATCTCAGACATTAACGTTCTTTGATAAAGTGTGGGCGTCCAAAACGTTGTCGCCTTCCACCGTCCTTCTATCACTTTCTATATTTGCCCACGACAGTAACACACGAGCAGCCCACCAACTTCATCTCTCCCAAAATGCTCGTTCTTAGATGCTGGGCTAAAACAATATGGCTTTTCTCAAAGTTGCCCTTGTCGATTATCCCATTTGTGACCCGTATTATCAATAGAATGATTTCCCATTCGTCCTTGCTCCGCTTGCATGGAAAATGGCTGTAATTAAACTTTCGCTGCTTGATCCCATGTAGACGGAAAAATATTTACCATTTAGGTATTGTAACGTTGTTGCATTAATTTGTTCTGAAAGCGGTGCTGATGTTCAAGACCATAAAAGTGGGTTAAAAGCTGTGAGCTATCTGAGGAAGTTAACGTTGCATTACTGCGCAACTGTTTCACCAGGTATCCAGTCTAGCTTACCAAATTCCCAACCAGACTAACATTAATTATAATCTTTTAGTACTCATCTTACGATAACTGGTGATATATAAAGACAATTTAATAAAAAGAAATCAATCAGTTTATATTTGGACACTTATTTTAACATTGATCATTGTTCCGTTAAAATTTCAGCATATCAAACTTGATTCATAACTAAACTGGTGCCTTATTTAGGATTGTGTAAATGTGAGTTTGTAATCTTGCGGAACACATCAAATAGGGAGCCAAGATTGGGAGACTACATACAACACTGCATTCATAAAATAACACATGAAGAACGTTGAAACATATGCAAGAGGAAATTAACCACAACCAACCAATTCAATTTTCACCCAAAGAAGTTACATTCGTAGTGCAATCCTGCCCGTCATGAAATTACCACACACTGGTATACTAAATTCATACTAACTTTCTGTGAAATCTTCCCGAAAACAATAGCTGAGGGCTACTTTGATGCTTACACCACATGCTTCACGTGGTCAACTTGGTTTACACGAAGAGTGTAACTCCACAATAATTTTCATAATGAAAATAAATTACATCGAAACGCAATTTACAAAAGAAAAACCTCGAACTGGTTACTATCGTCTTACTATTAACCTGATGGGTCAAACAATTGTATAAGCACGTGGTACTGGTCTCACAAAGTACAGCCCACGTGGGTTGAACATAAAGAAAAGTTGCTATATTGAAAAATATTGTCAAGACGAGACGTTATAATCTCACGCACATTTGCATTTAAGATTGATGATCTTAGTTAGAGTTACTGATCAACACGTGCTTCCACTTTACTCACAAAGTAGTGACAAAGCAACTGCCGGAAGATATTCTGAACGTCACACTCGAATTACACTGTGTTGCAATTTAAGATAACATTAGATATTTTAGAGCTAAACCTGAAATAAAGGTGATTAAATTTTCAGTTAGGCTGAACTTAAGAAATCCATATGATTAAATTTTCAGTTAGGCTGAACTTAAGAAATCCATTGTCCTACGGACTTAGCAGACACGCGCTTAGCCGGAGATCTTACCACTTCAGACGCTCGCCGCGGACAGACTGACCTGAGCCCCTACTGAGCGTGCTTAACAGATACAAACGGAAGTGACCAGAGATGCAGCTTCCTATACCAACATGACAAGGGACGGACAGGACCATACTAAGAATAGAAACCTCTCTGGTTTTAGAAAGCGTAGCTACCTGTTCAGACGTTGGTCCTACTGTTCTCTAGCAGACAGGCTTGTCTGCTACCATCAAGCATGCAACTAGAAATACGTCTGCTCATTCATACTCTCACACAGAAGATAAGGGGTAGGACAGTATCTTATCATATAGAGTATATAAAAGAAAGCGGATGTAGGTTCCGTATGAGACTGTGTGACATGAATTACACATAAACTGTGTTTTAAAGTGTAGTAGTGTGACAGACCGTTCTTGTTTATGTGTAAAAGTAACACGTTCCACTGCTCAGTCTCCTCCCAGATAGAAACACCACAGTAAATTTAGAAGAGGAATTTATGCCGTAAATGACAACATATTTAAGAAATTAACATGAAAGGAATCCAACAGAGTCCTTTCACTATCAGCTGTAGGATTTCCGTTGCGACGCGACTTGTCTTTATATCAGGGTTGGGAAAATACCGTTTGACGAGCGCGGGCGCTAGCAGATGTTCGCAAGGCCTGCCCGCGGCTGTCACCCACTCTACCAGCCAGCATTACCCCCACCATCTACTCGCCTAGCCACGCACGTCACTGCACCGTGCGGAGCTACTCGGTCCGTTTACTTCCCGTCGTTTCTATTGCCTGTGTAGGCATTGAGTTGGGTTTTTGTGATACAAAAGAACTAGTGGGTAGAAAATGGCTGTGGAGTAGTTAAAATCGTTGAAACGAGAGTCGTTTGGAACCATACTCGTTAATTTACAGTGGGAAGAAGAAAACGTTTTTGCAGGAACGTAAAGCGGACCCCGGTGTTGGATTTGCAATGCAACATTGTCTTCACGGAATAAGTACAATGTGAAGCGACATTATCAACCGCTTCACGAGAAGGATATAGTCTGATTGAATAATGGAGAAAGAAAAGCCAAACTTATCGAACTGAAGCAGCAAAAGGAGAAAGATGTACAAACGCATGTAAATAATTATGACACTGATTCACATTATTACTGTTATTGATGATATGTTCTGTGCATTTCCCGTCACCTTTACCTTCTCCTGTACAAATTTACAGGACGAAAACCTGATCATCCACAACGATGCAGCGATGACAGTAAACTATCATCTAGCTCTTAAAATAGCTTAAGCAGCACGGCCCTTCGGCGATGGAGAATCTGTGAAAGAATGTTTTGTTGCTGCCGAAACAATTTTGTGCCCAGCAAGTCTTCCTGTTTTTGAAACCGTTCCTCTTTCACGCAGAACGGTTTGCAGGTGCATTGAAGAAATGGCACACGATGTGGAAGCTCAAAATTGAGAAACAGGATCAAACATTTGGTTTTCTTTTCGTTAGCATTGGACGAAAGCACTGATATATATGATGTTGCTCAAATTGCAGTCTTTTTGCGAGGGAATGATGCTCAGTTTAATGTGATGGAGGAACTCCTCGATTTAGGGCCAATGCATTATACAACAACGGCTGACGGTATATTTTCGTGCGTAGAACATTTAATAGAGAAATACGAACTATGTTGGTAAAAGCTTTCATCGATTGCAACAGATGGGACTCCTCAATGTTTGGTCTTAAGTCTGGTGTAGTTGCTTTGGTAGGAAAAAAATTTGAAAGCCGTTGCTGTCCAGCAGGAACTACCAGCTATACATTGCATTCTTCACCGTCTTAGTTTGCTGGCAAAATGTGCTAAGTAGTTGGTGTCATGGACGTGGTTATGAAAACAGTTAACATTGTCAGATCGCACGGTTTGGGACGCAGACAATTCAAATCCACATTTATCGATATTTTTGTGAAGTACGCTGGTTTAGTCGAGGTACTGTTTTAGAACGATGTTTTAATTTACGTAAAGATATAGCGTTATTCACGGATGCGAAAGGGGAACCGGTGAAAGAATTGGATAACCCACAGTGGATTTGAGACCTTGCGTTTTTAACTGATGTAACGAAGCATCTAAATAGCTTGAATGTAGCTTTGCAAGGTGTAAATAAGGTAATTAGCGCAGTATTTGACACTATTTCGGCATTCAAGAGAAAATTGCTTTTGTGGGCAAAGAAACTGTCAGAAATGTCGCGTGTGCACTTCTCGAGCGTTGCACTAGCTGTTAGTGAAAACAATTTCGTACAGGAAAGGCTCAAATAACATTTTGATTGGTTTGTAACGATGCTACAGCCTCTCGAAGACATTTTTGATAGTAGATTTGAGGACTTAAATCGACTGGAATGCGATGTGAACCTTTATGTGACTCCTTTCACAGTTAACGTTAAAATTGTGCGTTGTGAAATTCATTTGGAACTCATTGACTTTCATTGCGATCGTGTGCTGAAGGACAAGTTTCGCTCTGCAGAAACCTTGGATAGCTTCTACAAATATTTCCCACTTGAACAGTTTCCATTGTTACTTAAAAATGCTGCACGTGCGGATAATTTTTTTGGAACAACATACTTGTGCGGAAGTGCTTACTCCGTAATAAAACCGACAAAATTCAAGCTTAGGAGTAGTCTTACTGATGTTCATGTGACTGGAGCAGTGCGCCTAACGACCAGTAACTTCACACCAAATATCGAGACGCTAGTTCGAAATCATTTTAAAAACCTCCAGGATGATGCAAATTAATGCCTATGTCCAATTCGTACGTAGTAACCCCTCTCTTAACTACAAACGTCTGTGCAAATATAACGTCACAATTACAATGCAAATGTCTTCGTTTCTTAATCATTTCGTCTATATCTCCTTTGTAGCCACGAAAGTAGAACGTGTTACAGCGATTCGAAACTGTTTCATCCGTACATGGCTAACCGTTGCATGGCACAGGATACACAAACTTCGGGTAAGGATGTTTTACACTTACGTCCCACACGCGCATGTTGTGCCACATATGATTGGCCTCCCAATAACCATGTACCGGTGCAGAGTTCACGGACTCACATACGCGTGAAATGACCTAGGACGTACGCGTGTTCCACCTGCACTGCCTAGGTTAGCTTGTCCATACTCAGCTGTGTGCGGTAAGCGCTCTCAGAGTGACACGGTTACCCCCCATGCAGTGTGCATATCTAAGCGGCCAGCCACATCGCACGGATCTGCTACCCGCTCTACGTGCCGTCAGAGTTGCTCAGCGTTGCCCTCGCGGCTCACATGCCCGCGGGCAACCATGCGGGCAGCTCTAGTGCCCACCCCTGCTTTAGACACTGCTAATGGTACTGTTAAGTAGGGTCCTAACACACGGATCATTGTTCATTAGAGTTGCTGAGAGTCGGCGTGGGTCTGGTGGGCAGGGCCTTATTCGTAAAGCTGTTTAATCAAAACAACAGCAATAGTGTTGCTTCACGAGTACCTACGCAATGCGTGTGAGGTAGCTCCCTTACTTCGTAAGACGTTTGGAGAAAACCTAGTCACTGGCCAACCATTCAATACTATGTAGACACAAAAATCACCGGATTTGAAACCATGTGATTTCTGGCTGTGGGTTTTCCTGTAAGACATGGTTTATCATAAGTTCCAAGCAGATGAGGATAATGAAGAATGTAGCCAACATCCCACCTGAGATATTTCCAGAACGAGTAGAGCAATATCTAGTGGGGTTCGAGGCTATCATGAACGCAAATGGTCGTCACTTTGAGTAACGTTGTAACCTAGAACGTAAACATAGTCTGCAGTTAACAAATGTTTCTGATGTGGAAATTAAAACGGTTTATTTCAATTGTTAATTGATTATTTCCCTTTCGTGTGTCCTTACAAATGTTTCGACAATGTTTCATCGTCCTAAGGTCACTCTTTTCTTATGGGGGCCCGCTCAAGAAGCGAAACTTAGTTATGAAAGCCCCGTCTATACTTACCGCAACAGCACTAGGCAACACTCAGTTTCGACGTGAGCGGTCCTCATATCTTTTTTGTTAAGTGCGTTAAATAGACAGGTCAGAGACGATCAGCATCCAGTACAGTTGTGAAGAAAGGACAGCGGAATATCCTTTTCTAACTGGAACGATTGGAACCACTCTGTTGCGATCATTGAGCAATAAAATTACATTTCCATGTCTACGACCAAAGATAAAAACGCATTATCAAAGGGTGATACAGGTGGAGACTTGCGGTCTATGGGACTTAACTGTACGTGTTAAGAAGTTAGCCAGTGAAAATTACGCGGCTGAGAAGTTATCTGACGGGAGAACGCGAGCCTGGAGGTAGCGCGGCCGGTTATCGCGTCCAGAACTTGGCCGCATTACTAAAGCAGCAGCAACACCAGCAGCGAAGACAAATGGCTGCGCCCGCAGGCGGGTTAAGCGCCCCCTGCCACGCTGCCGTCACGCCTTTGGCTGCCTAATGGCTCCCCCGCTGTGCACATCCGACACGGATAAACAGCGGCCCATCGCACTCACGACGGTGTACAGCCTGTCAAACGTCTAACGGGCCAACAAGGCTTCGGCGATCCACTTCTTTCCTGTTGTTTATCTCCCGTTATTTTGAATTTTCTCAGCATCTTCCAGGCCAGTTTCCTTAGCACATAGCAGATTTGGTATAGTTTGTAGAGGAAGCCTTTGCACAAATATACAACGTAGTGAGTTTTCCCGCCAGAAATTCTTCAAGTTCTTCCACCAGCATTTGAGATGTCCGTTACGAACTTTCGTTTCTAACTGCGCCATATGCAATACGTGTTTCGATTACTTTTGTTCCTTCTTTACGACGTGCTTTAGCGCCTTAAGACCGTATACCTCTTTCTTCATCTGCACTACAGATGTATTCAGATACTTATTACTGTACGTTAATGTTAGGCATGTCCATCCTTTGCCTTTATGACAGCTTGTGCTCTGCCGGGGACACTTTCATTGAGTGCTCTGAATGTCTGTGGAGGAATGGCAGCCGTCGGCATGTGTGGCCAAGCGGTTCTAGGCGCTTCAGTCTGGAACCGCGCGACCACAACGGTCGCAGGTTCGAATCCTGCCTCGGGCATGGATGTGTGTCACGTCCTTAGGTTAGTTAGGTTTAAGTAGTTCTAAGTTCTAGGGGACTGATGACCTCAGATGTTCCCATTGTGCTCAGAGCCATTTGAGGAATGGCAGCCAAAGCCAGAGAACAGTGATGTAGGACACTTGGGTCTACAGTGAAGCTGACGTTGTAACTCATCCCCAGAGTTGTTCCATTGCGTTAAGTTCTGGGCTCTGGGCTGGTCATTCCGTTTCATAAATCTTACTGTCCACAAACCATTTCTCACAGATGCTGATCTATGAAAGGGTACACTGTCACGCTAATGAAACAGTCATCGTCTCCAAACTGTTCCTCTACTGTACTCAGTACACTTTGCTGTAAAATTGGGTTCGTAATCTGGCACATTTGGCCATTTGGCGTTTTCTTAAGCGGAATAAGTCGACAGTAACATAACCATGAAAACACCCCAATACTGTAACATCATCAAAAATGGTTCAAATGGCTCTGAGCACTATGGGACTTAACATATATGGTCATCAGTCCCCTAGAACTTAGAACTACTTAAACCTAACTAACCTAAGGACATCACACACATCCATACCCGAGGCAGGATTCGAACCTGCGACCGTAGCAGTCGCGCGGCTCCGGACTGAGCGCCTAGAACCGCTAGACCACCGCGGCCGGCTAACATCATCACTTCCATACTTCACTGTATGCTATGTGCACGATGGCTGGCAACATTCTTCAACAGCCCTATTTTATGGAGTTCGGTCGCTCAACCGATCGATACAGTAGGAGACCACACTGAATGGCAAGGTTATCGCAAATGAGGCCCCGTGCAGTTTGGTAGTGAGGCGGTCCACCTCCATAGGAACTGAGGTGGGCTCATGCCACAGCAGCTAAAAAAAGGCAAGTGACCACAGCTACGGGCATGTTCACGCGACGACTGCTCACCCAGCACAGCGCGCCACAGCACGCACAGTGCCTCACACCTGAAGGGGAGGGGGGGGGGGGCAACAATTACCAGAAACCCTGTTCACATTATTGATTTAGAAAACTTTGTTTATAGTGAATAGTGTTGGTCATATAAGATATCAGTGGAAATAAAACTGAACTCCGTCCGAACAGGCCATGGAGGCCTAACGATACGGACCGGCCGCCGTGTCATCCTTAGCCCACTTGCGTCACTGGATGCGGATATCCAGGGGCATGTGGTCAGCACACCGTTGTCTCGCTCCGTTTGTTAGTTTACGAGACCGGAGCCGCTACATCTCAATCAAGTAGCTCCTCAGTTTGGCTCACAGGGGCTGAGTGCACCCCTCTTGCCAATAGCACTCGGCAGACTGGATGATCACCCACTCGAGTACTAGCCCAACCCGACAGGGCTTATTTTCGGTGATCTGACGGAACCGGTGTTAACCATCGCTGCACGGCCATTGGCTGTCATTGTAAATGACGGAACAAAATGAGAGGGTTAGTATATTCACATCCTTCTGACGTTGAAATGGGTTTGCATATTTCCTTTGTGCATGTGTTTATGCGTGCTATAATTGAAACAAAACCAGCAAACCAGGATGCATAAGACCTATTAATACTGACGGTATCTACCAGTATGTCTGATCTTCCTCAGAATAAGAGCCTGTCTTAAAAACTGTAGCCATTAGGTCACAGCTGAGCGCAGAAATTCGTGAACAACATGTGAAGTCAAGACTTTTGTTCACTTGCTTCCAGAATCTACTAAATGGTGACGCAAGCAGCTCGTAACTAAAGCTCTTTTCTTCAGTTTTAAAATATTTTAGACAGTTACAGCAGTGTTTTAATTTGTTATATTTCTTATTTAAGTCACTTGGGCACATGGCGTTTTTAGATTCGTAGTGATAATAACTGTGTCAGATATAGCACGTAAAATTTCATAATAACGCCTTTTGGGCAAAATGATATTATTGGTACTAAGCGAATATACATTAGTCTTCCATAGCTAGTCCTGTAGCAAGCAGTGTTGATCAGACTCGTGTCCTTGACTCTGTATGCTCATCTTTTCATAGGTGGTTGCGGGACTAGGCTATGCGGTACAGGATGTCAGATCAAACACCTTTCAAGCCGTCTAATTTGCAAACTTACTTGATCTGGCTAGCAGTTTCGGATATTTACTGCAGCATCTGCAGGCCCTTGACCAACATGTAGGAAGATTCCAACCTCGGTTTCGGTCAAAATAGGAGCCAGGATTCAAATACTGGTATCTGTAGATCTCTGCTTGATACAGCGTTCACTTCAACCATCATTTTGTTTTGTAGATGATGGTCACTTCAACCATCAACTTGGTCGGCAGATGGTGGTTGAAGTGATTATCAAGCAAATATCTACAGATACCAGTATTTGAATACTGGCCCCTGTTTTGACCTGGAAGTAGCTTTGAATGCTCGTACACGTCAGTCAGGGAGTCTGAAGACGCCGTAGTAAATTGCCGAGACTGGTAGCCAAATAAAATAGGTTAGGAAATTAGACGGATTAAAGGTGTTCCATTTGATATCCATGTCCCAAGAAGATACGCGTTGTCAAAACCTATAAGAAAATCAATAATCATTACATTTGGTAGTAGACAAGAATTATGCAGTTGATTTAGTCATTTCACGACTTGCTAAACAAATGTAGCTTCAAGTGCAAAGGGACGGCTGTAGCTTTTCGATGGGCTCTCGAGTGCGGCTGCAGTTCCTCAACCAAATTACGGGTGGCCTAACTGCTCACCCTGTGCCCCACCACGGATTTCTTCTCGTCTCGTCTCGAAGATTAAATTCTCATAACGCATGGCGCCGCATATTGTCGATTCGCCTTGCCGCCCTCCAATGCTCTTGCCTCCTTGACAGCACCACGCGTACCAACCTGCGCTCACCAAGTCCACTTCCATGATTCTCGGCTGAAACGCATGCATAATAACATTTGTAAACTCACATTCCACTTTGGTACATTCGGTGATTCTTCAATAAAATGTAATCACCAATTCCAGAACCAAAAATTACTAAAATAACAAATTATTTCCGTAACCAAAGCACAACGAACCGAAGGAAATGCGTTACCGAGACCTCACACCTCTCGGTACAGTAGACGAACAATGGGCAAGCAGACGGGTCGTTAACAGGCCTCAGTAGCGACAGAATAGCAACTTTGGTTGCCGAATCAAAAATAATGTCATTATCGAGGTTAACCTATGGAACCGAACGGTATGCACGATACAGAATAGAGCTATGGGCATTCACCAAACCCAAATCTTTGTTGACCCATGGTATAGCAGAATCCATCGCTCCAAATCACGTGTTTCCAATCAGTCACTGTGCAGCAGTGTCTTTCTTTACACCACGGTAAGCGCCACTTCGCAACTTTAAGCTATTGAGCCGTTATGCTCCATTATTTTTAACTCATGATGCACAGTTGCTGTGTTAATTGGACTGTTAGTAACAGTTTCGAACTCACAAGTGATTTCGTCCGTTGATTTCAGGCGATATTTCGCAACTATCCACTGCAGTGTTCTAGGTCCCTACGTAATCTGGATACTTTTCTGAGATGCAGAAAGCACGCGAGGAAGCGTTAGCAACTGTCTGGTCCAGGCCTCTTACAAAGGAAAAGTGTTGAATTAAATATCATACCTTCTATTACAGATTCGTAGGGGCCGGCCGCGGTGGTCTAGCGGTTCTAGGCGCGCAGTCCGGAACCGCGCGACTGCTACGGTCGCAGGTTCGAATCCTGCCTCGGGCATGGATGTGTGTGATGTCCTTAGGTTAGTTAGGTTTAAGTAGTTCCAAGTTCTAGGGGACTGATGACCACAGATGTTAAGTCCCATAGTGCTCAGAGCCATTTGAACCATTTGAACTGATTCGTATTGGGTAGGTAATCACGAGTTCAGTTGCAGTAATCGGGGGTCTATAAATCAGCTAATTAAAAATTCGATCAAACTTATCAGTCAAATTATGCTTTGAACTCAGTTTTTCCCAGCCAAATGAAACCACCGTGGCTTGACTGAGTAGAGGGCTATTGCGTGGTGTGGGGTGAAGCAGTTTTCATCTCCACCAATCGTTTATTTCCGAAAATACACAATACGGCGAAAATATGCAGAAAGTAGGGGGCGGCCGTAACTCAGGCAACGGTAAAGCCTAAGCATAGGAACACTGGCCCCGTCAGCCTTCAACAAACTGGCACCACAACATGTTCGCCAGCCTGAGCGATGGGAGGCCAAGCTACTACCCCTGCCCGAAAACGTTAGGAGCCGGTGCATTGACTCACGTAGCAGTCTACAGTAACATTTTTCCCTCGCTGGACACTGACCAGTATGCTGAGTCCAAGTTTACAGGAGTCATGGAGAGACAGCTGCTTTTCTTCGCCGGCTTTGCTTCGTTATTAACAGTAGTGGGGAAATTCTGCCATTTTCGTTGTACTTCTATTTGCTGTAGGCAGCTCGTGGTCATGTGGGTAGCGTTGCTGCCTCTCCATTTCGGGGATCTAGGTTCGATTTCCGGCCGGTCGGTGATTTTGTCCTCTCTCGATTGTGTGTGTGTGTGTGTGTGTGTGTGGGTGGGTGTGTGTGTTTTGTCCTCATCATTTCATCACCATCGACATGCAAGTTGCTGAAATGGCGTCAAATGAAAAAGTTTGCACCAGGCGGCCCAGTTCCCCGTATGGATAATCCGGGCCACAAATGCCATACGCACATTTCAAATTTTTTGTGTTGGGTTTCACCATCTTGGAGAAAACCATATATAAGTGCAATCAGCTATAGTCAAGACGTTTCGCTGTAGAATTCCCATGGCAACACCAGTCTCCATTAAGACGTAATCCTGAAAAGATGAACTAAAACCTTCCGCAACACAAGATATCGAATACAATGATGACAGTATCTTTACCATTGCGATGTAAAATGGAATCCCAAGCGGAAAAAATCTTTAGAAAAGACAGAAACGAAATTAAAAACACGTACAAACACATAATTTCGAAACGTCAAACCTTTAAGACCGTTTAAATGACACAATTGAAGCGACCACATCAACAGGACACAACACCGAAGGAACCAGAAACGACTAATCAGAATGCAACTTCAGCAAACCAGAAGACAGTAGCTGTAAAATCACGGAACAACTTCACCAAATCAGAACACGCAGACAGCCAAACTTTGAAATGTGCCTATCACATAATCTCGAAAAAAATATTGATGGTGATATATAGAGATGATAACATTAAATACCGCTTTGAATCGTTCGAAGGCAACAGGAAAGCACTGTATGTCTTCAAACTACACTCAGGTTCAGAAAAATATATAACACCTTGAACGACTAGAGACAGGACGTTCATATTCACAGGTTACGTGTATGTTCTGCAGAAATTATTAGCATCTGAACCAAGTCGACTTGCGAGTTCAAGGTCAACATCGATATCGCGGCGCAACACCACCTACCAGTAAAATGTGCCTACGGCTGTCGTTGTCGCTACAGACAGAAGGTAATGGATCAACGTGGCCTGAGCAGACGTGCCGGATGCCTCTTAGACGTATGCCGCGAACCGTACCGTCAAATCAGTGAGTTTCAAAGAGGGTGCATTATTGGCATGAGGAAATGCGGTGCATCCATCCGAGAAATTCCTGCTTGTGTGGGACAAAGTGTTTCGACGGTGCAATGGGTGTGTGGCGAATGGTTCACGGAAGTCCGTGGAGCACGACGACATGGGTCAGTATGCATCACCCAGACTACCCTCCGAGAAGATCGACATCTCATTCGAACGGCATTCCAGGACAGATCTGAGTCTGGCGCAACACTGGAACACTATCAGGGGTGAGAGTCTGTCGCCGTTTGTTACGGCATGGGTTACGTGCGCACCGTCCACTTCTCCGCCTACCATTGACGAACGTGCAGGGACATGCTGCACTGCAGCTGTGTATGGAAGGACGTCACTGGCGACAGGAATGGCATCAGATATTGTTTTCGGACGAATCCAGGTTTTGTTTGTTTGAAGTTGATGGCCAGAGTTTGAATCGCTGCAGCCAGTTGGCGCGACAGCACAGTGAATGCATTCGCTGGGACATACATCGCCAACTCGAGGTCTTACGGTGTGGGGTTCTGTTGGGTACACCCACAAATCGCAACTGGTAAATGGCTGTTTTCAGCTCAACAATAATTTTTGGGGTTATTGCTGCCAACATTGTCTTTTTTTTTTTTTTTTTTGGTCGTCAGTCTACTGACTGGTTTGATGCGGCCCGCCACGAATTCCTGTCCTGTGCTAACCTCTTCATCTCAGAGTAGCACTTGCAACCTACGTCCGTAATTATTTGCTTGACGTATTCCAATCTCTGTCTTCCTATACAGTTTTTGCCCTCTACAACTCCCTCTAGTACCATGGAAGTCATTCCCTCATGTCTTACCAGATGTCCTATCATCCTGTCCCTTCTCCTTACCAGTGTTTTCCACATATTCCTTTCCTCTCCGATTCTGCGTAGAACCTCCTCATTCCTTACCATATCAGTCCACCTAATTTTCAACATTCGTCTATAGCACCACATCTCAAATGCTTCGATTCTCTTCTGTTCTGGTTTTCCCACAGTCCATGTTTCACTACCATACAATGCTGTAATCCAGACGTACATCCTCAGAAATTTCTTCCTCAAATTAACGCCGGTATTTGATATTTGTAGACTTCTCATGGCCAGAAATGCCTTTTTTGCCATAGCGAGTCTGCTTTTGATGTCCTCCTTGCTCCGCCCGTCATTGGTTATTTTACTGCCTAGGTAGCAGAATTCCTTAACTACATTGACTTCGTGACCATCAATCCTGATGTTAAGTTTCCCGCTGTTCTCATTTCTACTACTTCTCATTACCCTCGTCTTTCTCCGATTTACTCTCAAACCATACTGTGTACTCATTAGACTGTTCATTCCGTTCAGCAGATCATTTAATTCTTCTTCACTTTCACTCAGGATAGCAATGTCATCAGCGAATCGTATCATTGATATCCTTTCACCTTGTATTTTAATTCCAGTCCTGAACTTTTCTTTTATTTCCATCATTGCTTCCTCGATGTACAGATTGAAGAGTAAGGGCGAAAGGCTACAGCCTTGTCTTACACCGTTCTTAATACGATCACTTCGTTCTTGATCGTCCACTCTTACTATTCCCTCTTGGTTGTTGTACATATTGTATATGACCCGTCTCTCCCTATAGCTTACCCCTACTTTTTTTCAGAATCACGAACAGCTTGCACCATTTTATTTTGTCGAACACTTTTTCCAGGTCGCCAAATCCTATGAAAGTGTCTTGATTTTTCTTTAGCCTTGCTTCCATTATTAGCCGTAACGTCAGAATTGCCTCTCTCGTCCTTTTACTTTTCCTAAAGCCAAACTGATCGTCACCTAGCGCATTCTCAATTTTCTTTTCCATTCTTCTGTATATTATTCTTGTAAGCAGCTTCGATGCATCAGCTGTTAAGCTGATTGTGCGATAATTCTCGCACTTGTCAGCTCTTGCCGGCTTCGGAATTGTGTGGATGATGCTTTTCCGAAAGTCAGATGGTATGTCGCCAGACTCATATATTCAACATACCAACGTGAAAAGTCGTTTTGTTGCCACTTCCCCCAATGATTTTACAAATTCTGATGGAATGTTATCTATCCCTTCTGTCTTATTTGACAGTAAGTCCTCCAAAGCTCTTTTAAATTCCGATTCTAATACTGGATCCCCTATCTCTTCTAAATAGACTCCTGTTTCTTGTTCTATCACATCAGACAAATCTTCACCCTCATAGAGGCTTTCAATGTATTCTTTCCACCTATCTGCTCTCTCCTCTGCATTTAACAGTGGAATTCCCGTTGCACTCTTAATGTTACCACCGTTGCTTTTAATGTCACCAAAGGTTGTTTTGACTTTCCTGTATGCTGAGTCTGTCCTTCCGACAATCATATCTTCTCATTTTTCCTGCAGCCATTTCGTCATAGCTTCCCTGCACCTCCTATTTATTTCATTCCTCAGCGACTTGTATTTCTGTATTCCTGATTTTCCCGGACACGTTTGTACTTCCTCCTTTCATCAATCTACTGAATTATTTCCTCGCAGCTACCTTCTTTGTACCTATGTTTTCCTTCCCAACTTCTATGATGGCCCTTTTTAGAGATGTCCATTCCTCTTCAACTGTACTGCCTACTGCGCTATTCCTTACTGCTGTTTCTATAGCGTTAGAGAACTTCAAACGTATCTCGTCATTCCTTGGTACTTCCGTATCCCACTTCTTTGCGTATTGATTCTTCCTGACTAATGTCTTGAATTTCAGCCTACTCTTCATCTGAGTCTCTATCTGCTCCTGGGTACGCCTTACAATCCAGTATCTGATTTCGGAATCTCTGTCTGACCATGATGTAATCTAATTGAAATCTTCCCGTATCTCCCGGCCTTTTCTAAGTATACCTCCTCCTCTTGTGATTCTTGAACAGGGTATTCGCTATTACTAGCTGAAACTTGTTACAGAACTCAATTAGTCTTTCTCCTCTTTCATTCCTTGTCCCAAGCCCATATTCTCCTGTAAACTTTTCTTCTACTCCTTCCCCTACAACTTCATTCCAGTCGCCCATAACTATTAGATTTTCGTCCCCCTTTACATACTGCATTACCCTTTCAATATCCTCATACACTTTCTCTATCTGTTCATCTTCAGTTTGCGACGTCGGCATGTATACCTGAACTATCGTTGTCGGTGTTGATCTGCTGTCGATTCTGATTCGAACAACCCGGTCACTGAACTATTCACAGTAACACACCCTCTGCCCTACCTTCATATTCATAACGAATCCTACACCTGTTATACCATTTTCTGCTGCTGTTGATATTACCCGATACTTATCTGACCAGAAATCCTTGTCTTCCTTCCACTTCACTTCACTGACCCCTACTATATGTAGATTAAGCCTTTGCATTTCCCTTTTCAGATTTTCTAGTTTCCCTACCATGTTCAAGCTTCTGACATTCCACGCCCCGACTCTTAGAACGTTATCCTTTTGTTGATTATTCGATCTTTTTCTAATGGTAACCTCCCCCTTGGCAGTCCCCTCCCGGAGATCCGAATGGGGGCTAATCCGGAATCTTATGCCAATGGAGAGATCATCATGACACTTATTCAATTACAGGCCACATGTCCTGTGGATACACGTTACGTGTCTTTAATGCAGTGGTTTCCATTGCCTTCTGCATCCTCATGTCGTTGATCATTGCTGATTCTTCCGCCTTTAGGGGCAATTTCCCACCCCTAGGACAAGAGAGTGCCCTGAATCTCTATCCGCTCCTCCGCCCTCTTTGACAAGGCCGTTGGCAGAATGAGGCTGACTTCTTATGCCGGAAGTCTTCGGCCGCCAATGCTGATTATTTATCAAAATTTAGGCAGTGGTGGGGATCGAACCCGGGACCGAAAACGTTTTGATTATGAATCAAAGACGCTACCCCTAGACCACGGTCTCTCCCTCTTGTCTTTAATATAGCCGTACAAAAAGGAGCCGCATGTTATCATATCCGGGGACTATGGCGGCCAATCGGGGCTCATGACAGTGGCCTCTGGGTACCCTATGGGCAAAATGTGTCCCCAAAGTGCCCTTCCACGACATCAAACACTCTCCTGCTTCGACGGGATCGTGCTACGTCTTTCACGAAACATATCGCGTCGAAATTAGGATCACTTTAGATAATGGGTATGAAATCATCTTCCAAAACCTTCACGTACCGTTCGGTGGTAGTCACCGTTGTACCGATTATTTCGTGACTAGATACTGCACACCACGCAGACACCCGCTGAGGGTGAAGAGACTTCTCTATGGCGAAATGCGGATTCTCAGTCCCCTAAATGCGCCAAATTCGCTTATTGACGAACCCATCCAAATGAGTGTGGGCTTCGTCGCCAAATCAAACCATGCATTCGCATACCAATTCACATCATGCCCCATGGCAAACCGTACGGTTTGAACGTTCGCACGCAATCCGTTCAGAAGTTATGGCGATTTTATTTTATAGAATGCAATAATTGCTACCCTGGAGCTAATGTGTTCTGTGAATATGAATGTCCTTTCTCTAGTCGTTCAATATGTTCTGCTTTCTCTGACCGTGTGTGTACATAATATCCTCCATTTCACTCAGCACAGATCGGAAAACAGACATCTGCGAGTTTTCATCAAGTGTCTTCCTGCATGAATCACGGAATCAAAATTCGAAGGAAAACCACACGATTTCAGGTTCACAGAAACTGATGATATCCAAACCGGAAATCTTAAAGCACAACCCGTATTTTCCGTTACTCTGCCTCGAGGTAAATGCAATGAGGCAATATATGACGTCCAGCACATGCTGCACACATGTTTCGTCATTGAGCATTATGAGAACAAAGATGGATCTGCTCAATGGCGGCAGCTCAGCCACACTGCTAACTACCGCACTATGTCTGCTCGCTGTGTCTGCTGCGCAGACCACCATGAATCACGTACCTCCCAACGAGACAGCGCCTTACCGCCGATTTGCGCCATCAGCGGCAATCAGGGGCACCTTGCCTCCCATAGAAGCTGTCGCAATTTTCAGGAGGCCATTGAAGCCTGTCATGCTTAATATTGGAAAACACAACAGAGGTAAAATGGATTCTCGTCTTTGCTTCAACTTCAAAAACTCCGTCGCAGGACAGATTGCTACAACAGCATTGGTCACGTTTCGACCGAAGGCGAGCCCAAACGTTCAGTAAAGCAGTTCAGTAGGAGAGAACAACAACCAGAGATCCATTTCCTGCAAACCTTTATGCCGTTGCTGGAATAACGAATGCATTGGATAACTTGGAAACCACATCTCGATCTTACAACAACAAAATATCGCAAGAGTTATCAAAGAAACGACAAAGAAATTTAACAATTCGCCAACCTTTCAGCCCTAATCGACTGGGCCATGGAACTCTTCGAAGCCTGTCATGGCAACTAAACATCCTTCGCTAACTAACCCCATATTTTAATTGCTACCGCCAGAGCTAAACGAATTTCCAGTAAACTATAAACTCCACATCTTATTACTTACGTAATCTCACTTTAGCCCTGCACAGACCTTCACAAAAATAAACATGAAGGGTTACCGTTACGATCGCTTGAACGGAAAAGGAGGCGGAAAAGCAAATTTTGTAAAACACAACATCTCTCACAGCAGAGAAAGCACACCTCCACTTTCAGAACTAGGAGCTAAAGATTGCCAATATTGATACCATCCATGAGAAGACTGCTCTCATAGCTGCAAATGTATGCACTCCCAGTGTTTTGGATGAAGAAGAATTTTCTCAACTATTTGACACACATGGCAAAGTCGACCTTTGCGGAAACGTAAATGCGAAACATCAGCTATGAAATAGTCGAGAATCTAACCAAAGGGGCGAGCAACTCCTTGCGCTCGAATACAGACTTCAATCTGTCACCGTCGGCGCAGATGAAACTGCTTACCACCCACACGTCGCCCATCGTCGAAAAGATATACTGGATATCGCTATTGTACAAAATTGGGACACAGACTTAAATCTCCAAATGTAGATACGGAAGTACAACTTCAAACAGCCAAGATCTTTATTGTACAGCATTTATTGTGATGACATCTTTCAGCAAACTACGTTGGCATCATCAGATCTTTGAAGCATATATCAGCATCTTCACACACACTAGGACCAGATGTAAACGGGTGTAGTACAATTTACCGTAAACAGGGACAACGCCGTGGAATGTAAGACACCTTCTACAGTACATTTCAACGAATCTTCGCCAAAAGCATCTTATGTCGTCTCATATCACAAGACGGTATTTCATTAATGTGAGATTCAGGCATAATATAAATATTACATAAAACAACGAACGTATTGCCCTGATTGTACACAGTCATATTCGTACGTTGGCAGAATGAAGACTTAGATTGTCAAGTAAGCATCATACAGGTTACAACTAGCCACCATGAGGTACCGTGATAGTAGTCGCAAACAAAAATAGATCGGAGTCACATAATGTTCAAAGACGAGCCAACTATGCAAGAACGTTACTCTATAGGCATACAATAAATAAATAATCCAAATCATGGTATGTTAGACTTACTTTGTTATATTTCCGACCTATTTTGTTACAATTGTAATTTAAAACCACATCAAGAAATGTAACAGGAGGCACTATACTTTCAATGTATCGTTTAACACACTAGTAGTTAAGCCCGTGATTTGGCGTGTTCGTATTATAAAAACAAATACAATAAAGTACACATGTCATAAAATGCACGCAGCATAAAGCCTCAACAATCTGTTTGGCACCTCGGTGTAGTTCAGCAAATATGAAGCAACTACTAAGGGAATATCTAGTGTTCTATTCGTAACTACTGGAAACACGTTATTACAAGTACGAAACCAAACAATGGAATCACTTACCTGGCTTTATGGAATCACAATTTACGCTGTCAACATGTAGCTCAATGTGTGAGTACTAGCATGGTGCTCGAGGTCTTGGTGTGAAAGACACAAATGACAAGAGCACAGGAATAATTTAGTAAAAACAAATTACCAAATATCATCAAAAACAGTGAAAAACATTTCTCACTAGATTATAACTGGTTATTCAATAAATTATTCGGAGATAGTTTCTTATAACTGTAAGTTCTTATATTTTCTAAGACACCCAATCTTTTCCCCTTTTGTACGAGACTGTCATACGACGAATGCAAGTAATGTTATGTTTCCTAACATGACCTCCGAACGTCGTTTTATCACGCGTACTAGTGTGTTCCTTAAGTCTCGTAAAAAAGACTACCCCGTCTGTCCCACATAAAAACCACTGCATTCGTCACGCAGTAATTTGTAAACACCCGCTGTATTATACCAGTTCGGTGTTAAAGTTTGTTATTAAATTAGAAATAACTATAACACAGTGATAACTCAAGCAGCTAAATTGTTCAAGCAAAATAATGTCGTACAAATCGCTATGAAATTTAATATGGCACACAGAAATAAAATCGACAATGAAAAAGGAAAACGGTATGTCAAGATGACGAATACGATTATAACAAACTTATGCTCACAGGTTAAGACACACAAGGTTAGCTGAATGATAAGGGCTAATGTTGGTAACACATCGTCACCTAATTACAGACTAAATAAGCTGTTAAAAAAGAAATTAAAAGAGGTGCTTTTTCTGCGAACCCCAAAAATGTAAAAAATAGTAAGGAACTTGCATATTGTTTGAAGGACATTCAGATTCATTGAATAGATAAATCCTTTGATATAACGAACATCTATACGAACATCACATTTGGGGAGTCTCTTGAAATAATAAATAAACGTTTGTTTACTCATTGTAAGGTAAGTCGTTGAGAAATTGTTGAGTTGACTGAGTTGCTTGAATTACCACTGTCTTACAATTATTTCCAAATCAATTATAAATTTTGCCACCAAAATAAGAAATTGGCTTTGGGTAAAAGTCCGGCTGCAACCATGGCAGACATGTTTAACAACAACTTAAAAAGTAGCTTTTTCGTCGGAACAGTAATCTCAAAGTAAAAAAAAAGAAGCATATACTATAAACGTTACGTAGATGATATTATTGTCCTGATAAAGGGTATTGAATTAGATGTTCAGAATTATATAACAACTTTGAAAACAATGTACAAGAAAATTTTTTTCAATAAAAAAATGAGCAGGCCAACACTAACTCTTACAGCGTCATTCTTCTAAATTTGTGCATTGTTAAGAGGATGCACATATTAAGCTCATAACGTGAAATTAAATAAGGAATTTTAATGTACCAAGAAAGATTTTTCTTCCTACAGTCTTTGTCTAGCGATACTGAAACATCCTAGAGGTCAAATTTGCGTTATAGAACTGATTCGAACTGAGACTTATGTCGTAATAGGGCTACGCTCTCAACAGCTATACTATCTTAGTACGCCCTGCAGTCTGGCACTAAGCACATTCTGGCAGTATAACCTAATAGCCAAATGACAGGAGAGATACGCGCAAAGTTAAGAATGGTCTGGGTTAGAGCCCAGTTTCGGTAGAAATTGAAATCCGCCAGAAATTTTCGTATTGTCTACGTTCAGCAGACGACTGTCTGATTCATTCTGGATACGATGAAATCTTTCAGTCCGCTCATATTACATCATAGAAAAAGTATCATCCAACAACAGTATCGTAAAGACCAGCTATACGTTGGTCGAATGAATCTTTATGGTTACGTGTTCTCAAGGTATTGACCACATCATTATGTCAAGAGCGACGATTGCGTTGTATCAAAATCTTGGAAGGTTTTCTTCTTTTTTACATTCGGGCATGGGATTTAAGTATTGGCGAATGTAAGACAAGTTTGTTTGTGTTTCACACGAGGATGTTATTTCGGGCCGGAGACTGGATTAAGTAAATTTTGTCTGATGGATCTTTGTTTAATAGGATCAGACTGATCCTTTTTTTTTCTTTTTTTAAAAAAAGAAAAAGATCTACTTATGTTACTTACTTACTTGCTTCCTTCACTTAAGAAAGTTCACTAGGAAAACAGATGACACTTCTCAACTAGACATAGACCTGATGGAGTAGATATGTTCTTTCCTTCCTCCCACCTTTGAACAAACTTATCCAGTCAGTTATAGGCGAACTCCAAACCATATTTCAACTTTTTTAACAGTATTTATTTACCTTCTTGCTGCCCATTCATTTAACCAATTACTGTCTTACGTAATATTTTAACAACTTACTTATTCATTTAACATGTTTACACGGAAGTTTCTATACATTTCAATCTCTTGATAACTATGTATTGTCACTCAAAGTAACACAAACATACACCATCACCCGAATGAAAAATGCTCCTGTCACAGCACAAAAAAGGCGAATATGTGCTGGGCAGTCTCTAGAGGTTGCACAACACTCTCTCTCATTAAAAACACCGTCAATCAGATTAATATTCATATTTTAGGTCATGATCTCTATATTCCCCAGTACTATATTTGGTATGTGTGGTTTATGACTTTTTAAATGAGGAAATTGTTGTCAGAATGTTCATGTAACTGCACATGTAGCCTGTAGAGAACTTGTACTCTTAGGGCCATAGTGGAGGCGACAGAGAATAGTGAGAAAGTGGGATTGCGGACCATAAATGCTGTGTCTATCGGCATGGGTGTGCGAGTGACTCAGGGAAGCAGCGCTCTGTGAACTGTACCTACAGAGGGACTTCAGGCAGTGGCAGTGGTTCACAAAATGTTTTACCTGGGTCAGGCGACAGACTGTCACGAAGGTGGTCAGTTGGTGGAAAGTGGATGGAGACAGCCATTTAAGAGATACTGCTGTAATCTGAGTTTTTGTGTAAACAGTGGGATGGTCATAAAACGCCAAGCACTCTCTTGTAAGAAGCTCAGACGATATGGACAGAGCTGCTGATGCACATATTTAGTGGAGGCAAGACTGTAACTCCCCCGATGCCAGGAAGTTGCCAGGTTCTTTTAGCGCATGTCAAAAACATATATTTCATGGACATGACTGTCTGGGAAGCTTAAGAGCCCTCTTTCAGTAATTGGAAAAGGTCACAAGGGAAAGATTAAATGAGGGACTGTGGTCACATCTAAGTAGAGGTTTTTTTGCCGAAACGTGACCATGCTTACTGTGAGAACGACGCCTCCCTAGTCTAAAATCTTCTTTTTTCAAACGAGAGATATTTTGAGTCGCTGATTGGCTCCTCTCAGGATATGCAAAACAGAGGCTTGCTTGCTTTGCTGCCTTTTTTTTCCTACCAATTGCACCAACGTGGAAGTGCGTCATCTTCTCGTACATACCGTGTGTCACGAGAGAGAACTTGTCCGTCCTGAGTCGGCCGTCTGACGTTCGTCTAACTCACAGTCGTGCCTGCGAGTCAAACTGGTTTCGCCAGAGAAGCGAATGTGTGCACCTCATACTGAAATCTGCTGGGATTTCAGGGCTCTGATAGGGAAATTTCCCGTAGGGTTGTTAAACGCCGCAAGCATCTCGTGGTCGTGCGGTAGCGTTCTCGCTTCCCACGCCCGGGTTCCCGGGTTCGATTCCCGGCCGTGTCAGGGATTTTCTCTGCCTCGTGATGGCTGGGTGTTGTGTGCTGTCCTTAGGTTAGTTAGGTTTAAGTAGTTCTAAGTTCTAGGGGACTGATGACCATAGATGTTAAGTCCCATAGTGCTCAGAGCCATTTTTTTGTTAAACGCTATTCGCAGCTCCCTGTTCTCCGTGAACCATAGTGTGTGGTTTACTTGGTCGTAGTTGATTCCATTTCAGCAGAATTCGGCCTCACAGTGGATTCAGGTAAAACAAGTCTGGTTGCGTTGTGAAAGGGATTAATTCGGAGGAGAATTTGTTTAGCTTCCACTCCAATGAAAGCTTAGCAAATCTAGTGCCATCCCTTTTTTGATCTGTGTTTGTCATTTCTATGAGCTCGTTGTAGTTGTAAAATGATGAATAAAAACTTGTCATTATCTTTGTAAACTTAAATACGCCAGTGATCTCGTTCATATTTCCTCAACTATCCACCGATTTCATTTTTCTTTTCTTTTCTTAAAAGAAAAACATCGGTACACCAGGAATTCAAGGTTCAGTCTTGCTAAATTAGTTAATTTGACTGTTAATTTGAGTTCTACAAGTATTTGCAGACATGCGCAACAAAAGCGCCGTGAGTAAATTCACTAATTTTCATAAATAAAAAATTAAGGACGTAGCTCACGATTTGAAGGTTATTGAGAACAATAACATTTAGCATCAGTCGGAGATATATTTATGACTAAAGCAAGCGACGGCTTGCAGACGTAGTGGTGTAAATGAAGGGAGCTAACTTTCCGACTGAACTGGCACTGGAAAGATATTTAAATCAAAAACATCTTGACATGATCGTGCTTTTTTCCTTGTTCATATTAGTACTCACATCATGTAATACAATGCATCGTGTCAAGTAAATTAACATGATAAATTTTGTCATGTCATCACGTCTTCCAGAATGGAGTTTTTCATGTCATGCTGCATGACACAACGTCTCATATTTCTTTTTACATGCCCACCCTCGAATACTTTCTATAAGAGATGCACATTGCCCTCCCCCCTCTAGGACACTTCCTATTGTAATTGCAACTCACTCCTTTTTTTTTTGTCATCAGCCTTCTGACTGGTTTGATGAGGCCCGATACGAATTCCTCTCCTGCTAACGTTTTCATCTCAGAGCAGCACTTGCAACCTACGTCCTCGATTATTTACTGGATGTATTCCGATCTCTGTCTCATTCCTCTGCAATTTTTGCTCTCTGCAGCTTCCTCTAGTACCATGGAAGTCATTCCCTCATGTCTAAACAGATGTTATATCATCCTGTCCCTTCTCCTTATCAGTGTTTTCCACATATTCCTTTCCTCTCCGATTCTACTTATAGTCTCCTCAACCCTTACCTTATCAGTCCGCCTAATTTCCAACATTCGTCTGTAACACCACATCTCACATGGTTAGATTCCCTTGTGTTACGGTTTTCCCACAGTCCATGTTTTACTATCATAGACTGCTGTACTCCAGACGGACATTCTCAGAAATTTCTTCCACAAGGCCGATATTTGATATTAGTAGACTTCTCTTGGCCAGGAAAACCTTTTTTGCAATAGCTAGTCTGCTTTCGATGTCCTCCTTGCTCCGTCCGTCATGGTTATTTTACTGCCTAGGTAGCAGAATTCCTTAACGTCATCTACTTCGTGACCATCAATTCCGATGTTAAGTTTTCCACTGTTCTCATTTGTACTACTCCTCATTACCTTCGCCTTTCTTCAATTTACTTATTAGACTGTCAGTAGATCATGTAACTCTTCTTCACTTTCACTCAACATAGCAATGTCATCAGCGAATCGTATCATTGATAGCCTTTCATTTTGAATTTTAATTCCACTCCTGAATCATTCGTTTATTTCCGTCATTGCTTCTTCGATGTATACATTTAATATAAGGGGCGAAAGGCTATATCCTTGTCTTATACCCTTTTTAATACGAGCACTTAGTTCTTGGTCCACTCTTATTGTGCCCTCTGGGGCTGTTGTACATATTGTATGTGACCCATCTCTCCCTATAGCTTACCTCTACTTTTTTCTGAATTTGGAACATCTTCCACACTTTTACATTGTCGCACGCTTTTTCGAGATCGACAAATCCTATGAACGTGTCTTGATTTTTCTATAGTCTTTATTATCCGCAACGTCAGAATTGCCTCTCTCGTGCCTTTACTTTTCCTAAAGCCAAACTGATCGTCATCTAGCGCATCCCCAGTTTTCTTCTGTATATTACTCTTGTAATCAACTTAGATGCGTGAGCTGTTAAGCTGATTCTGCTATAATTCTCGCCCTTTTCAGCTCTTGCCGTCTCTGGAACTGTGGGGATGATATTTTTCCTAAAGTCATATCGTATGTCTCCAGACTCATACATTCTACACACCAACGTGAATAGTCGTTTTGTTGCTACTTCCACCAATGATTTTAGAAATTCTGATGGAACGTTATCTATAACTTACGCCTTATTTGACCTTAAGTGCTCCAAAGCCCTTTTTAATTCTGATTCTAATACCGGATTCCCTAACTCTTAATGTAACAACCCTTGCTTTTATTGTGAACGAACGTTGTTTTGACTTTCCTGTATGATGAGTCTATCCTTCCGACAATCATTACTTTTTCTATGTCTTCAGATTTTTCCCGGAGCCATTTCGTCTTAGTTTCCCTGCACTTGCTATTTATTTCATTCCTCAGCGACTTATATTTCTGTATTCCTGAGTTTCCCAGATCATTTTCGTACTTGCTCCTTTCATCAATCAAATGAAGTATTTCCTCTGTTACCAACAGTTTCTTCGCAGTTACGTTCTTTGCACCGATGTTTTCCTGCCCAACTTCTGTAACGGCATTTTTAGGGATGTCTATTTTTCTTCAACTGTACTGCCTACTGAGCTATTTGTTTTTGCTGTATCTATAGCTTTAGAGAACTTCAATCTATCTAATCATTCCTTAGTACTTCCGTATCCCATTTCTTTGCGTATTGATTCTTCTTGACTAATGTCTTAAACTTCAGCATACTCTTCATCACTACTATATTGCGATCTGAGTCTAGATATGCTCCTGCTTACGCCTTACAATCCAGTATCTGAATTCGGAATTTCTGTGATGTAATCTAACTGAAATCTTCTCGACCTTTTCCAGGTATATCTACTCCTCTTGTGATTCTTCAACAGGATTTTCGCTATTACTAGCTGAAACTTGTTACAGAAATCAGTTAGTCTTGCTCCTCTCTCAGTCCTTGTCGCAATCCCATATTCTCCTGTAACCTTTTCTTCTACTCCTCACAATTACATTCCAGTCCCCCATGACTATTACATTTCCCCGTTTACACACTGTATTACCCTTTCAATATCCTCATCCACTTTCTCTATCTCTTCATCTTCAGCTTGCGACGTCTGCATGTATACTTGAACTATAATTGCCGCTGTTGGTTTGCTGACGATTCTGATGAGAACAGCCGGTCGGGTGGCCGCGCGGTTCTAGGCGCTTCAGTCTGGAACCCCGTGACCGCTACGGTCGCAGGTTCGAATCCTGCCTCGGGCATGGATGTGTGTGATGTCCTTAGGTTAGTTAGGTTTAAGTAGTTCTAAGTTCTAGGGGACTGATGACCACAGATGTTAAGTCACATAGTGCTCAGAGCCATTTGAACCATTTGATAAGAACAACCCTGTCAATCAATTGTTCACAGAAACACACTCTCTGCCCTATCTTCCTATTTCTAACGAACCTTACTCCTGATATAGCATTATCTTCTGCTGCTGATACTCATCTGACCAGAAATTCTTATCCTCTTTCCACTTCACTTCACTGACACTACTATATCTTGACTAAGCCTTTGCCTTTCCCTTTTCAGATTTTCTAGTTTCCCTACCACGTTCAAGCTTCTGACATTCCACGCCCCGACTCGTAGATCGTTATCCTTCCATTGGCAGAAAATCTTTTTCTGATGGTAACCTCCCCATTGGCAGTCCCCTGCCCGGGATCCGAATGGGTAACTATTCAGGAATCTTTAGCCAATGGAGAGGTCATCATGACACTTCTTCAATTGCAGGCCACATGCCCTGTGGATACATGTTATATGCCTTTAATGCGGTGGTTTCCATTGCCTTCTGCATCCTCATGCCGTTGATCTTTGCTGATTCTTCCGCCGTTTGGGGTAGTTTCCCACTTGAAGGACAGGGGAGTGCGCTGAACCTCTGTCCACTCCTACGCCCTCTTTGACAAGGCCAATGGCAAAATGAGGGCGATTTCTTATGCCGGAAGTCTTCGGCTGCCAATGTTGATTATTAAACAAAATTTAAGCAGCGGCGGGATTTGAACCCAGGACTGAAGACTTTTGATTATGAATAAAAGACGCTACGCCTAGATCATAAATATTCATCTATTTGTTCTTCGAACAATATACGCGTAACAGGGGTGTACGTTTGGGGGAGAAACGGTGGCTTCGGGGAAGAAATCCATCCCTCACCCACGCAGAAACCAAAAAATTGCTTAGCGCCAGAATAAGAATAAATTCACCTTTACAAATTTTATTGCTTCAGGAAAACTTTATTATTTATCACACGTAGGCTCTTCAACCTTTGCTATTACATATATTTTATTGTGGCTGGAGAATCTTCTGGATTTTGGGCACAGCATCAAGATGCTTGTGTCCACACACGTTAAAGCAACCAGATAAGTCCAAAAGCTAGTTCTCTTCTTTTGCCTCTTTTGTGGTGTGATGGGAACATTTTTCACTAACATTCCTAACTTTTATTCTACTTTAATTGTGACATTAGAACAGCATAGCTGACAGACAGTGTAATTTGACACGACGACGACTGAAAAAAATGTGTGTGAAATCTCATAGGACATAACTGCTAAGGTCATCAGTCCCTAAGCTTACACACTACGTAACCTAAATTAACCTAAGGAGAAACACACACACCCATGCCCGATGGAGGACTCTAACTTCCGCCGGAACCAGCCGCACAGGCGACGACTGATCCGGTGTAGGTTGCTTATACCGTGGCAACGGATAACGCTTTCAGGAAACAACAGTACGATCATTAATTACATGAAACTTTCTACCTTATTACAAAATTTGAACCGATTCGCACAACTTTGAAACACAGAAATTGAGCGCGTAAAAAACACAGTCGTAAAATTCGCGGTTTTGTATACGAGTTTTCAACTTTATCGTAAGAATGCATTTTTTGTTTATTTTATTCACTTCAAATCGTTTCCGCGGATTCTATTCACGTAAGAGCGAATTTTACATGTTACATTTAGCCCGAATTCAAACCATTACACCTCGACAACGTATAAAGATTATTGGATAAAAATTTTAATTTTTCCTATACCCATTTACCTTAGAACAATGTTTGAACCGTCTCGTGCATTTTTTAAAGTATAGAAACGGTGCGCTTAAAAATAACCCAAAACAAGTGTTTTTGTTGTTTTCGCACGTAAAATCCAATCACTGCACATACAAATGGTCCATTAGCTGAGCATTAATATCAGCCAAATCAAAATATTTTGCAAAAGGAGGAATCGATTCGCACAATTTACCTGGGTGGCAGCTCATGTGTGTCGTTCAAACCTTGCTTAATGCACTGTAACATAGTTACAGTACGACCAACGTTCGAATGGCTATACAAATGGCTGCTAGTTCAGGCTAAACCAAAATTTTTCCACACCACATTCCTAGCTGAAACATGAATCGAGCATTAGCACAAGCCAAAAACATGATTCTGCGAGCAGCCCTTTCAGACATATTAGTTACTACACTTCTGTGCTGTACGATTGTTATTTTTGTTATTAATGCAGTACCATTTTATGTAAAGTACTTCCATTGGGGAAGTTAATAACTGACATCATTGATATAATTAAAAGCGGCGCGGAGTGGCCGCGCGGTTAGAGGCGCCGTGGCACTAATTGCGCGGCCTCTCCTGCCGGAGGTTCGAGTCCTCCCTCGGGCATGGGTGTGTGTGTGTGCTGTCTTTAGCGTAAGTTAGTTTAAGTAGTGTGTAAGTCTAGGGACCAATGACGTTAGCAGTTTGGTCCCTTAGAAATACACACACATTTGAAAATTTTTTATAATTAAAACTGCAAACACACAAACCTTTTTTCCGATAGTCTATACGTTAGCGAAAACTAAATAAAAGTCACCACAATGGTTCCTGATATTAGCCTTAACATACGACCAGTGAAACGCAGAGGTAGACGTTTCATAATATGTATGTATAAATTACGAATCCGTGTTATTGGTCTCTTGTCTGTGAAGAAGAATCGGCCGTGCTGTCCTGGATCACTTATCGACTATTTTGTTGAACATATGTCACTATGGTTTATTCCGTGTGGTGTTGTGTACGTTTTCACTCCCCTCGTATTCTGAAATGAATAAAGTGCTGAGCAATGTGCTCCGGCATTCCAGTTCCTGCACAGTAATTGTCACCGTCACCGTTAAGTCGATGTCCCATTCCATTCGGACTGCAGGGGTGGCCGAGCGGTTCTAGGCGCTACAGTCTGGAATCGCGCGACCGCTACGATCGCAGGTTCGAATCCTGCCTCGGCCATGGATGTTTGTGGTGTCCTTAGGTTAGTTAGATTTAAGTAGTTCTAAGTTCTAGGGGACTGATGACCTCAGAAGTTAAATCCCATTGTTCTCAGATCCAGAGCCCATTCCATTCTTTTATGTGGAAAGAAAATGTATCACCTCTTTTGAGGGTATAATGTATTTCATTTTTATTATTTCCCACAAATTGGGAAGGAACGCAGAGACGTATCGTCCTTTCGTTCCTACATCCCAGCCCTCTTGCCATTCTCGTATAATGAATGAAGTGATTTCCTGCTTGTTTGCTCTACCTTCTAACGTCTTCCTCCCTTATTTCTGATTTCTAGGTCTACCGGACGTATTCCTGATATTACTTTGTGCGATCTTCCTTAGCAATGTTTGAAGCTGTAAGTCTCAGTGATACACTCGTCTACATCCTGTGCAGAGGTAGTTAAAATTTACTGATGAAATTCTCTTGAGCTTGATTTAAAAACCACTACCTTTTGGTCAAGTGCTCCTCAGCCATTGTCAAGCGGTGGCTGTCTTTTGGTTGCCGCTGCCGTCCTTAAATACCAGCGCTGCCTTCAGTGACGCCGGTGGTGCTCGCTCTAGCGCCATGAAGACCGAATCGATTTTATGCTTCATTAGGAGCCGCCTAGTCTTCCCTGTTACTGTACCACAGAAAGTCAAAAATGCCAGCTTCCTCGTGTGTTCCTCTGGCGCCTACTGCATAAGTTTCTTCACAAGATGGCTTGCGAAATCCGGCGATTGTTGCGGCCGTTTTCAAAAATGGTTCGAATGGCTCTGAGCACTATGGGACTTAACTGCTGAGGTTATCAGTCCCCTAGAACTTAGAACTACTTAAACCTACCAAACCTAAGGACATCACACACATCCATGCCCGAGGCGGGATTCGAACCTGCGACCGTAGCGGTCGCACGGTTCCAGACTGTAGCGCCTAGAACCGCTCGGCCACTACGGCCGGCTGGCCGTTTCCCTTCAATACTTTTCGTAAGTGGTTCAGTCCCTTTGGAAGGCTTTCACCGTCTAGAACGGCTTTCGCTCGATGCATCAATGTCCGTTGAACAGAACCTTTCTGTGAAGGATGGTGACAGCTGGTAACTTGCAGATATCGGTCAGTGTTCCCGGGTTTCCGGTAAACACTGTGACCGAGACACCCGTTTCTTCACGGCGAACGTCAAGGAAAGGCTAGGCACTAACTGTTGCTACCTAAATCGTGAACTTGACGTTGGCATGGATGCTGCTGATATCGTCCAAGAATTGGTGCATGGTTAAGATTTAGTTATTTTGACCCTATGCACTCGCACACTGGCATGGAAGCAAATGTAGCTGCTTGATAATTCCTGGTGATACTCAGACGTAGGGTGAACTGACTTTAGGCAATCGTAGCTACTCTTATCGTTAGACATAGCGATCTTCGGCAGACAATTTCGATGGGTTTATAAAAACATTGCTTCTCAGCGACATGCAACCGCAAGTATTTTGTTACTACGCATTTGTTGTCCAGTTGTGATTTATATTTGACTTCCAATGTGGACATACATTTTTGCCTGTCGTTAAAAGTTCGTGCCACTTGTGGATAAGGGAATTCCACATTGCTTTATGGAGTTTGGCCTGTTGACCGACGTATTGGTAATAGCCGTGCACCAGGTAGTTTCGATCTGCCAGTTCTGCGAAATAATCTTTCGATTCTGTGGAGAAATCCAAGGAAACACCCGTGTCAGTTTCATATTCTTACTATTGATGTTGTATGTCGTTGTGAAATTCCGAAATTTGAATATCTCTGTTTTATAGTAATGAGTTATTGAATCCTTGTAAAGTCTCGTCCTCCCGTCTGAGATGCTTCCGAGAATCGGTACCATTCATCAAAGGCCCCGTTTTCGTTAGTGTAGCTACAAGTCTGTATAAATTAAGTATACGAAGTATGGTACCTTGCCCATGATATTTCTTTCTTATGATTAGTGTACTATTTCGTTGTCCATGATTTAGCCTTTTTCACATGTATAAACACTGCATAGGTCAAGGAAGTGATCCTGAAAAAAGTCTTAGTAGTAAATTAAGACTGAATTCCTACTTGTAATCTGATCCACCAAGTTATCGTGCAATTGTACCTCTCTCTCTCTCTCTCTCTCTCTCTCTCTCACACACACACATAGGTATATATATATATATATATATATATATAGAGAGAGAGAGAGAGAGAGAGAGGTACAATTGCACGATAACTTGGTGGATCTCTCTCTCTCTCTCTCTCTCTCTCTCTCTCTCTCACACACACACACACACACATATATATATATATATATATATATATATGTGTGTGTGTGTGTGTGTGTGTGTGTGTGTGTGTGTGTGTGTGAGAATCATTAAGAATCATTGTGCACAAATATCATTTAACCATTACAATGAAGTTACGGCATATTTACAGTGAAGCCCCAAAGAAACTAGTATAGGCATGCGTATTCAAATACAGAGACATGAAGAAAGGCAGACGACGGCACTGCTGTCGCCAACGCCTATATAACATAACAAGTGTGTGGCGCAGTTAGATCGGCATCTGATGCTACAATGAATGGCAGGTTACCAAAATTTAAGTGAGTTTGAACGTGGTGCTATACTCGGCACACGAGCGATGTGACACAGCATCTCCGAGGTAGCGATGAAGTGAGGATTTTCCCATATGACCAACTCACGAGTGCACCGTGAATATAAGGAATCGGAAAAGTATCAACTCTCAGACATCACAGCGGCCGGAGAAAGATACTGCAAGAACGGGACCAACGACGACTGCAACGAATCGTTCAACCTGACAGAAGTGCAACCCTTCCGCAAATTGCTGCAAATTTCAGTGCTGGGCCATCAACAAGTGTCAGCCAGCAAACCATTCAACGAAACATCATCGATATGGGCGTTTGGAGCCGAAGACCCACTCGTTTCACATTGAGGACGGCACAACAAAAAGCTTTACACCTCGCCTGGGCCCTTCAACGCCAACGTTGGGCTGTTGATGACTAGAAAAATGTTGCCTGGTCGGACGAGTCTCGTTTCAAATTGTATCGAGCGGATGGATGTGTAGGGGTATGGAGACAACATCATGAACCCATGGGGACTTTTCAAGCTGGTGGAGGCTCTGTAATAGTGAGGGGCAAGTGCAGTTGAAGTGATGTGGGACTCCCGATACATCTAGATACGACTCGGAAGACAATACGACACCCCATACGTCCGGAATTCCTCAGGAGTAGTTCCAGGTACTCTTTTCTGAGTTTAAACACGCCCTCTGGCCACCTAACTCCCCAGAAATAAGCATTAATGAGCATATCTGGGATGCCCTGCAACGTGCTGTTCAGAAGAGATCTCCACCCCCTCGTACTCTTACGTATTTATGGACAACCATGAAGGTTACGCGGTGTCAATTCCCTCCAGCACTACTTCAGACATCAATCGAGTCCATGCAGCATCGTGTTTCGGCACTTGTGCGTGCTCGCGGAGCCTTACACGATATTAGGCAGGTGTTCCATTTTCTTTGGCTATTCATTGTATGTCCTATCCATTTGAAAGTACAGTTCACATGATATAGCTGATTTTCAAAATTAGTAATTAAATAATGATGAATGGAAATATGTACTAAACACTGATTCCTGATTTTCTAAATCACTTCATGGCAGTTGAGGTCTGATTTCCTACACAAGGATTTTCTACCTAACTGAAAACCTAGATAGAACCTATATTTAATTATCTTGATATCGATTAAGCGTTAAAACCTTAACGAAGCCATCCATCGATATTCTCAGTCTATTGCACTTGCTGCACCATTCCTGTAATACGTTTCAGAGTGTCAGCCCTCTGTGTAAGCCTGTATTGCCATAAATTCTTCAGAGTGCCTTCTAAATGTATAATCGGCACGTCATACAATACATTCAGCAACATTTTAAAATAAAGTAACGTATACAATATGGAAAGTAATAAAATTCTGAGCCGTATAACTGAATATACATGAGAGGAACACGCACTCTTTCATTAAAGCGTGTCTGATTTACGTCCAGTAGAAATTTTATTGCATTTCGTGCAGCGGAACTCCAAAAATGTTAGTTGGAATCACAATATGCGCGAGCTTTATTAAATGTTTTATTCAAAGTATAAAATGCGGCGTACAAACATACACTCAATGCTGTGTTGCTATTCCTCCACTGCAAGCCGCTGTCATAAGAAACGTTAAGAGGGCCATGTACAATTCACGTCAATTCACACAATATGAAATTGTGCTTCATAATATGTAACTGTTTTGTTAACATTATAATATTGGATAATCCGTGTGCCTGTTTAATTGATGGAATTTAATTCACATAACTGATTTCGAAATTAGGCAATTTCATCTTCAGACAAGTTTGTGGTGGATCAAATTGTATGCTTTCGAAATCGGTCCATTAATTCAGTACCATCAACAAAATGCCTGAATGGATTATTCAATAGCAGTATATTAATGAAACACAGCTGAACGCCTCTAAAATACCATCAATGAGGAATCTCATCAAAATAACAGTTTTGTCCCTTTAGACTGTTTGCTCCTTCCTATTTTTCGTTTCATGTATTTAGGTGTGTTATTATTACAATTTTAAGTCAAGGCACAATCAGCAGACTCCAGTATTCTAGAAAAGTAAATTATTTTCGCATTGTTATCATTTTCAGATCGTGGAAATGAATTAAAATAATTGAACGTAAAGTACTCACTACAATTCTCTCCAGCTTGTGTTTTCTCGCATAATTAATTTTCCTGTAATCTTTCGATCCCTTTTTCGGAAAGTATAACTGAAACATCAGACCTGCAACCAAACAACCAATTCGGCTCTTCTTTTTCTGCCACCCATTCTCAGTCCATCGCCACGAACACTGCACTGAACGCTTGAACTGAGAGAACTGACAATGGAACTGAGGAGATACCCGAATGCAGTATACACACATTCTGTTTAGATACACTATGTGATCAAACGTATTCAGACAGCTGGCCGAAAATGACTTACCAATTCGTGGCGCCGTCCATCGGTAATGCTGGAATTAAATATGGTGTTGGCCCACCCTTAGCCTTATTGACAGCTTCCACTCTCGCAAACACACGTTCAGTCAGGTGCTGGAAGGTTTCTTGGGGAATTGCATCCCATTCCTCACGGAGTGCTGTATTGAGCGGAGGTATCGATGTCGGTCGGAGAGGTCTGGCACGAAGTCGGATTTCCAAAACGTCCCAAAGGTGTTCTATACGATTCAGGTCAGGACTCTGTGCAGGAGAGTCCATTACAGGGATGTTATTATTGTGTAACCACTTTGCCACTGGCCGTACATTATGAACAGGTGCTCGATCGTGTTGAAAGATGCAGTCGCCATCCCCGGATTGCTCTTCAACAGTTGGAAGCAAGAAAGTGCTTAAAACATCAATGTAGGCCTGTGCTGTGAGAGTGTCACGTAAAAAAACAGGGTGTAAGCCCCCACCATGAAAAACACGACCACACCGTAACACCACCAAATACGAATTTTACTGTTGGCACTACACACGATGGCAGATGAGGTTCACTGTGTATTCTCTATACCCGAATGCTGCCATCGTATCGCCACATTGTGTACCGTGTTTCGCTGCTCGACACAACTATTTTCCACTGTTCAGTCGTCTAATGTTTACGCTCCTTACACTAAGCGAGGCGTCGTTTGGCATCTACTGGCATAATGTCTGGCTTATGAGCAGCCGCTCGACCATGAAATCCAAGTTTTCTCACCTCCCGCCTAACTGTCTAGTACTTTCAGTGGATCCTGGTGCGGTTTGGAATTCCTGTGTGATGGTGTGCCTATTACACATTACGACCCTCTTTAACAGTCGGCAGTCTCTGTCAATCAACAGACGAGGTCGGCCTGTACGGTTTTGTGCTGTACGTGTCCCTTCACGTTTCCCTTTCACTATAACATCTGAAAAAGTGGACCTAAGGATGTTTTGGAGTGTGGATATCTCGCTTACAGACGTATGACACAAGTGACACCCAACCATCTGAGCACTTTCGAAGCCCGGAGTTCTGCGGAGCGCCCCATTCTGCTCTCTCACGGTGTATAATGACTACTGAGGTCGCTGATACGGAGTACCTGGTAATAGGTGGCAGCACAATGCACCTAATATGAAAAACGTATGTTTTTGGGGGTGTCCAGATACCTTTGATCACAGTGTGGAAGTGCAGGATTTTTACTTCCATAGATAGCTGTACCGCTGAACTGAAAGTATGTTACAGGCTCTTTTGTCCTGATGTATGGTTGATAGTAGTTTGCTTCTGATAATCGAACCGTTATTGATTATTGCGCTTAAAAATAACAGAATTACATCATTTTGTCTACAGAATTACCCCAGTTCTGACGATAAGGAGCTACGCGTTCTTGATTGCGCTGTGTATCACTGATGTCGTATCTGGTCGATAAACTGTACTAATATTGGAGACACCTGCGCAGTTCTGTCACGCTGCACAAGAGCCTCGCGTTTTCGGACGATAAACTGCGTGTTTCCCCCGATAGTCGTGTAGTGCACACAGTCACTTCGTCGCTAGTCACCTGGACTAAACGAGTTGCTCACACAAAGAAGGTGTGCTTTTAGATTTACTGAATATTGTTGTTGTTGTTGTTGTTGTTGTGGTCTTCAGTCCTGAGACTGATTCAGCCCTCCATGCTACTCTATCCTGTGCAAGCTCCTTCATCTCCCAGTACCTACTGCAACCTACATCCTTCTGAATCTGCTTAGTGTATTCATCTCTTGGTCTCCCTCTACGATTTTTACCCTCCACACTGTTCTCCAGTACTAAACTGGTGATCCCTTGATGCCTCAGAACATGTTCTACCAACCGATCCCTTCTTCCAGTCAAGTTGTGCCACAAACTTCTCTTCTACCCTATCCTATTCAGTACTTCCTCATTAGTTATGTGATCTACCCTTCTAATCTCCAGCATTCTTCTGTAGCACCACATTTCGAAAGCTTCTATTCTCTTCTTGTCCAATTATTATCAATTATTATATATTATACTTATATTATACAATAATTTATTACGTTCAACATTGCTTGGATTTTAAAGTGTTCACACTATCGTTTTCAGCACTTGGTTGCAACCTTCAGATGCGATTAATTTGGTAAGAGACTCTTCAAGATAAACAATGCCAGCCAAGCATTCTGAACATCATGAAGCCTTATAATATACGACAGTGAAATAATCATCTTGTCACATGCGGGATCTTCGGAAATTGACCTTACAAACTGGAAAGTGAGAATATAAAACTTTGAACAGGAACACATATCCACAAACGTACCTGAGAGGTGGTTGCTGAGTACATGTTTGCAAGAGTAGGAGGACCAAACCCATTTAAGTACCCAGTATAACAATGCCCTTTTTACTTACTTTACTAATCGTGGTGGTGGTGGTGGTTAGTGTTTAACGTCCCGTCGACAACGAGGTCATTAGAGACGGAGCGCAAGCTCTGGTGAGGGAAGGATTGGGAAGGAAATCGGCCGTGCCCTTTCAAAGGAACCATCCCGGCATTTTCCTGAAACGATTTAGGGAAATCACGGAAAACCTAAATCAGGATGGCTGGAGACGGGATTGAACCGTCGTCCTCCCGAATGCGAGTCCAGTGTGCTAACCACTGCGCCACCTCGCTCGGTACTAATTGTGACATAACAGCACAGCACACTAATATTGGCGTAGATATCCAGGCTAAAATAACCGACTGTTAGCCAGTAAACTTTGATACGTGGTACTTACCAGAATTAACGAAAACGTGGAAGGGAGTCCCACCAATATAACTTTCTTTCCACACAACTTGTTTATTTAACAATATATAAACTGTGTTTTACAGATAATCGAAGCATTTAACCATAAAATTCTCCCTAAGAAAATGAACAAGTATGCAAAATTCTTCTGACCTTAAATCTTAACTTGAGTAAGCTTTTAATCATGGCAAAAGAAATCTAAAGCGCTGTATTGCAAAATAGCAAACAATATGACAATGAATACAACACGGCCAATCTTGCAGCCCGCCTGTTATCGGGTGAAACAGCAGTGTTTACTACCACGCTGGGCATTGTCTCTCTTATAGAGAAACATGAAAACTATGTAAGTACCAATGATGAGAAGAGTGATTCAGTTACTCAATACAGATGACTTAACTTTTAATTTGAAAACTGTAAATCGAAAGTTTCGGGGTTAATATGCTCACCTGTGCTTAAAGGTTAAATAGATTAGCAAAAAATTTGACAATGATAAGGCTTACTTCAAGAAATCAACTTCTTAATATCAATCGGCAAGCAAGGTGCGACTGTATCCCAACCCGACCCCTCTGACAATTTTATTTTGACTAAAGCCATGGTGACAGTTGGCTGTTAATATTTTCAGAGTTAAACTGATTATCAGTTATCAAGACCACTCTGATGAAGTGTGTTAAAGCATTACTTATGAACACTTATTACAAGAGAACTCACTCGGCAGAATCACAAGATCCAGCTAAAATACACCAATAACGACCCAGTCTTACACAGAAACAAACAGCGTAGTACAACAGATTATAACTAATGATTGAGAAATACAATTATAATCAAAGAACTGGGCCGGTTAACAGCTAAATCTAACCACAAGGTCCCTCTTTTGTTTACCGGCAACCTGTGCCTTAGTCCAATTGTTCCGGCTGTATTTAAGACCAAGGCTGATTAATTAAAACCTCAATTATCGGATACAAACCAGAAAGGAAAGGCAGTATAATAGCAGGACAAATTTTTAAACGGGAGCTAGTGTCCTAGTACAATACTACGGCCTACATTTACGACCAAAGAGCCGACCGAGTAAAACTCTGAGAATCGGGTACAAACCAGAAAATAATAAGGAGGGCAGGTAGACAATGAAACAAATCACCACGAGGATTGCAGAATGTAACTCCCCTTTATCAGCAAGCAGTTCCATGGACCCATTGTGCGTCGCAGCGATTGCTGAGAGGTACCGATGAAAGTCGGGTACCAGTGGGTCGTCTGACACGAATTTGCCAACCAACTGACGGGATGTGGGGCTGCTGCTTGTAGTGGATGCTGACCCCGGTGGAGAACTTTGGTATCTTCGATCTGCGCAGGCCCTCCTTGTGCAGAGCATGGCTTCGGCCGCTCGGATCACGAGACCGCCTCTTGTCGCGACGCTAACGCCAATCCCCAAACTTCGTGCCTCCCTCTCGGGCGAGTTAAGATCTTCTAAGGACACAGCCCACAGATACCAACTCTTCCTCACATACAATACTGGCTATTAAAATTGCTACACCAAGAAGAAATGTAGATGATAAACGGGTATTCATTGGACAAATATATTATACTAGAACTGACATGTGATGACATTTTCACGCAATTTGGGTGCATAGATACTGAGAAATCAGTACCCAGAACAACCACCTCTGGCCGTAATAACGGCCTTGATGCGCCTGGTCATTGAATCAAACAGAGCTTGGATGGCGTGTACAGGTACAGCTGCCCATGCAGCTTCAACACGATACCACAGTTCATCAAGAGTGGCGTATTGTGACGAGCCAGTTGCTCGGACACCATTGGCCATACGTTTTCAGTTGGTGAGAGATCTGGAGAATGTGCTGGCCAGCGCAGCAGTCGAACATTTTCTGTGTCCAGAAAGGCCCGTACAGGACCTGCAACATTTGGTCGTACATTATCCTGCTGAAATGTAGGCTTTCGCAGGGATCGAATGAAGGGTAGAACCACGGCTCTTAACACAGCCAGCATTCGCCGGGACAGATGAAAATCCGCCTTAAAAACTATCCACAGACTGGCCGGCACACCGGACCTCGACACCAAACTGCCGGGCACATTCGTGCTGGGGACTGGCACGCCTTCCCGCCCAGAAAGCAGTGCGTTAGACCGGGCGGGCAGTCATATATCAGAAAGCAAAGTTTCAGGCGTCAGACAGTTCCTTGCCTACATGCAACAAAAGCACATGACAAGAGTGCTTACACTGTTGAGTCAAACCATTATGGTAACTGCCTGCCACGAGATAGAATGCCACCTGGTGGCGTTGGGGGTACAAGATCAGGTAAGTGTTCCTCAGAGGAGCAAACAGTAATGGAAAACCATTATAGCGACCCTACGATCCGCAAATGGGAAAATGTACTGAGACGTGCCACTTTCACAGTGGGGTAAATTATTATGGCCCGGCGCTTGGGAACGAGCATCTCGGAAAAGGTGACAGCTGGTCACGTGTTACAGTTGTATTAGGACTGATGATAAAGTATCTGTACATCGCTGTGTCGATACATCGATCTTTCCTTAATATATCGATGCACATCGGTGACACATTTTTCACCGATGTATTGATGCCGATATGGCAATAACGAGTGGCGACATCATTTTATATTATAAACTACTGGACATTAAAATTGCTACACCAAGAAGAAATGCAGATGATAAACGGGTATTCATTGGACAAATATATTATACTAGGACTGACATGTGATTACATTTTCACGCAATTTGGGTGCATAGCTCCTGAGAAATCAGTACCCAGAACAACCACCTCTGGCCGTAATAAAGGCCCACCATTGACCAGACGTTTTCAATTGGTGAGAGATCTGGAGAATGTGCTGGCCAGGGCAGCACTCCACTATTTTTTGTATCCAGAAAGGCCCGTAGGGGACCTGCAACGTGCAGTCGTGCATTATCCTGCTGAAATGTAGGGTTTCGCGGGAATCGAATGAAGGGTAGAGCCACGGATCGTAGAACATCTGAAATGTAACGTCCACTGTTCAAAGTACCGTCAATGCGAACAAGAGGTGACCGATACGGGTGATACGTCAGTGTGCCGATGATGAATACGCGCTTCCAATGTGCGTTCACCGCGATGTCGCCAAACACGGATGCGACCACCATGATGCTGTAAACAGAACCTGGATTCATCCGAAAAAATTAAGTTTTGTCATTCGTGCACCCAGGTTCGTCGTTGAGTACACCATCGCAGGCGCTCCTGTCTGTGATGCAACGTCAAGGGTAACCGCAGCCATGGTCTTCGAGCTGATAGTCCATGCTGCTGCAAACGTCGTCGATCTGTTCGTGGAGATGGTTGTTGTCTTGCAGACGTCCCCATCTGTTGACTCAGGGATCGAGAGGTGGCTGCACGATCCGTTACAGCAATGCGGATTAGACGCCTGTCATCTCGACTGCTAGTGATATGAGGCCGTTGGGATCCAGCACGGTGTTCCGTATTATCCTCCCAAAACCACGATTCCATATTCTGCTGACAGTTATTGGATCTCGACGAGCACGAACAGCAATGTCGCGATACGATAAGCCGCAACCGCGATAGTCTACAATCCGACCTTTATCAAAGTCGGAAACGTGATGGTACGCATTTCTCCTCCTTACTTGAGGCTTCTCACCAGGCAACGCCGGTCAACTGCTGTTTGTGTATGAGAAATCGGTTGGGAACTTACTTCATGTCAGCACGTTGTAGGTGTCGCCACCGGCGCCAGCATTGTGTGAATGCTCTGAAAAGCTAATGATTTGCATATCACAGCATCTTCTTCCTGTCGGTTAAATTTCGCGTCTGTAGCACGTCATCTTCGTGGTGTAGCAGTTTTAATGGCCAGTAGTGTATATTGGCAATGGGGCCGCAAGAGCGGTAGTCGATACTACGTCTGAGTCAGGGGCGCCATACAGAACAGTCTACTAACTCTATGGCGCCATAGCTCAAACTGTATTTACACAAAATGTAACAATAAAATGAAAATTAAATTTGGCAGTATACTGAATTTATAGTAGGAGTCACCGGCGATTACCCCGTGAAATACAAAACACGATAATCAAAAGCATAAATTCATAAAAAAATGGAATATTTATACAGGAATGCCTCAATGTAAAAACAAAAGATCACTCATGTAACGTGGATAAACAGGCACAGCTAGTGAAATTATACTTCAAATTAATTTTAACTTTAGCTTCAAAAAGCTGCAGGTACATAGAAAAAATTAATCATCACAAGGAAACAACCAATCCTGATGTCTGGAGCTACTGCGTGATGCCACAGGACAGGACACAGCCACGTGCAGGCCTAACTGCCCGCTGATAGCAACGGCTTCCACTGCGGATGTTGACAGTCCCAGCCCCGCTACGCCAACGTTGCCTCACAGTGCCAACCGACTCAGCATTGTCACTGCTCCGTGTCACGCCAAACCAACAAAGGCCCCCACTGCTCCAGGACTGACTGGTCGCTGCGGCCGCCGTAGCCGCCCTCTCTCGAACGTGCTCGTAACTTCTTCCTACCTCGCTGGAAATCAGCCTTCAGCCCATATTAGACCGCCCCCTTTAACCCTGTGGCGCATAGTGTCCACTACAGTGGACAGCTATTAATTGTCGCTTCTTTGGCATTTTAAATCAGCCCTGAGGCTGCAGATGCGCACGGTTCACTGCAGTGCGCCCTCCCTACTGGTGTTGTGTCCTGCATGCATCTGCAGCCTCATGACTGATTGAAAACGCCAGAAAATTGACCATTGTAAGTTGTCCACTGCAGTGAAATTCATGCACCACAGGGTTAAACTTGACGTGGCCAATCAAGACACAGCAAAGCGTGCTAAGACGAAGAGCCAACACACAGCTAGCGCCAGAGATAAAGAGAAGGCGCCACGGGTCAGTACCGTTTCCGTTGTACGACTTCTTCAATTCAATAATGTAACTCATGCAGGTCTGCTGAGGGAAGGAGAAATGTCTCCTAGTGGTTTGTCCTGGTTCGTAATAGGGTAGACAGGATGACGTGTACTTCGTCAGACCGCCACCTGACGTCACTTACTGTTTGCCTCCAATAGAAACAGAGGCAGACCTGCTGGCACGAGTTCTGGCCGCTGCATTAGAAATTAAATGAGACACCAGGTGGGATGAAGAGTATTTGCCACAACGTTCTTAGTAGCTATAACCTGGATAACATCGTTAATGGCCGCCACATCCAGCCGCTGCTGTAAATCATCAGCATTTTTCTGTACTTATAGTAGGCTGGGTTTCTTGTTTTGGAATAATGTAAACACGTAATGTTTGTGTGTTAATACAAACAAATTTGGTTAAATGTTAATGGATGTTTCTTTGTGTTTCCTTTCGAATTGTTACCTAATAACTGAACTGCGTCACATCTGATTCAGTTACTAAAGCAGACGTCGGTGAATGACACATCTGAACTGATACCGTCGTAGAGCGGGAACGTTACGTTTCCGGATAGGCGTTCCTGCTCGAAATATTATATACTCACATCCCTCTGCAAGTTCTAGAGGTTAAATATTTTAAACATAGCTGCACCACAGAAACTGTTTCACGTAGTAAAAACCGAGCGAGGTGGCGCAGTGGTTACCACACTGGACTCGCATTCGGGAGGACGACGGTTCAATCCCGTGTCCGGCCATCCTGATTTAGGTTTTCCGTGATTTCCCTAAATCGTTTCAGGCAAATGCCGGGATGGTTCCTTTGAAAGGGCACGCCCGATTTCCTTCCCAATCCTTCCCTAACCCGAGCTTGCGCTCCTTCTCTAATGACCTCGTTGTCGACGGGACGTTAAACACTAACCACCACCACCACCACGTAATAAAATTATAAACAGCCGACCAGTTGCAATGGATAAAGAAATTCTTTACCTAAGTTTCGACAAATTTAAATTTGTCTTCTTCAGAAGGTAACAATTTTACACTAGTAAGGACTAATGTACCATCGCCGTTTTTACAAGTGTCGGCATAGATCCATGTGTCAAAAATAAAATATAGCCCTAGAATTAGGGTTTGTCACGTTAATATAAAATAGCTCATGGACGTGAAAATGACTGATTATATTTACTATTTAAGGATCTCCTAATCTGGACCAAATGTAGGACAATTGTTTTTGGAAATCCAAAGCAAGTATGCGTTAACTATCGTAAATATTATTTGTCGAAGGTGTTCATTTGGCGGTACGCCGTATCTCCCGTGTTACTTAATCGAAATTAATAAGTCATAATTTTCGAGCTCTCTTTAACCATTAATGATGAAAAAGACACAGGAAAATAATGGTTGCATCACAAGTAATGCTTGATCTACTTAATCATTAAGCACTGAACTCTTAAATGTAGCTCACAATGTACCTGATTTTCAAATACAGTTCACTACTAGCAATGCATCTCGTCCTGAAGATCCAGTGCGCCTATTATCAATGTGGTGTCTGATGTTTTTGTCTCTTATGACAGACCGCCACCATGCGATTTTGATTTGGTCATCTATTCTGAAAGAACTAATGCACTTACTAAAATACGTTTTCTGAACACGCCATTACTTTTTCCATGTAGTGATCCAGGATGAACTGCAGGTGAGCCACAGGTGCAACTTCATGCTGCTGTGTAAAAAGCAGTCACAACGCCACCAAGTACTATTGTCGTTGTGTAGCAGGTGGAGAAGGTTTCAGTTTATTTCGTGCTTCAGATAAATTGATTCTAGAAATACACTCCTGGAAATTGAAATAAGAACACCGTGAATTCATTGTCCCAGGAAGGGGAAACTTTATTGACACATTCCTGGGGTCAGATACATCACATGATCACACTGACAGAACCACAGGCACATAGACACAGGCAACAGAGCATGCACAATGTCGGCACTAGTACAGTGTATATCCACCTTTCGCAGCAATGCAGGCTGCTATTCTCCCATGCAGACGATCGTAGAGATGCTGGATGTAGTCCTGTGGAACGGCTTGCCATGCCATTTCCACCTGGCGCCTCAGTTGGACCAGCGTTCGTGCTGGACGTGCAGACCGCGTGAGACGACGCTTCATCCAGTCCCAAACATGCTCAATGGGGGACAGATCCGGAGATCTTGCTGGCCAGGGCAGTTGACTTACACCTTCTAGAGCACGTTGGGTGGCACGGGATACATGCGGACGTGCATTGTCCTGTTGGAACAGCAAGTTCCCTTGCCGGTCTAGGAATGGTAGAACGATCGGTTCGATGACGGTTTGGATGTACCGTGCACTATTCAGTGTCCCCTCGACGATCACCAGTGGTGTACGGCCAGTGTAGGAGATCGCTCCCCACACCATGATGCCGGGTGTTGGCCCTGTGTGTCTCGGTCGTATGCAGTCCTGATTGTGCCGCTCACCTGCATGGCGCCAAACACGCATACGACCATCATTGGCACCAAGGCAGAAGCGACTCTCATCGCTGAAGACGACACGTCTCCATTCGTCCCTCCATTCACGCCTGTCGCGACACCACTGGAGGCGGGCTGCACGATGTTGGGGCGTGAGCGGAAGACGGCCTAACGGTGTGCGGGACCGTAGCCCAGCTTCATGGAGACGGTTGCGAATGGTCCTCGCCGATACCCCAGGAGCAACAGTGTCCCTAATTTGCTGGGAAGTGGCGCTGCGGTCCCCTACGGCACTGCGTAGGATCCTACGGTCTTGGCGTGCATCCGTGCGTCGCTGCGGTCTTGTCCCAGGTCGACGGGCACGTGCACCTTCCGCCGACCACTGGCGACAACATCGATGTACTGTGGAGACCTCACGCCCCACGTGTTGAGCAATTCGGCGGTACGTCCACCCGGCCTCCCGCATGCCCACTATACGCCCTCGCTCAAAGTCCGTCAACTGCACATACGGTTCACGTCGACGCTGTCGCGGCATGCTACCAGTGTTAAAGACTGCGATGGAGCTCCGTATGCCACGGCAAACTGGCTGACACTGACGGCGGCGGTGCACAAATGCTGCGCAGCTAGCGCCATTCGACGGCCAACACCGCGGTTCCTGGTGTGTCCGTTGTGCCGTGCGTGTGATCATTGCTTGTACAGCCCTCTCGCAGTGTCCGGAGTAAGTATGGTATGTCTGACACACCGGTGTCAATGTGTTCCAGGAGTGTATATTGCTGACAGTTGATAACACCCCAAATCAACATCACACGTTGTGAATCGACCATGCCTTTCCAAGTATTAGAAATAAATTCCAATGAAAGTAACCTTCACTATGATCTTTAATAAATTACAAGATCATGGGCTTCAAAGGGAAAGATTTTATTTACCAGAACCAATTTTGTTCTCGTGGACAGCTGTAAGTTGCTTTTTCGCGTGTTCGCACATTCATTGATATATATGTTCGTGCTAAAGGCACAGATAGCCAAAAATCACATTACAGCTGCTAATATTGTTTTCAAAGAAGTTCTATGAAATAAAAAAAATTTAGTGCATAAAATTAATATGAGAAGGACAATGCTTTTTGTATGTTTTACAGTTGACCATACTGTACGTAATGATATCAGCTTTATACAACGAGACCAGTCCTGATTACTACCATTCAAAATACACTGAGGTGATAAAAGTCATGGGATAGCGATATGCACATGTACAGACTGCAGTAGCTTAGTGTTTTTTTTTTCTCCATTCTTCTGACTGGCTTTATGCGTCCCGCCACGAATTCCTTTACTGTGCCAAACTCGTCATGTAATCCAGTCTCTGTCTTGCTCTACAGTTTCTGCCCTCCACAGCCCCTCGAGTACCGTAAAAGTATTCCCTCACGTCTGAACAGATGTATTATCCTGTACCTTCCCCTAATCAGTTTTTTCCATACATTACATTCCACTCAGATTCCGCGCAGAACCTCCTCGTTCCTTGCCTTTCCTGTCCACCTTATTTTCAACATTCGCCTATAGCACCACATCTCAAAAGTTTTGTTCCGGTTTTCCCACAGCCATGTTTCACTACCACACAGTGCTGTGCTCAGAACGTACGTTAACAGAAATAACTTCCAAAATAGGCCTTGTTTGTTACTGGTAGACTTCTCTTCGCCAGGAATGCCCTCTCTTCTTGTGCCAGTCATCTTTTGATGCCCCCCTTATTCCATCCATCATTAGTTATTTTGCTGCCTAGGTAGCAGAATTCCTTAACTTATCTACTTCGTGACCATCAATACTCATGTGAAATTTCTCACTGTTCTCATTCCTGCGACTTCTCATTACTTCGGCCTTTCCTCGATTTACTCTCAGTCCCTATTATGTACTCATTAGACCATTCATTCCATTTAGAATAGCAATGTAATCAGTGAATCGTATCATTGATATCCTTTCAGCTTGAATTCCAATCCTGAACCTTTCTTTTATTTCCATCATTGCTTCTTCGATGAAACGATTATATAGTAGGAATACATCCGTGTCTTACCCCCTTTTTAATCCGAGCACTTCGTTTATGGTCGTCCAGTTTTATTATTCCTTCTTGGCTCTTGTACATATTGTATATTACCTGTCTCTCGCTATAGCTTAACTCTATCTTTCTAAGAATTTCGAACATTTTACACTATCAAAAGCTTTTTCCGGAACGACAAATACTATGAACGTGTCTTGATTTTACTTTAATCTTGCTTCCATTATGAACCGCAGTGTCTGAATTGACCTTCTGGTGCCTTCATTCTCCTAATGCCTGTTCTCGTTTCTCCCCTCGGAACTGCGTCTGTCTAACGGTGGGAAGGTATGACATGCATTTAGGCATTCTTGTGTTAGTCTGTGGTATTCCATTTGCTCACTCGTTACTCGTATTACTTCGGTTAATTTAATGTCACGATTTATTCGGAGCTATGTGACATACTACTGGATTTGCTTATCCTGTCAGGGTTTTCATGGAAGGTGTTGGATTTGCCTGACACCTTACAGCTGAGTCAGTCCTTCTGACAATCATTTCTTTATCGATTTCTTCATATTCCTGAGGCAGCCATTTCGTCTCAGCTTGTTTCATTCCTCAGCAACTTGTATTTCTGTATTCCTGAATGTGCATGAATATTATTGTCCTTCCTTCTTTCATCGATCAGCTGAAGTATTTCTACTGTTACCCGTGGTTTCTTCACAGTTGCTTTCTTTGTACCTATGTTTTTCTTTCCAACTCCTGTGATTGCCCTTTCTATACATGTCCATTCCTCTTCAACTATACTACCTACTGAACTATTCCTTATTGCTGTATCTATAGCTTTAGAGAACTTCAAGCACATATCGTCATTCCTTAGTACTTCCGTATCCCACCTCGTTGTGTATGGATTCTTCCTCGCTAATCTCTCAATCTCTTCATCCTACTCTTCATCAGTAGTGCTTTGTGATCTGAGTCTATGATTTCCGGTGAGCCTTATAATCCAGTATCTGATTTTGGAATCTCTGTCTTACCATGATGTAGTTTAACTGAAATCTTCCTGTATCACCCGGCCTTTTCCAAGTATGTCTCTTGCTCTACTGATTCTTGAACAGAGCATTCGCTATTACTAGCTGAAATTTCTTACAGAACTCAATTAGTCGTTCTCCTCACTCATTCCTTGTCCCAAACCAGTATTCTCCTGTAACCTACTCCTTCGCTACAACTGCATTCCAGCTCCCCGTGAGTATTACATTTTTATCTCCCTTCATGTACTGTATTATTCTCTCAATATCTTCATGTACTTTCTCTAGCTCTTCATCCTTAGCTTGCGATGTCGGCATATATACCTGGACTGTCGTTGTCGGTGTTGGATTGCTGTCAATTCTGATAAGAACCAACCGTATCACTGAAATGTTCACAGTAACACACAATCTGCCCCACCTTCGTATTCATGACGAATCGTGGTCCCATGATACCATTATCTACTGCTGTTGATAGTACTCTATAATCATCTGACCAGAAATCCTTGGTTTCTTCCCATTTGACTTCACTGACCGGTGTCATATCTACATTTAGCCTTTACATTACCGTTTTCAGATTTTCTAGCTTCGCTATCACGTTCGACCATCTGACATTTCATGCCCCGCCTCGTAGAACGTTATCGTTTCATTGGTTGCTCAGTATCTTTCTCGCGGTCACCTCCCACATCGCAGTCCCCACCCAGTGATCCGAATGGGGGACTACTCCGGAATCTTTCGCCATTGGAGAGATCATCGTGACCCTTTTGCTATTATAGGCCATATCTTTTGCGGATACACGTTATGTGCCTGTAATGCAGTGGTTTATATTGCCTTCTGCATCTTCGTCCCATTGATCTTAAGTGGCAGTTTCCCACTCCAAGGGCTAGAGTGTGCCCTGAACCTCTGTCTGCACCCGCGCCCTCTTTGACAAGGCCATTGACAGAATGACGGTCACTTTTTATGCCGAAATTCTAAGGCCGCTAAACCTGATCATTAATGAAAATTTAGGTGGTGGCGGGTTTCGAACCCAGGATCGAGGCTGTTTAGAACTACGGTTGCAACTCCGTACACAACGAAGAAGAAAGCATTACATCGACGAGCTGTCATTTGTACCCACGTGACTCGTGTGAAAAGGTGTCAGACATAATTACGACCGCACGTCTGAAATTAACAGACTTTGAACGCGGAGTGGCAGTTGGAGCTAAATGTGGAGGTCATTCAGTTTCGTAAATCGTTAGTGAATTCAATATTCCGCTATCCACCGTGTTAAGACTGTGCGAGAATAATAAATTTCAGGCATTTCCTCTGACCACGGATACGCAGTGCCCGACAACCTTCATTTAACGACCGAGAGCAGCGGCATTTGCGTAGAGGTATCAGTGGTAACAGACAAGCAACGCTACACGAAATAACATTAGAATCAATGTGGGATGTAGGACGAACGAAGAACACAGCGGCGAAAATTGGCGTAATGGACTATGGCAGCAGACGACCGACGCGAGTGCCTTTGGTAACAGCATATCACCTGCAGTGCCTTCGTGGGCTCATGGACATATCGGTTGGACCCTAGACGACTGGAAAACAGTGGCCTGGTCAGATGAGTCCCGATTTCAGTTGATAAGAGTTTATGATAGGGTTCGAGTTCGGCGCAGAGCCTTCGAAGCCATGGACCCAACCTGTCAACGAGGCATACCTGGTGCTGTCTCCATAATGGTGAGAGTTGTGTTGACATGCTATGTACTGAGTTGTTTCGTCCAACTGAACGGATTGCTAACTTCGGCTACTTCGAGACCGTTTGAAGCCAATCGTGGACTTCGTTTTCACAAATAGTCATTGGGCCTCAATTACTCTTGATTGCTTTGAAGAACGTTTTGGACGTTTCGAGTAAACGCTTTGGCCTCCCACATCCCCGACATTAATCCCACTGAACATTCATGGGATGTAACTGAGAAGTCATTTTGTACTCAAAATCACGCACCGGCAACATTTCCCCCAATTACAGACGTCTGTAGATGCAGCACGGTTCAATATCTGCATGGGACTTCTAACAACTTCAGTTTCTGCCACGCTGAGTTGCTGCACTACGCCGAGCAATAGGACGTCCGACACGATATTCCGAGGTATCCCATGACTTTTGCTACCTCACTGTATAACACGTTTATTAATAAATAAATTTCTCCATTACCATGTTACCCTTCAGTGACTGATCAGGATGGCGTGTGAATGATTTACAATGGTCAAGGATTATTGATTTACTGATTCAAAGTTAGACGTGAACCACAATTGAATTGGCAGGTAAGCAGTTATTAGGGAAGCGAACATTAATTCTAATAAACTTGAGCAAAGGCTGCCTCACTAGAAGCTCAAACGCATAATGAATGCACCGCTAACACGGTGGAGGATATCTCAAAACTTCATGGAAGACAGCTTGTGAACTGCGGTAAGCTCTCCTAACGTGTGCAGTTCGCTCTTGCGAAGTAAACGGATTCATGATACGTGAAAGAATACATTTAATGAAGCCATACACATTGCGTAGCAACTCCAGTGAATTGTGAGCTGCTCAAAAAGCGGATAGTGCCAACACAAAGTGCAAAACATACTCGAAAAATTAGGAAGTGCGCCGTGTCGAAGCTGGATCAGACGCCTTTCTCTCTGTGACAGGGCAGCATGCCTCCGACACACTGAATGTACTGTTCAAAACTTCGCTCCTTTCTCCTCCAAGAAAACTACATGGACGGAACGACTCCCACCTTTACCACAGAAATTGAGAATTTCCCCATATTCAAGTAAACGCAGGAGAATCCATCCACAGGTTACAGAACGTAACTTAATATAAAGGAGGTTTCTACCAGCTGATACAGTGTCCCACTCACTGGTTGTGCACTTCACACCACGGTGTAGAGGCGAACCGATTTGTTCATTGGATGTCAACGGCTGGAATGAAAGATACCCAATTCCCTCACGATGTACTGCATAGCTGAGGCGGCACGTTGTTACATCTGCATACAGGAATGTGACTTTAGTCTTGCACAGTGATTATCTAGGGACCCGCGGTGACTTAGCACAGGCTATAAAGGCGAACGCCACCGGTGCCGACAAAAGCACACGGCTGCTGTGGCATTGCCAACTTCTGCAAACTTCATTCCCTTGGGGAGCTCTTTCCCATGCACAGACAACCCCGCAACCGTCACAAGTAGCAGAAATGCAAACCGCACAATACCACCGGCAACCAACCAGAGAAATATTGCTTCCAGAATCAAGCAAACCACCTTAAACAAGTGCCGTAAATAAAGGATAAACATTACTAACGAAGAGACCTTACCTTATTGCAGTCGTTATGTGGCGGCCAAAGACTTCCGGCATAAGAAGTCAGCCTCATTCTGCCAACGGCCTTGTCAAAGAGGGCGGAGGAGCGGATAGAGGTTCAGGGCACTCTCTTGTCCTAGGGGTGGGAAATTGCCCCTAAAGGCGGAAGAATCAGCAATGATCAACGACAAGTTGATGCAGAAGGCAATGGAAACCACTGCATTAAAGACACGTAACGTGTATCCGCAGGACATGTGGCCTGTAACTGAAGAAGTATCATGATGATCTCTCCATTGGCAAAAGATTCCGGAATAGTCCCCCATTCGGATCTCCGGGAGGGGACTGCCAAGGGGGAGGTTACCATGAGAAAAAGATTGAGTAATCAACGAAAGGATAACATTCTACGAGTCGGGGCGTGGCATGACAGAAGTTTGAACGTGGTAGGGAAACTAGAAAATCTGAAAAGGGAAATGCAAAGGCTCAATCTAGATATAGTAGGGGTCAGTGAAATGAAGTGGAAGGAAGACAAGGATTTCTGGTCAGATGAGTATCGGGTAATATCAACAGCAGCAGAAAATGGTATAACAGGTGTAGGACTCGTTATGAATAGAAAGGTAGGGCAGAGGGTGTGTTACTGTGAACAGTTCAGTGACCGGGTTGTTCTAATCAGAATCGACAGCAGACCAACACCGACAACGATAGTTCAGGTATACATGCCGACGTCGCAAGCTGAAGATGAACAGATAGAGAAAGTGTATGAGGATATTGAAAGGGTAATGCAGTATGTAAAGGGGGAAGAAAATCTAACAGTCATGGGCGATTGGAATGCAGTTGTAGGGGAAGGAGATGAAGAAAAGGTTCCAGGAGAAAATGGGCTTGGGACAAGGAATGAAAGAGGAGAAAGACTAATTGAGTTCTGTAACAAGTTTCAGCTAGTAATAGCGAATACCCTGTTCAAGAATCACAAGAGGAGGAGATATACTTGGAAAAGGCCGGGAGATATAGGAAGATTTCAATTAGATTACATCATGGTCAGACAGAGATTACGAAATCAGATACTGGATTGTATGGCGTACCCAGGAGCAGATATAGCCTCAGATCACAATATAGTAGTGATGAAGAGTAGGCTGAAGTTTAAGACATTAGTCGGGAAGAATCAATACGCAAAGAAGTGGGATACGGAAGTACTAAGGAATGACGAGATACATTTGAAGTTCTCTAACGCTGTAGATACAGCAATAAGGAACAGCGCAGTAGGCAGTACAGTTGAAGAGGAATGGACATCTCTAAAGAGGGCCATCACAGAAGTTGGGAAGGATAACATAGGTACAAAGAAGATAGCTGCGAAGAAACCATAGGTAACAGAAGAAATACTTCAGTTGATTGATGAAAGGAGGAAGTACAAACATGTTCCGGGAAAATCAGGAATACAGAAATACAAGTCGCTGAGGAATGAAATAAATAGGAGGTGCAGGGAAGCTATGACGAAATGGCTGCAGGAAAAATGTGAAGACATCGAATAAGATATGATCGTCGGAAGGACAGACTCAGCATACAGGAATGTCAAAACAACCTTTGGTGACATTAAAAGCAATGGTGGTAACATTAAGAGTGCAACGGGAATTCCACTGTTAAATGCAGAGGAGAGAGCAGATAGGTGGAAAGAATACATTGAAAGCCTCTATGAGGGTGAAGATTTGTCTGATGTGATAGAAGAAGAAACAGGACTCGATTTAGAAGAGATAGGGGATCCAGTATTAGAATCGGAATTTAAAAGAGCTTTGGAGGACTTACGGTCAAATAAGGCAGAAAGGATAGATAACATTCCACCAGTATTTCTAAAATCATTGGGGGAAGTGGCAACAAAACCACTATTCACGTTGGTGTGTAGAATATATGAGTCTGGCTATATACCATCTGACTTTCGGAAAAGCATCATCCACACAATTCCGAAGACGGCAAGAGCTGACAAGTTCGAGAATTATCGCACAATCAGCTTAACAGCTCATGCATCGAAGCTGCTTACAAGAATAATATACAGAAGAATGGAAAAGAAAATTGAGTATGCGCTAGGTGACGATCAGTTTGGCTTTAGGAAAAGTAAACGGACGAGAGAGGCAATTCTGACGTTACGGCTAATAATGGAAGCAAGGCTAAAGAAAAATCAAGACACTTTCATTGGATTTGTCGACCTGGAAAAAGCGTTCGACAATATAAAATGGTGCAAGCTGTTCGAGATTCTGAAAAAGTAGGGGTAAGCTATAGGGAGAGACGGAATGGACAGTCTAATGAGCACACAGTATGGTTTGAGAGTAAATCGGAGAAAGACGAAGGTAATGAGAAGTAGTAGAAATGAGAACAGCGAGAAACTTAGAATCAGGATTGATGGTCACGAAGTCAATGAAGTTAAGGAATTCTGCTATCTAGGCAGTAAAATAACCAATGACGGACGGAGCAAGGAGGACATCAAAAGCAGACTCGCTATGGCAGAAAAGGTATTTCTGGCCAAGAGAAGTCTACTAATATCAAATACCGGTCTTAATTTGAGGAAGAAATTTCTGAGGATGTACGTCTGGAGTACAGCATTGTATGGTAGTGAAACATGGACTGTTGGAAAACCGGAACAGAAGAGAATCGAAGCATTTGAGATGTGGTGCTATAGACGAATGTTGAAAATTAGGTGGACTGATAAGGTAAGGAATGAGGAGGTTCTATGCAGAATCGGAGAGGAAAGGAATATGTGGAAAACACTGATAAGGAGAAGGGACAGGATGATAGGACATCTGCTAAGACATGAGGGAATGACTTCCATGGTACTAGAAGGAGCTGTAGAGGACAAAAACTGTAGAGGAAGACAGAGATTGGAATACGTCAAGCAAATAGTTGAGGACGTAGGTTGCAAGTGCTATTCTGAGATGAAGAAGTTAGCACAGGAAAGGAATTCGTGGCGGGCCGCATCAAACCAGTCAGTAGACTGATGACCAAAAAAAATGTGACCCACTGTTATTCGTACCCTCAGCTAATGACCGATGGTACCAGATCTTTTTCACGCTATCTCGCGGTACTGGATAATTGCGCATCTTTTTTTTTTCTTCTTCTTTTGATTCATCAGTCTTCTGACTAGTTTGCTGCGGCCTGCCATGAATTCCTCTCCTATGCCAACCTCTTCATCCCAGAGTAGCACTTTCCACCTACGTCCTCCCTTATTTGCTGAATGTATTCCAATCTCTCTCTTCCTCTACAGTTTTTGCGCTCTACAGCTCCCTCTAGTATCATGGAAGTCATTCCGTGACGTGTTAACAGATGTCCTATCATTCTGTCCCTTCTCCTAGTCAGTGTTTTCCACACATTCCCTTATTCTCCAATTCTGGCCAGAATGTCCTCATTCCTTACCTTATCAGTCGACCTAATTTTCAACATTCGTTTTGAAACGTCCCCTTAAAAACCTAAACAGCCTACTTACATAGCCCCCATGCTCCCCACAAAAAATTTTTACAAATGGTGTTGGGCACTGGCCAATACAGATTTGACAAAAATTTTTCACAATTACTATAACAAAGAAATCAAATGCACACACTTATTGATACAATGTTGGTCAAAAGCTAAAAATTTCTCACAGTCCATAAAGACAGTCCACATTGTTCTTCACAGTAAAAATGCAGAGTTTTTCTCAAAGTCTGAGCAGTAAAAGAAAATGCACATAGAAGTAGTGGATTTCCATGCAATCTTGAAGAAGTAGTGTTGTCCTTCCAACGGAACGACGGTGCTGACTCTTGACATGCAGACAGATAATGGGCCACAACAGAGCAAACCCACAGCAGAGTCATTCGATGTTTTGAAGAATATTGGTAGGTAGGTCAGCACAGAGCAGACCCACTGTAGTCCTGGTAGAGAGTATGGTATTGGTGGGCCACCAGAGGTGCAGACCCACTGCAGTCCTTGTAGAGATGATGGTATTGGTGGGTCATCAAAGATGCAGACCCACTGTAGTCCTTGTAAAGATAATGGTATTGGTGTGCCACCAGAGGTGCAGACCCACTGCAGTCCTTGTAGAAATGTCCAGCAGCCATCTGTTGCTCTGACTTTCAAAATTCCCTACAAAAGAATGGCCCTGACTAACATTAAACTATACCTTTCACAAATCACTAAATCACTTACCTCACAATAATCTTCGTTTCTCCCACTACTGCAATACAGCAAGCGCCACTACTGCCAGCTAAATAAAAGATTCAAACTACTGAAGGCACTAACTACTGATAGGGATAGTTAGCAAATGAAAGATATTAATAGAGAACAAACAATGTATTTACCTTGATATCATCATATATAAATACAGCAGTTCATGACAAATTTCAAAACTCCGCCATCTCTCTCCCCACATCCACCACTGCTGGCGGCTCACCTCCCACTGCGCAACGCTACGCACTGTTCACAGCCAGCTGCCTAACACTACAATGGCGAGTATTACAACAATGCAAAGCAGCCACAGACTGCACACAGCACAGCCAGTGATTTTCATACAGAGGTGGCGTTACCAATAAAAAAACCTAAACAGCCTACTTACAGTTTGTAGCACCACAACTAAAATGCTTCGATTCCCTTCTCTTCTGGTCTTCTCGCAGTCCGTGTTTCACTGCCATGTTTCTCTGTCTTCGCTTGTTATTGCTCGCGTAACAACTAATATACTGATAAATGTATGAGATTAATATGTTGCTACGAAAAGAGCCCTGAAACACTTTTTAGGGATGCTGTGCTGTGACTTTCTTTGGATCATTAATTTTCAACAAAACAAAATATATTATGTTCGCATTATTCTGGATCTGGCTTTCTATTAATGGAACTTTGTATAGTTACTGTAACTCGCTATAAAGTTCAACATATCTTCCTTACTTTACAGTTATTGAAAAGGTTGCTGAAAATTATTTCGTTATCAATACTGTTGTTACAGTACGCAATATTTGCTCAACATCAAAATTTTGCAGTCGATTTTTGTTAACAGTAAAACACCAATAAGTACCACGACTAACACGAGAACATGAGACTATTATCAGAGAAAAAGAAGTTTTCACTATAATGTTTGACAGACCAGAACTACTCACAGCAAGATTTCTTTTATGTCGTGAAGGTAAATTATCTTTTTGCACTGTTAATAATATATCATCTGCAGCCCGCGTCCATCTGTAAAACACATCATAAAATCTGCTGCTCTGCCCTGAAATCCCGAAAGCTGAAAGAAATAATTTTAGTTCACTATTGCCTGTCCGCTTCTTTTCGGTATGATTGGTTTCATTTAATGCAGTTTGAATGCGCTGCGGCAGCGGCTCGTTCGTTCCTAGTGCAGCTCTGCACCTCGAATAATATTTAAATAGCTGAAAAGGTCTTAAAAGGACGGGATAAAATACCGGGCAAGCTTATTACAAATCATAATGCAAGTCTTCACTAAGTAACTCTATTCAAAACATTCGTTAAATTATTACACACCTTTACAAATCAATTCTTAGTGGCGTTCTTCTCTCAATCTTGACAAAAGAATGCTACACAAGCATACAGTATAGCGTCACAGGCTCTTCCTACCCACGTAACTTCAATAAGACGACAGAGAATTTAATCTACATCTACATCTACATCTACATCTACATTGATACTCCGCAAGCCACCCAATGGTGTGTGGCGGAGGGCACTTTATGTGCCACTGTCATTACCTCCCTTTCCTGTTCCAGTCGCGTATGGTTCGCGGGAAGAACGACTGTCTGAAAGCCTCCGTGCGCGCTCTAATCTCTCTAATTTTACATTCGTGATCTCCTCGGGAGGTATAAGTAGGGGGAAGCAATATATTCGATACCTCATCCAGAAACGCACCCTCTCGAAACCTGGCGAGCAAGCTACACCGCGATGCAGAGCGCCTCTCTTGCAGAGTCTGCCACTTGAGTTTATTAAACATCTCCGTAACGCTATCACGGTTACCAAATAACCCTGTGACGAAACGCGCCGCTCTTCTTTGGATCTTCTCTATCTCCTCCGTCAGACCGATCTGGTACGGATCCCACACTGATGAGCAATACTCAAGTATAGGTCGAACGAGTGTTTTGTAAGTCACCTCCTTTGTTGATGGACTACATTTTCTAAGCACTCTCCCAATGAATCTCAACCTGGTACCCGCCTTACCAACAATTAATTTTATATGATCATTCCACTTCAAATCGTTCTGCACGCATACTCCCAGATATTTTACAGAAGTAACTGCTACCAGTGTTTGTTCCGCTATCATATAATCATACAATAAAGGATCCTTCTTTCTATGTATTCGCAATACATTACATTTGTCTATGTTAAGGGTCAGTTGCCACTCCCTGCACCAAGTGCCTATCCGCTGCAGATCTTCCTGCATTTCGCTACAATTTTCTAATGCTGCAACTTCTCTGTATACTACAGCATCATCCGCGAAAAGCCGCATGGAACTTCCGACACTATCTACTAAGTCATTTATATATATTGTGAAAAGCAATGGTCCCATAACACTCCCCTGTGGCACGCCAGAGGTTACTTTAACGTCTGTAGACGTCTCTCCATTGATAACAACATGCTGTGTTCTGTTTGCTAAAAACTCTTCAATCCAGCCACACAGCTGGTCTGATATTCCGTAGGCTCTTACTTTGTTTATCAGGCGACAGTGCGGAACTGTATCGAACGCCTTCCGGAAGTCAAGAAAAATAGCATCTACCTGGGAGCCTGTAGCTAATATTTTCTGGGTCTCATGAACAAATAAGGCGAGTTGGGTCTCACACGATCGCTGTTTCCGGAATCCATGTTGATTCCTACATAGTAGATTCTGGGTTTCCAGAAATGACATGATACGCGAGCAAAAAACATGTTCTAAAATTCTACAAGAGATCGACGTAAGAGATATAGGTCTATAGTTTTGCGCATCTGCTCGACGACCCTTCTTGAAGACTGGGACTATCTGTGCTTTTTTCCAATCATTTGGAACTCTCCGTTCCTCTAGAGACTTGCGGTACACGGCTGTTAGAAGGGGGGCAAGTTCTTTCGCGTACTCTGTGTAGAATCGAATTGGTATCCCGTCAGGTCCAGTGGACTTTCCTCTATTGAGTGATTCCAGTTGCTTTTCTATTCCTTGGACACTTATTTCGATGTCAGCCACTACTCGGTCACTACTATTTATACTCGTTGTGATAATGTTTGACATTTAATAAGTATCGTCTGTGGCGGTTTCAGTAGTCACCGACACAGATATTATCTTTAAAAAAATCGGTACATAATTCTATACAAGTATAAAACATGACACATAACGGTGTCTCGTTATTACATAAAGATCACACAATCATTGTCCATGCAGAAATAAAATTACAATTATCCGGTTCAATTATTTTTTCTTTTTTACTACATATAATACGTGTTTTGCCAAGAGGCGTTACACATATATCGCTGTGCTCCAAACGTACATTCTCAGAAATTAGTTCCTCAAATTAAGGCCTATGTTTGTGTCTAGTAGATTTCATTTTCCCCGAAGTGCATTTTGTTCCAGTGCTTGTCTCCTTTTGATGTCCTCCTTATTCCATCCGTCATTGGTTGTTTTGCTGCCTGCGTAGCAGGATTCCTTAACTTCATCTACTCCGTCACCATCAATGTTGATGTTAAGTTCCTCGCTATACAGATTTCTGCTACTCCTGAGCACTTTCGTCTTTCTTCGATTTACTCTCAATCCATATTCTGTACACATTAGACTGTTCATTCCATTCAGGAGATCATGTAATTCATCTTGACTTTCACTCGGGATAGCAACGTCATCAGCAAATTCTATCAATGATATCCTTTCGCATTGAATTTCGATTTCACTCCTAAAAGTTTCTTTTATTTTCCTTATTGTCTCTTCAACATACAGATTAACAATAGGGACGAAAGACTACTTCCGTGTCTTACACACTTTTTAATCCGAGCACTTCGTTCTTGGTCATCAATCTTATTATCCACACATGGTTCTTGTACATATTCTATATTATCCGTATCTCCCTTTAATTTACCCCTATTTTACTCTAATTTCGAACATTTTGCTCTATTATACATTGCTGAATGCTTTTCCCGGTCGACAAATCTGATGAACGTGTCTTGACTTTTCTTTAATCTTGCTTCAATTACTGGCCCTAACGTCAGAATACCTTCTCTGGTCCCGTTATTTTTCTTAAAGCCAAAGTGATCGTCATCTAATAAATCCTCAATTTTCTTTTCTATTCTTCAATATTTTAATCTTGTCAGTAACTTGGATGCATGAGCTGTTGCTGATTGTGCGATAATACTCGCACTTGTGAACTCTTGCAGTCTTCGGAATTGTGTGGATGATATTTTTCCGAAGGTCAGATGATATGTTGCCAGACTCATACATTCTACACACCAACGTGAATAGTCGTTTCGTTGCTACTCCCCCCAATGACTTAAGAAATTCTGATGGAATGTCATTTAGTCTTTGTGCCTTATTTGATCTTAAGTCATCCAAAGCACTTTTGTATTCTGATCCTAATACTGGGCATCCCCATCTCTTCTAAATTGACCCTTGTCTCTTCTTTGATTACATCAGACAAATCTTCCCCCTCATAGAGGTCTTCTGTGTATTTTTGTATCTTTCCACCTATCCGCTCTCTCTTTTTCATTTAACAGTGGAATTCTCATTGCTCTCTTAATGCTACTAACCTTGCGTTTTATTTCAACGAAGGTTGTTATGACTTTTCTATATGATGAGTCAGTCCTTCCAACAATTATATCTTTTTTATCTCTTCGCATTCTTCATGTAGCCATTTCGTATTACATTCCCTGCACTTCTATTTAATTCATTCCTCAGCGACTTGTATTTTTGTATCCCTGAGCTTCCCTGAACATTTTTGTACTTCTTTCTTTCATCGATCAACTGAAGTATTTCTTCTGTTTTCCATCGTTCCTTCGCAGTTACGTTCTTTATCCCTTTGTTTTTCTTTTCAGTTTCTGCGATTGCCCTTACATTACATTTCAACTGCACTGCCTACTGAACATCCTTATTGCTATATCTATAGTCTTAGAGAATTTCGAGCGAATCTCGTCATTCGTTAGTACTTCCGTATCCCACATCTTGTGCATTGATTCTTCCTGAATAATCTCTTAAACCTCAGCCTACTCCTCATCACTATTGCATTGTGATCTGGCTCTATATCTGGTCCTGGGTACACCTCACTATCTATTATGTCATTTCGAAATGTCTGTCTGACCATGATGTAATCTGAAATATTCCAGTATTACCAAGCCTTTTCCAAGTATACCTGGTCCTCTTGTGATTCTTCAAGAGAATATTCGCTATTACTAGCTGATATTTATTACAGAACTCAGTTAAGTTTCCTCCTTTCTCATTCCTTGGCCCAAGCCCATATTCTTTTGTAACCTTTTCTTTAGTCTCTCCCTACAACTGCATTCCAGTGCCCCGCATGGCTATTACATTTTTATCTCCCTTCATGTACTGTATTACCCTCCCAATACCTTAATATACTTTCCCCATCACTTCGTCTTCAGCTTGCGACATGGACATGTATACGAAAACCTATCATAGAACTATTCACAGTAACACGCTCCCTTCCATACCTTCCTATTCAATACGATTCGCACTCCCGTTATACCATTTTCTGCTGCTGTTGGTATTACCTTACACTCATATGGCCAGAACTCCTTCTGTCCTTTGCATTTCACTTCACTGACCCCTACTATATCTAGATTGAGCGTTTATATTTTCCTTTTCCGATTTTTTAACTTCCCTACCACACTCAAGCTTCTGACGCTCCACGCCCCTATTCATGGAACGTCATCCTTTTGTTGTTTATCGAATCTTTTTCTCATGATCACCTCCATCTTGGCAGTCTCCTCCGAACGATCCGAATGGGGGCTGTTCCGGAATCTTTTTCCAATGGGGAGATCAATTAGAGGCCACATGTCCTTTGGATACACGTTGTATGTCTTTAGTACAGCTGTTTCCATTGCCTTATGCATACTCACGCCGTTGATCATTGCTGATTCTTACGCCATTAGGGGCAGTTTCCCACCTTCCCACCCAGGGACAAGATTATCCCCTGAACGTCTGACCGCTCCTCCTCCCCCTTTGACAAGGCTGTTGGCAGAATCATGGTGACTTCTTACGCAGTAAGCCTCCGGCTGCCAATACCGATTATTAATAAAAAAAAAGCAGTGACGTGTTTCGAACCAGAGACCGAGGACGTTTTGGTTACTAAACAAAACGCCTATCCTTAGATATCTTGTAGCAATATAGACCTAACTGACGGCATCAGAAACAAGCTCGACGCTTGGATGCAAAGTGTTTTCTTTTATGATCAGATGATATGTTTTCAACAGAAAGGACCTCAAATTTGCATTCTCGAGAGTCGTGGGTTTCGTCATCAAACCAAATGTTCGCTATGCCTGTGGGTACTTCATCCAGCTTAGCAAAGACATCCGGGTTCTCAGCGTACAGTATCGGAGTTCAGCCTTCTCTAGTAAATTAACTGTGAACCACGAAAGTCTATAATCTCATCACTTTTTTCTGTTGACAGCTTATCGATGTTTTGTATTTTTGGTAAAAGCGGGTTAGGTTTTTTCCTAAAGTGTTTCCATCCCATATCCCCACAAGACCTCTCTATGTGGTTTCTAACCCATCACCATGGGTAGCTGGGTCTGGAGGACAACCACCCACTTTATCCTGACTGATGGTATCTTGCAAATTCGGTAAACTGGTACCAATCTGCAGCTGAGTGGTTCTATCGTGATGTTCTACAATAATAGGATGTCATAATCACCATCCTTGAGTCCTGAATGCAGAGTAAATAGGGTTGTAAAGATTTGTGAATGCAAAGGTGTTGTCCCTTGTAATAGTTCAATATCTTCCTGCACCCCAGACCGTGCACTACTGCATTTAGAGCAAGTGGCACCTACCTCATCAATATTTTCAGCTGTAATACAGAGTTGGTGGTCTATAGAACCAAGCAGGTAGTGACTCAGTTACGTTGCCTTCTATGGATTGATAACGTATTGGTAGCTCGTACTGGAGTTGGTTTTTAGTCAGGTAGGATATCCCTAGTATACGTAGCTATTGCCAATCCCACCCGAAACCAACAAAACGAAGTACACTTTGTCGACACGAAACTACTTTTTGTCTAACAATTATTTTTATTTATATCAACAAGACGTATCAGAAGCATGCTCTGCTGCCAACAAAAACGCAGAGAACGCGGATACGGTAGTGATAAAGTGCTAAACATTTCACATTTTCATTTTGCTTCAGCGGCATGAATAAACACAAAAAATAACATACAGCTAAGTTCCAGAAAACTGCATTACGCTAATAAACACACAGATTTAATTAGTATTTCTAAATTATAGACTTGGAATATTCCACAAAAACTTTCGTTTGACTTTTTCTTGGCGGATCTCAATTTTTAATTATCATAAACATTAAAATCCTTGCCTCGGCAGCATTCAAAAGCATATTAACATTTTTTGCCTTCTTGCAAAACAGGTATTACAATAACTAACATTTGAATGATGCCATAAACATTTAAGGAAAATTTTAAGATTCTGAAAACATTTGACTCACACAAGTTTCTAAATGTTGTAAGAAAATGCAAGTTAGCACAGTTCACACGTTTTAAAACAGCAAATCACGAAAGCGCTAAAAACAAATGCATTTGACTTATTAATTCAAAACAGAATTCAAAGGAAGCTGAAAGTAAAGGCATTAGCCCATATGTGTTTACCGGCTTGAGCCCAGCCAATGAATCACGCAGCTGGTTCATTCAGCTCAGACTCTAAAACACCTTCAGGGTACTCACTACAATTACATAACAGAAATAAACTACAGGTTACCACTCTAACTGACTTTCACATAGCAAAATTAGAGCAACACAGACTGTGCCCACTTAACCAATGAGTGTCCTAGAGTTAACACACAACTGAAGATAGAAATGTTCTATAATACCTTTAACCTGCGCATTTGAATGAAACACACATACAATTTAAAATAATCAATATTTACGGTGAAATTAGCAGTGCAAAAACAGACATAATGTCTGCAGGGGTACCGCAATCACTTTTTATACACTGTTACTTATAATCCGTCTCGATTGCAAAAATGTTTATTCACATGACCGGTTTCGGTGCCTCTAGATCCATCTTCAGATCTGCAATTTCGGTTACAGGAGTAACCCATCCACACACAGCAACCTTCACATGCTGCGTCACATTCACATTGTGACGCAGCGTGTGAAGGTTGCTGAGTGTGGACGGGTTACTCCTGTAACCGAAATTGCAGATCTGAAGATGGTTCTAGAGAAACCGAAACCGGCCATGTGAATAAGTATTTTTGCAATCAAGACGGATTATATGTAACAGTGAAATTAGCAGTAACGGAACTAAGACTGGACAATACGTATTACTTTTTGCAATTGTCTCAGTGGATGCTGATCCACATTAAGAACATTGCTCAGACTAACAGAGACTGGCGAACGTTACACAGAGCAATATGCAAGAATCCGAAGACAGATTTCGGTGACAAGGGCTCAGTAAAGGGAACAGGCGTTTTCTGAAACCTTACTCAATACTTTTTAACCATATGGAAGACTAGACGCTCAACGCTTTTTCCATGCCGGACCTTGGTGGAACGTAGAATGCTAGCAGAAACACATCCACTAACCAAGGCAGCAGAAATGGGAACTGTGCCGATTTAGAAGACCCAACCAGCGATCACAACGCAGAACAAAGCAGTGATTCTCCAAATGGCGTAGGCACTCTCTTCAAGGCAAACGATCTCCAACCACAACACAGTGAGGACGCCTCCGTTCTCCGTAGGCGTCCCATATTAGCAGTCCTAACAGCCAGCCAGAAAAGCCTTCAAAAAAGCCGTGTGTACGATTAAATTCGTTCAAATAGTTACACGGCTTCGTCCTCGTGGTATGTCAGGGAAACTGACGCTAAGGAACAAAGACCAGGGAAGTTAAACGAGAGGCCGGAACCTCTATGACTACACGTCCCGCTCAGTATGCTTGTGCTACCAGTATATGCTATGAAATATTAATGTTGATCGCATACACAATGACTTTTACATCTACATCTACTGTCAATTATTATGAATTACATCGTTGCTATAAATTTCGTACTTGTTTGTCGGAAAATCACTTTATTACTTGGCTACCATTCTAAACTTGCGCAGAACGTGGGAAAAATGAACACCGAAATCTTTTTGCGCAAGCTCTGATTTTCTTAGCACTATGGTCATTTCTTCCAGTGTATGTGGCGATCAACGCAATATTTTGACATTCAGAAGAGTGAGTTGGAGATTAAGGTTTCATGATAAGTTGTCGCCGCCACATTAGATGCCATCCAGATTCGCTTATCCTATCGCTGACACACTCTCCCATATTTCGCTATGACACAAAACAAACTTCACTTCTTTGAACATTTCTGATATCCTCCATGAATACGGCATTGTAACAATTTCAAACCGCACAGCAGTATTCGAGAAGAGCGTGGGCAGATATAATGTAAGGAGTCTCTACAACCGATTTCTTACATCGTCTAGGTGTTCTGGCAATAAAAAGCAACTTTTTAGTACACCATCCGCACAAAACTTTCTGTCTGAAGGTTCTCATTTATTCTCACTTCATCTCAGTCGTTAGCACGAATTTATTAGCTTTCGGTACGAAATATTTATTTTTCCATTTTTTAGGTAGTGATAACCTGTGTGGTTCATCTGAAATGATACAATCCAGTTTTTTTCGTTTTCTGTGACTTGGGAGGCAAGAGCTTGCTGGTAGTATTTTGTAGGATTTTTTGATAACAGATATAACATCTACATCTCCATCTACATATACATGATTACTCTGCAATTCACATTTAAGTGCTTGGCAGAGGGTTCATCGAACCACAATCATACTATCTCTCTACCATTCCACTTCCGAACAGCGCGTGGGAAAAACGAACACCTAAACCTTTCTGTTCGACCTCTGATTTCTCTTATTTTATTTTGATGATCATTCCTACCTATGTAGGTTGGGCTCAACAAAATATTTTCGCATTCGGAAGAGAAAGTTGGTGACTGAAATTTCGTAAATAGATCTCGCCGCGACGAAAAACGTCTTTGCTTTAATGACTTCCATCCCAACTCGCGTATCATATCTGCCACACTCTTTCCCCTATTACGTGATAATACAAAACGAGCTGCCCTTTTTTGCACTCTTTCGATGTCCTCCGTCAAAATGTTCAAATGTTTGTGAAAGCTTATGGGACTTAACTGCTAAGGTCATCAGTCCATAAGCTTACATACTACTTAACCTAAATTATCCTAAGGACAAACACACACACCCACGCCCGAGGGAGGACTCGAACCTCCGCCGGGACCAGCCGCACAGTCCATGACTGCAGCGCCTTAGACCGCTCGGCTAATCCTGCGCGGCTGTCCTCCGTCAATCCCACCTGGTAAGGATCCCACACCGCGCAGCAATATTGTAACAGAGGACGAAGGAATGTAGTGTAAGCTGTCTCTTTAGTGGACTTGTTGCATCTTCTAAGTGTCCTGCCAATGAAACACAACCTTTGGCGCGCCTTCCCCACAATATTATCTATGTGGTCTTTCCAACCGAAATTGTTCGTAATTTTAACACCCAGGTACTTAGTTGAATTGACAGCCTTGAGAATTGTGCTATATATCGAGTAATCGAATTCCAACGGATTTCTTTTGGAACTCATGTATATCACCTCACACTTTTCGTTATTTAGAGATTTAGAGTCAACTGCCACCTGCCACACCATACAGCAATCTTTTCTAAATCGCTTTGCAACTGATACTGGTCTTCGGATGACCTTACTAGACGGTAAATTAGAGCATCATCTGAGAACAACCTAAGAGAACTGCTCAGATTGTCACCCAGGTCATTTATATAGATCAGGGGTCCCAGAACGCTTCCCTGGGGAACACCTGATATCACTTCAGTTTTATTCGATGATTTGCCGTCTATTACTACGAACTGCGACCTTCCTGACAGGAAATCACGAATCCAGTCGCACAACTGAGACGATACCCCATAGGCCCGCAGCTTGATTAGAAGTCGCTTGTGAGGAACGGTGTCAAAAGCTTTCCGGAAATCTAGAAATACGGAATCAATTTGAGATTCCCTGTCGATAGCGGCCGTTACTTCGTGCGAATAAAGAGCTAGCTACGTTGCACAAGAACGATGTTTTCTGAAACCATGCTGATTACGTATCAATCACCTTCGAGGTGATTCATAATGTTTGAATACAGTATATGCTCCAAAACCCTACTGCAAACCGACGTCAATGATATAGGTTTGTAGTTCGAAGGATTACTCCTACTACCCTTCTTAAACACTAGTGCGACCTGCGCAATTTTCCAATCTGTAGGTACAGATCTATCGGTGAGCGAGCGGTTGTATATGATTGCTAAGTAGGGAGCTATTGTATCAGCGTAATCTGAAAGGAACCTAATCGGTATACAATCTGGACCTGAAGACTTGCCCGTATCAAGCGATATGAGTTGCTTCGCAACCCCTAAGGTATCTACTTCTAAGAAACTCATGCTAGCAGCTGTTCGTGTTTCAAATTCTGGAATATTCCATTCATCTTCCCTGGTGAAGGAATTTCGGAAAACTGCGTTCAATAACTCCGCTTTAGCGGCACAGTCGTCGGTAACAGTACCATCGTTACTGCGCAGCGAAGGTATTGACTGCGTCTTGCCGCTTGTGTACGACCAGAATTTCTTCGGATTTTCTACCAAATTTCGAGACAATGTTTCGTTGTGGGACCTATTAAAGGCATCTCGCATTGAAGTCCGTGCCAAATTTCGCGTGTCTGGCTAAAATTTACAATCTTCGGGATTTCGCGTTCTTCTGAATTTCGCATGCTTTTTCCGTTGCCTCTGCAACGGCGTTCGGACCTGTTTTGTGTACCATGGGGGATCAGTTCCACCTCTTACCAATTTATGAGGTATGAATCTCTCAATTGCTGTTGCTACTATATCTTTGAATTTGAGCCACATCTCCTCTACATTTGCATAGTCAGTTCGGAAGGAATGGAGATTGTCTCTTAGGAAGGCTTCTAGTGACACTTTATCAGCTTTTTTAAATAAAATTATTTTGCGTTTGTTTCTCGTGGATTTGGAAGAAACGGTATTGAGCCTAGCTACAACGACCTTGTGATCACTAATCCCCGTATCAGTCATGATGCTTTCTATTAGCTCTGGATTGTTTGTGGCTAAGAGGTCAAGTGTGTTTTCGCAACTATTTACAATTCGCGTGGGTTCGTGGACGAACTGCTCGAAATAATTTTCGGAGAAAGCATTTAGGACAATCTCTGAAGATGTTTTCTGCCCACCACTGGTTTTGAACAAGCATTTTAGCCAACATATCGAGGGAAGGTTGAAGTCCCCACCAACTATAACCGTATGAGTGGGGTATTTATTTGTTAGGAGACTCAAATTTTCTCTGAACTGTTCAGCAACTATATCATCGGAGTCTGGGGGTCGGTAGAAGGAGCCAATTATTAACTTAGTTCGGCTGTTAAGCATAACCTCCACCCATATCAATTTGCACAGAGTGTCTACTTGGACTTCACTACAAGATAAACCACTACTGACAGACACAAACACTCCACCACCAACTCTGCCTAATCTATCTTTCCTGAACACCGTCTGACTTCGTAAAAATGTCTGCAGAACTTTAGCCAGCTTTCTGTACCTATAACGATTTCAGCTTCTGGGCTTTCTATTAGCGCTTGGAGCTCAGGGACTTTCCCAGCACAACTACCACAATTTACAACTACAATTCCGACTGTTCCTTGATCCAAGCACGTCCTGTATTTGCCATGCGCCCTTTGAGATTGCAGCCCACCCCGTACTTTCCCGAGGCCTTCTAACCTAAAAAAACCGCCCAGTCCACGCCACACAGCCTCCGTTGCCCGTGTAGCCGCCAGCTGAGTGTAGTGAACTCCTGACCTATTCAGCGGAACCCGAAACCCCACCACCCTATGGCGCAAGTCAAGGAATCTGCAGCCAACACGGTCGCAAAACCGTCTGAGCCTCTGATTGAGACCCTCCACCCGGCTCTGCCCCAAAGGTCCGCAGTCGATTCTGTCAAAGATGCTGCAGATGGTGAGCTCTGCCTTCATCTCGTAAGCAAGACCGGCAGCCTTCACCAAACCAGATAGCCGCTGGAATCCAGAGAGAATTTCCTCAGATCCAAAGCGACACACGTCATTAGTGCCGACATGTGCCACCACCTGCAGCTGGCTGCACCCTGTGCTCTTCATGGCATCTGGAAGGACCTTTTACACATCAGGAATGACTCCACCCGGAATGCACACGGAGTGCACACTGGATTTCTTCCCCTCCTTAGCCGCCACATCTAAGGGGCCCCATTACGCGCCTAACATTGGAGCTACCAACTACCAATAAGCCCACCCTCTGCGATTGTCCGGACCTTGAAGGCTGAGAATCATCCTCTGAAACAGGGCAGGCAGCAGCATCCGGCTCAGCCAGAGACAGTACCTGAAACCTGTTTGTCAGACGCACCGGGGAGGCTTTCTGATCAACCTCCGGGGACGTCTTTCGCTGCCTGCCACGCCTTGGAACGACCTCCCAATCAACCACAGGCGAGGACTCAGCCCCACTGCGAGCAGCAAAAGGGACAACCACAGCGGCAGACCGATCTGGAGACAGACGGGACGAAGTTGACATCCCCGAGATGCCCACGTCCGGCTCCCCACAGTGGTGCCCATTGGCAACAGCCTCAAGCTGCGCGACCAAAGTCAGCTGCGAGCGAAGGGATGCCAATTCAGCCCTCATCCGAACACAGCAATAACAGTCCTTGTCCATTCTAATCGATGTTGAACAACAGTTACTGAAACACGAGTCCGTTCCTAGATAACGCAAGGGAAACACGCAAAGAATATATCAACTAACCTGTACAATGCCTAACGACTGCTCTACAATCTGGCTGAATTTACGATTACAGTAACTGAAACTCGAAATTACACCTGCTATACGAAACTCATACGCAATTTAAGTAAGAATCTACCAAGTAAACACAGAAAAGAAGTTATATACGTATCTTTCTGCGCTGTCGATGTGCACCAACTGGGAGCTCAAGCCACACTGGTCTCTGAGAGCCTACTGTGTAGACTGGACATTTTTTTTTCTCATTGGGAGGACTGCTTGATCAGCCAACAGCCGCAGGCGAAGACAGAGCAGCAACAGCGAACTAACCGATTTTGTGACATTTTACGAGTTCTCATCCAGGAGCGAGTTACGTAGTTTCATCGGCGTGCTTTGGTACGCTCTTTTTTAATTTCTATAAATTAATTTAATATTTGTTAGACACAGCTCTCGCGTTTTTGTTTGTGTCGAAATGTAAACCGATTTTGTGAGCTTTTACAAGTTCCTAACCAGGAGAAAATTATTTAGTTTTGCCTGTGTGCTTTGGTAGTTTAGTTTTTGAATATATCCATGTAAATCTAATTTATCTGCGTCAGTATACATAATCCCCAAGCCGCTATGCAGTAAATGGCGAAGGGTACGTTTAATTATTGCTAGTTATTTTGTTTCCATGAAAATTTCCTTTCCAGAAGCTGCAGAGCAACAAACATACAAGACATTTCTCAACAGTGTTTCGCGAAAAGATTGTTCTTTACTCCACGCATTCATACTTGAATTCACCGGGCAATTCCGTGATACATATTGTGCTAAGCTATCGGTAATAAATCTAGCAGCATGCCTCTGAATTCCAATGTTTACTTCCTTTAATCCGACCTGGTAGCGATCCGAGACTAACTGAAGGAAGGGTCGGCAAGTGTTCTGCACTCGGTATCCTTTGTAGGTGAGCTAC